>NW_027555847.1:390969616-392269616 GCF_003287225.1 Phascolarctos cinereus | reverse complement strand
AGGCTATTATTTCCCTCCTAACCCTGCCTTTCCTCATTCCATCCAGAGTACCACTGTCCTCCCAGTTACCCAGGTCACAGTGCCAGATCTTCCCTAGAGCCCTCTATATCTGATTGCTTGCCAAATCCTATTGATTTTACCTTCATATCTCTCACTTTCATCTACTTCTCTTCATTTATAGGGTTTTTGTCAGGGCTCTGGCTCAGGTCCTGATTACCTCCCATATAAACTATTGCAATATCCTCTTAAATGATCCCCCTGCTTCCAATCTCTTCTCCACCACCCTAGCTAACAAAGTGACATACCTAAAGTACATGTACAACCATGTCATTCACTTGGTCTAAAAGCTTAAGTGGCTGCCCATTGCCTCTAAGATAAAATACAAATATAGTACATTCTCAGCATGGTATTTAAAG
This sequence comes from Phascolarctos cinereus, assembly GCF_003287225.1. Taxonomy (NCBI): domain Eukaryota; kingdom Metazoa; phylum Chordata; class Mammalia; order Diprotodontia; family Phascolarctidae; genus Phascolarctos; species Phascolarctos cinereus. The sequence continues at coordinate 392,269,200 of NW_027555847.1, read as the reverse complement.
TTGTCTACAATCTGCCTCTGGGCAGCTGGATGGTACAATGGATAGAGAGTGCTAGGCCTGGAATCAGGAAGACTCACCTTTCTGAGTTCAAATCTGGCCTCAGACTAGATGTGTGACCCCGGGCAAGTCATTTAACCTTGTTTGCCTCAGTTTTCTCATCTGTAAAATGAGCTGGAGAACAAAATGGCAAACCACTCCAGTCTCTTTGTAAAGAAAACCCTGAAAGGGGTCACAAAGAGTCGGAAATAACTGAACAACAACAATAACAATAACAATCTGCCTCTATCCCACCTTTCTAGACTTCACAGAATTACAGAATTTGAAAGAAAGGGACTTCGAAGGAAAAGTCCACCCCCACACACAAAAAGAAGCCCCACTTTAACATTCCCTTCAAGAATACATGTAGTCTTAGCTTGAAGATTTATAAGGAAGGGGAACCCATCAGCTCTTCAGGACGTGCATTTTACTTTGAGACAGTTCCAATTGTCAGGAAGCTTTTTCTGACATCTCTCCATTAAACCTGTGCTTTTTCAGTCTCTACCCACTGCTCTTCTGTCCTCTGAAGCCAAATACACCAAATCTAACCACTCCCCCTTAGGACAGGCCTTCAAAGGCTTGAAAACTGCTGTCCTATCCCCCCAGGATCCTCTCTTCTCCAGACCAAATATGCCCTGATCATTCAATGGATCCTCACAGAATATGAGTTCAAGGCTTTTCAATGTCCTGAGTGCCCTGACTGGACTCACTCCAACTTCTCAATATCCTTCTTAAATTGGGGTGCCCAGAACTGGACACAATCCTTCAAATGAGAGCTGATGAGACAAGAATGTAGCAGGACCATGACTTCTCTCTTTCTGAAAGCTCTTCCTCTCCTAACACAGCCCAAGGTTCTTTAGCTTTCCTGACAGCCACATCACCCTGCTGACTCATAATGAATTTGCACTCCACTAAAACCTCCTGGCATTTTTTCAGAAAACTTTCCTTTCACATCTTCCCCCATTTTGTCCTAGCGACAATGATTTTTTGCACTCATGTGTAAGACTTATCCCTATATCACATTTATCACTATACTATTTCATCCTGTTAGATTCATTCTAATGCTGTAGCCCATCTTTTGGGATCCTCATTAATCAACCAGTGTGCAAATTATCTCCCCCCCCACCCCAGCTTTCTATCATCTGAAAATCTGAGTATGGCATCTATGTCTTTATCCAAGTTATTGATGAAAATGTGAATAGCACACACAGCACCCCTCAGTGGAGACATCCTGCCACGTTAACATGGAAGCACTAACAATTTCTCTTTAAACACACACTGGAATAGGATCCCTTTTTGCTCACTATCCCAGAGTCATGCCAGATACTCCCCCACTTCTCCCAGGTCCTAGGGGTACCACCACAGGAGTTCAGGTTATCTTCTCTAATAATATTCCAGTGTGTGTTTCTCTCCCTCCTCCCACCACTAGCAGCCACTGACTTATATCCCAGTGGTGCAGTGGATAGAGTGCCAGGTCTAGAGTCAGGAAGACTCATCTTCCTGAGTTCAAATCTGGCCTCAAAAAATTTATTAGCTACATGACCCTGGGCAAGTCATTTAACCCTCTTTGCCTCAGTTTCCTCATCTGTCAAATGAGCTGGAGAAGAAAATGGCAAATTACTCCAGTATCTTTGCAAAAAAAAAAGCCAACCCCAAATGGCATCACAAAATAGGAAAATGACTCAATAATGACCACAACCATTAAATCAATTAACCTTAATTAGCTTTTACAATAGAGTATTTGCTTAAAAAAATAACAAAAATAGAAGTACAAATTTTTCCCCAATACCTTGGAGGCACAATCTCCTTTATACCAAATTGAACCCTGGACTTAGATAATGAAATTTCTACATTCTAGGCAGCTCAGGGACCCAGTGGATAGATCACCTAACCCAGGGCTGAAAATCAGTCCTCAGACACTTACTTGCTGAATGACTCCAGGCAAATCACTTAACCTCTGTCTGCTTCAGTTTCTTCATCTATAATATGGGAACAACAGCATCTAGCCCTCAGGGTTGTTGTAAAGACAAAACTAGATAATATTTGTAAAGTGCTATGTAAATACTGGCTATTATATAAATACTAGCTATTACTCTGTATCTCCCTGACAAAATGTAAGCTACTTAAAATGTAAGGTAGAAATTATTCGGATTTTTGTCTTTAATTCCTAACACCTAACAGAGACATTTAATAACTCTTGAGAAGATGCTTTGGGTGACAACTTTGGTTTTAAATTTTCTGGTAGCTAATGCACAAAGCTACACATATAGGGTTACTTAGTTTTCTTTTCTTTTTTTGGCAACAGAAAACAGGGAAATTCATCTGCAGAACTAAATTTTCAAGGAACTGAAGCCAAGCAGGAATTTATTACGCAGATCCCATATAGAGAACATTGAGTGCCAAGGGGGATGATATCAGCAGTCACAGTTTCACAAAGGCTAGAGAAATACTGTTCCACTCAGATATTATATATGTATACCCTCGATTAAGGCAGAGGGCATCACATTAAATTATCACTCAGTGAAAGCATTTCTGGAAAGGGCCAAGATCATGTGATCCAGGTGAAAGCATACCTGTTCTCCCTCACCAGTCTCTCAATTCTTTCCTGCTTTTGTCTTTTTCCAGTCTATCAATTCTGAGCTCACTTCCATTCCTGCTCAGTCTTAGGTATGAAGACTACCCAACATAAGCATTTTACAAAACTTAAAGCACCATATAAATGCTGGTTATTATTAATGACTGATTCAGCTCCTTCAATAATGCCTTCCCTTCTACCCTTGAAGCCAGCAGTGTACTGGAAAATGTTTAACAACTGGTTCTTGGGGGATGGGGGGGAGTGCATTTCCAAGTTTAATCTGAATTATTAACATTTCCCCCACCATTTTATTAAGTCTAGACAAACACTACAAATCAAGCCTTGATTTGTAGCCTTTGCTGATTTCCAAATTATAAATGTTCATACTGAAAATTTAACAATCAGATCTCAAGAGCCCAGTTCATGCTGGCTCCAGAGTACTTCTACTTGAAGCCCTCATCCTATAATTGTAAGAGTGTTTTTGTGATGTCATTGGTATAGGAAACTGTCTCTACTGATACAGCTCATTATCTGCTCTAGGCAATGACAGTAACAGTAGCAATAAGGCAACAATTATAGTAGCTACTTGTAGTTACTTGACAAATTAAGATTTGCAAAGTGCTTCTCTTACAAGAACTATGAGAGGTAGGAAGTACAAATATTATTATTCCGGTTTAAAAATGAGAAAAATGAGGCTAAGAAGTTAAGGTTCCCTTTACCTGCCATTTCTGCTCGGCTAAATTTTAACCTTGAATAAATCCTACCATCCACCTTCTCTTCTCATACTTCCAAACTGCCAAAACCCATCAGAGGAGAAGAAAACTTGTATTTGATTCATATTGACTCTATTACAAGCAATTACTCAGCAAGTATTTATTAAGTGCCAACTATGTCCCAGGCTCTAGGCACTGGGGTGTGGACGAAGCTAGGTGGCAGCCAGGTGGCTCAATGGATACAGTCTACACCCTGGAGTCAAGAGTACCTGAGTTCAAATCCAGCCTCAGATACAGCTGTGTGACCCTGGGCAAGTCACTTAACCCTGCTTGCCTGCAAAAAAAGAAAAACCCTCATAATTTTCCCCAGAACTTGTGCCCTCATTCCTCTCTTTCAGTTCATGCCTCACTATCCTTCCCATCCCTGAGGCACTGAACTGGAGTCCCCTTCAGTTCTTCCCTTTTTTTTCCACCTCAACAATGTTGCTAAGTGCTCTCAATTCTACCCCCAATATGTCTTTCATCTTTTCCCTGCTGTCTACTCCTACCACAACTATTGGAGGTCAAGCTCTTATCTATTCTTCCCAAGACTATTGTCTAGTTGGTCTTTCTAATAATTCCAGTCTAACTCCTCTCTAATCCGCCCTCACCACCTATACTATAATAACCTCGTCATTGATAGTCCTTCCCAAATGCTCTATTTTCTTCTCTTTTCTCTCTGCATTCTTTTCCCTTGGTGATCTCATCCACTTCTATGACTTTCAATCTATCCTCCACATACTTGCCTAAGATTTTTTTTCCCTAAAATAGATTTGGGGGTGGAATCAAGAAGGCAGAGTAAGACAGAAACTCGCCCAAACTCTCCCAAATTCCCCTCCAAATAATTATAACATAACACCTCAAAGTGAATTCTAGAGTAGCAGAACCAACAAAAGGACAGAACGAAACAATTTTCCAGCCCAAGACAATTTGGAAGTTCACCAGGAACAGTCTATCTCACTCAGGTAAAAGGATAGCACAGTCCAGTGCAAGTAGTGTCTGAGCAAGCCAGTAGCAAGAGCCCAGCAGTGAGACCCCACACTCCTGATGCCGCAAGCCAGCGGCAAGGCCCCATGCCCCCAGAGCAAGATGCTTGGGCCAGTGCATCCTCCACTGCAGGAGGAGAGTCCAAGTTTAACATTAAAATTAAAAGTCACGAAATAGGCTGGAAAATGAACAAAAAAAGAAAGAACCTGATCATAGAAAGTTACTATGGTAACAGGGAATATCAAAACACAAACTCAGAATAAGACAGTCTACGTCCTCTGATCCTGTCCCGCTTATGTCTTCCCATGAATCCTCCATAGGTGATCTAGCTGACATGGTGGAGCCTTCCTCAAATTCTCTAATCACTGAATGGATTCCAGTGGAGCATGCAGGTCATCTATCTGTTCAATTCTTTATTTTTATCCCACAAACAGTCCATCTTCTCCAATCATTCATCAGTTTGGTAACCATTATGCCACTTCTTTTGTGAAGTTCTTGGTGAGTGACGTGTCCTAGCTCAATCAGGATCACCATGTACCTCTCCATTGCCCTATGAGTGACCCATTACTTTAATTCTTCAGAGACCATGGTACTCAATGATTTACAGCCATACAATATAATTGGAAGTTCATTATTGTTGGTTTTTTTAAGTGGCTCTTTGTTCCATAGAGAAGCTTAAGGTCAATGAAAACATAGCACACTTTCCCAAAGGTATTCCAAATTCCATCCTATTCAGTTCTGGGCCCAGCTAATTAATTGTCCATGTTCAGTATTCATCTGGGATATATGTACTAATGAACAAACTCTAAGGATTGTCCATCCAATTGCATGTTATAATCTTAACCTTTGACAGCCCTAATCCACTGGGTTTTTCCTATGGGTCACAACTCTTTTAAGTAACAATAGCTCTCATTTAGGAGGTCCTGCAGTGCTCTAGGGTTTTATGCAAACAGCACAATGTCATCCACAGAGAGTATTAGCTGAGGGAATCCACCACTTAAGGAATCCCTCTCTGCTGAATATCCACTATGATGACAAAGGCAAACGCTTATGTTGGCTATATTTCTCCTCATCTTAAGCTTGACTGTATACTAAAAAAATCAAAGGGTCATTACACAAAATTATCTCTGCTGACACATTTTGAAGTATCTTATATGATTTCGATATATGCATGAGGAATATCTTGTTTGAGTGAGGAAGGACCAGGGCATATTGGAGCAAGCTGGAAACAGCATGAACCCATTGTTAAATTTTCAGGAAGAGCATTCACACCTCAGAAGTCAGCAAGACAAATGCCACAAACCAGGCCTTCACTTACTGCTTGTTTAGATATTTACTGGGGTGTGGCCCCTGCATATGCTACAGCTTCTTGGAGCCAATGGTGAGAGCTGGGTGGTAGGTGGACACCAAAGATGGATGAGCAGCCCTGAAAAAGCCTCAGTAAGCCCTCAAACCAGAGTATTTTGATTATTTTGCTCTCCCAGGCTCCATATTGAATACCAAATAAAGTATAAACTCCTGGTCCCAACATTTAAGACATCTTATAAGTTTGTTCCAACCTAACTTTTCCAGCCCTAAATCATAATACTTTTCTTAACATGTTAGTCACTCCATAGAGGGATAAGTAAAATATGAGAGAAGTTCAAAGATGAGTGAGGTCACTTCTGACTGGGACAATGGAATGGGGGGGAAAAAAACATTGGATTTGAACTCAAAAGGAATTTAAGGTCCAAAGAAATTGGGATTGAATCTCATCTCTGGTACCTATTAGCTGTGAGACTTTGGGCACATCATCTAACCTTTCTGATACACAATGCCCTTCTCTGTAGAATAGGGGGAAGAATGTTGGAATGGATGACATTTAAAGCCCCTTCTCAACATCTTACGATCTTATAATCCTGTGAATTAAACAAAATTATATTGCATACCTCTCCTAATATAGGCACCTGGATCCAAGAACATACTACCCATATTTCAGTGAAACAACTATGGGGACAGAATAGAGGAAGAGCTGGTGGGGTTGGGAGGGGGATAGGGCAAGGGAGCTGCCCAGGAAGTCTCCAGCAGAGATCAGGTTGAAGATAGGGACCTTTCCAGGACGGCACAAGGAAAATCGAGTTGGAGCTAGAGCTAAGCTTGGCAGATGTCACACAGCTTAATATTCCTCCAGTTGGTGTAAGGAGGTTGTGGGATGATTTGGCCGTAATGTTTTTACCCAGTTAGTTGGAGCAGGACTGTGTGGAGTACACCAGCATGATACTTTTTTCATCAGTACAGTTTAAGGCATAGAACTTGGAGAAGTAAAATAAATGGATCATTAATGTATCCATGAGATCTCTCTTGAAACTCAGTGCCTCAAATGAGCTTTGAACAAGTGCTGGTTCTCATTTAGTTCACAATCCAGGCCTTTAAAGCATGCCTCAAGTGCAGATAGTCTATGTCATCACTGAATAAAGGGAGCTCTTGATAATAGAATTGACACTCTCTTGTGTTTGACTTTCTTTTCAACTGAACCATGAAGGAAAGAGGACACAGAGGAGCTTTTGCTCAAAGAACCTTCTCAGGGCTGGCAGTTGGGACTTAGAGGACTAGTCCTCACACCCAGAGGGGTTAGAGGGACATGTGCCACAGAACAGAGTCCAGTACCCTGGACTTGCAGTGAGGAAGGATCAGGGCATATTGGAGCAAGCTTGAAACAGCAGGACTCCATTGTTAAATTTTCATAGGGAGCATTCACATCTGAGAAATCAATAACGTAAATGCCAAAACTCAGGCCTACAAAAGAGGCTCATGGCCCCAATCAAATAATCAATAAGCATTTTTAAAATACCTACTAAGTATAAGGCATTTTGCTGGAGATACAAAAACAAGGAAAGAGTCTCTGCCTTCAAGAAGTTTACGTTCTATATCCCCTAAATACGTCCTATATATGTCCTCACTGTCATTCTATTGGGGAGTTTCCCACATGCCCACAAGATAAGCAAATATAGGATACATTAAAACACACACACACACACACACACACACACACACACACACAAAATGATTAGAAGAGATCAGGCTAACAAGTGAGGAATCAGGAAAACCCCTTGAGCCAAGCTTTGAAAAGAACTAAGGTTTCCAAAAGGCAGAGATGAAGAAGAGGGAGAACATTCCAGGCATGGGAGACAGCGTGTACAAAGTCATGGGGAAATGGAATGTTTTCTCTGGAGAATAGCGTATGTAAAAGCAAATTCTATATAATAATCTTGGAAAGGCAAGTTGGGAGCAGGCTAGAAAGGACCATAAATTACAGAGACATTTGTATTTGATCCTAAAAGTAGTAGGGAACTATTGACACTCCTTGAGCAGGAAAGTGACAGGATCAGGACTAGGCTTTAAGAACATCATTTTGAATGTCACTTCAGTGGCTATTTGGAGAATGGATTGGAGAGGGGAGACTGAATGCAAAAAAAAATTGTAATAGTCTACGATACAGATGATGAAAGTCACAAATTTGGGTGGTGGTTGAGTGGGGCTGAATGTGGGAATTGGCATGGAATGGACAGAAGTTGTGGCAACTGACTGGCCATAGAGGATCAGGAAAGGGAAGGGCTGAGGACCACTACGAGATTACAAACCTGAGCAGTTGGAAGGATAGTGGTATCTCCAAGAGAAACGGGGAAGGTAAATGAATGCGTTTGGGGGGGAAAAGATAATGAATCTGGTTGGGGACATCTTGAGTTTGTGATACCTGTAAACATCCAGGCAGAGATGTCTACTGGAAGTAGGAGATACAGGGCTAGAACTTAGGGGTAAAATAAGGACTGGATTGTAGATTTGCATGGAGATGATGATCACTTATGCCATAAGAACTAAGAAGATAACTGAGAATAGGGAAGGAGAGGAAAAAAGGGCCCAGGACAGGGTGTACCCATGCATAGGGAGTAAGATATTGATGGCAAGACTCTTCAAGGGAGACAGATAAACTGCCGATAAACAGGCAAGAAGAAATCCACAATAGCATCAAGGAAGCTTTTATATATATTTCTGTTAGTTTTTATGTACCTTGGATATCAGGCCAAATGTCTTGGCTATTTTTTTCCCCATTTAACTACTTTCTCATATTAGTTGAATTAATTTTAATTTTTCTTATAAGAAAAATTTTCAATCTCATGTATTCAAAATTATGTTTTATTTTGTTTAAGTTTTATCTTTTTAAATTGCATCTACCCCTTGTTTGGTTAAGAATTCATCCCCTTGGGGCATCTAGGTGGCACAGTGGATAGAGCACCAGCCCTGGATTCAGGAGGATATGAGTTCAAATCCGGCCTCAGACACATAACACTTACTAGCTGTGTGACTCTGGGCAAGTCACTTAACTCCATTGCCTAACCAAAGGAAAAAAAAAAAAAGAATTCATCCCATACCCATAACTATGTAATGTAGATGACCTGCTTCTCTTCTCATTTTTTTATGGTATGACCTTTAATTATTAACAAGTGACACAGTGGTTTTGGGCACTGAGAGCCTACCTCAAAGCCAAAAAAAAAAAAAACCAAACTGTGTTCAAATTCTGCTTCTGATATCTATTGGTTGTATGACCCTGAGCAAATCACCTAACCTTTCAGAGCACTAGACAAGTCTCTAAGTATAATAAGAAGGCACTGACCTGCATTGGTAAAGAGAGTTTTCCAACCTGGGAGTTCCCTGTACTAATGGATGCATCCATGCTTATCCCCTTCCTAAGATTTTAATATTCAGGTCACATATCCATTTTGAATTTATTGTGGAACATGAGTCTAGGGATACTTTTCAAAGATTGGAAGTTTCAGCATGGGCTTTGAACAATATTGGAGTAAACTAAGCAATGAGCCGTTTGCGCCTAGGTAGTAATATTTATTTTCTATCTTGCTTTATATTCAAATGTATTTTGTCTTAACATGGATAATATCATAACTTTGATTCCTCATAGGTTATGGTATCTGATGATTCAGAGCCATATAGATCATCCCAGGGAGTATATTTGTGTTTCATGAGTTTTTTGTTTCAAAGAAAAGATTGGAGTCATTGAAAGTACTACCCAGTTTCCCAAATGCAATCCAACCTGTACTTCTCAAGATTTTCGTTTTTCTTCCCAATTTTTCCCTCTACTTCTCTTACTTGATTTTCAAAATCCTTTTTGAGCACTTCCATGGCCTAAGACAAATTCTTATTTTTCTTGAAGGCTTTGGGTGTAGGAGTGTTGACATTGTTATCTTCTTCTGAATGTATGTTTTGATCTTCCTTGTCTCCATAGTAACTTTCTATGGTCAGAATTTTTTCTGTTGTTTGCTCATTTTCCCAGCTTATTTCTTGACTTTTAACTCTTGGTTAATGTAGAGCTCTGCTTCCAGGTTGGAGGGTGTACTGGCCCAAGTTTCAGGGGTTTTGTGCAGCTGTTTTCAGAGATACTTCTAGGGACCTGTAAGTTTTCAGTTCTTCCAAGGTGGTATGATCTAAGGAGAGGTGTGTTTACTACTCTCCTGACATGTGCTCTGGTCTGTGAGTGACCACAAGCACTCTTTTCTGTCTGTGATGAGGGTCTCTGCTCCTGCAGTTGCAAGCTGTGGTGTGCTAGTGCTCCTCCTTGCCCTGTCACTGCCACCCAGGACTGTGACCTAGATCCAAGCATGGGCAAAGCAACAGAGTCCTGCCCCCAGTGCCAGTGAAGAGACCTTTCTGACCAGTTGTTTGAGCCCCTTACCATGTGTGGGCTGAGAACTCTGGAAGCAGCAGCTGCTGCTGTCAAGGCCAGCTCCTGGCTTGCACGGTCTGGGTATGCACAAGTGTAGCCTGCACCGGACTGTGCTCCGCTCTCACTCAGGTATGACAGACCCTTCCTGTTGAATTTCTAAGTTGTTTTTGGCTGGAAAACTATTTCACCCCATCCTTTTGTGGGTTTTGCTGCTCCAGGAATTGTTTTATGGCATTATTTAAAGGTGTTTGGAGGGGTTTAGGGGAGAGCTCAGGCAAGTGGTTACCTTTTTCTCTGACATCTTGGCTCAGTGCCTCATCCCCCCCCCCAACCTGTGCTTCTTCTATTTAATTCTAGGCTCAGTTCATCATCTATCTACAGCACCTGTCCAAGATAAAAGTACTAATAAGCCAGCTCTACAGGCTGTCCATCCAGCTGTGGAGCCTAGTCACAGCAATAGATTTTTTACACATTTTATTTTTCCCATGTGGATTGTTAGGCTGAACTCTTCTCAGTGGTTGTGAACCACGCTAGGAGATTGTACAACGTTCCAAGGCTTTATGTAATCAGCACAGTGTCTTCTGCAAACAGGAGCAACTGGAGGACCTCACCATGTGTAAGGAATCCATCTGCCATCTGTACTTTGTGCTTGACCATGGCAAACATCCTTGAAGGGTATATCTCCTTGTTTTATGCCTTATTTGATATTTGTAATTAGATTATCACTAAACAAAGTTATTTTTATTGTTGCATTCTGAAGCATTTTATATTAGCATGAATGTCATTGTGGGAGAAGAGCTTTTAAAGGTGGGTTTTGCTTTGACAAACTAAAGGGTCACCCAAAAGGCTGTGGGAAGATGAATGGTAGCTGAAAATAAACTAACACATGTTACCAATGACGAATGACACACAAAAAGCAATGTCAAAAATACTGCCAAAGAGATACACAATTGGAAGAGGAAGTGGGCCAGTCACTGAGTGAGAGTGGAGGATAGCAGATGGACAGCTACCATACTGAACTGATACCCATGTGATGACAAGAAACCTTAAAGAATCCTCCCCTCTCAAATTTTGGGTAGACTCTCTGTAGAGGTCATCAACAAGAGTTGCTCAGAATTAGAAGTCTAGAGGTCACTGTCCAGAGGAGTACTGTCTAATAGATCCCTTGATATCTTCAGATATTAGTATGTAAACATGGGAAACAAATATAAAAATAATATTCATATCATTATTTGGGAATCAAAATATGAGAGTTGGAAAAGACTTTGGAGTTCATCTAGCCCAGACATTCTTATCCTTTTTTGGGTCATGGATGCCTTTGGATTCAGAAAAGCCTGTGGATCCCTGGTCAGAATGATATTTTAAATAATTTAAGGAAATGGTAACTTTTAGTGAGAGGTTGGTGAAAATAAAAATATAGGTTGTTTTTTTTTCTATCTAAGTTAATGGATTCTCTGAAATCTATCCATCCATGGACCCCAGGTAGAGAACCCCTAGAATCTAGTTCAGTCCTTTTATTATACAGATGAGGAAACTCCAGAAAAATGAGTGATTTACTCAAGGTCATGCAGTAAGTGGCAGAGCTATGATCCAAATCAAGCATCCCCACACTCTCTCCATTGCACCAAGCCAATGCCACTAATAAATAAATATGCTTGCATATATATGTATATGTATATGCACGTGTCTATTTTTAAAATGTTTATATATTTAGAAAAAGCATTTATTCATGGAGGGTTATGCTCCCCAGGGTGTCTCTCCCTTCCTCCTAGATTGTAGGAGTGACAGCAGTAAATAGAAGAGTATACCTTGAAAACCTGCATTATTGCTCACAACAATAAATACCATCCTACCTTACTGAGTCATGATAGTTCCCAGTCTATCATTTTGTAGATGCACTTCACCTTAAAAATACATTAAAACTCCATGCCCCTTCCTTTGCTATGTACTGTCCTTGTCCACTCTTCCCTCCACAATGTTTCTTTCCTCCCCACCCAGACCAAGCCTCAGCTTTCTACCAGCAATAAGCTCTTTAGTCAGCCCTAGATTTAAGCAAAATTGTAAAGACTGCAGACCTCATCCTCAGAGACCCCTTGCCCTCCAGTCTTCCTCCTCACCCCTATTTTTTAAAGGAAAAATTTCTGCTAGAGAGTTCCATATATCACTGCTGGCCTACCACACACGCACTCACACACATACCCTTCTCCTCTATATTTCTCTGTGTTCCCCATTCCACTCTCTTCCCTTGGCTCTTTCTCTATCCCCCTCCTTCTCCTTCTTCCTTAATCTTCCCCTTTCTCTCTCTCTGTGAACTCTTCCATTTCTCTTTCACCTGATGTGGGTAGAGACAGATAAGAGGCACACACAGAGAGAGATATATGAGGGGAGAGAGAGGTGAAGTACTATAAAGTCTTTCCCTGGGGATTCAATCAGTCCAGGACAATGGGTTCTGTTGAGTTCTTTTTTTCCAGCTCTAGGGAGAGGAGAGTTTCTCAGCCTTTCCTTTTTTAATGACCGTGCTCAGGAAAAAGAACAAGGTAATGTCAGAGGAGAGAGATCTGTCATGCTTGATAGGGTAATAAAGTCAGGGGGGAGGGTGGATAAGTGGAGGGGGGGTGAAAGGGGGACAGTTCTAAGCTTCTTGGTCTGGTATCTATGCAAGGGTCGCTCACTTTAGAGGCCATCCCAAGGTGGGAACTACAGAGCTGTATTTTGCCAGGTCCTGTCCAGGCCACATCCACAGGCCCAGCAGGGAAGCCTGTCAGAAATGGACAGCTAGGTGACCTGATAAGGGGAAATGCCTCAAGGTGCTAAGAAGAGGAAATACCAGACAGAGTCCTATAGCCTGATGAGGAAGCTTCCTAGGCAGAGAGAAAACCATGCTTTGGTTCAAAGAGCTCACCTGATTATCCAGGAGAGAGTGGTACTACCTATACCCTCCAGTTGTTCTGATATGTCACCTTCTCCCTTTAATATAAATGTTGCTGTTCAGTTCAACTCTTCATGATCCCATTTGGGATTTTCTTGGCAAAGATACTGGAGTGGTTTGCCATTTCCTTCTCCAGCTCATTTACAGATGAGGAAACTGAGACAAACAGGGTTAACTGACTTGTTGAGGGTCACACAGCTAATAAGTGTCTGAGGTCGGATTTGAACTCAGGTCTTTCTGACTCCAGGCCCAGCATACTAGACAATCTACAAAACAATACATCAAGCCGTGATTTGTAGACTTTGGCAACATCCAAAGTGTAAATGCCCACACTGTTTTCAGTAGCACTCAGTTCTGGCTCTAGCACACCCCTGGAGCAAATTCCCGAGTGGAGACTTCTCTAACATCTCCTGCAAGTGCTTACCTAGCCTTCCATCGATGGAAGCCCTTCAGAGATGAAGAATCCACTGGGGACAATTCTCATCATTCTGATTTTCTCTTTTGTTACATCAAGCCAAACTCTCCTCTCTATAGCTTCTCTCTACTGCTCCTGTAATTTCATGTGTAATCTCTATGTCATAGTATCTCAACAATCAACACATAATGCTGTCTTGCTTTTCAAAGAGCTGTCTAAATCATCTCCTCCTTGTTCACTTTATGAAAGGGAAAGTCATCCTTGCTCTAGTTGATAATGAAGACATTGAGGAGGAAGAGTGGTCCTCCTGGCCACAGCTCACATTTCTATAGCAATTCCTAGTTTGCAAAGCTCTTTTCTTCCCAACAACTCTGAGAAGGAGGTAGTGAGACTATTACTGTCTCCATTTTACAAAGAAGGAAACTGAGAATTAGAGAACTGATGCAACATGACATAGGTCATGAAGTGGTAGAGGTGAAACTAGAACCCACCACTTCTGACTGAGCACCCATAAGGATCAAAACTGTCAATAGAAAATAGAAATAAAAAAAATTAAAATTAAAAAATAAATTTTGAAAAACTGTCCATAGAGCCTGGTGTAGTCACTACCAAATGGCACATAAATGAGCATTGCAGTACAGTGGGTTTGCCAACTACAGGCATCCTGTAAACATGGACTGATTGACCCATTTGCCCACTGCCTCCATCCAGTGCCTGGGTTGGGGGGGCCCTCTAATAAAATCCCACATTCCTATCATGAGTTAAGATATACAAAGTGCTTTTTCTCATGGCAACACTGCAGGACAGACGATACAAGCATTATTATGCCCATTTTACAGATGAGAAAACTGAGGCTCAGATTAAGCATTTTTTTAACCAAGGTAACAAAATTTAGTTGAGTGTTAGTGTTGGGGCTGGAACTCAGGTTTACTCATTCCAAGCCTAACGCTCTTTCCACCACATGAAAATGGATGAAGTTGCCACTCATTACGTGGGTGACTTTGGGCAAGTCGCTTGACCTCCCAGAGCCTCAGTTTCTTCATCTGTAAAAGGAGATATAAAGGAGAGGGGTGGGCTCAGTGGTTTCTAAGCTCCCTTTACAGCTCTGGATCTTATGATCCCATAATCCTATGAACCTCATTGGGGGAGCAAGAGCCCTACTCGTGGGCTTCCATGGACCAAGGAAGATCAAAATATCTTGCAGAAGGAGATCCAAATCTTAATCTGACCTTCTGGGGGCAGCTGGCAATGACCCCTTCTTTGTTCTGTATGTGCAGCAGCATCTATCCAAATTCAAAAGCAAAAAGTTAAACTCGATGCTATGAGACCTAGGGCACCTGAAACCCCATAGAAATACCTGAAATGATCTAGAAAGTCAAAACAAACCTGAAAATAATCTCACCTCTTAGTCTGTTACTCTATTGTTCTTTTTCTTTGCTGCTAGGATACATTGTTTTGGCAGTTTAATTTCACACAAAAGGAAATTAATATAATATTTTATACCATTCAAAAAGCACAAATCCATAATCAGTTTCAGAAACTCATTTTCTGCAGGCTGATTTATATGTTATTAACTGGAGTATAATTCAGAGCCACTGTTCTCCAAATCACTCAAGCGTCTCCAAGTTCTCTCGCTCCCATAACTATAGTTGTCCTTCCCCAAACCAGCAAAGCAGGATGCTGTCTGGGGCTGGGAGGTAATACCTGGGGTCCTCACTCTCTGCTTTGCCCTGTGTCTTACTGCCCAGGATACAGAGACCTTATGATTCCTGTCTAGAGACACTAAAATTCCCGTGGCCAGTTTCATTTTCAATCAACCAACTAATCCATCAGTCTCCAAACGAGCATTTATTTACAGAACAACTTTCTTCTAAACAGGTGCTTTTCTCAAATGCTAATGGAAAAGAGAGAATATGCTCATTCACCATAATTCTTTCGGTTTCTTTGAGTATTTTTCAAAATGCAAAATGAAATCAGAGCTCTCTTCTCAGCATTTCTCTCCCAGTCCTGGGCCATCTCCAGTCATCCTGATCTATATCTTGCCATTGGACCCAGATGGCTCTGGAGGAGAAAGTGAGGTTGGTGACTTTGCACAGTCCTCCCTCCCTTAAATCCACTGAAATTTATCTCATCATGTTCCTGATGTTATGGTCCTCTTGGAGACCAAAGGACAAACCACACCACAACCACAACCCAGTCCCACCCATCCCCAATCCAGGATGGTGGAGGATGTGAATCATTTAATGACTTCATTGTTCCTTGCCCTGAGCTGTATTTTGGTGGTCCTCCCTCTCCTAGGAACACCAAGATTGATTCATGCATTCAGGCCTGATTGGTCCAGTGTTCACGGGCTTCCTCCTGTCTGCCGTCTCCTTTAGACTTTGTCACAGCTTCACAGATCTTAGAGCTGGAAAGAATTTCAGAAGCCATCTTCTCCAACTCCTGTTTTTCAGATTAAGAAACAGAGATACAGTGAGTAAGTCATTTGCCCATGACTACATAGGTAATAACCATCAGAGGGTGGATTTGAACCCAGGTCCTCTGACTCCAGAACTTATAGTCTTTCCACTGTACCATGCCAGCTCACTCCTTCCAGACAAACTAATTTTATGAAGATTTTTAAGAATCTTTTTTTGTTATTGTTTAGTCATTTTTCAGTTGTATATGACCTGACCTTTGTGACCCTATTTGGGGTTTTCTTGGCAGAGGTGCAGGAGTGGTTTGCCATTTCCTCTTCAGCTCATTTTACAGATGAAGAAACTGAGGTGAAGAGAGTTAAGTGACTTGCCCAGGGTCACACAGCTAGTACGTGTCTGAGGCTAGATTTGAACTCGGAAAGATGAGTCTTCCTGATTCCAGGCCCAGCGCTCTATCCATTGCACCACCTAGCTTGCTTAAGAATCCTTAGGAGAAGAAAAAGGATTGAGAGACTGAGAGGAAAATGGGGAGAGCACAGGGGGCAATGGAAGACCTTGATCACAAATCAGTTTACATAAATGAGACTACAGGGGCAGCTGGTGGCGCAGTAGATAGAGCACCAGCCCTGGAGTCAGGAGGACCTGAGTTCAAATGTGGCCTCAGAAACATAACTTACTAGCTGTGTGACCTTGGGCAAGTCACTTAACCCCATTGCCTAGCCAAAAGAAAAAAAAGAGAGAGAGAAATGAGACTACATTATTGGCAACTCCATGTTTCCAAAGCCAAAATCATGAATTTAAATGTCCTAATCCTTCCCAGATTTAGGACATGGTTTTTCCTTACAGATAGGTTTTTATTGCTACATTTTTGGGTTTTTTATATTATGATAATTTTACCTAGTATCCCTCCCCCTCACCTCCCAGAGAGTCATTCTGTATAACAAATAACATATTTTAAAGAAAAAAAAAAGGAAAATCATCGTAACTGATTGAAACATTGCAAGAGTATGAAAATATACGTAGCATAGTAGACCTCCCACATCTGCAAAGAAGTGGGGTGAGGAGGGCCTCTTCTCATGTCTTCTTTCCAGCCATGTTTGTTCTTTATCATTTTGCCACATTCACTTTGGATTTTTTTTTTTTTGCTGACTGTTCTTACCATTTAAATTACTGTAGTTACTGTGTATATTATTTTTTTGGCTCTGCTTACTTCACTCTGCATCACTCCTATTTGCTTAGATTTTTCCACATTTCTCTATATTTATCACATTCATGTCATATCGATTCACTTCATATCAATTTTGTAAGTAGTAATATCTCATGAGACCCTTCAGCCCTACATTTTTAGCTGAAGCAGAGGGTAGGGGAAGGAGTGCCAGGCATGGGCTCAGTGTGCCTGAGTTTGTATCCTAGCTCCACTAATTATTAGCTGGGCAGGTCATTTTACTTGGAGAGCTGCATGGAACAAGCAAAGAATGCTAGATCTGGGGAGTCTGAGTGATCCAGGATCTAATCCTGCTTTTACAATTTCCTACTTACATGAACTTAGGCAAATTGAACCCAGGTTTTTCTGGCTCTGAGGCAACCTCACCATTCCCTGTGCCATACTGCCTCCCCAAGAATGAACAATAATAATACTTGACATTGATATGGCCCTTTAAAAATGGCAAAGTACTTTAATTTCATGACTCTATTTCACTGTCCCAGCAATCCTGTGAGTTCGCTACCTACAGAGACTAATGCTCTTCATCCCAACGTGAGATTATTGGTACTTGGTGTAAGGCAAAGAGCAATGGACCAGGAGTCAGGAAAGCTGGGTTCTAGCCTTGGCTGTGTCACTCCCGATGATCAATGTGAGCTTGCTTAAGTCCCTCTGGGTCTTGACTTCACCAAATGTAAAATGTAAAATCATTTTTCAAAGGACTTAAAATTGGAAAGTGACCTTCCCCAAGAAAACTGAGTTGGGGAGCAGTGAGGTGGGTTATCAAAGGTTACCCAGATCATAAGCAGCATAAACAGGTTTGACTCCAGGTGTTTTGACTCCAAATCCAAGCTCTTTCCAATCTAAGCTTTCTTCTAGCTTGGAGTGTGTATGTGAAAAAGACAAATGGACTATGTATTTAAAATAACTCCTATTTCTATAGGCTTTAAGGTTTACAAAGCACTTTGCTGACAACCATTCTACAAAGTAGGTAGTACAAGTATTTTACAAGTGAAGAAATTCAAGTGGAGAAAGTTGTGTAGTTATGTAGTTGTGTGTGTGTATGGGGGGGTTTCCCTATAAACTGGATTGGTATTTCATTTGGTTGGCATTCCCTAGTGGAAACTTAGAAGACTCAAACTGACATAGAACCAACCTGGAACCGAACTCCAAAGCACAATCTGACCCGGGCTCTAGGAAGGCAGATTTGTAGTTGGAAGGTACTCCCTTGGTCATCTAGTGCAGTGTGCAGATAAGGAAACAGAAGCCTAGCCAAGCTCACACTGATCATCAGGAGTGACACAGCCGAGGCTAGAACCCAGCTTTCCTGACTCCTGGTCCATTGTTCTTTGCCTTACACCAAGAATCAATAATCTCACGTTGGGATGAAGAGCATTAGTCTCTGTAGGTAGCGAACTCACAGGATTGCTGGGACAATGAAATGAAGTCATGAAGTTAAAGTACTCTGCCATTTTTAAGGGGCCATATCAATACCAAGTATTATTATTGTTCATTCTTGGGGAGGCAGTGTGGCATAGGGGATGGTGAGCTAGCCTCAGAGCCAGAAAAACCTGGGTTCAAATCCCACTGCTAAAACATACTGATCTATTAATCCTAGACAAGTCACTTGCCCTCTGCCTCCAAGATTATAAGTTGTAGAATTATTGCTGGTCTACATTGGTAGAGGGAGTGTTCTCACCTGGAGTCTTAGTCCACACTAATGATATCCCAAGTCTGATCCACAAAACCAGTCTCCAAGGCAGGGGAGTGATAGTAAATGTTTAACAATGGACCTCCTCAAAGGTATGACACACTTTTAAATTTAATCTTCATTACTAATGTTTTCTCTATAACTTAAGTCTAGCCAGAGGCATCAAACTCAAATAAAAACAGTCTTGGGGAGCTCATATTAACTTAGAAAACCACATATTAACATGATCTATTTTGCATGGTATTTTTATTTATTTTGTTGAACATTTCCCAATGACATTTTAATCATCCTCCCAGCCCCTGAGGCTCACAGCCTAGGAGTCAGCCTGGATACTTCTCCATCTCTCATCCCCAATCTATTGCCAAGGCCTGTCGATTTCACCTTCACAACATCTTTGAATAAACTCCTTCTCTCACCTGACACTACCACCACCCTTGTGTAGGCCCTCACCACCTCCCATTGAGATTACTGCGGGTAGTTGGGAGGAGTCAACATACAGACAAATATATGCAAAGCAAGCTATATGCAGGATAAATAGGAAGTAATTAACAGAAAGAAGGCACTGAAATTATAGCAGCTAAGTGGTGCCATAGTGCATGAGCCTGGAGTCAGGAAGACTCATCCTCCTGGCCTCAGACACATACTAGCTATATGATCCCAAACAAGTCTCTCAGCCCTCTTTGCCTCAGTTTCTTCATCTGTAAAAATGACCTAGAGAAGGAAATGGCAAGCTGCTCCAGTATCTTTGCAAGAAAACCTTGAATGGGGTCAAGAAGAGTTGGATGTACTGAACAACAAACTTTTGTTTGCAAATTACTTTGGGGGCACTCGATCAGACTTCCAGGAGCCAAGATGGTCACTCTCATCTTCCCTTATTGACTTCTGAAAGCCCAGAAAATATCACCCCAGGAAAAACCCTGGAAAAGCTGAGCTAGCAGAAAGATGGGGGGGGGGCAGCAGTATTGTGGCCCAGGAACTTTGGAGGATTAATAGGAAAGGCCCCTCTTGGTCTGGGGAAAAGGGGGAGCAGTACAGGACAGGAGGCATCCCAGCAAGCCAGTGGCAAGCCCCACCTCAGCAAACCAAGGGGAGATCCTGAGCCCCAGGGTGGTAGAGCAGGCAAGCACCAACACCAGGACCCACTTCCCCCTACTTCCCCTCAGTACCTCAGCACAGGCACTGGTAAACACCGGCTTGGAAATCCACCACATGCACAGGGGTCTCCAGCAATCAAATCTCCCAGTGCTCCAGCACAACTCCAGGCTGGCAGACATCCTCCAGCAGCCAAACATTCACTGTTTTAAAGAAGCCCAAGTGAGCAGGCATCCCCCAGGGGCCAGACTCCCCACCCCCACCCTGAGAGCTCTAGTGCTGCTGACCCCAGCTCTGAACCAGGTAAGCTACCAGATCCCCTAGAGTCTCCAGCTGCCAGCACCAGAGGCCCCAGCACACAAAGCCAGTGACCAGGTCCCAGGCTCCCAGCACAAGAAATTTGGGTCAGTGCCCCCTGCACTCTAGAAGGAGAGTTTAACCTCAAAAGCCAGGAAATAGGCAAACACCATGAGCAGAAAGCAGAAATGGACAATGACCATAGAGTCTTATTACGGGGACAGGGAATATCAAGGCACAAATTCAGAAGAGGACAACATTGTCAATATACTCACATCTGAAACCTCAAAGGGGAATATGAACTGGTCTCAAGCCCAAAAAAATCTTCTTGGAAGAGCTCAAGAAGGATTTTAAAAGTCAAAAAAAGAGAAGTAGAAGAAAAATTGGGAAAGAAAATGAGAGGTATGAAAGAAAGAGTCAATAACTTGAAAAAGGAAGGACAAAAATTGACTGTAGAAAACAAGTCCTTAAAAAAATACAATTGGCTGAATGGGGAGAAAAAAATACAATGAAGAAATCAACTCCTTAAAAAGTAAAATGGGCCAAATGGAAAAGGAGGTACAAAATCTAATAGGAGGAAACAATTTGTTAAAAATTAGAATTGGGCAAGTGGAAACTAATGACTCTATGAGATATCAAGAATCAATCAAACAGAAACAAAAGAATGAAAAAATAGAAGAAAATGCAAAATACCTCACTGATAAAACAACTGACCTGGAAAATAGATCTAGGGCAGACAATTTAAAAAGTATTGGTTTACCTGAAAACCATGATGAAAAAAAAAAGCCTAGACATCATCTTTCAGGAAATCAAAGAAAACTGCCTTGCTGTCTTAGAACCAGATGATAAAATAGTCATCAAAAGAATCCATCAATCACTTCCTGAAAGAAATCCCAAATTGAAAATGCCAAGGAATGTTATAGCCAAATTCCAGAATTACCAGATCAAAGACAAAATATTGCAAGCAGCCAGAAAGAAACAGTTTAAATATCATAGAACCTGTCAGGATTATGCAGGAGCTTGCACCTTCTACAGTAAAAGACTGGAGGGCATGGAATACAATGTTCCATAAGGCAAATGAGCTTGGATTACAACCAAGAATCAACTACCCAGAAAAATTGAGCATAATCTTTCAAGAGAGGAGAAGGAAATTCAACAAAATAGGAGACTTCCAAACCTTCCTGATGAAAAGACCAGAGCTCAACAGGAAAATTTGATATTCAAATACAAGAGTCAAGAGAGGCATAAAAAGGTAAGTAGGAAAGAAAAAAACATGTTATTAATAACAGCAAACTTTACGGCCCTACAAGAGAAGATGACACTTGTAACTCTTGAGAACTGTATCATTATTATGACATTTAAAAGGAGTATACATAGACAGAGGTTGTGGGTATAAGTCGTCTTTGATGAGATGATAAAAAATCTAATTAAGTAGTGAAAATGGATTGTTCTGGGAGAAGAGGAAAGGAGGAGTCAGACAAGGGTAAATTACATCCATGAAAAGGCACAAAAACCTATTACAGTAGAGGGAAAGAAGGGAGGAGATGAGCATTGTTTGAACCTTACTCTCATCAGATTTGGCTCAAAGAGGGAATAACATAATCACTTAGGTATAGAAATCTAACTTACCCTATAGGAAGTAGGAAGGGAAAGGGAAAAGAAAAGGGATAGAACGAAGGGAAAAAGTAGTAAGGGTAAAGGGGAAGAAAAGGGAGGGGGCTGATAGAAGGAAGGGCAGACTGAAGGAAGCAATGGTCAAAAGCAAAACTCTAGTGAAGAGAAAGAGGGAGAAAGGAAAGAGAAAAGCATAAAAGGGGGCGGAGGATAGGATGGAGAGAAAGACACAGATAGTGATCATAACTGTGAATGTGAATGAGAAAGAACCATAATCCTACAATATGTTGCTTAAAAACCTGGAAAGACTTATATGAACTGATGCTGAGTGAAATGAGCAGAACCAGGAGAACACTGTACGCAGTAATAGCCACATTGTGTGATGACTGACTTCGGTAGATGTAGGTCTTCTCAGCAGTGAAAGGATCTTTCCAAAAGAAAGATTCCAAAAGAAAGGACAACTCCAAAAGACTCACGATGGAAAATGCTATTCACATCCAGAGAAACAACTTTGGAATCTGAATGCAGATCAAGCATACTATTTGCTCTCCTTTTCTTTTGTTGTTTTGTTTTGTTTCTTCTTTCTCATGGTTCTTCCCATTAGTTCTAATTCTTCTTTACATCACGAATGTGAAAATATGTTTAATATGAATGTATAAGTAGATCCTATTTCAGATCGCATGCTGTCTTGGGAGGGGGGAGGAGAGGGAGGGAGGGAAAATTTTAAACTCAAAATCTTATGGAAGTGAATGATGAAAACTAAAAACAAATTAATTTTTTTTAAAAGTAATTTTGATTTTTCAGGACTTTTCCACAGAAATCTGGACAAATGTTTTAGGAGCCCAGAATTTCAGAATCAAATATGCAGGAATGCCTGGGGCAGGGATTGAGGAGGTGTGAACAAGAGGCTGACAGTGTGGCCGGGAAGTCAATTAGCATTTCAGAAAGGTGTCAGAGTCACTGAGGAGGGGCTGGTGGGGTTGTTTTCATAATGTTCATCTGAAGGTTCCCCGGGCATGGAAGCCAATTTTGGTGGCAATTAGGAATTGGGGTCGGGGCAATCTGAGTTTTAGAGTTTCTGCAATCCAACAGAGCACTGAGTGATGCTCAGGGACTGGGGGGTGGAAATAAGGAAGTTTGCCTAGTAGCCTAGGGGTTTTTAGAGGATTTCTGCCCCCAGGTCCCAAAATGAATCTACAGATTAAAGAGCTGCCTCAAGAACTCTTTTTTTAAACAGCTGCTTTTTTTGTTTTGTTTTGTTTTTGTTCCAAATCGGTCTCAGCAACCCTACAAATGCAAAGATGCGCCACAATGCCCTCAGAAACAAAACTGAAGGAGTGCATCAATTTATCAACTTAATAGTGGCTTAAAGAAATCTATTTTTCCTCCTAAAACACCCACATGGTAAACTTAGAGACCAAAGTTCAGGATGTAACTGTTATTTTCTAAGCAAGCAGCAGTTTGGGCCTCCAAAAGCAGAGGGAGGAGAAGCCAGGTCACAGGCCTCAAAGAATGAACATTCCTGAGAAAGGATTCTGAGACTGTCTGCTCTCAGCAGGAGGTTTTCTTCTCCTAATTCTAGGAGTGAGTGAATGGGAGAATGGAGAGTCCAGAAAAAAAGTAGTTATGGTGATGCTGGTGGTGGTGGTGGTGGTGGTAGTAGTGGCGGCCATCGTGGTACAAGCAGGAATTTTGGCATTAAAAGAGTCACATGGAACAAGTATCACATCTGGGGTCAGAAAGCTTAAATTCAATCCCTTCTTGACATCTTAAAACTAGTGTGATTTTGGGTACATTTCTGTCAACCTCAGTTTCCTCATCTGTAAAATGGGCAGGCATAACAGTAACACCTACTCTGTACAGCCCCACAGGTTTCTTATGAGGCTCAAATGAAACAATACAGGTGAATCACTTTGCAAACCTCAAAGCAATTCTCTAAATGGCAGTTTATGATCTTATGTTGAGAAGGGTTTGGGATTAATTGATCACTATGGCTCCCTCCAGCTCTAAATGTTACAGGGATGACACCAGCACTGACCTGTTGAACATTTTCAAAAGCTTCAAGAATTTCAAGACTTTTCCGCAATACTAATGAGTCAATCAGGTCTTGATTTCCTACCTGTTGATTGTTTACTTGGCATCAAGACATGCTAGGAAGCAGCTGGAATGCTGGGAGAGGGTAATGACTCGTTATCTGAACAATGAGGGGGGGATACTTGTTTTTGAGACTGTGCTTCCTATCTCACCCAGGCTGGAGGTCTGTTGGCCAATCCCACTGCTGATCAGTGTGGGAGCTTGGACCTGCTCTGTTTCTGACCTGTGCCAGTCCAGCTCCCCTTAGACAGCCTGATGGGAGAAGGGGGTCACCATACTTGTACCAGACAGAGCAGACTTGCAATCACTTATCCCTACTACATACAGCTCAGAACTCCTGAGCTCAATTAATCTGCCTTGACTGAGCCTCTTCAGTAGCAGGGATTAGAAGTGTGTACCATCTTGCCAGGCAAGGTACAGTATATTCTTAAGGAATACAAGTACACTTGAATAGTAATGCAGTCATATATATTACCAACAAAACCCAGCAGGAAGAGAGAGAAAGAAGAATTCCATTTAAAATAACTGCAGACAGCATAAAATATTTGGAAGTCTACTTGACAAGACACTTACAGAAACTCACATGAACACAATTACAAAACACTCTTCATACAAATAAGGACAGATCTAAATAATTGGAGAAATATTGTTTGTGGGTGCTTTTTTCTTTTTTTTTTGTTTTTGTTTTTTTGGCTAGGCAGTGGGGTTAGGTGACTTGCCCAGGGTCACACAGCTAGTGAGTGTTATGTGTCTGAGGTCAGATTTGAACTCAGGTCCTCCTGAATCCAGGGCTGGTGCTCTATCCACTTCACCACCTAGCTGCCCCATATGGGTGCTTTTTTCCAGTCATGTCCAACTCTTCATGACCCCATTTCTTAGCAAAGATACTGGAGAGTTTTGCCATTTCCTTCTCCAGCTCATTTTGCAGATGAGGAAACTGAGGCAGAGGGTTACGTGACTAGCACACAGCTAGTGTCTGAGGCCAGATTTGAACTCAGGAAGAGGAGTCTTCTCGACTCTAGACTTGGTACTCTATCCTGCACCACCTAGCTACCCCTGTTCAGAGGTAGGCCTAGCCAATATAATGAAAATGATAATATTACCTAAATTAATTTATTCAATGCTATGCCAATCAAACTACCAACTACTTTTACTTTATTTCTCTTGCTTTTTTCCCCCCTGGAACATGGCTAATTGTTTTGCATGGCTACACATGTATAACGGATATTGTATTTCTTACCTGCTCAGTAGGTGAGGGAGGGGTGGAGGAAGGAAGAGAATTTGGAACTGAAAATAGAAATATTTTTTAAAATAATAGAAATAAATAGTAATGCAGGAAGCATTGCCTTGATGGATAACAAAGAAAAGTACAATTAGGCAGCTAATTCTTCCAGGAAGAAAGCATATGCATTTCAAAACCCAAAAGAAGTGACTTGAGAATTCAAACTCTTGGATCATCCACATACTGCTCAGTTTCTATTTATGCAGGCAATGGAGAGATGCGTTTAAAGGAGGTGGAGGATGGGAGAGCTGTTTTCCTGTTTTTGTGCTGTTCTTTTCTAGATTCAGAAAAGAATGTAAATCAATTCAATCACCATAAAATCCATCCCCTTTTCATTACTGAGAATATTCTCTGCGCGGGGAATGTAGAGGACAGGAATTATTTTCCTGTACTTAACAGATGAAAAATTGAGGTGCGGAGAGCTAAAATGACATACCCACTGGCTTATTAATCATATAAGCTAAAAGCAAACAAAAAATTATACTTTGAAATCTGTCTGGACGCTGGAAAATCCTAGGTGAGAATGGAAAGCAATTTAAAAGAAAACTAAAAGCTACCATTACGTCTGAAACAGCAAACGGGGGGACGCTTTCTCTTCTTTCCCATTGACATCCCGGAATTCGGTTTCCCTTCACAGTCAAGCTTTCTGAGAGCCGCTAAATGAGACCGGAATGCAGAGGGAAGTTCTAAAGACTCGAGGCTGAGGTCAGGTGTCTCCATAGCTTCTTAATCAGCCTGAGTTCAGTCAATTTGATTGTGGGGGAGGGGCGGGAGGAGAGAGGAGAAGTTGCTCCTTAGCAAACTGCACCACTGATTGGAGTGTCCGTCCATGCTGTGATCTGAATCCACCACAGTCCCAAGCGGCCAAATATGTCATCAAACAGACTTAGATCCATTGCTTTGGCCGTGGACACCAACTGGGCGGGGGCTGATTGGGTTCAGAGGAGAGCCAGGCCTGGAAAGTGACTAGTTCAGAACGAAAAGTCAGCTTAGCAGGGCCAGGCACTGTGACACCGACATTGCAGAAGGTTAAGGGGAAGACAAACCCAGACTAAAGGCCAAACATAAAGGAAAGCAGACAAATCAATAGCACGAAATGGCCCAAGGAAACCAGAAAATCAGAATTGCTTGGCGTTTGCTACAGTTCACTAAATCGGAAAGTTATCCATTTTGTACTGAGGGCCAGCACCGCTCAGGGCAACAGCAGCAGGGAGTGGAAAAAGTCATCTCAACAGCTGGCTGCCCAGGGACAGAGGGAGGGAGAAATTCGTCGCTGAACAGAAAGTCCCTTCTTCCTCGCCTAGTGTTTAACCCTTAAACCTTCCTTCCGAACGTCTACGGCGGGGCAGTGTTTCTCATTAGCAATGGTCTTTCCATCTTCAGGGTCAGCAGCCTCTAGCAAGGGGCGGGGGTAGAGGGTCCCAGGTGACACAGGAGTGATTTTGAGTGCCTGTTCGTCCTATTAACCTCTACCTCCAGGGTGAGTGCCCTTTTGATTTCTCTGGCCCCTAGCGTAATTTTGTTCTGGACCCGGCACCTGGAACCCCTGTTGGCTGCTTACAGCAACGGCTAATACACTAATTAGCATTTTAAAGGAAAAGTGGTAAGTGATGCTAACATGCACAACAGGGGGTAGGCGAAGTACTTTCTTTCCCTGATTAAAACCATTCTCTCTCTTCCTCTCCCTTCCCCCCTCTCACTTAAAATATATTTATAATTATGTTTTGTTAGCCCTAAAGGTAAGCAAACTGTTGTGTAATTTATAGTCTTAGAGAATTGATTGGGGACATTGAGAGGTTAAGCGAGTTGCATGGTGTCACACAACCAGTCTGTTAGAAACAGAATTTATAAGATCATAGAATTAGAACTGAAAAGTACTTTATAGGCCATCGAATTCAACTGCCTCATTTTACAGATGAGGAAACTGAGGCACCAAGAGGTGCTTTGCCCGGAGTCACAGAGTTAAGTGTCCAAAGTCAAGATTTGAACTTGGGTCTTCACAATTCCAAACCCAGTGGCCTATCCATTATACCACACTGCCAAGTCTTCCTGACCCAGAAGTCCATTTCTTCTCCACTATACCACACCATCTCTATAATTACAATTATTTAGTATATTTATTAGTTTAAGTTATAATTTCTGTTATTGAAAAGCAGACAACTTCAATCTTTCATACGTCTCTTTCCAAAAAAAGGCAGTTAGTAGATTTTTTAAAAATTATTTGGTCCTCAATTCATTATCTTATTTAAGTTGGTGTATGTCTAATAGGACAAGTCCTTGATCATGGAGTAGTGAGAATGTTCTAAAGGGGGAAAAAATATTGTTATCTTTTCCCAAGATGTCACACTGGAAAAAAAAAGTACACCTTTGCATTTAAAAAAGGCCCTTGGCATTTCTGTGAATCAATTATAGATATTCCTGCGAGCAGGATTATGAAAGCCCTCATAATAAATATGAGCAGTACAGGTCAGACTGAAAGATTAGGGTTAGGGGAAGCTGCTGATGTAAGAGTAGGAGTCTGACCTGCCTTTTCCTCACCAGTTGGTGATTGTCATACATAGGGAGGGGCCCCTCTGCCTTCTCCCCCATTCCCCATAAAACATAAGGCATGGGACTGTATGCACAGGCTTTGGGCTAGACCTTGAAAACTGGATTTACTCAAATATCAGCCACTGCAGTGGCACACCAGCTGCTAATTCAAATCACTAAATAAGCAAAATGTTTCCCTGGTCCTTTTCCCCATCTCCCTCCTCAACTAACCCTGATCACAAATTCTCAGCACCTCCAAGTCCCCAACTCAGTTCTCGTCTACCTTACCTTGAAGTGACCTATGATTAAAATTACCATCTCTCCCCAACATTTCAGAGTCACATTTTCAGGAAAAGGAGTTCTATGTTAAAAAAAAAAAAAGAATACAGAATGATGGAATTACAGAAACACAGAATTGGAAAGAGATGCAAAGTTCATTTAGCTCATCATAAAAATCTTTGCCAAACTTCCTTCTAGGAGCCATCTCCAGTCTTCCTGATCTATATCTTGCCACTGGACCCAGAGAAAGTGAGGCTGGTAACCTTGCACAGCCCTCCCTCACTTAAATCCAATTCACTTGCAAGTCATAGCATCATCTTCCCGATGTCATGGTCCTCTTAGAGAATGAAGGACAAACAACAATTTTCTTTGTTTATTATCCTCTTTCCATTTCCATCCTTAAACGCCCTTAAGATGACTTTGCTTAGCTCTGTCTCTCATGGAGATTTTTAAGTGGGTTTTTACCCTCTGTTTCTTTATTCTTGTGGCAGGGCTTGTAAACTCCCATAATCCTTCTCTGTAAGATTTTACAAATGAGTTGATATTCCAAACCAGTATTGCTCTTGGCTGATATATATCTTTGCTTGGCAAATAAATCAAGTGTTTGCTGACTAAGGGTCTTTTAAGGCTCTTTTGGTCTTCTTGTTTATAACAAATGGTTTATATCAGCTAAGCTTCTGCGTGAAATTACCACATTCTGTTCTTTCTTCCATCCAAATTACACATTTCATCATCAATAACTTCGAATAGGTCAGGACAGATTTGTTTCAGTTGCATGTCTTATCTTTTTCTCATGATTTACCCCTCTAGCTTTGTATTTATTTTAATCTTTGTTCTAACAAGTTGGTGGTCAAACTACACATGGACAGCTGATTCAGGAATGACTTCCACACCTGTAATTAGTCATTTCTTGTCTGTTCATTGAACGAGAAACTCTCTTTCTTGACTCTGGGCATTTTCACCTGCTGTTTCCCATTTCTGGAAAGCTCTCCCTCCTCATGTCCACCTGCTGGCTTCCCTGGCTTCCTTCAAGTCCAGGTTAAAATCCTACCTTCTACCAGAAGCCTTTCCTGATGCCTCTAACACTGATGCTTTACCTCTATCATTCCAGATATTCCAGAATTTAACCTGTATAGATCTTATTTGTGCATAGTTGTTTGCATGTTGCTCCCCACCTTAGACTGTGAGCTCCTTGAAAGAAAAGACTTTTTGCCTTTTCATTGCAAGTGCTTAGCACAGTGTCAAGCACGTAGTAGGTGCTTAATACATGTTTATTGACCATTAAAATATAAAGAATTCTTCACTTATTGACGAGTCTCTCCCCTCTTTGATAGGTTAGGCCCCAGAAAGCAGACTCAGTCTGTTGCCAAGACTGTACTTGAAGCTTTTCCAAAGTGGTCAGATTTGACAGAGGTTGTTCTCTGTTGGCATAAGGAAAGAATAAGCATTTACTAAGTGCCTACTATGTTCCAGGCATTGTACTAAACATTTTATAAATTTTACATCATTTGATCTTCACAACAACTCTTCAAGATAGGTGCTATTATTATCCCAATGTTATACCTGAAAATTGAGTCAGACAAAGAGAAATGTCAAGGTTTAGAGACTTGCCCAGAGTTACACAGTAAGTGAGTGTATGAAGCCAGATATGAACTCAGATCTTCCTAATTGCCTAACAAGCTGCATTGGTAGAAGTGTTTCTCATCTGATAATTCCTTATGCCAATGAAATCTCAAGTTCAATCCCTATCCCTATTAGGGAGATGTGGGCATAAAAGGGCAGGGTACTTTTGTTTGTTTTTGTTTTTGTTAGACAATGGGGTTAAGTGACCTGCCCAGGGTCACACGGCTAATAAATGTTATGTGTCTGAGGCCAAATTTGAACTCAGGTCCTGTAGAATACTTTTGTTTGAAAGGCAGCTAGGTGGCACAGTGGATAGAGTGCTGGCCCTGGAGTTAGGAGAACTGAGTTCAAATCTGACCTCTGACACTTACTAGTTTTGTGACCCTGGGCAAGTCACTTAATCCTGTTTGCTTCAGTTTCTTCATCTGCAAAATGAGCTGGAGAAGGAAGTAGCAAACTACTCCAAGAAAACCCCAAATGGGGTCACAAAGAGTCATACACAAAGATAGCAGAAAAAAGGCAGCGACTCATCTGAGCTCTCCCCCAAAACCCTCCAAACACCTTTACATAATGCCATAAACAATTCCTGGAGCAGCACAACCCACAAAGGGATGGGGTGAAATAATTTTCCAGCCAAAGACAACTTAGAAGGTCATCAGGAAAGGTATGTCATATTGGGATGAGAATGGAGCACAATCCAGCACAGGGCACACCTGCACGGACCCAGACCCAGCAAACCAGAAGCTGGCCTCAGCAGCCATTGAATCAGCAGCAACAGATGCTGCTTCCAGAGCTCTCAGCCCACACATGATAAGGGGCTCAAACAACTGGTCAGAAAGGTCTCTTCACTGGCACTGGGGGCAGGACTCTGTTGCTTTGCCCATGCTTGGATCCAGGTCACAGTCCTGGGTGGCAGTGACAGGGCAAGGAGGAGCACTAGCACACCACAGCTTGCAACTGCAGGAGCAGAGACCCTCATCACAGACAGAAAAGAGTGCTTGTGGTCACTCACAGACCAGAGCACATGTCAGGAGAGTAGTAAACACACCTCTCCTTAGATCATACCACCTTGGAAGAACTGAAAACTTACAGGTCCCTAGAAGTATCTCTGAAAACAGCTGCACAAAACCCCTGAAACTTGGGCCAGTACACCTCTCCAACCTGGAAGCAGAGCTCTACATTAAGCAAGAGTTAAAAGTCAAGAAATAGGCTGGGAAAATGAGCAAACAACAGAAAAAATTCTGACCATAGAAAGTTACTGTGGTGACAAGGAAGCTCAAAATACACACTCATAAGAAGATAACAAAGTCAAAGCTCCTACACCCAAAGCCTTCAGGAAAAATATGAATTGTCTCAGGTCATGAAAGAGCTCAAAAAGGATTTTGAAAATCAAGTAAGAGAGGTGGAGGAAAAAATGGGAAGAGAAATGGGAGTGATGCAAGAAATCAAGAAAACCAAGTCAACAGCTTGGTAAAGGAGCCATAAAAACACTGAAGAAAATAACACCTTAAAAAAACAGATGAGGCCAAACGGTAAAAAAAAGGTACAAAAAGCCAACGAGGAGAAGATGCCTTAAAAAGCAGAATTGGCCAAGTGGAAAAAGATATAAAAAAGCTCACTGAAGAAAATAATTACTTAAAAATTAGAATTGAGCAAATGGAAGATAATAACTTTATGAGGAATCAAGAAGCAACAAAATAAAACCAAAATAATGAAAAAGTAGAAGACAATGTGAAATATTTCATTGGAAAAACAATTGACCTGGAAAACAGATCCAGGAGAGAGAATTTTAAAATTATTGGACTATCTGAAAGCCATGATCACAAAAAGACCCAAGACATCATCTTTCAAGAAATTATTGAGGAAAACTGCCCTGATATTCTATAACCAGAGTAAGAAAGAATCCACCAATCATCTCCTGAAAGAGAACCCAAAATGAAATCTCCCAGGAATATTAGACAAATTCCAGAGCTCCCTGGTCAAGAAGAAAATATTGTATGCAGCCAGAAAGAAACAATTCAAGTACCATGGAGCCACAGTGAGGATGACAGCTTCTATATTAAAGGGTTGGAGGGTTTAGAATATATATATTCCAGAGGGCAAAGGAGCTAGGATTACAACCAAGAATCACCTACCCAGCAAAACTGAGTATAATCCTTTGAGGGGAGGGGAGGTGTCATTCAATGGAAATTCAATGAAATAGAGGACTTTCAAGCATTCTTAATGAAAAGACCAGAGCTGAATGGAAATTTTTACTTTCTAATACAAGACTCAAGAGAAGTATAAAAAGGTAAATAGGAAAGGGAAATCATAAGGGACATACTAATTATTAATAATTAATACATTCCTACATGGGAAGATGATACTTGTAACTTGTAAGAACTTTCTCATTATTAGGACAGTTAGAAGGAGTGTGTGAATTGAATATGAAGGGATAATATCTAAAAAATAAAATTAAGGGGTGAGAGAGGAATGTGCTGGGAGAAAGGGAAAGGGAGAGGTAGAATGGAGCAAATTATCTCACATAAAAGAGGCAAGAAAAAGCTTTTACAGTGGAGAGAAAGAGGGAGGAGGTGAAGGGGAGTGAGTGAACCTTACTCTCATCAGAATTGTCTCAAGAGGGAATAACATACAAACTCAATTGGGTATATAAATCTATCTTACCCTGCTGGAAAATAGAAGGGGAAGGGGATAAGAGAAGGGGGAGGGGGATGATAAGAGAGGGCAGATTAGGGGAGGGGGTACTCAAAGCAAAACACTTTTAAGGAAGGACAGGGTAAAAGGAGAGAGAAAATAGAATAAACAGGGGAAAATAGGATGGAGGGAAATAGCAATAGTAACTGTGAAAAATTTTTTGAAGCAAGTTTCTCTGATGAAGGCCCTATTTCTCAAACGTAGAGAGAACTGAGTCAAATTTATAAAAATAAGAGCCATTCCTCAATTGATAAATGATCAAAAAATTGCTCAAACTCACTATTTATTGGAGAAATGCAAATTAAAACAATTCTAAGGTACTATCTCATACCTATTAGATTGGCTAATAGGACAGAAAAGGAAAATGACGAATGTTGGAGAGGATGTGGGAAAAATGAGACATTGGTGTAGTTGTGAACTGATTCAACCATTATGTAGAGCAATTTGGAACTATGCCCAAAGGGCTATAAAACTGTGCATACCCTTTGACCTAGCAACACAACTGCTAGGTCTGTATCCTAAAAGAGATAAAAAACAAAAAGGAAAAGGACCTATATGTATAAAAATATTTATAGCAGCTCTTTTCTGGTGGCAAAGAATTGGAAATTGAGGGGATGCCCATCAATTGGGTAATGGCTGAACAAATTGTGGTATGTTATTATGATGGAATACTATTGTACTATAAGAAATGGTGAGCAGCATGCTCTCAGAAAAAAAAATGTGGAAAGACTTGCATGAGCTGATGCAAAGTAAAATGTACTATGTACAAAGTACTGTATTTCACCACATATATGCCAAAATTTTTGCAAAAAAAGTGGCACGCAACCATCATGTGAAGCTTTTTTAAAAATTTTGCTGGTATTACTTAAAAATCACTTATTACCAAACTGTCTTTGGTACAAGATTAGGATGCACAGAATACTCATGAATATACATTAAAATTGGGAAGATGCAAGTCTTACCATTTCATGTGACTTACTCATGGCAGCTTTGCCTGCTGGCTTGCTCCCTTTGTGCCTACAATTTTTCATTGGTTTGAGTGACAATACCATTAGTCCTATAGTGCTCTAAACAAACCACAGAAGTCGGCTTTTGGAAATATACTGATAATGTGAGTGCATGGAGAATTCTCACTCGTGGCTTGCAATGTGTGAGATAAATGCCTATCCATATGCCACTGAATACATTGCTCCTCTGTTTACCTTTTAAGCAGTGCAACAAATGGAATTATACCACATGACGATTATACAATGAAAGGTTATAAACCAATTTGGGGGCTGAAAAAACAAAGTGTGATGATTATGCAGTGGGGACCATTATGCGGTGAAATACAGTAACAGCAATATTGTTAAGATGATCAGCTGTGAATGACTTAGCTATTCTCAGCAATACAATGATCTAAGACAACTCTGAAAGACTTATGATGAAAAATGCTATCCATTCCCAGAGAAAGATGGTGTCAAAATGCAGATTGAAGGATTTTTTTAAACTTTATTTTTCTTGATTTCTTTTTGGTCTATATTTTCTTTCACAACATGGCTATTATGGAAGTGTTTTGCATGACTACACATGTATACCCTATAAAGAAATTGCTTGCTTTCTCAATGAGGGGGCAGGGAATGGGGAGGGAGGGAGGAAGAAAATTTGGAAGTCAAAGTTTTAAAAACAAATGTTAGAAATTGTTTTTAAATGCAACCGGGGGAAATAAAATGCTAAATAAATTTTTAAAAAAATAAAGAAGAGGGTGAAAAGAATCAGACACAACTGAACAACAGCAGTTTCCTAACCCCATGAACCACATAGCTGCCTACATAGTCCAAAGTCACCTCCATATCACAAAGCCCTGTTAAAAGAAGAAACAAGGTTGGTCTGATTTTACTTGTTTTTGATGAACTCATGAAGGTGCTCCTAGTGATCACCATTTCCCTTTCTAAATGCTCATAAGCTTTAATTATTTGTTCTAGAATATTGTCATGAACCAAAGCTACCTCAGCTACATTTTTGATAAAATCATCTTCCCTTTTCAAAAAATCAGGATAATACTTATCCATCTTCAGACCTGAGTGGCATAGTCTGTTCTTAATTTTTTTTTCTTTCACAAATCATCTTCAGCAGCAGAGCAATCATAATCATTCTCTTCAGTAGCCTGAAACATAGTTGGTCTAGACTTGGTACCTTGAATTCACTGGCCACCAGCTACACTCTTACCAGGTCCTCACTTAGCTTGGATCTTAACTCCCCGCTAATCATTTTTTGTTTTATTTTTTACAAGTTGAAGAAGATCATTCTCCTTGGTAAAGAGAACAGGAAAAAAAAATTAAATAGCTCTGCCTCCCCTCCCATCATTCATTATCATTGCTGACATCACCCTCCTAATGTCATTGATGAAAAACAACAATCATTGTCTTACCTATAGTACTGCAATCGGTGGACCTACTTCTTCTTAGGTCACCTGATTGCGCCCACCTTGTTTGTCATCTTTAGTACTCAATGGCAGCCATGTCTAGCTCACAGTTTTAGCATTTCTGGCACTTTCTGTTCTGGAAGGCAGGGGCTGTGGGAGTCACTGTACTGGTTTGCGAGAACTGATTGTGAGATTTTTAGGGTAAGCATTTATATCTAGGAAATGCTACAAATTAGGTCTTGATTTATTGGGTTGGTTTGTTTGTTTGTCAGGGCAGAAAACTATGGCTTCAGGCCAAATCCAGCCCCAATGCCAGTTTTTGGAAGGCCTGGAAGATAAGAATGTTTTTTGTGTTTAAATTCAATAAAATGTTATTTTGAAATGTAAAAACCATTCTTAGTTCTTGGTCAGTACAAAGCAGGCAGTAGTTGGATTGGAAGGGAAGGGGAATAGTTTGCTGACCCCTGGAGATTTAAGAAAGCAATGGAGAAAATTTTAATAATGTAGATTAAAGAGTGTCCAGCTTCCTTTTTTTTTTCCTGGAGAGCCAGTTGTTAAAGATTTACCAGCACACCTCAGATGGCAAGTCTCTGATTTTATACATATATATATATATTTTTTAATTTCTTCTCAGTTACTTTCCCATGCTCCTGTGTCTTTCAAAAATCTAAGTTGGTTGATGATTTCCCTGGGCATTCACATCTTGGTCTCTCTATGCCACTGACTCCTCTCATCCATCCTTACTGTAATTGTTTGTGTTATCAGAATATCATCCTTGAGTTTCCCATCTTTCTTGGCCTGAGTTCCCCCATACTCTTTCAGACCATAGGATTCCCATCTATCTTTTCTCTAAACCCTGAACTTCTTCTAGAGTGCATGTCAGACTATGCCTTCCTTTCATTATCTATTGACAAGTCTAAGATGGAATGGTCACTCCCTCCTGAGGTCTCTATCATTTCTATTTTGGCAACAAGTTCCTTTTAGTTGGCCAAAACCAGATGAAGAACAGCAGTTTTCCTTATCACTTCTTCCTTTTCCTCTTCATTTAATTCTTTTGCAAAATGAATATTATGAAGGACATGTATCAGGAATGGGCCAGCTGCCCTGCTATTGGCAGAGTTCCAGCAAATATACAGAAAGCATGTCACCACTAGATTATATCTCCATGACAGGTCTTTAGTCTGTTTCCTGAACTTTTCTGGCTAGTTGGTCTATAGCGACATCTAAGTGATGCAGTAGTGGATAGAGAGCTGGGCTTAAAGTTAGGAAGACTGGAGTTCAAATCAGCCCTCAGTCACTTAACTAACTGTGTGACCTTAGGCAAGTCAATTGATCTCTATTTACCTCGGTTTCCTTCACCATAAAATGAAGATAATGATAGCACCTACCTCCCAGGGTTGTTGTGAGGATCATATGAGGTGCTGTTTGTAAAATGCTTAGCACAGTACCTGGCACACAGTAGACGCTTAATAAATGCTTATTCCTTCCTTCTGTTGCATACTCCCTGAAAAATATCACTTTTGTTTCTTCCCCCACAAACCTTTATCCAAATCCCCATGCATCTCCCCACCATTTTGTAAAGTCTTCATTTGAGTATATTTTCCTAATATTGCTTAATTTCTTAATATTATTCCATTGCCTATTTAATCTCACCAGCTCTTTCTGAATAAGACATAACCTTCCTTACCCATATTCCAATCCTGAGTCACACCCTACCAAGTGACAGTAAGACCCATGAAGGCTATTTTAGCACCTTGAATTAAGCTCCCTAGCTCACTGTGTTCATCAGGTGATGCCTACCCGATTTCAGGTTCTGATCCTCAATACTCATGCTCCAAAATCAGTCCTTCCCTCAATCAAAATTCCCATTCATTGAAGAGGCTCTTGAATATTGATCCGATTATCTAATTAAAGCAATTAAAATTAAAGGGTAAATGCTGATCAGCTTAACCTTCCAAGGGGTATTTGTATTCCCAAAGAACATGTTAAATCAAATTAACTTCTAATTGGTGGACTGTGTAGGCGAATATATATTTGAGCTGAATATACCTTTTGGTGATCATACACACACACACACACACACACACACTCTTCTGACTTGTCCACTGGAAAATAAAATGAACAAATATTGTTTTGGAGAATGGAGCCCCATGCCACCCAGCCTTCTTCACCTTTGCAAGTGGCTCTATACCCTATGGGGCTTATTAAAAAGTAACAGTAATGCAGGCATACAATAAATATTTTAAATGAGAATGTGAGGCATGGGGAAATAACCTGTGTAGATAACATTGGTATTATATAGTGGAAAGAACACCTAACTAGGCATAGGAGATTCTGTATTTACTTATCTGTGTCTATGTTGAAGCTCCACCCCAATCTCCCTAGTAAAATGTAAGGCCTCCTGAGGGTAAGGACTGTTTATTTTTTTTGAAAAGCACATAGTATGCTCTCAGAAAAACCTGGAAAGACTCACATGAACTGATGCAAAGTGACGTGAGTAGAACCAGCACGTCGTACGCAGTAGCAACAACATTATAAGATGATCAGCTGTGAATGACTTAGCTATTCTCAGCAATAGTGATCCAAGGCAACTCGAAAGGACTTGTGATGAAAAACGCTATCCCTCCCCAGAGAAAGAACTGATGGAGTCTGAATACAGATAGAAACACAGTTTTTTTTAAACTTTCTTTATGTTTCTTGGGGTTTTTATTTTTGGTCTATGTTTTCTTTTACATGATGAACGTGGAAATATGTTTTGCCTGACTACACATATATAACCTATATAAAATTGCTTGCCTTCTCAATGGGGGGGGGGCGGGGAAGAAGGGAGAGAAAGAATTTGGAGCTCAATTTTTAAAACGAATGTTAAAAATTGTTTTTACATGAAATTGAGGAAAAATAAAATACTAAATAATTTTTAAGAGAAAAGCTCATGGTAAGTACTTAATATGTTTCTGTTGAATAAATTAATCAGAAGTCCAAGGTTTGGACACAACAATGCTAGGTTATGCTCAAACTTAGCAGGCTTCTGGAGTTCCCTGGAACACAGCAAAAACTCCTGCCTTTTGTCAAAGGTTATGAAGGCCAGACTTCCACTGGCAACAAGGTCAAGCTTCTGGTCACCTTTGGAACGTAGCAATATCTCTGACTGATGACTTGGCTTCCAGATCCCTGGGACACAGCAAAACATTGATTACTGACCTTTAGAGGCAGGGACTCGAGACAGTCTAGGACCTTCTAATCACCAGCCTTCACTGAAATTCCTTCCATTCATCGATATTCTCTGGGGATTCATTCCCCAGGGGTTAACATGTTATAACTCCCTGGTCCTCTCCCCATCTCAGTAATACTGCTGGAGATAAAACCCCCATTCCCAACTCCTGCTGGCCACTCCTTCATTTCAATCCACCTCATCACTACCTCCCCATGTCACACTCCGAGTCTGCTTACTCTTCCACTGTGCCCTCTAAAATGCCCTCTTTATAATTAACAAGCTTACTTTCATTTCAGACCTCTTCCTTTCTGCTTTGTTCATCTTCTGGCCCTTGCTGAGATCTCGATTCCCCCATGACACTGCATCCTTGGTCATTTTTCCCACAACTGATTATATCATCTTAAATAGTCCCTGACTTAGTGGTCCTTGCAGTAGAGTCAGAACACCCTTGCTCCCCATTGCCAATTCCAGACTCTCTCTCTCTACCCCTCTCATGTAGCAGCCTCTCATCCTTTAAGGTTCACTTTATCCAAATTCATGTCCTATTCCAGATCCTAGTGGCCATTATATACTGAATCTCAAGTTAGTTTTTCCTCCTTTCTCAATGAATTTAATGCCTAGGTCAGAGTCTCACTCTGACCTAATTTTTGTCCTCATACTAGAGGTGTGTTAAAATTTTACCTTGTTATAACGACACACCCCCCCAGTCAGTGTAAAAATAGCAATAGCAGGAAGTAAGATTGCAAAAGGGAAACCTAAAAGTCACGTACAGAATGTTCCAAAGATCAGAGGAGCAAAATTTGCAAACTGTGTTGTATATTAGCCAAAAATCACATCCTGAGAATAAATGCTAAATCAAGGGAAACCATCTAGACCTTGGTGTCAGGGCATTTTGGCCCTACGATATGTAAGCCTCAGATAAGTTTTAGACATCTGCAGTAAGATCCAAAGAACACCAAATGTTTCTGATAACTGTGAGATGAGGTAAACATGTTAACTTTAAAGTTGTACTGACAACTTGGTCCCACAAGCCAGCTCCAAGCTGATGGAACACAAGGCCTATGGTCCTTTCAAACTCACAGGGTCCCCTCAGGATACGTACTCATTCACCCAAAAGTCAGGAAAGAACAAACACAAAAGAGGGAACCTAAACCCAAGCTTGCCTCAACAAGACACACACTTTGGATGCCATGTGTCCTCGGCCTCATGGAGGCCTAGGTGAGAAATAAGGCCTGTTGCTTTTCCCACAATCCCCATCTTGGAAAGCAGCTCCAAATAATTCTGCCCAATTTGCATCCAAAAGAAGGAGAGGAACAGAAGGTCAGGTCACTCACTCTCTTTTGTATGGCCACCGAGTCATCAGCTCTTCCAGCCCCATGGCAGAGAAGACAACTCACTCTGTTATCTCAAAGTTCAAGCCCTTTAGTCCCCAGTCACACATGACTGGATGCAGGCCCTAAAGCTCCCACATGGTCTACTGCAACCAGAAATAGTAACTCTGAGCATGTTCCGTGGGTTGATTCCTCCAGGCCAATTCAACCTCCTGCATAGACATTTCACTTTTCCTCTGCCAATGACGTTACTGTTCTTCAAACACTCCATCTGCTGTTTATTTTCTCAAAATTAAAAGTGTTTTCTGCAATTTTTTGGTGTGTTCCCTGAAAACAGTAAAAACTCCCTGAAGCAGAAAAAAAGCTTCTGAAATGGGAATACCTCCTTCCCGAGATATGCCCCTTTGCCTTTCTACCCCCATATCCCCAAAACCTTTTTTTTTTTCCAGTGGAGAAATCACTTTTGGCTGGCAGCCGCCATCCTGACTCAGCTTGGGGACTTGGTTTTCATCAGGCAGCAGCCCCTTGATAATGAGCTGAGCGCCTAAGCATAGCAAGGTAATCACTGGGCCACCAGCCCAGCAAGCTTATTAGAGAAATTAAATAATTTGGAGGAAGAAAAATGGCTTTAAAATCACACCCACAGTACATTTTCCAGCTGCATCAAGAGGAGTTCTAAGGCAACTGGGTGCCTGGCTGATCACTGGGGAAGGCAGAATAGGGCCTGCCCCCATAGAGAAGGAAAGGAGAGGCTAAAAATAAAGCCTTCTGAATGCCCAGGCCTGTTTTCCTACCGATTTTGGGAGAGGCGAGTTTGGGGGATAAACTGCTCGGGACTCCCTGGCAACTTCAACAAAATTCTGTGCTGGAGATGCCTGAGAGCCCAAATAATAATAACAATCCATTTCTAGATGTGCTTCAAGGTTTTAAAAGTACTTCCTCCTTGACAACCCTGGGATGAAAATAGAGTAGATGAAGAAGTCAGTCAGAGAAGTTAAGTGAATTGACTAAGGTCACAGGGCCACTATGATGTTACAGCTATTCCCTTAAACGTAATAATGATACCTAGAATTCATAGAGTACTTCAAAGTTGGCAAAGCAAGTTACAAATATTTCATTTTAGTCTCACGGCAACTCGGGGAGGTAGGGGTTATTATTATCATCCCTGTTTTACAGATGAGGAAACTGAGGCAGACTGATTAAATGACTTGGCAAGGCTGGTATTTGAGGCTGTATTTGAACTCAAGTTTCATTGACTCCTGGTCAGGCATTTTTATCTACTGTACCACCTAGCCGCCTCCAGGCAAATTACTGGGCAAAGGGACTACAGTTAAGCATTTATCTCATTATTTTTTGTTTGTTTTTTATTTTGTTTTATTTTTTTGGTTGGGCAATAGGGGTTAAGTGACTTGCCCAGGGTCACACAGCTAGTAAGTGTTGTGTGTCTGAGGCCAGATTTGAACTCAGATCCTCCTAAATCCAGGGCCAGTGCTCTATCCACTGCGCCACCTAGCTGCCCCCATTTAGCTCATTATTAAGGGGCTAATGAAAACCAAATTCAGAGACTAAGGGAGAACAGTAGCTGCCTGCCTCTCCCCTATTTAAAGTTTACAGGGGATGGCGAGAAGAGGAGTCTCTCAACTCCAAGTTTAGATCTTTGTAGCGCACTATGCTGGTTCTCAAGGTCCTATCTCACATTTTTTTGAAGCCTTATTTAAAGGTATTTGGAGGGGTTTGGGGGGAGCTCAGGCAAGTCGTTGCCTTTTCTCCGCCATCTTGTCACATTTTTTGTAGACTTTGCTTCTCTCAGCTCAAGCCCCTACCCTAAAACCTGAGAAATACACCTTACCAGGCAGTTTACAGCCCCACTTGCAAGTATCCTCACTCCAGGCACAAGTAATTTTCAATCCCAGTGATTTTATACCACAGCTCACTGACTCTCATCCACAACTGGCCACCCCTCTTTTTTGTTGGATGGGCAAGTGAACAATCTGGCAAGCAAGGATTCTTGGATCCCAGATCAGTGTCTCAGCAAGTACCTGGGGGACAGGTCCCTCTTCTCAGCTGAGGTTTCCAGAACAGTCAGTTATCACCAGATAGGGCTTTCCAAATCACTTGCACAAATTCTATAGTCCCCGCCCCTCTATCATTTCCTTCTGGGTACCTTCTCTTGCCTTTGTACAGAATTGAAGATCTCTTCACATTCATCCGGAGTCATCTTCAGAAACTTATTGCGGAGAACCTTTGCACTCTACATTCTACCAAAGACATGTCCCATTGTACGGTCTGATGCTGAGTGAAATGAGCAGAACCACGAGAACATTGTACAAAATAACAGTTGTGTTGTGCAATGACTAATATTGATAAAATTAACCCTTACCAGCAACACAAGGATCTAAGACATCTCCACAGGCCTCGTGATGGAAAATGCTATCCACATCCAAAGAAAGAACTATGGAATTTGAATACAGATTGAAGCATACTATTTTCTATTTTCTTTTCTCTTCTGTTCAGTTTTGTTTCCTCTTTCTGGTGGTTGCTCTTATTGGTTCTAATTTTTACTTACAACATCACTAATCTGAAAATATGTTTAATAAGAATGTATATATATATATATAGCCTATATCAGATTGTGCACCGTCTTGGAGAGGGTGGTGGGGAGGAAGGGAGAGAAAAATTTTAAACTCAAAAGCATATGGAAGTGATTGTTGATAAATCAAAATAAATTAATTTTAAAAATAAAATTAAAATTAAACCAAAGACATGTCCCAGTCAGCGCCTGAAACAAAGTTTATTTGTTTGCAAAGTCCTCATCTCCTCTACTGAGGAATTCCTAAGACTCCCTGTGAAACACCATTGCCTTTCAGGAGAATGGAAGTTCCCTGGGGACAGAGACTGTTTGCTTTTTGTCTTTATATCCACAGTAATAATCTTAGTGGCAGGCACAAGGGATGTGGTTAATAAAAGCTTGTTGGATTGAATTCAGTGTCTGGTACTTGCCATTATTGCAACATCTTAATGGTATGCTCTAACCAGGGTTCAAGAGCTTCTGCCTTTGGTATATCGCCCTCTCCTTCCACTTCAAGAATAATCAGAACTGATTTGGGCTAATTTTTCAGGAGTGCTCTGTCCTTGCCCTGGGCCTGGGCCACACCTCTAGTGACATGACCTGGTTTCAGAATACCAAGTGACTACACCTAAGAAGAGTTTTTCCATCAAAGCATGGTTTAGTGGTATGGTGGGAGCAATATCCCAAGCCTATCTCCCTTACAAACCACATGCAAGTTAGGTTAGTTTTTCTTTAAAAGGTATTGAAACCATTTTCAAGACTAATTAGCTCAGGAGACTAAAGGCTTAGACTGTTATCACTTCCAGAGTACAAAATAGCTCTGTGGAGTTCTAGGCATTCTCTGATGCTTGGCTGGTGGACCACCACTGGCAAGTGAGCTTCATTCAACTGAGTCAGCTCACAGTGTCTTCAATGCATATTCTCATGGAATATTCTTTCTCTGTTATGTCTAAGTAAAACTTTTACTAATTGTCAAATGACCTATGAGTGTCTCATTTCATTCCACAGGGTTGTTGTGAGGAACAAATGTGATGATATTTTAAAAAATTCTATAGTACTCAATACACAGTAGACACCATGCAAATAAATGCTTGTCCCTTTCCCTCTTCTCCAGTTGCAAAAGACGCAGTAAGGTGGTGCTGTGGAAAAAGTACTAGGTCCCAAGTCCCTCTGGGACTTCAATTCCAGCCTACATACTTAGTAGCTATATTACCTTGGGCAAGTCACAACCTCAGTTTCCTCAACTGTAAAACGAGGACAATACAAGCACTTCCTGCATAGAGTTGTCATGAAGATAGAATGAGATAATATTTTACACAGTGTTTAGCACCAATAGGCTTCTAATAAATGCTTAGGTTTATTTTTTTATTCCAGTAACAGATTTTAACTACCAGGGGACTGGCCTGAGTGAGACCCATCCCAGAACAAGTACACAAAATACTCTGGTTCAAGTGTCTCAGCTTTCATCATTGTTAATAATATGAGCCTGTACAAATGATTTCCCCTCTCCGACTGTTTCCTTATCCATAAAATTGAACTAAAAATACACTCCCTCCTTCACAAATTTGTTGTGTATGTTATATATGTCACCAACCTCTCTGGGCCTCAGATGCTTCATCCATTAAATAAGGGGTTGGATTAGACAGCCTGTAATGTTTCTTCCAGTTATAAGATAGGTGGATTTATAATCCTACTTTCATTACTCATTGGTGCAATCTAAACCAAAGGTGTTTCTTGAGGGTATACTGTCCTTCTAACACTCAAGCCGATGTTGGGGTAAATTCTCCTGCCACCCAATAATCCAAACACCAAATTATGAGAGTCTAGCTCGTTAGGTACTCTGGCTTCAAAAGTCTGGGGCTCTGATTCCTGCATTGCCACTAACTAGCCATGTGACTTTGGGCTTCAACTCTTCAAAGCTCAGTTTCCTCAATTAGAGAATGAATGGAATGGACTATATTCTACTTACCAGAAGGTTTCTAAGGCATCACAGGGTTAATACTATGGTTCTACCAAAAAAGGGAAGGGGGAGGGGAGGGGACATTGTTTAAAATAGCAAAGCATTTAATTAAGACAAGACTATTAAGATAACTCACAGGAAAATATACAGGCAACAGAATCAGTTTCAGTACCTTTCCACTGCCTCCAAATCTCCATACACAAAATAAGTACAATGTCTTATAATTACCAGCGAGGATGCAGCAACTTGCAGGAATGGGAAAATTTCCTTTCACGTATGGGTGACTACATTGAGGAAAGCATTTATCATTGTCTCAGGAGCCAGCATGGGGATCTATGACCACTTCTCAGATGCAGAGATTTGGCCCAATGTGATCACTGGACTGCCAATGCCATTTGAATAATGTCAGTGTCCCGGGTTCCCTTCTTTTATTATGTCTGGAGCCCAACTGTGGCAAATAGGGCTTCAACACTCACATTTGGCCAGCAAAGCCTGCTCCATGACCTCAGGCAGGGAGAGACATCAGGCAACTCCAGTTCTCTGCCCCCATTATGACATGATGGATTTCAAGGAAAAGAAACCTCATAGATAAGAGGCAGAAGTCACACAGGGATGTGTTTCAGGATGTCAGAAAATAACAAAAATGAGTCTCCAATAAATTCTCCTCCAATGCCTCCCCTTGGTATGGAAGTGATCTTGGGTTCTCAGAAGCTTTGCAGTAGAATAAGCTCTGCTAAGTTCTATCAAGCTGATACTGGAGCAGGCAAGGGAGTCCGGAGG
The DNA here is from genome assembly GCF_003287225.1 of Phascolarctos cinereus. Taxonomy (NCBI): domain Eukaryota; kingdom Metazoa; phylum Chordata; class Mammalia; order Diprotodontia; family Phascolarctidae; genus Phascolarctos; species Phascolarctos cinereus. The sequence goes on along the minus strand of NW_027555847.1, from coordinate 392,224,699 downwards.
AGGCCTGTGGAGGAGCCTCAGAGGATGGGCCCAGTCTATGGAATGCCTCCTTCTTCTTCCTGCACCAAAGCTCATGGAAGCAGAAGCAGAGGGGAAATGAGTAGGAAGTAGAAGAGGGAGGAGACAGCCAGATGGCCTCAGTGGATAGAGCACCAGGCCTGGAGTCAGGAAGACCTCAGTTAAAAATCCAGCCTCAGACACTCACTAGCTATGTGATCCTGGGCAAGTCACCTAACCCCATTCCCCTTAATCTACTGGAGAAGGAACTGGCAAACCACTCCAGTATCTCTGCCAAAAAAAACCCCATCAAACCAAACCTCATGGCCAGTATTGGGGTTCTTTGGTCCATGAGGGTCATGAAGAGTCAGACATGACTGAAGAACAATAGCAGAGGGAAACAGGAATAGCAGTGAGAAGGAAGCAGGGGTAGCAGCAGTTGGACTGCAAAAACTGGGGTCCCCCATAAACTGGGAAAGCTGCCCATACCCCCAGAAAATTCCAGATCTGCACAGCCAAACCATGGTGAGAGGGCTGCTAGTGTAGCAAGATGGTTCTGGGCATGCCTGCCATATCCCATACAGACACCCCTGGGGCTGGTGGTAATTTCTCTGAGGGAGATAGAAAGATAATGTGGTTCTAACACATGTAATATGGGTCCTCTTCCCAACCATGCTGATAGCTATCTGTGGGATACTGAAGAAGTTACTTCATTTTCCTAGCCCTCAGTTTCCTCATCTATAAAATGAGGGGAATTAGGCTAGATGAGCTTTAACGTCCTGTCCAATAATGAGACTCTATAATTCTACGAATTTGCTCAGCAGGGTCAGAGAGGAGCCCTCCCCCTTGCTGGCAGCAGGGGAAGAGAAGGTAGTTGGTCATTTCTCAGAATCCCAGAGGATCTGGGGGATGTTTCCCTGAGGCCAGGCTCTGATATTTCACTTGTCAAAGTCTCCAGCTTCCAGGGAAGGATGTAGAAAGCCATGGTTCTCTGTGGCCTGAATGGGAAAAGGATAATAAGATGGGAGCTCTTCCACTGAAATTTGTTGTTCAGTTGTTTTTCAGTCATATCTGACTCTTCATGACCCCATTTTGGGGTTTTCTTGGCAAAGATACTAGAGTGGTTTGCCATTTCCTTCTCCAGCTCATTTTACAGATGAGGAAACGAAGGCAAACAGGGTTAAGTAACTTACCCAGGGCCACACAGCTAGTAAGTATCTGAGACCTGATTTGAACTCAGGAAGATGAGTCTTCCTGACTCCAAGCCTGGCCCTCTATCCACTGCACAATCTAGCTGCCTTTTCCTGAGACTACCATCTGAGATATATCCTGTATGTACCTTAAATGAACATAGTTGTTTGCATTAGCCTCCACATTAGAATGTGAGCTTCTTTAGGGCCACGACCATGTTCTTGCCTTTCTTTGTATCCCCAGTGCTTAGCACAATGCCTGGCTCATAGAAAGTGTTTAATAAAGGCTTATTGAGGGTATCATACTGTTTGCCTTCTCAATGAGCAAGAAAGGGTCTAGAGGGAGGAAAAGAATTTGGAGCTCAATTTAAAAACGAATGTTAAAAATAAATGCTTACTGACTTAACTATAAGTAATGAAAGATTGAACTAGAGTAGAGATAGTGGGAAGAATGAAGAGGGGGAGAGATGCTACAGATACTGCAAAGTCCGAATTGGCAGGACATGACCAGCAGAGTAGATTGTGGAGAGGGCACAAGAAAGATTGAGAGTCCTCTAAGTTGACTCCTGGGTTTCAAGCCTGGATGAATCATGATGTCACTGCCACAAATAAGGAGGTCAGAAGGAGGAACAGATTGTCAGGAGAGAGAAAAAAATAGTTTGGTTTTGGCCGTGTTGAGTTACAGACACTGGGAGTTACAGACGCTGGGCTGGAGCTCAGGAGAGAGGCTGGGACTAGAGACAAAGGTTTGGAAATCGTCCACATAAAGGTGATAATTGAAGCCACAGGAGTGTATGAGATCACTGTCAGAGAGTGTAGAAAACTCCTGGAAGAGAAGAGAAGAGAGAGGAGAGAGCCTCGGGGAACAGCTCCATTAAGGAGACAGGACAGAGGAGAAGCCAATGAAAGCTAGAGAGACAGGAGGAGACATATAAAGTGTACATTGTCAAAGCAACCAAAAGAGGAGAGAATCGTTTATTTATCTCGAGTATCCTGCCACCAAAGTGAGTTACTGCAGCAATTCAGATTAACAATCAATAAGCATTTATTAAGGGGCTTATTTATTAAGGGGCTTATCTCACCAGTCATCTTGACTTTTGTCTGGCCGCTGGACTTCAATGACTCTGGAGGAGAGAGTGTCGCTGATGACTCTGTGCAGATGTGCCTCACTTAAATCCAATTTTGAGAACAAAGGACCAACAACATTATATGCCAGGCACTGTATTAGGCCTTGGGGATAGGAAGACATAAATGGAATAGTCCCTGCCCTCAGGGAGTTTACATTCTATAGGGTAAAACCAAATTTAGCCCAGGATTATCTGTCACATATTCAAACAACTATCAGTCCCAGACACATGCAGAGACAATGTGCAGTAGTGAACAGAGGGTGGCTGCTAAGTCAAGACAATCTGAGTTTAAGTTATGCTTCTGGCTTAGTGACATGGACAACCCCCCAGAAGCCCCCAGCAACTGTCTAAGGTGAAAAGTACATCGTGATTGAAGACATGCATTGGTAGTGGAAGTTCTTCATCAGGAATTTCTACATCAAGAAATCAAAGGTCTGGGACAGCTAAGTGGCGAAGAGGATAGAGCACCAGCCCTGGAGTCAGGAGGACCCAAGTTCAAATCCAGCCTCAGACACTTACTAACTGTGTGACCCTGGGTAAGTCACTTAACTGTGATCACCTAAAAAAAAAATTCATAGTCTGGGCCAAAAAAAAAAAAAGGTCCTGTAGCCCATTGCTTTAAACTTGGGAATTCCAATGAACTGGTGATGGAAAGAGAGGGGCTTCCAAGGGAAAAGAAAGCAGGATTGCACAGACGAGGAAAAGTCAAGAGAGAAGAGAAAGATTAAAGAATGGATGAAGGGAACAGTCCCGAACAGCTCCCAGTTTATCTGGTGCAGACATTTTCCCACATTGGTTCAGGGAGAGATTGCCCACTGCCCAGCACTTGCTTCATCTTCCTATTTGGGGCCAGGCCACTGGGCTCTCCGACTCCTCTGAGCTCATTCCTGGGCCCATAATCAATTACAGTAGAGCACATTTTAATTGCCCATATTTTCTTAGGCAGAGAATGCCTAATGTGAATAGATCTTTAAAACTCACCCATACATAAGTGGAACGACTTCAATTAGGCATTTGGAATTAACAAACAAATAACCTTCCTCATTGCTTCAAGTCCCTCATAAACACCTGAATGAACATTTTACAAGTCTTTTTCTCTGCCACCAGCATAATATGAAGAGCTCTTGGCTCCCCTCTTGACTTGTAACAGAAAGCACCTTCTTTCTTAGCTGCCAAGAAAAAACCAGTTTTCCATCCTGGCTCTTTTCAGATTCAGACCTTGACAGCTCTAACACAAGCTACTCAGCTGTGCTGAAAAAAAAATTGAAGTATTCCTGGTTTTAAAACTACTAATTACAATTTACTATAATAATTCTTACTAGGAAACAGGTTCTTACTGTAATTAACTGCTGGGGGAGGGGGGAATTAATAGCTTATTTGGTTTCAATCTAATGGTTATCTAGCAAAGAATTTCTCAAACCCTAGAAATGGAACTCAGAATCAACATCCAGCTGAAAGCTTTGTTTTTATGTACTACAAATTCAATTCAATTCAACAAACATTTATCTATTGTTTAGTTGATTAGTTGTTAGCCCATTTGGAGTTTCCCTAGGCAAAAAAAAAACTGGGCTGGTTCGCCATTTCCTTCTCCAGTTCATTTTACAGGTGAGGAAATTGAGGCAAACAGGATTAAGTGACTTGCCTAGGGTCATACTGCTAGTAAAGTATCTAAGGTCAAATTTGAACTCAGATCCCCCTGATCCCAGTCCTAGTGCTCTATCCACTGTCCCTAATAGACATTTAGTGCAGGCTAACTTCAGGGCACTGTGTTGGGGGCTAGCTGGAGATTATGAAGATGAAATGGCACTGTCCTGATTTATCAGGAGGATGCTAAGATTTCATAAGCAGAAGTAAGACAGGAAACAGGCCATTCCAGAGACAGGAAGGGTTCAATATTTTCTGTCTATTTTTCCTCTTCTTAGGGATTCTCTTAGATTGTTTCATCTAAATATGATGCCTTGTGTCCAAGGGGACACAGGGAAAGCCTGTATTTTGTAATGCAAAGACTTCCCCTGCTTTGCACCTCCTAAAAGTTCATTGCCACTTTCACTGAAGTTGAAATACGGTCCTATTTGGCCTGGTTAATAGGTTTCAGACATCAGCATCGAGCCCCAATGTTGGATAATGAAAAAAGCACCTAGCTAGTGAAGCTATTGCTTCAGCCAAAGACTAAATGAAGACCCTTATCAGCAAAACAGGATCTGAATGCAAACTCTTCCTTTCAGCTTTTCAACAGGGCTAGTCACTTGCCAACAATCAGCGATCCGTTCTTTTGATGGTACTGCTTTCTTGGTTCATCACGGGAACAAGACCAGGCTGGCCTTAAAATGAACAGCAATGACCATCCTAACAGAATTGGTGAACAGGGCCAATTGTGATGATTGACAGCTTAGATAGGGTTTCAGTTCCCAGCTCCATCGTCTTCAGCCAGACTCCCAGCTCCCTCAACCACTAACACTCCATATTTCAATAATTCTTTGAGATCTAAATGAACCTGTAGAGTAGGTAATATCAGTATTATTCTTCACACTCTGCAGAAGGGCTAACTGGGGCTTGGAGAGGTGCAGTTATTTGCTTAAAATCATAAATCCAGTAAGCATCAGTGCTAGCATGTAAATTCTGGTTAAGGTCTGGTCTCCTGACTACAAGCTCAGCACTCTTTCTACTGAGCTATATTGCTTCTTACATCTTGGTCTGAGATATCTTACAGAATGTTGTGACAACCCAATCCAACCCAATAAACATTATTAAGCACCCATGATGTGCCAGGCACTGTGCTAAGTGCTAAGGATACAATTAATAAAGACAGTCCCTGCCCTCAGTGAGTTTACAATCTAAACGGGGAGACAACACACATAAGGAGGCAGGAAAGTGGAGGGGGGGGGGAGAGAAGGAACAGGACACCAGGAAGTACCCAGCAAGGGGTATCTTGTACCATGGAGTTGAAACCAGGCAGGGCAGCAGATGCAAAGAGTCCAGTTTCTGCCCTCTATAAAGGAAGGGATTGGGAGGAGTTTGGTACTCAGCCTTCTAATCAGAGAGAGAAGAGGCTGAGGAAGGTGGAGTCAATCAAAGCTTGTGTTTAACAGCATGGTGGTGAATGTAGAAATGATGAGCTTAACCTGGAAGGGGTATTTTGATCCTTGGAGCTGACACCAGTCAGGTCAACAGACACAAAATGGAGCAGACAATTGACAAGCTATCTGGATTTCCTGGGAAGAAAGTGACTTCATATTGCTACACTCTCTTATTATCATTAGGGTATCATTCCTAGAAAATGGACCCTTATGTCGGCATGGGGAGATTTAGTTCTTCTGAGACGTGGAGCTAATGTTAATGATAATGGCACCACTTAAGCACTTTGGAGAAACACTTCAAAAACACAGAGCTGGTCATTTTACTGGTCTTCTTAAATCCTCCCCAATATCATTTTATTCTGCTTGAAATCAATTAATAGAACTAACATTGCTGAGCCAGCTCCACTCCAAAGCCTATGCCCTTTCTTTGAAAGTGCCACGAATACCAAAAATTTATATGAATAAATGAATGAATATAGATAGCATTTATTAAGCACAGTGTCAGGCACTACAGATTCAAAAGTGAGATAGTCTCTACCCTCCAAAAGCTTGGGTTTTAATAGGGGAAGAAAACACAAGGAACGGTGGCCAGGGAAGAAAGTTCCAGTCAGGGGAATCAGAGTTGCTGAGTAGAACCTCAGGGCACTTTCTAGAAGCAAGGGTGGTATTGATTTTATTACTCTTCCCAGGGCAAAAACTGAAAAGCTCGGGGGAAGAGAAGGTGGAGAATACTGGGAAGGGAGGAGATTTATTATGGAGACAAGACAGACAGCATAAATCAAAAATAAAATAAAGATTTTTAAAGTATAGTGAGTAGATTCATTCAACGTACAATTGTATGGCCAACTAGCCATAATGGGCTACATCAATTTGTACTCACTGTCCCATCAATCAGGACAGGTAAGCCCTGGACTAACCATTCAGGAGGTCTGAAGCTGAAGATGTTATTTCTTGTGGGGAAAGAAGAGCCTCAGCAAAGCAAATGGAAAGATGCCCAAGGTGGATGGACGTCAAGCACAGTCTACAGGCCTGCCAGATACAGGTTTTATATATATAAAACTACATGGCCAAGTTGGGAATATAAGTGTTATTGTGCCAGTTTTACAGATGAAAAAACAGCCTGTGAGACCATAAATGATTCCCCCGTAGTCACACCGCTACAAAGGCTCAAAACTAGGTTTTCTAATTCCAAGTCCACTTTCTGGTTAACTTGACTATAACACACTGCACTGAAAACCACAGGAAGAATTGTATAAAAGGATAAACTGGTATTTTCTAATGGTGCCAGCAGACAAAGCCTGGTTTAATGAAAAGAGCACCCAGCTGAGAATCATGGAGGCCCAGGTTCAAACACTGGCTATACCAGTAACTTCCCAAGTGAACAAGCTGTCATTTCTCTCTCTGCACACATTTTCTCACCTATAAAGTGTTAGACTAGATAATCTCTAAAGTCCTTTCTTGTTCTAACATTCTGTAACGTGTAGCCCAGGAATAGAAGCCCTGCTCCTCCAAGACTCACATACATTGAGTCCAATCCTGAGGACTCCAAAGAGAATCATTCTCTCTTTTTGACCTGTGGCCCGCATCCTGAATTTACTCTGAGAAAATCTCCAAACATAGTTTGTGTCTGGGTTTCCACAAATAGGAGTAGCAGAGTCTCTAGCTTTTATGTAAGCATTCAAGGTAACACATGTATATGTAGAAGACAGTCTTTATTTCACCCCACAGAAAATGCAGAAGAGAAAAAAGATGTTAGATAAAGATAAAGAAAATGAGTGCTATAGGTACTCAAATGACCCCCAGAAGCCCATAAGTAGATACAGAAAACCCATAATGCATTTAAACAGTCCCAAAGATCCTCTTGAAAATGGAAGTGAATTTGGGGTATAATTCTGTGCTAATTTAGTGAGGTTCACTCTCCCACAGCCTCCTGAGCCCTCCTAAGACTCCTGGTGTCACTCAGTGGTTTAGGTTCTCTCTGAAGATAAACATACATTGAGGGGGGTGAACAAGTAACATCATTTCCCTCTGGACCTTTGCCATCTGAATAACTCACTGTAATGGGTGGGAGTAGGGGAAAGATCCAGATCTCTTGCCTCCTTCTCCCCACCACATTGTGGCTTCTGAAATCACGTTGGGGATTCACTTCTTTCTCCAAAAGGCAATGCTGCTTAGGAATCCTCTTCTTTCTATATAAAGTCCAGTTTCCAAACTCTCAAACTTGGGGTTACTCTTGAGGTGATCTCTAAGGGTAGGACTGTCCAAGAAATGTCTCCCCTCTAGCTAGAAGGCTAGATTCTAGGATCACATTGCCTAGGAAATTAAAATCCCCCTTGTGTAAAACAAGAGGCTGACTGGAGTTCAGGAACTTTGTCCATGAACTCCCTTGTTGGACCAAGAAGGGAAGCGTGTTTGCTTCTGCCACATGGTTTGGAAGGAAAGTCATTACTGACCCAGCTGTTGCTCTCTCATATTGGGAAAGGCCAATCAATATCAGGTCTCCAGTTCCTGATGTTCTCAGAAAGCTGCACAGCTGCAATATAATAATCTCTGTGTACTTCTGATCTAAGATCACATCATTTGGCTCTTGGTGAGGATTCTGGTTTATCCAATGAACAAGGAAAGGTGATGAGCCTTTCAGAGGCCATCACAAAGAGATGGGTCCTCCAACAGAAATCTCTCTTCCTGATTTCCAGCTGTAGATATAGGAATTGCTGGAAGCCAATTAGAAGTTGTCTTTTCCCACTAAACCAAGTTTCAGTGATCACATCCATACAAGAAGGGAAGAGGTATGCTTGTTGTCCGTAGGGGAAAAGGTTTGCTCATCAAATTGATTGGAGAAGGGGAGTACCTCTGACCAGCCCAGTTCCCTTAAAATTCTAAGAGGTCCACTCTGAACTACAGGCCAATTGTTGTACTTAGGGTAGAGCCACTGCAAGATAAGTAATGTCTGTCTTTAGCGTCTTCTCCCTCTTCATTTATGGTCTCTTCTCTCTTAGCTTATTTCCCCATTAAAACTTAACCAGTTCTGCATCATATTTCCTCTTGGTTAGCTGTCATGTTAAGAAAGCAATCTGATAAATGAATCCCTGATAAGGTATTAAATACTAATAATTGCTTGATGAGCTACCCTTTGTAGGCTATTTGCATTTTAATAGACTTCTCCTAGATGTGAAAAACCTTAATCTACAGAAATAATGTGCTAATAGTGTGATGTTAGCAATGCTGTCTAGAGTTGAATCCTGGAATTCTTACTATTGAGGCTAGAGACATAGGAATTACAACAATTTCTCAGGCTTAGTGAGCTGTCATCAGCATCAGGCCTTCAAGTGGCAGATTTAATCGGTTGCTATAACATTTCACAGGTTTAACCAACCAGTTGTGGAGACAAAAGAAGGTGGTGTCCCAACCTCCTTCCAAATGATTCAGTGAAAGAAAGTTCCTGGCCACAGCCTTTGTAGGATCATAGGATTCAGAGCTAGAAAAAAAAATTATGGTAAAAATTATCTATTCCAAATCCCTCATTTTGCAGGTAAAGAAATTAAGGACCTAAAAAGTAACATTATTTGTTCAAGGTCATAGAGAGTGTAAGTAGCAGAGCCAAGATTCACGTACAGGCCCTCTGACTCCCCAGGGAGCAAAGAACATATAGAACACAATTTTGTTCTTGTGGTTCTGTTGTTTCTGTCATGTCTGACTCTTTGTGACCCCATTCAGGGTTTTCTTGACAAAGATACTAGAGTGGTTTGTCATTTCCTTCTCCAGCTTATTTTACAAAAAAACTTAGGCAAATAGGGTTTAGTGACTTGCCCAAGATCACACAGCTAGTAAATAGACACTGAGGCTGGATTTGAACTCAGGAAGATGAGTCTTCCTGATTCCCAGCCCACTGCTCTATGCACTATAGCACTATCTAGCTGCCATATAACACCATACAATAAATATAATGTAACAATTAATTGACTATGTGCTTACTGAGTGCAGGATGCTGTAGTAGGTCACTGAGGGAGAAACATAGCTTAGATAAGATGGGTTCCTGTCCTCCTAGAGTTTATAATCTAGTAGCGGATTAAGAAAACAATTGGTAGCTAAAATACACAACATTATATAATATAGTCATTAAAGATTTAGAGCAAAGTGCCCTGTAAGGCCTGAGCTGGAAGGTTGTTACCACCTGGGGAAAGAAGAGATCGGGAAGCCTTATTTAAAGAAGCAATACTTAAGTTGGGTTTTAAGAGATGGGCAGAAATTTAAAAAATTAAGAGAGAAGCAAGGGCATTGTAGGCACAGGCAACATTCTAAGGAAAGACATGGGAGAATGAGAGCACATGGCATATTTCAGGGGGCAGGTAGAGAGCTGTCCAGTTTGACTGAAGTGTGGAGTTCAGGGAAGACAGTGATATGAGACAAGTCTGGAAAGGTAGGATGGTAGCATAATATAGACATCAGGCAAAGAAGTTTGAACTTTATTCAGTAAGTAAAAGGGAATCCTGAAAGCTGTTTTTTCTTTTGGGGAGGCATGTTTGTGTGTGTTTTAGGACAAAAGTAACGTGCCCATCTTTAAATCTATAATCCTGTAGTCTATGTATTGGAAAGCTCATTCTGGAAGTGGAACAAAAACTACATTGAAGCAGAAAGTGGATAGAGCCTGGGAGGCCTGCAAAAAGTCTAATAGTCTAAATAGGTGATAATAATAGCTTACATTATGGAGGTGAGGACAGGAATAGAGATAAAGAGAAAGGTATGAGAGTTCTTGACAGATCTGGTAAGTGACTAATGAACCAGAGGGGAAGGCTCGGGGAAGGTCATAGGTAACCCTAAGTGCAGACACTGGAGAGCCACGGAACAGGAGTGCCATTGACAGAAATGGTAAAGCCAATGGAAGAACTAGTTTAGGAGGAAAGATGATGAGCTTGGTTTCGGACACGTTGAGTTTGAGGTCCTGGTGGAACATCAAAGTGGAGCTAGCTTGTAGACTATAGAAGATGCTGGTCTGGAGATCAGAAGGGAGGAACATACAGACTAAGGGGTCGTCTGCCTAGAGGAGGTGGATGAAGTTATGGGAGTGGGTGAGGTGACTAAGAGAGAATGTAGAGACAGAAAAGAGGCCAAGGACAGCTCAATGAACGAGTTGGAAGGGGAATGAAGAAACAGTGAAGGAAACCAAAAAGAGTGGTTAGAAAGGAGAAAAGGGAGAGCGTAGCTTCCTCGGTCAGTTAATAAGCATGTATTAAGTGCCTGTTGCATACTTTACTGTGCTAAATAGTGAGGACAGAAGGAAATACAAAGACTCACCTCTCCTCACAAGCAGCTCACAGGCTAATGGAGGAGACAACATGCAAATAACTATGTACAAACAAGCTATATACAGGATAAATTGGAGATAATCAACAGAAGGAAGGCACCAGAATTAAGGGGGAATCAGGACAGGCTTCTTATAGAAGGTAGGATTTTAGCTGAGACTTGAAGTATGCCAGCGAATCCAGGAGGCAGAGATAAGAAGGGAGAGCATTTCAAGCTTGGAGGACAGCCAGAGAAAACGCCCAGAGCTGGGAGATGGATTGTCTTGTTTGAGTATAGCAAGGAGGACAATATCAACGGATCACTGAGGATGGGGCTGAAGGGAAAGGGCAATATAAGGTGTAAGAAGACTGGTAAGGTGGAGGGGAAAATTACAAAGGGCTTTGAATACTTAGCATAGGATTTTCTATTTGATCATGGAGGTGATAGGGAGCCACTGGAGTTTATTGAGCAGGGGAGTAACACACTCACACCTGCACATTGAGTGGAGGATGAGCTGGAGTGAGAAGAGACTTCTGGCAGGTAGACTAACTATTAGATGATTTCAATAGTCCAGTAATGACACACTCTACCAGGCTGATGACCAGGTCAGAGGAGAGAAGGGATATATGCAAGAGCTGAGGAAGGAAAGGAAATCCAAAAGGAGGTAGAAGTCAGATTAGACTTATTTTATACATATTCAGGATCTGTTAGAAGTCTCAGAGATGTGAAGGAGAATGAAAATGGAAGAATGATCATGGGAACTGGCAATTTGACCTAGAATATTGTTGGCTTTAGACATAGCAATTTTAGTAGAGTGATTTGGGTAGAAGCCGAAATGCAAAAGGTTGAGAGAATGGGAAATAATTAGATTTTTTCTAAGAAGTTTAACAGTGAAGTAAGGAGAGAGGTGGTCTGGAAGCTGGTCAAGGAAAGCTTGTACATAGGCAGATGGGAAGAAGCCACTGACCAGGGAGAGATCAAAGATAATAATAACAATTTCTATTTAAATGGTAACTCACAATTAATAGAACACTTTCCTTAGCAGTGTTTAGCATGGTGCTTGACACATAATAAGAGCTTAATAAATGCTTCTTGCCTTGCCTTGCCAACAATCCAGTAAGACACAAGGATTATTGTCCCATTTTACAGGTGAGGAAACTGGAGTTCAAATACGTTAAACAAGCTGCCCATGGTCTCATAGCTAATAAGTATTTCAGGATTCCACTCAGTTCTCCTGACTCCCAGTCCATTGTTCTTTCAACTACATTATTCCCTCTTTTCAAAATGCAGGAGAAATAGATGGTGATAACTATTGGAGCATGGGTCTGAAAGAGGTGGGTGGGAGCAAATGGGATCAAGAGTGCTGAGAGACAGATTAGCCTTATCGAGTGTTAAGGTTGACTTTCATTTTGTGACTACAGATATAGAGAGCTGACAGGGTACACGGAGGATGGCCTAAATATTCTTGATGAAGTGAGTGGTCATCTGCTTTGAGCTGGGGATGGGAAGGGTGGACGTGATTGGGGGCAAGAGGAGGGAAGAGGATGTTGCGTAAGTTTCTGCAGGTCAATGACAAAAAGAGCTGATCAGGATTGTCAAGCAGCATTGAGGATCTCACTGAGCTGGATGAAATTAGCTTGCTTTTATGCCTTTATCCAAGGATCATACTCACAGCAGCCTCAGAGCAGGAATAGAGAAGTTGTGGAATGAGGGTTACCCAAGGTGGGAGGAAAGGAATCCTAGGCAGTAGCAAATGAAACACTAGAAACAATGTTCAGTTGTTTTTCAGCCATGTCCAACTCTTCATGACCCGACTTGGGGTTTTCTTGGCAAAGATACTGGAGTAGTTCGACATTTCCTTCTCCAGCTCATTTTTATAGACGAGGAAACTGAGATAAACAGGGTTAAGTGGCTTTCCCAGGGTCACACAGCTAGTAAGCGTCTGAGGCCAGATTTGAACTCAGGAAAATGAGGCTTCCTGATTTCAGGCCTGGCACTCTATCCACTGCACCACCTAGCTGCCCAGAACAACAAAGAACTCTAACTAAACCTCAGACAGCTGCTGTAGGTATCTCGTTCATTACCTTGTGAGTCAGTTGCCAGATATGAGGGTCAGGAGAAAAGCAGAAGGGAAAAAGGGAGGACAGATTTCCAGCTCAAGTTCAGTTACCCTCAAATGAGGAATTGCCCCTGTGTGGCTACAGCCTTGGCTGTGGCAGGCTATGGTGGATGGACCTTTCTGGGACCCCTTGAACTACACCCTGTACAAAGTCATCTATTCAATCAATCAGCAAGAATTTCTTAAGTGCTTACTATGTTCTATGCACTGTGCTAAGTGTCCAAGAACTCTGAGTCTAATGAAGGAGACAACATGCATAAACTAGGTACACATGGGATCTATAGAGTGGAAGTGTATATATGCTTTCCCAGTCACCAATGGAGTGAAACAAGGCTGTGTGCTTGCTCTCATCCTTTGCAGCATGATGTTTTCAGCCATGTTGTCAAATGCTTTCAATGAGGAAGAACACGGGCTCAAGGTCAGCTGCCACACTGATGTTAAATTCTTCAATTTGAAAAGGCTACAAGCCAAGACCAAAGTGGAGGGAGTGTTGGTGCATGATTTTCTGTTTGCAGATAATTACGCACTCAACGCATCCTCTGAAGCTGAGACTCAACAAAGTATGGATCAATTCTCTGCTGCCTGTGCTAATTTTGGCCTAACAATTAACACCAAGAAAACACAGGTGCTCCATCAGCCCCCACCACACCATCCATGTGTGGAACCATTGATTACAGCAAAAGGAGGAGTTTTGAATGCTGTGGATGAGTTCACTTGCCTTGGTGTTATACTTTGCAGGGATGTACTCGTTGATAATGAGGTTGGCAGCACATTGCCAGAGCCAGCTTAGTGTTTGGGAGGCTCCAAAGGAAAATATGAGAGAGAAGAGGTATTAGACTGACTACAAAACTGAAGGTCTACAGAGCCATTGTGCTGACCTCATTGTTGTATGCCTGTGAAAGCTGGACAATATACCAGCGCCATGCCAGGAAACTGAATTGCTTTCATTTGAATTGTCTTAGGGAGATTCTGAAAATCACCTGGCAGGATAAGATACCAGGCCCTGAAGGCCTTTCTCTAACTAAACTGCCAAGCGTTCAAACTCTGCTTCAGAGAGCACAACTCCAATAGGCTGGCCACATTGTTCGAATGCAAAATGTACACTTGCCAAAAAGACTATTTTATGGAGAACTCACACAGGGCAAGAGTTCATGTGGTGGTCAGAAGAAGCGAGACAAGGACACTCTCAAGGTCTCTCTTAAGAACTACGGAATCGATGGTATGACATGGGAGACAGTGGCACAGGACCGCTCGACATGACGTGCCCACATCAGAGAAGGTGCTGTGTTCTGTGAGCAGAACAGAATTAGAATAGCTCAAGAGAAATGCAGTATACACAAATTTAGGGGACTATTTGTGCCTGACCTGTAGCAGAGCATTCTGAGCTCTATTGGTCGTGTGCACTGTAACTTGACTCTAGCATAGTGATGTCATTGGTGCTCTTAGAGAAAGAGACAACCACCATATAGTGGAAGTGGAAGGTAAATGGGTTTAAGACTCTGCCTAAATTTAAATGACCTTATATCGGTCTTGTTCTCTCTCTTCTCACATTTTGCTAGAACATTGGTATTGGCCTCACCTTTGCTCTTTTCCCACTCTACTTTGCATCATCATTATTTGTGTGTACGTCATATGCCCCTATTAAGCTGTAATCTCTTTGAGGCCAGAGTCTGTGTCTCTGCCTATCTTTGTATCCCTGGTGAGGAGCACCAAAGTGATTGATGAAAGTTGGTTGAATTGAGTTTAATCTTGGGTGTATTTGCCAAGATTTACCAAAAAAACAGACTAGAGCTGCTGGAAGGTAGGCCTCAGGAATAAAAAGTCATGCCTTCCCTCAGAGCATGGCTACGACATGCACCCCATGCACACACCTGACTACAGAGCTGGCCCTGAGCCAACGTACAAACCCAGAGTGGCCTGAGGTCAGGCAGGGAGAAGAATGAGAATGAACTATGGTAGTTATGCTTGTTACCTTTGCCAGATTCCTTGGTTTGCTCTAGCTCAGCTGTGAAATTGGGTTCTTTCCTGGCCCTCGAAAAAACTGCAGAAATCAAACCAGCCCCAAATATGAAGTTTATCTTGCCAGATTTTCCACCAGGGTCTGTACTCTTTTTTCCAAGTCTTCCTCTTCCACGTCTCTCACTCTCCACAATGGCAAAGTGGGGCTCTGCTGGAAAGATGTGTCCCTCTGGCTGCAACACAAGACACGAGGGTTCAGAAAAGCTCCCGCGTCCTGTGTTGTAGCCAGAGGTCTCACATTACATGATGACAAACCTCTCCTGATAGAGGGCCATTCATGCTCCTTTCAGAAGTGACTTCCAACCAACAGTAAGGACTCCAGCTCCATTGATCTGGAAAAGAGAAATATTAAAGAATAGTCACCAGGGGTTTGGTGTCAATGACTGGCTCATGGGTCCAGCTATGCAGATAACATCAGGTTCTGTTGCTATGGTCACAGTTACCAACAGAGATATGCACATGCATCCACAACCTGTAGTCAAGGATTTGAGTTACGCGAGGCAGTCTGGGCCAGAGTCTTGAGTGTACTTTGAGTGGTGCTTTGTGAAAAGCCAACACTGGGGGCAGGTAGGTGTTGTGGTAGATAGAGCACCAGCCTTGGAGTCAAGAGGACTTGAGTTCAAATCCAGCCTCAGATACTTACTAACTGTGTGACTCTGGGTAAGTCACTTAACCCCATTGCCTACCAAAAAAAGAAAAAGAAAAAGAAAAGAAAAGCCAACACTGGTGAGGATGTTAGAGGCTCAGAATCACAGAATTATAGAATTGGAAGGGCCTCCATGCCCTTCCATGCCAACCCATTTCTGAACAGCATTCCCAATAAGTGCTCATCCAGCCTCTCCTTGAAATATCCTGCCTCTACTTCCCTTTCAGTGTGGGGGCGCCCAATACCTCCCAAGGCAGCCCATCCCACATTTGGAGAGTTCTCATTGTTAGGAAGAGTTTTCTTTTATAATGAGCTGAGACTTGCTTCACTGCAACTTTCACCCAGTGCCTCTGTTCAGGCAGGGACATGCAGAATAAGAATAATTTACCCTTCTCTCTGACAGACTATCAAGGGCCTGAAGATAGCTCTCAGGTCCTCCCACCTCCTTCAATTCGAACAATAGAATGTCTTGGATTTCCTGCCTCTGCACTGGATATACCCACCCCACCCCAGCCTGAAATTCAATTTCTGCTCACTGCCATTCCTTAAGAATCTCTGGTTTCCTTCAAGGCCCAGCTCAAGCATCACCTTCTGAATCCTTTCCAGATCTGTCTACCCGCTAAGGTCTTCCCTTTAAAACTATATTTTATCTATTTTGCCAGTGTGGCACCCATGCTAGAACAATCTTCTGGCTTAGCCTAGAACTTCCTTTATAGAGGGCTCAAAATCTCACCTTTTTTTTTATTTGCCATCAGCTCCTGTCTTTGGTTTCAACACCACTATTATTTTCTTTTTTTTTCTTTCTTTCTTTCTTTTTTTTTTGGTGAGGGCAATTGGGGGTAAGTGACTTGCCCAGGGTAACACAGCTAGTAAGTGTTATGTGTCTGAGGCTGGATTTGAACTCAGATCCTCCTAACTCCAGGGCTGGTGCTCTATCCACTGCGCCACCTAGCTGCCCTCAGCACCGCTATTATTTTCATCATTCTCCATATAGTGGGTGTACTCTGGCATTCTCGTCCTATGCCCCCACTTTTCAGCTTCCTTTTGTTTATTGTCTTCCCTCATTAGATTATAAGGGCAATAACTGTCTTTCTTTTTCTTATTTGTATTTTCTTATTCATATCCCCAGTGCTTAGCACAATATATGGCATATAGTAGGCTCTTAATAAGTGTTTATTATATTGTAACTTCAGGTTAAGTACATAGAAGTCACCTCTTCTCAGAACTCAAGATCACACTCTGTAGCACTACCCTTTAAAACTACATTTTTGAGCCCCCACTGGTATGCTTCCTATTAAACCAGTAGACACAATTAGGTCTTAGCCAAGGCATTTACTTAAATGTCATAATAAGAACAATAACTACAAAATATTCTCCCCATAACCTAAAGTTTATTCTCCCACAAATACTTGCAGAATCAATGGGAAAAATAAGCTCATGTTTAGACCACAGTGGTAATGAGGCACATACAAAGGATACACATGTGGCAAGGGTAACCCACACTTAAAAGTCATTTGTCTTTGTAGAATCTTTCACGACTTCTCTTGGACATAGCATCAGTTGCTGGTCAGGGTACTCAGCTGGGTTCTCAGGGTCTGCTCCTCTCCATTTGTTGTCATGTCTGACTCTTTGTGACCCCTTCTTGATCCCATTTGGGATTTTCTTGGCAAAAATACTAGAGTGGTTTGCCATTTTCTTATCCAACTCATTTTATAAATCAGGAAACTGAGGCAAAAAAGTGACCTGCCCAGGGTCACAAGCTAGTAAGTGTCTGAGGTCAGACTTGAACTCAAGTCTTCCTGACTTCCAGGCCCAGCATTCTATCCACTGTACCACCTAGCTGCCCCACTCCTCTCCATAATCCAATTCTTTTCTTTGCTGCCAGAGATCACACTCTTTGAAGCTGCTTCCCCCTCAGTTGACTGGCTCTCTATATTTATATCTGTCTATAGTGTGTGTCTCTTCTCCCCACTAGAAATTATGTCTCCTAATGTTAGAATAGCTCCCCTTCAAAGCTACAAATCAGATGTGGGATGTGGGGGGGTGAGATAGAAATTCTTTTCTCCCTCCTTGCAGGTACCTCTTCCATAATCTACTCCCCCACTTACAGTTACTTAGCCTGATGAAATTTGTCCAGATCTTAGCTATCTGAAGCGCATAGGTGTAGTTAATTTGTTTGCAAAGACAATACTTTCATTCCCTTCTTGATTCAGTAAGAAAAATGTTAATACTTTATTAATACTGTGATTACATTTTAGTCTTTCTATAAATAAAACAAGTGAGGTGGATTTTTTTGGGGGGAACCTCCTTCCTTCTATATGTATTCTGTATATACCTATATATGGACATACCTCCACTGGTCAGATTGTAGAATTCTTGAAGGTAGGGGCTATTTATTTTTTGCTATTGTATCTTCAGCACCTAGGACAGGACCTGTCACATATCATGTGCTATAGGAACCCCTTCTTTTATATGTACCTATATGCTATCTACCCTAGTAAAAGTGTAAAATCCTTGAGAGCACTTCTGTCTTTGTTTCTCCAACATCTAGCACAAAGGCTAGAATTTAATAAATGCTCATTGACTGATTGATTATTACTACAGCATAAAATCCTATGAGCCAGCTGCAAAGACCTTAAAGATCATTCCTCATTTTAAAGAGAAGAAACTGAGGCCAGCAGAAAAAAGGTAATACACCCAAGTCTACTTAGCAGTGGCAGCGCCAGTACTAGAACCCAGACTTCCTAACTGTGTGACCCTGGGCAAGTCACTTAACCCCTATTTGCCTCAGTTTTCTCATCTGTAAAATGGGGACAGTAACAGCACCCACCTTGCAGGATTGTTGTGAAGATCAAACAAAAATAATAATTGTAAAGCACTTAGCACTGTACCTGGCACATAGTAAGTTCTATATAAATGTTAGCTATTATTATTATTATTATTATTATTATTATCTCCCGAGTGCTAACCTAGTCCTCTCATTCCTCCACTATGCTGCTTTATAGATGTAATAAAAAATATGCAAGTTCAGTATAAATTGTGCTTTACCTTTAAAAAGAAAAGCAAAGTACTGTTATTTTCAGATTGCTAATTAGAGTTTATTATAATGATACTTCCTGGGAAATAGGTTCTTACTATAACAATACAATGAATTTTCATAAATGCCTATGTAGTACGATGAATTGCCCTGAATTATAATAAATATCTGCACTTTGGGAGTAAGGTAGTAAACAAAAGATTATTGCTACCTCTTTACAATATGCCTATAGTGAATTTATTGCTTATTTATTACTTAACTTCATCCCCAAATTCTTACATCTCATTTTTATTTGGATTCTTCTTGGTCAGGCATGGAGAGACAGCTGTAGCAAAATGGGAAGCCCACTGGTTTTGGCATCCAAAGACTTGGCTTCAAGCCCAGCTCCCTTTAGAATGTCTGAGCTGGACCTCAGAGACCATCTATTCTAACCGTCTCATTTTATAGATTAGAAAACTAAGGTCTATGCCTTACTTAGAAGTAAAATAACTTATCCAACATCACACAGATTGTTAACGGCAGTGCTGGGACGCAAAACCACACCACCAGATTCCCCCCCCCTTTTTTTTTAACTATACCACAACTGTTTATCTCCTTCTAGTAAAAAGTTTTGTGATCTTGGAAAACTGACAACTTTTCCAGGCCCCTGTTTCATCATCTATAAAACAGGAGTTTTATACTTGTTTTATCTTCTTCACAAGATTGTTATGAAAATCAGACATCTATCAAAAAAAACCCCACCACATTTATTAAGCATCTTACTATAAGCCAGGAGCTGTGCTGCACTCTGGAGACACATTAATGAACTGGTGCTTGCCTTCAGGGAGTTTACATTTATCGGTGGCACTAACAAGCAATCACAACTTCATGAAACTTATATGAAAACTACATTTATTATAAGAGAAGCAAACATGCATATGGAATCCAAAGAGTTCACAAACCATGCAAAAATGTATATATTTATGACAGCAGGACACAGAAAGGGGGAGATACCAGAAATCTCCACCTAAAGGACTGTGGCATGGGAGGGGCAAAGGTGCAGTAAAGGTGGGAAAAAGGCAAAACTCCTCCCAAAGAGGAGGAGCAAGTTAATGGCAAAAGTCACATTCTTTTCCCTTGCTAGACCATGAAGACATGATGGTCTGCTTATCTACAATGGTCCCAGCTGCACAAGCCTAGTGCAGACTGTCTGGTGCCTGCCAACTCCCAAGGACATACAGAGAGTCCAGCTTGGGATGCAAACAACACATTAGGTCAGCTTGGCTGGGGGTAGGGAGGTCATCTTTGACATATTCAGGGCCTCCTGCATACTCTGGGTCCAGCGTTTATGGAAAATATAGCAACCCCAAAAGACAAGCTCAAGCGACCCCTTACCAGTCCTTAGCCACAGAGACAACATGTACACATTTAAGTATGTATAAAATAAGTCTGTACAAATATGTTCAAAGTAATTACAACAGAAGGGGTGGGAGGGGCACTAACAGCTCAGAGATCAGGACAGATTTCATATAGAAAGTCAAATTCAAGCTGAGTTCTAAAGGAAAGTAAGGACTCTTTGGGGTAATATGAGAAAGGAGGGCATTCCAGGCATCTGAGCCAGCCAATGCTAAGGCATGGAGATGAGAGACAAAATGTTGTGAATGAGGAAAAACAAAAAAGGATCAAATGAGATAACGTAAAAACTTTATGCAAATGTAGCCTTCCTCAGTATGAACTCAGAGCCTCCCCATGCCTCCCAAGATGACTTAATAGAATTATAAGCAGACCTCAAGGACATGGACTCTACAACCCTTACTGAGAAATATATCCCAATCTTCCATTTGATTTGCATAATCTCACCCAGTAAGTAGGCAGAATGAATTGGGTACCTTGCTATTCGAGGTCTGAGAAAGGAACCACTAGCAAAAATGCAAAAGAACATTCAAGATTGGAACGATTGGTCATCTTCCTCCCCCCCACCCCGACACACACACACACACACAATATAAAAAATATTAAAATTTTAAAATGTTTTAGAGATATTTATGGAGACAAAATTTCAGGTGGAACAGACAGAGTTAAGCACCAAAAAGAAAGGGGTGTCTCTGTGGGAAAACATAATACAAAGTTAATTCATTTAGTACTGAGTTGGTGGAATTTTAGAAAAGGAGAAATAAAGGACTGTAGGACCTAGAGCTAGAAGGAATCTTAGAGATTATCCAGTCTGACCCCCTCATTTTACTGAGCCACAAAGAGATGAAGTGACTTGCTTAAGGACCTGCAGGTAGGGGAAATGTTGTTCAGTCACGTCCAACTCTTTGTGACCCTATTTGGCCTTTTCTTGGCAGAGATACTGGAGTGATTTGCCATTTCCCCCTCTAGCTCATTTTACAGATGAGGAAACTAAGGCAAACAGGGTTAGGTGACTTGCCCAGGGTCACACAGCTAGTAAATGTCTGAATCCAAATTTGAACTCAGGTCCTCCTAACCCCAGGGCCAGAACTCTATACTGCACTACTTAGCTGTCCCAGGTAGTAAGAAACAACTGGAATTCAAACAGACTCTGACTCTATGTCCAGCAGTAGTCATCAGGAAGAGGGCATCCCTGGTCTGATACTGTATTACTAGAGACATGAGCTCTGAAAGGAAAGCCACACTTCCTCCACCATATCAGGAGAGAAATACATAGTTTTCTATGCCTGCCTCTCCTCCTCTTTGCCACTTGAGAGATGCAGTAATAGGAGTGACCACCCTGAGAGAGGAGTCATCTACTACCCAGTCAAGGACAGCTGTAGCTGTAATACAAAGAAGCAGAGCTGTAACTAGTATTTTGACACATAGGGCAAGCAGCACTAAGGTGCATTCAAACCAACCATTGGAAGAAGAGACATACACTGAACCCCTGATGGGCAGATGGTCACTCTGGGAAGCCCCTGACAGGGAGCCTGATACCCAAGGAGAAGTGAAGGAAGAACCAAGAGGAACCACCTAGTGTATGTTAGGCCAAGGAGGAATGGAGGAAGCATGCCATCTGATAGGTTCCTAATTTACTTAATCATAGAGTTGCTAACTAGTTTCTGAAATGCTGAAAGAATGAATATGCTGTCAAAATGTAAATGTAACAAATTTCAAAGTGACACAATCTTTTAAAATCATTATTTTAAATTTTCATGCCCTTTGAATTTGGGGGCTCTCAGGCAAAGTCTTGATCATTTCACCCTAGTTATATGTAGGAGAAGAAGCAAGTACAACTCCACAGTAGTGACAGACACAAACTGAGTAGCTTTGAATGGCCAGTAATAGACTCATGAAGGACCTCAGAATAAGGAGACATTTGGGGAACTTTTTGTGCCATGGGGACCTTCTAATGGTGGGCTATTTGTTCATTGATTTCCTTTCCTAACAATAAAATCTCTCTGATATTTTGTAACCTGCAAGCTTATAAAATGGGAACCAGTGCCAACCTTTTAGGATATCCAGGATAGGGACTTTCCCATTTTCTGACTTGGGGCTCAAGTCAGGGGAGCCATGAAACAGTCCTCCAAATAACCCAGGCCTTCAGGCTGTAGGCATCTCTGACACAAGAGTTCTATTTATGTGGGCCTTAGTGTGCTTTTCTGAAGAAAGATCAGTGCAGTACAGAAGCAGGTACCCTCTGTGGCCATTTCAACAAAGTGAGCTCTGAACTCTCTCCTCCAGAGATTTCTGATAAATCAGGACTCCCACAACCTGCTTAGCTGTTGAGGTTGAATTGTAAGGCTAAAGAAAAAACACCTTGTTACTCTGATCATCTGAGTTTCTTGTTCCACATCTACTTCAAATAAAACTGCGCATATTGGCTTTGTTCATTCAGAGGCTTTCAAGAAGCAAAGTGGAGTTTAGTTGCAGGAACAGAGATTAGATAAAAAGTGCAGAATTAAAATCTCTTCCCAAGTGACCACCCCCTAATGAAAAGAGAGCTGAGAAACACAGCCTCATGATTGTGAGGATAGATATCATCATCAAACATTAGCCTATCATAAAGAGAAAATGTAGTCATAATTTTTAAATTCCTCACCTTTAAACAATTATAATAAATGGAGTTTGGAGATAATCAGCTTCCTGATAATGCCTGGGCAGGTGGCTTTATCAGAGATCCTGACCTGCCCACACATTGTCTAAAAGACAGCCCATCTGGTGTCAGATTGGGCAGAAGCAGCTACTTATTATCTCACTGATCTGAAATTAAGTGCTTTGACTCAAGCTCATTGCAGGCAAGGTATCTATCTAAAGTCAGCCACTAACTACTTGCATCCCAAAGCTCTCCAAAGGTTATGTGGAGAGAGGAGGGAAAGGCAAAAAAAAAATGTTTAAAAATAACTCACATTTACAAACCACTTTAGGGTTTGCAAAGTGCTTCCCTCAATTGGTTGCACAAGGATACTTACACCCATTTTTAAAATAGGAAACTGAAGGTCAAAAGGGTAACATTACTTTCCCTGGACTATATAGCTAGTGTGTGCAGAGTCATTGCCCTGTGTCATCTTATTTCTCTTCCATTTTTATAGTGAAGGAATTTGCACAAAAAGAAAGACTTCGGTTCCTGAGGCTGAATCTTGAAGAGCCCACGTTCTCAAGGGGCAGAAACAAGGGCTGTTTGTAGACATTTAAGCTCATAAAAATGCTGTAAGTGCATGAACTGGTACTAGGGTCTCGTTTTGCTGGAGAAGAAAGAGTAGCTGGTACAATTACATCACCCTGGCTATGAAACTTCCACCTCTCATGCTGGGGAAAATATATTCCACAAAAATCCATCGCAACGCTCAAGCACCCACACATCAGCAGGCATTAAGACTTACTATAGGGGGCAGCTAGGTGCTGCAGTGGATAGCGCCAGCCCTGGAGTCAGGAGGACCTGAGTTCAAATTTGGCCTCAGACACATGATGCTCATTAGCTGTGTGTCCCCGGGCAAGTCATTTAACTCCGATTGCTTTGTTGGAGGGGAGGGGGAAGACTTACTGGAAAGGGCTAGAGTCCATGTGGCCAGTTGCAGGGCCGGCTGCATTGTTCTGCAAAGTGGACAGAACTGGAGGCCAGTGGGTCTCACTCATCAAGTTGATTCTCTCAAAAGGCTTCTGATCAGAGGAAGAAAATTGAGTGTAAGTTGGACTCCAGTTCTAAAGGAATATCAAGATATTTTTGAAAAGACAATTTGGAAAATCATTATTCTTTCTTTGAAGAACCATTTTTATATTTGTGTCAAAACACTGTCCCCAGCAATATATCTGCCTTCTTTCTTCTATTAGGAACTAGTCTGTAAGAGAACTAGAAGTCACTTTAGTGATCATACAATCAAACCCTCTCATTTTGTGGATGAAGAAACAGTCCTGTAAAGAGAAGGTGACTTGCCCAAGGTCTCCCAACCTTGGAGTTGGGATCAGAACCTGGGTCTTCAAGTTAACAGAAATGAAACCAACACCACAAGGACTGGATTTCCTTTCTCTCTTAGTAGAGCCTTCACACATCTCATGGGAGTATTGTCTCTTCTGGGTGTGCCAGTTAATAGGCCAGGGACTGCTTCCTTCCTGAGTCCATAGCTGTCACTCATCTCTATCACAAAGGTCATGCTTCCTGAGGCTGCCTCCTTTCTCCACATTACCAACTATCCACAGGACATCTTTCTACCAGGTAGGATGCATTGTCTGCTACTAGTCTGCCTTTTGCAATGTGGCTAATAGTAGGAGAAGAGAAAAAGTGCTTTCCCTCCCCCCAAAAGTGACTCTGTCTTAGGATCCAGATGATTCCTCTACTTTGTGGCTCCAACTCTCCAACTGTCAAATTGTTGAAATTATTACAACTATTTAAAGATTCTCAGAGGCATGGCCAGCCCAGCTGCACAGCCAATGAGCAATGCATTCATTTCTTGACCAAATCAAAGATCACTATATATAAATGCATCTAGTTTATCTATTTAAACCTCATCACATGTACCCATCCTTATATTTAACATCTATGATCATCTTGGTCTCCTGTAATTACATTAATTGGGGGAGGAGGTTCTGTCCCCTCTCTTACACGTAGAATTTCATAAAAGGATATCAGTCTAATAAGATGATATGATGAAGTGTGAGTAGACATGAGAAGTCAGGGCTAACCCAACAAGCTAGACTACATCCTCCACATAGCTGACAAAGTGACATACACAAAAGCAAAAATAAAGAAAGATGCACTGAGAGCAGTGAGAGGCAATACAAATATATCAATTACAATGTTAAATATAAATGGTCTAAAATCCCCTTTTAAAAGGTGACTGAATTACAAAGCAATATGCAGCTGGGATTCTTATAATCATCTAGCCAATAAACCAATAGCTCATTAACATTCAGACTCTTTAAGAGTCTGCCCAATATGACGGATGTTCTAATACACCTTGTCCTTGGCTGAAAGAAGGCTTGGGTCAAGTTCTTTCAGGCAGGACCCCATGTGCTGTGTGATTTTGGGGTCCCAGCATCCCTAAATCCCCTAAACCTCAACATTTTGGTGGCTCATATGAGGAAACTGTCTAACCCCAAGTTCTTTTCCAGCCAAGACTGGAAGGTATGTAAGACCCCCCACACACTTCTTGCTCTGCAGTTGGGGTCACTCTCCAAGCACCAAGACTTGAAGGTGCTTTTCTGGCAGACAGTTACGAGGCTGTCTCGTATTCAACCTGACGCTGTCATGCTCTTGGTCCACTGGGTCAGTTCGAGGCCATGGACCTGGGTACACCTTACACAGTATAGAGGACAAGGACTGACGCCCTATCTGGAAGTGTATGTCCAATTCTCTTGGTGCTAAGGAATTGGGGAAAACTGCAGTTGCTTTTTGGTTCCCTGAGGCTTATATATATGGTTCCCTCTACAATCCTGACTCCTCCTTCATGGAGGTTGCAGGGAAAATTTAGAACAGCTAAAAACATCTTGGCAGATTCTGGAGGTTTTGAAACTCCTTCTTACAACCCTGGTCACTCCTTTCTCCCACTCCCTTCCTTTGAGTCAAGAGGGTATCTGTTAACCCCCTCTCATAGGAGAAGAGAGTTTCACCCTTTGCCCCTCACTTTTGATTTCACCCTCCCCCACCTGGGAAAAAAAGGAGGGGGGAGGGGCAGCAGCTACAGCATGGGACCCATCAGGCAAGGGTCTTGGGTCCTAGGGCAACCTTTACCTGGCAGCATCACCCAGTTTCAGCACATCCTGCTCAAGGTAAAGAAGCTGGCCTCTGAACTTGGGTAAGCACACTGGCCTCTGAACTTGGGTAAGCACACTCTTTTAAAGTTGTAGTTTTAACTGTTAATGATGAGATGTTGATTCTCTGTGTAAAGTAACTTGGAAATGCATTTAACAAAACTGGTTACCTGACTGGTAATGGTGAACTTTTTGTAACCGTTATGTCAAGCAACTTTTCATAATTTGCTTACCACTAAAATAATTTGGCTATTGTTATTTATTGTTTTAATGTGTAAACTTGCCAAAAAGCTTGTTTGGGTTTTGTCTTGCTGAGAATTTGCAATTACATAGGAATAATCTCTAACAATTGGCTAACAATTACCAGGACAAAGTTAAATTTGAGATGTAAATCCTGGAAAAGTTTTTCCTAAACTGTAATTAGTGAAACTTGATATTTGAGGTAAAAGCTCATAGAATTTTATTTTGAGTTATCTGATGGATCATAATAATCCATTGATAATCCATAATCCAGATAACCATATATCAGATATCAGTCCTTTGAAAGGGAATGTTACCCACCTGGCTATTCCTGAGTCTGGCTATGAGGTGGATTTGATACTGCATGGTTGGAAAACTGAATTATTTGAATCCAAACAGAGCTAAGGATGTTTTATCCTATAAAAGTTGGGCCTTAAATCTAGTCCCTGCTTTATATCTGGGCCCTGCAGTCTTTTCTGTCAGATTTGTGTCTTCCAGACTACAGGCCATTCACCTTCAGTTGGTAACAGCAAGTACCAGCCAATGTTCCCCCATTGTTCCCTGGATGCAATCTGTGCTTGGTTCCAGTCAGCCTCCTCTTTGGGACCCTCTTGAGGGAGGGACAGCTCTGTGCCCCTTGCCAGCAGGAAGCAGTTTCAGAAGTCAAGACCTTTGCCCCTTACCCCAAAAGAATTTGGGTCCCATTGGTTTGAGGGGGGAATGATGAGGATAGGATCTAGACCCCAAAAAGGGAAAGCTCTGGTCTTTCCCATATGGCCAAATCTCTGGCATTCCCCTGAGGCTATAATCCCATCAACTGACCTTTCCTTGTGGCTAATCTCCCAATTCTCTGTTACCCTTAATTTAGCCTAGCCCTCCATTGTCTTAACCTCCTTATGGCCCCCTGGCCACTTCCCACCCTTCATCCTGGCTAGGGTCCATTCTCCCTTGGCCACGTGGTCCAGGTCTCAGGAGTTCTGTTCACCCCAGCTTATTGGCCACTCCTATCCAGATCTCCTTAGACCCCTCCTCCAGTCACCCCAAACTACTTGGCCACTCCTAGATCCCTCCCACAGTCTTTCTCTATATAAGGTCCATCTTGTCTCCATTAAGGGGCTCAGATTCTTATAATCTAGCCATTGATCAGATTCTTAAACTCTAACCAATAGCTCACTAACATTCAGACTCCTTAAGAGTCTGCCCAATATGACTGATGTTCTAATAAGCCTTGTCTTTGGCTAAAAGAAAAAAAAATTTTTTAAAAACCAATATGCAACTTTTTCTCCTCCTATTTATGCTTTGTTATAAGGCATTTTTCTCTGGGAGTGGGTAAAGAAAAAGATATAATGGGAAATATAGGTGATATAACAAAGAAACATATCAATAAAAATTTTTTTAAAAAAATCAATCTTTAACAAGCATTACCTAAAAGAAACACATAAAATCCAAGGCTACAAACAGACCAAAAATTAAGCATTGGTTTAATGCCTATCATGCCTACATAAATATAGAAAGTGTCATTATCATAGTGTCAGATAAAACACATGGCATAGCCTAAAAACAATGACTGGAACAACAACAATAACAATGATGAGAATAACATTTATGTAATGTTTTGTCATTTACAAATCCCCGTGAGAAAGGTTTTGCAAGTGTTATTAGCGTCATTTTACAAACTTCACAAATTTTACAAGTGAACTGAGACTCAGAGAGACTCAATGACTTACTCAGAGTCATACAATTAGCAAGTGGCATAGCTGGGACTCAGTGCATTAAGTAGGTAAAACAAGGTCAGGTGCTGGTATGAAAAAAAGAGTAGTGTAAATAATGAACATGTAAAAACAAAAATATTCTCTACACTGTAGAAAGGAAAGAAGAAATAGAAAGATATTTGTAATTGGCAATGTCAACACATTTTTATCAGACTATGATCAGTCCAAGAGATAAAGGATTAATGAAGAAACTATAGAGCTAAATAATATAATAAATAAAGGAGACATAACTGATATGGCAAGGACTTACTATAAGAAGAAAATGCATTTTCTTTCCAATCATACATTGGACATTCACACACAATAAAATAATCATATACTAGGAAACAAAAGACACTCTTAGTAAATAAAAAAGATGTGAAGTTCTACATATCATGTTCTCAGACCACACTGCAATAAAATCAGAAATGAATAATGAGAACAGAATTTAAAAGGTATTCGGCCACAGGAAAATTTAAGTAAAAAAAATACCCTCTTAAATAATGCCTCGGTTGTGAGGAAATCCAGATACTTTTGAAATGATGAAAACATAAATACAACATATCAAAATTTATGAGTTGCTGTCAGAGCAGTCCTTAGAGGAAAATGTATCGTTCTAAAAGGCCAACATTGCTAAGAAAGAAAAAGCCCATAAAATTACAGAATCACTAGGATCTCAGAAAAACAGAGCCATAAGGTGGAACCTTAGAAATCATCTAGCTCAACTCTTTTCATTTCACAGATGAGAAAACTGAGGGCTAGAGAGTTAAAGTGATTTGCTCAAGGTCACAAGGTTAGGATTGAGATGCTTGTTCTGACTCCTAAATTGGTACTTTCCCCGCATCATACCACATGTAATGAATTCTATCCACTTGACTCATTTTAAAAGAGAACAAAATAGTAAGTCAAAAGGAAGTAAGGTAAGGGAAGTAACAAAGCTAAGAGCAGAATAAAGGAGAAAGAAAATAAGAGAATCAAAAAGAAAAAGAAGAGTTTAATCTTGGAAAGACTTAACAAAATTGATAACCAAACTTATAAAAAAAGAGAAAAAACTAAAAATCTAGAATGGAAAGGAGAATAGAACAGCTAATGCAAAAGAAATATAAACTGGGAAATGACGTCTTTGGCTATATGTTAAAACATTTATTAACCAACTGAAATAGCTACCTACAAAAACACAATAATGCCAAAACTGTCACAATATTAAATACAAGACTTGAATAAAACAAAAGCAGAGAAAGAAATAGGCAATGAATATTTACCCTCCAAAAAGGCAATTGGTCCCAACTGATTAACTGGAGAACTTTTCAAACCTTAAAAAGACAAATAATCCCTATATTATAAATACATAGAAAAGAATAGTAAGTTACCCAACTCATTTCATGTGGCAAATTATGCTTTCATCCTCAAACCTGACAAGGACAATACCACAAAACAAAATCTTCCCCATGAACATACATGGGAAAATCTTCAATAAAATTTTATCAAACATAATACTACTACTACTAATTTGAATTTATATAGTGCTTTAAAATTTGCAAAACCTTTTCTTCACAACAGCCTTGAGAAGAAAGCGTTCTGAGTACTATTATTCCCACTTTAAACATAAGGAAGCAAAAGTTTGGAAACACAGGTGATTGACTGGCTCATGAATTAGAGACAGGATTTGATCTCAGATCTCCTAACTCCAAGTCTATCCCTCTCTACCACATGTTGAAAGAATAAGGTGCATTCCTTCATTCATTCATTTAACAGACATTGAACATTTACTAGCAGTAGGAAACATGACAATATCATTTACAAAGTGAATTATACTTATATTTTTATAATGCTTTCATTCTTTATTTAATTTGATCTTCAGAACTCTGTGAAGGAGGGAATTACAACACCAGCACACAGCCATATGGTGCTTTAAGGTTCTCAAAGTACCTATTCTGTAAATAGCTCTGTGAGGTATGTGTGTCAAATATTATATCTCCATTTCACAAATGAAGTTAAGTTATCTACCCAAGCTCATACAGCTTAGAAGTGGCAAAATTAGGACTCAAATTCATGGCTCCTGAATACAAGTCCAGTGCCCTCTTTTCTACTCCAGGAATTGATATATAATTATCCTAATCATGTCAAGAAATCATTTTTAAAAATTCAACGTTTTCTTGATTAAATCTAAATTAAATTAAAAAACATTATATATAAAAGTTATTGAAGTTATATAAAATTAACACAATCTCTTGCTCTCCATGGGCAAGCCCAGTTAAGAATGAAGAAGGTCATCATCAAAAGCCTATTTGATGATGACCTCTTTGGCCACAGCAAATCATGACACAGAGAATTTTTAAAAATAGCTAGTGGTTCTACATAGCCTCCTCCCATTTCTTCTGGGACAAAGGCTAAATGGTAGAAATCTGGGAGAAAGGATACCAAGACACATGCAATTTTTATTCCATCTATAAACATTAATTTTTCTATAGGTGCTCTAAAGATTAGATCTTTGTGCAATAAACCACAAATAGACATACTATTGGAAGAAACGCATTACATCAATATTAGTATTCTTTTGATAAATAAAACTAGATGACAAAAGGAACTTGCAGCTAAATGGAAGAAAAGCTTACAAGTTCTCCATAGATAGAAAATTCAATTTAATTCAAATTCAACAAAAAAAGTACATAGTGCCTTCTAAGTGTAACACAATGCGGTGGGTATAGAGACAAAGACAAAAATGAAACAGTCCCTACCTCCAGAAGATTCCTTCCACTTAGAGGATACACAGACAAGTAAATGAAAGGTAATCTGAGGGAGGGCAGTATCAACAACGAGGTGAATCAGGAACGAATGTGTGTAGGAGATGGCATCTAAACTAAACCTTGAAGAAATCTAGCAGTTCTAAAGAGGTGGAAGTGAGGGTGGAAGGCATTCCAGACTTTGGGAACAGCCTCTGAAGAGGCACAAAAAACAGAGATGCAATATCAAATTTGAGAAACAGCTTATAAACTTGTTTGGTTAGAATATAGAGCAAACTAACGTAACATAGAATAAGTCTAGAAAGGCTTATTGGGAAAAGTAAGTCTAGAAAGGGGGGAGACGTAATGGCCTTTAAATGTCAGGGTGAGGAGTTCACATTTTATACTTGAGGAAATAGGGAGCCACTAAAGGTGTTTGAGCAGGGTTGACAGTTCTCTTTGGATTGTTTGTTTGTTTGTTTTGTTTTTAAGGAATATCAATTTGGCAGCTGTAGGAAGATAGATCAGAGAGGGGAGACACTGAAAGCAGGGAGACCAATTAGGCGGTTTTTGCAACAGTCCAAGTGAGACATGATGAGAGATTTAATTAGAGTAATGGCCTTATGAATGGAGATGAGCTCCCTTCAAGGCTCAGCTCAAGTACCACCTCCTAAAGAGGGCCTTTACTGCTCCCCCTCCCATTTGTAGATGCTTTCCCCTTCCCTAAGGTTACAATGAATTTACTGGAGACACCTAGCAAAAACTAAGCTGTGAGGCCTTGCTACATAAAGTGGCACAAATATGAATGTTAACAGCCTTTCATCCTTCTCTAGACAGCAGAACCTTACTATTTGCATAGACCAGAGGGAGGATGAACTGAAGAGGGAGGATGAATTGAAAGAGCTTCCTTACCACTGTGTCACTCAGCACCTTTCCATTGGAGAAAGTTGAGTCCTAGCAATATTTATCATAAGCAGGGGGGTATGGAAAGACCCAAGAACCAAAATGGATTTCTAACCATTAGGTAACAATTGAACTGAAAGACTCAGGGGACAGAGAAAGTGACAAGACAGCTAACACAGAAGAATCCAAAGAGAAGGCTCAAGGCAGCCTGTTCCCCACTTCTAGATGCTGCATTCAACATCCCTATGAATGTCCATTATTCCCATTGAGTATATATGAATTTGTGGGGATGTAGCTTCAAGGTCTACAGAAAGAATGTTTTCTTGTTATTTGATTTTATGTCATTCTTTGTACTTGTATCTTCAGTGCCTAGTACAATGTTTGGCATTTAATAAATGCTTATTGATTGATACTGATACTTAACTATGTGACTTATCTTTGAATAAGCATGTCTTCTAGATGACTAGTAAAATTAGATACAATGGTGGAGACTTATGAAGCCATAGTTTGGAGTAGATTCTGACTCACAAAATACCTATAACCTGGATTAAATTAACTTGGGGTCCAAAGGGAGGAAGGTCCCAGGTGCTGAATATATATATTTTGTATTTTCTTATCTGTACATGTCATCTTTTTCTCAAGTAGAATGAATGCTTCTTAGAAATAAGGACTATTTCATTTCCTATCTTTGTACCCCTGGCACCCAGCACATAGTAGATATGTAATAAATGTTGATTGAGCTGAATTGATGTGAAGTAAAAACAAGGAGTGAAAGCACAGGAAAGCAGAATGATAAGGAAGAACCAGTATAATAAGAGAAGGCAGAAGGAGAGAGAAGAATAGGTAGTTAAAATCAGTGAGTTGATATAGCATAGTTATGGGTAATGATGAAATCTAAGATATGACAATCCCTGTGAGTGTGTGAGGTGGAATGAAGTATAGGTCACAGGAGTCGAGGAATTCGACAAATTAAGGGTTCAAGGTTTTTGAGTGAACATCAACATATATTTTACAACCCCAAAGCAGGCAGCGGTTGCAGTGTAGAGGAAGACTGTGGGTGAGATAAGGAATCTCTTGAGAAAGGAAGAAAAACCAAATTAAAAGAGATAGGTAAACTACATTTTGCTAAAAGATACCAAAAACAATGAATTAATATCAATACTAAACATGTATACACCAAATGTTATAGTGGTTAAATTCTTAAAGGAAAAGTTAAATGAATTATAGGGGGAAAATAGAAAAATTACAATAGTGGGGAACCTCAATTTACCTTTCTCAGACCTAGATAAATCTAACAAAAAGAATTAGAAAGAAGTTAAGGATCTGAATAGAATTTTAGAAAAATTAGAGGTGATAGACCTCTGGAGAATATTAAATGGGAACAGGGAAAAGTCTACCTATTTTTCAGTTGTACATGACATCTTCACAAAAACTGACCTTGTATTAGGGTATAAGTACCTCACAGCCAAATGCAGAAAAGCCCAAATAGTAAATGTATCTTTTACTGACCAAAATGCAATAAATTATATTCAATAATGGGCCTTTGAAGTAAAGATTAAAAACTAATTGGAGAAAGGAAGGGAAAAAATCTTGGAAGCTGCTAGATTTTTTAACATGGATCTCGACTGGATAATATAAACAGGAGATGGAAACATCAAAAGAAGAGAATGATGGTAGCAAAAGGACCATCCAGAAGTGGTAATAGGGAACAAAGAGTATGCCTATTTCTCCTCTTTGCCTAATATGTCTTGGATAGTACGAGGGTAGCCAACTAGGCTACTGGAAGAAGACTCAAATAGAGATGTAGTATCTTCCAGGGGAATCCAGAATTTTGTGAGTAACATAAAATAGAAAGAGTATAAGATGAAAGGAAGGATGGATGGAAAGAAGGAAGGAGGGAAGGAAGGAAGGAAGGAAGGAAGGAAGGAAGGAAGGAAGGAAGAAGGAAAGGAAAGGGAAGGAAAGGGAAGGAAAGGAAAGGGAAAGGGAAGGGAAGGAAGAAAAGCAGGAAGAAAATATTTATTAAGTACCTACTATGTGCTAAGTGCTTTATAAAATATTATCTCATTTGATCCTCTGAACAACTCTGGGAGATAGATGCTATTATTATCATCCCCAATTTACATTTGAGGTAACTGAAGCAAACAGAGGTTAAGTGCCCAGAGTCACAGCCAATAAGTTTCTGAGGTCAGACTCAAACTCAGGTCTTCCTGACTCCACTCTCTATCTACTTGCACCATCTACCTGCCACTAGGG
This sequence comes from Phascolarctos cinereus, assembly GCF_003287225.1. NCBI lineage: Eukaryota > Metazoa > Chordata > Mammalia > Diprotodontia > Phascolarctidae > Phascolarctos > Phascolarctos cinereus. The sequence continues at coordinate 392,191,149 of NW_027555847.1, read as the reverse complement.
TATCCATACTAGATGGAGAGATCTAGGATGAAGTAGAGTTTTATAGTAAGATTGAGGGTTCCTGAGATATTGGTTATAAAGGGGTAGATCAAAGGTGATGAGAGTTCAGGGAGGAAATTTTTTACTCATCAGCAGACACTTTCAGTCACAAGAATAAGAGGAATAGGAGCTAGAAATTTTCTTACTTATAGAAAGAAGGATGAAACCAGGTGACCAGGTCATCTACTCTTTAAGCCCATGCAGTGACTAAGCATGATATTAATACAGGTCTGTTGTGTCATAGCTGGTTATTCCAATCACAGAAGAATTACATGTGTTGATGGTGGGGAGGAACAGCAGAGAATTCTATCCAGATGCCTAAGGCAGTAAATAGTGTTCAAGTCTTCTGAACCCACACTGAGATCACTCTGTAGAGCATTATCCCAAGATGGCAAAGAAGGAAGCAAACTCTGAAAATAACTTGCCCTTTACATCCTGGCACTTTTTAAAGTGCAGAATTTCTAGAATAGGGGTTATCCATGAACTCCCAAAGGGATAGATTTCAGGAGGTCAGTGAACTTGGATGGGGAAAAGTTACATCTTTATTTCAATATAATTCAATTCCTTTGTAATCCTATGTGCTTTATTTTATACATTTTAAAAAAAACATTATTCTAAGAAGTCCATAGGCTTTCCCAAGCTATCAAGGAGTTATATGATACAAAAATGGTTAAGAATCTCTCCTCTAGTACCTCTAGTCCCTGAGGCTTGAGATTTCTACTGGGTCTTCATGGACTCCTGGATCAAGGGATTTTCCCCTCAGCACAGGTCCCTGCTGCCTCTGACTCCAAGGCTCCAGGTCCCTTTTAGTTCTGACAACCTGGTAGGGGCAGATGATGACAGTGGTGATTTGGCCCAGAGTGGATCATTATGAACTCAGACTCACATTTTCTACCACATAGCCCAAAGGCAGCACCTGCTTAAAATACAAACTTATTTGTAAAAAAAAAAAACACTGTAGAGGAGGATGGCAATGGATTGTGTATGGTATTGTCATAGAAAACATTTCAAAGCAGTAAAAAGTGAGAACAAATGTATAGAAAGTTTGGTGTGAGACCCCAAAGAGTTGGTTACATCATAGAAGCACGGTTTTAGAGGTGGAAGGAATCTTAGAGCCATCAAGTCAATCCCTTCATTTTATGTATCAAAAAAGTAATCACTGATAAAACTGGCAAAAGGGCAATAAGCAGACATAAAATGTGGGAGTGAGGGGAAGATAACTGTTAGTAATTTATTTCATTTTCACTGGCAGAGGTAAAACTACATTTGATCTCATACCCTTCAGTCCCCAGTGTGTGAATCAAAGAAGCAAGAATGGCACTTAGGAGAACAAAATCTGAATGCGCTACTAGAAGGGGTCAAGTACACATTGATAAAATTCATGTTGGAAGAAAGACAGTCTTGGAAACACTGAGGGATCATTTTATGAGATATCTCAGGAAAGGAAAGATATCAAAAGAATGGGAAAAATATTGGACAAAGGCAACTGAGATAACATCAACAAAAAATACCTCATATTCCTAGGGGCTTTCTCTCTTTGTAAGAATAATCTATAAGCATATCAAGGGTATTCTAAATGAAAATATGAAAAGGGAACAGGTAGGCTTTCCTAAATGATCTTTTACAAAAGAAAATATCATTACAGACCATATCTCAACTTTTATACAATTGACTGAAAAGCACAGAGAATATGAGGAGCTCCTTCTGTCTGTATTTCTTTTAATTACAAAAAAGCATTTTACTCAATAGAGCAAAACATATCCTTGAAGGCTCTCTTCCACTAAAGAGTCTCTCATACATATGTTAAGATCATACAAGACTCTTTGATAAATATGAACTTTGTTCATTAGCATCAAGTGGGACATAAAACAGAGACACATGTTTATCAAAAGAGATTGCCATTATCATGAAAGATGTCTTGAGTAAGGTCCAAATGGAAGAGGGATTCCAGAATCTGCTAGGTGTTCTTGTTTGTAGATAGCATTGTGCTTATTACACCAAGCCCTATAACCTTATAGGATGTCCTTAATAAAATACATAATTATTCGATCAATTAGTAAGCATTTATCTAGTGCCTACCATGTAACAGGCACTTTTCTGGGTGTTGAGGATACAAAGACAAAAATGAAACAAACCTAGTTTTCAAGAAGTTTATATTCTATCAGGAGTAATAACATGAACTGTATATGTAGAGAATGAATACATGTTAGTTAGGGAGAGAAGACACTAAAATCTTAATTTCAAAAGAGATTGCCCTAGGAATCTATACATGAGAAACTAAATGAATGGAAAATACCTACTGTACAGACTATGACATAGAATTATGAGGGAAGTACATTGAGTCAGTGCACCAGAACATAAGGGATAAGCAATGTAAATGGCATTGAGTTGCACCCAGAATTGAAGAGGAAAAAGAGAGCAATGTATATTACACTCAGTAAACTACAATATTGTGTTAATGCTAAACTGTTACCCCATACAAAGGCTTATCTTGTAATATAAATATTCACCATTCAACAATGCTGAATGTTTATAAATCTTGGAAAAATCATAGTCTCTAAGGAATCAATATTTGAGGTGGCCTAAAAGGCAATAGAGAGGCATCTGGTGGGCTCAAGTAAGGTGCAGCATATTCTCAATAATTATCTGTACTGGAGAAGTGATGCAAAAGACATCCAGGAAACATATGACCAAAATAAGAGGTGAATTTTCCATTTACTGAGCATAAGGGGTAACAGAAAATCAAATGCTCATCTGGACCCCACAAAATTTCAAAAGGCTGAGAGGACTGCCTCTACCATGTTGAGTGGCTCCTCTCTGAAACAAAATATCAGTGGGAGACCATGGCCCAGAATCCCATAGAATGAAAAGATATGAATGACACAGACCACTGCCCTAAATAGGGCACAGCTTCATCAGAGAGATCACAGACCCATTGTAATAGGGAAGCGTAAAGGCATTCTTTCTTAATGTGGTAAATTGTGTATTTTTAAAACCAAGATCTATTACCAGGCAGAATGGAGAAATGCCAGAGCCCTTTAAAGGAAGAACAAAATAATGATGTCCTTGTCACGAATGTTATTTAATGTAGTAACAGAAATGCTGAAAATTGCTATTAGAGAGGTAAAGGCATAAATACAGAAAGGAAATACAGGAAGGAATAAAAAATACCACTTTTTGCAAGTGTCATAATTGTGTACCTAGAAACCAAGGCAATCAACCAAGAAATTGCTAGCAGTAATAAATGAGCTCAGCAGAGATTCAAGATATAAGATAAAGATAAAAAATTCAAATGCCTGTCTATATTAGTGACATGACACTAGAAAATATAGTAGGGGAAAGATTCTATTTTAAATAATGACATTATTAAACATTTGGATATTAACTTAACTTGGGATATGAGATTTCTTTTTTTTTTACAAGAGATTTCTTAAGAGAAAATTATAAAACCCTAATGGAAAAAACAAAAGAAGGTGTGGATAAGAGATCATATACCTTGTTCTCACTTGGGGAAACTAAAGCCAACAAAAGTAATAACTTCCTGAAGTGCGTACATGGATTTCATGCAATACCCATGAAAATTCCTATGGAATATTCTATAAATCTTGACAAGAATGATACTGAATTTTTTTGGAAAAACAGACATGGATAACAATGATTATATTTTTAAGAAGTAATGATGGTGAGTTACCCTTCCAGATTTTTATTTTTTATTTCATTTATTCTGAACTTAAGAAATAAAACAAACATTTACATAAAAGATTTTAAAATACACCATAAAATAACATTATCAAAACTATATGGATTGATGTCAAACCAAAGCATAAAAATGGGTGGAAATGGAACAGGATAGACTCTGGCACCTATTAGCTATCTGATCCTAGACAGATCATTTAATCTTCCCCAACCTCAGTTTCCTCTGGTGTAAAATGGGTGTAATAATACCTTTTGTACCTACCTCACAGGGGTACCAGGGGTTAAATGAGATAATGTGTGTAAATATTGTGTAAACTTTAAAATATTATATAAATGCCAGTTGTTATTATTACTGAAGTTCAGAAATAGTTGTAAGTAACTAAAAGAAATTAATATGTGACAAACCACAAGCAATCCCATGATGGAGAAATGAATCATTATTTAATAAAGATTGTTGGGAAAACTGGACAGCAGCCTAGAGAAAAATTAACTTGGTTCCAAACCATACACCAGACACTGCGACACTGCAGCAAACCTCAGATGAGCCAAGGAGTTAAGCAAAAAAGAAAAATCAATCTGTACCAAAAAGAGAAAAAGAAAAGAAAATAGAATTGCATATTTATCCCAGTTGGGGAAGGGAGATGAATTTGTGACCAGAGAAATGAAGGATATCATTAAGGGCAAGATGGCTTTTTCAAATACACAAAAATGAAATATCTACATAGAAAAATGTAGTAAAGTTGATATCAAAATGGGAATAATAGAATGTGGAAAATACATGTGACAAATATATCATGCAAAGGTTTGCAACCCACAGGGAAGCATGGAAGATCTGTATCAGAGAAAGGGGTAGCCACACTAATGAAAACAGATCTTTCAAAGTATCAAAAAATATTTAACTAAGGGGTAGCTATACAACTAGGATCCCAGCATTTAAAATTAGAAGAGAGAGCTCCGAAATGTTTGTTGAATTTCACTAAATTTGAGTTCTATTCCAAGACAGTGACAGCCACCAAAGTTGAAGGTAGCTGGCTGTTTCAGCACAGCATGTAGTGGATAGCAGAGGACCTAGAACAGTCTGGCTGTACTGTGTACTTTATGCACACATGCAGCTTTAAGAGAGATATTTAAGAAGGAAGGGCTGTGCTATTGCTAAGGCTGGTATGTTTATTAGACTGGCTCATTTTTTGTGCCTTTTAATGACCTGACTAGTTCATAGAGTGGGTATAAGACTCAATTGATTCTATGGGGAATAGGAAGGGCACCGATACATTGTTTGAGCTTCCTGAAAAGAAGCTACCCTGAAATGGCTGTGTCTTCAAGTTTCTTCCCTGATACAATGACCCATAAGGGAAAAGGGAGGGGAGATTTTGCATCTTTGTGCCTATTCTCTCCTTGTCTGATATATTGGAGCTGTATTTGATGCTCTCCAAAGTAGCAGCAGAGGGTCTCAGAGTTCAACAAATTAGTATAAAGCACCTATTGAATGTGTTAGACACAAAGCCAGGAGCCAGAGATACAAAAGATTTGTTGTTGCTTTTTAAATAACAGTCCCTGCTTTCAAGGAGCTTACCTACTAAATATATGCGTGGCAGAAGGAAGTAAAGAAAAAGAGACTTCATGAAGCATCTAGCGATGAGCTAGAATCAAACAAGGGCTAAGTCTGTGATGAGAAGGACTTTCAAAAGTATTTTAAACTGCATTTCTGATAGCCCACTGGTTCTTAAACCCTCCCCTCATCCTAAGGGTGTGTTTTCAGAACCCAAATGTAAAACTCTTAAGAGGGGTAGATAGGTGGCACAGTGGATAGAGCTCCGGCCTTGAAGTCAAGAGGACCTGAGTTCAAATCCAGCCTTAGACACTTGACACTCAACTAGCTGTATGATTCCGGGCAAGTCATTTAACCCTGATTGCCTCACCAAAAAACAAGGGGGGAAAAAACTCTTAAGAGAAGAGCTGGGATTCCAACCCAGGCATTCTTCTTTCAGATCCAGTGTTCTTTTCCACACAACATAATGCTTCAAGTCAATACCCATATTTCCCTAAATAAGTGGTCATGAGAGATGAATAACTATTTACACATAATGAAAAGTAGGCCATGAGTCCTAACATGAAAAATACTCAGACTCATTAGAAATTAAAGAAATACAAATTTTAAAAACTTTAAGGTACCTTCACATACTCATTAAACTAACAAACCTAAATAGAAAGGATAAAACTTAATGCTGGAGAAGCCCCAGAGAAATAAGTACGGTTAACCACTGTTGGTGACAATGCAAGATTTCTGGAGAGCAGCCTAGAAATGAGCAACGAATGCTACCACATGGTTCATATCCTTTGACCTATTAATATCTTTTAAAGGAATATACTACAAAAAAAAAAGTTCCAAAAAGGGGAGGAGGGAGAAGTTTGGACAAAGTGAAGTTCCTAGCAACACTGTTTATGTGAACAAAATAGTGAGGAGAAAAGCATCAATGTCCCACAACAAATGAGTGGGTAAGCAATTTTGCCATATTAACACAATGGAATATTATCTGGCCATTAAAAAGGATGGTTATGTGAACTATATCACTACATGGAAATGTTCTCTTGAAATAAATCCCGAGTTAAAGTAGAACACAAAGTAGTATGTAACTAAGCACAAAAATATGTCAGCATAATTAAAAAGATCAAAATAGAATCCAGAGTGATTCCAAAGGATTAGAGTTTAATGTTGAGGTGCCATCTCTATTTTGTAAAGTTGCATAATGTTCTTCATGTTGAATGGGGTCACATGACCAACAAGACAGAAGACTAGACATTTTCTCAGATCCTCATAACCTCTCAAACCTCTCTAAAACAGAAATTATGTACCAAAGTTAAAGGAATTTCAACTGTCTCCATGATCTAGGACACCAGGAACGCAAAAAGAAGGTTTAAAAAATTCATAAACTAATACCTACCTTAAGCTCACTCAGGACTCCCTCCCCCACCACTCACCAGCTGCCATGCTACACTAGCCAACCCAGCCCATAGCTTTCAACAAAATGAAACCCAGTCCTTCCTCCCTTTTTACAGTGTTGTAGAGAGCCAAGTGCCAAACTGCAGAAATTTGCTGAGCCTATGACAGCCAGCACCATGGCAGCACTCTATGCTACAAAGATATCTCTGGGAGAGCAAAGTAGAAGAGAGAAAAGGGCAGGATACATGCCTGAGCTTTAAAAAAAAAGCTCAACCCCACACATCAACCCCCTCCGATTCCTCACAGAGCCTCGGAGAGCCAAATTCCAAAGGACAGAAATCAACTCTGACAGCAATAGCACCCACCTGACAAGTGAATGTCTGGGCCAGGGGACTGAGGAATAGAGAGAACAGGACAGGATACCATATTGGGGTGGCTATATAAGACTACATTCAAACTAAGGGAAATAGCCCAAAACCAGTTGGGGCCAGTTCCATCCACCCAAAAGTCATTTGGGGCAAAGGTCTAGGCTGTTGAATCACGAATTGCCTAGCAGGACAGAAGGCTGAGACACTTTGAGATTCAACCCCCAAGAGAACCACCATCAGAGGAAGGGAGCAATAAGGCGAAAAAAAGCCTTAAATTACCAAAGACCTCAGGAAGAAGAAAATTCAAAGACTTCAGGCATCAACAGATAAATACAGGAAAAACATTAACATCAAAAGGAAATATGGCTTTCAGATCTAGTAAATGAGTTGAATCCTCTATGAATAAACACTACAAAACAAAGGAAAATGACTGAATATTACCCTGTGGAATTTGATGAGAACATGAAACTACAACATGCTATTCCTATATGGTTCAAAAGAGAAATAAGAATTATGAGAACAGAATCTATGGCCTGTACAGTAAAATAGCAAAACTTGAATCTTCAATGGCAAGTCTTTAAAAAGAAAACAAAAGAATGTAAAACTGATTAGAATACAAATACAAAGAAGTAAAGGACAATCTAGAAGAAAAGAAGCAAAAAATGCTATTAGAAGACATGTTCTGTATTCAAACAAAACATTGATCTTGAAGACAGTTTGTATAGAAATAACCTAAGGATAATAAATCTCCCAGAAAACAAGGACAAATACAAAAACCTAAACACTATAATGCAAGGAATAACACAAGAAAATTGGCCAGAACTTCCAAGCAGAGAGAAGGAAATTTCAATAGTCTCCCTCCCCCTTATCTTTTTCTTTCACAGACAAAATAATTTCCCTAAAGTTCTTCATTAACCATGTTACTCTCTTTAATGTTTCTCCATCTCTTAAAAGATAAAGTCCATATTCTCCAGCCTGATTCCTTCCCTTTTTATAGATTTTTTTTTCAATTAACAGAAATCTGTTTTCTCTCCCTCCCACTTGCCCCTTTCCGACTGGGAAAAGAAAAGAAAAAACTAAACCCTTGTAAAATGAATAGGTTCAGACAAACCAAACAAATGTCCACATTGGCCATAGCCCAAAACTATACCTCAATCAACACCTTCAGTCCATCATCTCTCAGACATGAGGTAGGTAGGATATTTTATCATCAGTCCTTTGGAATCATGATTCGTCATTATGTTGATAAAAGCACTTCAATCTTTCAAAAATGTCTTTACAATATTGTTATTATTTTCTAAATTTTCCTCCTGAATGTCAATATGGTAATGCAAATCCAGGGTTCTCAAATTGCCAACTGAGGACCAGAGTCTTGAATAATTCAAAGGAGTCCTCAAATCCATATTCACACCAAGTTTTGTCTTTTGATCTTTATTTAGCTCTAACAAAATATACAACATATCTCAGAGTAACAAATAAATATGGCTTTTGTAGAATGAATAAAAATCCCTTGTATTTTGATTACTATTTTTCAAATATAGGTAGGTGCCATTTCATTAATAAAATGCAAAGTCATTTTAATAAATAAACAAATAGATTATTATCCTGACTCTGCTCATTTCATTCTGAATCAGTTCATACAAATCTTCCCAGATATCTCTAAAACTGTCTTTTCTCATGGCACAATAGTACTCCATTACACTCATATAACATAATTTATTCAGCTATTTCCCAATTGATGGGCACCTCTTTAGCTTCCAGTTATTTGCAACCATAAAAATAACTGCCACAAATATTTTTGTACATACAGGACCTTTTCCTCTTTCTTTGATCTCTTTGGGGTATTGTCCTCATAGTGGTATCACTGAGTCAAAGGGTATACAGTTTAGCAATTTGGGGGGGCATAATTCCAAACTGCTTTCCAAAATAGTTAGACCACTTCACAGCTTTACCAATAGTGCATAATGTACCTGATTTCTTGCAACCTCTCTAACATTAAGCATTTTCCTTTTTTCTCAACTTTACCAATCAATGAGTGTGAGGTAGAATTCAGCATGACTTTCAAGCAACTCTACAACATGGCTCCAACTCACCTTTCAGACTAGTTTTATACTATATCGCATGTACCCCATGCTACAACAAAATTGAAATTTTGCCTTTGTATCTCCAGCATCCAGCACCTAGTAAGAACTTAATAAATGTTCATTAATTGATTGAATAATTATTGTTTTCCACTTCTGGCCAACCTCAGAGCCACATGTTGTATTCAGGCCATCATTATATCATGCCATCCTACTTTCCACATCTAGCTCTGAGTACAGTAATAACATCAATACAGCCATTCCTGAAAAGGATATGGCAATCGATTGCTAGATGCCTCCCCTCATTATCCCTGAGATTTCCCAGACTAAAATGCTCCTACTTAGCCACCACTCCCTTACATAGGTTGTTTTTCCCTATTAGAATGTAAGTGCTTTGAAGTAAGCTGAGTAAATAACTGACAGAGGGGGACCAGCTTCCTCTTAACTAGGCCACAAGGGAGGGATGTGGCTGATTCCTTCAGTCAATCATTGAACTTTGAACATTCTTTTTGACTATTTAGAGGCGTTCTCTATTTGTAATCCCAACACTTAGAACAAAGCCTTGCAGCAGCAGCAGTATCACTAGCATTTACATAGTGCTTTAATATGTTTTTCCTTTGATCCTCACAACAGCCCTGTGAGACAGGTGGAAACTGAGGCACAGTGAAAATCACAAAGCTATTAAATGTCTGATGTAAATTTGAACTCAGGTCATCCTGACTCCAAGTCCTACACTCTATCCACTTCACTATCTGGTTGCCTTATGCTTGTATATAGTAAGTGCTTAATAAATGCTTTTCCATCATCTATCCATTCAGTATCTTGAATGTTATTAAATACAGACTTCCTCACATATAATTACTGGAATTATTCAAATGGAGGACTAAAGACAACTTAGAATCACCTCTCCATTTTATATACATACCGTTGTGCTAAGTGCTGTGAAGCTTGCATAAATGGCTCCTTCTCTCACGGAGCTTCCATTCTTTGAATATGCCTCAACCTTTCCAGTTGTTTCTTACTATTGTTCATGTCATTCCCTCTACCTCAAATGCTATCCCTTCATTGCTAGACACTGAACTTTTATCTATCCTCAAGATCTCTGCTGAAATGCCTCCTTGAAGCTTGAAGCACTTCCTGATCACCAGCTCTAAGTGATTCTTTCCTCTTTTCTTCCTGTGGAAGCTCCTTGAGGGAAGAAGCCATTTTTGTAACCTCCACAGCACCAAGTTCAATAGTATGTATATAGTAAATGCTCAGTAAATATCTGTTGAGTAAATAAATGAATGAATATTTCATCATTTCTATTGAAATTACCCCATATATCATTGAAATTACTTTCCTCCCTACTGTATCCATAGCATAACTATTAAGTAACTCAAAGGCTTTTGCTTATATTATTTTCCTTGGGCAAAGTTATTAATAATTTGACTTATAGCGCTAATTAAACACCAAAGACTAAGATAAGAGGTCTGCTCCCCTGTTGATGCATATACTCAATCATGATTATCTGCGATAAGAGCCGTTGAGAGGAGAAAAGATGAATTCAAGGGCCAGGTATATCTCCTATAATGGAGAGGTGATTCCAAGTAGTCTTTAGTGCTCCATTTGAATAATTCTGGTAATTATATGTGGAGAAGTCTATATTTAATAGCATTTAATAAACTGACCACACATATTCTCAACAATGCAGCCACCTATCATTTATCTGACATCTTTAGGGAAGAAGCTATTTCACTATAGCTTCTGTCTGGACTACCCTCCTACACCCTACTCCTAGAAATAGCAGTTGCAGGTTGGATGACCCAAAGGATGACTAACCCAGGTTCAAAGCACAGATCTGTACTCCTAAAATTATAATTCAAGAGCCCCCACCAGCATGTTTACCTTTAGTCTAGTCAGACAAAGGACACAATTTGCTCAAAGTAAAAGATTTACTGAAATGGCATAAGAATAGTAGTAATAGAACATCTTCCCCATAAGCCCAGAATGCACTGTCATACAAACACACATAGTATCAGAGGTGACATATATATAGAGTTCACAAGTAGAAAGATAAGAAACACATTTGGCCAAGGCAATTTACGTACCCTGGCACCAAGTTACTGATGGTTGGCCATGGCTAACACGCTCTCTAGCTTTTGGCTCAGATGAGATTCTGGCCAAGGGTACTGCTACCAACTTTTGGCAAGAACAGGTACTCAAAAACTGTGAACTGCAGGAGCCTCCTCAATCCTTATTCCTTCAGAGTCTTCCCTCTGAGGGCTACCATCTCCCAAGCATCAGGGTCTTGGCTTCAGGCACCAAAATCTCTCTTCCCTCACCAATTGCAACTGGACTGGTTTGGACTGAATTACACTCAACTCTGCATCTGGACTCTCTCCACTGGATACCACCAGGTGCTTCTACTATAAAACGCTGCTGCTGCTGAAGGAGAGAGGGATAGACTCTCCCCCTCCTCCTCAGCCCCTTGCTTTACTGCATAAGAGGCTCAAGGGAAAAGACAAACTCTTTCCTCAGAAATAAGTGACAGAGGGGGACCAGCTTCCTTTTAACTAGGCCACAAGGGAGAGAAGTGGCTGATTCTTTCAGTCAATCATTGAACTTTGAACATTCATTTTGACTATTCAGAGGCCTTTTTATAAAATTTATGTTCTGTCTTCCACCCACCTCCCTTTTCCAGAGAGCTCCTGAGAGAATGGCAGAGTTAAGAGTGTAGCTGGGATGGGCATGAGGAAACCAGATGACGTACACAACATACTAAAGCAAATGAATCTAACATCCTAGTGTTCAAGAAACCCAAAGACCCCAGCTCCTCGGGTAGAGAATCACTATTTGATAAAAATTCCTCTGAAAGCTAGATAGGAGTCTTGCGAAATTTTGGTTTAGGCTGACCCCTCACCCCACATACCAAGATAATCTCCAAATGGATACATGAACTAGATATAACTGGTCACATCATAAACAAATTAGAGGAACAAGGGAAGAAATTACCTTTTAAATCTTGGACAGAGGAAGAGTTTGTGACCAACCAAGGAACAGAGAGGATCACAGAAGATAAAACGGACAGTTTTGATTACAATAAATTGAAAAGGTTTTGCACAAACAAATCCAATGCAACTAAGAGTACAAGGAAAACAGTTAACTAAGGGGGAAATTTTGCAGCAAGTTTCTCTGATAAAGGTCTGATTTCCAAGAATGAATGAGATTATTAAGTGTACTATGTGTAAAGCACTGGGAATAAAAATAGAAAAGCAAGACAGTCCCTGCTGTCAAAGAATTCACATTCTAATAGGGAAAAAAAATAGAGAGTAATACAACTAATATTGTTGTAATAGATCAAACAAAGAGGAAAAGCTTTTGTACATATATAAACAAATTCAGAAATATTTATAGCAGCTCTCTGTGGACTTGGAAACTAAGCAACTCCCATCAAATGGGAAATGACTGAACAAATTATGTTGTATGAATATAATGTATTACTATTGTGAGGTAAGAAAGAGAAACCTGAGAAGACTTGCATGAACTGATCAAGAATGAAATGAGCAGAATCAGAGAAACAATTTATACTATAATATCAATATTGTAAAAAAAATTTTGAGAGAATTAAGAACTCCAATTAATTCAATAATCAGCTATAGCTACAGAGGACCAAGAATGAAGAATGCCACCTACTCCTGACACAAGGGTGATGGGCTAATACATAGAATGAGACACACATTTTTTGGACATGGCTAATGAGATTTTTTTGTTGTTTGATTATTCTTTGTTTAAAATGTTTCATTTTTCACTTTTTCAGTGGTGGGGGGAAGGGGTGGAAGGGACAAAAATTATGGTTAATAATTTAAAAAATAAAATTTTAATTTAACTTAAATGTAAATGTAGAACAATGCAGCTGTCTCTTTAAGGTCCTTTTTATTTGAAGTAATTAATGATGAAAAGGGCAGAATAGAGGTTTTCATGTAAAGGAAGAGATTTTTATTGATTGTTAAAGGATAAAACATATAGCCCTTGTTACCAATAAGCATCTTGATATTTAATCCAAGTAGAAAAACAACTTTGTTTACAGTGTCTATATGCTGCTAAATTATGTATATGGAGAAACACAGTTTTAAAATTGGATTTTGGATAGTTTTGTAGAGAAAATGATTTTTGGTTTGGATTTGAGAAATTGGATCTCTTTTTCTTTTTTTTTTTTAACAATATGGAGTAATGTCATTTCTGTGGGAACCGTTTAATGTTATAAAGAGGCAGAGAATGATATTTTATTTATTAAAAAAAACTAGAGGAATGTGAGCATGAAGAAACATAATTTTAATGGCACCAAAGAGACACTAGATTGTCTTGTTGAAGACTTCAGAGTTAACGTTTTAGGACAGGTACCTCAGCTGAAGGGTGAAGTAATAAACTCCTCCTAAAGCCTTAATAGAGGGCTCAGAACTTTTAGAACTTTCCAAGTAGTTAACATTTTCCATTAGCAGCTCTGCTTAATTTCAAGTCCAAGGAACACTGTACCCCCCCTTGCTGGGCACCTCCCCCTCCACCTCAATTTTTAGCTTCCTTTTGTGCATTGTCTTCCCCTGCTAGATTGTTAGCTCTTTGTCTTTCTAGAGCTTAGCACTGTGCCTGGCATACAGTATATACTTAATAAGTGTTTATTGAATTGAATATTGAAAAATTATGACTAAAGGGGATTAACATAAGAAAACAAGAAATATATAGATTTGGACACTGTAAGGTATGATTGAACAAGGGCTGTCAATCTGATAGGGAAAATGTAGGTAGTTGTGACTTTTTTAAGAAAAAATGAGTCACTGAGAGTCTAGAGGGCCTCATTTAAGCCATTGAACCAAATGAAAGGTAAGGAATGATAGGAGCATGGATTGAAGAACTTGAAGACAAGAGAAGATACCAAAGAGGAGTGTATCAGCTACTCCATTGGAGCTGTGGCAGTTAAAGGGAACAGGCTGAGAGAGCCTCCACTGAGTGATCCCTGATTAGCCAGAGATTTTCGTTTGTCCTTCATTCTCAAAGAAGACCATGATATCGGGAAGATGATGCCATGATTTGCAAGTGAATTAGATTTAAGTGAGGGAGGGCTGTGCAAAGTCACCAGCCTCCCTTTCTCCTCCAGAGATATCTGGGTCCAGTAGCAAAGTATAGATCAGGGCAACTGGAGATGGCCCTGGATGCAGTGGGAGACCTTGCCTTTTTAAACTAGGGTCTTTAACAGGTCTCAGTTTGACTGAGGCAACACCCACTCAGTGATTAAGGCTAAATAAGAAATAAGGCAGAGATTAGCCAGAGAGAACTGGTTTCATTGGCCAAGAGTTGTAGTGATAGCTATTGCCCTTCAGCGCCACCTGGTGTTGGAGCAAGGCAAAGCTTTTCATAAGGGCTTGTTACTCTCTGCTGCCACCTCTGGCTTGGGAAAGACAAGCAGAGGGGTTTTAGCAGCAGTTATGGTATGGTAATCCTTGGTGAGCTGCTTAAAAGAGACAACCTGACCTGTATAATGATGAGCTCCATTCTGAATGTATATAATATATAATCTATTCAGATCAGAGGAACATCCTCAGCTGCACAGAAAACACCACCAGACTTGACATAAAGCATTCAGTACAGGCTTACGTGATTTCAAGTCTAATGCTTTTTCAATTCCATTGAGTAATTAATCAGTCAATCAATTTGTCATCAGACTTTTATCAAACACTATGTGCCAGGCACTATGCTAGGCTCTAAAGATACAAAGATAAAAATGAAACAGTCCTTGATCCCTTGGAGTTATCATACTGTGTGTGTGTGTGTGTGTGTGTGTGTGTGTGTGTGTGTGTGTGTGTGTGTAATAAGTATATATGGTCAGCATAGCATTAAATTCTGAAATAGCAAGGATCATGAAAAAAAGAACAAATAGTCACAGTTTCTGTTTTAGTTAGTTTAGTTCTTTGGCTTATAAAAAAAAAAAAGATGAAACTTGCTTGCTGGTTCCCTAGTGTATCTAGGGTAAGTAACCTCTGGAAAAATGTGGTGTTACTATAAAAGTCATTTTATTACTTTGGTAAAGATCACACCAGGCATTGGTTGTTTGTCTTGGGTGTGATGATTTTTATTTTGTACAATCCCAAGATGTTCATAAAGCAGACGTCCAGGGCTAGAACCAACACGTGGCCTCTTCTGGGTTTGAAATAACTTTTTCTCCAATAGAATCCAGGCATATCAAACCAGGTGGGCTTTCAAGGTCTTTATCCTTCCTTCCCTCCAATCTTCACCCCTGCCCATAAGTAATCTCAATGATTGTACTTAATATAGTTGTCCAAATTGACATAGACAAGATTTTCTTTTTTTCCAGCAACTGAAATGTTGGCTCTATATCCTACAGGTTGAACTTGCGTTTCAGTCCCCTGAGATCCCTCCAAGTGCTCCTGATATAACAGCATCAAGAAACGAGGATTCTAAGAATGGTTTGGAAGAATTGCTAATAAAAAGCTTTGAGTGGAAAGATAATCACAAAATGGGCAGGGCAGTTAGGTGGCATGATGGATAGAGTGCAGGACCCAGAGTCAGGAAGTTCAAATATGTATATAGGTATTCCTGAGTTCAAATCTGGCCTCAGACACTAGTTGTGTAATCCTGGGCAAGTCACTTAACCCTATTTGACTCAGTTTCCTCATGTGTAAAATGAGCTGGAAGAGGAAATGGCAAACCAAAGCATTCCAGTATCTTTGCCCAAAAAAAACCCAAATGGGGTTCCAAAGAGTCAGACACAACTGGAAAAGGCCTAAATAACAACAAAAATCACAGAAATAGGGAACTTTTAGAATGTAATAATGACCAGTGTATAAATTATAAGTGAGAACTATCTTAAAATCCTTTAATCTTAAAATCCACTAACCACATTATTCTTTCTGCCACTTGATATGTTTCTACAACTATTAGAGGCAGTATGATAACTCCAAGGGATCCAGGACTGTTTCATTTTTATCTTTGTATCTTTAGGGCCTAGCATAGTGCCTGGCACATAGTGTTTGATAAAAGTCTGATGACTAATTGATTGACTGATTAATTACTCAATGGAACTGAAAAAGCATTAGACTTGACATCACGTAAGCCTGTACTGAAGCCATTTTGTAAGAGTCCATTGTTATATTCTCAATGTGAGATTTTATACCTTAGAAATTGGCACATTCTACACATCAAGGCATAATTTATTGTTCTGTTGATTGCCTAGATTTAAGACAGTGATGGAGAAATGTTAAAAATGCAGGTTAAGTTTAAAACTGTGTTGTGCATGCATTTTTTTTCCAGAGAGTCAGTTGTTAAACATTTGCCAGTGCAACATTGGAGTCACAGAACTTTCATAGTGACAAAAGGCTTGAGTATGAATCCCAGCTTTGATACATAACTAGTTGTGTTACTTACTGGGTAAGACTTTTAGCTTCTTTGAGGCTCAGTTTCCTCTTCTGTAAAATGAGGATACTCGTGCAATGGGGGACTTGCCAATGAGCCAGCCCTCATGTACAGGCATCAGCATGCTCAGTTAACATAACAATGTAATATAATATAACTCAGTTAATATGATGTGGAAGAGACTGAGGCGCCTCCTAGAATCATGGTGACATGTAATGGAAGTATATGGGAGAGAATTTGTGCAGATGTTCTATAACTGTTTCTCATCTGCTAACCATGTGGTAACAGAACTCTTTGATTAGCTATGGCTATATAGCAGAACTTGGGGTTTGGTGATCAGGGAAGAGGATATTCACATGATACTAGTCCACCTTGTCCTTCCCTCTTCATGTGACCTTGACTTGCCTAATAGCATTCCGATGAGAGAAGAGACGATGCCATAAAGGGAAAGGCCTTATGCCTTCTCAATCTGAGACCAACATGTGGTCCTTAGACACAGGACTTCATTTTTTGCCTCAGCAATTGTTCTTTTGTTTCAGGTTGCATGTTGTGTTTGTTCTTCGTTCTCAAGAAGAGGACCATGACATCAGGGAGATGATGACATAACTTGCAAATGACTTTGATTTGAGTGAGAGAGGGCTGTGCAGGGTCACCAGCCTCACTTTCTTCTCCAGAACCATCTGGGTCCAGTGGCCAGATAGTCATCTGGATTACGGGAGATGGCACAGGATGCAATGGGAGACCCTGGCCCTTTTAAGCAAAGGTCTTTTCTAGTTCTCACTTTCAGTGAGGTAATGCCCATTCAGTGAATAGGCCTCTTTAAGAAGTGAGTCTAGGGGGGCAGCTAAGTGACACAGTGGATGGAGCTCTGGCCTTGGAGTCAGGAGGACCTGAGTTCAAATCCAGCCTCAGACACTTGACATTTGTTAGCTGTGTGACCCTGGGCAAGTAATTTAACACCAATTGCCTCAGCAAAAAAAAAAAAAAGTGAGTCTAAGGATGGCCCCTGTAATTAAAAAAAAAATCAAACTGGGAAGGGAAGATCCTCAGGGTTACTATTTAAATTCACTCTGAGCCAAGAGGGCCCAAAAAATAACCATTAAGTGGTGCTTGGACAAGGACCTATTGTTGTCTGATCTATGAGCTGAAGAGCGAATTGGGTTTAAGGGTTTGTCTTTAACGGAGAGAGCTAAACACTAAACCCCATGAGATTAAAGGCTATGACCTTGTGAGTTTCAAAAGGTCCATGAGTTAGGTCCATGCCATTCTCAGCCAGCAAGGATTGAGGATTCAGTACTCAACTGAGACAAGGGTCCATCCAGTAGGGACACACATGGTAGAACCAATGCTCTGTAGAAATTGTGTTAAGTTTGAGCTCACCCTCCCCAAAAACCAAAGTGGTAGAGCATGTGTGTGTGTGTGTGTGTGTGTGTGTGTGTGTGTGTGTGTGTATAGATGGATATTTTTATAAGACTGTTCCTGCCATATCTTTGAAATAAATATTGTTTCATAAAACCTAACTGATGTTAATTGGTTAAATGGACCTGGGGTGCTAGTCAGAAAGATCCAACAATGGGAAGACCATATCAGAATGGGGGCTTAAGCCAACAGCAGCAGAGAATAGATGCCCCAAGCCTTCAGGAACATAGGCCTATTTCAGGGATATTGCGGGTTCAGTTCCAGACCACCACAATAAAGCAAATATTACAATAAAGCAAGTCCCACAAATTGTTTCATTTCCCAGTACATATAAAAGTTATGTTTACACCATACTGTAGTCTTTTAAGTGTGCAATAATATTATGTCAAAAAAAACCCAATGCGCATACCTTAATTAAAAAATATTTTATTGCTAAAAAATGCTAACCATCATCTAAATATTCAGTGAGTCATGATGTTTTTGCTGATGGAAGATCTTGCCTCGATGTTGATGGCGGTTGACTGATCAGGGTGGTGTTTGCAGAAGGCGGGGTGGGTGTGACAATATCTTAATTTAAGACAACAATGAAGTTTGCTGAATCAATTGATTCTTCCTTTCATTTGAACACTTAGAGGCCATTGCAGGGTTATTAATTGACCTAATTTCAACGTTATCGCATCTCAGGGAATAAGGAGGCCCAATAAGAGTTGGGAAATAGTCAGAATGCACATAATATTTATCAATTAAGTTTGCCACCTTATATGGGCACAGTTCATAGTACCCCAAAACAGTTACAATAATAACATCAAAGCTCACTGATCACAGCTTACCATAAAGGATATAAAAATAATGAAAAAAGTTTGGAATATTGCAAGAATTACCAAAATGTGACACAGAGACATGATATGGGCACATACTATTGGAAAAATGGCGCCTATAAGCTTGCTGGATACAGGCTTGCCAAAAACCTTCAATTTGTAAAAAGTGCATTATCTGTGAAGCACAATAAAGTGAAGCACAATAAAACTAGGTATTCCTGTAATCCCTGAACCCTGAAGGGCAAAGTAGCCAATGTGGATCTTCAGTGGTAAGCCAAGTACTCTCATTACACTTGTATGGCCTTCCTCACAGGTCTGTCATGAGGAAAACTACATATATATATGTATATATATATGTTTTTATTATCTTTCATTAAATTTATCCAAAGGGTAGTGGTGATCCATCCTAGCTTTTTTACAGACTTACTTATTTTCTCATTCTCTTTGCTCTTACCAAAAAGAAAAATAGAAAAAAGAAAAGAACTTCACAGCTTTTAAAGAATTTTGTCCTTGCCTACAATGCTATACTGGTCCACTGCCGCATAAATAAAAAGTCAGACAAATAATTTCATATTGAAACTCTCCTCTCCTACATTATTAATAATATAAACTTGGTAAAGAAAATTCAGAAATGTCAGAAAATCATATATTTTCATTCTCTATACAATTGTTATATGTTGTATAACAAATATACCCCCCAAAATGCAACATATATCAAAAGAGCCCTACCCTGGAGTCAGGAAATGTAATTTTCAGTCTTAGCTCTGTCACCAACAAAGTGTGAGGCCTTGGGCAAGTCCCTTCACAGAATCTGTGTGGAATATGTTCTCTGAACTTGCACCTGAAAATAAATCCCTTCTCCAACACCCAGTGTTCACCTAGCCTTCCCCTGAAAACCTCTACTCTGGCCTAAGGCAGCCTGTTTCATTTTTAACAGTTATAATTGTGGGGAATTTTTCTATACATATGGCCTAATCTGCCTTTCTGTAAGTTACGTTTAATGCTACTGCTTCTTCCCTCCAGGGCCTAACAGGACAAATCTAATCTCTCTTCAACAGGCCAACCCTTCATAAACTTATAAAAAACAACTATTACGTCTCCCCTAAGTTTCCTACTCTCCAAGATAAATAAATCTGGTTCCTTCAACTGATCCTCATACGGTATAAGTTCCAGTGAGTGCCCTTTATCACACTGGTGACCCCCTCGTAGATAAAGGATCATAGATTGAGAACAGGAAGGAGCCTGGAAGATGAGTGGGTCGCCTAGCCCAACCTCCTCATTTCACAGATGAGGTGACCTTAAGCCCACTGACATTATAGGGTTTTCTTAAAATCACAGGTAGTAAGTACCAGAAGTGGACTTTGAACTAAGGTGTTCTGACTCTTCCCACTATGCTGTCTGTATTCCAGTCCATGAATGTTCTTTCTCAAATTTAGCACCCTGCACTGAACACAGCGCTCTAGATGTGGTCTGATGAGGGCAATGATCAGCAGGTCCCAGCCTCAGTTTCCTCATCTGTAGAACACAGGTCTCTTCCAGTTCTGAAATTCTACAATTCTACTCTTTCTTTACAAAGGCAAATCATCAGTTTTGCTACATTTGCTTGAATGCTGAAAACTAATTTGATTTCTGCAAAATAAAAACAAAGCATCCTTTTATCTTTTGTAATTCAGTTTCTCCAGTGGCCCACATTTCAACTCGATGAAAGTCAAGAATAACAGAGAGGGCCTGATAATTAATCTAGTTCATCTATAACTTTCTTATTTCTCAGAGTGGAAACAAAAGCACTTATTTACTACGACAACTTACATTTCTGTAGTGCTTTAAGGTTTACGAAGTCCTTTCCTCACATTAACCCCTTGGAAGTAGGGAATGCAAGCTGTATTATCCCTAGTTTACAGATGAAGAAATGTGGTTCAGAATCTCACCTCTAGTCAGTCACTCGAGTCATAAGTATCGGAGGCAGGGTTTGAACACAGCTCTTCTGACTTCAGAGTTTAGGGCTCTTCCTAATACACCACATCAACATTTCATGCTTCAAAGAAATCCTAAGAAATCTCTGCACTAGAATGGAATGCAGGGAATAAGATTTTGTATTTTAAAAGTGCAATTTCTTTATAGAGGCTAGGACTACAAGTGTGGAACATCTCATATACTGTATGAGTTGGTTAATTTTACTGAACTATTTTTTTCCTCTTTCTTTTTAATTATTTGTCACAAAGGATGGCTTGCTGGGTAGGGTAGACAGTAAGGATATATTCAGAAATGAAGAGAAAAACAAAATATCAGAAAAAATTTAAAAAGAAAAAGTATCTTGTTGAACTTAATGTTTGCTACAGTTCACCAAATACGGTCACAAACCCCTTCATGAGTCAGCCCATGCTGATCAATATCACTTCACAAATGGACAGTCATAAGTCCAGAGTTTGAATCTTAGCTCTGCCACTTATTATTTGTGTGACGCTAGACAAGTCCCATAACTTCAGTGAACCTCAGTTTCCTCATCTGTAAAACAGATATAATACTATTTGTTGGAGGCAGCAGGTTTAGTGGAGGGGAAAAGGAATAACCATTTATATAGTGCCTACTATATAAATACTATATATTTACTGTGTGCTGAGCACTTTTACAAATATCTCATTTGATGGTGAACAAAGAGCTGACTTTGAATTTAGGAAGACCTGACTTGACCAAGAAGGAAAACTAGACATTTTTCCTTATTCTCATGACCTCTCAAACCTCCCCAAAATAGAAATTATGTATAAGAGAAAAAGCAAATTTCAGATGTCTTCAAGGTCTTGGATACCAAGAACCCTAATGTGATAAAAACCCAATAAACTGACATAGAAAAGGCTAATCTCTAACCCTAAGGCAACCACTCAGAACCTCCTCACCTACAACCTATCAGTAATATAAGAATAATAGCTAGCATGCATATAATACTTATCATGCATCAGGCACTGGGCTAAGCACATCTCATTTGATACTTAAAACAACCCTGGGAGGTAGATGCTATTATTATTGTCCCCATTTTACAGTTGAGGAAATTGAAGCAGACAGAGGTTAAGTGACTTGCCCACAGTCACACAGCTAGGAAGTATCTGAGGCTAAATTTGAACTCAGGTCTTCCTAACTCCAAAACAAGAGTTCTGTTCACTGAGTCACCCAGTTGCCTCTCTATACTTCAAGCAGGGCTGCACAGGCCAAACCAGAAACTTGCAGCAAACTCATCTCTGCCACATGTCCTCCTCCTCTCAGCACTATGGAAAACCAAAAGGCAGAAGCTTGCTCTGACTCTGACATGACGATATTCTGTGCTGTAACAGTACTCAGCTAGAGAACTGAGGCACGATGCCAGGGTGTACAAGGATCCGCCAGGCCTGCCCAGAATCAAAGTGCCCAAGATCCAGCTCAGGCCAGTGCTGTGTGTCAGTATATCAGTGAACACTGTAATGCAGTTGAGACTGACAAGTACGAGGAATATAAAGAAATCTAGAAAGCCTTTAATGAAATAATGCCAATCAAAAAAGAGCAGAGAGCAAAGAACAAAATATACACTATGACAGTATGAGAGGAAAAGTGAACAAGAAGGAATAGACAAAGAATCCTAATAATGACTTAGAGGGAATGACTGAAAAATTACATTTTATGAACTGAAATTAATTAATTTAAATGTAAATAACTACTGAGAAAGTTTAATGAGCCATAGTGGTATTCAATATTAAATTTATAATGAATCATGTAATTTTAAAATTGCTATAATGGAATTGTATAATAGGGACACATTAAATAAACGTTCCCTAAAGAATCTCCGTTACTGAATTTTTAGGTACTCTTGGATGAGTATTGGAGCTAATACTGACATTCACATAGCATTTGACGCTATCTCATAACTCACAACAGCCCCTCTGAGCTGGGCATCACAGGTATTATTATCACCATTTTACATTTGAAAAAAAAAACAAGATTCATAGAGGTTAAGTGACTTGATCACGGTCTCACACAGCTAGTAAGAACTGAATGTGAAAGAACACACCAAAAAAGCATTAGAAGAGAGTGAGATCAGATAACTCTTAATCAAACAAGGGACAGACATGACCATGAAAGAGGAAATAGGTAGCTTCAATGACGAGAAATTGAAAATTGCCATGAACACAATCAGTGTAGCTAGGATAAAAAAGAAATCTGTCAATTGTGTGTGTGTGGGCGGGGAATGTATGTGGAATCTTTGCATCAAATATCTTTGATAGGGGTCTAATATCCAAGATATGTAGGGAACTAACAGAAAGGTATAAGACCAAGAAAACCATTCCCTAATGGACGAGTGGTCAAAAGAATATGAACAGATTTCACAAAAGAATTGCAAACTACCAACAACCATGTGAAAAATTACTCCAAATCATGAATTAAGAAAATGCAAATCAAAACAACTCTGATCTTGCCGAGCATGGAAGCTTGAGATGAATCTATTTCTAGTTATGATGACTCAGAGATTAGTACTGTGTGATGAACAAGAGTTATTTAATTGGTTGCTGGGCTAGAAGTAAATGGATGCGTAAAAGGGGCAACTCACTCTCCCCTCGCTCTCTTCTTTCTGGCTCTGATGGATGAGGATGACTGTAAGTGTGGGAAGAGGACAAGCGGGGAAGGAATGCTCTTCCCCACACCCAGATGCAGGCTGTGAGCATACAGTCCCTTTCCTTTCTGCCCTTTCCTGATCTTAGACAAATGCATATTCTGACATGGGCGTGCCCAGGCAACCTTATGAGTTCAGGAGATACAAAGGTAGGTTCCCTTATTGGTCAGAGATGAATAGCAGCTGAGGTGACCACTAGAGTGGCAGCATTTGCATCAGAAGTAGAGAGAAACACTGAGGACAAATGGATACTAAGCAATAGAGACCCAAGGGAAGACAGCTTTAAGGACCATGACATCCCATGGCAAAGAGAAGTGCCTGCTATGGACTGAACAAGGGCGTGGAGCCTTGTAGCCCAGGTGGGTTCCCTACCCAGCATGGAACTACACCCAGGGGGAACTTCTTGAGAAAAAGACTTCTAGTGCCAGAAGTTGGGAAGTGTTCCTTTGCCACATGTTCTCTACACTTGTGCCTCATTATTATATTTTGAGAACAGTACTAGACAGTACTTTTCCAACTTTGAGTTCTAGGAGTAGATAAAACTGAAGGGATGGATTTTCGAGTACCTTTGCTCACAAGCCCCCACCAGCATGTTTCCCATCAACAATTAGAAAGACTCCATTAATTTTTAGAAAAATCATTCAGAAGAGTTTTCTTTTTCTTTTTTTTCTTTTCAGTTGGAAGGAGGTGGAAGAGAGAGAGAAAAGAGATTATTGTTGTATAGAAATAGCCCCCATTGAACTGATACAACAGCCACACAGGGGAAAAAAGTGCTCATTCTGTCTTGGGTTTAATTGTCATCTCTACTCAGATGAACCTTGCCTTTCCGGTCACCTAGGTTTACCGCCTTGTAGTCGCCTCCAGCTGCTCACTCTCACATAACCAATCGAGCACCAAGTCTTGCCCGTACTACCTCCAAAACATCTCTGGCATCCAGCCCCTTTTCTTCAACTACACAACATCTGCTCTAGTTAAGACTTTCATTGCCTCTTACTTGGACAACTACAATAGCCTCCTAACTGGTCTTTCCCCTCTCCAATCCACCCTTTACACAGCTCCTGAAGTGATATTCCTAAAACATAGGTCTGACCATATGATTCCGCTGCTCAATAAACTTCACTGACTCCCTATTACTTCTAAAATCAAATACAAATACTCCTGACGTTTAATACGCTTCACAATCTGGCTCTAACCTACCTTTACGGGCATATAATAAATAATAATAGCTACAAAGGGTTTACTATATGCAAGGCCCTGTGCTAAACTCTTTACAACTACTATCTCAATTGATCCTCACCACAACCTGGGAGATAGGTGCTATTTTTATCCTCCATTTTACAGGTGAGGAAACTGAGGCAGCAAAGGTTAAGTGACCTGCCCAGGGTCATACCCTGGTCTTACTGATTCCCAGTCTGGCACTCTATCCACCGCACCTTGTCCATGGTCCAGCCAAATTTGTCCTATTGCTACTTCTCACACATAACACTCTAAAACAAGCTATCCCCATAACAAGAATGTATATACTTACTTCCTTCTTATCACCACCGTTCCCCAGAATGGCTGAACAAATTTACAACTCCAACAGAGTCTTTATGTGTTTATCTTCCCATACTCCCTCCAATTGTAACTTTTTTTTGTCTTTTCTCATTTTTGTCAAAGCTCAGAGTTGACTAATTTGTATTTTTCTCTTACTATTAATGATCTGAATGGTAAAAACTCAAAATCCTGTTTCCTTCAAAGCTCAGCTCAAACATTAACTTCCGTATGAGGCCTTTCCTGCCCTATCCCAATTTCTAATGCCTCCCGCCATAATTACCTTGGATTTGTTTTTAATATACTGGGTGTCCTCAAAGGGCTGGTGCAGTTTTAAGCTTTTAAGGACCGTCAGTATTCTGTATATACTTACGTGTGTTTGTGTTGTCTACACTAATATAAAGTAAGTCCTTTGAAGTCAGGACCTGTTTTGTGTTTATACTTGTATACCCAATACCTCACACAGTACTTGGAACAAACACACAGTGGGAATCTAATAAATTTTTATTGATAGGTTGGCCCCTCCTTCTTGCCCCAATACCAACCCATCTTCCTTCAATACATACTATGCAAAATCTGGCTTTTTTCCATCCTTGTTCTCTTTGGTGCCATTTATGTTTGCTTTACAAACACAACTAGGACTGTGATATCAGAGTCTATGCAACCTGCCTCCACTGTCCTCAATAGTGAAGAGTTCTTTATTTAAAAAAAAAAACCTTTGCAGATATTTTCCATTTTCCTTTTGTCTGTTGGTCTCTTACTATTTTCATCTTTAAATGCCCCCAGGATGACACTAAGTCTTGCACCAAGCATTTTCCAAAGCTAGTTTTTACCTTCCATGTCCCTAATAGTAAAAGATAATACAAATTAGGCAACTTTGAGCTTTGACAAAAATGACCAAAAAAATGTTAAAGTTGGAGGGGCTATAGGAAGATAAGCATATGAATGCTTTGTTGATGGAATTGTGAATTTGTCCAAGCATTATGGAGAATAATTTAGGATTATAATACTAGAAAAGTCATTAAATCACATATACCCAGTGCACATACCCACTAGGAGAAAAAGACAGAGGGAAATGTCCCATGTGTACAAAGATATTCATAGCATGATTTTTGATTGTTCATCAACTGGAGAATAGCAAAACAAATTGTAAAATGGGATATTATTGGGCCATAAGAAGGTCTGAATATGAAGAATACAGAGAAATTTGGGGAAGACCTGGATGAAACATTACAGAACAAAATGACCTGAACCAAGATAACAAGCTCTACAATGACCCTGACAACATAATGGAAAATATCACTGAAAAAATCCAAACTCTGATCAGTGCAGCAACCAAACAAGGTTAGAAACTGTAGGCTTATCATGAATGAATGAAAAAGCTCTTACTGTGCGCCAAGCACTCTCCTACATGCTGAGGATACCAGTACAAGATTGAAACAGTCTCTGCTCTAATCTAATAATGAAAGAGAACACATATAAGAAAGTGGTAGTCAGGAAGGCTTCTTTTATTTTGAGAAATCTCAGAGATTGTGAGTGGAACTCTAGGGAATGTGACACAGTCTCTTCAGAAACACCAGCAGTATTGATTCAATTATGATTGCAAGGATGGAAGGGGAGGGACAAAGAAAAGTGGTATGCAGAGATAGTGAACAGGGATAGGGGTATGTGGGTAAAAAGTGCCCAGAATGGAATACCTGGGGCTGACTTGCTATAGTGTGCTACAGACTTTGGAATGCCCTCATCAACTGGAACAACAAAGGTCCTACTATGCTGATTCTAGAGCCAAGAGGGTTAAGCCCAGCACACGGTATCTGGGCCAGAGGATGTAGCAGCAGGCAGGGCAGATGGCAAGATGATGTCCATGGTAGAATGTGAAGCATGGCTTGGGCCAGCCAGACAAGGTTGGCCATGAGTGAAAATGAGACATCTGTTGTCAAGCACAGCCAATGCATTGGTTTGTTTTGCTTAACTCTATTTCTTTGTCATAAGGGAGAGCATTTCAGGGGAGCACAGGTGAGGAAAGTATCATTAGGAAGTGACAACAATGACAAGGGAGAAAAAAGCTTAAATGTCTGAGGGTGTTGTCCAGCTGATGTGGCTTACATTAGTCAACTATGTTAGCTTCACCAAAGGTGTCAACATTAACGAGATTCCAGAAAATTTAGGGCATCATCTGATCCTGGCAGAGAAATATTTATATCAGCACTTGCAAAATAATGTAGAGAGAACAGCAATTCATTGAAGGAAGCATCGTGTGACACCAGTCAAAGTGCTTTCTATCAGGTTCTGGAGGTCATGACAAGGTGTGGCCCCAGACTGATCTACCCACCCACAAAATGTTTAACATGGTTTTTTTGTTTTGTTTTGTTTTGGGGGGGTAGGGGGAAATCTCGTGAGTGCATTTAGTAGAAGGTCAAGCTAAACCATGAATAATCTGTCTAGTGACATGTATATGTAGGGAGTGTGGTGAGACCCATGTGTAGAGAGCGGCCCATATTTAGAAAAAGCTATCCTTGTGTGGCTTGAAAGAAGGCATAAGTCATCTCTAGACTCTTCTCCCCCTACTCTTTTCCAAAGGAGATTTTCATTCCTGCCTGGAGAGGAAGCAGGAAGCCAGGGCCAGAGACCACTCTGCTCTCCTCAGAGAGAGGGGGTAGTAGGCTAGAATTAGATTTATCTTCTCCTTTAAATATTGTTCATCTAAGGGATATGATCAGGTTCAATCTAACTTCTGACCACTTTGTCATAGGGTGCAGGAGGAAATAGGGAATCCCAAGTTCTAGATTCAATACTTGACCCCTTTCCCACTAACTACCAGTTTCACTCATAGCAAGTAGTAAAGAAACCTATTTACCCAAATCGTAGTAAAACAAATCAGAGAAGGTATATATGTATAGGAGAATACATACCAGATAATACAGAGCTCTCTCCCATTGGAAGTGAGATAACTCAGATCAACCAAGAGAGACTGTGTTTGATCTCACCTAAGGAGAAACTGCCTGAAGTCTCTAGTGTAGCAAGCTTGGGTTAGAAACATGATGGAGACTATTGGCTCCACTCATGCCCTCCCAGCGTCTTTTTCTTCAGCAACCTGCACTGAGGCTGATCTCTTCCATCTTCTCTCTCAAAGCTGGAGGTCAGAAGGGACTGCAGCAATTTGACACTTGAGGAGTCTCAAAGAAGACTCAAAGTTTGAAAATACCCCAAAGAGGACTGGCCCTTGCAGAGCCCCAAAGGGAGAAGGGAAGAGCTCTCTGGGCCCTCATCCAGGGCAGGTCCTTTCGTCTCTATCAATTAGAAGGGAGTCCCATACCAACAGGCTTTGGGATAGTGATCACATACCCAAAACAAACAAACAAACAAAGAAATAGAACTAAGGGTCAGAGAGTAGAAAATACAACTAGCCTACACCATGTGCCGGAGCACTCTAATCATATTGAGGAATAGACAGACTGCTGGACTTGTCTCTATTTAATGTTTACCCCACACTAGCCCCAGTGACCAGCTACCTCCTAGCTAGCTTTCAAGTAGAGGTAGCTACAAAGCCTACAAAGACATGTTTCTCTGTGATCCTTCTCCACTATTTTTTTTTTGCATAGCCCCTGTCCCTCTCCAAGTCTCCTCCTTTTCCATCCCCAACTCCTTTCCCTTTTTACTTCGCCCCAGACCTTCTCATAGGACAGCCAGGCAGCCCAATGGCTAGAGCTCCAGACTTGGAATCAGGAAGACTCATCTTCATGAATTCAAATCCAGCTTCAGATATTTACTAGCTGGGTGACCCTGAGCAAGTCACTTAACCCTTTTTGTCTCCATTTCCTCATCTGTAAAATAAGCTGGATAAGGAAATGGCAAACCACTCCAGTATCTTTGCCCAGAAAACTCCCAATGTGGTCACGAAGAGTCAGATTCGACTGAACAACAAACTATCCTCAAACCCCAGACTAATTTTCCCTGTGTTTTCTTCCCTATTACAAAGGCACAGATGTTCTCTAAGGTCTTTGGAGTACACTCCCTGGTCTAATGAGCCTTTATCTTACCACATTCCTGGTTACTAGTTTATTCCTCCAATCTCCATTCAGCCTGATCATAACACTTTCCAATGAACATTACAGATACGAGGCCCTGGTTCACGACACTACACAGAATGCTTAATTCAGGCTTCCCTAGTGCGATCCCTGTTTCAAATATCAGAATCACATCCGAATACTTTAGTCCGTGGATGGGAACTACACAATCCAATTCAATAAATATTTGATAAAAGCCTACTAACTGCTGAGCACTATACTAGACACCGAGGAAGGGGCAAAGTTTATATAGACAAATCTCTGCCCTCATGGACTTTATAGTCTAGTGGGGCCGGGGGGAAGCAAATAGAGACAATATATCTAGTCATGTCCTACACATACTAGGGAGTAGGTCCATGCAGATGATGACCAGGGAAATGGGAGATTTAAAAGAGAAAGCTGAGAGGTAAGGAGGTCCATCCCACTCCAGCCTACTTTTTCTTCTCTTCCCATCCGCCTTTCAAGGGACCTTGATGAGGAAGCTGGACAAGCTCTCTCTTTATAGACACCTCGCTGACTTCCATTACTAAAGGGAAGGAGGTCTAGATCAATGCACACCTGATATCAAGCGAGGGAGAAGACTGACAAGGAACCAAGGGGAAGATGAGACTGGTGACAGCTGCACTCCCCTTGCAACAGTTTCTGCACCGGCTTTCTGGAATACCACCAAGGCACCCTGCCGTTATTGCATTCATCCGCACAGTCTGAGCAATTGCCCTGTTTGTGAAGGAACTGCCTTTTGCTCAGCTCCCGGCTGGGAATCATCGAGAACTGAGCTTCCAGACTTTTGGCCCGTCCTGCTGCTCCCGGGCTGGAGAAGGACTGAACCAAGGTCACAGTCTGGGATACCCAAGGACTGTACTCGGATATTATTAAGCGAATGTTTTATTACCATTTTAATTAAACGCTATCTAAAGCAATGACTGATAAAAGAAGTGATTCAATGAAACTTGGTTTGAAGGTGTAGAGGGGGTGTGGCTAAGTAAGTAGAGAGCAGAAGCGAGAGATTTTGTTTGGTAGGAGCAGACACACCCCTAGGTTCAGGAGTGGGAGCCCACGTAGTGGGCGGAGCCGACAGAGGAATGACGTCTGGTTTCGCCAAGAAGAGCCTGCAGTTTGGGGAGTAACTAGATTTTGCTCTGTTTGTGGTGGTCATTATACATGGGACTTTGCTCAATGGGGGAAAAAATCTCTTTGGGGAATCTAGGTGACTCAGTAGATAGGGTGCTGGGCCTGGAGTCCAGAAGACTGATCTTTCCAAGTTCAGACACTTACTAGCTGTGTGACCCTGGGCAAGTCACTTAACTCTATTTACCCCAGTTCCTCATCTGTAAAATGAGCTAGAGAAGGAAATGGAAAACCACTCCAATAACTTTGTCAAGAAAACCCCAAATGGGTCTCGAAGAACCGGACACAAATCGAACACACATAAATAGACTCCCTTTCTGAACAAAACAGCTATTTTTCATTGCATCTAAAATTTGTGTTATTGGGCTAGGCTGTTGCTGGTAACTGGTACATGGGGAAGGGAAGGGAACAAGTATATATTAAATGCCTACAATGTGTGAGCCACCATGCTAAGCACTTTCCAAATATTACCTCATTTGATCCTTACAACAACTCTGGGAGATAGGTACTATTATTATCTCCATTTCACAGTTGAAGAAACTGAGGGAGATAGAAGTTAAGTGATTTGCCCAGGGTGTGGGGATTTTCAAAACTGTCCAATCTGCAAGAAAAACTATGGAGGCAGAATTCTGAGCTGATGGCACTTTATTAAAGTGTCCACGGCCCTCTCTAATAAAGTGGATCTCAGATCTTCCTCATGATCTGAGATGCCCACTTCCTCCAGGGCCTTAGCCTTATAGTGCTAGATACTGGACAATACAGGTGAAGCAGAACAAGAATACAGAATCTCATTGGTTGATATTGGCCCTCTAGGAGGGTCTACACAAAAAAACAGAATCCCACTGGTTGACAAACAGGCTTTCAAACAGACCTTAACAGACCTATCATGACCTTCCAGGAGGTCCTACCAAAATGGAGAAGCTCATGGGGTTGGGTTGATGAGCAGATGTCAAAATATCTACATGAGCTGATAGACTGGTAGAAGGACTGGCAGTCATTCAGCAACCAGAGTCACTCTGGTACACACTCACGGTCATTTCCTCATGTTGGACAATAGAAGGATGACAAGGGATAGAGGGGCAACAAAAGTAGTTGGGGGATTTTCCATGTAATTGAGTCAGTTCCACCACACTGGGCTTGGTCACCATAACAAGGTAAAACAAGAGTAGAAGTCTTCTAGTTAGCTTCCTATGATTAAGCAAGGGAGCTTACAATCTGCAGTTCACTCCTCTGAGGCCTATTTATCAGCACTTATAATCCGCCCCCCCATTGAATCATATCTAACTGATTAATGCTGATTGGAATAAAATAGGGGTCCACGTAATCATCTATCACAAGGATCACACAGCTAGTAAGGTTCTGAAGCTGAGTTTGAACTCAAGTCTTCCCGACTTCAGGCCCAGCACTCTATATCCATTCTTCCACCTAGTTGCCTTAGTCACATGTGGTTATGTGATTAAATATTCACGTTTATTATGTTGTGTATGATTTACACTAAATTTTTTAAATGGCTACTAAATCTTTGGAATGCTGATATGAAGTAATAGGCTTGAATCTTCAAAGAAAACTTCTTGTTTTAAGAGGTACTTTGAGGCCAATGATATGAGAAGGCATTACATGATACTGTGGACAATATGAGTAGATGTGAAACACCAGCATATATCAGGAGACAAAAAAAAGTCCTTCCCATGTTCAATAAATTAGCTAAGTCAGTGGTATATCTCAGCATCCCTGGAGGTGGTACATTTGGGAAGAATGTCTGGAAACTGGTCTTTAGACTCCCCCTGAGTACGAGGAGATAATAAGAAGCCTTAAAACCTTCCTGGAAAGAGAGGGATTATCTGAAAATAGAGTGAGATACCTGAATGAGAAAGTCAACATCAGTAGCAGCTGGAAATGATGAGCTGCCAGCAAAACTGACAATGCAGATGTCCCACTGCCCCAGTGTTCCCCTGGCATACTATAGTGGAGATGTAGAAGAAGCTCATGAAAAGCCTCAAGGGACCAGAATTCTAGTCATGAGATACTGAGTAAGTAAGGCATGGGATATTAAGAGCATCTGCAAAGAGTAGAGAGGGGTTTTGTTGGTGACTTAAAAAACGCACAGGGGGCAACTAGGTGGTGCAGCAGATAGAGCACCAGCCCTGGAATCAGGAGGACCCGAGTTCAAATCTGGCCTCAGATATATAACACTTACTAGCTGTGTGACTCTGGGCAAGTCACTTAACCCCAATTGCCTCACCGAAAAAAAAATGTACAGTAAGCCTATGTCCATCATGTACCTGTAGGAAAGAAAGAACCCCTTTGGAATTTTGGCTGCGTATGGAAAGGCTGTTTTAAAAGACTGATAGTCACAACAACAACCACAGTGAAAGTCAAGGAGATAGCATCAGACTATCCCAGGTAGGCTGTGAGTTGCCAGATAAAGAAAACTGTTGAGGAAAGTGGAGGGCAGATTGTATATAACCAGTTGCCGAATAAATTATATTTTTTTTCAGAGGTGGTCACAGGACAAGTAGAGAGGTTAGCAAAGGAAAAAACCATTTTTGGTTGGTTTAAGAACATCTTGTCATATCAGGGACATGAAAGCAAAATCAAAGGCCACATCTAGTTGCTCAGATCTAAGTGCAGGGAAGATCTGATGAGAAATAGCACAGTAGGCACAAAGCAAGAGGCCACCAGTCAGGGCAAAATGCCTTCAAAAACAGCATCAGCAGAGACTATCCTGGGAAGTGGAACTATATTCTGCTACAACAGCAGAGTAGATAGACATTCAAATCCTTAAGTGACAGGTGCTCTCAAGACAAGAATTCAGAGCTGGTGTGCCAGGAACAACGTGACCAAGCCAGCTTTAAGAAACAGGGATCAGGCATGGGAGTTCTTCTAGAACCCCTAAAACTCTAAGCTTTGGTTACAACCCACCAACATTCTTTCCTGGGTCCTTTTCTCCGAGATTCATAAGACCTTATACAAAGGTAACTGTGAGGATTGAAGCAGCATTGGGGATCCCAAATGATGATCATATCCCAGTCATTTTGCAAAAGGTGTTTGCACAAGATACCTTTATGATATAGACCTCTGTTGAGTGAGGGAGAAGGACTTCCCACATTTGGCCTACATTATTTTAAGATGAAGTCCCCTGAGGAAGTCATGGGTATCAGCAGAAAGGTTGACATCATGGCTCTGGTATATCCATACCTGGCCAACACCTCTACTGTCTCAGCACTGATTGGGACCCACTCCAGTTGTTTCTGGCAAGAATACTGCAGACAGAGAGCTAGAGCTCAGTTTCTGAATACCCTGAAAGCCATGCCTCCCTCATGGAAGCCTCTGAGACAGAAGCCAGTGAAGACAAAGAGTACTAAAGAACATTAAAAGAGCATTGATTCTTCCACCTTGGGAGTGGACCCAGTCAAGTCTTCCATGGCTAACCCTCCTGAGCCTCCAGGTTGGATGATTAGGTATTCAGATTTCTTGTGAGGAATGAAAGGATTGTGGGAGAAACTCGGCAAGAGAACAACAGCATAAAACTGAGCCTCCATTTTGTATCTATAGAATACAAATAATGATACCAGGAGTACTTAGCTCGCCAGGCCATTGTGGGGCTCAAATGAGATTTATATGTCAAGGGCTTTGCAAACTTTAAAGTTCTACAGACATGTCAGGGATGATGATGTGCATTTTAGGTATTTCAAAGCTAGTCAATCAAAAAAACAGCAAAACTTCAGAACAATTTTGTGGACTTTTTTGGACAACTTATTTTTGAGCACAACCCAGCTGCCCAGGGTTCTTAGGCAGCTTGATGGTGCAGTGGAGAGAGTGTTGGACTTAGAGTTAGTAAGGTCTGAGTTCAAATCTGGACCTCAGATACTTTCTGGCTGTGATCCTGGGCAAGCCCCTTAATCTCTGGCAACAGGAGTTTCTCCATCTGTATAATGAGGATAATAATAGGTCTCACCTCACATAGTTATTGTGAAGATCAAATAACATATATAAAACACTTTGTAAGCTTTAGAATGCTTTACATAAAATGCTAGTTATTATTATTAGCACTATTTTGAACCCAGTCTATTTTGCCCATACTTACCAAGTAGCACCTAGCATGTGCTACCCTCTCCCCAATAGGAGGGAAAAGGACAAATGAGAAGAGGCTGGGCATATGCTAATGCTTTTGGCCCCCACAAAATTCAATCTTCGGTGAACAGAAAATTCAATAAACATTCATTAAATGCTTATTATGAGCTAGGCACTGTGCTAAGTGCTGGGTATTTGCTGTTCTTGAATTGTTTTAGTGGTGTCCAACTCTTTGTGACCTCCATTTGGAGTTTTCTTGGCAAAGATATTGGAGTAGTTTGCCATTTCCTTCTCCTGCTTATTTTACAGATGAGGAACTGAGGCAAACAGGGTTAAGTGACTTACCCAGGGTCACACAGCTAATAAGTGTAATAGGGCAAAATTTGAATTCAGGTCATCCTGACTCCAGGGTACCACTAGTGCTAGGGATATAATTAATAAAAAGAAAGACAGTTCCTGCCCTCAAGGAACCTGCAATCTAACCTCTAAGACAACAAATAAAAAGGAGGTAGGAAATGGGGGGTGGGGATAGAAACTGAATCTTCCCAGAGTTTTCAAAGATGTCTCACATTTACCTTCTGGTTACAGAGTCCAAACTAACACATATATAAATGAAGAATTTTTTTTAGTTGCATTATATCTTTGAAATTACAGTGAAGGCTTATTTCAGAATTGTAGATATGCCTAAGGACAGCAAAGTCATTCTGTTGGTAGTTGTGAGAAAGCATGTGATGATATTTTTAAGATCCTTTGCCTCCCAGTGTTTACCTCACTGATTTACCCTAAGGACCAAAACTCTCTTCAGAAAATGTTAGTATAGGAGGGTTTCATAAGAAAGTCACAGAAATGATGACAAAGCTTTCAGTATCTTTAAAATATTAAATGCGTGATTTTTAAATGTTGCTTCTGTTTAGAATTGTGTTAAAAGTCAAAATGTTAAGGAAGGATTGATGAAAATTACAATCTGAGGGCGCATTTACCAAGTGTCGTTTCATGATGAGATGGCATACAAGAATCTATATGCTTTGGAGTAAAATACACTAGCAAACTTGCTGGAAATGATAAGAAATGCCTCTCCTTCACACCCTATCTACAAATTGAATACAAGTGAGATAGAAGGAATTCAAATGGTGCAGTGTGGCCTTGGTGCAGAAATCATAAACAATGTTCTAAACACTACTGAAAATTAAAAGACTACTGAAAAAAACAGAGGTAGAGGAAGAGGAGTTGTCAGGAAGGGCGTGAAAAGTTTCAGGAGTCTGCAACTCCAGTTTCTGATTCAGTATTTGATTTTGCAGAAAAGCAACCAAGTTGTATCGCTCAAGTATGTCTTCAGTGACACCCATTTCTCTGTACTTTTCTGAGAAGAGAAAAAAAACACACACACACAAAAACAACAAGAAAACAAGCTGATATCAGGGATTTTCCAGAAAAAAAGTTTCTGCTTGGTACAGTCAGCCCAATAGCCCATGCCATCATAGTATAAAGGACAATATTGAATTACAAAAAATAAAAGAGCAGGGCTGTAAAATGCTCTTTGCTAAGGTGAGTCAGCATTTTAGAAAGATTTCCAACCAAAAGTAGGGAAATCAAATAGACTGAGCACTTAAAGGGTTAACTCTCAATTATCCAGAAAATCTTGCTGTCCAGCATAATACTATGGATAACTGTGTTTTTGTATACATATAGAACAAAATCAAGAAGCTAAAAGATTGGAGAGAGGAAGTAACATCTGCAGGAACACAGACATTTATGGTTGAAGATGAGACAGTTTGGACTTTTTGACATAATGAAGCATCACTATCCAGTGGTAAGAAAGCTGGCTCTGTAGACCCGGGATAAGACCTGAATTCAAATCCTTCTTCTTGTGCTTTCTGCCAGTACAACCTTTGGCAAGTCAATTAACTTCTCTGGGTCTCAGTTTTCTCATCCACAAAGAGGAGGTGAGGTTGGACCAGATGGCCCATATTGTACCTCTCAGTTCTAAGATCTATTTTCTGTGAAAGAGTCTGAATGAGATGACAGATAGGAGGAAATGGAGTGTATTCTTTGGAGGCTAAGAACATTGGAGCAATTAGGTTTCAACCAGGGGCAAGCCTGGGTGTTGAATGAATCATGCTCAAAGGAGAGGAAGGACCACCTTATTACAGTTCAGAGTAATGATATAATATTAACAGGTAACATTTATATAGCACCTACTACATGCCAGGCACTTTACAATTATCATCTCATTTGATCCTTACAACAACCCTGCCAGCTATTATTATCCCTTTTTAACTGATAAGGAAACTGAGGCAAGCAGGAGTTAAGTGAATTGTCCAGGGTCACACCACTAATAAGTGTCTGAGGCTGGATTTGAACTCAGGTCTTCCTGACTCCAAGGGGGATACTCTATCTACTGGGCCACCTAGCTGCCCTTGAGTCAATAAGACCTGAGTTCAAATCCAGCCTCAGACACTTACTAGTGGTGTGCCCCTGGGGAAGTCACTTAACCCTGTTGGCCTCAGTTCCCTGGAGCTGGAGAAGAAAATGGCAACCTGCTCCAGCATCTTTGCCAAGAAAACCCCAAATGGGATCACAGTCCGATATGACTAAAATGACTGAACAACAACATGACCCCAGACCCACTGCTCTATAGCTGCCCCCAGGACAAGGGAGGGGACTTGGTGAAGCAGTGATGTAATTTAAATGGTTCACACCATCCTCCATCCTAGGGCACAGGAAGAAGAATACAGGAAAAAAAGGGGGGAGGGGTTAATTTTAAATTTAAATCTATGATCCTATGAATATCCACAGAGGCCTTAATATAAAAAGTTCTCTCTCCCCAGACTCTCCTTTCCTAAAGGCTCTCAGTCCATTTACAGGTCACTCCCACTCCACACGCTCCCCTGTACACCGAGGGCCCCAAGGACCCTTTACTCCCTAATGGACATTAAGAAGAATAACACTCTCGAGTTTAATTGTTTTTAGGTTTAACCTGGGAGACTATAGAGAAATCACAGAATAAATACCGGGACACCTTCAGGGCAAATGCATTATGTGCTTTCTAAAGTGTCCTCACATCCCTAATTGCCTGATGACTGTAGCTTTCCAAAGCTTTGGTTGCATTTACGCTGGCCACAATCCTTCTGTGCAGTGGGATGGCTTTTCAGCTTCAAAGTTAGCCCTGCGCCTTTTATCTTTCTCATACACTTCCTTCTAATCTTCACTTGGCATTCGGGCTCTTCTAGCAGTAGGCCCTTTAATGCCTTACCTCCTTTCCAGCTTTTCCAAAGAATAAACACTGATAAATGAAGCTAAAATGCTTTATGTAGGCTTCAGTTAGCTTTATTTGGCAATTACAGTCCTGGAATAGAATCACAGAATCGGAGCACAGTCCTTTAAGAGGTCATATACCTTCGTAATCTCTCCTTGATACACCCTGTTCTTTCCACCTTCACAGATACCACGCAAATCCAGGCCCTCATCACCTCGCATCTGGTATTAATAGTCTCCTATCTGGTCTCTCTGTCTTTTGTCTCCCTTCCTCCTCCAACTCCCACCCCCCCAACACAATCTCACCTCTCCCCAACCTTTCTACTCGTTAATGCCTATTCACGATTTCTCTTAGCTCCTTATTGGGGATTGGCTGCATCCTTTTTGACTACGCACAAGTCAAATTGAGGAGGAAAAACCCAGGGTGGGGAGTCAGGAGACCAGGCTTCTGGTTCCAGCTCTGACACTAACTAGCTGTGGGAACCTGAGTGAGTAAGTTTAACGTCTGCAGACCTCAGTGTCTGCATGTGACCTCTAAGGTGTTTCCCAGTTCTAAAGGTTTATGATTCTTCTTCTGGTGGATTTAAAAGGTGGTGAAAATCCACACTTCATGCTCTGGGTCCCTTGAGCGACAGCTGAATACCCCAGTACTTAATAGGCAGCAAAGGTGGTGAGGGTGGGGGTTTCCAATGAATTGTACCACCTCCTGTCCCTCACAAGCTCCTTCCCTGAACCCTGACAATGCATAGACAATAGCCAGTAGGAATGTACACATCTGAATTGCTATGCTCAGGCCCTGGCAGGTAGCTCTGAGAGATGCTGATTCGCCTGTATCAGTGAGTCATAGTAGGGAGGTGGGATGGAGTGGGGGGAATGTTGGTCTTGGAGTCAGAAGACCTAGATTTGAGTCCCAGTTCTGATGCTTACTACTTGAATGATCCTGCCCACATCAATTTACCTCTGTGAGACTCAATTTCCCCATAGGTAAAATGGAGATAATCATAACACTTGCCACCATCTTTGAGTTTTTAATGAGGAAAGTTCTCTATAAACAGTGAAGTGTCATATGAATGTGGACTAGTATGATTTACCAGTAATGACAATACTCTCAGAAATTCTCTGTATCAACTCATCAGTAAGTGTAAAGCCTGTAAATTGTAAATGCAATAATTGTTAAATCATTAGATGCTTTAGAATCCATTTTCACAGCTAAGTATGGGTGTATTCCACTTAAAGAACATAAAGTTTTTGTTGATAGAAGTAGTAAGTTGTTTAAATGCAGTAGCATCCTGTGAAGAGCTAACAGGTAAGCCTCTCCCTCTTTTCTATGTTCCATGCTCTTGTTAGCCTGGGTGCTATGAAGGGAAAGTGTAGGCCCTTCTTTTGGAAGCAAAGAGTCTGATGTGGCAGTTCCCAGGGTTTCTCTGGGTAGGAACACAAGCCAGGGAAATTTTTGAAGCAAATCAGACATTGAAATTCCCCGGGTCTTCCTAGATGGGGCACAATATGCCAGAGAATTTGTAAGAGGCATACCCAAAGCCCTGTCTTGTTCTTCACATTAGGAAGAATAAAAGCACCAGGGTTATAGGAAGAGGTAATAATTAAAACATAAAATCCTTTCATTTGCTAATAATTAAGGATTGACTTTGTGCTTCTGAGATCCAATTCCTGGGCTGACTGTGATGACTGGCAGAACTGAGGCTAGGGGTGGCCAAAGGAGCACCCAATGAAGCCAGGGGTTATTAGTGACATGGAGCCCATTGGCAGTCTGGGGAACACTATGGACCCTTTCTCAGATTAATATCTTTCAATGCATAACATGAATTATGTTCAATTTCTAAAGAAAATAATTATATTGAAATACAATTATCAAAATATTTTTAAAAAAGAAAACCAAGTTCATGATTCTGAGTTTAAGACCCCCTGACTTATAAATAGCACATGTCATCACAATAAGAAAGGCCAAGCAGTTGAGCTCTTGGGAAGATGGTGGCCCCTACCAATAGCCTCTTTCCATACTGAAACTAACAGCATATAAAAGGAAGGAGAACTTACTGGTGTTTAAGCAGAAGAAGAATAGCAATTAACACTTATATAGTACCTACCATGGGCCAAGCACTGAGCTAAATGCTTTACAGATATTATCTCATTTGATGCTCACAACAAGCTTTGAAGCAGGTGCTATTATTACCTCTATTTTACAGTTGAGAGAAACTCAGACAGAGTTGAAGTGATTTGCCCAGAGCCACTCAGCTAGTAAGAGTCTGAGGCCAGATTTAAACTCGGGTCTTCCTGTCTCCAGGCCTGACTCTCCATCCACTGTACCATCTCGCTGCCATTTTGAAGGCTCATCTAATCATATATCACTATTGTGGAATTTACTATCCTTTGTGGAGGAAGAAACAGCCAAGTAGGTCTTTGTTGCAGTGAAAAGGTATAACTGTGGAGGTCTGGTGTCCTGAGATAGTTTTCCTTGTGTTGATGTTCTCTTTCAATGGGTGGGTCACCCAAAGTCTCAGGGACAGAAAACAGAAACACCAAAGGGCTGTGACAGCAATAAACTAGTCTCTTAAGGCTGCTGAAATCTATGCCAACAA
This sequence comes from Phascolarctos cinereus, assembly GCF_003287225.1. NCBI lineage: Eukaryota > Metazoa > Chordata > Mammalia > Diprotodontia > Phascolarctidae > Phascolarctos > Phascolarctos cinereus. Next base: position 392,151,090 of record NW_027555847.1, on the reverse strand, counting down.
CCTGGCCTCCTTCCTACCTTTCTAGTCTCTTTATGCTTTACTCCCCTCCAACCATTTCCCAGCTTCATGACTTTTTATTGGTTCTCCCTCATGCCTAGAATGGGGGACCTAGGTGGCCCAGTGGAAAGAGCACTGCGCTTAGAATCAGGAAAACTCATCTTCATAAGTTCAAATCCAGCCTCAGACATTTACTAGCTGTGTTTCTCCCAGGCAAGTCACTTCACCCCATTTGTCTCAATCCCTTATTTATAAAGTAAGCTGGAAAAGGAAATGGCAAACCACTCTAATATCTTTGCCGAGAAAACCCCAAAATGGGGTCATGAAGAATCAGACATGACTGAAACAACTTCCTTCCTCACCTCTGCCTCCTGGTTTCCATGGCTTCTTTCAAAACTCAACTCAGATCCAACCTTCTGCAGGAAGCCTTTCCCAGTCCCCCACACTACAAGTGCCTTCCTTCCTCACCCTAGAGATTACTTTCCATTTATACTATGTACGTCCTATGTGTACACAATTAGTTGCATTTTAAGCAGCATAGTGGATTGAGAGTTGGGGAGTCAGGAAGACTTGAGTTCAAATCTAGCTGCAGACACTCACTAGTTATGTGATCCTGAGCAAGTCACTGAAACTCTGTTTACCTCAATTTCCTCAAGTGTAAAATGGGGATAATAATAGCACCAACTTTCCAGGGTTGTTGTGAGGATCAAATGAGATAATATTTGTAAAGCATTTAGAATGTGTTTGGCACATAGCAATTATTTACTAAATTAATGTTGCTTTCGCCTTTCTTCCCTTCCTCTTATTAGATTTGAGCTCTTTGAAGGCAGGAGCTTTGTTTTTAGCCTTCCTCTGCATCCCCAGTGCGTAGCACAGCACCGTGCTCATTAGTAACCACTTAATAAATGCTTGTTGACTAACTGACTTCTTTCATAGTTCTTTCTGAATACTTTGAGTCATCTTCCCTCTCTTACGGCATATCAAAGTTTCTTTGATAATACCACATCAAGGGGGGCAGAGGGCAGTATGTAGAAGGAGCACTTTTAATATCAATTTTTATAAATGTTCGTATTTCAATGCCAAAACATTCCACTCTACATAGCACATAGATGTATTGGTTAAGTCACGTATACTACAGTGAAAGTTCAAAGCCCCCAAGCATTCCCAGGGGACACATTTTCCCAACAGAGCGGATCATTTTTGGGTGTCACATAGGGAGCACAGATGTACGGCCCTCACTTTTTACTATTTGTCAGGCACTGAACTTCACTTTTAGTGCTGGAAATGAGCTGCCCTTCCACCTCCTGCCCCCTTCCAAGAAGAAAATGGCAGAATAAAGGAGAATTTCCTAGCAAGCATGAGCTGGAATGAAAGATAAGAAATATGACAAGATAAACACATACACACACATAGACATATAAATTTAAAGAACTACACCATTAGATAAGGGTGACCACTTTTAGTAACATAGCTAAAATTTCATTGGTTTGGACATGTGAATGGGCTCCCAGTTACTGGTGGGAGCTCACCCAGAGCACTCAGATAATTCAAGGACCTCTAACACTGTAACTCAAACTAGGTATCTCTACCCCTCTTTCTTTTTACCTTGTCTCCAAGTCCTTTCTGACTCTGTGACCCTTAGATTCATACTTCTGTAGAGAGGGTCACTTTAAGTTAAAGGTGCAGTCACTCACAGGTGGCATTCCAATTTTTGGCTGATTTCTATTATTCCCAACCAAGAATCTGGGTAGACAAGAAAGGCTTTTATCATAATAGGGTAAAGGAAGGAGAAAGGGACATGTCCCAAAATGGAATGAGGTAAAAGAAAGGGATGGGGAAAGGGACATTCCTGAAACACCACCTCTAACATAAAGATGACTTTTCTTCCATCCCACCCTGCATTTCTCAACTTTTAAGACTAAAATTGCTTGACTCCAAACTCCATGAAGGCAGGGAGTAGAATTATCTCTGTAGCTCCCCAAGTGTAATAGCACAGTACATTAATTATACTAAGTGCTTAATAAATGATGTTGGGTGTTTTTTTTAATGATTTCATTTCTCCTTTTTCTCTTCTTCCCATCCTCCCTCTCACCCAGGAAAGAACTATTTGGTTTTTCAAAAGCTGATCTAAAGATAGCTGCTCCTCCAAGCAGGCTTATCATTAACACCAGTAGCCCCAGGGAAGGAAGAAGAGGTAGGCAGCCCTGTATGCCAACAGGGGTGATAAATTGCCCCCTGACCAAAAAGATCTCCCTCAGTAGGCTGCAAAGCAATTGGAAATGCCTCAGCTAGATGTCACTCCTGGAGGAACCTTATTAAGAAGATGGGCATTTGAGCTTGGTTAAGATACCATGTGCTGGAACAGTAACATATGGTTAGCACAGCTTTTCTTTATCTAGTATTAACATTATCACCTACTGTCATTTTGATGATGCCGTTACTTAAAATTCAGGATCTCCCTGAATTCAAACCTTTCACAAAATAATGAGTTGGTATTCTAGCAGTTCAAACTACTTACAAGTCTTTGCCAGACGTGTGGGACCCAAAGATGTCAGTTGAGCCAATTTTAATTACCATAGGATCATAGACCTAGAACTGGAAGGTCCTCAGAATCTATATAATCCAAACCACTCATTTTACAGATGAGAAAACTAAGACCCAAGGGATGGTGAATGACTAGCTCGAGGTCGTCTAGGCGGTAAAGCAACACAGGGTCCTCTGACTCTGAAAAACTATGCTCTATTCATTATAACAGGCTACCTCCAATTACCATAAAAGCCAACTGCTACTCACCCTGCCATATCCCCTTCTTGCCCTTCTTGCCACCTGTTACCAGTTGTGTGTCTTGGTGGCAGGTGAAGACTCCCCTTCACTTGTGCAGAATCAACCCTAGGCTGGCTGAAAATCAACATTGCTGTCCTCATACTAAGCCTCATTCTCCAAACTTGAAGAGCCAGCTCCTTCTTCAGCAGATCTCTTAAAAGGTTGCTGAACCCTACCTAGTCTGTGCCAAGACTCCTAGGAAACTATTACTTTTGCATCTATTTCAAAATTATTGGTATAAATTCCCTCCCATGTTCTGAAGTATCTAGACAGGTCTAAAATAAATGGCTATGTTCCAGCAATACTCTAATGTATAATAATAGTTCTGCTGCCACAAAGTTCTATAATATTACTTCTACTTAACAATAAATAATTATGATTTTTAATATTCCAATCCAGAAGGCTAGCCATATCACTCTCTTGCTTTCCTAGGCACTATATTTGGAAGGTTCCCCAGAGCATAAGAAAATCACTAGGGCCCTTCCTTTTAGTTATCTCCTAAACCAAGTGAGTATTTGTCTTATTTCACCATCTTTATCTCAGAGATTGACTATTAAATCTCTACAGGGTTTTCATGTTTCTGCATTCATAATCTTCAAATACACATTTACTTATGAATGACTTCCCCCTGACCCAAATGGTCTTTCTAGGGTCACTTCGAACACAGCTAAGGTCAAAGTTTATCCCTGGATAATCTAAGGCATCCTGCTGCTCTCTAGCACAGCCACTAGCTTTGAGGTTTTGTTTTGGTTTTTTCCTAACAAAAATTTTTGCTGGTCTTAACTGGAAGAAAGAAAAAGGCTTTAAAAAAAAAACTTTTTCTTCCCATTGGATCTGTTAGTGAAGATGATCTCTTTTCTTTCCCTACAACTTAGTTCCTTTGACTTTTCTCATTTTTGCTTCTTCATCTTTTCCTCCTTAGTTGTCATCTCCTACTGCTTCCTTAACACTAATTGCTTTGGCATCTACTGGTCACCTTTCTACCACATTTCAAATGTGGCAGCCAACATCCCTAAATCTGCCAGTCATTTCTATCCAGGCACTTATTCAAAAGGCTTTTTCAGATCGACTCACCAATATAATAGAGCCAGGCTAGCAAGGGACCAGCGCCCTCGGGAGAATGACTAACATCCACGTGGCTCTAATAACATATTCCAATAAAACCACATACACTGCCTCATCAGCTTTACTTGTTTTTATTCTGTATAGAAGCAAATATCTGTAAGTGCTTACCCTTCTGGAGGGGGCTTAGCCTGACAGTGGATCCCTATATACACACAAAAACCCACTACGTCAATCAATTTCACTCAGTCTTTAATTGACTTGTTTCTAAACTGAGAGAGAGCAGCTGTACAGCTACTTACCTCAGGTACCTGCAGGATGTGGACCTTCCTCCTCCCCTCCCTCCTGTCTCTGAAGGAAGCATCCTCATCCGGGCATGCTCCACTCTGGTCCTGAGACCCTCCAATGCGCAGCAGTAACTTTCCGTGAAGTTATTACATGCGCCTCTGGAGATAAGAAGAAGATAGCTTTTCCACTGCTTCGGAGTATTTTGCTTTCTTGGTGATCCTTCTCAGCCTGGTCTCCTCTGGTAATTGCCTAAAGCTTTCCTCCTGGCTCTCGATTTCTTCTCCTTTCCTTTTGGTTCGCATAGAATCAGACGCGGCTCAATTCTTCAATGAAGAGGAAATGCGCATCTTTGTTGCCCTCTGCTGTTAGCTATTTAGAACAGCACATCTGGGAATACCTGGTAGCAGACGTGAGCAAAGTTTTGTCTTGGGAGGCAAAAATATCAAGCCCACAATGAACATCAAATGCCACAGAGGTGAAGTTTTCTTTGTTTTAGAAGGAGATAAATATAAAATGTTCCATCCATCCAGTCAATCAACAAGCATTTATTAAATGTCTCTGGGGATGTAAAAACAAAAATAAAAATGGTCCTCACTCTTGAAGAGCTTACTTACATTGTCAAGAGAAAGGAAGTGTATATATGATGGAATTTTGATTTCACTGATATGGGGAACTCCTAAAGGAGGAAACTCCCTCTACAATACATTTAGCACTTTTTTCTGCAACTCAAAGTCTAAACTACTTGAGAAGGTTGAATGACTTGCCCCGGGTCTCACAAGCAGTGTGTGTCAGAGGCAAGATGAAAACCTAAGTTTTCCTGTCTATTCCGACAGCTCTCTAGCCACAACATTATATAGCCTCTCTCTTATGTACAAGTATATGCAATATGCATACATACATATATATATATATATAGATAGATAGATAGATATAGATACAGATATATAGATATAGATATAGATATAGATAAATACAAGGTAATTGGAAGGGCAAAGAACAGGGATAATGTTTCATGTAGCAAGTAGTGCCTGAGCTTTTTTTTCTTAAGGAAATTGGGGATTTTAAGAGATGAGGAGGTGAAGAGGCAATGCACTCCAGGCACGGGAGAAACCCACCACAAAGGCATCAAGGCTAGAGATGGAATGTCCTGTGTGAGGAACCATGAGAAGGTCAGTTTGGCTGAACCATGCAGTGTATAAAAGAGAGTAATGCATAATAAGGCTGGAAAGGTAGATTTAAATTCACACTTTAAATTTTAAAAAGAAAATACAAGCAGTATAAAATTGACCCCAAAAATTGAATACTATCCTAGTCCAGGGTCTCACCATACCTGGATTGCCACAGCAATTTCCTAGCTGCCGTCCTTGATTCCAAGATCTTCTTCCATTAATCTGTCCTGTGTAACAAAAGTAGACCAATCTTCCTTAAATATCTATTTCATCTTGTCACTTCTTATCATGAAATACTAATTATTAGGGTAGAACAACATGGATTTTTGACTCAGAGCATCAAAGTAAGAGGGCATTTGTAGTCCTCTAACAACAAAGAAGTGATAGAGTTTAGTATCTAGTTAGTAAGAATAGTTAAAATAAGAAGCTACCAGATGGTGGGCTGGGCTGAGCCCCTTCCTGTTCTTCCCTTCCCTTCCTCCACTGAATGTTTCCCAGTAGTAGCTTCAGTTGCTGTGCCAGGGTGGAATTCATGTCATGTCACTTGCCCTGGGCATGGTTTTTCATACTTGTTCCTGTGCAAAAATTCCTAGTTTCTATTCTGCTTAGGAGCTTAGGGTTTAGAGTTGGAAGAGACTTTAAAAAGCGTCTAAGCCAACTCCTTCATTTTACAGATAAGGAAATAGAAGCCAAAAGAATCAGTCAGTCAGTCAATGAACATTTATTAAGTACCTACCATGTGCGGGGGACTGTGTTAAGTACTGGGAATACAAATTTAAAAAAAAAAAAGACCATTCTTTCCCTCAAGGAGTTTATAATCTAATGAGGGAAGAAAAAACACAAAAGGGAGAGGGGTGGGGTGAAGAATGGAAGGTATTGGCAGAGACCAATTCCAAAGGAGTTCAACCATGGGAAATGAAGAGATGGCTGGTCCATAAATGGAGGTTTGGAAAGGAACTCCCCACTCCACCCTCCATTCAGAGGTCCCAGGAGCAGAAAGTACTGATGAAGTGTGAATCCCAAGACTGAAGTGATCTTGAAGGATGATGAAATTCCTAAATTCAAAGGAGAGATGAAGTGATTCACCCAGGGTCACACAAATAATAACAGAAATGGAATTTGAACCCAGGTCCTTTGACTTCAAATCCTTCAGTAACACCTTATTTCCTACCACACTGAATCTTAAGTCAATCTGCCTGATTTTCAATGGCTTCCATAACCTGGTCTTATTCTGCCTATCTAATCATTTCTTACCTATCCAAGTCTTCAATATTCTCTCTCTTGTACAATCAGATCATTCATCTCACACCAGGCTCATAGACCCTTCATGTGTCTTTCTCTCCCTACCTAGAATAAGTTCCCCTTTCCTGACCATTTATCTATGTCCTTTGAAGGACATTCAATGCCCAAGTGAAGTCCAACTTCCTGCATGAAATTTTCACTGGCAGTTCCTGTTAACCTTGCTTTCCTCTTCCTCTGAACTCCTATAGCATTGATACCACCTGACCAGGCACTTAATCATGTACTATCTTGTATTGTACCACTGTTGTTTCAAATGTGTTAGTCTTGTCACCTCAACTACATTATAAAATCCAGGAGAGCAAGGGTCATCTCTTTTGCTTTGGTGTGTATTCGTGATTTAATAGTGAAAATTCTTGCCCATCATCCAGGAAGACCCAGGTTCAACTCTTGGTACTTTAGACTATATTAATAGAAGTATAGCATGGTGGCCAGATCATGGCACTTGATAGTCACACTGTACCCTGAGATGCTCAGATTCCATCAGCAATATAATAATAAGCACTAACAATAGCTAGCATTTATAGTGCTTTAACGTTTGCAATGTTTTACAAATATTATCTCATTTAATCCTCACAACAACACTATGCTATTATTATCCCCATTTTTCCAGATGAGGAAACTGAGACAAACAGAGGTTAAGTGACTTACCCAAGTAAGAAAGTAAGCAACAGGAAAAAATCAGGGGTGGAGAAAAGACTAAAATAAACAAAGATCTCAGAGAGAAGAAAACTCAAGGACCTTGAAAATAAACAGAAAAAAACCAACTGGGAAAACATTAACAACAGAATGAAATATGGCCTCGAGAACTAGTAAATGAGATTAGGCATCTATGAATAAACAAAGGAAAATGATCCAATACTTCATGAGACAGAGGACCCGAGGACCCTGTGAAATTTGAGAAGATGGAACCACAATGTGCTGTTCTTGAGTGGTTCAAAAGAGAAATGAGAATTATGAGAGCAAAATTTATGGTCTGCACTGCAAAAATGATGGGCAAAATAGAAAGATTGGAATCTATAATGACAAGTTTCACCACGGAAAGAAAATAGAGAATAATAGATTGGGAATGTAAATTCACAGAAGTGAAGGACAATCTAGAAGAAGAGAAGCAAAAAAAAATTTAAGAGAAAACATCTCACTACGCAAGCAAAATATAGTGATCTCAAAGACAGGGTGCATAGAGACAACCTGTGGATCATAGGTCTCCCAAAAGAACATGATAGAACAAAAACCCCCAAACCACAATGCAGTAAGTAATAGAAGAGAACTACTTAGAACTTCTGAACATAGAAAATGAAATATAAATTGGAAGAATTTATGGACCACTTCCAGAAAAGAAAAGAAAAACCAAGGCTGCAAATTCCAAGATACATAGTGGTTAAATTTAGCCATTCAATTCAGAAACAAGTTCTATAAGCCATCAGGAGAAACCGTCAAATGCAAAGCAAAGGAAATGTTCTGCACTCATCAGAAAACATAGAAGAGAAGAGAATATTGTGTTCCAAGGAGCAATGGAAATCAGTCCAGAGTGAGCAACAAAATCTAAGCTTAAACACAAATGTAACGCTCAATCAAGACAGAAGCTAAAGCTGGTAAAGATTGTAATGACCCATTCAGGAGTGAGGCCAGGGATTCCAAGATGCTGAACTTGTCCAGCAAAAATGCCACACCTTATGAAGGGGCCAGCAGCTAAGAAGCTGCCTAGAAAATCAGAAAATAAACACTCATTAAGCTCTTATTATGTGCCTGTCACTGTGCTAAGCACTGGGAATACAAATATCTGTTCCTGCCTTCAAAGAATTTATAATCTAATGTCCAGCCCAATCCAAGTAGCCACAGCCCAGTGGCAGAGCAATATTCCCAGCTGAGTCTGGCAGTAGCTGCCCAACAGGCCAGTGACCTACTCTGTCTAGTCCAGTATCAGCCCAGTTGCTGAGCAACTTGCCAAGTCCAGCACAACTGCAGCTAAGCCACCTCTCTGACCCAGGTATCCAGTTGCAGATTTGCCCATACAGCCAAAATGCTGCTCCTTATGAGGAGTCATTCCATCTGAGCAGGGGAGCAACTCGTCCATCACCCATATCCTGCAGGTACCTCCAAAGAAATGTCTGTTAGCTATTTGTGTGCCTCACAACTATTGTACTATAAACTTATACCCAACCTCTTCCATCTCCACCACAGACTCTGTGTGAATTTATAGAAGAGTATGTCCCAGTTTGGGGGGAAAATCCTTTATAACTCCTGTTCTTGCTTTACCATTTGAGCAAATGCCTTTCCTAAAAAAGTAACTGCACCTACTGCCTGATTGCTAAGGGAAGTACTACGGTGTTAGGAGGAGAGCCACCCTGAAGCTTGCCAACCAGAGTCATAACTAGCAGCCCCTGACCTCTGTGGAGCCAATTTACCAGAGCCAATGTGGATTTAGGGAATGAGCCTAGAAGGGTTGCTACACAGCTATGTACAAATTAATCTCATAAACTAATATATAAAAGCAGAAATATTAAATACAGTCTTTACTGAACCCAATGCAATAAAAATTATAATCAATAAAGAAGCTTTGAAGAAAGGGTTCAAACATATAGAAACTAAATAATCTAATCCAAAAAATGTTAGTGAGTCAAATATCAAATCATAGAAGCAATATATAATTTCATTAAAGGAAATTATAACAATGAAACAATATACTAAAACTTTTAGAATGCAGCCAAAGCAGTCCTTAGGGGAAAATGCATATGTCTTAATACTTTCACTAACAAAAGAAAGAACAAGTCAATGAATTGAGCATACAACTAAAAAAAAAAACTTGAAAAACAACAATTTTAAAGCCTCCAACCAAACATAAAAATAGAAATTCTGAAAATCAAAAAGGAAATAAAATTGGTAACAAAAAAATCTGTTTGATTAAAATTATCAGATGAATTGGTATAAATTGGGCAGAATAGTTAATAATTTCTTTTATGTTCTTTTTTTGAAAATTATCCTTTTTCATTTTTTGAAATTTACAATTTGGTTTTCCTTTCTCTTCTTTAAATTAGCTATTTTATTAGGTTTTTTTTTTTAATTATAAGCTTCTGCTATGACATGTATTCTGTGCTGTATATATGTATGTAAAAGAAATCTTGAAATGTCCTTTTAAGGAATTTCCCCTTTTATAACGAGACTTTATTTTGGGAGCTGCAGGAGCTAGTCTGGTGTGGAAGGAGCTGTGAAAGAATTTTTTTTTATGAGAAAGAGAACAATAGCCCTAGGCAAACCAGGCTAATTGTAATTTGGAGCGAGTTCACTTCTAGATTAGTTCCATTAAGAGGGTATTAACTGAGAACTGTTAAAATCAAGTTTCAAAGCCCAGGGGTTGATCATATTCCAGGGCTTGGAAGGAAAGTTTTGGAGATGGTATTATCAGAAAGCACCAGTTTATATTACCCTGGGTCCGAGGGGCACTGAGATAGAGCATTTTACCCTATGCAGAGCTAGCTAATTACAAGGTGAGGCACAGTTGTGATTTCTAGCATTTCCAAACTTGTGCATCTAACTCCCAGCAGGTGATTGGGGGATACACTCCACAGGGTGAGAAGATTTTGAAAGGAAGATGGCATGAGTGAATTTTCAGGAGGAAGTTGCAGATGAGGAGAGGAGGGGAGAGAGACAGAGACAGAGAGACAGAGAGAGACAAAAAGACAGAGAGAGAGAGAGAGAGAGAGAGAGAGAGAGAGAGAGAGCAGAGAGACGGAGAAATAGAGACAGAGACCGAAAAGAAAGAAAGAAGGAGCAATGGAACAGTGGGCTTTCCTTTCATTTATGCAGTGTTAGCACTTTCATACATTGAAGCAACAGTACATTTTGCACCATGTGGAGAGTACCCACCCATGGAGAAATTGACAGCTATAGGACCCTTCGGCATTATTGTGCTCATGGTAGGAGTCAGTGCCATTCCAGGTATTGAGATTCTAGTGTTTGTCCAATGGGCAAGTTAACACCTATTTGCCGTTTTCTAGATTACTGCATCAAACTAATAAGCCAATACTTGGAAATAAATAGCCTCATACTATCCAAGGAAAGAAGATAGGGCAAGAGGTAGTTTTGGGTGATAGAGTGTTCACTGCTTAATTTAATTTCTTGTTATATACCTTGCATTCTATTTTAAGTAAAAGTCCTTTAAAAAACTTTTGGCTGTCCAAATTTCCTCCACAAAAACCCCCAGAATATCACCTCAGAGCAGCAGAAATAAACATGAGGTAAAGTAGTTGTCCTCCTAAGACAATTTAAGAAGACCCCAGGAAAAACCTGACCTCCAGAGGTGGAGGTTCTGCCTCAGTAAAGAACACCTCCAGACTGATTCTGCAGAATCAACAAACAAGAAGCCCTGAGGGCAGTTAGATTGAAAAACAGCCTCAGCCTTAGAAACTTTCTTCTCAAGGACCGTGTGGGTGTCTGACAGCTGAGTAGGAGAGGATTGAAGGACCTTCCACTCTAGAGGGGCACCATGCATGGCTGTGACAACCAGACACATCCCAGGCTACAGCTGTGTGGAAAGGAGCTAGCACACACCTGGTGAGTGCAGTAGCAGAGGGGTAAGGACCCTGGTGACTGTGGGAACTTGCAGGAGAGTAGAGCCTCTGGTTTCACTCCCAGGTCAGAGAGGATGGCTATAGTTTGCAGCCACCAGAGGAATCACAGGGAGCAAGATCATTTGTGGGACAGTGTGCCTGAGGGCCCTACCCATGGCTTATGAGTGTAAAGAAGTATCCAAGGTTGGGCCCCAGAATAGATCCCAGAAAATAACAGTAAGAAGGACCAGAGGCTTGGGGCATCATCACTCCCCATACCTTGGGACTAGAAATTGATTACACTAACAGCTACCAAAAAAAAAATAAAACAATAAATAAATAAACAAAAATGAGTTAACAAAGGAGAAAGAACCCAACTATAGATAGGTACTATGGGGACAGAGAAAATCTGGGTTCATATTCAGAGGAAGATAATGGAGCTTTAAAAGCCACTCCTTTTTCAATGAGAAACATTAAATGGTCTCAAACACAAAAAGAGTTCTTGGAAGAACTTAAAAAGGGCTTTAAAAGTCAAATAAAAAAAATTTTTTTAAGTCAAATAAGAGAAATTTAGGGAAAAAAATAAGAGCAATCCAAGAAAATCAAGAAAATTCTGAAAAGAAAGTCAACCAACTTGAAAAAGAGAATTAAAAATTTAAGGAAAAAAATAATTCCTTGAAAGCTAGAATTGGGCAAGGGGAAGCTAATGGTGTCCTGAGACACTAAGAAAGAATAAAACAAAATCAAAAGAATGAAAACATAGAAGAGAAAGTGAAACATCTCATCAGAAAAACAACTGATCTAGAGAACAAATTGAGGAGATATAAGAATAGTCAGACTACCTGAAAATTATGATTAAAAAAAAGAATTGATACAATATTACAAGAAATTATCAAGGAAAATTGCCCTGCAGTTCTAGAACAAGAAGGGAAAAGAGAAATAGAAAAAAAAATCCACTGATCACCACCTGAAAGAGATCCTAGGAGGAAAACTTACAGGAACATCATAGCCAAGTTTCAAACCTCTTGGGTTAAGGAGAAAATATTGCAGCAACAAGAAAAAAACAATTTCAATATCATGGAGCTACAATAAGGATTACACAAGACCTAGCAGCTACTATGTTGAAGGACTGCAGGTCTTAGAATACTATGTTCCATAGAGCAAAAGAGCTGGGGTTACAACCAAGGGTAATTTACCTAGCAAAGTCAAGTATAATCCTGAACTTAAGGGGAAATTTGACATATAATATCAGGATAAATGTAAGTAAACATTAAAGACCAACTATAAGGGACTCAATAAGGTCAAATTAACTTCTTATATGTGAAAATATTAGCAGTACTCTTATGATTGTCATCATCCTATGGGTAATTTTGAAAGAAAGCTTGAGCTAAACTGAGTATGATGGAATGATGTTAAAAAAAAAACTGTGTCAGGACAGATAAAAAAGGAGTAATTCTCTCAGACAAATGAGGCATAAAAGGAAAAAGTGATACAGAAGAAGCCAGTAGGGGGAAGGGTGGATAGTGCTAAAACCTTACTCTCATCAGGAATGGGTTAAAGGAGGAAAAATGTGTATACCTAGAAGGGCACACAAGTCTTCTACATTTAGAAAGAAATAAGACGGCAGGGGAATAGGGAAGGGGAGAGGATAAAGGAGGGAATTTTGGAGGGGTGGGTAGGTTAAGGAATGGGAGGGCAAGGTAGCAGGTAGAAGTAAAGTGGGGGCCATCCACAGTTGTCCTGATTTATGCCTTGCCACTAGACCCAGATAGCTCCAGAGGATGAAGTGAAGCTGGCAACTGTTCACAGCCTCCCTCACTTAAATCCAATTCACTTGCATGTCATGGCATCATCTTCCTGATGCCATGATCCTCTTCGAGAATGAAGGACGAAGAACAAATGACAACAGAAGTAAAGCAGAGGAGTGAGAAGGGATAGGGTAAACAGGGTGGGAAAGATATTGAAGAAAAATAGGAAGGAGGAAAATACACAAGTAATTGTAGCTTAGATTGTCAATGGGATGGATTCACCCATAAAACGGAAATGGATAGCGGATTAAAATTTGAATTCAATAATATGTTGCTTTCAGGAAACACAATAAAATTGAGAGATACACACAAAGATAAAATAAAGGACTGGAGTAGAATTTATTAGGTAAAAAAGCAGGGGTAGTAATCACGATCTCAGACAAAGTTAAAGTTAAAATAGATTTAATCAAAAGAGAAAAATAGAGAAACTACACTGTGTCAGCAATATTATTTAATATTATTTTAGACAATTTAAAATAACTAGGTAATATAAAACACATAAGCATATTTCTGCCCAAAAAGACAGAGGAACTACATGCATATACATATAAAATACTTTTTATACAAACAAACTCACATCTAAATAACTGAAGTAATATTTATTGTACATGAGTAGGTAAAGCCAACATAATTTTTAAATGACAATTTTACCTAACTAATCTATTTATTCAGTGTAATCCCAATTAAATTACTTTAAAAAATTACCTTACTGAGGGGCAGCTAGGTGGTGCAGTAGATAGAGCACCAGCCTTGAAGTCAGGAGGACCTGAGTTCAAATCCAGCCTCAGACCAGACACTTGGTACTTACTAGCTGTGTGACCCTAGGCAAGTCACTTAACCCCAATTGCCTTTAAAAAAAATACCTTACTGAGTTAGAAAAAATAATAACAAAATTCATGTAGAAGAACAAAAGGTTAGGAATTTCAAAGAAACCAGGGGGAAAAGATATAAAGGAAGTAGATTCAGCAGTATCAGACCTTAAACTATATTGTAGGGTGAGAGTATTGTTGAAGTGTTAAAAAGATAATTTTGATTATTTTAAATTAAAAATTTTTTGTGTAAATAAAACCTATGCAGCCAAGAATAGAAGGAATGCAGAAAATTGGGGAGAAACTTTCATAGACAACCTCTCAGATCAGATGTGATTGGGTTGGAATATTGCTGTGGTGTAGGAAATGATGAGCTGGTTTAGAAAAGCATGATAAGACTTGGACTTAAGAATGAAGTTACTATTCACTTTCAGAGAAACAGATGATAAGTAGAAATAAACATAGTATGGTCTTACATATATGTGTATATATGTCTATGTTTATAGATATCTATGTATGTATCTATACCTATATATCTACATACATATATTTCCACACTGAATCATAGCCTTCTTTAGGGTTGGGAAGCAGAAGGGAAGGGGAAAAAAATAAAGTAAAAAGTGCACAACAGAGAACAAAAGAAAATCTACAAGGAAGAAAAGAAAAGCTGGGTGGCTTTGAAAACAAAGTTTTATTATATATATTATTTTTTATATAGATTTTCTTTGAAATGGAAATTTATTGTTTTATATTCAATCCTCTCTTATCTTCTGCTGTGTACATGGCAATTTTTTTTTCTTTTCTCATTTTGTATTTAAGTTTAAATTTAAAATTTACCAAAAAAGTTTTTTTAAAAAACTATGATGTCATATATGTAATTTTGATTGATAGGGCAGGGTGAGATCCTTTGGGAAATCACAACTAGTGTTTTGAACTCTATTCCCCTCTTTATTTCTTCCCCTATCTAGAAAAGTTTAAATTATAGTCTAATATTAATTTACCCAGTGTTATTTATTCTCCCTGGATCTTTCATACAAAGTAGGCCTTCTAGAAAAGAATGTAGGTTCAAATCTTGCCCCAGACACTTACTACCTATATGTCTTGGGGCAAATAATTTAATTTCTTTGAGCCCCAGTTTTTTCATCTGCAAAAGGAATTGAGTTCTTAATTTGTGGGGCTAATTCAAAGGGTTGGAGATGTAATCAGGCTCTCCTGCCCAATATTTGGTAACTAATGTTGACTAAACAAATAGCTTGTACAAATATTACCTCTGTGCTACTAATGGGAGAAGGTAAAACCTAACATACAATTCATTTACATTCCAGTAATACTTATCAAAAGATATTACTATAAATATAAATTACAGTAGTCTATATCTCAGATGAACAGCAAGTACAGGAAGCGTGGATGCTGACTATGGCTCTCTTGATTACTTCCAGATTCAGGACACACTCCTTTGGACCTGGAGAATTTCTTTTGGTCATACGGCAGCCTTTTCAATGCCAATACAAGCACCAGAGTCTCGTGGTTTCAAGATAAAACTAAATGATTATCCCTTCTCTCCTTGCACCCAGGCCAGGTCAGAGTGTATCTCCAAGTCCTGTCTGCTTCTTGACTACTTTTCTACTCACACAACTTTCCTCTGTGTTACTCTCTCCACCTCATTCTGCAAAAATATTGATTCATTTATTACAGAAATGATTTTTAGTCCATGGAACAATAATTCAATTCTTCCTCCGTTTCTCCTCCTTAATCTTTTAACTTCTTAGATCTTCAGCTATTGAGATCCTTTTTTCCCTTGATGATCTTTTCTGGACCTCCATCAATTTTTTTAAAGCTTTGTCTTTTCCTAGAAGCATTAAAGAATTTATTTCATTGTTTAGTATTTTCTTAACTGTACTCATTTACCTTTCTTGTATTTCTCTTGTTTGAAGTGTTCACAAATGAAATACTTTACTAACTTCTAGGCCATTGCCGGTCATCTTGACTTTTATCTTGCCAATGGACTCTGACAACTCTGGAGGAGAGAGTGAGGCTGATGACTTCCTGAAACTCTGCCTCACTTAAATCCAATTCATGGGCAGTTCAAGATATCACCCTCTTGATGACATCGGTCCTTTTCTAGAACAATGAACAACAACTCTACTAACTTCTAGTTTCTTTTGGAGAAATGGCTCTGATGCTTCTCTTTTGTGGGAATTCCATCTTTTTATATTGATAATTAGTGGCTCAGTAAAAAATGCTCTTAGTTTTATAGGATTTGTTAATTTGGGGTGTATCCCAATCTCCTTTGCTTCTTGGAATATGATAGTCCAATCTCTTCTGTGTTTTATCATAGCTGGAGAGTAGTTCTGGTCTATATAAACTTACTTTCCTTGATGGCTAAAATCTCTTGGTTGTTTGCAATATTTGCCATTAGGTACTGAAATTCTAAAACTTACAAACTACATGCTTTGGTGTTTTAAGCCTGAGATTTTTCACAGCCAGCAATTTATGGATAGTAATAATAAATACTTTGCACTCTTTTTAATAATTCTGGGAAATCATCTTGTATTATTTCCTGCAATATGGAATTAAGGCTTTTTAATTTATTGTGTTTCTCTTGGAGACTTAAGATCTTTAAATTATCTACATAAATACTACCTTCAATGTCAGTAAGTTTGGCTTCTCTAGGATTCATGTGCTCTTCCAAAGTTGCCTTTTGCATCTCTTCTGTGAATGTGTCTTCTCTTTGTATATTTTTTTAGTTCCAAATTTGTTATTCTTTTTTTCAAAGCTTTCACTATTTTGGAGAAATTCTGTACTAGATATTGTATTCTTTCTTGTTAATTTTATTGAGTTCTTTCTTGATTACTCTGATTTCCATCCTTAGGACCACAATAATTTCTTCTTTTAATAATTGTATTCCTCTTTTGAACCATTCCAGAATTTATTTTTCCATCATTTCTGGAGATCCTGAAGAATTTGTGGCCTTGCTTTCAATCTAATTCAATTTATTAAGCACATATTAAGTGAAAAACACAGTGCCTTCCAATGGTACTATAAAGACAAAAATGAAAGAGCTCCTGTCCGCAAGAAGCTTACATGCTATGGGGGAGATACAACACATGCACATTTAAGTAGTAAATACAAAGTAATTCCAGGAATGGAGAGAGCTCTAATAACTGAAATGATCAGGAAAGATGTTTTTTTTCATTTGGGCTTTTTAGTTTACTTTTCTTGACAACATAGGATTTAATCATTTAATTGTGATCTTTTCTGGAGTTTTTACATTTCTTCCTTCTTGATGAGTTTTTATATTAATATCTGCATAAGCCCAGCCTTTCTTAGCCTTTGTGTCTTTTATCCTTTCTCTTCTATTTCTGATAGGTTTTATCCCCCGTTTGCAGACCCCTTCTCCTTCTTTTTCTGTGGTTTCTCTTTTCTCCTTAATCCTCCTTCATTTGAAGCGCTTGGAGATTTCATTGGTTTCCTCCATGTGGCCACGCCATAGAGAGAAGACCACAACTGCATTTATAATCTCCTTTACCTCAGAGGGGCAAAAGTCCTCTTCTCCACATCCAGCACAACATAGCTCCACCTTCTTTCACACCTCACATTTGTATCCCCTTTGTAATACAAAGCTGAATGAGCTCAATGTTTTCCATCTGTTACAGGTTCCAGTAGGTTCAGACTGATTTAATGCTGTAATCCTGTAATGCAGGATTGAGGACACCAGAGCCAGAGCCTGTAACACATGTCTGTCAGATTGTTTGCATTGAGTACTGGGTAGGCTGGGAAGACTCTGAGCTTTTAGGCTTGGGGTCTCTCTGAAGAACTTTGGAATCAATGGTGTGGCATGGGAGACCCTGGCAAAGGACTGCCCTGCATGGCGTGCCCCATCAAAGAAGTCACTGTGTTCTCTGAATGAAGCAGAATTGCAGTAGCTCAAAAGAAACGCAGGATGCTCAAATTTAGAGACATCTCCACTCTAAATGTTCACATGGATCATTTGTGCCTCACCTGTGGTAAAACATTCCAAGTTCATATTGGTCTGATCAGTCACGGTTGAACATACTGTACCTTGATTCCAACACAGCGATGTCATTTTGGTCTTCTTTGAAAACGAAGGACAACAACCATTATTTCAGGTGATGGTTTCTTTTGTAGAAGTCTTTTCCATCTTTTCACCTTGCTTATGTTTACTTCATTATATATTTGGGCATTTCTTGTTGTTGTTGGGTTTTTTTAGGTTGTTGGAGAGCAGTATGTTGCTGAATAGAACTTATGCCACCATCCTCCCCAGCTCAGTTCTATCTTCAAGGGATTATACACGAATCCCATGGATTTTATCCATCTTCCTAATATTCCAATAACCAGAAATAGAGTGAGGATAACACAGTTATCCGCTGAAGGTATTAAATCAAACACTTTGACAACAGCAACAATTTAGTATTAGTGAGCACAGCTAATACTGGGTAGCAGCCATATTCTGATAGTATAGACTCACAGGGCTGCATAATTCATTTCTGAGAGCATATCCCAGAAGTAAAGAGTAGTTTTATTATTACTTTCATAACTTTGTTCTAAAAGGTACATTTTATTCATTGTATTTATATTGTATTTACTTAGTGTTATTTGATTACAAGTATAGATATTTCTTATAAGGTTTAAATTTTTATTTATGTTCTCTCTGAATTTATATTCTACATTCCTGAGGTCTCCACAGTGTTCAGTTAAAATTACCAAAATAGCTGGCTCCAGGGTTTTGCTGAAGCCAAATCAAACTGACTCAAGAAAGCCAACTGTTGAATTTTCAGTTTGAGCATTTGTGCTTCAGAATTTAACAAAAGATACAAATCAGGGCTTGATTTATTGTTTTGTTGGTTGTCTAAACTTAAGAAAGTGATGGAGAAAATTAATGCAAATTAAACTTAAAAGTGTCATGTGTACATTTTTTCCCCCAGAGAGCTGGCTGTTGAATATTTATCAGCACACCTGACAGTAACTTGTACCTCCTTTCAGCAAAACCCAACAGCTGAAAAAAAAAATGCCTCAACTGAAATTTGCAAAGTCTAGTTAAGTATTATCTCAAACTCATAAACTATAATTAGGCAATACCTGGGATATCACACAAGCATTCTTGAAATCCTTGATTTTTCTTATTTTTAAGAAAAAACTTTTCCTGTTCTAGAAAGTGAAGAGTATAAGGATAAGAATTTTCAAAGGATAAGAATATCATTTTGTGACATTGCCACTAAAGTGTTTTAAAATAGTGTTACAATTTTGTAATCATCATTTTTTGTAGGAAAATAAGCTGAGAACCAAATCTAACCCATAGTGTGGAGGTTCCCAACTTTTAGCCTAAGTCAGCAATGATATTCCATGACCAACAATCACTACAGACCTCTGGATTCTAATAGTATATTATTTAACTTACAAATGAAAAGGCAAAACTAATAAAATTCAATATGAGCCTGGTAAGATTTCATTTCCAAAATTAATTATAAACTGATGAAGGAATTATGGCTATCTTGAATACTTGACCTGTCAGACTTATTCTGTATCATTCCAAAGGGTAAAATTAGGACCAAAGTATGGAAGTTACAGCAAAGTATCATAGTATATTGGATATTGTACTGGATGACCTTTCCAAGTCCTGGCTCCACTAGTTACTAGTTATATGACATTAAGAAAGTTTAACTTCTCTGTGTCTCAGTTTCCTTATCTGTAAAAAGTAGATAGTCAATAGTCAATAAATGTTTATTAAGCATCACTGTGTGCCAGATACTATGAAAAAGAAAGATAGTCCCTGCTCTCCAGGAGCTTACAATCAATTGGGGGAAGAAACACGAAAAAGAGGAGAAGGGAATGCTGGAAAAACCAAAATAATACAAAATTAGTGCAGCCAGTGGGAAATGAGGACATGTTTGTCTTGTCCTCTCTCCTTAAATGCAGGAGTTCATCGCTCCTCCCTCTAATCAGAGGGACAGAGGAAACTGATGAGGCGTGAGCAGCAAGACTGATTGGACCTTGTGGGATGATGAGATTTCCCAGTGATGGGTTTAGTGGGGGCATAGTGGAAAAGCCAACTTGTACTAACTACTGCACAGGGCTGTTGTGAACATTATATGAGGTAATGTACATGAAAGCATTTTTTATAAGTTGTAAGGCACTATGTAAATGTAAGGAGTTGTTTTTGTTACATCAGGCAATATAAAGAAGAACCTTTAAAGCTATCCAACTATAGAAAGTCTAGCTTGCAAGGTAGTGAAAGAAAGTATAGTTTGGTGGGGGAAAAAAAAGGTTGAACTTGTAGTCATGGAACCTGAGTGTGAATCCTGACTCTGTAACTTACTACTACCTGTGTGACTTTAGGCAAGTCATTTATTTGCTGAACTTTTGTTTCTTCATCTGTAAAATGAGAGTGTGGGACCATATGACCTCTAAGGTCCCTCCCAGCTTCAGATCCAAGTATGGTGACCACCATCAAATCTAAGCGACCACTGATCATGGATATAGTAGAGGAATTACTGCCCGAGGTAGGAAGTTAGGCTAAATAACCTGTAAGGTTCCTTCCAAATCTGAGTTTCTGTGACCATGGGAAAATCAATTCACCTATCTGGTCCCCCGTAACTACATATGTCAAGTAAGAGGCATTACCTTAGCAGTCTTTAAGGTCCCTTCCAGCTCTGACCTTCTATGATTCAATAATTTTTTTTTCTACATGAAAAGCCACATATGGTTAAGTACTTCCAAAGGACTTACCTTTCTCAATCAAAAGAGTTTTTCAAGTCATGGACAGATCCATTTGTGGGCTCAGCTGAAGGACGAGTAGAAGAGAAAATTTGAAATG
Organism: Phascolarctos cinereus; assembly: GCF_003287225.1. Classification (NCBI taxonomy): domain Eukaryota; kingdom Metazoa; phylum Chordata; class Mammalia; order Diprotodontia; family Phascolarctidae; genus Phascolarctos; species Phascolarctos cinereus. The sequence goes on along the minus strand of NW_027555847.1, from coordinate 392,130,450 downwards.
TCATTTCAAATATGAAATATGGAATGTTAAATGTAGGATGTTATACTGTCTGGCTCACTGACTAATAAACATCTTTTCTCTTCAAAAAAGAAAAAAAAGAAAAAAATGCTCCAAGTAAATTTGAATCATTTTAAATACTAGAAAGGACAACTAGGTGGCATGGTGGATAGAGTGCTGGCCCTGGAGACAGGAAGATTCTTCTTGAGTTCAAATCTGGCTTCAGAAACCTATTAGCTGTGTGACCCTGGGCAAGTCACTTAACACTGTTGGCCTCAGTTTCTTCATCTGTAAAATGAGCTGGAGAAGGAAATGGCAAATCACTCCAGTATCTTTGCCAAGAAAACCCCAAAATGGGGTCACAAAAACTGAAAATGGCTAAAAAAAATACTACAATTGTTGTGTACACACAAAAATTATTTGATAAACTAGTGCCTTTCAACACTTGTTTTGAAACAACCTAAGCATTTCCAAACATCTCAGGGGGATGTCATGATATTTTCAAATTCTCAAAACAGAATTTTATCTGACTTTAATTTCAAAAATAAGTATGTGCTAGACAGCATATTTTGGAGAGGGGTGTATTATAATATCAAACAGTAGGGTGTCATCATTCCCAAAAGGTGAGAAATCCCTCTGATAAGTATTTGATGGGGATGAAGAAGATGGAAAGAAAGTGAGAGTCTAGAAATTTAAATGAGAAGATAATTTATTTTAAAACCATCTGTGGGAAATTCACCTTTTAGAAAAGGTTATGCAAATAACTAGGGAAACCAGATTTTGGCAATGTTTCTCCATGCTAATAAAATATTCACAGATTTATTTCTCATTTAGATCTAGGTCTCTCAAAGTCATCAAAACTACTGGATGACATAGTAATTGGTCCTTCAGGTCCAAGGTATAACATCACTGGGGTAAATCTTTTGTTTCATTTTAAGATGAGATACATTTTTACTTTCTTTTGACTCTGTGGCTATGTGTGTCAGAAAGGGTGCTCTCTAACCAACAATTTCATATTTTGTTTGCCAAATGTTTTGGTTTTAACAGGGCTTACTAACTTCTTATACAGATAGCACAGGTCTCAAATGACTATGAAACCCTTTACAATCTACTCAAGTTTCATTGTGGATGCTTTAGGACCTAAAGATTACCTAAAATTTAGGTAATCTTAAAGCAAGGAGTTTCGATTTCATGGTTAGTACCTTCTGGAACAGATGAAGTCATGTAGTGAAAATGGTTTTTGAAGTCTTCTTATTGAAGAATCCAGTGTTTAAAATTATATGCACTTTACTATAATACTATACTACATTTATATACACTTAATCCACCTTATGAGAACCTTAACTCCTTCATTCCAACTACTGACCTCCTTGGCTTTAAGTCCCAACTAAAAATTCACCTTCTACAGGAAGCCTTCACCAACCTCTCCTCTTTTAATTATTTCCTATTTATTCTGTATTCTGTTTGCTTCCTATATTTTTGTTTGCATGTTGTCTCCCCCATTCATGTGTGATTTCATTTGAGAGCAGGGATTTTTGCCCCTTTTTGCATCTCCAGAGCTTTGCCCAATGCCCCTTTCCTCTCCACGAATTATTCTTTCCTTTCCATGAATTCTTACAATACTTTCCCTCTCTTATTTCCTATTTATCCTGTATATAGCTCACTTCGTATATATTTGTTGTCTCCCCTGTTAGATTTTGAGCTCCTTGAGGGCAGGAACTCTTTTGCCTCTCTTTGTATCCCCAAGCACTTAGCACAGTGACCGGTACACAGTAAGTGCTTGAGAAATGTTGACTGACTTACTACATCATATAACTCATATGGTTTATTTATCTTATTTTTTTTAAGGCAGTTGGGGTTAAGTGACTTGCCCAGGGTCACACAGCTAGTAAGTGTTAAGTGTTTGGTCTGAGACCGGATTTGAACTCAGGTACTTCTGACTTTAGGGCCGGTGCTCTATTCACTGCGCCACCTAGCTGCCCCTCTATCTATCTTATATTTTGAGAAGCAATATGGTATGGTTTATAAAAAAGAAGACTGGATCTGGATCAGGGTTCTTCGGGATCTTGGGTTCCTCAACAGCAAAAAAAAGAGGTGGACTTAGGTGATTTAGGGGGTTCTTTCCAAAGATAAATCTGTAACTGTGCAGACTTGAGTTCAAATTCTAGCTCTGTTAAGACTTTCGGCAAGACAATTAACCCGAGTCTTAATTTCTTCACCTGAAGAAAAAAAAAAAGAATCCATCTCCACTGGGTCCACTTGCCTTTTGTTACTCTGGATGATAGGTACTGGCGTGCATGTCTTAGGTTTTGCGTGTTAGCTTGATGACTGAACCAATCTCCCCGATCTGGGCTTGGGTGGGCAGGGGCCATGTCTCCCGTCTGCATCCCTCCCCTACCCCAGTGCTTGGTACAACGTAGTGCCTGCGGGAAATGAATGGAAACCCCTGACACCTCCAGCAACACTTCCATCGGATAGACCGGGCGTGGAGGGAGGCGTGACATCCCAGGAGGCGGGGACAAAAGAGGGAGGGGCTTAGCGCGGAGCCAGAGACGAGACTCCGCCCGGGATGTGCTAAGTCTTCCAGCCTAGAAAGCCGGAACTTTCCCACCTCCGGTAGTTGTTTCCGGACGCCGAGGCCGGAAGTGAGCGCGCAGAGAGATTCGAGTTCCTTTTTCCCTCTGATCGGCGTGCAGTTTGTTTTGCTCTTGTCCCGTGGCGGCGGCGGCGGCAGTTATGAAGAATAAGCATTTCCTCAGAATGGCTGCTGAGAAGCTAATGGAAGCCTGCCCGGGCCAGGCCCGGTATCTTCTGTAAGAGGAACCGAGACTTCAGGGGAGAGAAGGGGGAAGAAAGGCTCCCGGGATGTGTGGTGGGAGGGCGGAGGGAGCATGCGCAGTGACCCAAGGGGGCGTGGCCAGAAACACGTTCCCTCCCCCAATACATCTCCATTCAATTTAGTTCAACAGTAAATAAGCTTATTTTCTTTTTCTTTCCTTTTTATAAAGCTGGATGTACAATTCCTCACACGGTGAGTATATAGGAGAGTATTCAAGAAGAGGGTTGGGGAGGATGTTTTTCTGTATGAGTTTATATATCTTAAAATTAGCCGATTTTCGTGCATAGTGAAGGGAAGCAGTGATGAGGTAATCAATAACGTTTGTGCGGCACTGTCAAGTCGATTATGGACCGCAGCAGTCCAATAAAGAAGGCAGCGCAGTGCAGATAGCAACTTCCATTCCCAAGGATGCAGAGAGGCCAGGCAGCTGGGTGGTACAGCAGTGGGTGGTGGAGTGGGCGGGGGGGGGGGCACGGCTTTCTTCGCCAGCCTCTGTGGGAGGCACGGAATAACCTGACAGCTTTGTTTCTTATCCCCCTACAGACAGAAAAAGGGACGTTCTAACCTCCCCAGGACCCCAAAATCCTGGGCATTTGTCTCTGGGCCAGAGGTCCTTGTTCCCTAACTCTCACCAGCTTCTCTCTCCAGCGTGGGGGGACTAGTGCCCCCCTATGACAAGAGGGTTTCAGTGCCTGAGCACCCCTAAATCCCTTGTGCTCCGTGCCCCACACCCCCACCACTGGGCTCTGTTAGCTCTGCTTCCAAGGTTGCTTGCTTCCATTCTTCTGGTAGCCCTGTCACCTTAACCAGGCTGTAGTGCCCAGCGGCCTCCACTGGATGGCACCTCCCTCTAATACCAAATATGTCAAGAGGCTGCCCTGGTGGTGCCTGTTTCTTCCTGCCCACTCCACCCTAGGCCCACTGGGTTCAAATGGAAATTCCTTAAACTGAAGCATGGGAAAGAGCTTATTATTCTCAGGAAGTTTTTTTTCCTTCTACTACTCCTCTCCTCTGTGGGCCATCCCTCACTTTCCTTTCTCAACAGCATCAGAATATGATTATCTGATCCTTCCTGCTTCCTACCCTATGTCTGCTGATAGAGAGGTCAGGCAGGAAGAAACCAGGTTAATCCTGGTTTCTGTGTCCATTGGAGCTGGGGTCCCTTCTGGGCCATCACCCCTCTCTAGCTCATACTATCCTGCAGTAACTGGTCTTGCTGCAGCTGGCTCTAGCACCAAGCCAATTCTGGGTGCTGTGCTGTCACTAAGCCGCTGACCATCTTCACTGTACAAGGCTGCCCCAGGGGATAGTCAAGGGACAAAGAGCAGTAACAGGACCAGTACAAAAGCCATAGTCATGGGAAGGATAAGGATTTTCCTGACCTAGAACTAGTCTTTATAAAAGGGTCCTGTCTCTTCCTTTTAACTCCTCCCTGCCATTAAAGCCAATTATTCCCCCCACCCCCCAAGAGCAACCTAAACTTGGAACACTTTTTTAGAAGGGGTAAATGGAGCTTGTGCTGGGGTGCACTGTCCTTCTCTTCACCCCCCCCATTTCCACATTCTGAGACTGTCGTTCCCTAATTCCAGAGACGTCCTTTAGTCATCCCACCTCTGGGCCACATGAGGTATTGAGAACCACCCTGGGGCTGGAGTCAGGAAAACCTGAGTTCAAATCCATCTGAAAACACTTGCTTGTTTCATGACCCTGGTCAAGTCACTTAACCTCTGGCTCAGTTTCTTCATTGGTGAAATGGAGATGATAATAGCACCTACCTCCCAGGGTTGTTATAAGGATCAAGTGAGATAAAAATTGTAAAGTGTATTGTAATAAAGTACCGTACCTGGTAAGCTCTATATAAATGTTAACTTATTAAAAGGCTAGTGTTCTCCCTCTTAGAGATTTAGAGGGTTGCCTGGAGCAAGAAGTGGTTAAGCCACTTGCCTTAGGTCACATGGCCAGCATGTGACAGAATCAGAACTGGAATGCAAAGTCCAGGGACTTCAGGCACATAAGTCATGCATTAATTTATTTAGCAAATAAGAATTATACAAAGTTCAATTCAAAAAACATTTAATGTGGCTCTGTGAAGTACAAGGGTCTGTCTGGGCCCTTAGGGAGATAACAAAGATAAATAAGATACTTGATTTTAAGAAGCTTTCCATTTAGTAGGAGATAAGATATATTCACTTAACTAATAGAAAGTACAATATCACAAGTGCAGACAAAAGATATGAACCAAAATATTATTAAAATTTAAAGGAGATCAGGATTACTTGTAGCTCAGTGGAATGAAGAATGCCTTCATGGAGTGGATTTTAAAACATATTTTAAATGTAATAAGATAGCTACATACTTTAAGGGAAACCATTGATAAATTTTTGTGGCTACATTTGTTTATATATCAGGTTTTTAAGAAATAGAATATACCTTATGTAATATTTTTAAGCTGGTAGTTTGCCTTTCTAATTATGATTTGCCATTTAAACTAATTTTCATTTCTTGAGCTTACCAATATGTAGCAAGGAAGGAAGACTTAGGAGCAGTTGAGTAGAATTGAGAAACCAGTTTTTCAGTCTGGTTGTGTTTTCCTTTTCAAGTAATATGTCTTCTAAAGATAACCAGTTTTCATAAATGTTATCAAACCTGAATAAGAGCACCTGGTATTACCTCCAGGATGGAATTTGTTTTCCAGGGTGCTTTTCTGTGGGGTGAAATCAAGCTGCAGACCAAATGAGGCACCAGTGGTATAGTAGTTTAAAAAACAAAATTATAAATGCAGAATTTCAAATCAGAGAACCTGGTGTTGTATCACGGATCTAGTACTTAATACATGTATGATATTGAACTTACCCTCTGACACTCAGATTTTTCGTCTTTAAAATAAGGGGATATGGCTAGGCCATTTCTAAGATCCCTTCCAGCTCTGAATCCTATGTCCTGGTCCATAAGATAAAGATTCATCATCCCTGGGATTCTTTAAAATCTTCGTTTTATTAACTTTAGTGTAAGAGAAATGTACCAGATTAGAGCTCATAAACCAATGTTGTGACTGAGTTGTTAGCATTGCATATTATCTCATGTGTGGATGGCAATGATGTTCACCTCCAAAATGTTCTAAAGAGAAATAAGAATGATCTAGGTTTATGTTACTTTTATTTCTCAGAAGATCCCAATATGAGTCCTCCTGATCAAGTATATCGTATGTGTTAAAACACATATAAGCCCAAAGTCACACAGGTGGTAAATGGCAGAGCCAGGATTTGAACTCAGTTCCTCTAATCCCAAATTTGATGAGACCCCTTTGAATTCTCAGCTTTATTGTACCTGCTAACATGTCATTCTGTACTGCTGTCATGATCTGATGGGGAAAAAAGACATAGAAGAACATAACTATCGATTTCGAAAATCTTATTTGTGGTAACATTGCATGGTACCTTAGACAAATCTAATACCTCACTTTACAAAACAGGTAGATATAGGTAGTACTTGGTTTTGACTGCATCTGATTATCACTAATAGGGAGGAGCTGGTTGCTGGAGTGAATGGTAGAGACACTGGAGGAAAGTAACCATTTATTCCTAGAGTTTGTGGCAGAGAAGAAGAAATCTACATGTAACCAATAATACTACTAGCTAGAATTTGCATAGAACCTCCTGTCTTGTGAGCACTTTACAAATTATTTGGTCCTCACAGCAACCCAAGGAAATTATTATTAGCCCCGTTTTAAAGTTGAGGAACTGAGGCAGAAGTTAAGTGACTTGCTCAGGGTCACTCATCTAGTAATTTCTCATGTGGAATTTGAATCTGGGTCTTCGTGACTCCAAGTCTAATGCCCTATCCTCTGTGCTATGAAATGTCTTATATTTGGGTACAAAATCAACTTCTTCACCAGTATTAGATAATGAATACGTTTAAACAGCAGTTTAGGGTTTGTTTTTTAAATTCAATTTTATTTTCTGTTCTGAATTCTCCATCCTCCCCCTTTCCCACTCATTGAGACGGCAAAAAAGATAAAACCCATTACAAATAGGTATGGTCATGCAGAACAAATTTCCATTATTAGCCCTGGCCGAAACAAAAACAAAGAGAAGAAAATAGGCTTCAGTCTGGACTCTGAGTCCATCAGCTCTCTGTTTGCAAGTGGATAACACATTTCATCATGACTTCTTTGGAATTCTGGTTGGTAATTATGTTGATCAGAGTGTTGGGTGATCTCTTTGAATAGACAAGTTTTGGAAAAAGATCTGGACATTTTAGTGGACTGGAAGCTCAGTATGATTCAACAACGTCAGATGGTAGCCAGAAAAAGCTGATGCACTCTCAGATTGTATTTAGAGAGAAACCTACAGTACTCTGCCTTGGGCTGAACTCATCTATGCTGCAGTTTCAGTTCTGGGTACCACAGTTGAAGAAGGACGTTGATGTTATTGTCTGGAGGAGCAAACGCAGGGTAACAGAGGCTTTGGTTCTTTGTCAGATGAAGATTAGTTAAAGCACCTGGCGATGGTTATCCTGGAGACGACTCCTACGGGACTGAGATTTCTTCTGCTATTAGAAGAGCTAGAATGTTGAAGAGAGTTTAAACTTGTTTGGCCCCAGTGGGTACAACCAGGAGCAAGAGCCAAAAGCTACAAAGAGGCAAATTTAGCCCAGATGGCAGGAAAAGTTTTGTAATGCGTAGAGCTGCCCAGAAGTAGAGTTATTGGAAAGATGATGGCTTCCCCTTCCTTGTACATGTTCAGACTGGATGCCCATTCGTCACGTATGTTACATATAGTCAGGACGCCTCTGTTGTGTGGGCTGGACGAGATGGCCACTGAACAACCTTCCAACTCGCAGATTTTCTGATTGGAATCTTACAGAAGATTGCCATAACTGTGTATTCCTTATGACTGCGTGTACTCCTGGGTTTCAACATTAGAAGAAACTGGAATTAGTGTAAAGGATGACTTAAAGCACAAATCTTTATAAGCAGAATAACAAAAGGCACTTTCTATGCATTACTGAAATAGATAAATTGAGTCATCTTGTGTTTCAATTTTATCACCCTCTACTTTTTTTTTTGTAAAGCTAGATTTTCATTTGTTGCATGTAGTTCTTTACTGTTCATGTTACCTGTTGATAAGCCTCAGATAAATATTTTTGTTTGAATATATTTGTTCATATTTCTAGTTTTGGTAAAAAACAAATTGTTTAAGAAGTAATATGTTTGGGGGCAAGTAGGTGGTGCAGTGGATAGAGTACTGCCCCTGGAGTCAGGAGGACCTGAGTTCAAATTAGGCCTCAAACACATGACACTTACTAGCTGTGTGACTCTGGGCAAGTCACTTAACCCCAATTTCCTCACCAAAAAAAAAAATAGAAGTAATATGTTCAAATTAGGTGTGACTTTAGCTAAGCCTTTTAAGACTTCATTTTTAAGTTTTCATTTTTTTATTTATAGATGAAAAGTTGGTTTCAGAAGGCCAATGTCCATATTGTTACCAGTTTCTGGTGCTGGATAGATACAGAGTTCGCCTCAAGCCCAAGCCTAAACTACCACCAAAAGTAAAGAAACTTCTTAATCGAGAATCAAAAAACTGTACACTCACTTTTAAAGAAATAAAGATTCTTAAAAAGTACTGGGACTCCAGAAGTATTCTGGTAAGATCTTAATCTTGTGTGACTAAAAAGTATTTTCCTTTTTTTTTTTTAAACATTTTTCTAAAGGAAATATTTGCATGTTGAAGAATATTTTTATTTAGGCTTACTCTTACTGTGATTGTTAAATTATAGAAGATAAAGATAATTTTTCCTGAGACTGACTTTATCTGAAATATCAGAATTATGTTTTAAGGCTTAGGTGTTAAAAATTCTCAATGATTCTCATTTATCCAGGGTAGTTTTTATTTTGTAATTCATGATTATCTAAAGTCAAGCATCTTGAGCACTAAAAAACAACAAAATCATTTCCAGAACTGAATAGTAGAAAGTTATTTTCACATATGCTCACTAATACTAACTTTTAATTTTCACTTAATTTATTTTTCATTGTGTCTTCCTTTTCTTGTAAACAGTAACAGCTTGATTATACAGGTCCCTGAATTTTTCTGTACTTTTATTTAGTTTTTTCTATCATGCATGTGTTACCTTTTGTCCATAAAAGAGTAGAATAAGTAGATATGCTTGTTTTGACATAACTATTTTCAGCTTAATGGTTTGTTTACTTACTAGGGAACTACCAATACAAAAGATAAGGGATATAATATGGTCTAATAATAACTCTAATACATAGGTGTCTGGGATGCAATTCATTTACTTTTATAAATGGCTATGTTTATACCACCAGAAAATTTTAAACTGCCATTTGTTTTGTGTTAAGTCTCCAAGTCTCATGTATCACAAAGGCTCAAATCCTTCCGTGAGCAGTTTTCAAACTTTATCTAGGCATATAAATATTCTGTCCTGCCTTTGCCAAGAGGACAAGTTATATAGTAGACCTCGTTTCAGGCTCCCTACTGAAAATTGTAAACCTGAACAGAAGGAAACAGTGATGCCAACAGTCGAGAGAGAGTGTTTGTTAGGGTTTCTTGATCATCAAATCCTTTGCCTCTTGTAGTAATATTGAGACAGGATCATGGAAGATTTCCTTGCCTAGAAATGAGGAAGTGATAAGTTACATAGAGGGAAAAATAGGTGTCGAGGTAGATTTTTGAAGGCATTCTGACAGAGAGGCTGAGCTCTGGGCTCAGGACCAGGAAAACCTGGGTCTCTGGTCCCACCCAACATAACTTCTCAGTGTTCTAGGCACCTCTCTGATTCTAGGTTGTAAAGAACATTAGTAGTGGGAGTTCCCTGTCCCTTAAGGTAGCTTTTAATGCCATCCAAATGAAATTTAAAAGCCTGCTATGATTTTCTCTTCTCTGAGAATTGTTAACAAAGTACATTGTTAGTTTTGAGGATCAAATTGAGAGAACATGTATAAATGCTAGCTTAATTTTAAAACATAAATATGTGGAGGATAGGAGTTAAACTGTTTTCACATAATTGTAGGATAGTAGATTTGGAGCTAGAAGAATCCATCCCTTTTATTTTACATATAAGTACACTGAGGCTCAATTTGTACATAACATTGATTTTATGTGTCTTTTTCTCTTTGTAGTTGGTTACCTGCAAAGCATGCAACAAAACAGTGAGATATAATGGTAAAAGCAGAAGCTTCCTGGCAGAAATGAAAAATAATCTTAGCACTCCCAAGATCAAACCTGACATGAAGACACCAGATATAAAAGCTTCAGGATCTACAAAGAAAAAGAAGAAATCCTTCAGCAGTAATAAATCTGGTTCCAGAGACAATAGTCCAGCATTAATTTTCAGGTATCTTAAAACTTTATTTGAAGTGCCAATATTAAATATTTTAATAGACTAGATAGATTGCTTAGTCCCACAGGGCTTCTCAGAGAAATCTTAAACCTTAGCTTTTACAAAAGGGAGAATGAGAGAAGGTATTCCCTTGAGCAGAGACAATAAATTCAGCAGAGATTTGGACTATCTTCATTTCAACTCAAGGTTGAAATTTTTATGTTGATGTTTTCAAAACCAAAACAACTTAAAATGTAATTCTCTCTACACTGTAGCTTGAAGTGGGTGATAGCATAAAATGTGTATTCTGGCCCTGAAATCACTTGATTTGATTGAGAATTAGAGTATCTAACATCATTTTGGATAACATGGACCTAACAAATAAAGTCCAAATTCCTTTTTCTGGCTTTTAAATTCCTATTCAGCAAACAATTTACAAAGTGCTTGTTGTTTGAAAGACACTGTTGCATGCAAGGTCTTCTGCAGGCTGGCTCAAACCTGTCTTGGGAACCTTCACGTCATTGCTCCTGTGATATTTTACTCTCCAGTCAAATGACTGTTTGCCAATCCTGAGCACATGGCATCTTTCCTCTGCTTCTTGTCTTTGCCTGCACTATGTAGGTGGCATGGCTTAGTGGGTTAGGCCGTAGCTGGGAAAGTCACTGAGCTTAGTTACCTCCTAAGTACAATGAGAGAGTTAGAATATATGGCCTCTATGGGGCAGCTAGGTGGCACAGTGGATAGAGCACCTGCCCTGGATTCAGGAGGACCTGAGGTCAAATGTGGCTTGAGACCAGACGCTTGACACTTAGTAGCTATGTGGAGACACACACACACACACACACACACACACACCCCCTCTCTCTCTCTCTCTCTCTCCCTCTGAGTTCCCTTCCAGCTCTGGATCTGTGATTCTATGCTTCTGAATGCCTTCCCTCCCCCATTTTCCGCTTATTAAGTTGGACAGTTTTCATGTTCCATTACTATCATTTCCATTGGCAGAGAACTTGAGAAATGCCCTGGCATGTTGGGTGGACTCCATCTTGGGAACAAGGAGAAGACATGGACACAGTCTTACAGGATGGGCAGGCGCAGATGAGTTGTGTTGTCTATATTAGCGGAGGGAATGCAATTATGAGATCGTAGGTCTATTTATTATACCCAACTCACTTGCCACTTTTCTCCCAAAAGCTCTTCCTGATTCCTACCCTGCTTCTCAAAGCCAGTCATCCCAAAGCCCTCCCCAGAGCATCAGGCAGCCGGCTGGTACAGAGGATTCAGCAGTAGACCTAAGCCTGAGTTCAAATCTAGCTTCAGATACAAGCTGGGTGACCCTGGGCAAATCACTTGTGTTTGCCTGTCCCTTCAACTGTAAAATGGGGATGATATTAGCACCTAGCACACAGAGCTGTTGTGAGGAGTAAATGAGATAATATTTGTAACAGCATTTAGCCCAGTGCCTGGCATAACAACATGCTGTATAAATGCCCATTTCCTTCCCTTTCTTTGTCACATCTTACCACCACAGACATGCCTCTTGAGTTCATTCTGTTTTCTCAGTCCCAGCAGACAGCAGTGAGCTAAGGGACCTGGGGGCAGGGCCTATGCTCTATGTCAGGGGTGGGATACCACATACCTGCATCAAGTGAAATGTCAGAAGCACTCATGCATGGAGACACACGCATGTACGCGCGCGTGCGCGCACACATACACACAGATACAGCTCTGAGGGCCATAAAGATGATTCATTGACACACGACCATTTGTGTACTGTTGGTTGTATTCCCTAACATAGTGGGAGTTAGTCAGGTACTGAGCAAAGAAGGAGAGACAATGTGGTTTTGAGGTTGTCATCAAGGTTTCTCTTTCCACATTGACATCATCATATTTTCAGAGGAGATGCCGCTTAAAGCATGCTATTTATACCAGCCAGCCCTTTGAAGTGTCCTAGAGAAGCTGTAAGGGGCATCTGATTAGTTGAGACTATTAAGACAAAAAAGAAGAAAAGCATTTTCTTGTGAAGTAAGGATACCAGCATATACCTGAAATAATCATTGCTAGAATGTGCAGTACAGGGTGTCCCAAAACTCTTAGTGCAGTTTTAAAGTATTAAAGCTGAAAACTTACTAAAACTTGGGACACCTGGATAAGACTGGGGTTTTGTTTTTTATATGGGAAACCTAAAGAGTAACAAACTTCAGAGTCCATTGCCCATACACCTATGGCATTTTAGCTATGCTCTAGGCTGAGCAGAAGGTAGACTTTTAAAAGGAAAAAAAAGTCGTTACCCCTTGACCAGTAGTAATTTGCACTTTGTTCTTGTTTTCTTCAGAACACCTACATCTGCTCAGTCAACACCCGGTTCCTCCTCAAAGAGTCTCAGTAAAATGAAGCGTCATTTGTCTCAGCTGAAAATGATGCTTAATAGTGAAGAAAGCCAAAAGACCCCATCAAAGGATTTCAGAAATTTCTTGTCCTCACTCTAAGCAGTGAATTTGGTGATGAACGTCAATAGTTGTTGACATTGGAGCAGTTGCTGAAGGAAGGAGGCCTGCTTTGTCCTCACAGCAGCAAACAATTCTCTTTGACGTCCTTTTCAGTACTTTTTAACTGGCATTTCTGGAGTGCCTGGCACATAGTAAGAACTTCATAAACACCTATTGAGTTGTGCTTGGCCACCTTGGGAAAGATAACACCATGAGAGTGGGTAGCTGACATCTTTTCCAGCTAAATGAAATCACACACCAACTTTAATATGTTATATATTTAACATGTGGTAAGGTGGGGGCATTTATTAAAATTGTGATGTCAAATCAATTACCAGCTTTAGTCATTTATACACTTCTTGTTTTTAAGAAAATTGAGATCTCCTACCAGAGTGTCTACTCATTCTTAAGCAATTCCTCCAAGAATTAAATTCAGCTTTCCTCATCCATTCTACTGCATCTGTGGTTTGTACTGAAAATACACAATGTATTTGTTAACTTTGGGTAATCTCTCTTTTCTGAGTATAGAAACATACTGTTTGCACATTTGCCTTTGGAGAGAGAGATGTAAATACATGCAACTTTTAGTCATATCTCTCTTCCCACCCCCTAGTTTATTTTTGGAAAAATCTATAGTAGTATTTTACCCAAGAAGATATTTTAATTTCTAGGTCTAGACTTAATTTCTATGTCTAAAAATTATTTTGTAACATAATATAGTAACGTCTAATTTTTTTTTTCAGTAAAATTTATCCTAGGCTAAAATAGTACTGAAGCTTTCTTTTCAGGTTATTTACATGATTAAACAGCTTTGGACTGTGTGCTGCTTCTTATTATCTTCTTATGGTTCAAAACCTCAGTGCTTTTTATAATTCAAAACTTTCTAGATAGGAATTAACAGGCTTTCTGAAGGAATTTCCTGAGATTGGCTTTGCCCACAGTCAAATTTTTACAAGTTTGGGGATGTGTGTGCACCTGGCTTTTAAGGCCAAGGTGGCCGATTCTCTTACTCTTGAGATGGGAGAGGCGGCAATTGATTCTAAGTGGGAGTAAATTGTGAAGACTCCCACAACTGGAGATGAGGAAATTTTCCTCCTTTCTGAGAAAAAGAAATTCTAAAATAAGGCAGGGGAACATGTATAGATAATTAATGTGAAAATGTTATGCTGGGTTTGTGTTTGTTTGGTACAAAAGTTGGGATGTGGCAGGAGAGAATGATCATTAAACTTTCCCTTTAGTCTTTCTTGAAACTACAGCCAGCCAAATCGTCAGAGCCAGCCAAAGCTAGATAAACCCAACCTGTTGGTTTGCAGGAGGGTCTCTAAAGTGAGGCTGGGCTGCATCAGCAGGAATCTTTCCACTTTTCCCAAAAAGCAAAGTAAAGAATAACTTCCCAGGGTGTGGTTAGGCCAGGACCCAGAAGCTCTTGCATTTTAACAACTTGCCTCACCTGTAGAGCCTGAGTACATATCCCTTCATCAGAAGAGTCCTCAATCTACGTATTACCATCTGTGCTTGTCAGGTTAGATCCAAGTGAAGGTAATTGGACGTGAGTATGGGCAGTCATTTCTCTTGTTTGTCCAGACCAAATTCTACCCAGTCTGAGCTAGCAGTTCCCACCCTGTGCTTAATTTTAAGAATCCAGGATATAGGATCTTGGTTAGCTTTTATCCCCCTTGATTAGCACAGATAAGGATAAGAAAGCTATGAAGCCAAGGAATAGAAACATAGATCTTAGAACTTGGATCATCTAGTACAGTGTTTTACAGATGAAGCAGTCCTAAGTGGGTAAGTTGACTGGTCCCATGTGTCACCTAAGTTCCCTTTTTACTAAATAAGCAGTTGAAAGGGACTTCAGAAGCCCAACTTATACCTGAATAAGAATGTTATGATTTCCTGAAAAGTCCAGCTTTCACTTAAAGGCCTTGAGTGAAGGAGAACCCACTACCTCCAGAGGCATCTTGTTTTACTTTGAAGATCAATATAGATTGTTAGAGAGTTTTTCCTCACAGGCCTAAATCTACCTCTGTAACTTTCACCTAGCTCTGCCTGCTATGGCCAAGCAGGATCAGTCCAGTCCTACAGAATAGCCCTTATGATACTAGAAGTCACTTCTCTTCTCTTCCCCCCCCCCAAGTCTTTTCCAAACTAAACATCCAGTTTCTGTAACCAATTCTTGTAGCTTTAGATCTTGAGGCCCTTCATTCCATTCAGGCCCACTAAACAAGTAAGCGGCTACTATATAGTGGTCCCTAGGAATTTTTTTTTAAGGTAATTTCCTACAATGAACTTAACGTTCTTCTGGGATGGGTGTGGGAAGCTACATGTGTCCAAATATCATAATTTAGTACAAATCACCTCAAGGTAATTTGAGGAGGAAGAGGGTGTTAACCGAGTCAAGAAAAGTTTCATAGAAAATGCAACACTTAGTTTTATCCGTGAAGAAAGACAAGGAGTCCAAGAGAGATGAGGGAATTCATTCATGTCCCCTGGAGGCCTGTGTGAGTACACAGAGTTGGGAATTGTTGAATTCAGAGAACATCTAGTAATTCAGCGTGTGAAGTCTAGTAGTAGCACGTGTGAAGGGAAGTAATAATTCTTAAAAGTGATGGAGGGGGTAGGGAGAGGAACTTAATGCCAGACTGGAAAGTTTATGTTGAGTCTAGGAAAGCGAGGAGTTACTGAAAGTTTTGAGGCAAGGCAAGTGATGTCATCAGACCCATACCTAGAAATGCATGATTTTAGCAGGTGGGTAAAATAAGCACAAAAGGAGAAATTTTAAAAATCAGAGGAGAAATAAACTGGAAGCTAAATGATAGGATTAATAAAACTAAAAGCTTCTTTTAAAAAAAAGGCTAATAAAATTGATAAGCCTTTAGTTTTTAAATGATTACAAAGAAGAGGACTGAAAATCAGATCAACACAATAAGAAATGGAAAGAATAACCATAAAATCAAAAGTGAATGTAGGAAAATTATAAAGAATAATAATGGGGGAGCAGCTAGGTGGCACAGTGAATACAGCTCTGGCCTTGGGGTCAGGAGGATCTGAGTTCAAATCCAGCCTCAGACACTTAATACTTACTAGCTGTGTGGCCCTGGGCAAGTCACTTAACTCAGGTTGCTGCTTAAGCAAAAAAAAAAGAATAATCATGGCCTGAAAGAAAAGGTATGAGAGGATATTCTTAACTCATCCCTTTGCAAAGATGAGTGATCCACAGGCGTTGCACACAATGCACTTGGTTTTTCAGACTTATTTAGTGTATTGATTGATTTTGCTGATTGTCCCCCTTTTCTTTTTCTTGTTATTTTTTTCTTTAAAAAAACCACTTCATTATTTGGGAGGAAAAGAGGAAGATACATTAGGGAAAACCATAATGGTGTGGAAAATTAAAAAAAAATCAATAAAAACTTTTTTTTTTTGGCTAGGCAATGGGGTTAAGTGACTTGCCCAGGATCACACAGCTAGGAACTGTCAAGTGTCTAGACCAGATTTGAACTCAGGTCCTCCTGACTCTAGGGCTGGTGCTCTCTCCAATACACCACCTAGCTGCCCCTAAAACATTTTTTTTTAATAAAAGGCATTAGTGGTTATGGCACTTTTCATGGAATAAAGGAAACAAAAATTGGAATACATGTTCTTCCCTGTAGTTACTTTTGAGGAGAGCTCAGAGGCAGAACAAGGCTCTCGTCCTTCAAGTCAACTCTGCCTCCCTTTTTAAGTTATTTGCTGAAGAGGTCACCATCCCTGGTAGGGAGTCTTCAGTCCAGTTCTCTTAAGTCATTTTTCCATTTATTAACTCAACAAATATTTGTAAAGAGTCTATTATGTGCAAGGCATTGTACTAAGTGCTGGAGAAGACAGAAAATTAAAGTCTGCCTGCTCTCAAGGAATGTATAACCCAGACTAAATCTTAAACACTCTCCCATTGGACCAGATAGCATCTGTATGCTTAATCACATCAAAGATGGAGATTAGGCTATCTCTGTGTAGCACCCCTCTCCCCAAAGATTTAGAGATACTTAGATAGAGCCTACTGGTCAGTATGGAAATTTTGTTTGTTAAAATACACCACCATAGACAATGCTACACCACAATACATGGAAAGTTAATCTGAAGGCTTTCAGATCCATGTGGCTGACATGAAATGCATTCATTCCTTGAGACTATGAGTTCCATGTCCCAAAGAAGCACAAAGGAATTTCCACAGTCAAGGAGCTTAACTTCTTTGGATAACCTAGTGTTAGAAGGTATTATGCTATTAGTTTGGGAAATGACAAGTTTTTTGTAACAGGCCCCACCTCCAGTTGGATCCTGAGTTCTTACATAAAGGTGATTAACATTCATTTGGCAATCACATGGAGAGATGGATGAGAGACAGTAGAGACTGGAAGCAGAGAGAGCAATTAAAGGTTTTGAGATTATTTCAAGGAGTGGAGGGAGAATTGGGTTCCTTGCATATGTCTATAGCCTAGAGGACATGATATTCAAGAAAGATGCCTTGTGTCAAGTAGCCAAAATTTGCTGGTTAGGGCTTGAGTAGTCCAACCAATTTCAAATGCCTGTGAAACAAAGGTATAGGTCCATCTAAGGAAGAAACAGCTCTAAGACCAGGAGGATCACTAAGGACTTTACTTTTGGGGTCACTTTAAGAACTCCCTTATCAACTTAGGAAAGAATAACTCTTTCACAACTGTTAGTTAGGCTTTTATCAGTATGTTGCCTGATAAAAGTAAATCATTGTACAATATAAGAAGAGTCTTAAAGGAGGTCAATTCAATAAATCAACAAGTATTAAGCACCTACTATGTGCTAGGAACTGTGCTAACCCCTGGAGATACAAGGACAAAAATATCTTAGCCAATTTATAGTGTGTAAGGTGAAATCTTAGGGTTGTTTTGCTCTGTATTTCTCTTGTGATTTGGTGAATTTTATGTAATTGTGAATGCAGTTCTTTTGAGACATGTTTGTTCCTATCCTTTCACCACTTATCTATTGCAGAATGGCGTGTGTGTGTGTGTGTGTGTGTGTGTGTGTGTGTGTGTGTGTATTCTATCCCTTGTTTGGTTAAGAATATATCTCCTACCCATAGCTGAGAAGTCTGCTTTAATCTGTCTTCTAATTTTTTTTAAAAAAAAGTATAACCTTTAATACTAAGATCACATATCCATTTAGAATATATTGTGGAATATGGTCTAAGATGTGGGTCTAATTCTAATTTCTGCCAAACTGCTTTCTAGTTGTTGTAGTTTTTATCAGATAGAGAGTTCTTAACTAGGTATTAGATATTTTCTGCTTTATCAAACGATGGTTCATTGACTTCCATTGTTTTAATTATACAACTTTGCATACTTTTCTGTGTTTCTCTTGGCACCTACATTTCCATTTCCAGATGTCTACTCATTACTGGTCTTTTCATCAGGAATGCTTGGAATTCTTCTGTTCCATTAAAGATTCATTTTTTTCCCCACGTAGGAGTATAATTTTGTGGGATTTTGTGTAATTTTGTGGGATAGGTTGTAAACCTTTATCTCTTGCCCTTTGGACAATCATTCTAAGCTCTCCTCTTGTTTAAAGAAGCAATTACTAAGTCTTGTGTAATCCTCACTGGAGTTTTTTAGTACTGGAATCCTTCTTTCTAGCTGTATAGTACATTTTTTCTTTCACCTGGAAGTTCTGGATTTTGGTTATGTTATTCATGGAAGTTTTCATTTTGGCATTTCTGTAAATGACCAGTAGATTTTAATTTTCTTCTCCACTTTCCCCTCTGATTCTAAGAGTTCTAGGCAATTTTCATTTGTAATTTCCAGAAATATGGTGTCCAGACTTTTTTTTTCCCCCTGATAATAATTTTTGGAGAGTCCAAAAATTCTTCCTTTCTCTTCTTGAACTATTTTTCAGGACAGGTTTTTTTAAAAAAAAATACATATTTCCTAGATTTTCTTGGGGGTGTGTGTGTGTGTGTGCTTTGATGTTGCTTGTTTTGTTGAATCATTGTTTTCTATCTGGCCCATTCAAATATTCAGGGTGGTGTGAGCTAGGACTGCCAGGTATTGAGTATAATAAGTCAGAGCAGGCCCTGTCTTTTAAGGCTAGGGAAGCGTTGGGGCCATCAGTATTGGCCTGGTTTCAGGCTCAGTTTCCATTTTACATCAAATGAGATATTTCTAAAGTCCTTAGCCCTGTGTCTGGCACAAAGGAAGTGCTATATAAATGTTTGTTCCCTTCCCCACTCCTTTCCAGGAATGCAGTGCTGGACTACTCAGAATGGCCCAAGGTTGCTCCCTCAAGCAGAGAGCACTGGGACTGTCCCAAGAGTCTAGGTGCTACTAACTTGCTCAGCCCTTTGCACTAGGCTCTCAACCTGCCAGGCAATTTGTCTATCCCAGGAACTCCACAGCGGGCTGCACAGGACTCTGATGGCCCTTCTGTGGAATTTTGGGTTGGGTGGTTGAGCACAGAAGTGACTCTCTCCACAGCCTAATAATGTGGTACATCCCTAGGCATCAGTGGAATGCTTTCAGAGACATGGGATCCTCAGTGCTGTAACATGCCACCATCTTCCCACAATCCCCTACCACTTCATTTTATTTTTTAAAACAAAAGACTGATTTTAAAAAATTTTTGTATCACCTTTACTTCTTAGTATATCTGTTCTCTACCCCCCACTCAAAGAGCCACTCCTTATAACAAAGAATAAAAAAAAGAAAAATAGTATTTCAGCAAAACTAACCAACATATCAAGTTTGACAGTACATAGAAATGCACCCACAGTCCTCTACTTCTGCAAGGAGAGAGGAAGGTATCCCCTTCACTTTAAAACACTGTCAACAAAATTATTTCCTGTGGAAAATAAATTGCGGCAACAAGAGACAGCATGAAATAATGAACGCATATAGTGAACTAACCTCACAGTCTAAAAGATCCAAATTCAATTTCTGCCTCTGACATAGATTTCACTGGACATCTTTGGGCAAGTTATCAAACTTCTCCCTACCCCTAGGAAATTCTCTGGGTCTATAAATTGCTGAGGTGATACAGGACTGAACTGGCCAGGGGAATGCCAATGAAACAACAGGTCCAAGTTTTTTAAAAATCCCACAATTCACCATCTTATGTATTGATTCATTCAACATTAATTGAAGTTCCAAACAGGTTCATGGCATTGGGCTGGTTTTATTTCAAATATACATGTTCACGTAGATACTTACTTTTTATGGGTCAGTGTTAGTGATCATTTGCTTGCTTATTTAAATCCAAAGAGCAGGAAGAAGAAAGTATTAAATAGGTATTTTTAAGAAATGACAAACTCTGAAGGACCCTTTGCATTGGTCAGCTGGGTCACCCAAGTGATTCATTATTTTAGTCACCTATTATGTGACTCATCAAACCTTTCATCTGAAGGGAAAGTGAAATAGATACAGATTGGATCACAGAATATTAAAGTTAGCAAGGACTCGGTGATCATTTCGTATAACCCCTACCTGAAATTCAAACACCTCCCCTACCTCCCCAACATCCAGCCTCTTCTTAAAAATCTCTATGGGTGATGGGGAAATTCATTATCTCAAGAAGGCAGTTCATTCCATTTATTTAATTGCAACTTCCTTCTCTGTAATTTTTGCTCACTAGGGGCATCCCCTTGGGAGGATTTGGCCTTGTACTTCCCAGGACTGTACTGAATTGGATATAACTCATTTTAAACAGATAATGCAATATTACTAAGTTATGTTGGCATGTGTTGACAATTGCAATTGCAAATCTGCTTGGAGGGTAATATTTTTGCTTTGCTTTTCCTCATAAGAATTCTGAAGGCAATTCTTGAAACATCACTTTTTTTTAAAATTTTATTCTTTTCAATATGAAAAACCATTATACAGAAGTGTTCTTAAAGGACATGAAATACACAACAATCACAAATCCAGGGAGTAGCATATGATGAAACAATAGTCTGTACATTTTTAATATTGTGTCTCCTTTTTTTAACAACTTGAAACAAATGAGATTTGTTACAAAGAAGTTACAAAGCATTGCATTATATTTGTACAGACTGCAACCTAAAAACCATGCTATAAGTAGGGAATTATTATAATAAAGATTGAAATGATACTAAAGTCCAAAAAACATCACAATGGGGCTGAAGAGTCTTAGTTAAAAGATGCTCATAATTGGATTACTCATCTCAAAATAAAGTTAGAATTTTTTTTCTATTAAAAATTGGAGAAAAGTTTCTTTTGGTTAAAAACAAATTAAAGCCAATAAAAAACACTTCTACTAATAACCATATTAATTTCTATAGCAATAGAAAACAAGCACTTAGAGACTTCTTCATCTTCTTTGATCCCATTAGCATTTCAAGACTACAATAAATTATTACAAGGGCATCATCTGTCATTTGTTTTTGTTTTACAGTTCTCTAAAATAGGAGTGCCATCAGGTAGAGCCAGAAACATGAAGCATCAACCTGTTACCTCTTCTTTTAAAAATTAGCCATTGTCTTATTGAATAATTTCAATCTTTCAAAAGACTCATGATTGCAGTGATATGGGTATAGTCCCTCCATCAGAACAGATTGCACCCCTTTCATGCCTTAGTACATGATTTCATGATTTTTTTTACCAAAATTCACCACCTGCCAGACATTTAGACAGTGACAATTAAGTTCTTATTAGCTCAATCTTAATTATCCCATGTCACTTAGTTAATCCTTCATTATCAAGAGTTCAGTTTGCTGATGGACCCTTCTGTATGTAGCTAGCCTGGCCCTTGAATGGCAATCTATCACCAGGAAAGTACTCAGAGACTTTCTAGTTTGGGGAAAGCTGCTAGATTCACTTCTGAACCACTGGCATAGTCTTCAACAGCCTAGGTCAGCTCCATCAAGATGAGGCACTGGAGGAAGTCTTTACACAATAAATATTAAACCTAATATAAATTACATATCAACTTTTTAAAATTTTGTGGTGAAAAAAATTTTATCTCTTCATTTACAAATCCAGTCAAGTTTTCCTTTCCAAAGTTATTTTCAAATAGTTCACTCTGGAATAATTATTGGCCCTCTGGAGAAAGAGGAAGAAAAGTGTTTTGGTTTTTTTTTGCTAGAAACTGCAATATTCATAACTCCAAGAACTATACCAAAATTTTGTTTTAAAGTTTCTAATTGCTAGGGGAACACTGTACATGGTGACCCAAAAGTCTTAGTACAGTTTTAAACTATTAAAACTTAATAATTTTTCAAAGACTTTTGAGCTACCCTGCACTTATATTAAACAGTGAAGAAAAGGATCAGCAGTTAGATTCCGGTTGGAATGAAGTAAAGCTCCTCCCTCATTTAAAAGGGGAAAATTACTTTCCCCTGAATAGAAAAAGACACATAAGATCTTTTTGTAGAAATGCTACATGGATGTAATCAATCATTTTCTTTATGTTTCTGCTGATGGATGAAAAAGCAAAAAATGTTAAGGGCAGGGAAATAGGGAGGAGATACAATTCTTTCACATCACTCCCAGTTTCTTGTCAGAATACCCTTGCTAGGGAGCTTAGAGCTATCAGCTAAAAGAGGCTATGAGAACATTTGATACCAAGCTAGCACTAAGCCCTCAGTGACCTTGGATGAGTCCCAGGAAGCATGTCACTCTAAGACAATAGTTCAGCCACAATTACTGCTCACATGGCCAGAGCATATCTTAATCACAAAGCAACTAAGAGGAAATAAACAGACTCTTGAGTACTGAGCTGGCACATCTAACTATAGTGTGGTGAGGGGCAATATCATTACAACCTAAAATATTAACAGCTAGGAAAACAAGAAAATAACACCTGTTTAAATGTACTTTAATAACCTTTGAAAATCTTTCATCTCCAAATTTATACTTCTCTAAGTGAAATGCAAATGTAAATTCAACACATATGACCAAATGAAATAGCAACACAGGGAAAATTGACAGTAAAGATGATCAAAACAATACCTCATTTGCAGGGATGACCTTTGATAAGGAAGGATTAAACTACTGGCTTTCAATAATGAAGATTTAAGTTAACAAGCACTTGATTGTCATTGGCTAAAGACTTTTCATTTTCTACATTTTGACCAACTGACCATGTTCAGAAATGTGTGTGGTTCTAAAATTCATTTTTAATTCTTAGGACTAAGCCCTCATTAGCCAGTCCATCCCTGCTTCACCCCACACTCCTACCCCCCACCCCACCATTACACCTCAGTCAACAGTCAATCTACAAGAGAAATTCCAAAATATAGAAAAATATAGAATTTAGGGATGGGAATTGGGGACAATGCCACTTTGGGATTTAGCTATTTATTGTGGCTAAAATTTTTTCGAGTGTAACTGTTAATGAATACAGGGAGACTATTACAAATGGGGGGGGTCGAGAATGGAATGGGGGAAGGAGACAACAACGAACCCAGGTTGTAGGACCTTGAACAGTTAATAATTCTGTGTCCCTGAGCCAGCCCCTTCCCTACTACCAGGGGTAGTGTTATCATACCTGCTACAAAGTGAAATCTAACTACATTCCTATCCTAGGAAAAAGAAGGGTTGCAAGAATGAAGAGAGGCAAAGATGGGTTAGGTACAAGAGAAGGTCTCCTCTGGGTGCCCGGGGCTAAGGAGGTATGGCCCAATGGCAGGTATGGAGCGTCTTACTTAAGAAATATCAAATTTGTATTCCCTCTGCATCAGTATGTATCTCCCTTTCATAAAGAGATTTTTTTGAGGTACATAGTTGTATGTCTAGAAAAAATATACAAGTTAAACAAAAAGATATTTGAACTACTATAGCAGAAATTGGGCTCCTTTAGAAACTGAGGGCATTTTTAAGTCACTACTCTGCTATGTGGATACAAAAAAGTCTTCTGAATGAGAAATTCTTGTCTGCTAACGAGATGGTAAAAAAAGATGTTGTCCTTTTTGGCATAGTATGTACTATACTGTAACATCTGAATACCTGTGCAATGTTTAATTTGTTTATTATAATTTTGTTTTCCAAAAGGTTGTGTTGGTGATTTGGGGTATGTGTACACAAATATATACATGCACATACATATAAAGAGAAAGAGATGTTGAGAGTAAGTGTACTTCTTGCTGATGATCACAAAATACTGTGAATTATTTTGCAGGGAAAAGATGAGGTATGATTTGGGACTGCTGGATTTGGATTAAATGATTGGTATAAACCAGCTTTGTATAATTTCCATCAGATGGACATAAATCCCCAAATTCTGCATTTAAAGGATCATCACACTGATCTCTAATATCCCACAGAACAGCTTTGAGTCCGGTGGGTGAAAGATGTCTCCAGTCCAGCATAGGAAAAACCAGGCTCAAAGCTGAATAGTCAACATGTCTTTGTTGTTCACGTACTACGTTCCTAACACTGTGTTAGGTGTTATGGGAGAAAAAGGAAGTATAAGACATGATGCCTTCCACAAAGAACTTCCTCTAAGCAAAAGACAGATGTCTCAGCTAAAACCTCATCATCTGTGGATTCACCATTAGTAAACAACCTGAGGAAAGAGAAGGCAAGGCTGGGATGGGTAGAGACATTGCCTTTCACTATCGCCTACTGGACTGGAAGCTTCCTAAATAACTTCCAGTGAACATCATTATTACACATAATCCCCAATAGTTTATATGAGGTAAAGTACCTCATGCACTTTACTGTGTCCACAATTATGAATCTCTTTCAAAGTCACTCAAGAATGATTTAGAAAACCTTGAGTACCAACAGACCTCAAGCATCACTAGAACTACAAAACCAAAAACACAAAACCCACATCCCAACTTAGAAGACTTTTCTTCAAGTCACCAGCACATTTATTAAAAAAAAATCCACATGTAATTTTACTAAGAACATTGTATATTGCATTCATATGCAGTTATGACAGACAAGTTAAGTATAGGCAGAGAATTCATCCTCAGATGTTATTGCTTTAGAACAGGCAAAACATCTTAATTTTTTACAGCACATAATTTGTTATTGGCTTAAAATAGCATACATCAAACATTTCATTTTCTACAAATGTATTTTAAACCAATAATTAATATACAATGTCTGTCCACTGTAGCAATAGGCTTCCATCTTAATGAGGTTTTGATCTAATGTAGCAATTCTGACATCTGAAGCAGTTAAAACAAGGCTGTATAATAGGACTTACCACAGCATTAGAGAGCTTTACCTGTGGGCACTGCATAATCATTTATCAAAAGAAGTCCCTTTATTGTAAGTTCTTTCATCCTAATGGTATTTTTGACTGGAAAATCCAAAAACGATAGGGTATAATTTTAAAAGAATTGGCCAATTAGAGCTTCTGATTTTTTTCTTTACAGAGACTTCTTAAAGAAGCTTGATCCCAAAAGTGAGGCCGAATTCCTAAACTGTATTAATTACTGCTATATCATCTCTTTTAAGAAGAGTCCAGGTGACAAGGTCAAGGCTTGATGTTGGTTCTGATTAATTTCTCACAGAACTGCCCTCCCTGCGAGAACCCTCTCCCAAATTGTTGAGGAGGGAGGACAAAATGATTCCTTATTAGAAGGATCAGCTGGAAAAATTTTGTCTGAGGGGTGAAGTATTGCGGCAGAACCAGGCTAACAATTCTCTTATTCCATTCCAGAACCTCAGGTAGTATTTTTACTGCAGGGCTTCCCCCTCCTCACCCCCCAGCAGCTAGGGGGCAGCTAGATATCTGCTAGGATCACCATACTCGCCAGGTTCTTGCAATTTTCACTTCAGGATCTATAATTTAGTCTTTTGACAGGCTGGACAAAATTAGAGATGGCTAAATGTAGGGTAGGAAGAGAAATGATCAGGATCTAAAATCAATGTCTACTCTCTAAAAATTCTATTTTGGCAAATACCAAGAAGACTACTAGCTATTAGTGATTTGTACTAGTCCTAGCAGTAGTACTACAAGTCTGTAGTACTACAGACTAATGTCTCCAAACAATCTCCATTTCTTGGGCAAATGGAGTCATTAGAAGACTGTCCATGTGACACCCCATGTGCCATAACACTGTCTCCAAAAAGGAGTCTTACTGCCTTCTCATGTACAGATGCTTTCCCTGAGCAGTGCGAGGGCAGGGATTTCAAGCCTCAAAACTCAGTCTGTGGATATACCCTTGGTAGGACTATACAATAAGGACTGGGAAAGGTGGGGAAAGGCAAGGAGAATGGGGAGACATCCTTGATTCCTTAGCACTACTGCTAATCACAAGTTCTTACTTTTCCTTTTTCTCTTCCTAAAAAAAAAAAATCAGGTCACTATTGTTAAAATACAAGAAAGCAGATGTCAACATTAAAAGTCATACCTAGGTCAGAAACACATTTTGAACAAATGAAAATATCTTACTGAACTCTCCTACTAAATAACAGACTGGGAGTATTTTTGGAGTATTTTTGTACACAAAAATTTTATGAGGAAAAATTTTTTTCTAAACAAAATCACTGATTTTTAGTAAATACAAAGGAAGCTAAAAAAGTTGAAAATATGCTAAGATACATACTTTGCTGTTTAAACAAGAAGACTGTGTAAGTAAGGATTGTAAAAAGTACATCAATCTCTTTTATTCTTTCCAAAATTCCTCTAAGAAGTTTCTTTAAAAAGATTAATTTGCCTAGAATACTTTTCAATCCTCTCCATAAACCAAATTTTGGTAAAAATAATTAGTTTTTACCCCTCCCATTATGTTCCTTCATCCTAATGGTATTTTTGGACTGGAAAATCCAAAAAGGATGATGCATTATTTTAAAAGAATTAGGCCAGAAGAGCTTCTGATTTTTTTTTCTTCTCCATAAAGGCTCCTTACAGAAGCTTGATTCCAGGGGAAGCTAGGTGGCGCAGCAGATGGAGCACGGGCCCTGAAGTCAGGAGGACCTGAGTTCAAATCCAGCCTCAGACACATAACACTTACTAGCTGCGTGACCCTGGGCAAGTCACTTAACCCCACTGCCTAAACAAAAAAACAAACAAACAAACAGAAGCTTGATTCCAAAAGTGAGGCCCAGTGGCTAAACTGTATAAATTCCTGCTATATGCTCTTATTAAAGAAGAGTCTTGTTCTGCCAAAGTTCTCTGGTTAGCATTTACAGTACTACAGGTATAGCTATGCTGGGGTTAAATACATGAGGTTTCCAAGCAGGCTTTTGTGGGCTAGCCTGAACCTAAATATTTATAGCATCATTTCTATGAGAAAATGCGTACCACATCACCTTTAGGCAGTCATCACCTCACCTGGACCCCACCAACAGAACTGGATTCCAGATTTCTCCTTCTTCTAGCCATCCT
Organism: Phascolarctos cinereus; assembly: GCF_003287225.1. Lineage (NCBI taxonomy): Eukaryota > Metazoa > Chordata > Mammalia > Diprotodontia > Phascolarctidae > Phascolarctos > Phascolarctos cinereus. The sequence goes on along the minus strand of NW_027555847.1, from coordinate 392,103,480 downwards.
TCACATAGCTGCCAAAATGATCTTCCTAAATCACATGTGACCATGCCACTCCCCTGCTAAAAAACCTTCAAAAGCTATTGCCTCTAGATAAAATACAAACTTCTTATCTTGGTATTTAAAGGCATGGACATGGTGGCTTCCAGCCTACCTTTCTAGGTTTGTTTCACAGTTTCCTTCATACACTCTGTGTTCCAGTCAAGCTGGCCTATTTGCTATATCCTAACTCTGACATTCTATTTCCCATTTCCATGATTTTGCAAAGGTAGTCCTCAAAATTTGGAATGTACTCATTCCTCATTTGCGTGTTTGTCTCCCTCACCTTCACCAAGGTCCAATCCACGTGCCACATCCTATAGGAAGCATGTCCTGATGTTCCCACTTGATATAATTTTCTCCTTCTCTTTAAATATTTCTGTTTTTGTGCTGTATCTCATCTCCTCCCCTCCCCTGATAGAATATAAGTTCCTGGAAGGCAGGGACTGTTCTCTCTTTTGTCTTTATAGCTCCAGTGCCTTACACATAGTTGGCATTTATAAATGCCAGGATTGGACAGGAAGATCTAAACACGGGACATTTGTAATTGAGGAGCTTCCTATATTTATTCATGTGCTGGGGAGAGCTCAGATTACACCAGTACAATTTCTAGTCACACATTTACTGCATGAAAGATGAAATTATTCTAAATCCCTTCACAGGTTTTATAAAAATGCACTTTATGAAGTTTCCTCACTTTAATGATATTTTTTCATAGTTGTAGCTTAGAAAATAAATATTCTCCTTCTATTATACATGCACACTATCTAGGAATATGATTAACTAATACTGAAAAAGAAATATTTACACTGAAGACACTGAGACTATGGAGACTTTTTGGTTTCTAAGATGTAAAAAGAGATGATAATTTATTGTCTATTCTAGGTCACATATACTTACAACGGAAATGAAAATGTCTAATCTGCAAAGCAATGCACAAAATGAAAAATTTCCATCATTTATTGACAATGTCATGAACAATTATACTAAAATGGCTATTACCTGGTACAAACCCATTGCTAAAAATGCACTTTAAAAAGAAAGCATGGGATCCAATAGCTCTAACACACAGTGTTACAAATAAAAGAAAAAACCATATTTGTTTTGGTAACTCTGGATATATGCAAAGCATACCAGATCTACCCTGTAGCACTGCTTTTTATTCAGAAACTTTGATGGGACATTAAAAGTGTTCCAGGCAACTACATAGAACATTGCAAGTCATCTACAATGTTCTTTTTGTAGTGTTGTCTAGATATTGGAGCTAAAAATGACATGAAAGCTTTTTAAGGTTTTATAGTTGGGAAAAGTCATAAAGTGTGTTTTTATAGTCCAACTGATTTTACAGATTTCTTCACATTAATGAAATTAATGATACTTAAGATAAAGCATAGATTTATCTCCATAGGTAGGAGATAAAGATTTATACCTTATGAAATTAGCTCCAGAACCAAGAATATCTTGAAGGATCAACTCTTTGAATTGAGGAATTCCTACAAAGCATTTCCAAGTTTGTTTATTCAAGCAATAAATTGTGGCATACTCAATGTATATACCCAATTAAGCATGCTGTTTTTCCGACACTGAAAGTTGGCGAATTAAGATAAACAAGGTTATGCTTTTAATAGGCAATAAGCAAATTAGACTCTCCTACTTTCCCACTGACTACATATAAATGGACCATAGATGTGCTCAGGGACACAGTGAGCTGGGGTGATAACTGAAGTCTATTCTGGGATACTCTGACTTGTTTCCATATTCTTGTAATATTAAACAAGTTTCCCGTTAGTTCAAAAAATTACTCTCTTGTTGGTGTAAATATTACCCTTAGAATGTGAATGTCCTCAGTTTGACTCACAAAGTGATTTCCATTTTCATATGTGTTGAGTCAAAAGCACTGAGAAGCACAGAGAAGGAGACATTGGGGTTGACAGACCAGGGTAAGCCTAGCCTTAATCTGTCAACTTTATGTCCTCTTTACCATCAAATACCTATAATATATGAGAAAAATGTCCCAACCTCCTGATTAGTTCTTTTCCTGAAGAAATTACATATTATACAGTGATTAGATATTGAAGTTACATTCACATATTAATGCAGAAACAGAAAGAGGAATTACATAAAGAAAAATAGAAAGGTTTTAGTTTCTCACAGGGCCCTGAATCAAAAAATATATAAAAGGATCTTTTTAAAATAATCACTTCTTTGTGAACATATTAACACATGGATGTCAATTTTTAAATTGTCATGTTAACTTGCCAATAAAATAGGAAAAAACCCAACATTTTAAATATTTTTAATTTTTTTTTGCATTTTGTTGGGGATATCTATGTTTCACTTTTTCAACAATGTACAAAAATAATACTACAAGACTATCCACTTAACCTATCTCCAGCTCTTGCAAAGTCCTGAGGCCCTGGAAAAAGCTGTTGTCATCAATCCTCACTGTAGATGTCTCCAGCAAATGGCAGGTGCACATGGCTGCCTGTGACATTGGGCAACCGAGACAAATCTGGCAGGTTCTGGATGCGAGACCTGAGTTCTTTTCGAACCTGGGATACTCTGGCTAACTTGCGCTTGTATTCCTGTAATGAAATAACTCTGTATAAGCATTTGCTGAAGTTACACCAAGACAAGCTACTTAGCTAACAAGCTGACCATTTCATAAAGCTTGCAAAATAAATGAACAGTAATAATGCAATTTTTTTTTGGGGACTGCCAGTCAAGACCATAAGGAAAAGCAGCACTTTGGAAATATGATTAACCAGATAAATTTTGATGCAATTAAATCAGTACCAATATTCCCATCCTGTGTGTGCGTGGGGAATTATAATACCTTAGTAAATCTGACACCAATACATAAGAATTTCATCCAATGGAATGCTATTAGAAATTAAAATTGTGTTACAAAGTGCCCTTATCAGATAGGTAACATGGATAAAGTATTTGTGTTTCTCCTGTTTTTAAAGTTGTGAGCAGATTACCATGTATCTTGAACAACAAACTATGCTGATACACATAAAATAATAGATGTTCACTTTTTTATATCATACTTGCCTCATAACCAACCTCGTTTAGTTAGTATCTTGGAAAGGGGTCAGCTAGGCAGGCTGACAGTAAACCTCCTTTAATCCCATTTTAGCTTCTTAGAGAAAAATCTCTTGATCTTGTAGAACCCATGAAGGGTGGGGCTGAGTCCTGTAGGAGAGTTCTAGCTTCACCCTGGACAGTAATAAAGACAGGTCTGGGTCCAAGTCACCCAGTCACTGCCCAACCTTTAGATGAAACAAGAAACATGGTCTAGGCTTAAAAGAGAAGTGCAGGAGCTATAGGACCTATGACTGGGAGGCGATTTCTATGGACTTCCGGGAAGGGAATGAGGAATGAATCAGGCAGTACCTCTATAAAAACCTTTGGATTGGTAGCACTATAAGGCAATATCTATATATTATATTAGTACATTACCAAATTAGATTATACAGGGTAGCCATGATGCAGGAAGAACAGAAAAAACAGCAAAGAGTAATTTCATAAGAGATAAAAAAAAAATTCATGACCTCAGATGTCTAGGTATATTTATATGAAGTATGAGAAACAAGGAAAGTCAACTAGATTTTCTAATGCAAGGAGGCAAATTTGACTTTATAAATTGTCACTGAGACTTGGTGGGATAGTCCCATGACTGGAAGATGGTTCTGGAAGGATATAACTTATTTAAAAAGAACTGAATAAACAGAGTAGGGGCCTATTAAAACGATTTAATCATACAAGAAAATCCAGGGTCAGCAATAGGAAGTTGGGTAGACAATATTTCAGTGAAGACCTACAGGGGGAGAAACATAAGGGACATTTTGATAGGTATATACCCTAAATGACCTGGAAAGAAGGAAGAAACAGATAATAAGTTTAGAAAACAGATCACGAGCCTTACACAGATACATAAAATAACAGCAGGACCTTCAATTACGAAGACATCTATTGGAGTTTTCTACCAACAGCAGAGCAACTAATGTCTTGGCTTAATCAAATGAGGGAAAGTATGTGAAGTGTTCTGCAAACCTTAAAGTGCTATATAAATGTCATTTAATAGCTATTCATGAGATCTTCATCCTCCAAAAGGTGGTGGAAACATCAAGAGAAGCTATTCTTTGGTAATTTGGGCCCAATAAGGTACACAACTGGTCCTTGTTCCACTTTAGACTAGAAATGATGGAAATTTATTTTCTTTACTGACAAAGTTATTAGATTAATAGATCAGGGAATGTCATAAAATATAGCTTACTAAGATATCTACAAAGCGTTCCTAATAGTCTCTCATGAATTTATCCTTGTGAACAAGATGGAGAAATATGAGCTAAATGAAATTATAATTAGGTAGATAGGAAACTGGTTGAATGGACAGATCCAAAGAACAGTTATTAACAAATAATATTAATAGAATTAATGGCTCAAGGTTCACTTGAAAAGCCTACAATTACAGAGTCCTGGGGATCTGTGATTAGCTACTGAATATTCTTATCAGTGACATGGATAATAAAGCATAAATGGAATACTTATCAAATTTGCTCCTGACACAAACCTTTGCTTAACACGGTGGATAAGTCAATATTCAAAAATAAGTTGATGGCCTATAAAGCTGGAACAAATTTAATACCAAACTAGGAGTCGGCAGAGGGGAATGGAGATTGGCTGTCATTTTTCCCTGGTGATTTATATTTATGTTCAACTAAAACCCCTAGGTTTAACTTTTTTTTCCACATGAATTTCTCCATGTCTCCCTATACTTATGTATTTTTTTGTTTTAAAAATTATTATACAGTTAATTATCAAGTTAAATAACTTGGTTTATTTTGCCCAGGAAAGAAAAAACTTGAGGAGGAATAAGATAGCTGTCTTTAAGTAGCTAAAGGACTGCCTGTAGACTAAATCAAGAGTTTTTAAACTGCCACCCCCAGATCCCCAAGGGACCTGTGGATAGATTTCAAGGGGTCTGTGAATCTGAATGGGAAAAAAAAATTACAGTTTTATTTTCACTAACCTTTAGCAGGTTTTGCCCTCTTCATAAAGAAGCTAGGTTTCCAACTTCCATCAAGGGGTAGATAGGGAGAGTGAATCGGAGCAAAAGTAGCTGGTCCTTCAAGTAAGAAGGAAGAAAGGAAATCATAAAGCCTCTTTATGCTCCCTTGTTTCAGGATCAGACTTTTCCCTAGGCTGAGGAGGGAAGCAATATGACCTCAGGAAGGTCCCCTTCCTCCAAATCTCTAGCTCTACACTACTTGAAAATTTTCATTTATCTCACACTGTCTGAAATTCTATCAAGAGATAACTTTGAGCTCATACATATCATGTATTAAAATACACATATCCCTACATAGTGGTAAAGAGTTAGTGTGAATCAATTTAATGTGGCTACTTTCTTCATAAAATTCATTTGAAACCAGGTTCACTAAAGGAATGGTAGAGAATAGGCCAAATATGATGCTGCTATGAGGTGCTTTGGGCAGGTCAAGGACATTAAACCCTTGGGAAAGAGAAATGGGTAGATAGAAAGTGAAGCCCATAGGGGCAGCTAGGTGGTACAGTGGATAGAGCACTGGCCCTCAAGTCAGGAGGACCCGAGTTCAAATCTGGCCTCAGACCAAACACTTGACATTAGCTGTGTGACCTTGGGCAAGTCACTTAACCCCAATTGCCAAAATAAAGTGAAGCCCTAGCAAAACTGCCTTCCTATTACAAACTTCGTCAATCTCTTTTGCCCTGCCTGAGCAATTATGTCCAGGGAGAAGGGAGAGAAATTGGAGGTTCTGACACGGGTTAATCCCCTTAATGAAAGGATTTGTTCTGTGAAGTTTGGATTCAGTCAAAGGTTTGCACTTGAGGATCAAGAGGGCCACATATGGCACAGAAGTTCCCCACCCTTGTAGCCCTCATGCCATTAACCTACTCCTCCTCCTATGACACACACACACACCCCTTTATGTCTTTTTCCTTCTCTTCTAACTCTTGCCCAATATCTCTGGAAAATTTCCTCATTCCTTTTCCTTTAATTTCTGAATCAAAAATTTCACCTAAGGATTTCTGATGGTATTGGGAGTACTACTGATTTACCTTTACTAAGTCATACTTTGGGCACAAATTTTCAAGTAAAATTAGACATAACTAAATCTTTGAAAGTATTCTCAGATCCTTCCTTAGAATATTCAAGGATATTCATTTGTCTCCTATCTTGCTAATTAAACCTGCTTTTTTTCCCCCAAGTACCAGCATTCAAAGTAAATTTTAAAAACTTGTGTATTCAATTTTCTGATCCAATTGTATTGTGTATTTAAAGTTTCCTATGATTTTTATTTTAAAAATACTCTATTTCAGTCACTCAATGAATTTAAATAGGCTTTTGTGTGATATTCTAATATTCTAACCACAATTTATAATGAGGTTTATTATTACATTAATTACATATTATACAAATATTCATCATAATTTCCTCATATATCTGAGGAAAATGTATAATGAGTTCTAAAGGACTAAATTACAAATGAACTTATGAACATGATTTTTTTTTTGACTTGGGAACTGCCTATCTTCAACTAGCATAATTTAGGATTAAAGAAGTTGTTGACTTCTAATCCTGACAAGTGTAAGACAAGTTCTTTAAAGTGAGGGAAAAATTCAGTCCACTAAACTTGAAAGGCACATGAAGATTCTAAGACCAAACTGAAGGACAGAGAAGCTGGTATCCAGGATCAGACTTTTCCCTAGGCTGAGTAGGGAAGCAATATGACCTCAGGAAGGTCCCCTTCCTCCAAATCTCTAGCTCTACACTACTTGAAAATTTTCATTTATCTTTCACTGCCTGAAATTCTATCAAGAGATAACTTTGAGCTCATATATACCATATATTAAAATACATATATCCCTACATGGTGGTAAAGAGTTAGTGTGAATCAATTTGATGTGGCTACTTTCTTCATAAAATTCAGTTGAAACCAGGTTCAAAAGCTTAAATCAAAGACTACTATCAGACATTCTAGCCCAGTTACTAAAACTAGTCCAAAATAAGCTATTAACTAAAATATTAAAATAGCAAGCAGTAAGTCAGTCAACTAGGTTTTAAAAACAGCTGAAAGCAAGTACGCTCACAATTAGTAAAGAATATGTATTTCTTTTGTGAAAGTATGATTCTTTCAAGGCCTTCCTTTTAATTCCCCAAGGGTAAATGGATAATGACCTGGGCACATTATTGAATTAGAGAAAGAGAGAAGGCTAGATTGCTTTAAGGAAACAGCAAAGCCTTTGATGATTCCAAGCTACTCTGAAACAAGTGTCCATCCTTTAATATGAAAATCCTTCCAGTGACATTGTATGATGGTTGTAGATCATGGGAATCTAAAATCTGTGAAGAATTTGAGGATCACTCAAAGGGAAATGGAAAAGCAAATTGTACATATAAGCAGGTTGCAACATTTAAGAAACAATAACTGGGCAGAAGTGGTGTCAAGGATATAATGAAAAGAATCAACAAAGCAGATGGCCTGTTTTCGTAATAGAAGTGAGGAATATACAAAAGATAGCCTATATCTTTCACTGGTATTCACTACATCAAGAGAATGTCAGGAAGGCCCCTAAGACATTAAGCCTCTCTATGGTGAATTTATAGAAGAATGTAGACAAGAATGACATAGACAGGAAAGACATAGAATCACAGATGCAATGGAATACTGAAGTGTTGTTGATGAGCAACATATCAATTAAGTATAAGACATTACATGTTACCATATGAATTGGTTGCCTGTGAGGCTAAAGATTTTATTGGATGCTGTGAGAATATAAACTAGAAAAGTAATTGATACTTCATTAATTATTGACAGTGCAGACCAAGTTAAGAAAGGGCAGGGCTAAATGGACATAAAAGCACCTGTCAGGAGCACCTAGAGTAAGTATAGATACAATATCCTTTCTGGTTTCCAGAAGCAGTTATAAAGGACTGTGGTTTATTTGTTGATCCAAGCATAGATATTTAAAGGTTTCAGAGACCTTCATACGATTTATGCTATGTGTACCTTTTCTGTGCTTGTTTCCAAATCTGTGAAAGGAAGAGGTTGGACTCAATGATCTCTAAAGTCCCTTCCAGCTAATCATTCTAAGACATATCTTTGAAGAGAATTATAGAATCCTAGAGTTGGAAAAGACCTTAGAGATCATCTTGTTCATCACTTAAAGTTTTAATCCTATCTACAACATTCCTAATGTGTCCATACAGCTTTTATGTGAAGACTCCCAGTCACTGGAAACCTCTCTCTTTTTGGACAAGTTATTGTTAAGAATTGCTCCATTAATATTAAGCTATATTGTGTATTCTTATTACTTCCAACATTAGTTCTAGTCCTAGCTATATATTTAGAGCTCCAGGAGACCTAAGTTCATACAGTCCAACCTATTACATTTAGAAGAGAACTGAAGCCCAAGATATTAAGCGACTAGCAATGAGTTACACCGCTAGTAACTTAAGTGTCTGAGAAGAGATCTGAACCCAGATCCTCTCCGACTCCTAGTCCAGCAGTTACGGTCAATGCCATGCTGCCCTTAATTTAAGGTCAAGCAGAAAGGTTTAATCCTACTTTCTCATAGAATAACTTCCTTTTTTTATTTTGTTTTGGTTTTTTTTGCCTAGGCAATGGGGTTAAGTGACTTGCCCAGGGTCACACAGCTAGTAAGTGTTATGTGTCTGAGGCCAGATCTGAACTCAGGTCCTCCTGAATTCAGGGCCAGTGCTCTATCCACTGCTCCATCTAGCTGCCCCAGAATAACTCATTCAATAACTGTAAAGAGCTCTAGATTGTTAGGTGGTCCAATAGGTAGAGAATTCAATGTGGGAGTTGGGAAAACCTGAGTTTGAATCCTGCCCTGGATACTAGCAGTGCAACCTTGGGCAAGTTGCTTAACCTCTTCTAATTTAAGGTGCCTCACCTGTAAAAATAGGGATAATAACACCTTTCTCACAGGGTTGTTCTAAGGATCATGTGAGATAACACCTGTAAAGTGCTTTGCAAACCTGAAAATACTGTATCAATCAATGCTAGCTACTGTGTTAGCCCACAGGCTTCCCTTGTTTAGGAAAAACATCTCCATATCCTTCAATCAATCTTTGTGTGGTGTGGTTTAAATTCCATCACCGTCTTAAGACACAGTATTCCTGATATGGTCTGAAAATTAAAGAGTAAATGACAACTTCTGTCTCCCTCATTATGAATGCTCTACTCTATTCATTCAGCCTAAGACTGTACCAGACTTTTTGGTTACCACAGCATGTTGAAGAGTCATAGAGAACTTTTAGTCTGTTAAAACCTCCCAGTCATTTTTCATATAATTACTCTCTGATCCCATCTACCTCCATCCCATACTTGTATAGTTGATTGTGTAAATAATATTTGAAGGGGTGGAATAAGAAAGATTTCCAAGGACAAGGAATCAACATCAATAGCAAAAAGTATTAGTGATTAACTTCAACAATCTAACTTGCATTAAGTGTCTACCACATGTGATAGGCTCTGGAAGAGCAGATGCTTCATGGCAGAAATAGTCCCTGCCCCTGCTTACAGTCTATTAAAGGAATATGACATATACTTGTACACACATATATACATATTATACATGGCAAGCGCATAACAGAAATATAAAGTTCTAGATGTGTTGCAAAGGGGAAAATCATGATAGGATAATCTCAGGGAATGGTTCCTAGAAGAGGCGGTATTTGAACTGGCCATTAAATAATGGGTAATTTTGTATTAGCCATTGTACAAAATAAGACAGTGAACAGAAGATTAAAGTTTAAAAGATTAAAATTAATAGTGTAGCAACAAGGGTCCAACTGAAAGTAGATGGTATGTTTGGTGGACTCAGAGTAGTTCTGTGATTTCTTCCAGGAGCATTTTGGTGCACAGGAGTAGGAGCAGAGGAAGGGTTACTTATGGTAGGAGTTACTTATGAGAACTATCAGGGCAAGAAAGATGGCAGGCCAAGCAAGAACAGGAAAGAGGGTATTACTGAAATGCCTGATTGTTATAATGCCACTAAAATGCCATTGCCAGGTCCTAAGTGTGGAAATTTTACATAACTTACATAGACTAAATCGAATCTCAACTCCATGAAGAATTCCCTAATCTTTTAAGACAAGAGTGGTATCTTCTCTAAACTTATAGCACACAATGTCTATAGCTGCTTTGTCACATCTCCTTCTGCTGCCTTGTATTTTTGTCTAATTTTTCAAGTGTGTGTATACTGTTACTCCAATTAGATTTTAAGTTCCTTAAGGGACTTATCTGACACTTAAAAAAAAACGAAACTACAGTACCTAGCAGTACACAAACATTTATTAGATTGAAGAGGAAGCTAGGTGGCATAGTGGATAGAATCTGGGATTTGGAGTCAAAAAACTCAAGTTTGAATCTTGACTTAAACACTTAATAAATCTGTTACCCTGGGCAAGTAACCTAACCTGTCAGCTTCAGTTTCTTTATCTGTAAAATGGGAATAATAACATTTAATTTCCAAGTTATGTTCTGAGTATCGAATGAGGTAATACAAGTAAAGTGCTTTGCAAATCTTAAGGCATTATATAAATATTAACTATTATTAAAATTTATTATTTTTACACAGCATGAGATATTTTTTGTGAAGTAGTTAAGTTTTAAAAATGGGTACAGATTGTGATCCTCAAACATTTGAAAATATTCCCACATAGCTTGAAGTTTCAGTAACTTTACCACCCTTACGATAATTTTGGTCCCATATAAAAATTAATTCAAAAGTGTCTGGATATGAAAAATAGCAATTTGATAACTATAGGGGAAATGATTCCTGATCATATTAATGGAAAAAAAGGGGGGAGGATTACAAAGTTTCTTCTCAAAAGCGCATTTCCAAATATATATCGATTCAATAAGCAGTGAAGTGACTGCTCTGTGTACCTGGCACTATGTTACGTGCCAGGGATACAAATCTATGAAAAGTAAAAAAAAAAGTATTTCAAAATGACAGATCTTTCAGTTACCATTTTCACTTCCAAAATGGTTCCCTTTCCAAATCTCTCCATTTCTTGTTTTAGTTTCCTAGCTAGAAACATAGGCATAATCTTGGCTCTTTTTTGTCCTCCAATCACCCATCAAGTTTCCATCTCCAAAATGTCTTCCAGAGTCACCCTTTATTCTCCTTTCCCACTCCAGGTTCTCAATACCTTTGCAGATATTCCTTACTTTAGATCAGGGGTTTTTAATGCTTTTTGTGTCTTGGACCCTCTGTCAATCTAGTAAAGCCTATGAAGTCCTTCTCAAAATGTTTTTAAATGCATCAAAAAAAATAGAGGTTTGCAAAGAAAACTAATTATATTGAAAGTTACCAAATACATAGTTAGATAGATATAGACATAGATACAGATATAGATATAGATAGATATAAATATATTAAAACAAGTTCACGGACCCAAGATTAAGAATCTCCAAGAGCTCTATTGTTTCCTCTTCTCTAATCTGGCTTGGTTTTCAATTCCTCCACAATTTTATAGGTACTACTCTACCTTAAAAAAAAATGGAGACAATATTTGTACTACTACCTTATATAGATCAAATGAGACGATGTATGTAAAACACTTTATGTGACAAAATTCTTCCTCTTCTCCAGTCAAACCAGTTTATCAACCCCAAAGACAATGTAGCTTCTGGCTTCTATTTTTGTCATCTCATTCCATTCCCTAATCCTCTGAAAAATCTTCAAGTTCCAACTTACATATATATCTTCCTTTAGGAAGACCACTCAAGTCCACAAGGAACTTTCCCTTCCTCCAACACAGACTAGATTGGTTGAGAATTTACATTTTGCTTTACTTTCTAATTATTTAAAGTATATTAGGCTTGTTTTCTTAATATGACTGCAAACTCCTTGAGGGTATGGGTGTGTGTGTGTGTGTGTGTGTGTGGTGTGTGTGTGTGGTGTGTGTGTGTGTGTGGTGTGTGTAAACATATATACAGAGAAAGAGAATCCTTGCCTTATCTCTCACATAGTGCTAGCCTCATAGCAGGTAAATACCTAATAACTGGTTGCTTAATTAAGAAAAATGTGTATGGAAACTGATTAAAAGAATGGTTAATTAAAATGTTGTCAGTGTAGTCTGATGTGGCCTTTTAATGTGTTCTTGGGAGAGGATTCTGGGAAGATGGCAGAGTAGGTCAAAAAATTCCAAGCTCTCCAGATTTCCCCCACAAACAAGACAAAATAGTGCCTCAGAGCAAATGTAGAGCAGTAAAAATAAACAAAAGCTGGGGCAGAACAGTGCTCCTCCTGGGACAACTGGAGAAGATCTGAAGAAAAATCCCAGGACTGAGATTTGGTCCTTCTGAAGCGTAAACACCTCCAGGATAGTTATGCTGAAACAGGAAGCAGCGGAACTCTGGGGCTAGCTGGGTTAGGAGGTCACCTCAGCCCCAGCCACAAGAATTTTTACCTCCAAGTGTGGGGAGTCAAGCATGTGGGGAGTCCAGCAGGTAAGCAGGGGAAGATTGAGGGAACCTCTGCTGATAAGGGACGCAGGGCCCAGCGGTACTGCCAAGATGTGGCCCTTGGTGAAAAGGAACCAGCACATGCCTGGTGAGTGCAGAAGCAGAGGAGGGCTATGGGCACTTATAGGAGGGCAGAGTTGGTTTCAGTTCCAGGCCAGAAGGGAGAACTGAAGGAGGATCTGAGGCTAGAGGCACCATCCCCCATACCTCAGGACTAGAGGTGATTATAACAATAAGCTGCTACAAATAAAAAAGAATGAACAGGCAAAAGAGAAAGAACCCAACTATAGAAAGCTACTATGGGAATAGAGAAGAAATTAAAGCAAAAAAAAAAAAGCTTCTCCTACCCCAAATATTAATGTCAAATGGTCACCTACCCAAAATAAATTCACAGAAGAACTTTAAAGAGGCTTTAAAAAATCAAATGAGAGAGATGGAGGAAAAATTTTTTTAAAAATCCAAGAAAAACAAGATTATGAAAAGAAAGTGAACCAACTGGAAAAGAAGATCCAGAATCTTAAGAAAATAGCTCCTTGAAAATTAGAATTGGGCAAGAGGAAGCCAGCAAAGTTATAAGAAATCTAGAAATAAAATAAAATATAAAGAATGAAAAAGAAGAAAATGTGAAACATCTCACAAGAAAAACAATTGATCTGAAGAACAGATAAAGAGAAAACATAATAATCAGACTACATGAAAGCTCTAATCAAAAACAGAATTTTGATACAATAATACAAGAAATAATTAAAATAAAACTGTCCTGAAGCATTACAACAAGAGGGGAAAGAAGAAACAGAAAAAAACCCACTGATCACCACCTGAAAGAGATCCTACGAGGAAAACCTACAGGAATATCATAACCCCCAGCTCAAAATAAAAATATTATGAACAACAAGAAAAAAACAATTCAAATATGGTAGAGCCACAATCAGAATCACACAAGACCTAGAAGAAGTGATATTAAAGACCACAGATCTTGGAACACTATATATCAAAGAGCAAAGGAACTTGGGTTGTGGCCAAAAATATCATACCCAGCAAAGTTAAGCGTACTCGCAAATGAAAAAAAAAAAGATATTCAATGAATTGCCAGACTTCCAGGATTTTGTTGCAAAAACCCCCTGAACTTAACAGAAAATTTGATATACAAGATCCAAAAGAAATATAAGGTATACATCAAAGAATATGTACAAGGGACTCAATAAGGACAGACTGTTTATTTTTCATATGAAAACAAATGTCTAAGATTGTTATTAGTATATGGGTAGTTCAAAAGACTGGGGTAGGCCAGAGTATGATATAACCCTAAAAACTAAAACTGTTTAGGAAAACGTAAAAAGAGTAATTATCCTATACAAACGAGGTGTGAGAGGAAGAACTGACAGAGAAATTAGATGCAGGAAAAGGGCTAGTCGTTCTGGAACCCTACTCTCATCAGAAATGGGTTAAAGAGGGAACAATACATATATATCTAGAAGGGTATAAAAGTCTTCTAAATTCAGAAAGAAATAAAAAGCTAAGGAAGGGAGGGAGAAAATAAGGGAGAGAATTTTAAAGGGAACCCTACTCACCTCAGATCTGAGTTAAAGAGAGAACAATATATACATTTAGAAGGGAAAAAAAGTCTTTAAAATTTGTAAAGAAATAAGAGGGTGAGGGAATAGGATAAGGGGAGGTATAAAAGAGTATCTAGATTAACAGGAATAGGATAAAGAGGGAATAACACATTTGGAAGGCTATAAAAGTCTTCTAAATTCAGACAGAAACAAGAGGGTAAGAGGAAAGGGTGGGAGGGAGAGAGGATAAGGGAAGGATCTTTGGGGGGGAGGGGTAGGTTAAGTAAGAGGAAGGCAAGGTAGTGGGTAGAAGTAAAAGCCATGAGGGACAGGAAATAAGAGATATACACAGACATAAAATAAAGAATAGGGGGCAGCTAGGTGGTGCACTGGATAGAGCACCAGCCCTGAAGTCAGGAGTACCTGAGTTCAAATCTGGCCTCAGACCAAACACTTGACACTTACTAGCTGTGTGACCCTGGGCAAGTCACTTAACCCCAATTGCAAAAAAAAAAAAAACAGAAGTAGAATTTATTAGGGGAAAAAAAAGAGCAGGGTATTAATCGTGATCTCAGACACAGTTAAAGCTAAAATAGATTTAATCAAAAGAGAAAAATGGGGAAACTACACTATATGTCAGATATATATAAGATTTGTCCTTAATTTTGCTGTGCTCTGTCTTTGAGAGGCTTAATTATTTTGTTGTTGTGGTTCTTTTGTTTCGTTTTGCTTTGGGTGAGGCATTTGGGGTTAAGTGACCTGCCCAGGGTCACACAGCTAGTAAGTTTCAAGTGTCTGAGGCCAGATTTTGAACTCAGGTCCTCCGACTCCAAGGCCAGAGCTCTATCTACTGTGCCACCTAGCTGCCCCTATATATCAGCTATATTAATCAATATTATTTTAGCTTGTCTTTTTTTTTTTTGGCGAGGCAATTGGGGTGAAGTGACTTGCCCACAGTCACACACCTAGTGACTGTTACAGTGTCTGAGACCGAATTTGAATTCAGGTCCTCCCCATTTCACGGCCGGTACTCTATCCACTGTGCCACCTAGCTGCCCCATGGTTTGAACTCACATCTTTTTTCTTTTTGAATCAATATTATTTTAGAGAATTTAAAAACAACTAGACAGTATAAGGTTGGAATATTGCTGTGGTATAGGAAATGACTTGGTAGACTTAGAAAAATATGGAAAGTCTTAGACTTATGAAGGAAAATGTTATCCACCTTCAGAGAAACTTGAAGAGATAGATGTCATCAGATCTGTGCATAAGGAAGAGTAAACCAGGAGTGTGAAAAGTGGATTGGAAAGTTCAAGCAAAGACTCCTAACTTTTTTTTTTTATGGCATAGACAGCTTTGGCAGTCTGCAAAGCCCAAAGACCTCTTCTCAGAATATTTTTATGCATAAAATGTGTTTACAAAAGAAAAATTATAAAGTTATCAAAATAATTTTTTAAAAGTTCATGGATCCCAAGAACCCCTAGATTAGAGGGTACAAGATCTGCTAAAGAAATTATTATAATAGTCCAGGTGAATCATATTAACACACATACATTAGGGGGGTGACAATAGTAACAGAAAGGGAATATTTTCTCTTAGACCTTGATCTCAAAACTATTCCCTCAAGTATCTTTTTCCTGAGATCGTTCCTTCAATTCAACTCTCCCTTCAATTATAAAAAGTGTTAACTTCATAATGTTAAACAATTTTTCCTTATGCCAAAATGCAATCTGGCCCTCTGCAACTTCCTAGTTTACTCTCTGGGGCCAATCAGAATAAATCTAATCTCTTCTTCCATGTGGCATTCTCCAAATACATTAAGACAACTATCATATACTGCTTACGTGTTTTTCACAAGGCTAATTCTGCCCAGTTCCTTCTACCAGTCCCCTCACTTTCTTGGTCACCTTTCACTGGATGTATTTCAGCTTAGAATGTATTCCATATCCTAAAATATGGTGCTCAGAACTGAAGATAACACTCCAAATGTGATAGGACCTGGGAAGAGTAGAGCAGTATTATTATATAAGCTCAAAGATCTAGAACTGGAAGACAGTTCTGATATCATATTCAACTCATTTTATAGACAAAGAAGCAGAGGTTTTACATGAGAAATTAAATGACTTGAACAAGGTCACTAAGTAGTAAGTGACAGAGCTTGGACTTATCTCAGATCTTTTGACTTCACATCTAGTGCTTTTCCCATTATGTCCATGTATGTCCATGTGTTGTTCTGGAACAAGAGTGGCTTACTTTTTTTTGGCTGGTATACATTATTCATTCATACTGATCCTACAGCCCATTAAAACCTTAGTTCTTTTTCTCACACAGGTTAATCTAACCACATCCCTATTCTGTGCATGTAAAGATAATTTTTGAACCCAAGTAGGAATTCATATTTATCTACATTAAACTTCATCCTATTAAATTTGGATGGTTTTTCTAGCCTGCCTTTTTTTGCGCCTTGAATCAATAGACAGCATGTATGATCCCTTTCATCTTAGTGTCACCTGAAAATCTGATAAGCATGCCACCTATGTAAATTTAAGTCATTTATAAAAATGCTAGCTCTTTTTGTGGTGGTTAAGAATTGGAAATCAACTGGGGAATGGAAAAACAAGCTGGAGTATATGATTGTAATGGAATATTCTTGTGCTCTAAGAAATGACAAGCAAGATGATTTAGGAAAAACCTGTAAAGACTTACATGAGCTGATGCACAGTGAACAGAACCAGGAGAATGTTGTACAGTTAACAGCAATATTGTATGATGAAGAACTGTGAATGACTTGGCTGTTCTCAGCAATACAATGATCCAAGACAACCCCAAAGGACTAAAGATAAAGCATACTATCTGCCTCCAGAGAAAGAACTGATACTGAATACAGACTGATCATGTTATTTTTTCACTTTCTTTCATTTTCCCCCCTTTTATTCAAGTCTTCTTGTACAAAATGACTAATATGGAAATGTTTTACAATTAATTGCACATGTATAAGCTATATCTGATTGCTTACAACCTCAGGGACAGGGGAGGGGAAGGATAGAATTTGGAACTTAAAACTTTAAAAACCTGGAAAATTTTTTTCCAATTGAAAAAATGAAAAAGTGAAAAAACGCTAAACAGCACAGAGCCAAGCATAGATCCCTAGGCACTACATTTCCCACCAGACTCACCAATACAATAGTGACTATGTGAATTCAGTCAGCTAGTTCTAAAACTGTATAACTGTACTATCATAAAGAGCCATATCTCTTCACAGTGTCCATAAAGGTGACCTGAGGTTGTAAAATCATTTCCTGAAATCCACATATACTGTGTATCATATTCTGCTGATCTATTAAGACTAGTTGCCCTGTCCAAAAAAAAAGATTCATTTTAATCTGCACTTTACGAAGCCATGCTGACTCTTTGTGACCACTGAAATTTTAACAAACCATTTCATTTATAATGTATTCTAGAACTCTTAGGAACACAAGCCTACAGTAAGAGATCTCAATATTCTTCAGTTTATTCAAAAACTGGGATATCCATCTACATTCAATACTTGCAGCATCTTTTCTATTACCTCACAATTTTTAAAAAATAGATGACGATTAAAAAAAAAATCACATCATTCAAGTCTTTCAGCTTCCTGGGATACAGACAGTGAAGACTAGGTGACTAGAGCTCAATATCTAAATATTTATCTTGAGTTTCAATTACTATCTAACCACTTTTTGTCTAATCCTCATCCCCCTTAGAATCATTTCCCATGGAAAAATAACAGAAGAAAAACAAAAATTGAAAAGTTCCTTTTTGTTGTTCACATCATTCCATCTAACCTAATAGTAGGCCTATCCCTTCTTTGATCTTTTCCTTTTGCCTCTAAAAGGTAAAAAAGTTTAATATTCACTGCCAGTTTCAACTCATTCTAAACCATATCACTCTACCTCACTTCAATGTTTAATTTCCCTCCCTGAATTAAAATTTAAAAGTCACCTTGCTTATTGCTCATACTTTCTGCATTTGTTTATAAATATATGAGTATTTGTAAGTATTGTGTTATAGACACCATGTATTTTGTTGCCTTTCTTCTTGGAAATTGTGTTCCAGGAATTAATGGTCCTCTTCATTGATGGGCTTTTTCCTATGCTGTATCTGTTAAAATCTGTGGTATCTGGCTTAGCAAATATATGTGGATAGTTTTTGCCCTTTCCCTCCATTATCAGTTTCAGTTTAAGGGCCAGTTGGGTAGATTTGAAAGACTTCAGAAATATATTTTAGCCATCCCTCATTAGGTTCAGTCCATACTCCTGACCAACAGTTCATTATTCCTATACTTTAGGTTGTGATCTAGAAACCAAATCCTGAGACATCATCTTCTTAACCAGTTGTTCCATTTCCTAAATCAGCCTTTCTTGATGCCTTCACTAAAGTGATAAAACCAGTGCTCCTAGGGTTTCAATTTCTTTTCCATGACTTGCATAATCCATAATCCATTCCAGGTATGTTCTGATGGAATTATCATTATCACTTGTTCCCATTTGAATCATCAGTGATTGTGGGTAGTGGTTGTTAGATTTGACAAATCTCAGCTAAATTCTCGAAGACAGAGTATCTCCCAACTACTCAAGTAAGGTCAACAGAGGGCAGCTACGATACTCACTAGGAACATCACCAGCCATTATTTGTCTCTTCTTCCTCTAGCCAGAACTCGATGGCCTCTCTCCTCATGGCATGTATGGATCTACATCATAATTACAAATTACAGAGAACCTGAGAAATAGAAGACTCAAATGCTTCTTGGTTGTTTTGATTGATTGAAGAAGTTGCTTCATCATCAAAGGGTACAGGTTCTACCCTTGATGGGGCAAATTCCAGATGTATTACCTAGCTACAAAGTTTCATTAGAAATTCATTCTTTTCCTCCATTCACTTCTTTCCTTCTATCCTCCAACCTCTAGAAACAGGTTATTATTCTCCTTTGTCTCAAATGTTTCTTCATCTGTTTTCCCTTAAAAAAAACTCATCCCATTTTAAAAAAAAATTCATTTCTGTCTATAATCCTCAGAACTGAAAATTGTTCCTCTAGCTCACTTTTCCTCTGCTAAAAGACCAACTTATACTATGTACACTGACAATAATTATTTATGGTATTAGAAGCACAAATAGCATTATCTCTGCAGGTCACTGTAAAGTCTCTTTTCTTTCCATACTTGCTGGAAATGAGACTTGTGGCTAATACTTATGGATAACTGCTCTTACAGCTTGTCTGTGAGGTTCTAAGTAGAAAATTAATTTCCAGTCATTTCTTGCCTCCTTCTTCCCTCATTGGCCAAACCTGTCACATTCTACTCTCATCCTGCCTCTTCACTCTCAATGTCTTCTGATCCCAATGGCCTCTGAAAATTTACAGAAGGCTTTCCCATTTTCAGTATCTATCCTAGGGGTTCTCAAGAACCTAACTTGCTCAGCTACCTTTTATCAATGATCAGAAATTTCCTTACAAAGTCCCAATTCAAATTAGAGTTCCCCTTAGCTTTTGATTGTGAAATCTTAACACCGAGTCTGATCTAATTTTCAGAGCTAATGACCTAAATATTCCTCTTGAATCTCTTAGAACTGTCATCTAACAAAGTAGGAAACCTAGGGCTGAATGATTAGTATGGTACCCCAAATTCAGTCATAACAGGAAGAAAATATTATCTTTTGAGTCTAGCTAGAAATTTGTAAAAAATCAACGATGTTGTTCAATTGCATGGTGGTAGGTAGTGCCACAAAGTTTGACAGAGTATTTTGTATTTTACAGATATATCATCACTAAAAAAAAAAATGGTGTTAAAGAGACGTATTTTTTTTTGAGGGGGAGAAAGGCAGTAGTAAATAGGGATCATTGAAAGCACTGTATTAATTCTCAAAGTAAGATCCAGTCTCGTTTTCTATTATTCAACTCTAAGCACAAGTCATTGTATATCTGGAGTGAAAATCCAAGATACAATACTGATAATTAAATGGGCCCATCATTTCAGCAGCATTACAATTTTGTATGTATTTTTCATTCACTTTTTCTGTAGATGGTCGTATGATTTCACTGCTGTAGGTTTTGCTCAAGGGAGTGTTTTAGGCTTCCATACAATTAAGATAATGACATCAAAGAAAGACATTTAGAGAACTTCGCCAAATAGGGAATTCTTTTGTTTTGGAAATTATCTTCCAGGCAAAACCATCACATTGATTACTACACATCTCCCATATGTAACATCTCATCTGATTATAATAACTGTTTGCTAAACAAAAGTTGCAATCACATTATAGTTTTATATGATCTTAATGTACAAACAGGAGATCTTGTCTGAGAAGTAACTTTAAAGCTGCATTTGTCAACTGTCTTTTGAAGGGAAAAGGGATTTAAATCATTAAGTTATGTGATCATAAATATGTAGTATGTTTTAGGGGAAAGAAAATTTGCACAAGGTTCTCTTTTCCTTTCACATGTTTTCATGAAAGATATCCTTAAGAAATAAACAGGCTATTCTGAGAGATTTTATTGAGATGAGAAAGCAGGCTTATAAGTATTTACTGATGTCTTCTCAGTTGCGCTTAAGAGTTTTACTGATGCCTTTCATTTTTTATGCTAGTTATTTATAGACTTAACCCTCTTATCCCGCATATTTCACACACCTCAACTTCATAAACAAATACGAACCAGTACCTTTTCTGATTGCTCACTGATCTTTTCCATTCTTTTGGATTCTCTTTTTGAGATACAAGAAGAATCTATTCTCGAATGCCCTTAAAATTGTGTCATTTCCAGCGTGAACTTCTTCTATATGTATTTCAAGGTGTACTGGAAAGTGTGCTGCACTTTGAGTCAGAAGACCTGTGTGAAATCTTTGTTTTACTGCTCACTGTGTGAACCTTTGGCAAAAAACTTCACCTTTCTAGGACTCGAGTCTTCTGATCCATAAAATACAGGAGTTACATTAGATAATTTCTAAGGTCCATTCCAGCTTTAATATTCTGTGGTTCTTTTTTGTCTTTCTTTTCAATCTTATGTACAATTACAGAACACAGTGATGAAGCTGTAAGAAATCTTATAATTTCTAGTTCAACCCCTTAATTTCAATTATAAAGAAAAAGCAGCCTGAACAGATGCAATTACTTTCCCAACAACATTCAGTTCACTCCAGTTTTCTGACTCCAAATCCACCACTCCTTCTACAACATCGTGCTGGCCACCTTATTTCCAACATTTTTACTGATGGTAACAAACTCCTATAAAACAGCAGCTAATCTGTTTTGCTGTGTCAGTTTGTCTTCTTTCCAATTTAATCTACAGATTCTGAGAAGATATTGTAGTTCAGTTGAACTTCCTATCAAGCATGCTACAGCCTGATTTTCTTCTTAACCTGTTTTCATTGTTCCCCAACCCCGACCATGCACTACTGTTTACTCAAGTTCTTTAGGCATTCTCCTCAGTGGTATTTTCCCCAACAAATTTGCCATTGGCTGCCATGCATCTCTGTTAGGTCAAGAAGTGATGATTAGCTGAGATAGTTTCTCCTCAGTCCTTTTGGCCTCTTCATTGTGACTATCTTGCCTCTGTTAAACTTCTCAAGGAAATAGTTGTGATTCAGAGTCAATGCTCTAATTTTTTTCTAGGCTCCATTTTTTAAAAAAGTGTAACAGCTTCCTTTAGATTGATCAGATCATTCAGTGCTCCCCAGTTTCATTACTATTCATCAATTGTCGTCTTGAATAAAGTATTTGTGATGAACCAACTTGAAGCTTGTAAGTAAACCTTTGGTGCCTTTCTTTTCTTGAACACAAACCATACCTTCCAGGAGTTTTGATGACTTCCCCATGCCTTTCACATCAAAGTAATAAGGACATTAAAGTACGTTTTGATTTAATTAGGAATATCTTTTCAAGTGACTGGCAAAACTTCTCTTCATTCTCTGTAACACATATACCTATTACTAAAAAATGCACTGTAGTGGAAAAAATACTAATTCTTCAAGTCAGGGTAATTGGGTTAAAATCTTTCCTGATGTTTACTCCCTCCATGATTATGGGCAAATCAAAATCTTGCTGGGCCTCAGTTTCATCTGCAAAGTGAGAATTAGACTAGATGGATTCTGAAGATCCCTTCAGCTCTACAGCTATGATCCTATGATCATCCTGTCATTCTCTTTGCTTATAAAATGTACCATGAAATTAATGTTTTCTTGAGAGGCAGTATGGTACAGCAAAAAGTATGGAAGTTGGAGTAAGGAAACCTAACACAAATTATGTCACCATAGACAAGATACAACCTGTTTCAGTGTCCTCATTTGAAAAATGCAGATACCAATATCAGCTACCCTTATAAATCTTAAGCCACTAAATAAATGTGAATTAGTAATTGGTGCCTTTGGACACACGATGAAACTAATGTATGTCAGTTCCTTGATGTTTTCGCAAGCTCAATTACCTCCAACTTCTTTAAACCTTCTGGTTTCATTTACCACAAGAAAGCCAATATGCATGTAGTTCAGTTCATTTAGTATGTTAATTCACTGACAACAAAGATTATATACTAAAAGTATAAGTGGTTAAAAGACCATTTGTAGATGGTCTAAGGACTATGTGATTTCTAAACACCCTTTGTCTCCTTTTTGGCTATTATGTCCCCGCACAAGTATAGGCAGTAGAGTGCTATATGAGACTGAAAGTCATTTTGTGTCTGTGTAAGCTTGAGTAGGGATTGTTTGTCTTTGCATTTGTATCCCCAGTCTTCGCAGTGACTGATATATAGTAGAACTTTAATAAATACTTGGTTTAAATGATCAGTGCAATTCATTATCTGGTAACCCGTTTTTGATCTCTCAATAGTATTGGTGTGGTTCACCACCACGCCCTTTTGAAACCTCACTTCCTTGTTTCCTATGATACATTACAACTAGTTCTTCTATCTGGCTGCCTCTTCTGTTTTTCCTTCCTTTTTTCCCATTCCCTGTATGCTGGAGTTTCCAAGAGTTCTAGTCTCACCCTTCTGTCCATTTAATGATTTCCTGACTTAAAATAACAGCCTTATGTATATGGCTCAAAAATGTTTAACTCTATGTCAATTTTTTCTCCAGAGTGCCATACTCACATTTCCAACTGTCTCCTGGTTACCATCACTACACTTCATAATGTAACTATAGTTATCTTCTCCTCTTAAAAAAAAAAAAAACAAAAACTTGCTCTCGCTGATTGCTATTTCTACTTATGGTACCACACATTTATCATTTACAAAAACTCAGCGTAATAATCTGACTACTCATCTACTCTGAAAATATCTAATCAGATGTTATTGATTACTATTCTCCCTCCACAATCTCCCTCAATTATGTTCTCTTCTCTTCATTTACACTGCAATTATGCTAGCTGAAGTTCTCATCACCCCACATAGGCTATGCTTACTATATAATTTTTTCAACTGGCTATATCCTCCTACTTCAATCTAATTTACCTACTGTTTGCAAAATTAATGTTCCTAGATTTCAACTTTGACAAGATGATCCTCTACTGTTTAACAAACTTAAAGAGAAGTACCTACTTCTTAGCCCATTATTTAATATCCCCTAAACTTCTGCCCACAATGAGTCTGATCAATACTTAACCTAACACTTTCAGGTCATATGCCACGACTTCCATAAAGCCTCCTCTAAACCCCCAATTTAGAGCTATAAAACTTTAAACACTCTTTCTGATATTATACTACCTTCACAAATATCCTCTTATTACCTACAAGATTGCAAATTTAATCAGGGCTAAGGCCACATCTTATTCTTCTCTACAAATTTTAATGTCCATATACTACCTTGCACACAGGTCTTCAAGAAATTTTTTTTTAATATATGCTCTAATACTACCTAGAATGAATCTCTAATTTCACTGGATAAAACTCAAAACACCGAGTAGCCTATGAAACAACAAAAAAAAATTGTAAACACAACTCTATTAAAGAAATCAAGTCAGGGATGGGAAACCTTGTGTTTAAAACTATCAGAAAACTTGGTTTTTTAACTTAAGTTTTATTTAATCAGAGGCAACTTTTATTAATAGGCAATGACTTTATTAACAGTTAAATTTCTCTCATTTGTGAAGATTTTTTTACCTTTTTATATGTCTTAGGCAATTTTATTTTTTAAAATACACACTGATTTCACAAGTTTTGTTTTCTATATAAAATTCTAGGGAAACATTTTTTTCTTCCACTCTAAATTTTTTCTGTTTAGCTAGTCACAGAATGAGAGAATCATAAAATTTGAAAGTTGGAAGGGACTTTGGCACACACTTAAGTCAACAAATTTACATTTATATTTTTACTAAGCCTCTTTCAAAAGCAATAACAGCAAAATTAATGACATAGCTGTTAGACCAATGATTTGTTTTGGGAAAAAACAGAAACATCTGCTCAATTCCTGTTAGTAAAAGCCAAATTTTTGCCATATTTCCTACAGATCTAAAATATAGATGAAAACTCAATAAATATAAGTAAGCATACCTGAAAGAATTAAGATGAAAAGGATGAAGGTTCCTATGAGGGTCTTCTTGCACTAGGCTGTTCCAACTAAAAGACTAAAAGGTTGAAGCTTTATCAATTAGGCTCAGGCCACCCAGGGAGGGCTAGGGCAGAGATTTTTTTGCCTGTAACTCAGACCTGGCCTGCTGTCTCCCTTTTCTTCTCTCCTTTTCTCTCTTGACTTTCCACAATACAAAACTGAAGAATACTTGTAAAATATAATATTTAATTTTGAAATTCTTTGTACTTAAATTTGTTTCTTTTGTGATACAAAAAAATTGAGTCAGGCATGTTTACTAAAAAGTAACGAAATCAACATGAAATCAACTTTAAAAAATACTACAGCTCCATGACCTTTGATTGAAAAAACAGAAAAACAAAACAAAAACAAACCCCAAAAAAACCCCACCTCAACAGAGGGTGATGAAATTATGTAGCTTCCAGGATGGACTGCATCTGGAAACTCTTAAAGTTTTATATTTAAAACCACAATAAAAATGGCTCTATTTAATATAATATTGAGAAATATAATCTCAAATCTTTGTGTGTAACTTGACATATTTAAGTATGCTTTCTTTTTAGAAGAGAAAGGAAGAAGCACTAAAAGGAAAACAGTCCACAGCCAGGTTAGGAAACTTTTTTCCTCATCTTAATCTTCAGAAGAGGCAAGAATAAATTTTGGATTGGAAGGCTAATGCTTTGAAGTTCCAAAGAGAATTAAAGATCTTTGTATTAATGGCTTCTTAAGGTTGATCTTATCAAACTGACCCTTATGCCATAACTACTGTTATGAAATCAGTTTTTATGTCTGAGTATTCACTTCACTTTACTCCCTACTTCAGTCAGTTGCAAATTTGATAGAATTAGTCAAAGTAGTATCCATCTGGTTAGTCAACCCAATTCCATATATCTCTGCTTATCACAAGTCTTCCTTCTCCAACCTATTTACTCTAGAGCTTTAAAAATTAGACTTCTTTATAATCTTAAGCTTAAAAAGTTTGCTAGGGCCAGCCAGGTGGACACATAACACTCACTAGCTGTGTGACCCTGGACAAGTCACTGAACGCTATTGCCTAACCAAAAAAAAAAAATTTCCTACTTTTCTTGTTCATTTCTACTTTTTAATTTTCACTATCAGAATATCATTTTATGGATACGTACATGTCATTATCAAATTCTGAGCAAACTGTCCAGCAAAAACTGGTACAAAATGTACTAATGCACTTAATAAAGATTATTCCCCCCAAAAAAGAGTAGTTCTATTAAAAAAAAAAGTTCAAAATTTACATTTCAAGAGCTACTTGCAAATAACTGATGTACTGTTCATCACAAGTATAACAGAAAAAGATAACTTCAGTGTCCAACATGACACTCTTTCTGACGTCCTTCCTATGACCATGCTTGCCCTTTGTATAATACTAAGAAGCAGGGGAAGGAAGTTTAGAAGTATAGGATATAAGAGCTGGGTAGGATCTGAGTAACCATCTCCCAGTGAAGAAGTAACAGAGGTCCAGAATATTGCCTAAGGTCACACTAGTTAACAGCAAAGCTGCAACTAGAACCAAGCTCTCTTTCTGACCCTTATTCCAATGTCCTTCCACAAACCATGCTCTACTTACACTGGGACAGCAATGCAGTTCAATTCCAAATATGTTCATACAATTTGCAGAAAACGCTTGAGAACTGAGTGACCAAGTTCACTTAAGATATGATCCATGCCTTCATAAGAGCTTACAATCCAGCAGTGGAATGAACAAGTGGATTTAACATGCAGCATGAGGGGACCAAGATTGATCTTGTTCATATCCAATTCTGTAATTTTACAGATGAGGAAACTGAGGTCTAGGGATATTAAATGACTTGTTGAGGGTCATACAGCTAGTGCCTAATGTGAGAATGGAACACAGCTTGTCCTGATTCCAAATCTAGCACTATAATCATTGCACTAGGCTCAGAAGAGTGAAGTCTGAGAGACATTCTATTTTCAAGCAAAAGGAGATGTCTAGAGTGACCAGCCAAAGGATTCTGAGATTTTCAAACAAACTTATTAAGAGCTGAAGAGGTGGGCCTCCTTGCCAAGGAGGAAAATTACATTCTTCCATTACAGGTTGCACAGTGCTTTTTTCAAAGAAATCAGAACTGCAGTGAGGAGCACAAGAGGTCATGGATGCTCTGATATAAGTAGGACCAGAGTATGAACTGATAGTAGACATTACACATCGAGTAAGGAGAGCCCAGGGTCAATCCCTGGCCCCCAGGATGCTAAATCTAGACACCTCCACTCCCCCAGAGCCCTCATACATCCAACACTAGTGGCCTGTTTGAGAGACCAGGCAATGGACTGAGAAAATGAAGCACATTTATCAGGTACAAAGGCTTGAGTGTTAAGTACAAGGATAGTTTTCAATACACTATTGGAATATCAACAGCTGCTCACTTCTGTCTTCTCGTTTTATTTTTTTCCTAACACTTTTCCTTCCTTACCCCACAAACACAGTATTATTTCAGTTATGTCACTTCTCTGCTGAAAAACTTTGAGTGGCTTCATATGATCTACTCTCTTTTGGCTGGTGGTAGGGCGTGGAGGGTTGGTGGTAGAATACAATAGGTAAAAGGTTTTCATTTGCAAAGGAAATAGTTAATTTGTGTCAACTCCTGAAGCAAAATCAGTCTATTAATATATGGATTTAGAAAAACTGATAGATAGGGGAGCCATAATTTGCTTGAGAAAAAAATTCCCTCATAAAACTTCTTTGAATAATACATTCCTTTAGCGTAGCACTTCTAGAGTTCATGTACTTGGGCATTTAAAAAAAAAAAGCTGATAATTTTATTTTAATCTAATTGGTTTTCTTTGTAATTACTTTATTTCATACATTTAAAAATATTATTCTGTAAAGGCATATACAGGCTTCACCAGAATTCTAAGAAAGGCTAGGACATAAAAGTCAGGGGGGGCAGCTAAGTGGCGCAGTGGATAAAGCACCAGCCCTGGAGTCAGGAGGACCTGAGTTCAAATCCAGCCTCAGACACATAACACTTACTAGCTGTGTGACCCTAGGCAAGTCACTTAACCCCACTGCCTAACCAAAAAAGAAAAAGTCCAACAAGAAAAGTTAGGAATCTCTGGCTTAATGTGACTCAAACTGGATTCAATTTTTTAAATTATAATTTATATATTGTTTTAGAAAGCACTCCAGAAATACCCAACCTCTCCATCCCAACAAATTACTAAAAACTTTTCAAGGTTCTTCCCAAAAATGAGCTCTGCACTGTAATAAACACATTCCATATTCATGCCTGCCTTCATATTCTTCTTCTTCCCCTTGCCTGGAATTCTCCTTTCCACCTCTTTAAATCTAACACAAACTTACAAGCACTAGATCATAAATCAAATGTAGAATCGGGCTACTCTAGTCCTAAAAGATTTCCTCCTGCTCTTTATGCCAGAATTTGACACCATTACATATTGCTTTGCATTAACTATTCCATGTGTTATCTTCTCAGCTCCACCATAGAAGTATTCTAGGCTAGGGATCTCTTACAGTTTTGTACCTTCTATGGCAAGTGTTGAACCCAGAAGATGGATGCTCAGTAAACATTAGATTATCTTCCATGCCCCCAACACATGTTTTCTCTATCTTCAAATATTAAAAGTACATTCTTTCTAAACATTATGTCTTCTATGCCAATAGGGTACTATTTACGACATTAGGAGTAGAACAAGGCTTAAATTTTTTTTTTTAACAAAGAAGTAATATTTATCATTCTGAGAGCTGGAACAGGAAGGTAGAGTTACCTGTCTGCCTCAGTGTCCTTTCATAAATAATGGAGCTCAATCAGGTTTGAAATCAATGATAGGACAGAAATAATTCCGTATTTCTCCAATTCTTCTAAGATCTAATCAAACCAACAGTTTCAAAGGTATTCCCATGACCTTATGTGAATATTTAATAACAATGAGTTTTCACAGCTTTGAAGGGCTTTATTAAGAAATTCTGATCAATGGCAATGATATACCAGATTTCAGAAAACTCATGATAAAATATGCTGACAAAGAGGTGACAGACTCAAAAGTGCAGACTGAAATGTATTGTGTTTTGGGGGGGAAAGGACATGGCAAATGGCAGGATCTGACTGATTATACATGTTTGTAATGGAGTTTTGTTTTTCTTTCTTTTCTCAGTGGGGTAGGGAGGTGGATAGAGAGGTGAATCAATTTATTTTTTAAAAAATTTAAATGAGTTTTTAATAAGAAACTATAAAAATGTAGGTTTAGAAAACAAATTTCAAGGAACTAAAAATAGTATCTGGGAACAGAGCTACATCCACATTGATATTCTTGTTATAAATTAAAATATCGGTGTTTAAATGCAGAGGTCCTCCTCACAAAAAAAAAGGCAAAGCATTGTCAGATCTAGTTTCATCATGTAGTCAAAGGAGAGAAGAAACATTTCATCAACTATTTAGTCATCTCACCTTGAAGAGCTTATGATGAGCATAAGCAACAGATCACTATGAATATAAATGCAGTTTATTTATCAACTTCTGCTACAGAGGATCAAGTAGAGAAATTCAACAAAGAAACTGACAAGAACCCTCAATTCAAATACACATATACTTTGATATATGGTAACTTTAATGTAAAGCTGAATACAAGGGAGGATAACAAAAAACAAGTTGGAAACTGTGAACAGGAATTAAGAAATTAAAAAGAACTGAAGACTTGTGCAAAAATCAGAAGCCTCACAGCTGCATATCATGAACACTTTCTTCAAGAGCACTGGATAGGGTGACAACTGAAAAATACCACCAAAAAAAAAATTTCAGAGGAAGTATACCCTAAAAAACAAAAAAATGGGTGCCAACATAAGAGATATTTCAAAATAAGCTGTCTGTATGCCATCAGATTACCAACTGACTGGAGATCAAAATCAAGGACAAAGATGAGTAAAAGATGCTACACTATAATTGCAATAGCTCCAACTTGAACTACTTGAACAAGTTATTGCTTCTGAAAGATCACAAATAGATAAAAGTAAAAAATAACAATTCTGATTATGACTATTTCTTGGAAAATTTTAACCAATGGTAAACAAAGAAATCGGCATAAGGGTCCAACAGGAAAGCTTTTGGCCTTAATCAGCAAGTACTTGCACTCCTTCCTAAGTAAGAGGTATGTTATCCACTAGCATCACAAGCAGAGAATAACCTCATTTGTAAAACCTTATAGAGGTAGATGATAAAATATTATGAACATTAGTGCCTCACACAAAATCAAAAAGAGGAAAATCTGTCTAACAGAAAACTTGGCATCAGATCCAACTCAGCAAGATCATTTCCAGGAATTTATAAATGAATCTAGAAGGAAAACTATAAATGGATGTGAATACATTTTACCATCACTAGGCTTTCTTCTTATTGAAGATGGAATCATTTAATTTAATTTAAATTCTACTACCTCAGGGTAGGTAAGCAGTGCAATGAATAGAGCGTGGGGCCTCAACTCAGGAAAACCTGTCATTCCAAGTTCAAATCTAGCCTTAGACAAGTATTATCTCTGCAACTCTGGGCAACTCACATAATCCTATTCGCTTCAGTTCTGTCATCTGTAAAATAAGCTGGAGAAGAAAGCGGCACCAATCCAGTATCTTTGTCAAGAACCTCAAATGGGGTCACAAAGAGTCAGATACAATTGAAACAACTGAATATCTCGATATTCAATGTGCTATATAAAGTAAAAGTACCTTTTAAAAATGGGAAAAGTGAATGAATCTGACCAAAATTTATACAAAATAAATCAATGTGTAAGATGACAATTTTAAAGGCACAACTGTCAAGATATCCAAGAAGAAGAATTTCCCCTCAAAGAATGGAAAAATTAACAGACAAGATTATTATTATTATTATTAATAAAGAAAAAAAAGTTCACTAAAAATACAACTGCAATTGCCAATCCCAATTCAAATGCCTACTTTTTCATCTTGATGAGTATGGTCTGTAACAGCATCCAGGGCATCCCTGATGAAAATATGACAACACAAGCAGTCTTTCAAAGAGTTTATCCTTACAGGTACAAATAACTGGCAAGTATATACTTCACATTATACCATAATTTCTGAAGCTGCAAGAGATCCACAGGTCAATGGGAATTCATGAAGTAGGCTTAAGTAGACTGCAGCAGATTGTCAATAACTAATTGAGTGCAAGTAAGAGCAAAGAACATTAAAGACATGTATGACCTTAAAAAAAGATATAGTGGTTATGTAAGAACAGCAACTAATAACAGATGGGCAATACAAGCACTATGATGGTAACCACAAATTGTTCCAAGAAGTAACAGAAAGCCTCCAGCACACATGAATAATTTATTATGGGAGGATGTATGTAAGAATCCTAAAGAATCATTTTAGAGTATTAGATCCTTAAGAATTAGGACTATTTTTTGCCTTTCTTTGTCTCAAACACTTTTCACAATACCTGGCACACAGTGGGCAGTTAATAAATGCTTAACGAATGAATACTTGAATACTTGGTTATGAGCTGCACTGGTGGAAGAAGGAACCACAGAATGATGAGATCAAAGAATATTATACTCTAGGTGATATCACACAAATCATGAAACAACACAATTTCATAAAAATAAAAACGGCAATTAGAACTATCCAAAACTGGAATACACTGCCTTAGGGACTATTTCACCTCATTCAAGATCATTAAACAAAGGTGAGTGAACCAATTTTAGGTATATTAAAGATGGATGTTAGGTATATCAAAGATGTTCAGGTGTGGGTTCTTGGAGTGGTCGTTGGAGTAGACCTCTCCAACTCTTGAGATTCTATGATTCTAGGGGCAGCTAAGTGGCACAGTGAATAGAGCACCGGCCCTGAATTCAGGAGGACCTGAGTTCAAATCTGGCCTCAGACACTAACACTTACTAGCTGTGTGATCCTGGGAAAGTCACTAGCCAAAAAAAAAAAAAAAGATTCTATGACTCTCCAACTTCTGTTTTTTGAACTACTTTCACTTAAGTTAAAAAAATATTTTTATAGAAATTTATGGTTCACTAATTATAAGTAGTAATGGTTTATGCCATGTAAAAACGCAAAGGATGTTTAAGGACATATTCCTCCAAATTGGCAATGTTTCTCTTGCAAAAAGGATAAGCTATTGTTAATGAAAACTAATGACAAGAAAAAATTATATTTGTAAAGAATCATTTTAAACCTTAAGGGCTATAATATTTTTCCTGGAAAACATATGACTGACTAAGAAAATGCCAACTAACATGACCCAGGAAATCTTTTTCAATTAAGGTACCAAGACAATAACTGAGACTGTGTATTTTTGTTTTCCATGAATCAGGAAAAACTTCTTTCATCTCCATTTTGTCATATATTACACACAATACACCAAAATAATCTGCTCTTTAATAAATAAAATCTAGCAGAATATTGTCTTGAGCAAAATCAAAATTCAAATCAATAACTTCACATAGTGACATAGTGGTAAGGTCACTATCAAATAAAAATACAAAGTTAAATATTTTTAAAACATACAATGCTCCATTCTTGTGCTGTGCTGGATTTACAAATTGGAAATCTGATTAAGGCAGCAAATACGTGACAGAAGAAGTGACAGGCTACTATGGACAATGATTAAACAGGCAAACTGCTACCAAATTAAAGAACTGCAATAATTTAAAGGTTATACCTCAAACCCTATTGCTGTTATAATTAAAACTGTACAATAGCAACTTTAATAAATTTGGTAGCTAGTATGAGCATTTTTTTAATCCCTCCAAAAATAAAATAAAATACCTCAAGCCAGAACCAACAGATCCATCTAAAATAATATTATCCACACATATATGTTATCTACTTTGGGGAATTTGTTAGTCACACTACTCAGGATCTATCTCATCATCCTGGCCATCGTGGCTTTCCGAGTGCAGAATAAACATGAGTAAAAAGACCTCCATTAAAATATAGCACTTTATGCACAAACATTAATTACTGAGATTGAAAAAGTAGAGTCTATGAAAAACTTAGCAAGATTTCCAGAACCAAGACACCATATATACTGATATTCTGTGATTCTAATGAAAAAGTGGGTACCAGAAAAGCAAAGAAAAATTTGAGCTGTAGGTGACAATTTTTGAAAGCACTAAAGGATAAATTACCAAAATTCCTGAAAGAAAAAATACTGAAAAAACGTGGGAAAAAAAAACACAAATTATATCATTACCAAAATAAGACAATTATTAGGATCTCAGTTACTGAGCCATAAAACTTTCTCACATTTACAAAATTTTTACATGAATTATATATATATGTATGCATATACATATATGTATGTACACACACACGGCAAGTGTAGCCTCACCAAAAATGAAAAGGGAACAGACAGGCTTTCACAAATGCTTTTCTATAATGTAACATATCATTAATGACTGATTACCTGATGAACTAAAATTAACTAATTAAAAATCACAGAAATTCCAAAATCACTATTATGAGACATGCACATCAAAACAACCCTGAGGTTTCACCTTAGACCCTGAAAATTGGCAAAGATGACAAAAGATGGCAATAGTCAATATTAGAGGGGTTGTGAGAAGACAAAGACATTTTGTACATTGTTTGTGGAGTTAAGGATTAGTGAAAACAATTTGGAATTATGCAGAGAAAGTAACTAAAACGGCCATACGCACTGAACCAAAGACACCACTCTAAGAAGGTCATTCATTGATTAAAAGCTCACATGGGGGCAGCTAGGTGGTGCAGTGGATAAAGCACCAGCCCGGAAATCTGGAGGACCTGAGTTCGAATCCAGCCTCAGACACCTTACTAGCTGTGTGAAGCTAGGCAAGTCACTTAACCCCATTGCCTAGCCAAAAAAAAAAAAAAAAAGGAAAAAGAAAAAGAAATCCACATGTATAACAGGAACAGCTAAACAAACTGTGTAGGCAGCTAGGTGGCACAATAAAGATAGTGCCAGGCCTAAAGTGAGAAAGACCTCTCTTCTTGAGTTCAAATCTAGCCTCAGATACTTACTAGCTATGTGACCCCGTAAAAGTCACTTAACTATTTACCTCAATTCCTCATCTATAAAATGAGCTGGAGAAGGAAACAGTAAAACATTCCAGTATCTTTCCCAAGCAAACCCCAAATGGGGTCACCAACTGAAAAATGACTCAACAAAAAGCAGTCGTGGCATACAATGTAATGGAACACTACTGTGTTTGTAAGAAACAACGAATACAGATTATTTCCAGAATGAAAATGCATACAGAGTAATACAGAAAAGCATGGATTTATATGATCTGATGCAGAATGAAGTAAGCAGAGCCAAGAAAATAATATACACAATGACTAAAACAATGTAAATGGAAAGAAATCACCATAAATGAAATCAATAAAAAAAAATTACTTTTAAAAAGTGAGGAAAAAAATAAGTACAGAGAACACATGACTGCCATGTTCTCACTGCTTGGTGATTTTAAATAAGTATGTGAATTTGTAGGAAAATACAATCTCTGAGTCTTGATAAATCTCTCTTCTAATAGATTTCTCATGTATATGTTAAGATCATAAAATAATACTTGACAAATACAACCACAGAAATCATTTCAGTCAAAAATCCTTTGATTATCAATATCAAATGAAGCATAAAAGAGTGAGATGGTTACAATATTGTTAACTGTTAAAACATAAACTAGACTCCATCATATGGCCTTATTTACAGATTATTGTGTGTTAACTACACCAATCCAGGGAATGCCACCAGGCCTCTAATAGATTGCTCAAGAGATAAGACTAACAACCAACATAAGAAAAGGTAAGTTGAAGAATGCCTATTTTTTTAGACTATAAATGTGTGTGTGCATGCGCATGCTGTCTCTTATAAAGGCAATGGGCCAGGCCCAGAATTGAAGAGATCAGGCTGAACTACAATTTATTACCTGTTCAAAGCTGTCAACAACTGTATTATGTGTCCTCATATAAAAGTCATCTTTTTAATTAAAATATCTATCTTCTCCCTTTTGCACCATGGCTGAGAATCATGGGAAAACAGCATGTAAAGAATCAAAAAGGCATGGGATCCAAAGAGCAACATTTGGTAAAAATGCAAGAAAAGAATAAGAAGTATATAAAATATCATCAAGATGATTTGGGAGCCATTAAAAGAAAAGAGCTGATCCAGTCACATATCACACCTGAGATATAAGAAGCAGACAACTGAAGGTTACACTAAAACCCATGAAATATTCAAAGACCTCACAAAGGCCTCCAACCTCTCTGGAGGATTAGGGAAGATGTGAATAAAATAAATATGAAGGTAACAAATAAAAAAAAGGTAAACTAGGTTACAACTGATACCAATGGAAGAAACATTAATGTTGATAAGATCAAAGATCCAGTGAAATATTTGGAATTTAGGGAGTACAAACTGAAGGTATTATTACTCCCCATTTTCAGATAAATTCTTATGCAAGATAACTTACAACCCTCTAATATTAACATTTAGGACTTTTTTTTTTACAAGTTCACCAAAGGTTTACATTATCGTGGATATCCAGCAGAATATCTAAGAGCTTTTTTATATAAGATATTCTTTATGTACCTAAATGCAGGTAACATTACGCTACAGTTCCAGCATATTATCAATCTCCCAAAACATTGCAGAGATCCCTAAATTTGATGATCACTTAAATTATACCAATCCACCACAGGTGAGACAAAGCAGATGAAGAATGCTTACTATCCAGATTATGACATACAGCTAGACAGACAGCCTAGCAATAGATCAGTACATGTATCGTGGATGGACACCCTAAATGGACAATGAGCAGGGCTCAGAATTGAACAAAAGAACAGTGCCTTTTCAAACTGCACAGCTCTTTTAGCAATGTAAAGATTTTCCCTGAACCAGAGGTTTATTATTTTTTCTCATACTAATGTTCTTTCGGTCAGGTATACAGCAAGTCAAGTAATTCCAGTCTCCAAAGAAATGAAGTTGAAAATTCCCCAAACAGCACTGCAAGTGTACTGTGGGTATAACTAAGCTCTAAAATACTACAGATGAGAAATTATGGGTCATATAGTAGGAACAAGGGCACCCTGTATGTGCTACTGGTATTTGAACTATGTAGAGAATACAAACATTTGTGTACATTGGGTGAATCACCAATGGTGGATTTATATGAGCACATGGACAAGTCACAGAAGATATAAACACGTATAGATAAATCATGAGTAATCACTGGAAGAAAAACTCACATTGATGAAATCATTGATCCACTTCAGTACTGGTAGCACTCTGCAAGTGAAAAATGGGACTTTTTGGTTTTAGGACTACTGTAAACTCTTAAAAATTAAGAACCTCAAAGACCTTTTGTTTATATGGGTTATATATTAACAGCACATTAGAAATTTAAACTGATATTCATTTCATTAAAAACTGATATTCAATGTAAACTAGCATTCAATATAGTGCAATGTTGTTTTGATTGAAACAGATGAAGAAAATCCAGTCTCAGTTATGTAGTTGGAAAAAGGAGTGTTTTAATGGGCAAAAAAAAAAACTATTATGAAAATAGTTTCGACCTCATACAGGCCTTAAAAGGGTGCTCAGATCAAATTTTGAGAATGACTGCACTATATCTCCTCCCTTAAAATACTTAAAAAATAAAAAGATTCCCAAAGATCACAAGATATCGTGGGCAGAACTTTTACTTGAAAAAGGCAACTGAGAAAAAGAAAAAGGCAACTAAGGAAATATCAACAACAAATTGAAAGCAACACATAAAGAGAAAAATCATAATAATCAAAGGTGTTTGCTGGGAGGTACCACACAAAGTATATGGCAAAAGGCTTCACTAGCCAAATTGAGAAGCATTTATTAAGTGCCTACTATGCTAATAAATACTATATTAACAGTATGCTAATAAATTGGAGACGAAGTTCTCCAAACGCTCCTATTTTTAAATGACGCTATGCACTGATTGCACCCAGAACACTGCAAACCCACCTCAGTTAAATTCAAAGCAATGAAAAATAGATTCATTTCACTATCCACACCAGCCAGACTATAGTGTACTACTTGACAATACACTGGATTACCCCACTAGTATTTGAGACATTACAAATGGAAAATGAAGCTGATCCAAGACTGAATGGAAAGAAGAAATGGACTGGATCACATTTGGAATAGTACACAGGGTTTTTCAATAATCTCTTCCTACCACAAAAGCCCATCTCCTTGACACCAGTACTCTCAATAACTATGCTATGAACCATACTCTCAGCATAATAAAAATTACAAAAAACCCAAAGGGCACTGTGAAGCCATATGCATGCATTAAGATGTAAAAATGAAAGTACATTCTTCAATGCAGATATCATAAAGACAAAGAAAATGAAAAACAGTTTCTGTCCACAAAGAACTTAAATTCTGAAGTACAATAGTATAAAAGGGAAATGGACACAGCACTGCACCTGAAGTCAGGAAAAAATAAATTAAAGTACAGCCTTTGGCAATTACTAGCTTTGTGACTTTGGGGGAGTTACTAATTTTTTAACTGCCCCAGCTTCCTCATCTACAAAATGGGGACAATTACTTTATCTCCCAAGATTGCTGAGATAAAATAACATTTGTAAAATGTTTTGCAAACTTTAAAGTACTATATAAATGTTAGATTGTTATTTTTATTAAGAAGTTTTGATTGTTAGGGAGGAGGTACTTTGTAGACAGTTTTGAGTATGTGCTTATAT
Organism: Phascolarctos cinereus; assembly: GCF_003287225.1. Lineage (NCBI taxonomy): Eukaryota > Metazoa > Chordata > Mammalia > Diprotodontia > Phascolarctidae > Phascolarctos > Phascolarctos cinereus. The sequence continues at coordinate 392,066,030 of NW_027555847.1, read as the reverse complement.
CTTACGTATTAAAACAAAATCTACTTTTCCCAAAAAGTGGCATGAAAGACATTATCAGAACACTATGAACTGACATGTTAAATAACACCATAGGTGAGCTTCTCATGTAATAAGAATAAAACACAATAGACTGATGTAGACCAAGTGGAACATTGGTACCTCAAAAATATTCAATAACCAAAAAAAGGCCTCCTGCTGTTAGGCAAGTCTTTTATATTTATAAATGATATGAACAAGAATAGTACAGGGTGAATAGAATTGCATAGAGAAGCTAGTTTCTGTGTCAGTAAAGTACCCATACTAATGAAATAACAGGTCTAGTAAAGAACTAAATATCAGTGATTGGTTCCTTCCAGTATTAGATCTCTTATCCCTGAAAGGAAGTGGCTAAACTAACCACATATTAACAACCTACAAGAATGTCTGCCTTAATTCCATATGACTTTACACAAATTGCTAAAATAAGCCATAGACTGAACAAAGGCTAAGAAAACACTTAACATTAAACTTTGGGGACAGTACAGATAACTACTAGCATTATTGTCCATTTTAAGAGTCACTAAATGACCAAACTGACATTGAGAGTTACATATACTTAAGATACAAAATAAAAAGGTAACACTTTGTTTTACCTGATGCTAACATGAGTTATGATGTACTAATTGCTGTCCTGCTCTTTTACAACTGTTTTGCCTTGGAAAAAAGCTTTTCAAATTCTGTTTTACTTGTTCCCCACACATGACATTCTACCTCCTGTTTTCATGTGTTTGTACACATGCTCTCCCTTTTCCCATTTATCCCTTGGAACTCTTATTTTCCTTTAATATTTAGATTAAATGCCCACTCCAGAGGGCTTGTCTGATTTCCATGACTGTTAGTGGCTCTGCCCATCACTATTTTGTGTGCGTATATAATTTACTTGTCTGTTAACATATTGCACCTCCTGCCCTCAGAAACAAGTTAGCCCCTGAGGGCAAGGAGCTATCTCACTTTTGTATTTACATTCCTAGAGTCTAGCACAGTACATACTGCCATAGAAGAGACATTTAAATTTTTATGCATTTGTCTATAGTTGATGAGTTACAAAATAAGCACAATAAAATAGTTTAGCAATTCCTTTTGATACCTTTTGATATCATTTGTATAACAGAACATCAAGGAGCTCTAAGGTTTATTTTCATATACAGAAAAGGCCCTTGTCTAAAACTGCAGACTGGAGAACGGAACTGAGAATCATAATGGAAGCAAAACAAAATTATAATTTCTAAATACTTTTTAATTCTACATTGCCTTCATAAAGAAATACACATAGTAAAGCTTCTCTCGAAAAAAAGTATAGGAACTATAAATACTGGTTGGAAATAAGAATCTGGAAGCTATTTCTTAAATTTAAATATAACCTTGCAATTATTCACACCAATGGAGAATATCATTGACTATTACACAACAAAGATTATTTCCCTTCAAAAAACCATTTTGATTACATTAAACATGAGTGTTTGATATTTGCAAGACTTCAAGGTGAACAAGAAAAAACAGTGGCAGTGTTAAAAATGTCAAAGAAAAGACTTTATCAAGTCTTGTTTTCCTCATACAAATTACTTAACACCAGCTATCTTTTTAAAATCTTTTTTTCTAAGAAAAAAGGTAATTTCAGAAAAAACATGGAATCAAATTTTAATGCTAAATAAGCAAGTTGCACACAAATAATTAAAGAGTCAGCAACAGATTCACTTTGGGACCAACATTTCCAAAATGAATACGCAATTTTTTACTTTAACATAAGAGATGAGTAGGAGGAAGAATGTCTACGTGTAGAAATCTATCTGATCAATACTTAAGGCCAAAATGGTTACAAAAAATATTTTTTTCTTTTGACACCTATTAAAAGTTATTTTAAAAAACTTTGGGCAGTGATCATTTTTGTAATAAAGCCAAGAGCAATTACTAAAAAGTCTAAATTAATAAAAATGTTTAAAGAAAGGAAGTTTTACTACTTTTAAGTACATACAAAAAAATCTGATTAGGCTAAAAAAGTACTGGTTAATAGTGTTTTGTTAAAGACATTCTGTATTAAGGATTACTAATTGGAAAGAATGGTTTCTAATTAGCATAGCAATTTATCATAAATAAGTATGACAAATTTTGTCCAAAACAGATGCTTTGGAAGTATTAAGTCCATGAAATACAGTTTAGACATGTCTGCTAAAGCTCAGCTCATACTATTAGTATAAACTTAAGCTTAGCTACCATATGAATTCTGAATAAGTGCTAAATTAGCTTTTTAAAACTATAATTAAACTAATATTAAATTTTGTAACTGCAGCAGTACTTATTTCTCTTTGAGAATTTTGGACACATGGTTATCTAAAACCTATGCGCCAGTTTGAAAATTTCACTGACATGCTTACTTAGATGTTATCTTTAGATATAGGAAAAAAGGAAAAACTAAAAAAAGAGGACTCAAGGTTCTCACCACTAGGATAACCACTCAAGAGAAATACTGAGAAAAGGAAAAGGAATAGGTTTAAGGCAGGGCGACTAATGATGAACACTGATCTTACAGGCTATCAAAATTTCAACATCTTTTTAATCATCTAGCCATGCCTCCCAAATCTTGTACTTTGATTATGTGTATGACTTTACATTTGTCATCATTAGATTTTTGGAATATGACAATGCAAAGTGTTAGCTGCCACTGTGTTGCCTGAATATTAAGTAAGCATATTTTCTATGATCTTAAATTATTAATAAAAATATTTAGTATCATAGATCTAAGGACAAATCTTTGGAATATTCAACTAGATACTTCCTTTCCAAGTTGTCCCACTAACTACGAGTCCCACTCCTCAAAAAGTTCTGAATCCATCACCAGCACTACAACCTCACTTACATCTCTTTCATATGAAGACAGAACCTTCTGTAACCTCAACATTTAACAGGCATGATGTGGAAGATGAGCCAGCAAAGAAGCCTAAGTTGTAGTGACAATAACATTTAAGAAACGTAAGATAAAAGCATTTAATAACTGTCATACATGATGCTATTTTAAAACTATTACCATGTGGCAATACTTTCCAAGTTTCAAAAGCTCCTGTAATAAAACTACATTTATAAGGACTGTTAATACTTCCTTTAATGACATCACCCTGAAATATTCTTAGAACAGATTTCTTAAAATGTTATGTTACTATTAAACTCACTGAAATTACTAGCATAATCTTATAATTCCACTGGAAGATGTTCATTTTAGCTTCTAGATGTACACATATTCCTCAAGGAAATGCAATCATTGAAACATGATTGTTAAATAAGGAAGAAGTTACACACTCAGTCACCTACATATCTATGATTACCCAGCTGAATCAAAAGATTAAATTTCCAATGACTGAAAAATAAGTGCTTTCATTAATTTAGTAAACAAGATAACAAATTATTCTTTTCTTATCTAACTAAAAAACTGATTTCCCAAATATGAACTGAAATAACTTCTTTAAAAATGTATGTACAGGGGCAGCGAGGTAGCACAGTGCATAGAGCACCGGCCCTGGAGTCAGGAAGACCTGAGTTCAAACCCGGCCTCAGATACATAACACTTACTAGCTGCATGACTCTGGCCAAATCACTCAAAACTTGTCAAAAAAAAATGTATACTATATACCTTCTGAAGAATTATACCTTCATATAATATAGTTGTCAAAGAAATGCTATTAAAGCTCTATCAAATACATATAGTGGGAAAAATTGTCTTAATTAAACTTATGTTGCTTCAGTATAAATATTCAACAAGAGGAAGCAGTAGAAAACCAAATAAGCATAAGACACATGATAATCCCACTTGGCCAATCTGTTTTTATTTTATTAAACACCCTCTCCTTAACCTATCCTATTCTCCACGAGAATGAACAACAAAAATCTTTTCTGGGGATTACAATACAGAAAAGTAACTTGGGAGCCAAGATGACAGTGTAGCAGTAAAGTCCCTCCTCCTTCCCTCCTGGGTACACATGGGTACACACCCCTCTTCTACAAAGGAATCTAGGAAATGCAACAGATCAAATCCTTACTAGAAAATTTAAAAAAGGGGGGCAGAGGGGAGGTCACTTTTTTAGGCCAGGTGAAAACATGGAACCAAAGAGCTTAGCAGACACTTAGAGAAAGGATCTGGCCAGATGCATGTCGTGGAAATCATTTTAGCACAGAGAGAGGCTACACAACGGGGCAAGTAGTCTCAGATCCAGCACACAGGGGTTTAAATTTATGCATGGTGCAAGAAAAGGCTAGAAGTGGCAGTTTTGACGTTCACTAACCAGTTCTGTGTCACAAGAATGGCCCTGGACCTAATGGTATGACATCATGGTGAAGAAACACAGCAGGTCCTAGGCTATGGAAAGGGGTAAATTAAGAAATAAACAGCAGTTGTATAGCTTGAACCCCAAGAGTGGGGTACAGGTCTCAGTTTCAGCCTCCAGCTCAGCCTGAAGTCTGCAGCAGAATAACAAGGGGAAGAATACCAGAACAAAGGGGAGCTTCCAGTTCTGTCCCTTGATTCAGCAGAGTTTTCCAGAAATCTGATACTGGCACAGAGTACAGCAGCAATCTACTAAAACTCCAAAGGAGGTAAGCCTATAGACTTATTGATCAAATCCAAAACCAGGGGAGGAACTTGAAGAGATTAGTTTATGGGGGCAGCAATGAGACTATGCCCTGGATCAGAACATCTGGAACCCACTGGAAGTTTACAGGTCCCCAGCCTGAGCTGTCCCTGAGATCATGGAATAACACAATACTCACTACCACCAAGAAAGCAAAAGCAGGACCACTCAAGAAGTACACGTAGTCTAGCCCTAACAAAAAGTTTGAAGTCAGAGAGCAATCTGTAAGAAGTAAATATAGAAAAATCCCAATATAAAAGGCTATTATGGTAACAGGGACACTCAAAACACAAACCCAAAAGAATGACTACAAATGATCTACAAGCAATGCTTCAAAGGAAAACATAGCTAGAGCACAGAAATAACCAGAATTTTGGGGAGAAGAAACAAGCTTTTTAAATGTTTTTATAAATGAAAAAATGAGAGCTGGGGGGGGGGGAATGCAAAGAAATCAAAGCTGTGGAAGAATAGGAAAGGAGAAGGGGGAGGGAAGGAAATACACATGTATTAAGCAAATACTGTATTGCTAGGCATTGTAATAAGTGCTTTTACAAAAATTACCTCAGTTTGACAGGAGAATACAAAGCCTTGCCCAAGAAACAAACTCTGAAAATTAGAATGAACCAAAGAGAAATTAATTACTTCAGCAGACAAGAAATATTTTAAAAGTCAAAAGAATCAATGTAATGGAATACTATTGTGCTATAAGAAATGAACAGGAAGACTTCAGAAAAACCTGGAAAGACTCAAATGAACTGATGCTGAGTGAAGTGAGCAGAATCAGAACACTGTACACAGTTAACAGCCACATTGTGCAATGACTAACTTTGAAAGACTTAGCCCTTCTCAGGATTGCAAGGATTTAATACATCTCCAAAAGTCTCATGATGGAAAATGTTATATGGGGAAGCTAGGTGGCACAGTGGATAGAGCACCCACCCTGGAGTCAGGAGGACCTGAGTTCAAATCCAGCCTCAGACACTTGACACTTACTAGCTGTGTGATCTTGTGCAAGTCACTTAACCCCACTGCCTACAAAAAAAAAAAAAAAGAAAGAAAGAAAAGAAAATGCCATCTACATCCAAAAAAGTACTATGGAGTTTCAATGCAGATCAAAGCACACTATTTGCTGTTTTTTTTTTTCTGTTTTGTTTTGTTTCTTCTTTCTTGTAGTTCCTCCTATTGGTTCTAATTCTTCTTTACAACATGACTAATGTGAAAATATGTTTAATACGAATGTACATGTGTATCAGATTCCACACCGTCTTGGGGAGGGAGGTGGAAAGGGAGGAGGAAAAAAATTTAAAACTCCAAAGCTTATGGAAGTGATTGTTGAAAACTAAAAATAAATTAATTTCAAAAAATAAATGATTAAAAAAAATCAAAAGAATGAAAAATCTAGAAAATGTAAAGTATCTCATAGCAAAAACAATTACCCCAGAAAACAGATCAAGCTGAAAGTTTTAAAAATCATTGGGGTAACTGAAAGTCATTACAAAAAAAGAACCTAGAGAATCAAATTTTAAGAAATCTTAAAAGAAAACTGACCACATCTTTTAGAACCAGAGGGCAACGTAGTTATCATCTATCGTAAGAAAACCCAAACAGAAAACGACCAGGAACATCTTAGCCAAAATCCAGAGCTTCCAGGTGAAAGAAAAAAAATACTTCAAGCAGTTACAAAGATTGAATTCAAGTACAAAGGAGACTCAGTCAGAATCACTCACTCTAAAAAGGAGCAGAGAACTTAGAAAACATCATCCCAGATAACTTACTCCCCTACATCCCCCCCCCAAATACAACAGTTTATTCATACCAGGAGGAAATTATGCTTTTAATGAAATAGAATTCCAATGAGAAGATCAGAGCTGGATAGAATCTCTGAAGTGTAAACAAAGGAATAAAGAGAAACAAAGTAAAAATGAAAAGAATCATAAGGAATAAGGATAAACTTTCATTCAAATAAAGGGAGATGATTCCTGTGCCCCACTCTGGACCTTATAGTCATCAGAATAGTCTAATTAGACAAGGACTGGGAGTGGACTGTTTTGTCTTAATAATCTTAAGAATGGAAGCAGAAGAGGAATACATTAGGTGGAAGGAAAAGGGAGGTTAAAGAAAATTATCTTATGTAATCAGGGCAAGAAAAAAAGTCTTACGTACATGAGGAAGGGTGGGAGAGGGGTGATACCCAAACCTCACTCTCATCTGAACTGGTCAAAGGAGTAAAGAATACACACACACAAATGGGTACAGAAACATATTTCACTCAAAAGAGAAATAGGAGGAGGAGGAAAAGGTGGAAATCAGAAAGAATAGATTAAGGGAGGGGTTCGTCCTAAGTAAAATCAATCTAAGTAAACACAAAGGTGGCAAAAAAATGGGAAACTATGGGGTGTCCATCAATTGGGAAATGGCTGAATAAATTATGGCATATAAATGTGATGGAACACCTCTGTGCTGTAAGAAATGAGAAAGGGAACTGTTTCAGAGAAACCAGGGAAGATTTGTATGAACTGATGCAGAATAAAATCAGTAGAACTAGAATAGTTCATAAAATGATAACATGGTTAGATCAAAGAACTTTCAGAGTGTAGAATAAGACATTTTAAAAATGGCCAACTTAGAAATTTGTTTTGCTTAACTATACATATTTGTAAATTTTGTTTTTCCTTCTTTTTCAATGGAGGGGCTACAGAAGGAGAAAAGGTGGATTTTTACAGAAAGATTAAACTTTTAAAATAAGAAATCTATCTCTTTGAGTTCATAGTTATTCAATACAGTAGTAAGTTTTGGACATACTTTAGAGAAGAGGAATCTAAAGGATGTGGGCAAGGCCATTCTAGTGGAAACAAGTCAGAAGACAATATGGGTTTAAATTTTGGTTCTGCTACTTTTTAGCTAACAGCGTGGCCTATAGCAAAATATTTACCATCTTTGGGCCCTTGGTTTCTTTATCTAAAAACAGGGGATTTCATTAGACAATTTCTAAACTATTTAAAATAGTTCTGTCCATGGTTTCCTTATTCAGTCTCCTACTCTAGGCATCATACAATACAGACTTTAAATATATTTAAGGAACTGCTAAAGTAGCCCAGTAAATAATGCTGGACTTGGAGTAGGGAAGACAAGAGTTTGAATCTTGCCTCAGCACTTACTAGCTGTGACCCTGATCAAGCTACTCAAATACTCTTGAGCCTGTTTCCTCATCTGTAAAACAAATAAGGCTATACTCCAGGCCCTAAAAGCAGTTCCAGGGGCAGCTAGGTGGCACAGTGGATAGAACACCAGCCCTGGATTCAGGAGGACCTGAGTTCAAATCCAGCCTCAGACACATAACACTTACTAGCTGTGTGACCCTGGGGCAAGTCACTTAACCCCGCTGCCTAGCCAAAAAAAAAAAAAAAAAAAATAATGATAATAAAAGCAGTTCCAGCTCTAAATTTATAACCCTATGCTATTGAGACTTCATAAACTGAGGAAAATGAAAAAACTCAATATAGTTATTCCCTTTTAAACCTGTTAGCCAATTTCCAAAATAATTTCTGAATTTAACTCAGTACACTGCTCCTATTAAGTAATAGATATTCTACATGCTATACTGCATGCTCTTTGTAACAGTAACCTTTTCAACATTTTAACTGTTTGGAACTACACTAAAACATTAACAGATAAAAGTTTAAATCTCTATTTTTAAACTCTTATATTTTAAAATGTTCATTATAAAAATCTTGGACAGGTTCTAAATTTCCTTGAAGTTACAGAATGGGCAAATATCACTATTTTAATCAAGCAGCCATCTTTTCAGATAAATCAAATTCCTATTTTCCCAAAACTCCGGTCATAAAATGGGAATTATCTTTTTGTTTAATTTATTGAAATATGTAGCAAATGTTCATCAGTTAATTAGTCCATGAACAATTCTAATTTTAAGCTAAGGAAGAACTATAAAGTGGTACAGTATACTTGGATAACAATCTAAGAGTTAAAAACTCACATATAATGATGGCATATATATAATAACCTACATTAGACTATTTACCTTCTCAGGGTAGTGGGGGGATTAGGAGGGAAGGGCAGAGTTTGGAGCTCAAACTTTTAAAAAAATGTTAAAAATCATTTTAATATTTAATTGGGGGGAAAATATTACTTAAATTCCAAAAAAAAACCCCAAAACAAACTCATGTATACCCTTTGACTAAGTAAGCTTATTAATAGTACTATACCCTAAGAATGTAACGGGGGTGGGGGGGACACAGACGGATGGGAGGGACAAAAGCCTCTCTAAAAACTAAAATATACATAGCTGTTTGACCTGCAATAGTTAAAAAAAAAATGGAAAAATAAACTATGTGTTTAATGGTTGTAAAAGACTTGAACAAAGTGTGAAATAACAATGCAGTGGCCTATTACTATGTTAATAGTAACCAATAAAGAAATACTGAAAGGGTCATATGGTATGCAAATTAAAAAGGTATACCGTTAAAAGAATAAAAATTTATATGTATTCAAATGAAAAACACTAATGGGGAATACAACTAAGTTGTTTTCTTAAATATGTATTTTTTAATGTAAATATTTCTGACTTTTTACAGCTTTGAATTTTTTAAATTTATGCCAAAGATTAAGTTTATATTTTAACTTTGAAAAGAAATTTTAGGCCATAAATAGATGAGCAGAAGGACCAGAGGATTCATGATGTGAGGCATCTATCTGGAGGAAGTACAGGTATGTGACGTTCAGAATGACCCCACCCAAAAGACAGACTCGGGTTTCTCTCTCAGTGAACTGATTTCTGACCTTGGAACTAAAATGTTTTCCTCTTGGAGCAACTAATATAGTTACTGAATATGTGCATTTTAAGTGTATGCTTTATTTTTTGCCATTTTATTAATTTTCTAAAATTACATATATACAAAATGACATGCTAAAAAAGTGAGCAGCCCAAATCTAGGGTGTTTTTTAAACCACATATTTATATTTTGGTGTTTTTTTAAAGGTATTTTGTTAAGCGTATCTATTAAAATGGATGTTTCCTTTTAAAGTTTTCATATGTATATGTATCTTTATTTCAATTGCCACCACCCCCTCTTTCCAAAATAGAACAGTGAAAAACACTAAACTTTCCTCAAGTGAAAAAAGTTAAATGGTAATACAATAAAATAAAGCACTTATAATTTCAAACATGTCTCAAAAGTTCAAAAAGTAATTTTTAAATCCTCTAGCTACTGACTTCTTAACCTAAAACTGATAAACACTGCCCTGATACAATTTCTAACAGATACAAAAGAATTTTGAACTAGAGTCATGTCTAGATTTATGTCTTTAGGGTACTATCTTGAACTTCTGTATAACGTAATAATTCTACTATTAGAAACATCTATATTTACATCAATAACCTGATTATTATACAACTTTTAGTCATGAATTTTTTTAAAGACTGACAATTGGCTGGTAAACTTTAAGAAATATTTTAAATTCTCTTTCACGGTAAATAACAGTTTTTATACTAAGTTTTTTGGGGGACCTAACATGCTACAATTTGATAATCAATTTTCAGATATCTAACATGATTCAAGTATTTTAAAATTATATGCTATCAAAAGCTACTTCTTAGACCAGATAAGCACAAACGATACAGATTTGAGTTTCTCTTGATTTTTTAAGACAAAAAACCCCACCTAATTGCTAAAATTTTAACGTTTCTGTAAAGTCTGACCAAAAATAAATCTTCAAACAGCTAATATGTCTAATTAATTTCTAGGATGTTTTCATCCTTAAAAAAAAATCCTATGTTTTCATTAGTTACAATATAAAGTTTAAGGGATATAAGGTTTTTCTCTAACATGATCAATTATAATTCTACATTAGGTAGGAAAGTCAATGCTAATAAAAGTGAATTAATGTGTTGAAGAAATTCCCTTATGTTGCTAATGTTAAAATCCACCATGGGATATAACTAGCTACTGCGGAAAAAATAAAGAGTGAGACAGTGGTATAAGGTAATCGAGGAAAAATTCAAAATATCTTCTTCCATTTTTTTTTTTAAAAACATGAGACAATACAGGATTTTGAGTTTGATATTTATTTTTAGCAGGATGGTGTGCTAATGGATGACGACGTCATTAGAAGATACGCCCTTGTCCAACACCTGCAATAGAAGCTAGATAGAAGTTAAAGAAACCACACTTAAAGTCAAAAGCTGTGCATGATACTACTTACCCTCAATTCTGTTAAGAAGAAAATAAGCAAGAGCAAAATTAGCTTATGGCTTAAATCATATTATGCTATCAATAGCTGTTAACTTATCAGATTTATCTTTATTTTTCAAAATACCACAAATAAATAAATAAATGAAATGTGAGTACGTAAAAGCTTTTAAAGGAGATGTACTAAAATACCACAATTCCTTTCCTTTTCATGTGGTGGACTGGTAGTGGAAGAAGAGAAGTACTACTGAATGAATGGTGACTGGAGGAAAGCCAAATGATTAAGGGAGATACAACATATTCTAACCATGGTGAAATATAGGCTGGCTGCTCCATTTAATTTTTCTGTCAGTCTACAATCAGCCAGGGTATAAAGAGTTGGTGGCCTATATGTGTCTGTGAGCACAGTGGGCCTAAGACATAAGAGTGAGTATCAGTAGAGAGGTCAAGTGAGGCCAAGAGAAACAATGCAACAGCATGTCTGGTGTTTAAATTTCCATATATTTCATCCATTGTGTCTCATATGTTGTAAGTACAAAATTTTACTAGTAGTCTATGTGGATTCTAGGTCATGTGTGCATGATGCTGCTGCTGCTCTGAAGACTAGACAATACACAAGAATGCAGAGGATTGAATGGGCATGATGCTTTGTTTCAGATCCTGAGACTGGCAAGCTGATTATACCAACTAGCATATTCTTCACTTCTAATCTGGATGATGACAAGTGGGAAAGTTCCCATCTCCTACTGTCACTGAAGAAGGAAAACTCAGGTAGTTATTTTCATTGGCAATTGGAGAAGATATATAACAACAGCTGGCCCTCATCTAGAATATAAAATCAAACTGACAATTCGGGAACTGTCAAGATAAATTCAAAAGTTTACAGTTAACTGCTCCTAAATCTAGAACTTTGGATACTGGAAAAACTCAAACTACGCAGTTGCTAAAGCAGAAAACATTTTACCTAAGCCTAACCACTAAAAGATTACAGATCATGTCCAAAATTTCCCCACCCCATCCTGGGGAGTTCTGATAATATGAACTAGGCCACTGTATAAATCATAATAAAATTCACGGCTAACAAGTTGTTTTCATTTCTAAATCAACTACATAAAAGACCACCAGTTGATAAAAAAGCAGTAATTTAAAAAGTACTACTATTAAAATAAATATTCACAACAGTCCTGTCTTTCCACTGCTTTTTGTTCCAGGAGAGAAAAGGAGATGCTCTTATTTAAACTGATAATGCTAACAAGTTGTTTTATTAACGCATGGTCTTCCATACAGCTACCTGTAAAAATGAACAGAATACTGCTAGTCCAAGTTTTTGATTATTCCTTTGGCTGGCTTGGTCCAAGTAGGGAGAACCCAATTAGTGGAGGAAGAGACAAATTTAGGGCATGGCCTATAATATTTATATACAAATAAAAATAAAAAATTCACAGAATCTACAATAAAGGCCTTAAAAGCTTAAACAGGGAAAACGCCATGAAGCAAATATATTAATTTAAAAGTTCCAAATAATTAAAGAGTTACGCACTTCCAGCTTATGTTCTTTCTCTGCAAGGGCTTCTTTTTGACAACGAAGAAAATCTGACAACATTCGGGTAAGTTGCTTCCTATCATCTATTTCTGCTGCCAATCGACCGTTGTAATCTGCCAACAGCATGCATGCATCATCTACCATCTTGGAAAGCTGTTCTCCTGATTCTTTATCTACAATGCAAGAAAAGGTAGTAAACAAGTAGGTAACACATTAAAAACAAAGCCATGACTTGTATTTTATTCAAAAATCAGAATCATTCTTTCTCACCTGTTATTTTGTCTAGCAGAGATACATCTTGGACTTCAACAGGCAAAGAAGCTATTCTCTGATGAACTGCTGCATCACCAGAGGCTGCATTTTCAAGTTCTTGTAAGGCTCTAATGAGATCTATAGTCTGAAAAAGCAGACAACTTCAGAATCAAAATTGTCAAAACCAATAGGGTTAATTAAAATTAATTTAACAGTCAAGCAACTTCATGGTATGTCTGCTAGGTCAAACTCTTTGTAAAGTTCCATCTGTAAAGATGTAAAAATCATAAATCTTTAACCTCCAAAATATTTTTTACTAGTTTTATTCTTAAAACAAAATCTCACCCTCTGTTCCCCTACTCTCACAAGACCCCAAAGCATACCTGAAAAAAAAATCAGATGATTTGCCCTTTGTAGTTCTCTATTTTAAAGCAACTATTTTACTTAAAGCAACCAGAATTTGTCAAATTTATGAGATATTTCCAATACAATAATTAAAATTACAAATCACTTGCATGCTTGCAAATAAAGCCAAACAAAGCTTATCATGGGCGTTGTGAGTTTTTCTTTGTTTTGCCCCAGCCAGCACACAGATGCATACAATAAGGCATCTTTCTTGTACCAATTCTAGGATTTTCCAGAATTCTGGAAAGAATATAGATGTCAGAGGGTCTTATTAGGACATGGCCCAATCAGGAAAAAGGTTACTACTCCCAAATCCTAGAGAGATCAACTGAGTCCTATACACTGGACCAATCTAACTGGTTAGGAGGCAAAGTCAATAGAGGTGTCTAATCTAAAATTTGCTAGTAAGAATTTATATCAGGGATTATATATCGTTAGAGAAACAAACATATTGATAAAAGGAAGTGACTCTCAATTCACCAATTTAAATATTTTTTTCAATTATAATACAATGGCTAAGTAACTAGCAACTAGTTAAAAAACATGTCAAGTTGATAAGTTATCCTACATTAAGGACAAATCAGGCTTCCTGATAAAAGGTTTTGATACAAGTGACTGTTTTATGAAAGTACAGAGAAAAAACAAGTGGTCTAGGGAGAGTCCTAAAAACTACAAGTCATGTTCATTCTGGTAAGGTGACCCCAAAATAAGATGCCATACTTTTAGACGAGGGTAGGGTCTAATTTCTGACATGAGAACAAGCTTCCTAAAATTCTTCATATCAAAAAATATAAGGAGAAAAACCTTGAGAATATACTTAGGGCTATATATGAAGGTGTAAACCAGGGAATCTAGGTTACAATATTAAGTACTTTGGTTAGGGCTCTGAGTTAGTACTTTTAAAAATGAAAGGAAGATGAATAAATTAAGAGGAAAATATCCCATGTAAGATTCCCTCTATATCCAGAGCCTGTCAGGTAGAATACAAATCTACTACTTCCTCTCCTTTATACAATACTTACCTCAACTCAAAATCAGGCAAGCTAGAATTAGAAAGCTGAAAGAATGGAGAAAGACCCCAAGAAAATTAGTCTCTTTAAAGAGGAAGAGATAACATTCCTCCGACTTAGATCATAGGTTAACAAATTTAAAGCTGGAAGAGACCTTAAAGGTTATTAAGTCCAATCCCCTCACTTTTCAGATGAGGAAACTGAGATCCAGAGAGGTTAAGTAATTTACCCAGAGTCACACAGCTAATAAGTGAATCCTATATAAACCCAGGAAACAAAAATATTCTAGCGCTCCATATAAGAAAGATGCCATAATGTACAAAATGGAAAGGATGATACTAACTCATCTTTGGAGAAAATGAGGAATGGAAACTTAGAACTGGAAGGGATCTCAGAAATCATCACCACAATCCTTTACTTATCATTATAGTAATTTTTAAGAGTCCTTTTAGAAGCACAAAAAATCACTTAAAGAAAAAAACAGAATAAAAAGCAACAACATATATCAATAAAAAACATGAGTTTGAGAATCTCAAAGGTACAACCCAGCAATCTAATGAAGCATCATTTACTTAGAAGGAACAAGCTGTCTCAGAACATCTTATTTTTTCCAAGAGAAGTCTAACAATTAAGAGACTGGAATCCTATTTCAAATAAACATAAGCAACGTGGTAAAGAAAAAATCCGAATGGTTATATGTGACATTTATTTAGTTCAGAGGATCTGTCTTTACCCTTACATTTATAAGATCAATTTACCAAAGCAAAATTCAATGAAGAGTTCGACTAACAACAAAAATGCAGTAATACTAGTAATTTACAACCACATACAGGCAGTATCAGAAGTCTCAGACTTACAGCTTTAAGCTGTTAAAGCTTAAAACTGCACTAAGACTTGTGAGACCCCCTGTACATTAGGATTCTCTTTTGAAAGAGATCATTTCTACCTGTGGAGGTTCACTTGGTGATCCTAGTGCTGAACAATTTTCATTCTCATCCACCTTTATCTGTTCATATGAACGCTTTCTAGACTTCTTATCGCCATCTGATTTAAAGGAAAATGTAATTATTTTCATGAAAAAAATGCTATTTTGTGAATAAAATAATCATAAATTTACATATACTTACAGAGAGCTTGCCTAAGTTGTTCTAACACATCATTTTCATAAACACACCTTTCTTCCCAAATAGACAGCACTCTTCCAAGATGCTTTTTACAATTTTCATCGGTCTCGCTGAAGGAAACATAAACAGAATATTAACAGTTAAAAACCTGGAATTCTGGGCCTTTAAAAAAGGTACTTTTAAACAGAATCAATAATATCTTGAACGGAATTTCTGAACTGACCAGTAATTCAGAACAGATTAAAAAAGCAATACAAATAGCAGCATCTCAAACTATGAATACACAAGTGCCTGCTATTCTACACCAAATTTTAACTTTTAGAGTGTATGATGTCTTCTTTCCTTGTTTCATATGACTTATCTTGGCAAAAGACACAACTGGACTTTATAATTTGTATTAACTCATTTGAGCTATCCTTATCTAAAATCACTTGCTTTGTTATTTCTTAGCTTCTGGGGTTTTTTTCCTTCATACATTTGCTCAAGAACTTCAGGAAAGAGTATAAAATCCTTTATACATACATACGTACATGCAATTAATAGCTACTATGAAATTGCCATACTTAATTTAAACTGTGATAAAATTATTCAAGATTTATAATCATTTTAAGATAAGACAATTCCACATTTCAGTATACATATCTGGAAAACCATTATGAGGTACAGTTAAAACTAAAAATCATCATAACACATAACCACCATATTCAATATTTTGAATAGCAAATAAAGGGAGAGGAAAAAACTAAAGAGAATACCAAAAATCATTAGGCAAGGCAATACTTTCTGCTCTCAAAAGGTTATTAAAAATCTACAGATTTAATATTTATATTTAACACAAATTACTGTTTTCTTTAAAATAAGCTTGTATACATGTATATACATGTTCTCTCTCCCAACAGTATATAAGCTTCTTGAGGGTTAGGAATTCTTATGTCTTCATTATGGTATCTCCCGCACCTGGTATAGTGATTAGCATACACTTGGTATTTTTTAAATGCTTGGTGTTTGACTGACTGAAAAGGAATCTTTAAGAGAAATATTTTATAATCTGAAAGGGAAAATTCTAGGGGGAAAAGTCTCATTTTAAAATATTTTATTATACCTGGAAACATGTTTAAAGGCTTCAACTATGACTGGTGCAAAATCTTTTGTGAA
The DNA here is from genome assembly GCF_003287225.1 of Phascolarctos cinereus. Taxonomy (NCBI): domain Eukaryota; kingdom Metazoa; phylum Chordata; class Mammalia; order Diprotodontia; family Phascolarctidae; genus Phascolarctos; species Phascolarctos cinereus. The sequence goes on along the minus strand of NW_027555847.1, from coordinate 392,049,677 downwards.
TTCTGGCCCTTTTCTTTTGCTGTTCTGGATGACATCATTGGCAAGATAAAGAAAAGTCAACTTCCTGTTTGGTTTGGCTGAAAAATAAGGAAAAATTAGAAAAGGTTTAAAATCCACAGTAAATAGTTTAACAAAAGAACAAAAACATCTGAATGCCTTTAATAATGAAATAGCAATACTTATTACAGACAAATTGTCAGTTCTACAGTAACGCTTTCTGGGGAAAACATGAATTTGTTCCAGCTTGACTGATATATTAGGCAACACTATTCTCTTGAAAATTATTATTTCCAGCAAAAGTTTAAAAAAAATTACTCATAGTGCTTCTGGAGAGTCTAGATAGTATTATCTTCTCCTCTAGTAGCTGCCTAACACATCCAGGATAAAATACAAAACTCTGCAGGTTGACAAATCAAGCCCTTTCATAAACAATCTGGCTCCAGCCAATCTTTCTGGGCTTGCAACAACACGGCTCCCTTTCAAGCACTCTATATCCCAATCAAACTGGCCTAATGGCTATTGCTCACATTTGACATTCCATCTCCCACCTCCATTATGTTTACATAAGCTGTTGTTCCCCATGCTTCTTGGAAACCAAGCAGAAATACCTTCCCTGGATCTCCTCTGCTCCCCTTATGTGAGCAGTGGGCTGAGTAGGATAGGCTGGCTCTTCCAACACCTGAGTACAGTGAGGGTATGCACCATAGGACCTGGGTTCTTGCCACTTTACTTTGTTCCACAGTAAAAACTGAGATCAATTAGTCCTAGATTTCCTTACTGCAACGGTTCCTATTTTTTTTTAAAGGCTTTCATCACCTCTTGCCTGGACTATTGCAATTTCCTACTAACTGAACTCCATACAACTGGCGGTCGTTTTCCTAAAGTGCAGATCTTACTATGTCATACCTCACTACTCAATCAACTCCAGTTCTAGAATCAAATATAAACTTCCATTTGGCATTTAAAACTCTTCACAACCTGGCCCTATCCAATGTTTCCAGTCTCTTTACACATAATTCCTTTCCACGTACTCTGAGCTCTATGGATACTGACTTATACTCCTCATATATAAGATTCCCATTTCCCAACTCTTGTTTTGGTACTGGCTCTCCCCCACAGCTGGAATACACTCCTCATTCACCTCTACCGCTTAGAATCACTCTTTTCCTCCAAGGCTCAGCTCAAATGCCTCCACTGATATGAAGCTTTCTAGCATCTAGGGGCTAATATCTCCTTATCCCCAAAATTATCTTGTATAAAGATCATAAGATCATCAGCTTAGAACTGGAAGAGATATTAGAGGTCATCTGGTCTAACCCCTTCCTTTATAGATGAGGAAAGTGAAGCCCAGAGAGATTAATTAACTTGCCTAATGTCACACCAAGACAGTAAGAGACAAAGCTGCTTTGTATATATGTTCTTTTCTCCAACAGAATGTAAGTTCTTTGAGGGAAGAAACTGTTTTGGCTTTGGATCCTAGGAACCTAGTACATAGTAGGGATTTAATAAACATTTGATTGACTGATTCACACATAACCATGAAGCCATTTCATAAAGAGACATAACAGAAAATATTTTTTAAAGTATCATTTAATCTTCATGCAAACAGCTAACGTGGAAATTTGTTCTACTTCTCTACACACATTTATAAGTGGTTTAATTTTCCTTGCTTTCTCAATAATGGAGAAGGGAGAGAAGGAGAGAATTTGGAACTAAAAATAAAATTTAATTTAAAAAATAAAAGACATAAAGAAAAAAACTTTATGTAAACTCTAGCATGTGATCAGTACTTACATTTTTTTAAAGTATCACCAGTTTATATGCACACAAACCTTTCCAATTTGCCTTAAAAAATTCTCACATTTTGCCTGCATATTAAAATATTCAATATCCAAGTTTACCCAATCATTGAGAGGCAAAAGTTTTACTTATTCTCTAATTTTGCTTTTTAAAATCATTATTATTTAAAGATTTGGATTAAAAGGAAGACAATCAAATGAAATTTTCTATCAGCGAGTTTTAAGTCCTGGTGGTTACAGCATCCTTTAGTTTGCTTTTACTATATTGAAAAACTTCACTGCCTGCTCTGGAAAGTGGGCAACATGATATGCTAATTTTGAACTGGGATGTATCCTCACCTTACTGACTTTTAGAGTACTGTCACAAAGGACCATTTGTGCTAGGCTATGTTTCTGCACGTAAGAGAGGAGTCACTAAGGAATGAATTAAATAAGCACATCTTCAAAATATTTTATTTCAGAAACATGAATGAAAAGGTTGATATTTATGTGAGAACTATGAATACCCATGTGTTATTACTGAGTAATAAAAGTGTGTAAAAATGTTTTCAAAGTCTATGAAACCCCTTTTTATTTATTGACTCCTATATGTGAATACATGTTAAAAAATTGTGGCATAAAACAAAATTACAATATGCTGGAAAAGATATATATAATATCCTCCTGGATTGTTCTTCTTTGGGTCAGAAAAATTTCAAAGAAAAGGCTACAAATAAAACACTGTTTTTTGCTATGTTAAAGTATTGTTCAATCTCATATTCTGAAATTTTAACTTAATTTGAGGTAAATAAACATAAATTAAGCTGTATTTATGATCATTACAAGAAACCTGACAACCGTAATTAAAAATAGTACAACAATAATGAAGGACAGAATTTACTATCTCACTCAAAGTCCAAGGGAAAAATTATTAAATTATAATACTAAAAAACTAAGGTGAAAAAAGATTAACATTTAATTAGCTTTAAGTTTGGATCAGGAATGCTGGAACTCCTATACAACAAGGAAAATAACTTAAGATCCAAAGGAAAGTAAAATTTAACTTAAAAATTTAACACTGAACATTAAAGGATTAAACTACCCTATTCAAAGACTTTTATAACATCTTTCATCATCCCCTAAAAATTAGTATGTACTTAAATAAAAAAGCAATGTATCATTCAAGAATCTATACCATGAATTACAGATGGATAATTAGAAATTGACTCTTCTTTTATGCAGAGTAATGATGCATGCTTGTTTGAATTATTTTTTAAAAATCAGTTTTACTAATAACTCAAAAAAAAAACCTACCTAGATTTTCCACGCAGTCAGTAATCAATGTGAAACATAATTTTTATCAAAAAACCAAACCCTTTTTTGGGCATAGGCAACCATAAGAATCCCCAGGTTAAATATCCACAAGTCTTTCAGCATGACAGTCACAAAGCTAAGAATCCACTGTGCTTATTTTTATAAATTTTAAGACTACATTTAAATGAATAAAGCAAAATAAAATTTTATATCTCTTCAGATGTCACTCTCACAATACTTCAAAATTATATGAGACTAGATAATTGCCATGAATACAAAAATGACTCTGTTCAACAATCCACTAAGTGTTGACATGTTTTGTTTTGTTTTTAAACAAGGAGATCATGCTCACCAAGGCATTCCCCGGTGTCACAGGAGATCTGCTGCTAAAGAATAAAGAAAAATATCTAACAAAAAATTATCTTAGTGATAGTCGGGTTCTCCAAATTAACAGATGACATCACATTAACTGCCTCAAATCAAGTCAACAATCATTTGTTAAGCATCCACTTGTTAAGTAAGGCACTCAAGCAAAAAAAAAAAAAAAGATAGTCAGCAGCCAAAGCATTATCAATGAAATCCATGGTGATTTTTTAAAAGACTGAATTAATCCTCCCTAGAAAAAAAAAGATTAAAAAAAAAGTACATCACCATTATTGTGACCTGTAGTTGGACGGCAAGTCAACCAAGTTAGTGCATGTTGAACAAATGACATAGACAAAACAGATACAGTTCAACATAGAAGAGAAAAATAAGATAAAATAGACTGAACTGTACCGAAGAAACTGCAAGTGCTTTCAATGATTCCAAATGGCTGTCTACTGAAAAAACCCATGTCTAATCCAATATTCTACTGCTGGTAGTATGCAACTGCAAATTACAGAATACAACAGTGGCTGGTGAACTAAAATTACCAAACCCAGGGGCAAGATTAGTACACATGGTAGACACAGGCAGGTTGACACCATTATCACTGAAAAAGTGCCTAACTGGCACATGGTGCCTTCCCACTTCACCATAAATGTGATCAACAGCACCATGCTGAATACACAGTATGTATGAATAAGAATTACAAAGACCAAGAAGAAAGGGGCTGTTATCTACATGAGTAGAACAAAGAGTCACACTGAACATCATATCTTAAATATCTCAGAAACTATGACATTTTAAAAGCTGATGTCAAGTGGCTGAATTCCTGGAATAATCCACAAAAAACTATTTAAACTAAAAAATGTGCCTAACCTACAATATTAGCTGGAGTTCGAGGGGTCCTGAGGAGCAGGGACATATGAAGAAAGTCATCTCCCCTGGCCCAGATAGGTTCCAGAAAAATTATAAAGCAACCAGCCAGCTTTTGCCTCTCATATCCCTTTCTGTAATTATCCAGGGCTTCCCCAGGCTTTTATATACCCTAAAATCCACACTGGAGCATCTCACCTAGAAGTGTCCTCCCAGAAAAATATTCACAATTACTTCATTCTAAATCACCACTCCTTGGGTGGGCGCTGATCTTGGCTAGATAAGACATCAAATTCACACTAATTCACAAAGCCTTAAACCTTCCCAGAGGCTTTTTACTCTTAAAGTATTTTTTATTAAGTGAAATTCATCTTGTCCACCCTTTAGCCACCATGCATTACACATCCAGCAAATATAGCTGTATAAGACCCTTACAAATTTTGTCCTCTTTTTTCCAAATCTCCTTAAAATGAAAAATTAATTTGCAAGGTAAAGACTACACCTACCTTCCCTTTCTCTGGTAAAGGTCTAACCTCCTCAGAGCCATTTACTAAAATCCTTCATCTGCATTTAAACAAACTTCAACTCCCTTTTACCAATTCCTTTTTGCCCAGGGAGTATTCCAAATACAAACCTCCTTAACTGTGAACCTATTATTTCTCCTCAGGTGGGAAAAGTCTCTAAAAATCTATCTCAAATATTAGTGGGACTTCTTCAAAACGAGTTATGCCTGGAACACCAGAATGACCTCTCTTTCGCAGATATCAAATGCAACATCAGAAAAGAAAGAATACTGTAAACATAAACACTTTCCTATCAAATGCAAATCTCTGCACTTCGCAGGAGAAAAGCATGAAAGTATAGTTCAAATCTGTTTTATGAATGAGATTAGATACTAAAAGGGAAAATTTTGGGAAATGTTTTATTTTTGTTCTTGTAAAATAGCGTGAGATTCTATTTCTGAGTAGTAAAGAGGGGAAAGTGATCAGAGTAAATGCATTACTTATATTATTGTAATACAAATAATAAATTTTAAAAGCATAAATAAGAAATAAATATATAGCCAAAGGATAGGAAGAGATTTTTTCAAACAAGGAAATGCAAGCTACAGCAACAAAAAGAAAAATAATTCAAATCACTAATAGTAAGAAACACAAATTAAGACAACTTTAAGGTTCCACCTCATGCCCATCAAAACAGGAAAAGACGACAAATGAGGAAAACAAGAACTGCTGCTTGGGCTGTAGGGAGGATAAGTACACTACTGTACTGCTGGAAATGCAAATTGGTTCAACCTTCAAAAAATATATATTTTTTTGGAACTATAACTTTGAATACCTAGGTAATATATACTTCAAAGAGATCACAGACAGAAAGGATCTTTCTGTACCACCACCACCATCCCTGAAAATGTACAAGTATATTTTTTGTCGTAACAAAGAACTAGAAACAAGGAGGTACCCGTTAAATTGATGAATAGCTGAACTATAGTATACAAATATTATCACACTGAAAAAAATGACAAATGACAGATTCAGAGAAGTAAAAACTAATACAAAATGGCACAAGATTCAGAGGAACAATTGATATGACTGTAGTAAAAGAAAATAAATTTGAAAGACTTAAAAATAAAAACTGGTCAATTCAAAGACAAAGCTATTAGCAGTGAGATGTTGGACCAGAAGTACTAAATGATAGTGTATTTTCTGACAGGGACAATTAGACAAAACAATAAAATTCACTTGGACGAATAAAAGTTCTAGCATCTCAAGGCAAATAATGAAAAAAAGTAGGAATGAAGGAGGAATAACACTTCCCATTCCCAAATTACATTATAAAGCAGTAATCATAAAAGTGTTCGGTATTGGTTAAAAACTAGAAAAGTAGATCTATGGAATTAGAAAAGATATGCAAAACCTAGAAAACAGTAGCACCTCCTCCCACCCCCACCATTCTCGCTTTTAGCCAGCCCTCAGAGTCATCAGGAATACTGTTGTATTCATGTATTCATGCCAAATGAATGCCTTGCACAGGGCAGGCAAACCAATATAGCTGAAAGAGCAAAGCACCACAAGGGAGAGACAGGAGGTGACATGTGCCAGACCTATCAAACTACCACTACCACCTTAATCACTATCTCCCTTTGGACCCTGATGAGGAAAGTCCAGGATCCTAAAAAAACCAACAGCATTGGGAATGGCAATGCTTCTTGCCCAGTGCCCACAGACATCATCCTAAGAAGTAAGAAGTAATCCACAGCCTGGGCTACTGAAGACCCCCAAAAGAAAGTTCATGCCACCAAAAAGTCCTTGGCACTTTCAAATGGTTAAACAAAGTGATATGATTTTATCCATGGAAATAACATTAAAGCATCAACTCACTACATCCTAAGGACCATGGGACTTACCCATCTGACCTGCAGCTTCCCTATGAGTTATTTCTTCCATTAGAATTGAAAACAGGGATCGTCTCACTTTTATAACCAGAGCACTTAGCAAAGTGCTTTGCAAATAAGCACTTAAATGCTATTCATTCATTCTTCCATAAGAACTACAAAGAAAAATGGTAATTTGGTAGATATTACAAAATATTCCACAATAAATTCCAAATTAGGGCCTAAATATAAAAGGTCACATCAGAAGGAGATACCTTTACAACAACAGCTATGGGGGAATTTTTTAAGCAAATAAGGGATAAAAGTTATCATAAGATAGCCAATATTGACAGGACTGTAGAAAGCCAGAAACATGTGGTCCAACTAATGAAGAAAACAATTTGGAATTATGGAAGAAAAGTCACTGAACTATTCATAACTACCAAAGCATGAACCTCCCCTACACCATCCCCATAAATGATTGTCCAACCCTGACAAGGACAACTGTATATTCTGGACAGCTGTTATTACTAAGAAATGTCTTCCTTTGTAAATGAGTTGAAATCTGCTTCCTTGCAATTTCTTCCCATTGTGTATTAGGAAATTTTGCTTTACAAGTTATCTACTCACATTTTAAAAACACAACCTTCCCTGTATATAGAAGTAGAACTTCGACAACCAATCTATTGTTGGAATGCAAAGAATAAGCTGTTCATAAAATTCGATGTTCACTAAAACCCAGAATAAGCAATAAAATTTTTTGTTATTTAACTGCCAATCTTGCTACAATGATGATGGATGCTTTCGATGCCTTGCCCTTAGAAGGAATTTAATTTAATAAATGTCTGTTGAATTCAACGTACCAATACAGTCAGCAACTAAAATATTTATTGTAGCAGGTGCTGGCAAGGTCCCTGTAGTTAAGGAATCTAGTCAGGGAATTATGATATATATATATACAAAAGGAAACAATTAGACAATCATACAAAAAAAATTATTTAGTGCCAAAAAGTACAGTAACTACACTACTATAAAAGGAAATATCCACTTTAAATAAAATTCTGGGGAAAGGACTCAGAAATCACAACGGCAGGTAGTTTGGAAGAGAAAGCATGCAAGCAAAATGTCTAAAGCCTAAAATTTTCTTTGACCTTTCCTCTTCTCATCAGCTACACAGCATAACCTCAATTCACTAGACTCTTCCCAGCCCCAAGCAATCTTGGATATTTAGTTTACACCAAGAGGCAATTCCTTCTAACAGAAAAATCAAATGTTAAATCACCTCAGAATTATAAGCATGCCAGAAGATTACTTATAAAGACCACATTTCCCTTCCATGAAGAGGAAGGGTGTAGAAACATCTTCAGGGTATTTGGATTTTCAATCTAGATAGTTCATATGTATTAAAATGGAGATGGAAAAGTTGTATTTTGGTAACCACAATTACAATTTAAAATAAAATTAATGAAAAACTCACTTAACTGCCAATTCTCCCCTACACTCAATTCTTTCATTCGTTCAATTCAGAAATGAATTATCACTACACAAACTTAGAAAAGTCTTTCTTTTCCTCTTAACTAGTAAAATATATTACCTCTTCCTTTACTACCTTATTAAAGATAGTATTGTGTATGTTACAAGAGAATAACTATGAAGAACCAAATTTGGAGACCCAATAAAGACTATATCCAAAGATTAGCTACATTTTAGCAATTCATTTCCTTGAAGAAACCATCATGCACGGCTCATTCTTTGCTCTCTAGATAAAAGTACCATCATAAAAAACCATACTACTACTAAGCCACCCCATTCTGTCCTCTCTCATACCATGTTTCACGACACCTGCCTCCCAGAAAAATAAACACCTGAATGTTCATTATCCTGCTTCCTGCTCATTGAAGCTTAGCACTTGCAAGATTCATAAACTTCTGAACTCAACAGCTCTTGGATACCCCAAATGCTCATTCTTTATGAGAACAACTGACACAGCACTTACAAATTTGCAAAGTACTTTGCAAACATTATCTCATCTATGCCTCACAATAAGAGCATGGAAAGGATTTTATCACATTTTAGAGACAAAAGAACTGAAGTTCAGAGAGATAAAGTAACTTGACTATGGTCACTAGCTAGTAAATGTCAGAGAAGATTTGAACCCAGGTTCAAAGGATCATAGAGTTAGTGCTGAAAAGGGATGTGAGAGGCCATCTAATTCAACTCTTTTATTATTAGAGAGATGAGGCAACTGAGTGACTTGTCTATGGTCCAAGTCCAGTACTTATCCACTACAATGATACCTACAAAAACATATTACAGTTTACCAAGTGCTCAGCATCTTTTAGCTCATTTAAGGTTCCTAACAGCCTTGTAAGGTTATACTCAGAGAATCACAAAATTTAACTGGACAAAGCCAGCACTTATCTACTACAGTGCTATCTACAATAACACATTACAGTTTAGCAAGTGCTTAGCTTCTTTTATCTCATTTAAGGTTCATAAAAGCCTTATAAGGTATACTCAGAGAATCACAAAATTTAAGAATTGGACAAAGCCCATAAGTTTTTCTTGACATTAAACCTAGTCTCTTTGCAATTTGTACCCATATTTCTCCAGATTCTGCCCTCTGGGAACCAAGTGAACAAATCTATTTCCTCTCCCTTCTGAAGGCATATTTAAAGGCAGATATGTTGTTCCCCAATCTTCTCTTCTCTTCCAACTTTCTCCAACAACTCCTCCTATGACATGTAATTAAGGCCCTTCACCATCTTGAGTGCTTCCTCTGAACAGTTTTCTGATTATCAATGTCCTTCTTAAACTATAGTGTCCAAAACTGATTAGATCTAAGAGCCTGTCAAGATTCTTCTGGATTCTGTTATCCATTGTTAAGATTTCTCCCAACTTTGTGTTGCCTGCCAGTTTGATGAGCACACCTTCAATGTCTTTATCCAAGTCATTGATGAAAACATTAAATAGCATGGGACCAAGGTACACACCACTGCAGACCTCCAACTTCTGAAGCCTACCCAACATCTGAATCCAACTGATTTTAATATTGTCTAGACCACTTCTCTTTACTACCCCAATTTAGTATAAGACACTTCATCAAAAAGTTTTGCTAAAATTTAGGTAAACAATAAACACAACATTTCCCCAATCCTCTAATATTCTTCTGATCCTTTTGAAATCTACTTTCTCAGAATCTACAGTGTGCCAGACTGCACTCAGTTTTCACTTCTCTATCTCAAACTCTAGGATGGGGTGATCACTTCACCCCAAAGTTCCCATGATTCCCACCCAACAACCAGCTCCCTACCCTATTAATAATAATCAGACCTAAAGTAGTATTTCCCCTTTTTATTTCGTCTACCTTTTTAAGGATGAAATTATCACCAAGGCAAGTCAAATTATTTTCATCTGTAAAATGAAGGTAACAGTACCTACTTCACAAAACGTTAGGATCAAATGAGAGAACATATGTAAAATGTCTTTCCAAGACATTAAGGGTTATATAAATAAATGCTAGTTATCATGAAGCTAATTAGTGGATAGCTTTTGGCAGAAGAAGAGTTCCAACAGATTTCTGAATAAGTTCCTCTTCTCTACCAGGCTTGTAACCTATTTCCCAAACTCATCTATTTCTTCTTTCTGTCTAGGTGTTTTGTGGCATACTTCAATGGTATAATTATTTATTTCTTCCTCCTCTGATCACCCAAATATTCTCCATCATACTTTCCCCCAGATTTCTTATACCTTCCCGTTTTATCTACTTTCTTTTAAATAACTAACGTCAGAGACAATGGACCTGTTGTGTCACATCATCAAGTCACAGTGATAATTACTTGCCCCTTGCATTAAGACCTCTAGTTACTCTTCTTTGTTGACTAAACTTTGAGCATCTGTATAAACACCTGTGAAGTCAGGGTTTTGCTACTGGCTTCTTCCTGGAATTTTGTCTCTTGTGCATTTCCAGGTATCTCAGCTGCTATTTTTCTCCTTCACTGTTACTCTCTAGAGCAGAGGTTCTTAACATTTAGCAGTCTAGTTAAGCCTGCAGGCTCCTTCTCAGAAAGGTTGTTTTAGTTTTTAAATACATAAAATACACATTTTTAATACATAAAATGAAATACACAGTATTACGAAGGAAATCAATTACATTGAAAGTTATCAAAATAGTTTTTAAAATGACAGTAACGTGTTTCTTTATTAACGCACTAAATAACAAGACAATTCATTCAAAATATAGGCATGTTAAAGTTAAATTTTATTTTTAAAGACATATCAGTGTTCAGGAAGGCTGTTGTTGCCTATAATCATAACTGAAAGAAATGTTAAATTTCAGTTACAGGTCAGTGAAAAATAAAGATGTAATTGTTTTCTCCCCTTTCAGGTTCACAAGATCTCCTTGGTGGTTCATAGTAAAGAACCCTTGCTCTACAGAATCTAATCTGGGAGATATACAAAGGAGTCTTCTCTCTTCTCCATTCTTTTTAAACCCCATTAGAGTAGATTAGCATAATACCTGGCAAATACACACTTTCCATGATTTGTCAGGAATATTCCATCTCTGGCCAAGAAAAGCCATCCTTAAATTGTACACCATGGTCCAGGAAACAAAATTCACATCTTAGCTAGAGTTATTCACTTTCCAAGTTAATTTTTTCTTCTACATCCCTTTCCTTTAATGGGCAACTGCAAACAGCGTGTGCCCCTATGATCATCAATTTCTTGTCCTAAACCTCATAACAAGCAACACTTTTAAGGTTCCTTCTAAAAGTATCAATTATACCAACACGAAAAGGCCAAAAATGGTAATTATTTATTTTACTAAATCTCAATTTCTGTTATGTCTTGGATACATGATTGACAAAAGACAACAGATCTCTCTAACACTTTTATAATGTCCACAAATAACTACCTCAGTACTCAACAAAGAATCACCAATTACTATTATTTTTATCTTCTTCCTGACCTTTACTTGATCTTTCATTTGTTATTATTATCCCCATTTTACAGATCTAAAAAATGAGGCACAGAAAGGTTAAATAACTTGCCTACAATAATATAGCCACAAATGACAGAAACAGGAATTGAACAAATAGTGTCTTGACTCCAAATCCAGTACTTACTAAACACAATACAATATAGCTGCTATATCACAAAGCACCTAGCAAGTGCCCTATATAAAAAGAAGGCCCTCAATAAATATTTCTTGGCAAATGAATAAATTACCTATTGCTACAATCAATCAACAAGCTTTATAAAGCATCTGTTACATGTATGCACTGTGTTAAGCAACAAAAATGAAATAGTGCCTGCTCTCAAGGAATTTGCATTCATATGGGGAGATGTGTACTTATACTGACACTTGGAATATTGACAAAAGGAATACAAAGTATTTTTGGGAGGGAGGCACTACACAGGGGGACTCCAGAAAAGTCACACATATTAGGTGGTATGTGAAACCAGGGATTCCAAGAAGTAAAGGCAGACATGGGAGATGAATTGTAATGTGAAGAACAGAAACTAAAAGATTTAACGGAAGAGAATAAAGAATTTTTTAAAAAATGGAAAGGTAAGAAGGAATCAGGTTGTAAAGAGCTTTAAATGACAAAGAAAGAGTAGATTATATTTGATGCACTAACTTTGCTAATCTATTCATTCTTATTTTTCTCTTCAAAACATTCCTACTTTTCTATCCTTGCATTCCATGTCACCACGCTTCCAAAAAACACCTTCCCTAAAACATACCCACATTTTTTCTCACTATAATACTACTACACAAAAACCATATTTCACACAAATAAAGTTCCAGATCCCTGAACTCATTTTCAGATGCAAACTAAAAAGCATGCCTTTCTAAATTTTTATCTTAGCAGTCACAAACAAGCATTATAATCAGAAGTTAAATAACAAATTTCCATTCAGTAAAAGATTTCTTATTTTCTATCCCTCATTTACCCCTACAGAATTTATATACACTACCTACTGTGCACAGCAGTAGGAAAGACAATGGTGTCTAAAAACAAAATAAAATTTCTAAAGTTAGTGACTTTTAAATAAGATTACAAAAATTAACTACGCTTTAGTTGCTAAAAAAAAAAAACAGGATGGTGACAGAATTTCAAAGCCAGAATCAATTATGTACTTGTTAAGTATTTATTTGCCCAACATTTATAATCTCTTCACCCAGAATCAAATTTAAAAAGCTGCATTACAATTCTGAGTCCTCCTATAAGCATAAAAGTAACTAGTAATTACTAAAGAAAAAGATCACTAGATCCTATTTATAAAGTGGAGGAGGGTGGGAAGAAAATGCCAAGAGGTTCTGAATTTGAATAAATATTTTTTGGAAAGGAGGTATTTCTGAATTTATTGTAATTTGGAAGTTATCCACAAGCAGCTCAGGTTTAAACTACATAGTCTTCAAATTAGAAAAAGTCAAAGGCTTACTTACAAAAAGCTAAGAAAACAAAAAATTTTGACACTGCTTAATCTGTCAAACAGGATTGTTAAAATCCCACAAACACTAGGATTTCAGCATTTGTAGAGCAGATATATAATATTTTTACAGACTGCAACTGACAAGATCAGCTGTATTGTCAGATTCAATCAGAAATGTAAACAATTAAACAGTGACCCATACCATCCCAACCTGTTCTAGATATGAATTTCTTTCCTCTCTTCAATAAATGAGAGAATTATGTTAATCATGATACATGAGAGCAAGGAGGAAGAAAAGATGAAGTATCTACAACCTTGGAAAGACCAATAAAATCTTAAACCAAACTATAGAAATAAATGCATTTGCTAATATATTTTTAATTCTGAACATAATTCAAACTGTCCATTCCCTTCTATTCATTATTCAGTTTAACCATTGCTATTTAAGTTATTTTTCCAGTCTTTCACTAGAGCAGCGTTTATTACCTTGAAATTAAACATTCTGAAGAACCTTCCTAGCTCAGTTCTACAAAGTAAGAGGCTAGCAGGATTACCCGCCTACTATTTGTATTTTCTATTTCAGAAACAAGAAAAATTCAGAGACTACCCCCTCTATTTTTCCACATCTGAAACACGTCTTCTCTTTGGTGTAGATGATAATTTTTGTGGCAAAGTCAATTTTTATAGATTATCTGTTCTGACCTCATTTTACAGAGAGGAAAAATAGGCCCAAAGGGTATAAAGAAAACCTAGACCCAAAGGGTTACATTAAGAGAAACCGAAAATTATACCTATCAAATTAGGTCAGGTATAATTTTCTATATTAAATAATTCTGTTAATCATATAAAGCTTCCATGATATTAGAATTTCTGATAATTAAATTTAAGCTTTCAGGCACTCCTTGTCACAATAGGTTGTTTGTTTCTTAATAAACTTTCACTTTCAAACAGGAATATCATTTTATTAATGCCTTCCAACTCTGAGAGGATATAAGTGTTTTAGATTGACAAAAGCTTAAAATGTAGTTCCAGCACACCATATATTGCAATAAGCTCAAAATGGATACATGCCTAGACATAAAAGTTAGCATCAGAAACAAATTAGTTTACTGAATTAAAGGATTTTCAGACATTCTTGAAGGGAAAACCATAACTGAAAAAAAGTTTGATTTTCAAATACAAGAATCAGGAGAAACAGGGTAACACGAAAGACTAATCATAAGGGATTTAATAAGGTTAAACTTTTACTGTCTTATATGGGAAAATTATATTTGTAATGCTTAAAAATGTTACTGTTAAGGTAGTTGGAAAGAATATAAATAGATATAGGGGAGTCTGAGTTGACTATGATGGGATGATCCCAAAAAAATAAAATTTGGGGGACAGCTAGGTGGCGCAGTGGATAGAGCACTGGCCTTGGATTCAGGAGGACCTGAGTTCAAATCCAGCCTCAGACACATAACACTTAGTAGCTGTGTGACCTTGGGCAAGTCACTTGACCCCACTGCCTAACAAAAACAAAAATAAAATAAAATAAAATAAAATAAAATAAAATTTGGCAGGGAGAGGTCAAATGGAGCAAATTATCTGATACAAAAGAGGCACGAATGGAAGAACTATTACAGTGGAGGGAAGAAACAGGTCAGAAGGCAGACAGCACCAGAACTTTATTCTCATCAGAACTGAGATAAAGAGAAAATAACAAACATCTAGCTGGGTACAAAAGTCTTAACTTGCAAAGAAACAGGAGGGCAAGGGAATAGGATAAGGGATGGATTCCTAGAAGGTGGTACAGATTAGGGAAGCAATGGTCAGAAGTAAATTAGACTTCTGAGGAGGGATAGGGGGGAGAGGGAGAGAGGGAGGGAGGGAGAGGGAGAGAGAGGGAGAGGGAGAGAGAGGGAGAGAGGGAGAGAGAGAGAGAGAGAGAGAGAGAGAGAGAAGAGAGAGAAGAGAGAGGAGAGAGAGAGAGAGAGAGAGAGAGATAAACAGTGGCGCGGGGGGAGAATAGGATGGAGAGAAATACACAACTAGTAATTATAACTTTGAATATAAATGGGATGAACTCACCCATAAAATGGAAACAGATAGCAGAATGGATTAAAAACCAGACCCCAACAAAATGGTGTTTATAAGAAGCACATTTTAAAAAATGATAGACACACAGACAGTAAAAATAAAGGGCTGGAGCAGAATTTATGTTTCAGTTGATGTAAATAAAGCAGTGGTAGTAATGATCTCAGATAAAGCTTTTTGGGGGGAGGGCTTTTTTTTTGCTGAGGCAATTGGGGATAAGTGACTGGCAAGGGTCACACAGCTAGTGTCACATGTCTGAGGTTGAATTTGAACTCAGCTCCTCCTGACTGCAAGGCCAGAGCTTATCCACTGCGCCACCTCGCTGCCCCTTAGATAAAGTTAAAAGTAAATCATTTAATTTAAAAAGCTGGTAAACTACATTATGTTAAAAGGTACCATAGATAATGAAGTAATACAGTAATAAATATATATGCATCAAACTCTATAGCATTCAAATTTATAAAGGAAAAGGTAAATGAATTATAGGTGGAAATAGATAGCAAAACTATAATAGTGGGAGACTTCAATGTTCCCTTCTCAGAATTAGATAAATTTAAACACAAATAAATGAGCGAATGAATGAATGAATAAATAAATAAGAAATCATGGAGACAAATAGAAACTTAGATAAGCTAGATATAGACATCAGGAGAGAACTGAATGGAAATAGAAAGGAATATACCTTTTCTCAGAGGTATATGACACCTTTACAATAAATGACTGTATATTAAGGCATAAAAACTTTATAGTTAAATACATAATAGAATAACTATTAAATGTATTCTTTTCAGATTCTAATACAGTAAAAATTACACTTAATAAAGGACCATGAAAACACAGATTAAAAATAAATTGGGTATGAATGTATATGTAGAGCCTATATCAAATTGCACGCCATCTTGGGGTGAGAGGAGGGGAGAGATGGGGAGAAAATCTGGAACTCAAAATCTTATGGAAATGAATGTTGAAAACTAAAAATAAATGAGTTTAGAAAAAAAGAAAAGATCCTTACACTGCCATATTTGGGAGTATTTACTGTAACTTGGCTAACACACATGGCTTTGTCTAAATCTATGAATATGCTCATATGTTTTTAGCATTTTGCTCTCAATGTGATTTATTATACCAATTGTTGTTACTTTTTGAACCATCCTGGTATTCCTAAATAAATTGAAAATAGTCAACATATTTCTTTCAATAAATCGTTGGAACCTCTTTGTCACTTTTTTTCCCATCAATATTCATTAGTGATATTGGTCTATGTTTTTCATTATCTGTTTATACTGCACAGATTTGGGCATTAAAATATTTCTCTGAGAAAAATATAATAAATTAGAGACTAAATAACCTAATCTTAAAGAATGAGTAGGTCATAGAAACAATAAATTTTATTAAAGAGAATGATAATGAGACAATATATGAAAACTTACAGAATGCAGCAAAAGCAGTAATCAAAGACAAATTTATATCTCTAAATGTTTACATCAACAAAAGAGAAAAGGCAGATCAATAAATTGGGTTTGTATTTTAAAAAACTAGAAAAAGAATAAAATAAAAATTCCCAGTATCCTGAAATCTAGAATTAGAATGCTTGAATTAGTAATCAGAAATCCTGAAAATTAAAGGTGATGAATAAAATTGAATGTAAGAAAAACCACTGAATTAATAAATAAAACTAGGAGCCAGTTTTACTAAAAAAAACACACATACACACACAATAAAAATAAAATAGATAAACTATTGGATAATATGATCAAAAAAGAAAGAAGAAAACTAAATCACTAGTACCAAAAATGAAAAGGGTGAATATACTACTAATGAAAATGAAATTAAAGCAATTATCAGGATTTATTTTGCCCAATTATATGGCAGGAAATTTAACAATTTAAGTGAAAAGGAAGAATACTTACAAAAACATAAACTGCCCCATATCAGCAGAAGAGGAAATAGAATACCTAAATAAACCTATTTTAGAAAAAAGAAACCAAACAGGCCATAAATGAACTTCCTAAGAAAAAAAATCATCAGGACCAGATGGATCTACAAGTGAATTCTACCAAACATTTAAAGATCAGCTAATTTCAATATTAAATAAATTATTTGGGAGTAACAGGTAAAGGAGTCCTACCAAACTCCTTTTAGGAAACAAATATGGCGCTGATACCTAAAACAAGAAGAGCAAAAACAGAGGAAGAAAATGATAGATCAATTTCACTAATGAATATTGATGCAAAAATCTTAAAAAAAGAAATTAGAGAAGCAAAGAAAATGTCTTTTGTAGCTTTCGACATGGGAAAAGTTCATGACCGGACAAGGATACACACAATTTTGATTACATAATATAGATTTATTAATCAGATATTTCAGTTAATTAACAATTAACTTCTTTGATTTATTCAATCAAGAGATAGGTCATAGGATTTGATGATTTGCCCAGAACAGCTAATTACAAAATAAAGCTGGAAAGATTTTGTCTCTATCAAAGACATTCTCAATTTTATCCTATTAAAGAGGTCACTGGGTTGAGGGGAACTATGAGAGGAGATAAAAGAATCCTATTCTCATCAAATCTGGTCTGCAATTATGGCATTCCTTACTCTTTCCTGACAACTTGTAGCGTTTTGTTGCTGGAAAATAACCTAAACCTATTTACAGCTTTCTCCATGGTAAAATTACCTAATTTCAAATAGCTATAGCATCATTTCCCATTAATAGATAAAATAAAATCTATCTGACAGGGAATGTGATAACAATCTTCTACAGAACTCCATGTATTAGATAAGGTTGTTTTTATTTTACTATGATCCAGTTGTCACAACATTTTATTAATTTTTTTGTTCATAAGTGTGAACACAACCATCCTACCATATGAGCTACAGCTTTAAAGGTATTTATTAGTGTGAAAGAAAATTAAAACTTCTGCTGTGGCTAAAGCATTTTGTAGTACCATAGTATTCAACAATTACACACACCCTTTTCTCTGGGTAAGAGAAGAGTCCATATAAAGACTCCATACTGCTGTTTTTCCTCCTTGATCCTAATAGACTTCCCTATTGTGTCTCCCTGCTGACACACCTGCTCTTAAATCCCTCAGAATTATCCTATATAGGCCATGTGCTCTGTGCAGGATGGAGAT
The DNA here is from genome assembly GCF_003287225.1 of Phascolarctos cinereus. Taxonomy (NCBI): domain Eukaryota; kingdom Metazoa; phylum Chordata; class Mammalia; order Diprotodontia; family Phascolarctidae; genus Phascolarctos; species Phascolarctos cinereus. The sequence continues at coordinate 392,031,319 of NW_027555847.1, read as the reverse complement.
ATCCATGGGTGGCACTTCAGTTCCTTGTTCAAGTTTTACTGCTTTGGTGAAACAGGAGGTTCTTCTCTTTTAACTAGCCCTGAGTGATCCTTCCTTACTCAGTCAAATCCCTTCTGATGTAAGGCTAAATCATCCCCAGGCTATCTGGGAACTAGAGGTTTCTCGTTGGATTCCAGTAAGTTCTTGTTTGGTCTACTCACACTCCATCTACTCAGTCAGTTTAACCCCTTGGCTACCATGACATTTTTAAATGCTTAATAGATTTCCATGCAATTCTGGAAGTGATTATGCAATAAAATAGATGATATATTATCTAAGAGTATGACAAAAATCACGATTAAGATTATGATGACAAAACATAAGAAAGGCAGGATATGATAGCTAATAAATTCAGCTTATAAATTCATATTATAATTAGAAATGATCACTGTTAAACTCAGGTTTACCTTCAAAATGTCATTTGCATGGAACAATCTTCCCCCCCCCCCAAACCCTGGGGAATGGCAGTTCATTACTTATCTCTACTCACTTAAGGACCTTGAATTCCAAAATCTATCATATTAAAAATTACAATGACTGCAAGTGTTTCTCCATATTTGAGACCTAAATGAATACAGATGCCAAGAGAGCCTCAAGGTTCAGGGATTAAGAGTAAAGTCAAACTGTACGGTTAAATGTAATCCTGAAAATACAGTTTCAATTTTACTAAACGCAGTTAAATAATGTGAGTAGGAAAAAGGACCACTACAAATTATGACTAAATAATATCTTCTGGGTGGTCTCCAGTTTCCAAGTTCATACAACTGTTTCACAACTAAAAATGATGAGAAGTGATGTTCCAATGCATCCAAACGGGATGCATGATAAAAAATGAAATAAAATAATTAAATCCTACTTTCAATTTATTATTTTGATAGTTTTTACAATCTTTGTCTAATCTACATTGTCAGGCATAAAGACCTTCTATGGCATAGATACTGCTTCCTACAACAGTAACAAATCAGCCTGCAGACTGATGCTACAGGAAGAGAGAAATTAAAATTGAACACTTGACTGCATACAAAGGACTAGAGAAGGGGACAGCTAGGTGGCACAGTGGATAGAGCACTGGCCCTGGATTCAGGAGGACCTGAGTTCAAATCCAGCATCTGACACATAACACTTACTGGCTGTGTGACCCTGGGCAAGGCACCCACTGCCTAACCAAAAAAAAAAAAAAGGACTAGAGAAAAAGTAAATACTCCTTCAACATAGAATTAGAAGGAAAAATATGCTTCCTTCTGCTGACAGTCAAAGGACCCCCTCTAATTCCTCCTCAATTTTTTTTTCTGCTTCAAAACCCTATGCATTAACTTGTGGGTAGCTTCTGCCCTAAAACTGGGCTGAAAAATCAAAGCATACTATTTTTTTATATGTTCTTGTTAAAAGTTTGGCTTGCTTTTCCCTGCTAAATTAGTTTCCACCCTCACAGCCAAACTAGCTTGCTACCGGAAAAAGTCTGAACATTTTCTCCCTTTCCAAGCTAATGCTGTCACTTGCTGTTGCTGTAGAAGTTATTTGTGATGTAAAAAGGTGAGGAAATGTCTTCTTCCTAGAAAAAGAGGAGAAAATTAAACACAGAATGTTAAAAATAAAAGATCAGAATTAGTATTATATAGACAATAATCAAGTTTAATGTCAAGGAGGATGGGAGGGAAGCCCATTCCTTTTAACATCTAAGATGAGTACTTAAGTTTTCTCAATCACTAGCTTATGTATTTATCACTTTAATATTCAAATACAAAACATAATAAAATATGAAGTAACAATACTGTATCACATTACTGAACTTTTATCTAAAAGAGGCAAATAGAAGGAAATAAAATTTCCATTATTTAAGTAGCACCAGAACCAATGTATTTACCTGCCTCAGTAAGTGATCAACTTATCGCCTGAAACAGTGTTAATAACTAGTATTCTTTATTCCTCACAAATCTGAGGGGTGGGGGTTAGGAGGCAGTGTTCCCATTCATGTTTTGCTACAAAAATGTTAAAAATGATGATTTAGTCCTCTAGACATCCTACCAGAAGCAAAATGTTATTGAGACTAGCAGCAAATGCCAAGTCCTTTTAAAGTTTACCCATTTTTGACAGAAAGGATGGATGCATACTTAAACTCGACAGTAGAGTACCACTCTCAACCCAAGCTCTGTGGCCTCTAAATGTTGTTCTCCTTTATACTGCTGTACTATATTGTTCTTCTGGCTATGTTTCTTTCACTCTGCATCACTTCATAAGTCTTCCCATGTTTCTTTGAACTGTTTGTATTCATCATTTAATAAGATCATCAATTTAGAACTGGAACAGATCTTAGAGGTCATATTTCTTAAAGAGTTCCATCAAATTTATATCAAGTAGTTTGTTTAGTTATTTCCCAATTACTACACACAAAATTATCCTGGTCTTTTTGTTACCACAAATCAAAACATAATATTGTTAAAATGCTGTCATTAAAATTGTAGAGATGAAAGGACCACAGAAATCAGTTAAATTAATACAATTAAATTACATAATGGATTAAGGAGGCATTTATGGACTGACTTGGAAATCTACGTTGAAGGAAAACAGCACTACTATCGTATTGCATTTTATTGTCAAGTTTGTCAGAAACAACTTTATTTGATGTAACGTTAATATAGGATCCAAGGATTTCTATCTTGGAGAGAGATGCTCAAACTAGCATAATCTCTCATGCACTCCTATAGGACTTTCTGCCTGAAGTTGATTTCAAGTAATATTTGTAAGAATCTCTGAAGAAAATTACAATGTGTAAAAACACAATATTGAGTTAACATTCCAAAACTGTAACTAAGTCCCAATCCATTCCATCCTATACCATTCAAAAAAAGATCAATATGGAGAGTCTTTTCTAGGTATAAGGCTGTGAGGGTGCCTCCCTTTCAACAACAAAGAGGTCATATCCCTTGGCTAAGTTCTAAAGTCAACTGCTTTCAAGACTAGGAAAGCAGTGAAGTTAAGCTGAGTTATCTTTGTTAAAAGGTTAAAGATCATCTTTAATCCAATTCCTTAAGAAAGGTCTTTTACTCTTACCTATCATTCATCCATCTTTCCAAAGTGCCTTTTCCCCATAAGTCTAGAAAAGGCTTTGGAGGAAAATATTTGTTAATACTTTTAAGTTTTACTAAAAAAGTGATTTTAAAAATGTGTTCACATACACACACACACACACACACACACACACATACATATGTATATCAACAACATTATCAGTAACTGTTTATAAACTTTTGTTAACACATCCTGTTTGTAACTTGTAGGCTGACTATTTTTCTTCATTCCAATTCTTACAAATTCACTGGAAAAGTCATGTACATTTATTAAATGTCTACTACATGTCAGTCACTGTGTTAAGCACAAGTGATACAAAGAAAGGCAAAAACAGTCCTCCAAGAACCTGATAATCTAACGGAGGGGACAACATTAAAACAACTATTTACAAAAGAAGACATACAGGATAAATTGGAGATAATCCCAGGGGAAAGGCACTAGCATTAAGGGGGAATCACGGTTTCTTGCAGAAGGCAGCATTTTAGCTGAGACTTGAAGATCAAGACAGAATTCTAGGTATGAGGAACAGCCAGTAAAAATGCATGAAGTCAGGAGACTGAGTACCATTTTAGAGAAAACAGTAAGAAGGCAAGTATCCCAGGTATATCAAGTGTACATAGAGTAATAGGGTGAAAGATGACTTGGAAAGGTAGAAGGCCAGAGACACGTCATTTTAAAGCAAAGAATACAAATCTTAATATTTTTCTTGTTTTTGATATTAGACGATTGACAGCACAAACTCATTTTGCCTATTAAATCAGTAAACATATGCTGCTTAATTTGCAAATATAGAACTATATAACAGTTGACAGAAATGTGTGTACACTTTACAGGTATCTCCTATGAAAATCTTGGTTTCACAATTCCTGGCTTTTAAAAATGTATTCTGGAAAAAAAAATAAATAAAAATGTATTTTGTTTACTGATATGATTAAGACTTTTGTTTAGTGCGGTGTAGCAAGATCTATAAGAAGGCATCTTAAAAAACGAAATAATTATTCTGATCCTGCTTCTAACTTAGATATCATCCAGCAAACAGAAAAGCCAGTTGCCTTAGATGACACAGTTCACTTCTAGCAAAGTGTCAAATACTTTATCAGTTGGAGAACTTCTGTTTTGGAAGTCATACTTTTATAATATGGGTTCATTATTCAAGTATTTTTACTTCCCAGAAGGTTAGACCCCTACAGTCAAATATAAGTACCAAAATGTGTTCCAAGCCAAAACAAAAAATCTTTTAACCCTCACAACTGAGTCTGAGTAACAACTCTTAATTTCAGCAACATAGTTGGCAATTTGTGTTGATGAAATAAAGTATTTTAAAGATATGCTTAAATTCATTTTAGTTACTGGATCTTTTAAACATTTTCAGTAAAAGACATTTTAAAAATTTTGTATGTATGTACAAATATAAGTCAAATATATTTATATGTGCGTGTATATGTATATGCATACATACATATTTATAAGTGTTTTTTAGCGCTTCACTTTACTGAGTTTCAAAGGTAGTGCATTTTTAACAAATTGAAGGTTTGTGGCAACCTTGCATGGAGCAAGTCTATCAGCACCATTCTTCCAAACAGCATGTGCTCAGATCATGTCTCTGTCATATTTTAGCTAATTCTCACAAAATTTCAAATCTTTTATCTGTTATGGTTATCTTATATATATATATATATATATATATATATATATATATATATATATATATATATATCTGTTATATTATACGTGATCAATGATCTTTGATGTTACTATTGTAATTGTTTCAGGGTACTATAAACTGTGCCCTTACAAGTGTATCTGACTGTGCCAACTGAATCTGCCTTCCTGGTCTATTTCCCTTTTCTTAGGCATCCTTATTTCCCAAGACACAATAACAGTGAAATCAGAGTAATTAATAACCCAATCATGGCCTCTAAGTGTTCAAGTGAAAGGAAGAGTCAATCTATGTGGCAAATTTCATTGCTGTCTTATTTTAAGAAATTGCCACAGCCATCCCAGCCTTCAGCAACCACCACCCTGATCAGTCAGTAGCCATCAACATCGAGGCAAGACCCTCGACCAACAAAAGACTCACCGAAGGCTCAGATGATTAGCAACTTTTTTTTGGCAATAAAGTATTTTTAAATTAACATGTGTACTTTTTAAAAGACAATACTGTTACACACTTAACAGACGAAAGTATAATGTAAGCATAACTCATACATGCACTGGGAAACCAAAAAACTTGTGTGGCTCGCTTTAATTGCAATATTTGCTTTACTGCAGTGGTCTGGAACCAAATCTGCAATATTTCCAAAGCATGCCTGTATGTAATGTTGGTTATCAGACTGAAGATGTAACCAGGGTGGGAAACCTGTGGCCTTCTAGGTCCTTGGGTGAGGCCTTTTGATTGAGTTCAAGTTTTACAGAACAAATCCTTTTATTAAAGGCGTTTGTTCTGTAAAGTCTGGATTCAGTCAAAGGGCGCATTTGAGGACCTAGAGGGCCACATGAGGCCTCAAGGCCACAGGTTCCCCACCTCTGGAAACTCTACATTTTAAAAATACTTTTGGTAAAAAGTAATTTAGTCATTTTTCAGTAGTGTCCAACTCTTTGTGACCCCTTTAGGGGGTTTTCTTTGCAAAGATACTGGAGTATTTTTCCATTTCCTTCTCCAGCTCATTTTACAGATGAGGAAACAGAGACAAACAGGGTTAGTCTAAGGTCACAATGCTAATATCTGATGCCAGATTTAAACTCAAAAAGATGAGTCTTCCCGATTCCAGGCCCAGCACTATATCCACTGCACCACCTAGCTGCCCAGTAAATAGTAGGACTTTATTTTCTCAGTTGTAGCAGTTATTATAAAAGAGCCCAAAAGAAAAGCTCTAGACAACAGCCACCCACCCCTTCATACACACTACATTCCAGCCAAATTGGTGTGCTTTCTGCTCCCAAACTGAACATTTCATCTTCTAACTCTGTACCTTTGCACAGGCTGTTCCCCATTCTTAAAATGTACCTCTTAAATAAATACTTAGCTTCATTCAAGACTAGCTCAACATCATAACTCCACTGTGAAGCCTTTTAAGACCTCCTCAGTCACTGGTTTTCTTTTCCTCTACAAATTATCATATGTATGTGTATGTATTTCCATGCTGTGTCCTCCAAATAGAATGCAAATTCTTGAGGGAAGAGATTTTGTGTTTGTTTAGGGCTTTATGTCCCCAATGCAAAATAGGCCCTTAATAAATATTTGTTGAACAGAAAGACCAGAACAATTGGTTAAAAGCCAAAATGAGAGCCAATAGGCTATATTCACCTTTTTATTTTGTAAATAAAGGTGTAGTTGAAAGAACTGTGTCAGGAAATCCATTTTACACCCCTTGGAGAAAGGGCCCAGACCAGCCAATCTGCATTACACCACCAAGACTTTTGAGACTTCAAATTCTCCCCAAACCCCACTGCTTTTCAGCTCCCTTTGGTGTGTTTGTTACACCGCCCCCCCTTAGGCTGTAAAAGTTCTTTAGGGTTTTGAAAGACAGTCTTTATTTTTTGCTTGTATTTGTATCCCCAGTGTTTAACACAGTGCTGGACACAGTAAATATTTAATAAATGCTTTTGACTTGCTTGTTGCCCAAGGTGTCGTCCAAGGCCTGTTTCAATATATGTGTGTGACCTTGTGCAAATCATAACTTCCCTATATCTCACTTGTCCCATCTATTAAAAAAAAAGAGAATTAAACTAGTTAATACATAAGGTCCCTTCCAAGTTTGTTAACTGAACCCAAAGGAGCCAATGAAGTCACATAGAGAGAAGAGTACCTATCATAGACCCTTGGGGTAGAACCACAGTTAGCCAGGACACGAATCCAGTGAACTCAGCTAAGTATGAAAATCAAGTTATATCACAAATACTCAGAGAAGTAAGAGTATCTAGAGTAGAGAGAGCAGCCAAAACTGTCAAATGCTGCAGAGATCAAGAAACTCACTGGAGCTAACAATTAAAAGATCACTGGTAACTTTGAAGACAGCAATTTTAGCTAAATTATGAGGTTAGAATGGAGACAAAAAGGGGCTTGAAAAGTGAGAAGGGAGGAAATGGAGGCAATAAGGATAGAGTTTTTTTCTTTATTTTTTTTAAAGATAGCTTTTTCTAGGAATCTGGCTATAACATGGAAAAGAGATCTGAATCAGTTAGACAATAAACATTTATTAAGCACCTTGTATGTGTCAGGCACTGTGCTAATCACTAGGCACACACAATAAAGGTAAAAAACAGGTAAAAAGCACCTGCTCTTGAGGAGCCCACAATCTAGAAACAACATGCAAGTAACTATATACAGACAAACTATATACAAGATAAACGGGGGGGGGGGGGGAATCAATAGATTGAAGGCACTAGAATTAAAAGGAATTAGGAAAGGCTTCCTATAGAAGGTGGAATTTAAGCTGGAACTTGAAGGAAGCCACGGAAGCCAGGAGGCAGAGATGAGGAAGGAGAGTATTCCACGAATGAGGAAAGCCAGCAAAAATTCCTAGAGCCAGGACATGGACTTTCTTGTCTGAAGAAAAACAAGGAGGCCAGTGTCATTGCATCAAAGTACATTAAGGTTGGTGTAAGGTAAAAAAAAAAAAAGGACTGGAAAAGAAGGAGATGCCAGGTTATGAAGACTCATCTTTGAACATGAAACATGATTTTATATTTGATCATAGGGGTGATAGGGAGCCACTAGTGTTTATTAATAATAGCTACATGGCATTATCAAGGCGGGGGGAGGGGAGGTGACATGGTCAGACCCGTACTTCAGGAAGGTCACTGACAGCTGAGTGAAGGATGGACTGGATTAAGAAGTCTTGTTGTAGGCACACTAACCAGTGGGCTATTATAATAATTGACCATGAGGTGATGAAGGCCTGCACCAATGGTGGCAGTGCTAAAAGAGAGAAGGAGGCATAAAGGAGAGATGTTACAAAGGTAAAATCAACAAGCATTAGCAACAGATTGGATGTGAAGGAGGGAGAAGGAGGGGAGGGATAAAAAGAGGGGGGAAAAGGTAGAGGGAGAGAAGGATGCAGGGAAAGGGGAAGAGGGATGAGAGAGTCAATGATAATACTTAGACTATAAGTCTGAATGACTGGGAGAATATCAGCGTCCTCAACAGTAACAGGAAGTTTAGGAAAAGTGAAGATTTGGGGAAAGGGCAAGCTTAATTTTGGACATGTAGAGTTTAAGATCATGACACTGAATTCAAGTCGTCCAACAAGCAGCTGGAGATTCCAGTGTGGAGGTCAGCAGAGAGAAATAAATATATTTGAAAACCATCACGGAGATGATAATTTTAATCTATGGGAGTTCATGAGGTTACCAAGTGGAACAGTACAGATGGAGAAAAGAAGAAGGCCCAGGACAGAGTCCTGTACCATACTCACTGTTGGTGGGAGTGACCTGGATGAAGATCCAGCCCTGACCTAAAAGACCTTCATTCTACTGAGATAATACACACATAAAAAGTAAGTATATTTAAAGCAAACACAAGGTAATTTCTTTAAAGATGGGAGTGGGGGTGGGGAGAGAAGACACTATCAGCTAGAGTGATCTCCAAAAGTTCTCTACCATGTAGGAAGCAGCATTTGAGATGAACTTTGAAGGAAGTCAGGGAGTTTAAGAGGCAGATGTAAGTAGAATGTGTATTCCAAGCCCACAACGGGCCGATGAAAAAGCAAAGAAGTGAAACACAGAATGGCTAAATAAGAAACAGCAAGTAGGCCAGTTTGGCTGGAGGTAAAGTACATCAAGAGGAATGATGTATATGTAAACAAGGCTGGAAAAGGAGGCTGTAGCAAGACTGTGAAGGGCTTTAAATTTCAAATGGTGGAGATTATATTTTATTATTTTGATGCAATAGGAATCCAGTAGAGTTTTTTGAGTTAGGAAAGGAAAAAGCAACTTTCCAGACTTTCTAATTAAATAACTAATTTGAGTAATCTAACAAAAGAAGCAACTTGCAAGATAACTGATTTCCATGAGCACTTTGGCCTTCATGTTTTAATTAAATTAATTAATAAGATCATTAAAATAACATGAGAAAGACAGTTTTTCTTTGTTACAAGAAAGAGTTCAATGGGGGACTGACTTGATTAAACAAAAGGTATAAAAATATTTAAAAAGGTAATTATGATTTCTAATGAGTTACAGAAAATTAGTTGACACACATTCAACATGTTAAACCAGTTCTACTTATAACCATCTAAACCAAAATATTAGATTTAAAAGTCTATAGTGTATAATTTCAAAAAATGCTTTTTAAAGTCACGGCTTACCTGTTATGAATGACACTGTTATGGATTAAGATCTTTCACTGGGATATACAGACATATATCAAAATAATTTTTTAAATCAATGTTTTTAGGGGAAGCTAGGTGGTGCAGTGGAAAGAACACCGGCCCTGGATTCAGGAGGACCTGAGTTCAAATCCAACCTCAGACACATAACACTAATTGTGTGACCCTGGGCCAGTCACTTAACCCTAGCCATAAAAAAAAAAATCAATGTTTTCACAAAACACAAGATTAAAAAACTGAATCTAAAAGGAAAATGCACTTCCAAATCAAATCAATAAGGGTTTATTAAGTAATTAACTATATGTGCCAGTCACAAGTGACAGAAAGAACAGCTTTTGCTTTCAAGAGGATCAGATTCTAATGGAGGAGTCAACATGAAAACAATTATGTACAAACAAGATATATATATATAGGATATGAATGTCTGAACAAGCTGTGGTATATAAATGTAATAGATATATTGTGCTATAAGAAATGATGAGCAGGCAGACTTCAGAAAAACCTGGAAAGACTTGTATGGACTGATGCTGAGTGAAGTGAGCAGAACCAAGAGAATGTTGTACACAGTAACACAGCCACATTATGCAATGACTAACTTTGATAGACTTAACCCTTCTCAGCAATGCAAGGATCAAAGACATCTCCACATCCAGAGAAAGAACTATGGAGTTAGAATACAGATCAAAATATACTATTTGCTTTTTTTTCCTCTTCTGTTTTGTTCCTTCTTTTTTGTGGTTCCTCCTATTGGTTCTAATTCTTCCTTACAACATGACTAATGTGAAAATATGTTTAATAGAGCCTATATCAGATTGTGTGCCATCTTGGGGGGAGATGGGAAGGGAGGGGGAGAAAATTAAAACTCAAAAGCTTATGGAAGTGATTGTTGAAAATAAAAATTAATAAAAAAAATTTTTAAGAGAGATATATATACACACACACACACACACACACACACACACACACACACACACACAGGATAAACTAGAAGCACTCTCAAGAGGAAGGCACTATCATTATGGGAGTCAAGGAAGGTTCTTGCACAGGTGGGATTTTAATTGAGACTTGAAGGAAGTAAGAAGTAGCAATCAGGATCAAGAGAATCCCAGGCATGGGGGACAGCCATTGAAAATGCGTTAAGTCAGAAGATAAAGTGTCTTTTTCAAGGACTAAAAAAGAGACCAAGTGACACTGGATTGTAGAATATATGAAGAGAAGTAAGGTGTAAGAAGACTGGAAAGGTAGAAGGGATCAGGTATGAAATGCTTTAAAAGCCAAATAGGATTTTATATTTGATCCTGGAGGTAATAAAGGAGCCACTGGAGTTCAATGAATAGATTGAGGTTAAGTGACATGGTCAGCTCTACTTTAAGAAGTTCAATCTGACAACTAAAGGAGAATGGATTTCCCTGACTCCATTCATGCCTTTGCACACAATAACTTCTATACCTGGCATGCTCTTCTCTCCCCACTTTGCCTGAATTCCTTACCCAACCTTAAAATTCCCAATGCAAGTGTTACTTCTATCCCACCTCCACACAACAGTCTGTTTCATACCTTTCTGATATACTTATCACATATTACTGTATACTGTGGACAGATATTATCTTTCAATAAAAGTTCCATGAGGGTAAAGACCTTCCCACCTTAGCTAAACATTGTATGGCCTGTGCCTAACATACAGCTCTGCAACAATGTCATTTTTTAAAAGCTTTAAGACATATCTCATTCATTTTAACCAAGTCATATGTACTGGTATAACATCTTACAATAGGCTTTTGTTTATCTATTCTAATGAAAAAGATCAGTAAAGAAAAACTGATCAATTCTGATCAATGCAATAACCAACCAGAATTCCAGACAACTGATGATGAAGCGTATTACCCCACCTCCTAAAAGAGTATGTATCACCATAGAAGATGCAGATATGAGAAACACATTTTTAGAAATGGCCAATGCAGGAAATTTTGTTTCACTATACATATTTGTTTCATTTTGGTTGTTGTCCCCCCCCCATGGTGCTTGCTAATTTTTTTTTTTAAGGAAAGACCATCAGCCTAGGGCCCCAACTTCTGCTTCCCCGGATGTCTGAAGTAGATATTATTGATACAGTATCCAGTGCCCTGTCTCACTTAATTTCCACACAGGGAATCTATATTGCAGCCTTCCCTGCTGTAGTCAATTTCACTAAACAACACTTAAATAAAATATATTTAACTTCTACAAGTACTTTCACAGCTATTGTGCTAGCCTCCTCAAATATTCCAAGAATACTCTGACCTCTCCTTTTCCCTCTTTTACCGCCTACTTTTTTTATTATACTTAACTGTGTACATGTCAAATCCCCCAGAGGGAATATAAATTCCTTCAGAATAAGAAACTGTTTTTTTTCCTTCACTTCATAAAACAGTGCCTCATACAAAGTAAACGTTTAATGTTTGTTGAATTGAATGTGGTGTCTATGCTTCTGAGATAAGGCAGGGAAAACTTAACATGTAAGAAAAATGTTATAAACTTTGAAAGTAGCTGGTTTTAAGGTTTGTAGTGAAAACTCTCAAGCTATTTTTATGGTACTCATGGCTCCAAGGTTAGGGATGAGGGTAAATTTTACATTAATGACATTACTTCAGGGTACTAAACATTGGTAATGGATTATTTCTATTATTGAATGCTGAAATACTGAAAATCATCTTTAAAAGGCCTACAACAGATGGATCCATTGTTGAAGACCTATGAAACAACATGGGAAATAATTGCAAAAGATAAAATATAGACAGATTGTGATGCATATCCACAGGAAGAATACTCACCACAGGTATAATGAGGTAGAACCAATCAATAACATACAAAATTTAAGTAGAGAAACCTGAATTTCAAGAAACCTTCCCAACTTCCAAAGAAACAACATATTAAATGTTATGCAGAAAGAGTTCACTGCCATCTTCAGTTGATGAAAGTATAGGCAAAAAGCTGCAGCTGCAGATCTCACTGTCCCTTGAAGACAAGGTTTCAGTTACAAGATCACATACATTACACTATTCGAGTAGCTTTATCGGAAGGCTTTCTCCTCTACAAAGACCAATGACAATTTCTCTCCTCTTTTACCCAAGGAGCCACCAGTTTCCCTGTAACTTGACTCAAATGAACAAAGTTGTTACTCCTACTGCAGTAGTCATCCTTGGTAAAGTTTTCTGTCTTACAGTAAAACCAATTCCATCAAGTTCTATCAGTTCATTAGTTGGAGTAATTGAGAGCTAATAAAACTCAATAGGCAAGTCAAAGGGCTGGAGGAACAAAGAGCTCTAAACTGGGATGGCAGTGTGGAAACCTGGAGAATTGAGTGACTTCAAGGCTGAAAAACTGACCAGAGCACTAATGAAAATAAGAATGTATCCAAAGATAAACCCAATAATGTGCTTACTGAACCAGGCAGGAGAATCCAAGAAAGTGTACAAATGATACAGTGAATTAGTCATGCAATTCAACATGACTCCAGTTTGTGATTTTGAATGTATCTTATGGAAATGTGAGTTGTTATCCCCTACAGTCTCTGTCCACCCAAAAACTCCAATAAACACGCCCACCCTGATTTCTCAGGAAGTGCCAGCTTCCATTTTAGTCACTATCTGCACTCTAGGTACACTACAGTGATGACAAACCAAGAACAGCTGCAAACCCCCGGAAGACATCTCTGTGACAATCTGGTCTAAAGGCAGGAAAGAAGCAAAGGCTACAAAAATCATCTCTTCCCTTTACCAACACCAATCATTATTTTAATACAAAAAATGGCAAACTGAGGAAGTTACAGCACGTTATGAGATCACACAATTAATAAAAAGGAACCATGAGGGACCCAGGTAGCCCCGATTTAGGTGGGTGACAAGAAACCCCCCATGTTATGGGGCAAAAGTATTTCTGGTTACGTAATCTGCCCCTAATATGGATAATCTACACAAAGATAATTAAGATTTAACTGTATTTCACGAAGGTTATGCCTTTACAAGAACTGACAAACCAGACCAAAACAAATAAATTAGTAACCCCATTACCAAGTTGCCAATGCAAATGGTGAAACTAAGTGCTTTCAGATCCCAGTTAACACAAGGTCAACTATGACCCTCAGTACCCATTTACTGAATGCTTACTACAAGTATGACATTATGGAAACACACCACAACAAACAATGAGGAAACCAAACTTCCTGACGTCATCTAATTCACCAAATTATATAGCTCCAATCTCTGAGATGGTACGGTATCGTAGATAATTGTGCTAGATCGGGAAAACCTCAGTTTAAGTGCCATCTCTGACACTAGCGAGCTAAGTTACTTAACCTCTGTCTCCCTCTATGTTCTCATCTGTTAAGGAAACCTAGAAGGCTGTTGAGAATTATGTACAGTATCTTATAAGTGTTAAACAGCAACATCATCATCAATAAAAGCTAGCATTTATACAGCACTTTTAGGTTTGCAAAGCATTTTACAAATATCTCACTGGATTCCCACAACCCTGAAGGTAGGTGCTATAATTATTCCCATTTAAAAGATAAGGAAACTGAGGAAGACCAAGGTTAAATGATTTGCCCAGGGTCACACAGCTATTAAGTGTCTGTGGCCACATTTGAACTTGGGTCTTGCTAACTTCAGATCCAGAGCTCTATGCTTTGCAACATACCTACTTGTCTCACTATCATTAGACTGTTTTATAAATCTATTAGTATTACCACTAAGTAATACATGTCTCTGCCAGGAAAAAAAAATAAGCTGACAAGTAACAAACCCTCATTTACCTGAAAATTCCAAAGTGACTAAGAAAAGTTACACAGACAAGCTACATATTTTTCTAGCATATGGACTAAGTAAATACTGGCATTGTGTTATATTTCCTTGGTCTCAAAATTATTCTAATTTCATTAACCACCACATCTCTGATGCAAAACCATGGTCCTTGAACATTTTATGCATAAAAGTAAGCAACTTTTGAGGGTGACAAGTCATATGTAAGAAAAAATGCATTCTCACCAGACAAAATGTAAACCAAAGTATACAAAAACAAAATTGTCCACAGTGAAAGAGAGGTAAAGCCAGGGAGACAAATGTATGAAACAACTAGCATATGAATCTAAAAAAATGTATGCACATTTTTTCAATCAAAACAAAGAAACAAATACAAAAGAAAAATGCAGAATGTTTTGAAACAAAACAAAACAGCTTATTTAGCTCATACATAGGAACTAGTACATTGTGACCATTTTAGGTCAAGTAATAACTACAACAAAATCATATAACTTCCATATAAGTAAATGAGCATTCACTTAGACAGTTTTATTAAAAGTTTAACAAATTTTTAAAACAAATTTTAAAAGGATGCTTCCTCCAATCTTAAAGAGATACAGTGGAAAAGAGTACTTATTGGGTTTGGAAAACAGAAGACAATAAGGCCAAGTTCTGACTGCAACTTATTAATTGTGTGACGTGAGGGGAGTGACTTAATCTTTGCTTTGTATATGTTTGTTTGTTTGTTTGCTGTCTCCCTCATTACACTGTAAGCTCCTTGAGGGGAGGGACTCTTGCCTGCCTCTTTTTGTATGCCCATTGCTTAATACATTGCACAGCACGTAGCAGACATTTAATATTTATTAAAGTGAAGTGAAAATTAATCTATATGGCCTGTTTCCTCATCTGTAAAATGAGAGGGGCTGGACTAAACGGCCTCTAAGTTCCCTTAAAACTCTGAAGCTAAGAAACAAGTAAATTTGTTCAGCAGTCATAATTTTGGTCAATGTCTATCAGAAACAAACAATTATTGGAACCAATCTAACCTTAGGACCTAACATACTCCTCTACCCAAAGAGCTAGAAAGAATAAGGCTCAAAAATTATATCGTACTCGGATAACTTTTAATACTTTAATCAACATACAACGAATTCTATCGAGCTAGTTTCTTTCTGCAAAGTTGAACATAGCTTTTGACCCTTGTGCTGACCAGAGAAACCCCGCTGCTTTACCTAAAACTTTGGGACCAGTTTTGTAAAATAAGGCAGCTGGACTAAATAACCTGTCCAGCTGTAACTGTGGCTGGGTGTGATATTAAAGAATTGGAAATATAATGTAAACAACTCACCACCGCAAGCTTCCTCCACTCCAATACTACCCCCCTACCCCTGCTCCCTCTTAGACCTTATGGTCCAGTTCTGCTTGGCCTCGCCACAGAAAAAGGGGGGCAGGGAAAAAGAAGTCATGCAGCCTAACTCCTAGAGCCCACGGCGGGGTGCGGCTTCCAGAACCCAGGCTGTGCATCGCTTCTGACCCGAGTATTTAATCGAACTGGCCCCAATTTTACCGGGGCCCGAGCAAGATCGTGCAACGGGCAGCTCCTCCACGTAGCCACATGCGTGGGGTTTATAAACACTTCGTCCTCAGGGCCTCGGGGCTTCGCTGCTCCCAGATGCTCGGGCAGGAGGCGTCTGCAGCGCACCTTCCAGTTCTCTTGGGGACCCCGGAGAGAAGCCGAGGAGCCCGGGAGGGCAGAAGAGGGAAGAAGAAAGAGGAGGACGGAAAAGGAAGGAGGGGAAGGATGAAGAGGAGAAGGGGGAGGGGTAGAAGGTAAAGGAGAAAGAAGAGGAGGTGGAAGAAGAGGAAGGAGAGGAAGGAGGGGGGAGGAGAAGAGGAATGAAAAAAGGAGAGAAGGAAGAAGAGGAGAGAGAAAGGAGAGGAGGAGAGAGAAAGAAGGAGAGAAGGAGGAGGAGGCCCGGGAGGCCCGGAGGCGGCGGCGGCCCGGCCCGGGGCGCCTGGCGGCCGGGCCTCACTCACCCTTGCGCAGCTCCCGCTCCCACACGGTGACGATGGGGCGCGAGTGCTTGCGGTGGTGGATCAGCCACAGCGATAACGTCTGCACGCTCTGCTGAGAGTTGCTCAGCTCCGACAGCTTCTTCTCCAGCGCCGCCTCCGAGAAGGCGGACATCCCCCCAGCCCGGCGCCCCCGCCGCCCAGCGTCCGGCGCCCGACACGCCGCGGAGCCCGCGGGGAGGAGGGGCTCGCCAGGCCCGGGCACCAGCGCGCCGCCCCCTTACCGCCACCGCCGCCGCCACAGTCCCATCCAACCCCACCACAGACGCAAGCAAGAGCAAGATGGCGCCCCAACCGGCAGTGACATAGGCAGGCTGGTCGCTACCACCCTCTTCCCAGCATGCACTGGGCCCTCGAAGGGGCGGGGCTGCGCTCCCTCCGAAAGGCGGGACGCGGGCGCGCCTGCGCGGGGCGCGAAGCCGGGAAGCACGTGGCGCTTCGGGTACACCCCGCAGGTGGCGGGAGGGCGGAACCTGAGGGTCCAGCTCGAGGGGCTGAATAGCACCTGAGGCATTCACCTGGAAATTTTCAGGTCAGTTAGGGTTTGAGCAGGCTATGTAAGCCCTTCGACGCCACACATCCATTTATGCATTTAAGTTTACAAAGGACTAGGCTCTGAATTTTTTTTAACCAATCACGAAAATTAGTGAGCAGTTTGAAAATGGAATAGCTTTCAAGGAAATATGAATGAAATGGTGTCTGATGTTTCTTAAATACTTAATTTATAATCAAGGTTTGGAATGTAAGCCTAGTAGTGAAATCTTTGAGTCAAGTGATATGGATAAGTTTAGTCCATTAATAAGTAGGAATACACCAAAGTATTTATAGCTGGAGAAATTTTGGTGCTGTCAGTAATCAATAAAAATTATATGTTACATCAATAACAATTTATTTAAAGAATTCTTAAAAGATTTCTTGGATATGGTCACTAACCAATGCAGATTGCACATCCTCTGAGGACAACAGACTCATTCATAATCAGAAACTCTCCAGCTTGGTCAGGCTTGTTATTCTAATCAGCTGATTTATAAGAACTTTCTCAGACTAGCTGTGTGACCCTGGGCAAGTCACTTAACCCCATTGCCTAACCAAAAAAAATAAAAATAAAGAACTGTCTCAGATCGACAATAAAACTAGTTCTTGGATGATTCTGATGGAAGTACTTCAGAATTCATCTTCAAAACAATTCATTTTATCCATGGGATTTTAAGGGTTGATACTGTGTGAAGCAAAGACTATAACTTTAGGAATTCTGTTTAGAATCTTTTTTTAATAGCATTTCCCCCCAATTATATGTAAAGGCAATTTTTAGCATTCATTTTTACAACAATTTGAGTTCCAATTTTTTCTCCCTCCTCTCCCCTCCCCTCTTCCTAAAATGGCAAACAATTTGATATAGGTTATATGTGTACAACCATGTAAAACATCTTTCCATATTAGTCACACTTCTGAAAGAAGAAACAGACCAAAAAGGGGAAAAAAATGAAAAAAGTATCCTTCATTCTGCATTCAAGGTCCATCAGTCCTGTATCTGGATGTTGTAGGGTCATATCCTTACCTGTGGGTGCTCTGCCCAAAAAAAATATATTTTGATCCCTGAATCCTTTTTTTTCCCCCGTTAAGGACCATGTTTTAAACCCAAATCACTCTGACTCTCATTGGTTGGCCAACAAAAGGTCCTCACTTGGTTATTATTTGGGCCCTGATTGGCTCAGAGTGAATGTAAATGGCAATTATTTCTCTTTTGGCCAGAAACCTTGAAGATTGATTTTTTTTAACTAGGTAAAGAGGCCATTCTCTGCCTAATTTCTTACTTAACCTTAATCACTAAATGGGTGTTGCCTCAGTCAAACTGGAACTTGTTAAAGACCTTAGTTTAAAAAGGCTGAGGTCTCCCACTGCATCCAGGGCCATCTTCCATCATCCTGATCTGTATCTTGCCACTGGACTCATATGGCTTCAGAGGAGAACCTGAGGCTGGTGACTTTGCACAGCCATCTTTCACTTAAATCCAATTCACTTGCATGTCATAGCATCATCTCCCTGATGTCATGGTCCTCTTCTAGAGTCAAGGACAAACAACAATCTGGATGTGAGTAGCATTTTCCCTCATGAGTCCTTTGTAATTATGTTAGATCATTGCGTTGCTAAGAAGAGCCAAGTCACTCATAGTTGATTACCACACAATGTTGCTGTTACTGTGTACAATGTTTTCCTGGTTCTGCTCATTTCACTTTGCATCAGTTCATAAAAGTCTTTCCAAGTTTTTTTCTGAAATCTGCCTGCTCATCATTTCTTATTGCATAATAGTATTCTATTACATTCATCTACCACAACTTGTTCAGCCATTACCCAATTGATAAGCATCCCCTCAATTTCCAATATTTTGCCACCAGAAAAAGGCCTGCTATAAATATTTTTGCACATGTAGATCCTTTTCCCTTTTCTGTGATCTCTTTGGGATACAGATCTAGTAGTGGTATTGCTGGATTAAAAGATATGCACAGTTTGGTTGCCCCATGGGCATAGTTCCACATTACTCTCCAGAATGGTTGGATCAGTTCACAACTCCACCAACAGTGCATTCGTGTCACAATTTATTTTTTTAGACTTCACTAGGTGATAGTGAGAAAACTTTTTTTTTAACTGCCTCTTTTCACAGTGGATAGAGCTCTGCTCTTGGACTCAGGAGGACTTGGGTTCAAATCCGGCCTCAGACACTTGAAACTTACTAGCTCTGTGACCCTGGGCAAGTCACTTAACCCCAAAAAACAAACAAACAAAAAACCCTCACCAAACTGCCTCTTTTGAAAAATAGGTCTTATTTGTTTAGTTGTGTCTGTCTGATTATATCCTAGTAACAATAACAGAGTGAGGTTTGTTTTGTTTTTTAGGTTTTTTTAGTCATTTTATTATTCCTAAGTTACTGTTAGTTCCTTTTGGTACTATGACATTCATTCTTTTTCCAAATAAAATTTCTGTGGCATTAAGTAGCATTTACACACTGAAAGAAGATAAAGAGCTCTAATGGCAGTTAATGATTCTAAGAATAAGGCACCCAGATCCTTGATCTGGGGGGAAAAGATGGTCACTTTTTTCCCATTCCCTTCATATTTTTGTGAAAGGAACCTAGCTATTTGGAAAAATAGGCTGTCTCTGCTATAAACTTTACCTGTTTCAATAGAATCTGCTATTTCTTTTTGGTTTTGTTTTTTGTTTGTTTGGTTTGGTTTTTTGTAGGTAATGGGGTTAAGTGACTTGCCCAGGGTCACACAGCTAGTAAGAGAATCTGCTCTTTCCAGATTTAGAGGTTACAGCCATCTAGTCCAATCCCCTCATGTTACAAAAGCTTAGAGATATTATGTGACTTACTCAAGGTCACATAGCTACATAGTAACAGAGGCATGATTTAAATCCAAATTTTCCTGACTCCAGGTTCAATACTTTATGCACTATACCACACTGCTTCCAGCTTTCTAGCTAGCTGGCACCTACTGCTCAATAACAAGGCGAGTAACCTGGTTAAAGCACCAGGAAAGAAAGGAGTAATCAAACAGGTAGAAGACCCAGTACAAAAAAACCTAGAGAAAAAAGAAAGTATCAAGGAAGAGAGAGTAACCAATAGTGTCAAAAAGCTGCAGGGAGGAAGAGGAGGAGAAGAATTGAGAAAAAACCTTTAGATTTGGCAATTAAGGGATCATTGGTAACTTTTATTACAAGACAGGATTCTACTTGGGAAGTAACAATGATGCTAAAAGAAAATACCATCAACGAAAGTTTTTTTTAAAAGAAAAAAGTAAGGGAATTAGCACTGGTAAAAAAAAATTTAAAAGAATAACATTTCCCATTTTTATGATATTTTCGGGATATAGACCTAGAAGTGGTATTGCTGGGTCTGTACCCGAGACCATAAAAAAGGGAAAAGGACCCACATGTACAAAAGTATTTATAGCAGCTCTTTCTGTGGTAGCAAAGAATTGGAAATTGAGGGGATGCCTATCAATTGGGGAATGGCTGAACAAGTTATGATATATGAATGTAATGGAATACTGTTGTGCTATAAGAAATGATGAGCAGGCAGACTTCAGAAAAACCTGGAAAGACTTGTATTGGTCTGATGCTGAGTGAAGTGAGCAGAACCAGGAGAACATTGTGTACAGTAACAGCCACATCATGAGATGACTGACTTTGATAGACTTAACTCTTCACAGCAATGCAAGAATCTAAGACAACTCCAAAAGACTCATGATGAGGGCAGCTAGGTGGTGCAGTGGATAGAGTAAGGCCTTGGATTCAGGAGGACCTGAGTTCAAATCCAACCTCAGACACATAACACTGATTAGCTGTGTGACCTTGGGCAAGTCACTTAACCCCACTGCCTACCCCCCCAAAAAAAAAGATTCGTGATGGAAATTGCTACCCACACCCAGAGAAAGAAACATGGAGCCTGAATGCAGATGGAAGCATACTATTTACTCAGCTTTTCTTTTGTGTTTTATTTATTGTTTCATTCTCATGGTTCCTCCCTTTAGTTCTAATTGTTCTTTACATCATGACTAATGGGAAAATATGCTTAACATGAATGTATATGTAGAGTCTATATCAGATTTTACACTGTCTTGGGGGGGAGATAAATGGAAGGGGAGAAAATTTAAAACTCAAAATCTTATGTAAGTGAATGTTGAAAACTAAAAATAAATTAATTATCAAAAAGTAACATTTCTCTGTAAATGAAATACTAGAACATTTAGGAAATGCAAGAAACATGAAAAAATATTGAGTTATTAATGACTATTAAGAATAGAATTTGAGATTAATTCCCCTCCCCCCAAAAAAATTTTGTATATCAATCACTCAACAAGCATGTATTAAGAGATTACTATGTGGCAAGTTGTGTTAAATGCTGGGGGGGAAAGAAAGTAAAAAAGATAATCCCTGTCTTCAAGGAGCTTTCTGGGATAAATTTATAGAAGAAATGCCATTTACTTATCATCAAAACAAAATTTATCAAATATTTGCCATTAGCCTAACAAAATACATGTGAGATGTAGCTAAAGTTAGCTAAGTGGTGCAATGAATAGAGCTTTCTGCCTGGGGTCAGAAAGAAAGGAGTTCAAACCTGGCCTTAGACACTTACTAGCTGTGCGATCCTGGACAAGTCACTTATGCTGTTTGCCTCTGTTTCCCCATTTGTAAAAGTGGGGATAGTAATAGCACCTACCTCCTAGGGTTGTGGTGAGACTCAAAAGAGATTAAATTTGTGAAGTGCTTAGCACAGTGCCTGGTTCATAGTAGGCACTATGTAAATGTTAGCTATTATTATTATAAAAACAGCCATAAAGCAATTTTGTCAGAAGGGAAGAACTAAGTAATTGGAGGTGATTTTGCTCTCTGTACAATGTAGCCAATAAAAAAAATCAATATTTTCCAAGTTAATGTATATGTAATATTATTTGAAACAATACCAATGGGACAGTTTGTAGATTTAAGTAAAATGATAATAAAATTTATATGGAAAAATAGGGGCAGGGATATCAAAAGCAATGAAAAGCTTATTCTGTGAACAAAACAGCCAAGAAAAGCAGAGTTGTATCCAGAGAGAAGAGCAGAGAGGAGTGGGTAATTAGAAGAGTTAGAATTACCCTTCTTGTTAATTGTAGGTAATTGGAGTAATTAGGTAATTGGCTATGGCTGATCTTCCAAAGACACCTGAAGCAACTGTTACTTGTGTTAGAGCTTGACAGGAATGTACTAATTATCTCTGAAAAGCAGTTGAGCAGATAGCATCTTCATAATGGGAGAAAAGATTAGAAGGCAGCCATAATGAGTTAAGCCTGAGCCTATGAGGAACAGGCTTATCAAGCAGATTGTTAAGGTTGGCTGTGGGAGCTTCCAACAAGAATGAAAATGCTTTGTCAAGAATAAGCGCTGGAGAAATTTTGCAATAACTTGCACAAGCTGTGCTGTTTTTATTTCTGCCAAGACCAAGTTAACAGTTTATACACAGAAAGTGCAAGATGAACTCTATTCTAAATGAGAAGGTGAAAGGCATGAAGGAACCCATCTCAGTTGAAGTTATCAGGGAGAATGAAAGTTTCTTTGAAAGACAGGGATAGGATATAACCAAAGCCTGAGCAAAGGCAGACCACTTAGTTCCCACATACAAATTCCAGCAAAAACCTGAAATTTGATCAAGACTAAACATTGATTAAGAAATCCAATGAGAAGCTACAGTGACACATTCCCTCTGGAACTGCAAAAACAGCCAGAAATCTGTGGGCATTAGGAAAAAGGGCCACCATAAGCCAGCTTCAAAGATGTCTGAGAATCTGAGACACACACACACACACACACACACACACACACACACACACACACACACACACATACACACACACACACACACACACACTGCAAACAGAGAGGGGCTAGAGACATACATTTGAGGGGCTGTTAATGTCTTTTGTTGATGCCACCCTTCCATGTGTATAAGGCCCTGTATAAGGAGGCAGAAAGATCAGAGGTCCACCTTAGAAAGACCTAGGGTAGTCAGAAAGCCCCAGCGTGGGGACCTTGGAAGCCCAAGAAAGCAGTAGTGACCAGAGTGCTGAGGCAATACTTGGACCTGTACAGCCCAGACACTCAGGAGCTCAGAAGTCCTGAGATGTCATAGAGGGCTCTGAAGATCCAGTACTCTTAATGTCAGTGACTATAATAATATACAAAAAGGAAGCCAAACTCTGAGTAAAGGAATTAATGTACTCCAGAGGTACAGTGAAAAGAGCTCTGGTTCTGGAGTCAGTGGTTCTGAGTTCAAATTCTGCTTCCAATTCTTACCACCTGTGTGGTCTAGGGCAAGCTCCTTGAGCTTCAGTTACCTCAGCTGTAAAAAAACAGGGATATGACCAAATATCTCCTGAAGACCCTTCTAGCTGTAGATCTATTTTTCTAATAGTAAAACAAATCTTGATACTGGAAGAACATACCTCTTTCCAATCAAAAGAGAGGTGTAGGAATATAGGAGCGGAGTGTTGCATTTGTTGTCAGATACAATTGTTTTAATTGCTTGTTTTCCTTTGTCACCAGGGAAGATTCTGCTTGGGAGCTATAATGGAGAGGATGCTATATCCAGAACTGAGAGTGATAGGGAAAAGGGGAGGCATCAGTAAGATCTATTAACAGCCCTCAAAATGTTCATGGAAGTATATCATGTTTCCTTAAAATAAAGCTTTTTAAAAAAGGTATCATTAGAGGCAGCTAGGTGGCACAGTGGATAGAGCGCCGGCCCTCCCTGAAGTCAGGAAGATCTGAGTTGAAATCTGGCTTCAGACCAAACACTTGACATTTACCAGCTATGTGACCCTGGGCAAGTCACTTAACCCCAACTGCCCAAAAGAAAAAAAATATCATTAACTTTAAAACTAATTTTAATGTATATAACTTAAGCCTATATTTAATCAAATGTATAGTCATAAAGAATTCAAATCTATTAAATCTAAAACCTAAATTATGCAAAATAGAAACTATTATAAAACATGTCAATATTTGTCAAACCATCTCATTCACAGATACATTCACAGATATCATATCTATTTATTGTAAGGAAATTAATTAAACAAAACCCACAAAAATTAGCCTGCATTTTACCAAAATTTATATTCCCCAATTTTTATAAATATGGACTTGAACATATCACACTAATTTTTACCCAAAGTTAAGGTAGCATGACAAAATAAACCTTAAAAAGTGACTCGTTCAAATATGCTCTGATTCTTTCTGCCAGTGTATCTTCCCAAGCTCTATCATACTCTAAACAATGACTTATGTACACTTGCTCACAAACATGCAGGGGTATCCCAAAAATCTTATGGCAGTTTTAAACTTAATAAAGCACATAAAGCATTTTACCAAACCGTATACACTTAATAACACACAGGGAAATGTCGCCCATCTACAACAGTAACTACAATGCAAAGACCAAAAGAACCCAAGATACACTTTAGCCAATAAATTCTTGATTTCTGGGTTAAGCTAGAGATGTGGCTGCTAAAGGCAACATTGTTTTAAAGTTGAAGGTCATTTAAAAAACATTACGGAGGGAGGCAAAATATTATAAACAATACAATCTCACAAAAGAAATAAAGGCAGTTGAAGACAAAATGAGCCTACAGACAAGAGTTTGTTTCTCAGACAGCTAACCCAGATCCTTCCAAGGACATCTGTAGATAAAATTGAAAAGAGGACATCAAATAAAAATAAAATGAATCAGATTTGCCAGTGATGACATAGTGAACTATTCTCATCAGTGACAATCTGAAATAACTTAAGGAAATAAAGGTTTGACCTTCCAAGCATATCAATATATTAAGCAATGCATGCCAATTGCATAACAAATCTGAATCAGGCCTCCTCAGTTTGGCAATGGACCCCTGTGGACAGCTTTTTATGCATTAAAAAAAAAAATTAACAGGATATAAACCAGATACAAGATTAAGTAATCTAATTTCTAATTGGAGGAAAGATCAGGGATTTTCTGAATTGGGGGGGGGCGGAGAGTGAACAGGTACAAATCCCTGAAATCAGAAAGAGAGGTGTCCCACTCCCCTGCCAAATGGTGTATTCAATCAAAGGAAGAAGGAAACAACAACTGATTGACTAGTGCAGGGCCAGTTTTCAAATAAGACATATGGATGGCTTAAAATGATTAGTTGTGACAAAACTCCATAGCATTTAAAAAGGTTTGAGAAACATACTTTCTGGGTAATTTAATAATTTTATTCATGATGCCCACATTTGAATAAAACGATGATCATTTGGCTGTCTCTCTTTTAGACTAAAGAAAATCATGTCAGCCTCACAGTTTTTATGCCCTTAGAAGAGCATTTCCCAGGGTAGCAATTAATCCTGATTGGTTAAAAATTAATAAAAGAATGAATATTATAATGAGGGGCTGGAACTAAACTTTGATTATATCATTTAGTTCTTGTTACTCCCAACCTTCGGCAATGTATTCAAAGAATTTATGCCCCACCCAAGCCTAAGCAGGACACTGGCTGTTCTACATGGGTAGGTTCTAGATAGAGAAGATTAGTTCAACCTTCAGAGACTGGGGTCTTGAAATAAGTATTGAGAAAAGGGGGAGGGGCAGCTAGGTGGCTCCATGGATAGAGCTCCTGCCTTGGAGTCAGGAGGACCTGAGTTCAAATCCAGCCTCAGACACTTGATACTGTGTGACCCTGGGCAAGTCACTTAACCCTAGACTTACTCCCCAAAAAGCAAAAAAAAAAAATCGGGGGAGGAATCTGAATCTCCCTAAATCATTGGTTATTAGTAATCATTTCTTTCAACTCCTTACATCAATCTTCAGATCTGACTGGGTTTCTGATAGAGGTGGTCCAGCTTCCCAGCCATGCAGGGCTAGATTTAAACAATGCACTAAAGTTTTCTCACAATTCCCATATCTGAATAAAGTTTTCTCACAAAATAGATATTGGACTAGACCTATAACTGAATAGAATGGGAATTGAGCTAGATCCAGAATTGAGTCAGAAGATAAGTCAGTGTAGTTCACTGAATTCCCACAGTCCCCACAATTTCTAACAGTCCACATGCCAAGGGATGCTTAAGTTTTTTTGTTTTTTTTTTAGGCAATTGGGGTTAAGTGACTTGCCCAGGGTCACACAGCTAGTAAGTGTGTCAAGTGTTTGGTCTGAGGCCAGATTTGAACTCAGGTACTCCTGACTTCAGGGCTGGTGTTCTATCCACTGCACCACCTAGCTGCCCCAGATGCTTAAGTTTTAAAGGATGTCAGGAAGAGTATCAGGATGTGACTGTATTCATACGGGAAAAAATTACACAATATTAAAGGAAGTCAGAGATCAATCTTCAAGACAAGTCTTCAAAGAAGGGAAGATTTCAGAAGAGTAGAAAAGATTATGAATTTTTAATCAATAAAAATTTTTATCTATGTATTTTACAAATTCCTGCTTACCTCATCCAAATTACCAAATCCTTTACACAAATATAAACCCCAAAGTTTTTTCTATTCCATTGCCCAGCAAAGTGAACCTTGGCTGCCTTTTCTGGCTCCTCTCTCCCTGGGACCTACCTGCCAATTATTTTATTTCATTCTGTGGCATCTACATTTTATATTATTAATTTTACTATTAACTTTCCACATTAGCTTTAAGAGGACAGAAATTTTCCTAGTTTCTTCTAACCACAAGATAGCTTCTCAGGACAACAGCTTTACTTTCTGTCAACATGGGGACTGATAAATAATCACACTATTGAAAAGGTCTAGGACTTTTGGGGTGTTGCTGGAACCCCCAGATCGTGGTACCAGGCCCTGTCCTTCTTCAGCCAGAGGAAAAGTTTATTAGTGAAAAAACACACAGGCCAGGTGACGCCCGTAAAGATGGGAGAGCATGAGAAGGTTTCAGCCTTTCGAATGTGAGATTCTCAGCCCCGAATGAGGGCTGGGGTAGATGTTATATACTTTTGGGTGACCAGGGAAGGGTCTGGGAAAATGGTCTGGGAAAAGGGTCTGGGAAAAGGGTCTAGGTGAGAATTCCCAGAGATTGGAAAGTCTAAGAGATTGAACAGACAACAGGAATAGACAATGAAGGAACTGAAAGGTATCTAAATGAGATTAAAAGGTAGGGTAAGGCTTTTCAAAGGGAGATGAGGGGCTGGGGCCTGTAGACAAAGGGGAGCCAGATTCCCTTTGGTACAAGGGGTGAAGACCTCAGCTTGGGCCACACCCCATCAACTATGATTCCATAGTTGTTTGCCAACTGAATGGCTCCTACGCACTTCCTCAGAGATCTCTCTGTATGAGAGAAATGATTTATATATTTATAATCAATTGTTAAATTAGGAACAGATTTTTTTACCTGTAGGTGTTTAGTCACAGCAGGACATTGCTAATGGGAGAGATTGCCCAAATCCCCTGGGGTATGAGCTTTTCATTCTGGGTAGGAGACTCCACCCAACTTGAGAGCCTTACAAAGAGTCTAATATAAGGTAAATTCCAGCCCGTTGTGTTCTACTTACACTTGGGTGGGGGGTAGATTCTTTGTTTACATCAAGACTTCTTAAATTTTTTTCTGCTTGGGACCCCTTTTCCTGTTTAGGCAGTTTCTTGGTTGCATGGCCTGAGCCCATGCACAGTGCAAAGTGCTCCTGTTTCGTGTTCAGAACCAAGGCTGCAGTGAAGTTGTCCAATGAAACGTAGGCAAATGCTGCCAGAAACACCTCAGATTCATTATTTGTTTGACTTTTAACTAAATTTTGGTCATTGTGCGTTCAGAAATCTTGTTGTCTGGGAGCAAGAGTATTCAGAGTCATATTTTCCCCTGTTCCTCATTAGAATGGCTTCACCTCTCATTATAATATTCATTCTTCTCATTAACTGCTAATCAGTCAGAGGTGATTGCCACCCTCTTCCCATTCTTCCATGGCCATATAAGTGTTGAATGGGTTTCATAAAGGGTCTTTGGCATTCAAGAGTGCCACTGACCTCTTTTATTAATTATCCATTAGCATGATTAATAAAATGATTAATTACCCAGAAACCATGTCTCTTGAACTTTTTATATGTCACCTGTAGAAATGATTTCCAACCTTGACCTCTCTTCTAAGCTCTAGCTCCTCTTTCAACAGTCTCTGTTGGATCTTTCCACTAAACTATATCACCTTCATCTCAACTCATACTTCTAGGTCCTATATACAGAGTTTGAGAGGACTTCAGGGGTTACCCAGTCCAACTCCCTCATTTAATAGATGAGTATTCTAAGGACTAGAGAGGTTAAGTCTGCCTAAGGGCACACAGGGTTCCTGTACCATGCTCTAGCATGGTAACCATTCATTGCCTTCCACCTAGAACCAGATCCCATCTTTTATATTTTTCTTATTAGTACTTTGCCTCTCTAAAATTTCTGTAGTTTCCCAATAACTCACAGGATCCAGTTGAATTTCGTGATGTTCAAGACTCTCTCTCTATCTATCCCCATCCCAGGTTTCCAACGTCATCTCCCACAACTCTGCTATAAGAATTCTTCACTCCAGTTAAAATATTCCAAAAATAGCCCCTTGAACACAGCTTCTTATCTCTCTGCATTTTTTTGTTTACACCATTCCCTCTACCTGGAATGTCTTTCACCCCTTACATCCATCTTCCCTGGTCCCACCTATCCAAATTCTGCCTTTGCTCAAAGCTCAAATTAAATGCCACCTCTTCCAAGAGACTTTCCTTGACCATCTCATCTCAATCAACAAATACTTTTATTTTTATAAATTTATTTATTTATTTTTAGTTTTCAACATTCACTTCCATAAGATATGCCTAGTTCCAAATTTTCTCCCCACCTCTCCCCTTCCCCTCCCCAAGATGGCATATAAATTGATATCGGCTCAACATATACATTCATATTAAACCTATTTTCACTTTAGTCCCTTTGTAAAGAAGAAGAATTAGAACCAATGGGAGAAACCACAAGAAAGAAGAAACAAACAAAAAAAGAGAGAGAGAGTAAATAGTATGTTTTGATCTGCATTCAGACTCCATAGTTCTTTTTGTGGATGTGGACAGCATTTTCCATCATGAGTCTTTTGGGGTATCTTAGATCCTTGCATTGCTAAGAAGAAATAAGTTTATCAAAGTTAGTCATCACATAACATGACTGTTACTATGTACAATGTTTTCCTGGTTCTGCTCACTTCACTCAGCATTAGTTCATATAAGTCTTCTCAGGTTTTTCTCAAGTCGGCCTGCTCACTGTTTCATATGTAACAATAGTATTTCATTATGTTCAAATACTACAACTTGTTTAGCTATTCCTCAATTGATAGGCATCCCCTCAATTTCCAAATCTTTGCCACCACAAACAGAGCTGCTATAAATATTTTTGTACAAGTAGGTCCTTTTCCCTTTTTTATGATCTCTTTGGAACACAGTCCTAGTTGGGGCAGCTAGGTGGCGCAGTGGATAGGGTTCTGGACTTGGAGTCAGGAGCACCTGAGTTCCAATCCGACCTCAGACTCACTAGCTGTGTGACCCTGGGCAAGTCAACCCCATTGCCCAATTAAAAATAAAACAAAACAAAACAAAAAACCCCGGAATACAGTCCTAGTAGTGGCATTGCTGCATCAAAGAGTATATACAGTTTGCCCTTTGGGCACAGTTCCAAACTACTCTCTGGAATTTTTGGATCAGTTCACAATTCTACCAGCAATGCATTAAAATATCCCAGTTTTCCCACATCTTCTTCAATACCCATCATTTTTCTTTTTTATCATATTAGCCAATGTGATGGGGATGAGGTGGTACCTTAGAGTTGTTTTAACTTTCTCTAATTTAACATTTCTCTAATCAATAGTGATTTAGAGCATTTTTTTCATGTGACTATATATAGCTTTAATTTCTTCATTGGAAAACTGCCTGTTCATAGCCTTTGACCATTTATCAATCGGGGAATGACTTGTAGTCTTATAAATTTGACTTAGTTCTCTATTTTAGAAATCAGGCCTTTATCAGAGACACTGGTTATAAAAATTCTTTCCCAATTTTCCGCTTCCCTCCTAATCTTGGTTGCATTGGTTTTGTTTGTGCAAAAACTTTTCAATTCAATAAACACTTTTTAAGTGCCTACTAAGTGCCAGGCACTGGGCTAAGTGCTGGGGATACAAAAAGGGGCAAATAACAGTATCAGCCTTCCAGGTGCTCACAGTCTAATGGGGGAGACAACAAACAAATATATACAAACAAGCTATATACAAAATAAATTGGAAATGATTAACAGGTGAGAGGCACTAGAATTAAGAAGGGTTGGGAAAGGCTTTCTACGGGCCTTGAAGGAAGCCAGGGAAGCCAGTAGGCAGAAATGAGGAAGAACATTCCAGACATGGGGAACAGCCAGAGAAAATGACCAGAGCTGAGAGATGAAGTATTTTGCTCAGGAATAGCTAGGAGGCCAGTGTCACTGGATCAAAGAGAATATGTTGGGGAACAAAGCATAAGAAGACTGCAAAGGTAGGGTGGTAGCTATGTCAGAGGAGAGAAGGGGGAATATTCAGGAGACATTAGAAAAGGTGAAATTGACAGGCTTTGGCAACAGATTGAAAATGGGGGGTAAGAAATAGTGAGAAGTCCAGGATGACACCTAGGTTGTGAACCCGAGGGACTGAGAGGATGGTGTGGCCCTTGACAGTAATAAGGAAGTTTGGTATTAGGGGAAAGTTCAGTTTTGGACTGTTAGCAGTATTTTACTGAGACAGTCTCTAACCTGGGTATGAGGAAACAGCAGGCCAGAGACAAAGTGCCAATAATCAAGAAGTGGTTTAATTAATTAGTTTTATTGTGAGGAACAGATTTGCAAATAGGGAATTCTCCTGGACAGAATTCCACCTTGTTGTAGTGAAAACAGAGATCATATGCATAAATCACATGTAGGAAGGGAGCAAGGAAGGTGGATTACAAACCATTGTTTGTGAGGGCCTGAGTGGTTTCCCAGGACAAGCCCATAAGTCTACAAAACAGATGTTATGGAGTTCTGTGGGAATGGTACTGTTTCAGGTCCCGGGGGTCATTACTTGGTAGGTCACAATATCAGAGTTCTGTGATGGGAACAGGTTCTACAGTCTTTGATCAGCTTCACTTAAGGTACACAGGCACACAGACACAAGAAGGCAATGATTATGAAAGCATTGTCAACGGTTTGATTGATCATTTCAAGTTGCGTTATAAGCTTCTGACTTGCAAGTCAGAAGAAGCAATTCTGAAAATCTAAATTATTACTATATTCATTACATATATATCAATTAATATGAAAACCATAATTCCCTTCATAGGACATATTGCATTTAAGATGTTTACTGGACTTCCAGTTTAATATGTCTAAAGGGCAGTTGGAGATGTGAGATGGGAGGTCAGCAGACAGGCTGGTGTAGAATAGGTATATTTGGGAATCACCAGCATCTGAATTATCTGAAAGCCATCTCTCCATGGGTAACATGGCATAATGCAAGGAGTTCTGTCTGGACTTGGAAAACAACTGAATAACAACAGCTTTGTGACCTTCAGCAAAGAACAATAGCTAACATTTATATCGGGCCTACTGTGTACCAAGCACTGTGCTAAACATTTTAAAATATTACCTTATTTGATCCTCACAACAACTCTGGGAAGTAGTTGCCTTTATTAATCCCATTTTAAAATGAGAAAACTGAAGCAAACAGAAGTTAAATGACTTGCACAGGGTCACAAAGCTAGTATCTGAGGCCAGATTTGAACTCAAATCTTCCTGACTCCAGGCCCCATACTGTATCTACTGAGCCACCTAGCTGTCTCTATCTATGAAATAACTGAAATTGCTTCTGTGAAATGATCTATGAAATCCTTTTATAGATCTTGGTCTATGAATCCTCATCCTTTAATCTGGATTAAATGACTACTTAAGGTACCTTCTAGCACTAAGATTCTATATAATAGCTCGTATTATTATTATTGGCTCTGGGGCTATTATCCCCCATCACCATTCAAACTCCAGTATTAGGAAAACTCCCAATCCCTCAGAAATAGCCCTGGAGCTCTGAAGAGACCTAGTAGCCATCAGAAATTCAAGTCTAGAGCTCCAGTGGCTATTAAATCCACTCTGGGCCCTGGGATTATTCTTTTTTTTTTTAAATTTTCTTAATTTATTTTGATTTATCAACAATCACTTCCATATGCTTTTGAGTTGAAAATTTTTCTCCCCCTTCCTCCCCCCCACCCTCCCCAAGATGGCACACAATCTGATATAGGCTTTATATTTACATATCCATGAAACATATTTTCACATTAGGGAAGTTGTAAGTAAAAATTAAAACCAATAGGAGGAACCATCAGAAAGATGAAACAAAACTCAACAGAAGGTAAAAATAAGTGATAGCGATTCAACTTCCATAGTTCTTTCTTTGGATGTGGACAGCATTTTCCATCCTGAGGCCTCTGGAGATGTCTTAGATCCTTGTAATGGGCTCTGGGATTATTCCTGAGGCATTGGGAGTTTTCCTAATACTGAAGCTCATATCCTCCCAAAATGCACTTCTCATCAAGATTAGTTGATATTAATTAGTAAGCCAAATGATAATTAACTTTTAGAAAGGAGTATTTACTGACGGTATAATACAAAACATCTCCCCAAAAGTCTGTGATACTCTATCTGACCATATAGAGCCACATATCTTACATATAGAATCCAAGGAAAAACAGCTCAAGTTTACAGAATACATGTAGCAAAGTCATACTTCTGAGAAATCCTTTTTCTAGGGTTCTCAAGATATTCCCATTAGATAGGGTATAATTTTTCAGTCGGACTATTTGTAGAACCTTGAAATCTTTTCTTTCCTTTTCACATCAAATGGTTGGATCAGTTCAAAACTCCACCAACGATGCATTAATGTTCCAATTTTCTCATATCTTCTCCAACATTTATCATTTTCCTGTTTTGTCAGGTTAGCCAATCTGATATGTGTGATGTGGTACCTCAGAATAGTTTGGTTTGCTCCTTTATAATTTCTTGAAAGATAATGTCTGGGCTCTTTTTTTGATTGTGACTTTCAGGTAGTCCAATAATTTTAAAATTCTCTCTCCTGGATCTATTTTCCAGGTCAGTTATTTTTCCGATGAAATGTTTCACATTGTCTTCTATTTTTTTCCATTCTTTTGGTTTTGTTTTTATTATTTCTTGATTTCTCATAAAGTCATTAGCTTCCATTTGCTCCATTCTAATTTTTAAGGAATTATTTCCTTCAGTGAGTTTTTGGACCTCCAATTCCATTTGGCCAATTCTGCTTTTTAAGGCATTCTCCTCCTCACTGACTTTTTGGACCTCTTTCACCATTTGATCTAATCTGTTTTTAAAGGTGTCATTCTCTTCAGTATTTTTTTGTGTCGCCTTTACCAAGCTGTTGATTGTTTTTCATGATTTTCTTGCATCACTCTCATTTCTCTTCCCAATTTTTCCTCAAACTCTCTTACTTGATTTTCAAAATCCTTTTTGAGCTCTTCCATGGCCTGAGACCAATTCATATTCTTCTTGGAGGCTTTGGATGTAGGAGCTTTGACTTTGTTGTCTTCTTCTGAATGTGTGTTTTGATCTTCCTTGTCACCATAGTAACTTCCAATAGTCAGTTTTTTCTCATTGTTTGCTCATTTCCCTACTTATTAGTTGACTTTTAAGTTTTTGTTAAAGTAGGGCTCTGCTTCTAGGGTGGAGAGTGCACTGTCCCAAGCTTCAGGGGTTTTGCGTAGCGGTTTTCAGATACTTCTAGGGACCTGTAAGTTTTCAGTTCTATCAAGGTGGTATGATGTAAGGAGAGGTGTTTACTAACTCTTCTGGCCTGTACTCTGGTCTGTGAGTGACCACAAGCACTCTTTTCTGCCTTGGAACTGTGAGGAGGGTCTCCCCTTCCTTGTGGCTGTAAGGTCTGCTATGCTAGTGCTGAGCCTCCTCACTCTGGGAACGCAGAACTGCAACCTAGATCTGATTAGGGGTGAAGCAATAGAGTCCTGCCTCAGTGCTAGCAAAAAGGTCCCTGTAATCTCCTTCTGACCAGTTGTTCGACCCTCTTACTGACTGTGGGCTGAGAGCTCTGGAAGCAGTCACTGCCATTTACACCACCGCTACTGATTCGGTGGCTACCAAGGTCTGCTCCTGGCTTACTGGAGACTGGAGTTGTGCTAGCGCAGCTTGCACTAGACTGCACTCCACTCTCCCCCAGGTGCAACCGACCTTTCCTGCTGACCTTCCAAGTTGTCTTTGGCATCTGTAGGCTGAGAGGTCTGGAAACTGCCTCTGTTGCCAGTGATTCAGTCCTCTACAGGCCTGTTCTGGGTTGGGGTCCGGTCTGCACTAGTGTGCTCCTCTGTCACCCTGGTGCAACAGGTCTTTCCTGCTGACCTCCTAAGTTGTCTTGGGCTGGAAATTTGTTTCACTCCATCTTTTTGTGGGTTCTGCAGCTCTCAAATTTGTGTAGTCTTTTTTTTTTTAAAGGTATTTGGAGGGGTTTAGGGGAGAGCTTAGGTGAATCCCTGTCTTTACTCCACCATCTTGGCTCTGCCTCCTTCTTCTACATCTACTGACTTAATCATGTGATTTTTTTTGTTAATTTGTTATTAATATAATTATGTTGATAGTTCTCCATATATTGAACCAGCTCTACATTACTGGTATAAATCCCACTTGGTCATAATGTATAATTTTTGTGACATATTGTAGTTTCCTAGCTAAGTATTTTATTTAGGATTTTTGCATCAATATTCACTAGTGAAATTGCTCTATAATTTTCTTTCTGTTTTTGCTTTTCCTGGTATAGGTATCAGCGCTATATTTTTTTCATAAATGGAGTTTGGTTGGACTCCTTCTTTGCCTATTATTTAAAATAACTTATTTAATGTTGGAATTAGTTGATCTTTAACTGTTTGCTAGAATTCACTTGTAAATCCATTTGGTCCTGATGCTTTTTTTTTTCCTTAGGAAGCTCATTTATGGACTATTAAATTTCTTTTTTTAAGTTAGGTTTATGTAGGTATTCTATTTCCTCTTCTATTAATCTGGGGAATTTATGTTTTTGTAAGTATTCTTCCTTTTCACTTAAATTGTTAAATTTATTCCTAGGAGTTTTCATTTTGGAATCTCTTTCAAGAGGTGATTGGTGAACTGTTTGAATTACTACTTTACCGGTAAAATAACTGGTAAAATTCTGGTTGAGATATCAGGCAGTTTTCCTTGATAATTTCTTGAAAGATGATGTCCCCAGGCTCTTTTCTTTTTTTATTATGGCTTTCAGATAGTCCAATAATTCTTAAATTATCTCTCCTAGACCTGGTTTCCAGATTAGTTGTTTTTCCAATGAGATGTTTCACATTTTCCTCTATTTTTTTTTCATTCTTTTGATTTAGTTTTATCGTTTCTTGATGTCTCATGAAGTCATTAACTTCCACTTGCCCAGTTCTAATTTTTAAGGAATTATTTTCTTCAGTGAACTTTTGTACCTTCTTTTCCATTTGGCCAATTCTACTTTTTAAAGCAGTTTCCTTCATTGAACTTTTGTACATCCTTTTCCATTTTTCATACTTCCTTAATCAAACTGCTGACTCAATTTTCTTGATTTTCTTGCATCACTCATTTCTTTCCCCAATTTTTCCTCTACCTCTCTTATTTTATTTTTTAGGCAATTGGGGTTAAGTGACTTACCCAGGGTCACACAGCTAGTCTCAAGTGTCAAGTGTTTGGTTTGAGGCCAAATTTGAACTCAGGTCCTCCTGACTTCAGGGCTAGTGCTCTATCCACTGCGCCACCTAATTGTTCAATTTATTGGTATATGAATGGGCAAAATAACTCCTAATAATTGCTTTAATTTCATCTTCATTAGTGGTATATTTGCCTTTTTTGTACTAGTGATTTGGTTTTCTCTCTTTTTAAAAATATTAACCAACAGTATATCTATTTTATTAGGTTTTTTTTCCCACAAAATCAGCCAGTTTTATTTATTAATTCAGTGGTTTTCTTACATTCAATTTTGTTAATCTTACATTTAATTTTCAAGATTTCCCATTTAGTGTTTAACTAGGGATTTTAAATTTGTTCTTTTTCTAGTTTTTTTAAATAGCATATCCAATTCATTGATCTGCTCTTTCCCTATTTTATTGATGTAAGCATTTAGAGATATACATTTTCCTGCTTTTGCTGCATCCCGTAAGTTTTGATATGTTGTCTCATTATTATCATTCTCTTCAACACAATTATTTGTTATTTCTATGACTTGTTCTTTAACTTACTCATTCTTTAAGATTGTTAATTAGTCTCCAATTAATTTTAATTTTTTTGTAAATAGCATTTTATTTTTTCCAATTACATGTAAAGATAGTTTTCAACGATCATTTTTTATATTTTAAGTTGCAAATTTTTCTCTCTCCCTCCTTCTCCTCCCCTCCTCCAAGATGGCAAGCAATATGATATAGGTTATACATGTTCAAACATGTTAAACATATTTCCACGTTAGTCATGTTGTGAAAAAAGAAACAAGAGAAAAAACACAAAAAACAACAAAAAAAGTGAAAATAATATGCTTTGATCTGCATTCAGGTTCCATAGTTCTTTCTCTGGACGTAGATAGCATTTTGGAATTGTCTTGGATCATTGTCTTGCTGAGAAAAGCTAAGTCTATCACAGTTGGTCATTGTACAATGTTGCTGTTACTATGTACAATATTTTCCTGGTCCTGCTCACTCCAATCACTATTAGTTCTTGTAAGTCTTTCCAGGTTTTTCTGAAATTCACCTGCTCACCATTTCTTTTGGAACAATTGTATTGCATTACATTCATATACCACAACTTCTTCATCCATTCCTCAATTGATGGGCATCCCCTCAATTTCCAATTCTTTGCCACCACAAAAAAAGCTGCTATAAATATTTTTGTACAAGTAGGTCCTTTTCCCTTTTTTATAATCTCTATGGAATACAGTCCTAGCAGCGGCATTGCTGGATCAAAGGGTATGCACAGTTTGCCCTTTGGGCATAGTTCCAAACTGCTCTCCAAAATGGTAGGACCAGTTCATAACTCCACCAGCAATGCATTCATGTCCCAATTTTCCTACATCTTCCTCAACATCCATCATTCTACCTTTTTGTCATATTAGCCAATCTGATAGGGATGAGGTGGTACCTCAGAGTTGTTTTAATTTGCATTTCTCTGATCAACGGTGATTTAAAGCATTTTTTCATGACTATAGATAGCTTTAATTTCTTCATCTGAAAATTGCCTGTTTATATCCTTTGACCATTTATCAATTGGGGAATAACTTGTATTCTTACAAATTTGACTTGGTTCTCTATATATTTGAGAAATGAGGCCTTTATCAGAAACACTTCCGTAGAAATTGTTCCCTAGCTTTCTGATTTACTTCTAATCCTTGGTTGCATCGGTTTTGTTTATGCCGACCCTTTTTAATTGAATGTAATCAAAATTATCAATTTTGCATTTCATAATGTTCTCTACTTTTGTTTGGTCATAAATTCTTCCTTTTTCCATAGATCTGAGAGGCAAACCATTCCTTGCTCTCCTAATTTGCTTATTAATTTAAAATCTGTGTTCCCATGGTCCTTTATTAAATGTAATTTTTATTGCATTATGATCTGAAATGAATGCATTTAGTATCTCTGCTTTTCTGCATTTAACTATAAAGTTTTTATGACCTAATTTAGTAATTTTTTATAAAGGTGAGAAAAATGTATATTCCTTTCTGTTCCCATTCAATTCTCCCCAAATGTCTATCATATCTAAGATCATATTCTAGCTGAGATTCTATTAATCTCCTTGATTCTTCTTCATTAGATTTGTCTAGTTCTGTGAAGGGAAGGTTGAAATCTTCTCATTATAGCTTTGCTATTTCCACCTATAATTTATTTATCTTTTCCTTTAAAAATCTGAATGCTATAGCATTTGGTGAATATATGCTTAATATTGACATTAGTTCATTATCTATGGTACTTTTAATATAATAGTTTTCCTGATTATCTCTTTTAACTAAATCTCTTTTAGCTTTAACTTGGTCTGAGATCATGATTGCTACCCCTGCCTTTTTTTTTTTACATAAGCTGAGGCATAGTAAATTCTATTCCAGACTTTTATTTTTACTGTGTATCTTTTATTTTTAAATGTATTTCTTATAAATAACATATTGTTAGGCCTAGCTTTTGGTCTATTCTGCTATCAGTTTCCATTTTATGGATGAGTTAATTCCATTCACATTCAAAGTTATAATTACTTGTACATTTCCCTCCATCCTATTTTCCCTTCTCTATTTTTAACCTATCCCTCCTCAGAAGTCTAATTGACTTCTGATTACTGCCTCCCTAATCCGCACACCCTTCTAAAAGTTCCTCCCTTATTTTATCCCATTGCCCTCCTGTTTCTTAATCCATACACCCTTCTAAGAACTTGAATTCCTCCCTCATTTTATTTTTCTGTAAGTTAAAGAAACTTATGTTAAATATATGTTGGGCAGCTAAGTGGTGAACTAGATAGAGTGCTGAGCCTGGAGTCAGGAAGATTTCCTCTCTCTTAGTTCAAATCTGGCCTTAGACACTTAACTAGCTTTGTGATCCTGAGCAAGTCATTTAACCTTATTTACATGTTTCCTCATCTGTCAAATGAGCTGGAGAAAGAAATGGTAAACCCCGCCAGTATTTTTGCCTTCTCCTTTGCTCTTTGGAATATTGTATTAACATTTTCTTCCTAATTGCTTGTAATATTTTCTTCTTGACTTGGGAGCTTTGAAACTTAGCTATAATGCTCCTCTTGAGTTTTCATTTTGGAATTTCTTTCAGGTGGTAACTGGTGGATTTTTAAAAATTCTTTCTATTTTATCTTTTGATGTCTTATGAAATCATTAGCTTCCCCTTATTCAATTTGAATTTAAGGCATTATTTTCTTCAGCAAGTTTTTGGATCTCTTTCCAATTGGTTGATTTTTTTTCATACTTTTATTGCATTACTCTTATTTTCCTGATTTTTCCTCAACCTTTTTTATTTGACTTTTAAAGTCCTTTGTAAGCTCTTCCAAGAACTTTTTTTGGGTTCATGACCATTTTACATTGAAGCTTTACAAAAAACTGTTTTGTCTTTTTCTGAGTTTGACCTCTGATTTCCATCACCAAAATAGCTATCTATGATAGGCTTCTTTCTCTGCTTTTTTATTTTTTTCTAAATGGCTATTTCTCGGCTGTTAGCTTTACATTAGAACCAGGCTCTGCTCCCAAGATGTGGTGTCTAGCTTCAGGTTTTCCTGCTGTTTTTTTTGAGCTGTATCGGGGGCCTTTGACCTCTTGTTTCTTCAGATGTTTTATAATGCAAAGCCAGGTGTGATCCCTGCTCCTCTGGCTCATGTCTTGGTCTATAAGTGACTCCGTGTATTCCTCTCTACCACAGTGAGCCACCACCAGGTCCCCCAGCATTGTTGACACAGAAAAATGCTCTTGCTTCCTCTGGTTTCTCAGGCATTTGCAAGCATCAGCTTGCATCTCTGCCCTGGAATGGAAACCAGGGACTTGGCTTTCCTGCAATGATCATAAGAACAGGGCCCCTGGCCCATAACCACAGCTTAGGACCCTATATGATCAGCACACCTGGGTCCTGGTCCAGCACCCTTGAGGGGTCACCATAATCTTCCTCTAATTAGCTGCCCAATCAGGCCAGACCACCAACCCAAAGGTCAGATCTTTCCTACTATCCTCCCTAGCTGTCTTAGGTTGGATAACTGCTTTACCCTAAGTTTTCAATTATTTCTGCCACTCTAAAATTTATTCTGAAAATTTTAACTTATTTGTGGGGGAATTTGGAAGAGCCAGGTAGTTTGCTGCCTTACTCTGCCATTTTCCTACAATTTCCCCAGTAGTTTTTATTCTTGGATTTACTGAATAATAGATTTCTATGTCCAATTTCTTCTAGGTTTTGTTTATCTTGTCTGCTCCACTGACTTATTTTCCTATTATTAAAGCCACACCAAATAGTTTTGGTAATTCCTATTTACAATAGTTTGAGATAATGCTATGCCTCATATTCCCTTCATTCCTAGTTTATTTCATTATTTCTCTTGAAATTGTAGACCTTATATTCCTCCAAATGAATTTACTATTTTGAAGTGTTCTGTAAAGCAACTCCTTGGCATTTTTATTGGTATAGGACATCTATAAGTGGATTTAGGTAGTATAGTTATTTTTATTACAGGTAGCATGGCTTGGTGAATGGAGAGCTGACTTTGGAGGCAGAAAGAACTAGGTTCAAGTCCTAGCTGTGCGACCATGGGCAAGTCCCATGGGGCACTCTGTACTCCAGGTGATACTAAGATTGTAAGTGCTGAGCAGTTCCTGATCTGCAACGGTAAAAGAGGTTTCCTCACCTGGGTTCCCTATACCAGTGAAACTATAAGTCTGATTTTTAAAAGATTATTTTTGTTATCTTGACATGTTCTAACCATGAACAATGAACTTCCCTCCAAATTATGTCTGTATTTCTGTAAAAAGTATTTATAGTTGCATTTATGTAAATCCTACGTTATGTCTTGGTAGATCGACTCCCAGGTGTTTTGTGTATTGTGTAGTTATCATTTACTTCTAGCTTTTGTTAATGCTTTGGAGAAATGCTGATGATTTTTGTGATTTATTTTGCATTCTACTATTTTACTCAACTTATTAGGAAGACAAGATTAGAGGATCCTGTATCTACAACTGAAAGGAACCTCATGCGGGTTGCTACCCTGACCACATATATGACACTAACCCCTAAGAAGTGGTTTATGTCACACAAAAGGTAAAGAACCCCTGCCCTAAATATAATAGCACAAATTCTTTAAATGGTGAAGGACAAACCCTCTTTAAATCTAGATAAAAAAAATTAATGAAAATTCAGTAGAATAGGTTGAATTTAAAAGGTAATTGAAGTAGCACCTACAGAGTTGCTAATAAAGAAGCCAAAATTGGGCAAAGGACTCTTAGTCTTTAATATGAGTTTGCAGAAAGGCAGCCGGAATACAATGTCTCAGAATCTATGCCTTTACACATTTTCCACTCTCATTTTATGAAAATTATACAAACAACAAGAAAAACATATAAAAGATTTATTTAAAGAACAAACTTCTCATGCCATAGGGTCACAACTAAAGTACCATAAAATAATAAGTAATGTCCAAAATGTTGACCCTGAGGCTTTTCAAGATCATGAAGTGCCTTCTTAATTAGCAAAGAAAGATCAAATTGTGCTCAACAGTTTCCTGGATTTAGTACTTGTAGCTGTGATTACAAGTAATTGTACTCTAACCCTTTGAAAATTAGCAATGTAGGTACAGGCATGTAGGGCAAGTCACAAATAATAAGAACATCTCATTTCCTAACTATTCTGGAGAAGTAAGAGTTTCCTCTCTAAGTTTCATATCCCATCACACCATGGTTTAGGACTTGAGATTTTCCAGTCAACCATTACACCAGTTGATGTTATGATGATCTCATTCAAGCTATTCATATTTTTTGTTGTTACAAAAAGAGGGCTAAGTATACACCTGAGTAGAGTACGAATATTAAAACAGC
This sequence comes from Phascolarctos cinereus, assembly GCF_003287225.1. Classification (NCBI taxonomy): domain Eukaryota; kingdom Metazoa; phylum Chordata; class Mammalia; order Diprotodontia; family Phascolarctidae; genus Phascolarctos; species Phascolarctos cinereus. The sequence goes on along the minus strand of NW_027555847.1, from coordinate 391,989,906 downwards.
AATGCCCAGAATGTTTTTTTTCCTGCAGTGTATCCATTAAACTTTCACTCAACTTCAAAGCCTTCACATTCTTTTCTTTCCTCACCTGCTAAATAGCTAGTGACTTTTTTGTAATTATAATAGTACTTCCAGGCAACCATTCTTGCTTCATAGGTCCTTTTCTTTCTCAAACTAAAACTCTTTACATCTTCTCATTTTGATTTCAAGTATATAGATCTTCCATTGCCCACAGATAGCATATCTTAGGATACTGAAGATTCCACTACCCCTGATTACAGAAGAACGTCAGATTTAAAATCTGGTATGAGCAAAATTATGTTAGAAAGTAATTTCTGAAGGAATCAGAGAAAAAAGTTTTGTTTTTTCAAACTGAACTATATATAGAACGTGCCATGCCATACCACATCACTTGTCCATACAGCAAAGCTGTAAATACTGGTGAACCTTAACATCATAGGTATACTTCCAGAACAGAATAACTTAAACATCACTAAACGTACCTTTTGTTACTTCAGTAGCTAATTTTACAGTCATAACCAACAGCAATATTTAATATAAAATTTCAAGTACTACTAAATATAAACTCAATGAAGCACATAAAAAACCAAAAACAACAAAACCCAGCTCCCCTATGACCTATATCTGAAATAGAGCAACAAATAAGTAGAAAAGATTTATTCTAACATTAATGACCCAATTTAAAAATTTATACTGAATACAATTTTATGTTCAAACACAGAAATAAGTAACATAATACCAAAACCCAGTAGTATCCCAGCATTCTGTAACAGAAAATATCCCCAGCGGCTACACCCATGGTCACTAGCATCATTGTGAAGCATCTCAGGAACCTAAAAAAAGAAAAGAAAAAAATCATTACATTGCTAAAATTTCCAGCCCAACAGATATCAATTTTGAACAATCTGCCATAGAGTATACTAATTTAAATAGTAACAACACCACAAAATTATTTCAGAAGTGATTTTTACTTTTATTTATTTATTGGCTAGGCAATGGGGTTAAGTGACTTGCCCAGGGTCACACAGCTAGTGAGTGTTATGTGTCTGAGGCCAAATTTGAACTCAGGGCCTCCTGTATCCAGGGTCCATGCTCTATCCACTGTGCCACCTAGCTGCCCCCATAAGTGATTTTTATAAAAGCTTTAAGCAAAGCTATATGTCCTATAAAACTGTAGCATTTCATTTAAACAATTCATTGCACAGATTTGGAATTATCAAGAATCAAACCATTCTCTCCCTAAATAACATATAGTAAAAAGCCTGATTAAAAAAATTCTATAACATAGGCATTAGTCTGATTCTCTAATACTTAAAGTATAAATTAAATTTAGTGTATTTCCTGGCTCTAAAACTACTAGTTTTAATGTGGGAAGTGTTAACACCTTCCCTGGCTTCAGCTTACTCATCTGTTAAAATAAACATATTGAACATATTATTTCTAAGGTTTCCTGCAATTTTAATAGAATTATGAAAAATATTATTTGTATGTAGTGAGGTCATGAAAATTTTCTTGTTTGGCTTATAGAAATAATACTACATAAAATAAGATTGATGCTTAAAATGAAAAGTTAGTAAGTATAAATAGAAAGGAAAGACTTGATTCTACAGTTTTAAGGTCAATGTTAGAGCATTATTACTCAATTCTGGGTGACATCTCACAAAAGACATTGAGAAGCTGGAAAGAGTCCAGAGATGGGTGACTTGAATGGTGTGTACACAACTAGGGATGTTTAGCCAAGAGAAGACATTACTTGGGTTAGAGGAGAAGACACATGACATCATCTTCAAATGCTGTCTTTTAGGAGATCAGACTTGTTTTATGTGGCCCCAGGGGACAGAACTGGTAACTATGTGAAAAATTTCAAAGGAAATCTATATTGATTTAATATAAGGAAGAGCAAAACAGGAGGCAGTGTACTATATTGACCAGAATGCTTAAAAATAATTATTGTGATAACAATTTAACAACAATAATATTTACACTGAACTTAGTATAAGTGCTTTACAATTATTATCTCATTTGTTCCACTAGAGTCAGAAAGACCCAGGTTCTAATGCTTGATCTAAGTAGTTGCATGACTATGGGCAGTTATTTTCACTTCTCCAAAAAAGAGAGAGCTGGATTAAATTAATTTGAAAGTCCTTTCTTTTCTAACTCTAAAATTCTAAAACCCTAACCTGACTCCTTACAGGGTTATTCTGAGTGCATCAAATGAAAATGCACATAATGTACTCTGTAAAGCACTATCTAAATATCAACAAATACACTGTTTTATTAGCTATCTAGTCAAAAAAGGCAGAGGCTGCTTTATGTTTGAAGGAGTACAGGGTAACTCACTAATACTCTAGAGGGGATTAATAACTTGGGTGAGGGTTGGACCAGATGACCTGGTGTTATAGCTAAATGGTTGGACTTGGAAAGTCGGTAAGACCCTGGTACAAAATCTGATGCCTTAGATGCTTAGCAGCTGTGGGACAGAGGTCATGTTACTTGACATCTCTAGGCCTCAATGGCCTCTACTGTAAAACAAGAGGGTGGAACGTGATGACCCCTAAAGTTCTTCCACCTCCAAATCTATGATCCTATGATCCTTCAAACTTTAGGATTTCAAGAACAATCTAAGGGATCAAAAGATAAGAAATGCAGGGATTCAGTGAAAGAGTTGGTTCACAGATTTTAAAAAAGGTTTATCCTGTTTAAAATCAGGATGCTTGAGAAGTTACAAGTGCTGATGTAATGGCAGCTCAAGAAAGTAGCAAGTTTTTCCATAAGCATGACCTGTAAAATTTCTTATTACTTTGGGCAATTTTATAATCTGTATGAAAGAATTGGGTTATCAAAAGATCAGAATGAAAGGGTGGGCTGAAGTTAGTACAATTAAATAAGAAAAAAGGTAAAATCTTGGACTTGGGTTTAAAAAAATCAACTGCCCAAGCATAGGATCTATTAGAGACACGGCTAGAATGATTCATGTAAAAGACTTAGATTCTAGTAGACTACAAATTCAATATGAATCTGTAGTGTTAGGCAGGAGCCAAAAAATAAAAATGCTAACGTGGACTCAGCTGCACTAAAACAAGTACAGTAATAAAGTGGGGAAAGAACATCAGCCACTGAACCTTGCCCTAGTCAAATCACACCCAGAAGCACTGTGAACAATTTAGGTGCCATATTTTCAGAGGACCATTAAATGAGAATATGTTTAGATAAAGCTGACAACAGGAAACAAAGAAACAAATGAAGTTTAACCTCAGTGTGGAAAATTTAGGGGAACAGGAGAGAATCCTTCAAATATCTAAAGGACTATCATCTGTAAGAGATTAGTATTATTCTATTGAGACCTTGAGAGTCAAATGGGGTAGAAATAATATGAAGTAGATTTTAGCTCAACATAAGGGAAACCTTTTCTACCAATTAGAGTTGTCCAAAAGAGGAATAGACTGCCTTATCTTTAAGCAAAAGCTGGATGACTCCTTGTTGTAACATCATAAGGAGAATTATGCTTTGGGTAGAGACTGGACTAGATATTTGCTGAGGTTACTTCTGAGTCTAATAAGAAATAGAATCAGTTTCTCAAAAAAACCCCAAAAAACAAAAAAACCAAAACCCAACAACATGGCTCTAAGTTTCCTCAAGGATATTTTTGAAAAATCCCTTTTAGTTGACTATATTAAAAAAGGCAGAAATTAAGATCACAGCTCTTCACAGCTTAGTACAATACTGTAGTGCTGTGTCAGTAATCCCTTGCCTTCTCAGATCTCAAATTCTGTTGTGCTGGTTTAGTCGTTTTTCAGTTGTGTCTGACTCTTCATCACCCCATTTGGTATTTTCTTGGCAAAGATGCTGAAGTGGTTTGCTATTTCCTTCTCCAGCTCATTTTCCAGATGAGGAAACTGAGGCAAACAGGGTTAAATAACTTGCCCAGGGTCACACAGCTATTAAGTGTATGAGGCCTGATTTCAGCTCAGGTCCTCCTGACTCCAATCCAGGCACTCTAGCCACTGTGCCACCAAACTGTCCAAGATTTCAAATAGGATAATATAATGTTAATATGCTTAGTTATTCTATTGTGTCAATTTCTTTGTATACATCTTTAAAAAAAAGTTTTACACTGTGGGAATTGTCAAGGTGTTTGTAAGACCCCAGAAACAAAATTATTCTTTTCTGTATCAAAGGGATGGTATTTGTAACCTTTAGAAAAATACTCTTCCTTTGAAGATCAAGATTAAGGATACTTTTTGCATGCCATTGTTTCCTACATTGCCACTGCCTAGGGTACTGACATTTTCAGCCTAATCAGAAACTTCTTTCCTCCCTTTTCTCTTTCCTTTTAGTTAAGACTAAGTAAGATTTGGGAAATGGAAGCTTCACCCTGAATTTATATATTCCCAGAAATTATTGCATGGGTTTTGTTCTTTCTTTGTTCATTTGTTAATTACCAATGCTCTTTAAGTATTCTGAAGCAAAGAGAGCTTGTTACCAATATAGCCAAGTTTTCTATTTGCTACTACTTCAAGTACTGATTTAATCGTCCTATGTTTTCTCCAAATAATTACAAATAACTAATAGGTGACTGACTGTCTTGATATTCTACTCAGCTTAAACTAGCTGTGTGGGTTGCCAAGGCCTGAAAAAGAAGATGGGATTGTTAACACTGTCACACGTGTTAGAAAGGAGATGACTGGCACCAGACACCAACAGTCTGCAGAAAAGCAGATGCTCCATGTGTTTCTCAGGACAAACCTCACAAGTTTTATCACTGCTACATTCTGTATAAAATCTTTTTCAAAACTAATCTCTTGCTGATTATTTTTAGTATTTGGTTATTATGCTCAGAGAATGTGATTTATTTTATTTATTTTTTACTAATTTATTTTGATTTATCAATAATCACTTCCATATGCTTTTGAGTTAAAAATTTTTCTTCCCCTTCCTCCCCACCACCCTCCCCAAGATGGCACACAATCCGATATAGGCTATACATATACACAGAATATGATTTAATTACATAAAAACTTACCATATCGACCAAAGCGACATACATGAACAAGCCAGCAGTAAGTGCAAATATCCACATGGAAACATTTTCAGCATAATGACCAATAAAAATTCCTGTTGCCATTCCAAGATAAGCCAGCATGGCTGACAGGGCATTATAAAGAACAGCTTGTTTAACAGTCATGCCAGCTTTTAACAGAACTGCAAAATCACCTATGTGAGAGAGAAACAAAAAAAGCCATTATAGGTTTCCATCATTATTAACAAAAACAATGAAGCTAAGTGTATGAAGATGTGTGCACAAAAAGGCAGTCTTAGATTTAAACGAAAAATAAACTACTAAGTTTACTACATTCTAACAAAACTAAGTTATTCAGACAAAAATAAATTAAACAAAATTACAGCTTTTATGAAAGGACAAGATTTTTATAATTTTAGGATTAAAAAAATTCTTTAATTTAAAAAGCAAAATTTTTCATTACATTAAGATTCATCAAATGATTATTTTTTTTCAGCTGTGTAATTTATTAAAAAAAGAACACTGAAGTGATTGTGTTCATTCATTGATGAATATTTCCCTGGGTCTGTCTGCCATCCTCCTAGCAAATCAATCAAGTCAAGGATATTTATTTAATCCTCTTACATTTGCAAAGCATTGAGAAACATTCACATTTAAGTCTCAAAATAGCCCTTGAAGGCAGATATGCCAACTAATATTATTCACATTTTACAGAGAAATTGAGACACAAAGAAATTAACTAACTTGCTGATGGTTATCCAGGTATTTAAGCCTCAGAGGCAAGACTGGAACCTCCCATCAAATATTTATCTAGCACTTACAAAAATGCTTCAAACTATGGAAAATACAACATACTTTAAACAACAGACATGAACAGGAGAAAGAATCTGATGGAGTCAAGATGTGTTTGGGGCAGAAATGGGAAATTAGGTTCAACAGGTAAAGTGAGAGTGATGAGGAAGCCTTTAAAAATCAAGCAAAGGTGTCTGAATGGGCAATATATACAGAGCCCATTTATTACATTTTGAACATAAAAGTGACATAGAAAAAGCAGTATTTGGAGATTAGGGAAAAGAGAATAGTCAGAGAGGCTCTCTAGGAGGCTGCTACAATAATATAAGGGAAGGTCCAGCAATGTCAGGAACAAAGTATTTCAAAGAAAGCAGTTGCATCATGTAGTGTTTTCCAATAAAAAAGGGAAAGGAAGAAAGATATTAAGTTTCTAACCTTAATAAAAGTGGCATATAGCACTTCTAGACCTTAAACTAAATTATAAAGCAAAAGTCATAGAAAGAATTCTGGCAGAAATTAAGTTTAAACAAACGTCTTACACCTTACACCACAGTAAACTCAGAATGCATTTGTGACATGAATATTAAAGATCATAACATAAAGATTATATACCTTATACAATAATGACTGGGGGTGAATTTTTTAAAATAAATTTTTATTATTATCTTTTATTTTTAACATTACTTGTATTTTCCCCTCCTGTATCACTCTCTTCACTTCCTAGAGAACTACCGCATAGAATAACTTTTTTAAAAAGTAAAAGAAATCAGTAAAATAAATGAACACACACACAAAAAAATCTGCAAATACATACACTGTTTCACACCTGCAGACTTCCCACCTCTGCCAGGGATTGGGATGAGCTGTCTTCTCTTTTTTTTTCAGGGTCTTGTTTGTTCTTTGTAATTTTGCAAAATTCTTTTGGTTTTGTTTTATGGTAATTCTATTTACACTGCTATATTTCTTGCATACAATCTTTTCTTGGCTCTACTTAAATTTTCATCAGTTCATGTTGGCTATTTAATTTTTTCCATATTATTAATTTTTTACAGCACACTAATATTTGATTACATTAATGTACCACAATTTATGGGCATCTACTTTGCTTCCAATTCTTTGCTACCACAAAGAGTGTTACTAATTAATATTTTGGTGTATATAGGGCCTTTCTTTTTATCAATGACCTCCCTGGGCTATACGTCTAGCAGTAAACCTCTGGACTGCTTAACGGTTTTCCCAGTTCTTAACCAATAGGGAGTTTTTTCCTAAGTAATTTATGTTTTCAGGTTTACTGAACACTGGATTATTCGGTTTTATTATTTCTGATTCTCCGTTCTGTAGTCCATTCTATTGATTGATGACTGTTGCTTTATAATATGGTGTGAAGTCTGAAAGTACTATTTCAAGGGGATGAAAACTTAACCAAACAAGGAACTAAATGTGATTTACAAAAGATAAAATAGATTGTTTTGACTGCATGAAAACTGAAAAACTTTTGCATAAACAAAATTAATGCAAATGGAATAAAAAGGAAAGTGGTTGCCTGTGTATTAAAAAAACAAAAAACTTTGTATCAAATATCACCAATTAGAGCCTGATATCCATGATACATATTTCCTTCATCTAGGATATAGGTATAGTTACACTGTCTATATAAGACCAAATAGGTAGGTGGTCAAAGTATATGAAAAAACAGTTCTCAAAAGAATTAAAAATTCTTAATCATAGGAAAGAATATTTCAAATCACTAATAGTAAGAGAAATGCAAAACAAAATAACACTGAAGTTTCCTCTCATACCCAGTAAACTGGCAGAGATGACAAAAGATAATAGTCAATTTGGGAAAGACAAGATCACTGATACATTGTGGGTGGGGAGTATGATTAGATATAACTATTATAGAAAGCTATCTGGAATTATTCAAAGAAAGTGACTTTCCTTTGACTAGAGATTCCACCAGTTATACACATACCTTAAGGAAGTTAATTACAGAAAGGTCCTATTTTACATCAAAATATTTATAGCAACACTTTCTGTCGCAGCAAAGAATTGAAATCAAAGTGGCTGCTTTATTGATTAGGAGATGTATAAACAAACTATGATACATGAATATGATAAAATATTACTGTGCTGTAAGAAATGGTAAATATGATAAAATACAAATGCTTATATTGAGTGATACAAAACGAAGCAAGCAGAAAAATCAAGAAAGCAATATACTCGGAGGCGGAGCCAAGATGGCAGAGTGAAAGCAGTGACTTGCTTGAGCTCTCCTCCAAACATCTCCAAATACTCATAAAAAATGGATCTAAACAAATTCTTTCTTTTTTTTTTTTTAATGAGGCCATTGAGGTTAAGAGACTTGCCCAGAGTCACACAGCTAGGAAGTATTATGTGTCTGAGGCCGGATTTGAACTCAGGTCCTCCTGATTCCAGGGCCAGTGCTATATCCACTGTGCCACCTAGCTGCCAAGAGTCTAAACAAATTCTGAAGCAGCAGAACCCACAAAAAGACAGAGTGAAACAAATTTCCAGCCCAAGACAACCTGGATGATTGATCAGAAAGGTGTATTGTGCCAGGCTGGGAGCGCAGCGCGGCATGGATGCACAGGCCGCAGCGTGGGCGTGCAAGCCTCAGAGGACTAAATCTCGGGCAGCTGTGGAGGTTTCCAGACTCCTCAATCCACCAATGCCAAAGACAACTTAGAAGGTCAGTGGAAAAAGTCTGTTTCTGTCGGTGCTGAGAAAGGAAGGCGGGGTTTCAGCTCCATTCCCCAAGAGCATGGCGGGCGGGGGGGGGGGGGCAGCGCTCGCGAGCAGCTGCTTCCCGAGCTTCCGGCCCACAGACTGAGGGGGAATCCAGTGGCTGATCAGAGAGGGATTGCAGGGATCTCTTTGCCAGTGCTGAGGCAGGTATCTCTTGCTTTGCCTGCGTTTGGATCTGGGCCACAGTTCTGGGCAGCGGTGCTGAGGTGAGGAGGAGCACTGGCTTGGTGGAGCTTGTAGTGGTTGTGGAGAGGAGCCCCTCCTCACAGTTACAGGACAGAAAGGAGTACTTATAGTCTCAGGCCAGGAAAGGAGTAAACACCTCACCCCTTATCATACCACCTTGGAAGAACTGAAAATTTACAGGTCCCTACAAGTATCTCTGAAAACAGCTGTACAAACCCCTGAAGCTTGGGACAGTACATTCTCCACATTGGAAGCAGATTCGTACCTTAACAAAGAGTTTAAAACTCAAGTAATTGGCTGGGATCATGAGCAAGCAGCGCAAAAAGGGTTAGACTATATTATCTTACTTTGGTGAAAAAGAAGACCAAAATATACAACCAGAAGAAGACAACAAAGTCAAAGCCCCTACATCCAAAGCCTCCAAGAAAAATATGAATTGGTCCCAGGCCATGGAAGAGCTCAAAAACGATTTTGAGAAGCAAGTAAGGGAAGTAGAGGAAAAACTGAGAGTGATGCTAAAGGAGACCCAAAAAAATACTGAAGAAAATAACACCTTAAAAAATAGCCTAACCCAAATGGCAAAAGAGGTCCAAAAAGCCAATGAGGAGAAAAATGCCCTAAAAAGCAAAATTGGCCAGATGGAAAAGGAAGTCCAAAAGCTTACTGAAGAAAATACTTCCTTAAAAATTAGAATAGAGCAATTGGAAGATAGTGACTTTATGAGAAATCACGACACAGTAGAACAAATCCAAAAGAATGAAAAATTAGAAAACAATGTGAAATATCTCATTGGAAAAACAACTGACCTGGAAAATAGATCCAGGAGAGAGAATTTAAAAATTATTGGACTATCTGAAAGCCATGATCAAAAAAAAGAGCCTAGACATCATCTTTCAAGAAATTATCAAGGAAAACTGCCCTGATATTTTAGAACCAGAGGGCAAAATAGAAATTGAAAGAATCCACAGATCTCCTCCTGAAAGAGATTCCCAAAGGAAAACTCCTAAGAATATTGTAGCCAAATTCCAGAGTTCCCAGGTCAAGGAGAAAATATTACAAGCTGCCAGAAGGAAACAGTTCAAGTACTGTGGGAACACAATCAGGATAACACAAGATTTAGCAGCTTCTACATTAAAGGACGCAGGGCATGGAATATAATATTCGGAGGGCAGAGGAGATAGGATTACAACCAAGAATCACCTACCCAGCAAAACTGAGTATAATCCTTCAGGGAAAAAATGGTCATTCAGTGAAATAGAGGACTTTCAAGCATTCTTGATGAAAAGACCAGAGCTGAATAGAAAATTTGACTTTCAAATACAGGACTCAAGTGGAACATGAAGAGGTAAACAGGAAAGAGAAATCATAAGAGACTTATTAAGATTGAACTGTTTACATTCCTGCATGGAAAGATGATATTTATAACTCATGAGACCTTTGTCAGTATCAGGGTAGTTGGAGGAAAAAAATTATATGTATGTATATGTAGATAGATAGATAGAGGGCACAGGGTGAGCTGAAGATTAAGGGGTCATATCTGGAGAATAAAATTAAGGGATGATAGAGGATTATATCTGGAGAAGAAGAAAGGGAGAGGTAGAATGGGGTAAATTATCTCACAAAAAAACAGAAAAGGAAAGTCTCTTACAGTGGAAGGGGAAACGGGGGAAGGTGAGAAGGAATGAGTGAATCTTATTCTCATAGGATTTGGCTTAAGGAGGGAATAACATACACATTCAATTGGGTATGGAAATCTGTCTTACCCTACAGGAAAATAGGGGGAAGGGGACAAGAGACCAGGGGGATGACAGAGAGGAGGGCAGACTGGGAAAGGGGTTAATCAGAAGTAAATACTTCTGAGGAGGGACAGGGTTTAAAGAAAGAATAGAATAAATGGGAGGGCAGGATAGGATTAAGGTAAATAGAGTTAGTTTTTCACAACATGTCTACTATGGACGTGTTTTGCATAACTGCACACATGCTTGCCTTTTCAAAGAGGGTGGTGGGGAGGGAGGAAGAGAGAAAATTTGAAACCTAAAGTTTTAAAAATATGTTTAAAAAAATGTTTCACATGCTACTGGGAAATAAATATAGGAAATGGGGTACAGAAGTCTGTCCTGCCCTACAGGAAAATAGAAGGGGAAGGGGATAAGAGAAGGAGAGAGATATAAAAGAGAGGACAGAGTAGGGGAAGGGATATTCAGAATGCACGACATCTTGGGGTGGGGGGAGAGAGGAGATGGGGTGAAAATTTGGAACTCAAAAACTTGTGGAAGTGAATGTTGAAAACTAAAAAAATATATATATATATATAAAAAGAAAGCAATATACTCAATGACTAGAACAACATACTACAAATGGTAAGAAAAACAACAAAACAATCAAAACTGAATGTTCTGAAATCATTAATGACAAAGTCTGACCCCAAAGAAAAATAATCAGAAGACAGCTTTCTCTACTGCTTTGCAGAGGGGCATGACCATGTGTATATAACACTACACATAATGTGAGATGTCTTTGATAATTTGGTTAGTTTTGCTTAAACTTCTTTCTCCTTTCATTCTTTATTTTTCTTTCTTTCTCTTATTCTTTATTATGGCTGGCTGGCTCTCTGGGAGAGGATGAGGGAAGTGATATATAGGTAATGTAGGAGATGTAAAAACAAAAGATATCAATAAAATTATTTTTTAAAGTGAGATAATGATAATAACAGACAAGCTGGGAAGAGGGGCGTCTTTGGACTAGACTAAGTAACAAATTAAACTGAGAATGGGGAAAAAAATAGAAGTTGGTAAATTTAATAGAAAATAAATAGATACAAAGTAATACCAAATAAGAAGAGAAGATGGATTGGTCATATAAGACAGGTGACTGATAATAGGTGGACATCCAAAGTGCTTGACTGGTATCCTTGAGACATCAAGTGAAATCAAACTAGTCCTCCAGCAAAAGTTGGGTGAACTTGTGGGAGAATATGGGTAAGTCCCACAGGACGGGCAGGCAAAGACAGATTGTGATCTGCACTGATAGCTGGAGCTTTCCCAAACAATAAGGTCACACAATCATTTGAATATTACTGCATTTGTGTAGATGCTCATGACTGTTAAAGAAGATCAAATGAAAAAATTGTTTAGGCAGACAAACCACTGTCTTTTGAAGATTCATTGGTGCAAATATAAGTGAATCAATATTTGGTACTCTAAAGCAGAAGCCTCTTTACTCCTTTCTAAAATCATTACACCTGGTGACTAAATTTAGAGAACCAACGATCCAAAAAATTCTAATAGTGCAGTAGTAAAAGAATAATCCATATAAATATGCTAAAAATGCAGATTAAAAATGGTTCTTACCTAATTCATGAGGTAATTCATGACAAAAGACAGCAACAGAAGTACTTAAACCACTTGATAATCCTTCTGTAAAAGCTGCCCCTGTGGAAAGGAAAAATAAAGCATAAGAAATTATGAATCTGACTAATAACTTAATTTTTTGTATCATTCAAGGGTTTATGTTAATTCTGATCTAAAAAGTGAAACTTTCAACCAACTCCCAAAAGGGAAATTACACTTTTTTAAAAAACAACCTTAAATTAAATCTTTAAGGCAGAAAGTTACTCTCCACTAGTTTCTATTCCATTCACTAAGGTTAAGCACTTCCTAACTAGTAGATGTAATCATAATCAAGATGGTAAAGTCATGTTTTGAAATTTGAAAAACTTATTCTCGTCCTAGTACATACTTCCAATGATTTGATACAAGCAAAAGTCAAAACATAAACTAGAAAAAAAATTTTTTTAGGTATGTTGACAATTTTCCAAAGAAGAAGTTGTTAATAATTATCTGAAAAATACTTGGCTCAATAATCAGAAACAAGCTGATAACCAAAATGACAAATATAATTCAAAACAATACAGGCAGAGATGTAGAGAAACAGACACACAAAGTGAAAAAAGAATCATAATAACAGAGTGCACAAATGTTATAAGAGGAGCCATGTATGAAGAAAAGTAAATGGGAATGAAGGGACAAAGATTCCTGATGAAAACTGAAGGGGTGCTTGAAAAGGTATTTAATGCATTAAAATTCCTTTGCTTAAATTTAAATGGTATAGCAAATGTAATTGATTTTTATTGATTTTTTTACAATCAAGTTTATAACAAAACTGTTCAAATAATGCTAAAAGTGGGTTATGGGGAAGTAGAGTCAAGATAACAGAATAGCAGGAAAAAATATGGTGAGCTCCCCTCAAAACTTCTCCAAACAGATCTAGAAATCCTGATGGGGGAATTCAAGAAAGTCACAGTGAGTCTTTTTTCCAGGTCAACATAAGGAGATAGATAGGTATATGGACACTTCAGAAGCAGTAGTAGTGAAGTTCAGATCCCAAAAGCAGAGAAGGGTCTTTGTTCTAGCTTCTAGTCCAGTCTCAAACCCATGGAGGAATAACCAGGGCAGGAATCTCAGACTAAAGGGAAACCTGTCGTTCTCACTCTCAATCAGAACTTTCCAGCTGGAGAGTGGTAGAGTTCAGCAACAGTCTTCTACTGCTTACCCTCAAACTCATGTCAGGAACTTGCAGAGCTCAGACCAAAGGCGCAGCATCAGACTCTGCCCTGGATCAGACCACTTTGGGAACACTAATAGGTAACAGACTCAGCCATATCGTAGAATAACCTAACACTCAGTACTCCAGGAAAGTAACAACAGGAACAGCCCAGTGACTTTCTTGGATTTCCCCCATCTGGATTAAGTCTGGTGCAATCTCTAGGTATGTTTGGAGGCATTCTGAGGTTACTGTACTTCCTGCTCTTCTGCTATCCTGTATCTACCTCCTCTAAACATATTTTTAGCATTAAAGAGTTCTGTTATAAACTTGATATTGAACATCAATAAGTGCATAGAGCCAGTTCATAACATGGAGTTTGAAATAAAAAAAAAATAAGCTGGAAGATTGAACAAGCAAAAAAAGAATTCCTCCATAAAAAGCTATTATGATGACAGGGATGCCCACGACACAAACCTAGAAAGAATGACTCCAAAACATCTATAAGCAAAACTATAGATAATGACATAGTTTGGGCACAAATTCACCTAGAATTCCTGGAAAAGATGAAGCTGGAGTTAAAAAAGACTTTAAAATGTTTTTATAAGAGTGAAATGAGAGCACTTGAGAAAAAAGTTGGAAAAGAAACGAGAGCTATGGAAGAAAGAATTGGAAAGGGAATTAATAATTAATAGCTTGGCACAACAAGCACAAAATCTTGCCCAAGAAAAAAACTCCCTGGAAATCAGAATGGACCAAGAAGAAACTGATGACTCCATGAAACAGGAAATACTAAAATAAGGTCAAAAACTGGCAACAAAAAGAAGAAAATGTAAAGTATCTCTGCCAGAGACTTGACCTGGAAAGCTAAGGAGAAAAAAAAATTAAGAATCTTTGCACTACTTGAATGTCATTACCAAAAAACAAAAACAAAACAAAAACAAAAACAAAAAACCCCAAAAACCCATAACTCATATTTCACAAAATTTTAAAAGAAAATTGCCCAGATCTCTTAGAATCAGAAGGTAAATTGAAAATAGAAAGAACATCACCTCCTGAAAGATACTCCAAAACGAAAACTCCAAGGAACATTATAGCCAAAATTCAGAGCTAAGAGATCAAAGAAAAAAAAAAACACTGCAAGAAGCCAGAAAGAAGAATTCAAGTACTGCAGACACACAGTGAGGATCACACACAATTTAGCAGCCATCACTATAAAGGAGTGGAGAACATGGAAAATGATATTCCAGAAAGCAAAGGGAATAGACTTTTAGTCAACAATGACATACCCAGAAAAATAAAGTATAATGCTAGAGGGGAGAAAATAAACCTTTAATGAAACAGAGGATTCCCAAGCATTCCTGATGAAAAGAACAGAGCTGTGTAGAAATTTTAAAAGTTCAAACACAAGAATTAAAAAAAAAAGGTAAACACAAACAATTCTAAAGATCTAAACAAGGATAAATGGTTTACGATCCAATAAACAGACATGACACAGATGTCCCCTATGAACTCTATCATCATCATGACTCACAGAGTGAGTTTAATTAGACAGAAGGTCTGGGAATAGTTCTGTTATGCCTTGATGATCTAAAGAAAAGAATGGAAAGGGAGAGTAAAAGAAATATACTAGGGGAAAAAAGCAGGAAAATTATCTCATAAAATCAAAGTACACAAAGAATAGTCTATCACTCTATATCAACAAGGAGAAGGGGCTGAAGGGCAGTGGCTGACATCTGAACCTTACTCATGTGAACTAGTCAAAGGAGAGAATACACACACACAGTTAAGTACAGAAATACATTTCACTCATCACAGAAATAAGAGGGAAAGAAGGGGAAGAGTAGATTAGTGAAAGAATAGGTTAAGGGAAGGATTAGTTCTAAGCAAAACAAATTCTGAGAATGTGCAAAAATATTTTTAGTTCTCTTTGAGGTGAAAAAGAATGGGAATCTGAGGGAGTATTCATAAATTGGGGAATGGTTGAATAAGTTATGGTGTGTATATAATAGAATACTACTGTGCTATAAGAAATAATGAAGGAGATAGTTTCAAAGAAACCTGAGAAGACTTGTAAACTGATGCAGAGTGAGGTAAACAGAACCAGGGCAACTTTTCATATCCCCTCCTGGATCACTGCACTGTTGTGGCAGAAGGGCTTGCATAGCTCAATGAAACAATGAGCTATGCTGTATAGGGTTACCCATGGTGGACAGGTCACAGTGGAAAGTTTTGTTTTTTGTTTTATGAGGCAATTGGTGTTAAGTGACTTGCCCAGAGTCACACAGCTAGTGAGTGTTATGTGTCTGAGGCCAGATTTGAACTCAGGTCCTCCTGACTCCAGGGCCAGCACTCTATTCACTGTGCCACCTAGCTGCCCCATATAGTGGAGACTTTTGACAAAAGGTGATCCCCTGGAGAAGGAAATGGCAAAACATTCCAGTATCTTTGTCTAGAAAACTCCACGGATAGTATTAAAATGATGAAAGAGATGACATTTGAAGATAAGCCTCTCAGGTCTGAAGGTATCCAATATGCTACTGGGGAACAGTGGACAACTATGGGTAGCTCCAGTACTAATGAAGTGGCTAAGGCCAAAGCTGAAAGGAAGCTCAGCAGGTGATAAAAAGAAAGACCAATGCTGTTTATAAAGATCAATACTGCATAAGAACCAATGTAAGATCAATAAACCAAGGGAAGCTGGATGTGGTCAAAAAGGAGATGGAAAGATTAAACATCCACATCTTGGGTGTCAGTGATCTTAAAAAGACAGAAATAGGTGAATTTAATTCAGGTAATCATTACATATATTACTGTGGGCAAGAACTTCTTAGACGAAATGGAGTAATCCTCATGGTCAATAAAAGGGCGAGAAAAGCAGTACAGGTGTATAATCTCAAAAGTGACTGAATGATATCTGTTCGAATCCAAGGCAAACTGTTTCAACGTCACAGTAATACAAGTCTATGCTCCAACCACTGATACCAAAGAGACTAAAGTTGATCAGTTATATGAAGACCTACAACATTTTCTAGAAATAACACCAAAAAAAGATGTCATTTATCACAGAAGCTTGGAATGCTATGGTAGGCAATCAAAAGATAACTGGATTAACAGGCAAGTTAAACAGGCTTGGAGTACAAAATGAAGCAGAGTAGAAACTAACAGAGTTTTGTCAAGAGAACTCGCTGGTTACAGCAAACACCTCTTTTCAACAACCCAAAAGGCGACTCTACACAGGGACATCACCAGATGGTCAAAACAGAAATTGGAATGATTATATACTTTGCAGCCAAAGGTAGAGAAGCTGTACATAGTCAGTTAAAACGAGACCTGGAGTTAACTGTGGCTCAGTTCGCGAGTTTCTTATTGCAAAATTCAGATTTAAACTGAAGAAAGTAGGGAAAACCTCAGACTGTATAGGTAAAATCTAAATAACATCCCTTATGAAGATGAAGTGGAAGTGACAAATAGACTTAAGATATTAGATCTGGAGTGCCTGAAGAACTATGCACAGAGGTTTGCAATATTGTACAAGAGGCAGTCTCAAAGAAAAAGAACAAGAGAGCAAAATAGCTGTTTTGGGGATAGCTAGGAGGCGCAATGGATAGAGCACAGTCCCTGGAGTCAGGAGGACCCAGGTTCAAATCTTGCCTCAGACACATAACACTCACTAGCTGTGTGACTCTGGGCAAGTCACTTAACCCCAATTGCCTCACCAAAGAACAAACAAACAAACAAACAACGACAACAACAAAATGGCTGTTTGATGAGGCTTTAGAAATTGCTGAGGAAACAATACAATCTAAGACAACTCCAAAGGATTTATGATGAAAAATACTACCCATCCTCGAAGAAAAAACTGATGGTTGTCTGAAATCAAATTGAAGCATACTTTTTTTAAACCTTCTTTATTTTTCTTGAGTTTTTTCCTTGTCCATATTTTCTTTCACAACATGACTATTATGAATATGTTTTGCATAACTACACATGTATAACCTATATAGAATTGCTTGCCTTCTCACTGAGGGGTTTGGAGAGAGAAGAAGGGAGAGAATTTGGAACTCAAGTTTTAAAAACAAATGTTAAAAATTGTTTTTACATGTAACTGGGGAAAAATAAAGTACTAAATAAAAGTTTAAAATGAAAATGCAAAAAAAAAGGCTTTTAAAAAAAGGTGAGGAAAGAAGGAAAGCAAAAGGTAAAAGAGAAAAGGAAAGATACACCCAATTGAATGCAGAATTCCAGGGAACAGCAAAGAGAAATAAGGTTTTCTTAAATGAGCAATGCAAAGAAATAGAAAACAATAGAATGGGAAAGACAAAGGATCTCTTCAAATTAGAGATATTCAGGGGGCAGGCTAGGTGGTACAGTGGAAAGAGCACTGGCCCTGGATTCAGGAGGACCTGAGTCCAAATCTGGCCTCAGACACATAACACTTACTAGCTCTGTGACCCTGGACAAGTCACTTAACCCCATTACCTAACCCCACCCCAAAATGAAAAGACAAATTAGAGATATCCAGGGAATGGTCCATGCAAAAATGGGCATGATAAAAGACAAAAATGGAAGGGACTTAACAGAAACAGAAGAGATTAAGAAGAGGTGGCAAGAATACACAAAAGAATTATATAAGAAAGATCTTAACATCAGTGATAACCATAATGGTTAGTTATTGATCTAGAGCCAGACATCCTCGATAATGAAGTCAAGTGGGCCTTAGGAAGCACTGCTAACAATAAAGCTAGTGGAAGTGATGGAATTCCAGGGGAGCTATTTAAAATCCTAAAAGATGATGCTGTTAAAGTGCTGCATTCAAGATGCCAGTAAATTTGGAAAACTCAACAGGACTACTGGATTGGAAACGGTCAGTTTACGTCCCAATCCTAAAGAAGGGCAATGCCAAAGAATGTTCAAATTATTCAACAATTGTGCTCATTTCACAGGTCAACAAGGTTATGCTTAAGATTCTGCAAATTAGGTGTCAGCAGTATGTGAACAGAGAATTACTGGAAGAGCAGAATGGTTTTCGAAAAAAGAAGAACTAGAAGCCAACTGCCAACATTTGCTGGATTATGGAAAAAGCAAGAGAGTTCCAGAAAAATATCTACTTCTGCTTCATTGATTACACTAAAGCCTTTGACTATGTGGATCATAACAAAATGTGGCAAGTCCTCAAACAGATGGGAGTAGCAGATCATCTTACTTGTCTCCTGAGGAACCTGTATATGGGTTAAGCAGCAATAGTTAAAACTGAACACAGAACAACTGACTGGTTTAAGACGGGAAAAAGGAGTATGACAAAGCTGTATATTTTCATCTTATTTAACTTATATTGCAAAATACATCATAAGTAATTCCAGGCTGAGATGAATCAAAAGCCAGACTTAAGGTTGCTAGGGGAAATATCAACAATCTCAGAAATGCAGATGATTCTGCTCTGATAGCAGAAAGTGAAGAAGAATTAACAAGTCTCTTGAGCATGGAAGGGAAGACTGTAAAAGTTGACTTAAAGCTTAACATAAAAAAAGATCTTGGCAACTAGTCCCATCACTTCCAGGCAAATAGGGAGAGAAAAAAATGGAAGCAGTGTCAGATTTTATATTCTTGGGCTCAAAAATCACTGCAGACAGCAACTGCAGCCATGAATTTAAAAGATGCATGCTCCTTGTGTTGTACCAAGAAATCAGCGAGCGAGACCCAGGCGGAATTTAAAATGTGGATTTATTAGCGGGTGGCTGCAAGGGGTATGCACACCCAAATCAAGGAGCCCCAATCAGGGGTCGAGCTAGGGTTTATATGGAAAAGAGCACGGGAAAGAAATGCCAGGAACACTGATGAGGTAATCCAAAGGTTCAGGTGTCTTTGGGGGCTATGGGTGGGAAAGTACAGGGAGTATACCGGACAGGGAGGGGGATGGATCTTTGGAGTCTGGCAGGAGGAAGAGTCCTTGGGCTGGCCAAGGACACCCCTCTCCCTCTGTCTTGATGAGAGAATGCTCTGCAACAAGGGGAAAGCTTTCTCACAACACAGGAACTTACTAAGGAATTGGGAGGCTTCCAGAGACATGATCTGAGGGCTGGGGCTTGAGCAGCCCAGCTCTGTGTAGCTGTACCCGGGAGAGAGATAAGGGTCATGCTGAGGCCCATGCATGAATAACTGCTAGGCACAGTGTCCTTGGGCTGGGGAGTGGTTGTCAGAGACAGTGTTTCTGAGACTAGGGAGAAACTGGGGCATAAGTACAAGCACAAGCACCCAAGCACCCCATTATTATGCATCAGAGATCACACAAACCAGACCAGGTATCCTGGTCTCTGGTATAAACATAATTACATAAAGCAATTATATTGCAAGCTTTCTTATCCATTTTCATTGGAGGTATGGGCTGTGCTGAGCTATGCAAGAGTACATTTCACTATTGTTTAGATTTAGGAGGAAAGAGGCCTGGGGCAAGATTAAGCAGTAATTTCTGCTTTCCATGGCTTAAAGGGCCCTACTACCTAAATGGTAAAATAATGTTCTGCATTACACTTGGAAGGAAAGCTATGACTATCTGGACAGCATGCTAAAAAGCAAAGACATCACCTTGCCGACAAAGGTTCATATAGTCAAAGCTATGATTTTTCAGTAGCAACGTATGGCTGTGAGAGTTGGACTATAAGGAAAACTCAGTGCCACATTATTGATGTTTTCAAACTGTGGTGCTAGAGAAGATTTTTGAGATTCTCTTGAACTGCAAGATCAAATCAGTCAACACTTAATAATTCAGACTATTCACTGGAAGGTCAAACATTGAAGCTGAAGCTTAACTGCTTTGGCCACATAATGAGCAGACAGGATTTACTGGAAAAGACCCTGATGTTGCGAAAGACTGAAGGCAAAAGGAGAATGGAATGGCAGATAATGAGATGGACAGATAATGTCATGGACACAATGAACAAGAATGTGAACAGATTTCAAGAGACAGCAGAGGACAGAAGAGCCTGGTGTGCTATCTATGGTCCATGGGGTCATGGAGAATTGGACACAACTAAACAACAACTTTTTATATAACGACAACAATATGGTATGGGCAAACAACTTTGAAAGAATTACTAATTCTGATCATTGTAATAACCAACCACAATTCCAGAGGACTAATGATTAAACTTACTATTCACTTCCTGTTAGACAGGTAAAGGACCCAGAGTGCAGAATGAAACTATTTTGGGGGGACATGGCTAATGCAGAAATTTGTTTTGCTCAACTATACATGTTTTTAACAGGGGTTTTATTTCTCTTTTGTTTTCAATTGGGGTAGGGATGGGACAGGAAGGAAAGAAAGAAATCAGATAACTGCTAATTGAAAAAAAAAATTTTTTTAAATGTGTTTAAGTCTCCCCAAATTCCTGCAACCTTTAAGAAATTGCAATGCATTTATAGACTTATAATTTGTTTCTTGACCAATTTCTCTTATTTGCTACTTGGTACATATAAGAATTCCTAAAGCATTCAGGTCCTGCTCAAATGCTATAAAACTGCCATCATTTGAAACACTGTCAATCACACCGCTGTGATCTCTCTTCTGGTACATACTATAAACTATCCACAAATGTACTAAAAATAGATATTTACTAATTTAAAAATCTTAGCTGCTTAGAAAACATGACTAATAAATGGCATAGAGACAAAAGAAGTATTTTATATTAGCAGTCCAAAGAAATGTATATAGATGTACTTACCAATTGCTAGGCCGTCACTGAAATTGTGTAAGCCATCACCCATGATCACCATCCAGGCTAATGTGGCTATGCCAGCATCTTTCAACTCTTCCCGAGAGTAGCGCTGACTGTGACTGTGGGGATGATGATTCTGATGATGGTGGTGATGTAGAATATGATGGTAATCATGATGATGATGAATGAGATCATCTGATTGGCCTAGAGTATCATGGAAATGGGAATGACATTTATTCTTGCACCCTCTAGATACATATTCATTGTAAACTTCTTGCGGATGAGAGTGAGCTATCATGACTTCTTCTTCTTCCAATACTGCTGGTTGTTGAGAAGCGAAGTGTGCAGGGTCTTGTGAGTCTGCCCCTATATAACCTTCAGGCCCTAGGTAACAACAGCAAGGAATTTAAATTTTAAAATGTCCATTCGGAAAGAACATGGTAATTGATCTGGGGAAAAACACGTGGTGTCTAAATACAAATTTAAAATGTAAAGTAAACAAGAAAATAACATTAGTAGGATATGAGAGATTCAAATTAAGGTTTCCTGTTTTATGACTATGGGCCATCTTGTGAGGATCAATCAACCAACCAACAAGTATTTATTAAATGTCTATGTGCTAGGCACTGTGGTAGATCCTAGGGATACAAGTACAAAAAACGAAATAGTCCTTACAAATTTACCTTCTAAAGGTAATGACAATAAGGACTATAAAAATATATATAGCATAAAATTAGTTAGTACAGACATATAAAAAACAGTTCAATACATGGAGGCAGGGTCAAGAAAGGCTTCAGTTCAGGCAGACTATGATACCTGACCTGCATGAATCTTAAAGAAAAAGAAAGACTCTAGGAGGCAGAGGCAAGCAGAGAGGAGTGTATTCCAGGCACGAGAAGAGAGACAGAATTTCATGTGAGGAACAGAGAGATGATGCTACATAATCTCAACTGGGGCCTCACTGCAGCAATCTTTTTAAGTCTCTCTAACTCATTACTCTACTCACCACAGTGGCTTGGCCAAACCTTTTCTTTCATCCCTCCTCAAACTTCCCAGAGCTCTCCTTCCTTGCAACCTCTCAGCTGAAAACCCTGTATCACATTTTACTGAAAAAACTGTGGTCATTCACTGAGATCACTCTCTTTTCCCCTCCTCCTCAATTCATATCTTCCAGATGTCTTCTGCCACCATCCTGCCTTCACCTGTATTTCATATGAAGAACAAGGCCTTCTTACCAAGGCAAAGCCCTCTACGTGCACAAATGATCCATTCCATCCATCTTCTCCAGCAGACTGCCCCTTCTATCATCCCTGCTCTCTCACTTATCTTCATCTCTTCCTGTCTCTTGGCTGCTTCTCACTGCCTACAAACATGTTCAAGTCTTCTTTAACCTCAAAAAACTTGACCCACTCATCCCCCACTAGTTACTGTCTTTTATCCCTTCTCCCTTTTGTGGCTAAACTCCTTGAAAAGACTATCATCAAAGCTTTCACCTTTTTTTTCACTCTCTTCTTAACTCTACATTCTACCTTGCAATCTCGTCATTGTTCTTTACAAAGTTATTAAAGATCTCTTAATTGCCAAATCTAATGGCCTTTTTTAAAATCATAATTTTTTATTTTTAAGGCAATTGGGTTTAAGTGACTTGCCCAGAGTCACACAGCCAGTAAGTGTCAAGCGTTTGGTCTGAGGCTGGATTTGAACTCAAGTCCTCCTGACTCCAGGGCCAGTGCTCTATCCACTGCGCCACCTAGCTGCCCCCAAAATCCTCATTCTTTACGACCTCTTTTTATAGCCTTTGAAAATTTTGATCACCCTCTTTGCTCTAGGTTTCTGTGACATTATGGCCATCCTAGTTCTCCTTCAATAAGACTGCTCCTTCTCCATTTTCTCTGCAGAATCATGGTCCAGGCCATGCCTGCTAACAGCAGGCTCTTTCATAGGCCCTCTACTTTCCTTAATCTCATCAGTTCCCATGAATTCAATTACCATCTCTATGTTCATTTTCAGATCTACTTATCTAGCCCTAACTTTTCTCTTATCTCCAATCACTGAATTTCCAGTCACCTACTAGACACCTCAAACTGGATGTCCCACAGATACCTTAAACTCAACATGGGCAAAACTGAACTCATTATCTTTCCCCTAAATGCCTTCCTCTTCCAAACTTCCTTATTAATGTTGGGATGCCACTATCCTCCCAGGCACCCAGGCTTACAACCTAAGTGTCATCCTTGACTTCTCACTCTCCCTCAGTCCACTATAATAAATATATTGCAAAAACCTGCCAATTCTACCTTTGTAATCTCTCATGTACATTCCCATCTCTTCTCTAATACTGCAACTACCCTAATACAGGTCTTCATCATGTCAACACTAGACTAATGCTATAGTTTGCTGGTTCATGTTAGTCTTTTTAACTCAATTCTTTCCCTACTTTAGTCCATACTCTACTGAGCTATCAAATTAAGTCTTCCTGAAATGCAAATGCAGGTCTCTCCATGTCAGTGCCCACAATTCAATAAGTTCCAGTGGCTTTTTACCACTTCTAGGAAAAAATATAAAATACTCTAGCATTCAAAGCCCTTCACTTCCTTTCCAACCTTCTTTTGCTTTATTCTCTTCCCATGTACATTTCAATCCAGTAATGCTGGCTCCTTGCTGGTCTTTAAACAAGACAACCCATCTTTCAACTCCAAGCCTTTTCATCGGCTATTCCCTATGCCTAGGATGCTCTCTCTCTTCACTTCTGAATCCTGATTTTCCAGTTTCTTTCAACTAAAATCCAACCTTCTGCAAGAAGACTTTTCCAATCTCCCTTAATTCAAATTAGTACATTCCCTCTGAGATTACCCCCCATTTATATTGACATTCATACAGTCATTTACATGTTGTCTTCCCATTAGACTGTGAGCTCTATCAGACAGAGACTATCTTTAACATTTTTTTGTATCCTGAGGGCTTAGCACAGCGTCTGGCACTTAGAAAGTGCTTAAATAAATGCTTATGGATTGACCAGATTACAGAGTGTGAGAAAAGACTAGAAAGATAGGTCAGGACTAGGTTGTGAAGGGCCTTAAAAGCTAAACAGAAGTTTATATTTTATCCTAAAGGCAATAAATAGGAAGGCACTGAAGTTGGATGAGTAGGGGAGCTACATGGTCAGACCTGTTCTTTTGGAAAATTACTCTGACAGAAGAGTACAAGATGGACTAGGGAGGCGACAGACTTGATGCAGTGAGACTGATTAGGAAGCTGTTTTAATAACCTTGGTGAAAGGTAATGATGGCCTGAATTAGCATGGTAGCTATGTGAATAGAGAGAACAGTTCAGATGATAAGCTACATTGTGGAGGCAGAAATAACAAGACATGTAGTTGACCGGATATAGAGTGAATGAATTAGGAGTCCACCACTGAGATTAGGATCCTGTAACACTGAAGAGAATGATGGTACCTTCAACTGAAGTAGTGAAGTTAAGAGCAGAGAGTGCTGGGGGAGGGTAGAAAAATGAATTCTATTTTGGACATGTTGATTTTAAGACGTTTCCAGGACTTCTAGTTTGAAAGACAGTTGGTAATGCAGGACTAAACCTCAGGGGAGAGACTGGAGCTGGAGATATAGGAGTTATATGCATGTAGAAGAGAGCTATACCCATGGGAGCAAATGAGGTCACCAAGGAGTACAGACAGAGAGAAGAGGGCCTATGATAGAAACATGGAGAACACTCACCATTAGGAAGTATCATATGGATAATGAGTAAGAAAAGGAGATGGAGAAGCAGTCAAACAGGTAGGGGGAAAACCAGAAGGGAGAAGTATCACGAAAATCCAAATGGGAGAGTGGTCAACAGTGTCAAAGGGAGAAAGGGGACTCAAAAAAGACCATTAGAGAGGCAGTTAGGTGGCACAGTGGACAGAGCACCAGCCCTAGATTCAGGAGGACCTGAGTTCAAATCTGGTCTCAGACACATAACACTTACTAGCTGTGTGACTCTGGGCAAGTCACTTAATCCTACTGCCTAGCCAAAAAAAAAAAAAAAAGAAAAGACTATTATATCTGGAAATTAAGTAATCACTGGTAACTTTGGAGAGAGCAGTTTCATTTGAGTGATGCGGTCAGAAACTACATCACAGAGAGCTAAGAGAATTAGAGAAAAAGATGTAGAAGCACTGAGAAGAGCCAACTTTCTCAAGTTTAGCCTCAAAAGGGAAGAGAGATATCACAATAGCTAGTGGGAATGGATGGATCAAGTGAGGGTTTTTAAAGGATAGAGATGTGGGAATATTTACAGGCAGCCGGGAAGCAGCCACAGCTCAGGAATGAGAGGAGGTGAAGTGGAGACATTGAGTATGGACAGCTTTTTCAAGGATCAAATAAGATCCTTCCAAAACTCTGCCAGTTAAAAGTGAGTAAGTGAGAGACAGTGAGAGTGAGAGAGAGAGAGAGAGAGTGCGTGTATATGTGTGTGTGTGTGTGTGTGTGTGTGTGAGAAAAAAGTAGGAATTAGATGTTTAACATTTATTAGACAAATCCTATGAGTAGAGCAGTTTGTTAAGCCCCTTTCTAAGTATTGAGTAAATATGGTAATTATTGCCCATTAATAAATACCAAACTCATAATGAAGGATGCTTTTTTCCACCAGGAACTAAAAGTCAAAAGACAACTGTTTATAATCATCTAGTTCGATAAAATATTAGAAGTCTAAGGATACTGGATGTTAAAAACAAAAGACCAGGTAATGTCTATATATTCCTCAATAAAGTAAAGCAGAAGGCAGAGAAGAGAAGGAAAAAAGACTAAATAAACAACTACCATGAATTCTCTCCAAAAGAGTATACCATAATGATGAAGTAACAAAAGGCAGCAGGATATGCAAGAAAAGATAATGAATTTGGAATTCAAAGACTTGGGTTTTAATCCTAGCCACATTACTTAGAGCTGTGTTTTTGTTTGGTTGTGGCTTTAAGAATAGTAGCAGCAGGACTTGAAGGCTAGCAAAGCCTTCCATATATAATGTCCTTGGATCCTCACAACAGCCTGTGACAGGGCTTATTTATTAAGTTGCTGGTTTAATCTCTCTGAACCTCAAATTCCTCATTTGCAAAACTATAATGGGAAAGAAAATTTCCTCAACTGAAGAATTTCTGGGTGAAGCTTTGATTTGGTTTAAAAAGTTCTTATTTGGGTTCATTACATTAGTGTTCCTTATTTCAGTGTTTCAATGGTGTTCAAATTCCTGGTTATAATGGCATTTTTAAGGGAATACACTAGAGGCAAATCCTATGCAGTTGAGCTATGGAAATAAAATTGCAAAATTTGACTGGTCTTAAAATAAATGACCTCCTAGCCAAGATCACCTGATTTCTCTAGTGGAACAAATGGGTTAGTGTAAAAAGGGCATAGCAAGGTCCCACAGGACCAGGGATGGCCAGCCTTGAATGTTCTGGCAAATTTCCCCTGAAAATGAAGACTTTCTCACTTTCTATCACTTTTAGAGGGTATACAACAATTTATCAGCTGTTCTTTAGGAAGTAGATGAGGTAGATAAAAAATAGATAAGAAAATAAGATAAGGGAATAGATAAGAGCTAACGCTCTTCTGATCGAGAAAAAGGTATACAGCAGGATTCTTCCTCAGATTTGATTACCAGGACTTACGATCATCTGTGTCTAACTTCTCTTCATTTGTTGAAAGCTGAGATTCATACTTGGACAACTGTTTCTTAATCTCCATCTCATCATCACTTTCAGGCTTTTTTTGAGTCTAACGAATCAAGGGAAAATAATACTTTAACAGAATTTGCAAACATCTAAAAGTCAAACATTTAAGCAAATATATATAATGTAAAATAAAAGCCATATTAATATATTACTATCAAATTGTAAACTTTTGAGTGCAGGCAAGCACACCTTTTGGGGGGGGAAAGGGCATTTTACATATACATACCTATACATATATGTTTATCAAGTATATAATAGTTATATATATATATATGTATATATGTAAAATTGTTACATATATAATAGGTGGGTTCAGTAAATGTATATATTTCATAACAAATCATAAATACATGAATGCAAAGCCATAATTACAACACCTCAGTATTTCCTCCTCAATTTATGACTTTTGGTTATATTAATTTGCTTAGCATTTGAAATAATCACACAAAGGGTACCCCATTCTTATACAGTTGTAACAGTAGAATCATTAAGGATTAATGCAAGCTATGCTTCTCTCAGAGAAGTACAATTTATTAGACTGAAATTTGTTCCTTTGTCATCTCTTGTGATGAGGACAGAAAAAACCCTTTACTACCAATACTGACAGTTATATTCATCAGCCATTAAAAGCTAGAAAATGCCTTTATAATAGTGCTTTGTTGTTGAGTTGTTTCAGTCATGTCCGATTCTTCGTAATCCCATTTGGAGTTTTCTTGGCAAAGACACTGGAATGATTTGCCATTTCCTTCTCCAGCTCATTTTACCAATAAAGACTCTAAGACAAACAGGGTCACATAGCCAGAGCGTTTCTGAGGCCAGATCTGAACTCAGGAAGATAATTCTTTCTGACTTCAGGTCAGGTACTCTCTATCCACCGTGCCACCTAGCTGCCCAATAATGAGCTACTTTGAAGTAAATTATCTCCACAAGCTATTCTTCACTGGTTATCTCGCACATATCACTAACATAGGGCCATGTTTACAATAAGGCATTTAATACATATTTGTTGAATTAAATCAAAAAGAGGGTGTTCTCCCAGCCCTATCTACCTATTTCCAGCCTCAAAAGATTAGAAGTAGCTGCAGAAAAAGCATCTCCTGTCTGAACCACTAGGACTGAGAGGAAAGGTCTTTGAGTATGGATGACATAAATAATGTAACTGAAAAGGTACTGTCAACAGAACACGAGAACTACCTGGGTAACTACGTACCATCTCTGGCAGAAGATGGAACGAGTGCCACACAAATTTTTGCCAAAAAAGAAGATCAACTATAAGGCAACATTTTCAAAGCAATATTCACCACTGTCATCAAATAATATTTATTGGGGACCTACTGCATTTCTGGGTCTAGAAGTCCTGTTAATGCCATAAGCCTAGTCATTTACCTTTTTCCTTTTCCATCTCATGTAGCATTGGAAGCTTTAGGGAAGAAAAATCTAGAAGTACTAAGACCTACAAGTACTCCCTTAAGTCGCAGAACTAGAGACTACTAATTTCCCAAATCTGAGATCTCAGATATACCATCTATCAGCATGAAATATATTAAGTATCACATATTAATATTTTACCTTTTTCTTCTTGTCCTTAAATTGTTTGATCAACGTGATTAAATGTTCAGCAAGAAACATGAAATACAGGCCTCCTAGAGCTGTAAGGCCTTTCCAAGTAGAGTCAAAATAAGTACTTTCTTCTATATTTTGAGAAGACAGATGACTGAACAGTGGTCCTCTGCTTGCTTGAAGGGGCTGGTCCTCATGACTATGACTGTGGTGGTGACTTGCATGAGACTATGAACAAACAATATTTTTCAAAACTGTTAGATTCAATTTAGTAACATACAAATGACTTGCCAATGAAATAAGAAACAACATTAAGAATCTTTTCATATTGAGAGTACTAATATGATAATTAAGTACAGTAGAACCTAAGAGTATCAAACCAATTGCACCAAAGGCTGTGTGTGTTTATACTTTGGTGCAATTAGTCTGATACATATACATATATATGTATATATACACACATACATGTGGGGGGAAAGAGAGCTAGCACTTCTATGTATGTCAACAAAAACACACTCATCCAGATATAGCTCTCTCCAATGACTTTAATCATTTTGACTAGTACTTAACTGAAATTTTTTTTTAAATTTTAGACCCTGAGCAAATGACAATAAATAAAAGAACCTCAATGAAATTGGTTTCTGTTGATAATACTTGCTATCTTCTAGGTCAGCAGGAAATATGTGTAAGTGAATGAAGACTAGCTGATTTGGGATTTGGAGGCAGGTTCTGAAGCAGGTTGTCATAAACGAAAACAACAAGCTCTTCTTTGCAGGGTACTTACTTTTAAGTATACATTTTCCCCCTTTAGATTATAAGCTTCTTGAAAGCAGGGATCTTTGTATTAACTTTGTAACCTCAGCAATTAGCATACAGTAACTTGTATATTACAGGCACTTAAACATTTGAATTAGAAAGTGTCTTCATGTGGTATCTTTCAGAAGTCTCACATTTACCTGGTACAGGGTCCAAATTAATGCATGGATGCATGAAGACTTTTAGAAGTTCTATCATCTCCTATATTTTGAAAAGACATTTCAGAAGGGCAACTAGGTGGTGCACTGGCCCTGAATTCAGGAGGACCTGAGTTCAAATCTGGTCTCAGACACATAACATTTACTAGCTGTGTGACCCTGGGCAAGTCACCTAACCCCAAATGCCTCATCAATTTAAAAAAAAAAGAGGGAAAAGGAAAAAAAAAGACATTTCAGAACCATAGACTAACCTGAGGACAGCATATTATTCAATTTTGGAATTTACTTTATGTAAGGCAGGGTTAGTATCTGGTCATTTTTACTATCTTTCTGCTTGCAATACTGCCTCAGTGATAACATATAGACTGGGAAATTATTCAGGAATCTGAAATGTTACAAGTTACAGAGACGATAATCTGCATGAGTAGAGGGAGTTTCTTCACCCCAAAGTTCCTTATACCAATATAATCAAAGTTCCAGTCCATACCCCTACCAGATGAGGGATCTGATGAGAAAATTAAGCCATAAGGAAGGCACCAATCCTGTAAGACCTTATGTTACTAAAATATTTTAGATTCAATTGTTAATGTTGTTTGCACCTGAAATATTAAGCTGTATGTCCTGACATCATTTCTATAGAAGCATATCTTCTAATGATGAAAGATTCTTAAATAGGCCCCCAAATTTTTTTAGGAATCTTCCTGGATCAGATAAAGGTCTTTTATAGCTCTAAAAAACCTATCACTTCTTTACACTCCATAAAAGTATATATATAACAGTAGAAAGAGAACTGAAATTGACATGCCTGCGGTCATTCAGTCAACAAGCACTTACTAAGTGCCTAGTATATGCCAAGCACTGTGCTAGGTGCTGTAGATACAGAAAGAAAACAAAACCAGTACATGCCCAAGGAGCTTTCCCCCCCCCCTTTTAAAGTATCTTAGTACCTTGTTTTTATGTCACCAACATCTCTCAATATATCCCTCTTCCCTTCCACTCTCTAAGGGCTTTCCATCATAACACAGAATGAAAAATAAGGGAAAAACAGCTCAGCTACATCTCCCAAGATATCAACCAAGTCTAACATTCTATGCAGGATTCCACACCTACAATGCCCTCACTTCTCCAAAAGGTATATATTCTCATCCTTATTCTGTGGAGTCATTATAATTTGGTCATTATAATTTATCAGCATTCAGTTTTGATTGTTTTACTGTTAATGCTCTTTCAATTTACACTGTGTTAGTCACTGCAGATGGTTTCCCTGGGTCTGCTTATTTCACTTTGTATCAGTTTATAAATGTCTTCACATGTTTCTCCATATTTATCATTGGGAGTTATTGTTTTTGACAGTGAAGCAATATTCCATCACATTCACAATTTATTTAGCTATTCTTCATTCACTAGGCACTCATTTTGCTTACAATTCTTTGCTACTACAAAAAATATTGCCAATAAACAGTTTGGTATTTTTGGAGCTTTTCTTTTCATCTTTTTAACCTCCTTGAGTGAAGGGAGCTTACGTTTTATTGGTTCACTGTATCTGTGATTCCAAAATATGACAGAATGTTTCTCAATGTTAATGCTAAATTAAAGGACACTGAGAACAGTAAAACAGCATTTCTGAAGATAATGCTTTGGGTTTTGACTGGACAAATAATCTGGAGTTTTTTGAATTCCACCCCCCCAACACAATAAGTATTTCTATATGTGAAGTAGAACACAAAAAGGATTTTATTTATACACACACACACACACACACACACATATGTATATGAAGCTATTAATACTCATTCCATAACACTTTTTTTAAAAAACATCAGATCTTAAGCCCATGACTTTCACAGCTGATCTGTGCTTCCTTCTGTTCTTCTCTGTGCACTTTTAAAAATGTTTCTGTAGCCCTCTTCTTTTTTCTTTTCATTTATTGGCATTACTATTGCTGTTCCCACCTTCCTCCCACCCCCTTCCAACTGAAAACAGAAAAAATAAAACAAAAATAAAACCCTTATAATGAAGAAGCATAATCAAGCAAAATAAATTCACACAGAGCATTACTATAATGCTCGCAACAATGACCCTGTTTTTATAAAAAAGTCAAATTCTATCCAGGAAGCTGTTTCTCATGCATCTTCAAAAATTTAATTCATTTTAAAATGTTATTCCTACATTTAAAGGATTATGTACTTCAATTATCTAGAAAATTCTGACATGTTAAAAGTTTTTTCTTTAACAAGATAAGTGAGGTATTACAACATGTACCTCTGCAAATATATGCCCAAAGAATACACTTTTCAAAGACTGAAACTTATCTGGCAGAAAGTCTGGAGTTTGTTTACAATTCATATGCTAATTAATCCCAATGTTATCATCCATATTAGACATTCAGTATTTATCAAAAACTAGCTAATGTTACGGGGTTTACAAAAGCACATTTACCCAATTCTAGGGTTCAGGGCTCTATTCCTGGCTTGCCAGCAGGTCAGGAATTTTAAGCTTTATGAAGTTGTGAGGCACTGAGCAGTATGAACCCTGAATATAGAGGCTGATCTATGTAGGTGTATTGCAACTGTGTACAGTGGTTACGCACATAAGAAAACAGTTTTTGAAACAAACATAAGCATGTGAGAAGAGGTGTCAGACTTGCTGACTTGGCCAGAATCAGATTAAAATATAATTGGTAAATGTTTGACAAAATACATAAAAATACAATACAACATAAAGTTAATTTGTGATTTTCTAAGTCAATATGTACCCCACAAGGATGTTTTTTCAGTTTGACACCAGTGATAGATTTTCTGTTCTGTTGAGAACTTAGTGATACTGGCAAGCTCAAAATAAATTTCTGAACATAGTCAATGTGGGAACTTGTTTTGCTTCACTATGAGTATTATAAGGTTTTGTTCTCAAGGTGAGGGAGAAAATAGCAATAGGATCACCAAAAAAGAAAATAAGAGGACCACTGAAGAATTTTTAAAATGCAGAGAAGAAAACAGAAATAAATGAGAGAAGCAGAATAGCTGTGAAAATTACAAGTTGACTTTACTACATACTTAAAAGGAAAAGTAAGCTA
Organism: Phascolarctos cinereus; assembly: GCF_003287225.1. Taxonomy (NCBI): domain Eukaryota; kingdom Metazoa; phylum Chordata; class Mammalia; order Diprotodontia; family Phascolarctidae; genus Phascolarctos; species Phascolarctos cinereus. Next base: position 391,957,538 of record NW_027555847.1, on the reverse strand, counting down.
AGTGTAATAGCTTCATATTTAATCCTCTTCTTCTGTTCTACTTTGTATACAGAAAAGCTCACTTCATTTGACACTTGTGAATTTCAGAGCAAAAAAACTTAAAAAAAGACAAAGGCAATTTCTGGGGTCTAAAGCATACACATTAAGAATCATTCTTTTAGATACAAAAGATGTTCTCATTGACAAGCAGTAGAATCACCACAACTTTTCAAAAGAGAGTTCTATGCTTGCTGTTCGCAAAGGACTAGGACTTGGGGCACCCTGAGAATGCAGTGGCAACTTCCCATTATTTGTCAGACATTAAAGACTTTACAGCCAGTGTGAGACTTATGACATTTTGAAATAGTGATACGTTCCTCTGAGAATGACTTAGTAAGTAAAAAAGAAAGTGTAAAAAGTCAATTTACTTTATTAAAATTTGCTAAAGAACTCACCTTTTTCACTGACTGTAACCTCACTAAATGTACACATAAAGCTAACAACCATTTATGCAAAAAGTTTTAAAAACTAAATAATCTAAAAGCTGAAAAGAAAACCAAAATCTTTTACCAAGCACTGGATAAGTGGGAAGGAAAGAAGACTGCTCCAGGAGCTTTCCTGGAAATGAGGAGTATGACAGGGAGCGAAGAGCTACAAAACTTTGGGGTTTAAGTCAGTTTATCTAAATAAATTCGCATGATCTGTTCATTGCATGCCAATTTTGTCTAACACATTTTTTAAAAACTTTTAATTTTTAGGCAATTGGGGTTAAGCACTTGCCCAGGGTCACACACCTAGTAAGCGTCAAGTGTTTGGTCTGAGGCCGAATTTGAATCAGGTGCTCCTGACTTTGGGACCGGTGCTCTATCCATAGCTGCCCCCCAATACATTTTCTTAAAATCCACATTTCAAAGAATATTTACATAAGTATTAAACCCTCTGAAACATTTGTTGCTTTCTTCCCTTACAAAACACTACTTTACCCACTGTATACACTTATTGAAGCACAGGAAGGGGAACAAAGAGCAGAGGCTTTGGAATCAGCTGATCTGAGTCTGCCACCTCTTCCCCAACTTATTTTTCAATATAATCCTTACAAGTCACTTAATTTCACTGAGCCTCAGTTTCCTGTTTTGCAAAATGGGGATGAAAATGTTTGCCCTGTTATGCAAAGCTGTTATAACCAAGGTATTCTGTAAACTGCAAGGTTTCGCTTATGAACCACTACCAACAAGCAAATTAGTAAATAATAACTGATGCTTGTTTTTCCCGTTAGTAAGATATCACCAATTAGGTAGTCAAGAAGAAAAATTATGATGGATACTGAACTCTAGTGCATTTTTTATTTTTCAAAACAGTCACATTACAAATAATGAAGGATCACAAAATACTAAAACACATCAAGAGCAGAGAGTCTTAATAAGGCGGATTGTGGCTTGAACCCAAATGTAAATATTTGCAAATACAAGAAGCACCCATATAAATCATGGGTTCTGCATGACTTATTTCTCTGGGTTTTCTTTTATAAGTAAAAATAGAAAGGATAATAGCATCTCCCTTGCCAAGTTCTAATGAAAAGATGTAAGATAAGGAATTGGAAAACCTCTGTTGCTATTAACTAGCTATATGATCTAATGCAAGTCATGTCAGTTTTATGCCTCAGTCTCCTTAGGTGCCAAAACTGAAATAATACAAGCTTTTCCTGCTTCCAGGGTGTTTTAAGTTTTAGATAAACACAAGAAATTCCTGCACACTACATACATCTGAGACATCGTCACATCATAGAAAATAATTATTTGTTCCAAAAACAAACAACTTCGGTCACTTATTTAATAACCAATAGCACTTAACACTAAAAGGGAAGAAAAATGTTCCCAGTGCAGGCCTCTCTCAAGTGGCTATGCTTGCACTAGTATCAAAGCTTAAAGCTACAAAAGTAATTAAACTTAATTCCTCCTGCAATGATAATTTTGATATACCTACTCATTTAATCAACATTTATTCAACTCATTGTGATTTGAGGGGTATCAGTGATTCTAGTAGTGAATTAAGCAGAACAGAATTAAGAGCAAGATAATTATGGTTAGCTAACGCTGTTAGGATAAGAGTTATGATTGATTAAACCACCATGTACTGTTGATTATATTAACTGTATTTGATTAATCAGATAGATTCATAAAAAAAAATCAGATTCATACTGTTAGTTAAGAATGCAGTAAGAATATAATTACTGCACTAACCATCCCTCCTGCCCCTCCAAGTACTGGGCTTGTAATAAAAATCATTTGCCTTTTCACCTTGATGAATCATTACCATCCCCTTCCTTGTAACCTTGTGCTTTAAAACCACAACTTCTTTAGTCCCTAGGAAACAGCTGGTCAAACACTATTGTTAGAACAATGGAAAATCCCTGATAAGCTGACAAAAGGAAAGCCCAACATAGCTAATAACTCGTGAAATGCCTGCTGACAAAGTAGTTATATCTGATGGATCGCCCTTAGCCAATTATGAGAGTTTCTAGGCTTCTAGGCTTAACCAATCATAGGAGTTTCCACAGTTCTGAAGAACTCTGCCAAGGGCTAGGGGACTTCCCAGAGACTATCCTAAGGTCTATAAAATCCCTCAGCCTCTGGGCACAATGATCCTAGGCAGACAGGAAGGTCTTGAATTGGATGGCTTAGGGCAATCGATTACAGCTCAGACTCCTGTCTTAGTAGTTGCTGACTGGAATTTTGTGGCCCACATTCCTCTATCAATCTCCTTTTAATATTTTTTAAAAATCCAAAACGTTAGCTTATCCTTAGTAAATTTCCTTAAGAAAAAAAAAAAGGAAAAAGCATGAAAACTTGTGTATACAAGTTAGTAATGTCTAATGTATTTCAAAATTACATTATATCATCAAAAATCAAATTTCTAGCATGTCCATGACTAGATGCAAACAATTTTAGTAAATAAACATTCAAAGACAATCTCTGAACAATCACTGTCAATACAGAATAAAATATGTTAAAATGGGCTGATACTACTTACATGTGGGAGAAGATGCAAAAAGGCATCACCACTCAACGTCCCAACAGCTAATGCCACAAGAAAACTTAGAAGAAACTTGAAAAACACACGATTCATCAGGGGTACTAAGATGACACCAAGCAAAGAAAGGAAACTGATGATGGAAATAGCTATGAATCCACCAATCCAAGCTGTTAAAACAAAACACACACAAAAGGTAATCATGCAGTTAATGTTCAAGTTACTTATTTATTTTCTTGACTTTCACAACTAAGGTCAAAGGACAGCAGCTACAAGACAAAATGCATCAAAGTACGGGACCTAGAGTTAGGAAAACCTAAGTTCAAATCCAGTCTCAGACTATTACTGGCTATGTGACCTGGGCTAATCACAACCTCCGTCTCAGTTTCCTCATCTGTGAAATGGAGAAAATAACAGCATCTACCTTCCAGGGTTATTATGAAGATAAAATGAGATCATATTTGTGCAGTGCTTTTCAAACTTTAAAGCCTTATATAAATGTTATCTATTATTATGACTAAAGCTGTGGTGAAATAACAAATCTGTTGAAAAATATTTTCAGGCCCATATTCTTAACCAGAGAGTTCTTAAATGAAAGTTTACATTGTTAAGACCAGCCCCAGGCTGGAAAGAAATTATTATGCTTTCCAGGATGAATGTTCTTGCTCTTTTGACAAGAGTTCTTTGAACCTAAGTATTTCAATTCACCAATCATTTTATTAAGTACCTGGCAAATCACTTAATCGACATAATTTCCTCATCTGTTAAATGCAGATAATACTTGCAGAACTGAGCTCAGAAGGTCATTGCAGGGCAAACACTCTGTAATCATTAAAATATTATGTAAATGCCAGTAGCTATTAATATGACTTTTAAGAATTATATATCCACATAATAGCTGCTTTCACAATCAACAGGAAGACTTAAGAACTCTAAACAACATGATGACCAACCATAATTGTAGTGGACCCATCAATAAAACATGCTTTCCCACTTCCTGGCAGAGAAGTGATGATCTCAGGATGCAGACTAAGATATATATTTTTGGACATGGCCAATTTGGAAATTTGTTTTGCTTGACTATGCATGTGTTTCTTTTTTCTTTTTCAATGGTGTTGGGGGAGAGGAAGGGGAAGGGAAAATGGAAAGAAGAGAAGGTAAATTTTTGTTAATTGAAAAAAAAAATTTTTAGAATGGGAAATTTTCACAATTAGGTCATAAGGAGCAAAGGACACATCACACAAACACAAAATTTGAGAATGGAAGGAGCTTAAAGGCTGTTTATTCTAACATATACAAGAAAAGAATCCCCACCATAAACATACCTAACAATAACTGTCTAGTCTCTGAAGGTGGAGGAAACCCCACCCCTCAGGGCAGGTCATTATACTTTTTGGATAGTTGTTGTTCAGTCCTGTCTCACTCTTTTGTGATGCCATTTTGGGTTTTCTTGCAGAAGATACTGGAGTGGTTTGCCATTTCCTTCTTCAGCTCATTTTAGAGATGAGGAAACTGAGGCAAACAGGGTTAATGACTTGCCTAGGGGTCACACAGTTAGTAAGTGTTGGAGGCCGCATTTGAACTCAGGAAGATACTCTATCCACTATGCCACCTAGGTGCCTGGTGATGGAATATTATTGTGCTACAAAAAATGACAAAGGACAAAAATAGTTTCGGGAAGACTTATATGAACTGATGCAAAATAAAGTGAGCAGAACTAAGAGAACACAATACACAGTAACAGCAATATTGAAACAATGATTAAATGTGACTTAGCTACTCTGATCAATACAATAATTCAAGACGATCCCAAAAGACCCATGACGCAAAATGCTAATCATCTCCAAAGAGAGATCTGATGGACTCTGAGTGCAGGCTGCAGTATATTTTTTTCCCCAACTCTATGTTTCTTGCTATTTATTGTTGGTTTTGTTTTAACAACATGGCTAATACGGAAATGTTTTACATGACTTCACATGTATAACTGATATCATATTGCTTGTATCCATCTAATTCTGGTCCACTTTTCTCATTTTACAGGTCAGGAAACTGAGGCAGAAGGAAATGAGGTGACTTGTACTATATCATAGTGATAGGAAGCATTAAATTTAGGAAGACCAAGTCTTGTGATTCCAAAACCAGTACTCTTTCCATTGGACAATACTGTCTCATAAATGAATTTTCTTTAAAAAAAAAAAGTCTCCTGAATTTTAAATTTTGTATTATAAAAATATCCAGCCTATTTTTTTAATTTGATAATTTTTCACAGAATACATTTTCTATCTCTTCCCTCTTTCCTACTATACTACCCCCAGAGTTAAACAAAGCTGCTGAAGAGCATAATTCCACCTTACCTATTTGTAAAGAATAGGTCTTGGGAGGGATTTCAGTCTTCTTTTCACTGGTTACGTGAACTATACAGGATTTGCCATCAATCTGATTGATGATAGCTGGGCAAAGATAATTAAATTCTGTTGCATTCAGCAATACTTGTACGCCCATTCCATGAGACTGGAGAAGTTTTGATGCATTGAAACACTAATGAAGACAAAACATTTCAAATTACAAAAGGCATTACCATAGTATGGAACCTGGAAAAAAAACAAACCACAAGCTTTTTGTTATATGAGAACCCTACATTCCTGCTAAAAAGATTATATGGAAAATTGTTTAAATTCAAGTGACTCTAAATTAATTTTGTTTTCAGAATTTAGGCACACACCCTGAAATGAAGTACAGACACTAGGAGGTACTTACGGCCAAACAGGCCATGGGTGACACTTTAATGAGATGTTGTAACACTCAGTTAATGGAATCAGCTTCTTCCTGTTTCTTGTGAAGCATCTGAAATTCACAGGCAAATAGTACTAACCTAGTTTACAGCAGATGTGTCAAAAAAGTTGCCCACAATAGAGCCAGATTAAAATGGAATTGGGAAATATTTAACAAAATAAAAATACAACAAAGATAATGTTCACATGTGATTTTCTAAGAACACGCTTCCCAAAGAGATCCTTAGGTATCATTTAGTGGCCCCCATATTTATTTGAGTTTGATACCACTGCTATATAACATACATTCATCTGGAGAAAAAGCTTGAGTGAACAGGCGGCTGGATGAACTGGCATATGCAAGGCTGAGTCAACTTTTCCATAGGCTGGGAGTCAAGCAACTACAGTGGTAGTCCCTGTTGTCACTAATGTGTGGTTTTAGACAAGCCTCTTCTCCCCCTTGAATTTGAATAGTTTCCTCATCTGTAAAATGAGTTCAATGGATTGGATGTTCTTAAAAGTCACTTCCTGCTTTAAAGTCTAAGATTCTACCTAATTTAGTTATGATTTACATCCTACTCACTTGTAAATCTGAATTAACTTGTTAGTCACCTACTATCAAATAATTCTCTATTTACAGATAGTGAGAAGCTGCCTTAAGAAATCTGTTTCATTAGGGGCAGCTAGGTGATGCAGTGGATAGAGCACTGGCTTTGGAGTCAGAAGGATCTGAGTTCAAATCCAGTCTCAGACCAGACACTTGACACTAGCTGTGTGACCCCAGGCAAGGCACTTAACTCCAACTGCCTCGCAAAAAAAAAATCCGTTGATTTATGATAAATGGTAATTTTAACAAGGGCTTAACATACTGGTTATTCATCCTAATAAACATTTATCATGACATTTCTCCTACAATAGCTTTAGTTTGACCCTGAAAATACTTATTTACCATCTGTCTCTCTTTGGTGAATAGAATTAATATTGGTCAAGCAGGCAGCATCGTGGCCTAATGGAGAGAATGCTGAATTGATTCTGCCTCAGACACTTACAAGCTATGTGACCCTAGGCAAGTCAGTTAATCTCCTTCAGGCTCAGTTTCTTCGTGTGTAAAATGAGGATAACAATAGGACCTACCTCACAGCGTTGCTGTGTGAACAAAATGAAACAATATAAGTAAAGCATTTTGCAAACTTAAAAGTGCCATGAAAATGTTAGCTGTCAGAATAAAATCTTACAGATATCTTTCAGGAAGAGCAGGCAAGTAATTTTTTAAAAACATATGCAATAGAAAAAAAAAGCATCTACTTTAAATATTAGTTTATTTTCAGGAGAAGGTTCTCTCAAAAATAAACTATTGGCCTCAATGCTTTTCTAGGTAAACTACTTGATCATTCAAATTGTCTCAACTTTTATATCAGATACTTTGAAACTCACCCTTTGTAAGCCAGGATACTACAGAACAGCCTTTACCAGTACTTAATAAGATGTTACTATAGTAATATGAATTCAAACTATAATACTTTCATTTATTAAAATGTAGCTAATAATTTAGCTCTTTAAAATTCCACAGATTTGAATTTTTGTTGACTATACTAGTTAAAAGTTACTTTTTACTCAGATAATTATAACACTTCACTTTCCCACTGAATTACATGTAGTAGTAATTTCTATATCTAAGGCTCTGTTTATCTGCTTGCCAAATAGTCCATTAATTAAAAACCTTTCTCTGACTGAAGTAAAGACAACCTTATTTTGTTATAAATGAACTTAAGAGTTGTAGGAAGGGTCAAACTAGGGCAAAACTGAGAAGTAACATTTTCAGTGCCTATCCTCCTTTTCCCTTCTAATGCCAAAGTCCACAGTGGCATACCACTCAGCATGTTTAGTTAAAAACAATAAACAAAATTAATCTTACCTCCTGGACGTTTTGGTTGGAATGCTTAGAATATATAGAGCTTCCTCCTCGGTCTGGTTCATTCACAACAGATTCATTTGCTTTTTCTTTTGCCAGCAAGCTCACACCATTACCCTCTGTAGTATTGGGTGCCAAGAAACTGTTCAAATCTTTGGGTAGAAGCTGTTTCCTGGTCTTTAGGAAATGATTTCCTTCTATGGCAGTGCTGTAAATAGCTGTGGTCATCTCACTAACACTGTCCTTGACCAAAATGCTTGGCTGACTCTCAATATTTTCTGATTTGTGTAGTCCTTTAATCTGGCTATTCCTGGTATCTTTAATTGTACCACCAGATTCATGATCTGGACACACGGTTTTCTTAATATTTTTATTTGTGGTACCATGGTGATGATGGTGATGATCATGGTCATGATTTATATGAATTCTCTTAGTTTTATCAATGCCTATATTCTGAAGCAATTTTCTAAATCCTTCAACTGTCAAGGAATTATTCTCGCCATATCGATGGAAAAGTTCCTGTAAGTGCTGCCGCTGAGTAACAATTGCCAAATCAACATTAATACTAGTTGTCCAATTGGGAATACTTTTTTCTGGTTCCATTCCATGATGGTTACCTAACACTGATATGACTAATGTGAAGAGCAGAGCCGCAGAAAATGTCTTCTCCATTGTAGTTTCCTATAACAAAGGGAGAAAAAAATATGGTTATTCCTTGTCTTTGATAAGACAGTAGGAATGGGTTTCAAAAATCATGTGCTTGAAAAAGTATACAAATATATTTATTAAGCATCTATTTAAATGTTGGGGACACAAAGTCAAATTAAATCATTCCTGAAGACTATATTCTATTTGGGAATAAAATATAAACACAGATAAGTAATCCTTCAATGGATATGTGATCTCCTTGAAGTTAAGTACTTTTTTTTCCATGGTGTAGGCTGAAACCATGCCTTCTCATCCTGTGCCAAATCCTAGTCCACCCAGTAAGCTAGGAACCATTCTCATGATCTTTAAATATTATATGGCGGCAATATAATTATATGGCACAAACAGTAAATTACCAAGCATTTATTGAACCTCTGTGTATCCAGTACTTTTTGATGCTATGAGGAGTATAGAAGTCATATAGACATAGTTTACAATCTAGCTGGGAAATTACCAAGCATACTAAAGAACAATTAAGTGCTAACCAGATTTAGTAGTATTAACTTATAGTACAACAGAAGTTATGCTTCATAACCTGGGGTCCATGGAGAGATTTCAAGGGGTCTGTGAAATTGGAAGGGGAAAAGACACCTTTATTTTTCTAACCTAAATCAAATTTAGCATTTCCCTTAATTATGAATGCAGACAATGAACATTATACTGGGAGGGGGTCCAGACAGTCAAATGGGCCCCTCTCTCTCTCTCATACACAGACACACACACACACTTAAGAACCTCAGAGTTAAGGATAGATTGATGTGGGCTTGGGTAGGCCTTGAAAAATAGATAAGATTTAGATACACAGAATAAAGATAGGCATTGCAAAAAAAGCAACAGAAGAGAGGACTAAGATTTGCACAAGGAAAAGGAGGATGAATTTAATCGAGGCATTCTGCTTTGCAGGGCAGAAAATAAAAAGAATATTAAAGAAACAGCATTGGATGGATAGATGGCAGATCTTGAAGAGCATTAAAAGGCCTGAGAGAATTTTGCACTTGATTGGGGAACCTGAAGTCCTTGAGTAAGAAAGAGAAATTATAAAAGCAAAAATTTTAGGATCATTACTGTTGATGTAGCTTGTATGGCTGGTTAGAATGCAAAGACTGGAGGTTAGAACATTTAGGAAAATATTTCAGTGGTTCAGTCCAGCTTGAGAAATGTCCTCCCTTTTCTAAATCACAGAAAGCAGACCACTGAAAAGATAAAGACCCCCCAAAAAATGCAAACACTTCTCTCTGAAATGCAAACACTTCTCTCTGAGCACAGTGAGGATATTCATGCCTCTGAATCCCTGACTTTTCACTGGCTGTCCTACATACCTGGAATGCTCTCCCTCTTCATCTCTAACTCCTCATTTCCTTGAAGACTCAGCTCAAATCCCATCTTCTGTAGGAGACTGTTCCCAGTCTCTCCCTTTTTACCATCTCTGAAGTGCCTGCCCTCTGAATCTGACTCCTATGTACAATGTACATATGCCTTTTATATACACCATTGTCTGCATGTTGTCCTTCCCATCAGAATGAGTTCCTTGAGGACAGGGACCTTTGGCTTTCTTTGCATCTCCAGCTCTTCGGCAGTGTATGGCACATAGTAAGTGCTTAATAAATGCTTGTGGATTGACAGAATCTCTAAGAGGATTACAGGAAGAGGACTGAAAAGAGCCTTGAAGAAAAGAGAGAAATAAGATAAAAGCAGAGAAGCAAAGAGAAAAAGGAAAAGGAAGATGGGGCAAAAGAAAATGAAAGAGGTTTAAAGAAAATTGGAGAGCAATTTGTGCTGAACTAATTGAAAGAAAGACCAGCACTAGATAAAACCATACAGTTTCAGCTTTTAGGACCTTTCATTAAGCAAATACAATGTAGGCTGGGGACTGTCATATTTTTTCCTCTTCCCTTCCAGACACAGGAAGGCAGCAACAGCCTAATTTCTGCCTTGCCCCCTCCACACAGTGCTATGTAGTTCTAGGAAAAGGACCTCAAGTCTATTCACTCAACAACTTTCCCATTACCTTACAATGACATCCTAGCAAAAACTATTCTACACTAAAAAGAGCACTGTCTCTTCCCCCAAATGCTTCCAAAAACCACACACCTTCTCTATTCACATTAGGGAGAAGTATCTCCTCTCCTTCCACACTTTTCAAAAACTTTGGGCTACCTTTTAAGATAATCCCCTTGAAGCCTCCCAGTCCAATAAATCAACCCCTCCCAATTAGTTATGGAGAGCAATAACTCTCCTGTATTTAAATAAAAATTAAATACTAACCCCTAGTGGCTAATGTCCAAGTACTGCCTTTGATTCGCACTAATTTTGTCACCAAGGGTATCACTTAACTTAGTGTCCTAATTCTAAGTTACAGATCAGCTTCCTATCCACAAGAGAAGTGGTTTCCCACCAGGGGGTTCCAATTCCAAGTTCAGAACGCTCAGAGATCACCCATGCCCCCCCAACAAAGTGCAAGCCATTGAGCTAAGTTGTAGTACAAACAAAAACCGTCCTAGAGCTCAAGCTACTAACATTCTCCAGGGGTTGGGAGGAATAAGAATCATTCGATAAGTAATTTATTAAGTGCCTGCTATATGCCAGGCACCGTGCTATACCTAAGGATACTAGTACAAAGAATGAAACAATTACAACTTGCAAGGAGCTAGACACAGTGAAGTAATACTTCAATAGATCTGTTTATCTCACTTCAATCTGCCCCGTGATGATGCAGCTTCTATTCTGTATTCTATGAGAGATGAAAATACACACATTCAAGTAAATGGTGTCAGAACTGTTATCTCACTGAAGTATTCCCTGCAGCTTCTGGTCTACATTCTACGAGAGGGAGAAAATACAGAAAACAGTGTCAGTCTATGTGGCATATAGGTATAAAATTCGTATAAGTAAACCTTCCCTGCCCTGGCTGCGTGGGCTCTGGTCTATTCCCTCGCCTGTGAAACTAGGTTTAGAGGATGGATTCTTAACCTTTTTTGAAACCAACGGACCCCAAGTTATTAAATACACAGAACAACAGGATTACAAAGGAAACCAATTAAGATTGACACAGGGTTATTAAACCATTGAACAGCCCGTTCGAGGGCCTCGCATAAAGTCACCCCGATGCAGACGAGCCCCCCCAAGGCTCCTTCCAGCTTTCGGGCGACGAGCGGACACACCTGGGGGGCTCAGCTTCCCGTACTCCCTCCCAATTCCAACTGTGTCCCGAAGGCGGGGCTGCTCCCAGGAAACAAAGCAGCGACGGCGCGAGGTCCCCACGCGCACCGCGCCCCCCCCTTCCCGCCCTCCGCGTCCCCACCCACATCCCCTCCCGCTCCTCTTCCCTCCATCGCCGGCCCGCAGCCTCCCCAAGGCTCGCCACCCAACTCGGGGGCTGCGCGCCGGGGGCCGAGGCCGCCCGCTCTCGATGCCCACACCGGCCGGTCGGGGGGCGGGGGGCGGCCCGCTTTTTGGCCCAACAAGGGAAGGCGCCCAAGCGTCGGCCAGGAAGCCCCGGAGGCCGCACATCCAGCCCCACGAGGACGGCTCCTCACCTGCGGCGTCCGGCCAGCCCCGAGGCCGGCCCCTAGCTGCCCAGACCGGGCAGGGCTCTGCGCATGCGCCGTGCGGCCGGCGCGGTCCCGTCCACGTCTTTTTCCGGGTTTTAGAAGCTGCCGAAAGGATGCGCTGCCAGAGCGCTGGCGACCTCGCCGGCTCAGGGAGGGGGCGGAGCTGTAGAAAATTGTCTCTTTAATTAGTTGGGATCAGTATGCTTCTACTCCTCTTTGCTACACCCACTCCGCCCGCAGGGGGTATGTGTGTGTGCTCGTGTTGAGAAAGGCAGGAAAATGAAAAAACCTCGGGAAGTGGTGATTTCATTCCCAGGGGATTGAGGCTTGCGGCTCTCTCTGGTTTTCTTAATCTCATATCCCTTCTGGCTTTCTTGGTCCAGCTCCTTAATGGAAAATGTGTGCTACGCCAGCTGACCTCACTCCCTCCACCCACGCCTTCTCTAATGCCCCTCGGTCGAGCTTCTACACCCACCCGTTTGCTGGAAGGTTACCAGAAACCCCAAAATCATAAGAATTATGCTTTTCAAATCCATCTCTGCCTCTTGCAAACTCCCCTCCGTTTGCTTCTCTCCTGCCTCTGTACGTGCGCTTCGGTGTCTTTCACTGGTTCCTCGGTTACCCTCTACATGGAGGCAATTCTTCCAAAACTGTCCTTGTCCCTCCTCCCTTTCTTCCGGCAACACCAGGTCACGTTAATACTTCTTCCGTCTCCAGTATGAAGATGCTTGCCCAAATCATAGCATTTTGGGTTTGGATGCTTACGGATGGTTTAGTTGGTAGAAATCCATCATACAGGAAACAGGCCTGTGCAAGTTAAATGAGGCCCAAGATTGAATAGCTAGTTAGTAGAAGACCCAGGACTACAAACAACTTTTCTTGACTCTTGGCCTTGCCATTCCCAACCTCAAGTTACCTATATTCTTGGTAGTACCATTCTTCTATTTCCCCAGGTTCAAATCATCTCAATTATCTCTCCTTTCTTGCTTTGTCGTGCCTCCTCTATACCAATGGTTTCAAACTCAAATAGAAACAGGAACCACTAATCCGCATATGAGGCTCCCTGTGGCACACTGACTCTGTTTTAAAAAGTGACATTAACTGTTTTATTGTGTTTTTTAAAATTTTGTTAAATAGTTCTCAATTATATTTTAATCTGATTCTGAGTGCATTGTAAAGTATTTTGGACCACAAGCAGCGGGAAAGTCCTATGTTTGACACCTCTGCCCTATACCTCCTCAAACCTTTTCCTGTATTCAGTCACTACTCCTTGAGTCAGCTAAGTGGTACAGTGGGTAGTGCTCTGACTTCAGACACTTAACTAGCTGTGTGATGCTGGGTAAATCACTAAATCTCTGTCTGCCTCAGTTCCTTAACTGGAAAATGAGGATGACAATAGCATCAATCTCCTAGGGTTGTTATAAAGGTCACATAGACCATATTTGTAAACGTTTAGCACAGTGCCTGCCACATAGTGGGAACTTAATAAACGCTTTTTTCCTTCCTTGCAGTTCCTACTGCTGCCACCCTAGTGCAGGCTTTCATTACCACCAAAAACTGTTTCATCTTTTAATGCACAGAGTCACAGAATTTGAGATTTGGAAGAACCTTCAGCAGCCATGTAGTCTAACTCATACCCAAAAGGAATTCCTACTATAATACTCCTCACAAGTGGTCACTGGCCTTTCTTTAAAGACCTCCAGTGAGAGTGACCATCACCTCTCTTGGCAGATCATTTCACATTTGGACAGCTCAAATTTTTACGAAGTTTTTCCCAACATTAAGCCAAAAGTTACCTCCGGCTGTTTTTACCTTTCTCTCCTAGTTCTGCCCTCTTAAAGTATATAGGAGTCTAATCTCTTTTCTGTGTGCTCATCTTTCAAATTCCTGAAGGCAGTTATCATGTCCTGCTGCATTGCCCTACCCCACCCCCTCCTGCACCCATCCCTCAGTCTTCTTCAGGTTAATCATCTCATTTCCTTCAACCAATAGGATCCACAGGATGTGGACCTCTATATGAAAGGTGTCAAACACTAGGGCTGCTGGCTCAGCTGGCAATAACTCCGTAGTGTCTCAGAACCAGATTAAAATGTAATTGGGAAACATTTAACAAAATAGAAATACTATAGCTAGAGCATAGATAATTTTAAAAAGTGGTTTTCTAAATCAATATGCTGCCTGCAGGAGTCCTTATATACAGCTTAGTAGCTCTTATTTCTATTTGAGTTTGACAACACTGCTGTATACTACTGTCATATATTAATCTTCCTTAACTATTATTACTCTAGTGTTATTTTCTTGCTCTGAGATTTTTGATGGTTCCTCACTATCTACAAGATTAAGTACAAACTCCTGAAGTTAGCACTCAATACTTTTCATAATCAAGCCTTAAGACTTGGTCTAGTGGATAGAGGACTAAGCCTGGAGTCAGGAAGACCTGAGTTCAAATTTGGCCTCAGATACTTTCTAGCTGGGTGACCCTGGGTAAATCACTTAACCTTTGTTTGCCTCTGTTGCCTCAACAGTTAAATGGAGAATCATAATAGCACTTATTTTTCAGGGTTGTTGTGAAGCTCTAATGAGATCATTGTAAAGTGCCTGACACACAGTAGGTGTTATATAAATGTTAGCTATTATTATTTTAATATATGTACATATAAAAAAAGTATATATGCATATGATTTATTGAAGCTACTTTTTAAAAGACCATTATTCCCAATGACTCCCAGAACTCCATAAGAAAACCCTCTCTGGCCACAAGGAAGTATAGTTAAACAAAACAAATCAACATATAGGCCATGTCTAACTATGTATGCCTCATTTTATACCAATAGTTCCCCATTTCTCTCTTGGGGTGGGAGGCACTGTTAGTCCTCTGAAATTAATCCTTGCACTGATGAGAGTCCTGATGTTTTACTTTTCATTATTGTCACTGCATAACTTTTATTCTCACTTCATTCTGCATCAGTTCATACAACTCTTCCCAAGTTTCTCTGAATTCTTCACATATGTTTGATTTACCTTTCCAGTCTCATCTCCTCTTTCTCTCCTATATGAACACTCTTGTGTTCACCACCAAGGAAATGCCACTCTTGTGAGTGGCATTGTTTGTAGTGAGGTAGCGGGGTTAATGCAAGGCAGTATGGTACAGCTTAAATAGCTTTGTTTTCATCTCAGATCTGTCACTGTGTTTTTACTGTATGACCTTGAGCAAGTCACCATGCCTGTCCACTCCTCAGTTTCCTCAGTTTCCCTCCATCTGTATAATCATAAGATTTACAATTGGAAGAAACCTTAAATATGATCTAGTTCAATTCTCTTATTTTACAGAGGAGGAAACTGAGACTCAAAGAGAGGAAGTCAGTCACCAAACATTTATCAAGCCCTTAGTATGTGTTAGGCACTGTGCCAAGTGCTAGAGATACAAAGAAAGGCAAAAACATGGTCCTGTCCTCAAGGGACTGACATTCTAATGAGGAAGACAATGTGTGAACAACTAGATACAAGTAAGATACGGACAGTGTAAATGGGAGGTAGCCCCTGAAGGAGGGCACTAGTAGTGGAGGGGACCACCTCTTACAGGAGGTGGGCTTGGGGCTAAATCTTGAAGGGATTGAGGAGGCGCTGGTGAGGAGGGAGAGAATATTCCAGGCAGGACAGCTGGTTGGTGAAAAGCTATAGAATCAAGAGAAGAGTATTGTGAGCAGAGAACATTAAGAAGGCTAGTGCTGCTAGAGTATAAAGTACATTGAAGGGAGTCAAGAATAAGAAGATTGGAGAGGTAAGAAGGGGTCATCTTGTGAGGGGCTTTCAAAGCCGAATAGAGGATGTTATATTTGTAAAAAGAAGCCACTGGAGTTTATTGAATACGGGAGAGGAAGTGCCATGGTTGGACTTACACTTTAGGTAGCTAAGTGGAGAGCACATTGGAGTGGAGAGAAGCAGGGAGACCAACCACCAAGGAAATGACTTGCTCAACGTCACAGAGAGAATAAGCAGAAAATTTGGGACCCTTGTCCAGGTCTTCTGACTCCAAAGCCATGCTGCTTCTACTGCGGCATTTAATCAGTTAACAAGCATATATTAAGCACTTACTGTATGCCAAGCATTGTACTCTGCAATGGATGAATACAAAGACAGAATGAAAGATTTTGCTCTTATGGCGTACCAATTCTACAGGGAAAAGACATGTCCACATACAAATGTATTAGGAATCTTTCATTCATTTTTAGGCTGCACTCTGGATTTTCTCATTGGGTATTTTGGTCAGCCCCTACCTAGCTCATTTTGGTTTCCTTTTATATGTTGTCTTCCTCCATTAGAATGTAAGTTCCTTGAGGGCAAGTTGTAGGTTGTCTTTCTTTCTGCATTTTTTGGGGGATATTCTCTGTACTTAGCACAGTTCACTTCACAAAGTGACAGCTTAGTAAATGCTTGTTGACTTGTGTCAAGTCTTGAAGTAAATCAAACTCCTGAGTGGAGGAATAGTGTCTCTAATCGAGATAATACCATAGCAAACCTGTCACCCAGGGGGATATCCCACCAGCAGACTCACAGGAAAAGGTTCTTAAACTTTTAGGAGAAAAGGGGGAAGGGATCACATTAGGGAACAAGGCCTGGTCACGAGATTGCAGCCACTGCTAGCAGTATAAGCAAGGAAAACCACTTCATTCTGGCTGTTTTGCCCTTCATTTCATGAATCCCAGGTGAAGAGTTAAGAACATCAGGTCATGCCAGCAAGCTGACTGTTTAGAAGGAAAGGGCACAGAGTGGGAATTAGGGTATAGTGTAGCTCAACCTAATTAAGAGTAAATATCTTAAGAGTAGGAATGCGAAGATATTACTGAAATTCTGACATTACTAGATCATTTAAAGGACTTGGCTGGTAATAGTACATTTGGTATTAACAATTTTCTGTCATCGTATGAATAATTTTCTGTCACTTGATAACATAAATATAAAGTGATTTTGTAGAGGATACTCTTAGTAGCTGGGAAGATTAGGAAAGGACTCCTGTAAGAGGTGGCATTTGAGTTGAGCTTTGAAGAAAACTAGAAATTCTAAGAGGCAGAGGTGAGGACTGAACACATTCTAGGTATGGGGGACTGCCTGTGAAAAGGCATAATGTAGTGTCTGAGGATAGTTGTTTGGCTAGACTGGAGTGTGTGGGGAAGAGTAATGTATATAATAAATTGGTATGTGGGAGACAGGCTGTGAAGGGCTAGAGGAGTGTGTGCGTGTGTGTGTGTGTGTGTGTGTGTGTGTGTGTGTGCGCGCGCGCACATGTGTATGACCCTTTATAGACACTAGGGAGCCATAGGATTTTATGATCAGACCTGCACTGTAGGAGAAGCCCTTTGGCAACTGTGTAGAGAATGGATGGGAGAAGGGAGACTTGAGGTAGCATTTTTTTTTTGATGAGGCAATTGTGGTGCCCAGAGTCACATAGCTAGTGTTATGTGTCTGAGGCAGGATTTGAACTCAGGTCCTACTGACTCCAGGGCCAGTGCTCTATCTACTGTGCCACCTAGCTGCCCCTAAACTAGCATTTTTTAAATACCTACTATGTGCTAGGCACAGAGTGCTAATCCCTGGAGATATAAAAAACAAAACTCTGCTTCTTCAAGGGGTGAAAACTGGGAAAGAACTGTGTACAAACAAGATACATACAGGATAAAGTGGGGGTAAGAAGGCATTAAGATTAAAGAGGACTTGGAAGGCATTCCTGCAGAAAGTGGGACTTCAGCTAAAGGAAACAGGGAAGCTAGGAGGAAGAGGGTTCCAGGCATGGCGGGGTGGGTGGAGAGAACAGCTAGAGAAGACTCTTGGAGTTTGGAGATGGAATGGCTCATCATATTCGAGGATCAGCAAGGAGGCCGCTGTCACTCGATGGCAAAGTATGTGGGGGGAAGGGAGGGAGTACGGTGTAAGAAGACTGCAAAAGGCTAGCAAATCGCAAATGGCTTTGAATGCCAAAAAGAGGATTTTATATTCATCTTGAAGGAAGGGGCTATTTAAAATGCTCAGATCTGGCTTTAATTCCAGTGGTTTCTCTTTTTAAATTTTTTTCTATTTATTCTGTAGATAGTTTGTATATATTTGGTTGCATGTTTTCTCCCCCATTAGATTGTAAGATCCTTGAGGGGAAGAACAGTCTTTTGCCTCTTTTTATCTCTAGCGCTTAGCACAGTCCCTGGCACACAGTAGGCGCTTAATGTTAATTAAAAGAATAAACGAATAAATGAAAAAGCATCTATCTAATCCATCAACCCATCCATCTAATTAATTTATGTATCTATCTAATCTATGCATCTGTCTGTGTATCTATTTATCTCTATCTTTCCATCTCTTGCAATATCCAGTTAGGACGATATTGTAATAGTCTAGGGGAAAAATGGTTAGGGGCCAAACGTGTGTGGTGGGTGACTTCTGTGCATGGAAAAAATGGGTCAGATGCAAGACACACTGTGAAAGCAGAAGCAAGATCTGGCAACTGACTGGATACGTGGAATAATAGTGATGGGCTGGTACCCTCAGGAGCAATAAAGAAGTTCGGGGATCGGTTTGGGAGGGAAAGATGAGGAGCTCAGTTTTGGACACGGTGAGCTGGAGTCGCCTGCGGTACTTCCCGCGGATGAGGTTCCGAGACTGGAGCTGGGCAGTGACTTACCGATGTTTCCCTATGCTCCTTCCAGCCGCGACACAATTCCCCGAATTCCGCTAGAACGAAGTCCTGTTTTATAACAGACGAAAGCTCAGTCGGTGGGGCGGGTAGACCGGGACCACAACGCCAGTAAAGCATCACTCCCAGATCCCAGGCTCTCCATCCCTCCCGGCGCTTTCCTCCTCCCCACTCTGGTCGGCAAACTCCAAAACCCGGGAAAGCCGCGCCCCGGTAGCAGGAAGAGGCGCAGGCGCCAGATGCTGCAGTGCAGGTGCCAGCCGCCGCGCTAGTGAAAAGAGAGGCGTTTTCCTCCCCTGCGGCCGGAAGTGCTCCTCTTCTGGGCGGAGCTACAGCTCCCTCCAACGCAAGATGGCGGCGCCCGTGATGGAGACGTGTCACGTGTTCTGCAGCGCGAACCGAGCGCGGGGCGCCGTGCGCTGGGACCCCGGACCCGGGGGCATCTTGGCTTTCGGCTCCTGCCGCTCTGTGGTCCTCTACGACCCGCAGGTGAGAGAGAGCGAGTCCCCCCTCCCCCCCAGGTTCCCCGCTCTGGGGTCCGCACCCCCGTCCCGTTCAGTTTAGTTCCGCCAACACGTTTGAAGCCCCTACTGTGTGCGCTGCTGCTCGGGCCGGCGCTGGACCGTGGAGAAGCCTGGGGCTTCCCCGTCCTCTCCATCGAGTGTTTTCCACACAGCCCCGCGGCTTCCCCTCACCCCCTCGGCTGCGCTGCCCCGGGCAGCGAGGGTCGTTTCCCCAGGTTAATCGCAAGTCACGGAAGCACCCAGGAACATGCTCCTGTGGGAGACCCGGGCCTTTCAGTCCTCCCGCTGTCAGTGTGGACGCAGTTTGAATTCTTGCAAGGGCAGTGCAGTTTCTCAAAGACAGCCCAGCCTACTTTCATCTTTCATTTCTGCACCTAGTTCGTTGTTCATTTCTAGCGCTTTTCCAGTGATGTATGTGCTTGTGGCTTGCTCATTTTATTGCATGTCATGATCTGGACATCAGGCATTCTTTATCCACTTGACTCCCTGTGCAGCTTGGAATCAATAGCCAGCCACTTCCAGGCGGCCTTCGATCGCCCTCCCACCCAGTCTCCTCCCTCCTCCCCATTTCTTCTCTGCTTGCTTGTCTTCAGCATTGGACACTTTCACTCTTCCTGGTTTCTTGAGTCCTGATTCTAGCCACACGGTGGGTTGACCTATTTCACGAATACTTGCTGTCCAACTTCAGCTTTCGTTTTTAAAGAATTGATTTCCTACCTTCGTACACCTATTATTTTAATCTTTGCCAGGTCCATATCTTGGGCTAGTCACAGCCTCAGTTCTTTAAGCTTGTTTTCTCCAACTTGTTTATCTCTTAATGATTTAGGCCTTGCCTAAACTTTTTTTCCTGTCCTGGGCTTACTCAGTTTTTCACTTTCTACTGGTTCCTGTTATCAGCTTTCAAACATGCCTAAATTTTCCCTAGCTTTGATACTTTGAATAATCTCATTGGTTGTGAGTAGCCCCTTCACTGATAATAATAATAATAGCCAACATTTATGTATAATATTTACTACGTGCAAGGCAATGTGTTAAGTGTTTTACAGTTATTATCCCCATTTGATTCTCACAACAACTCGAAGTTAGGCGCTGTTATTATCTCCCTTTTACAAATGAGGAAACTGAAGCAAATAGAGGTTGTGTAAATTTGCCCAGGTCACACAGCTAGTGAGTGTGTGAGGCTGGATTCAAATTCATGAAGACGAATCTTCCTGATTCCAAGCCCAGTGCTCTATTCACTGTGCCACATAGTTGCCAAATACCAAGCCTGAAGTCAGGAAGACCTGAGTTCAAATTCTGCTTCAGGCACTAGCTGTTTGACCCTGGGCAAGTCACTTAACCCTGCTTGCTTCAGTTTCCTCATCTGTAAAATGAACTGGAGAAGGAAATGGCAACCCACTCTAGTATCTTTGCCAAGAAAACACCAAATGGGGTCACAAAAAGTCCGACAAGACTGAAACGACTGAACAGAGGGGATGGCCACCTCAAGTTTGAGACACCCTAGGTTTGAATTCCTAAAGCCACAGCTCATGAGCCCAAAGTAACATGTTTACATTGGAGCAGTCATAAAGAGGACGCATCTCAAAGCAAAGACATTATTGAACTGGCATAGAAAGAAATTATGCAACAAAATATCTTACCCATAAACTTGGGGTGTAGTCTCCTACAAATGCACCCAGGATCAGTGGGGAGAGTGGCCACACATAGAAGTCACAAGCAGAGAGGTGTATGTGAGGAAGAATAGCTTATACTTCTGATTCTAGTTCTGTGTCTTTCAGAGCTGTCCTTTACAGTGCGGTGGTCAACATAGTAATTGTTCACAAATTGTGGTATGTGAATGTAATAGGATAGTATTGTGCTATAAGAAATGATGAGCAGGAGGATTTCAGAAAAATTTGGAAATACTTACATGATCTGAGTGAAGTAAGTAGAACCAGGAGAACGTTGTGCACATTGTGTGATGATCAACTTTGATAGACTTGGCTGTTCTCGGCAATACAACAATCTAAGACAATTCCAAAAGACTTATGATGAAAAATGCTATCCACATACAGAGAAAGAACTATGAAATCTGAATGCAGATTAAAGCATTCTATTTTCCCTTTTTTTGTTGCTTTTTTCTTTTTCATGATTTTTCCCTTTTGTTCTGATTCTTCTTTTACAACATGACTAATGTGGAAATATGCTTAATATGATTGTACATGTATAACCTATATCATATTGCTTGCTCTCTTAGGGATGGGGGAGGGGAGGAAGGCAAGGAGAAAAAAATTGAGCTCAAAATCTTATAAAAGTGAATGTTGAAAACTATCTTTACATGTAGTTGGAAAAAATAAAATACTATTAAGTGGGAAAAAAATTAAAAACCCCACAAACCCCCCATAGTAATTGTTCTCTTGGTTTGGCTCACTTCCTTATACATCAGTTTATACAAGTTTCCCCAAGTTACTATGCATCTGTCCCTTTCATCTTTCTTGTGGGGCAATAATATTTCATTCTGTTCATGTACTATAATTTATTCAGCTCTTGTTCAATTGACAGACACTCATTTTGTTTCCAGTTCTTTGTTATAACAAAAAATACTGACTTTAAGTATTTTTGTACATATGGCCCTTTCACACTTTGATCTCTTTGAAGTATAGGCATAGTAATTGCTTATAATGTAATTAGCAATTGCTGTCCCTCTTCTTCTCACCTTACACCCCTCCTCTTGTCCTCATTTATTTGGGGAAAAAGATAGAGAAAAACAAAACCCTTGTAACAAATATGTGTAGTCAAGCAGAACAGATTTCCCTGTTTTCTGTCTATGAAAACGTACATCTCATTCTGCACCTTGAGTTTTGCCTCTCTGTCAGCAGGGTGCTTATCATGTTTCATTATTGGTCCTGTGATATCATGGCTGGGCCTTGCATTGATCTGAATAATGTTGATTTTGTTCTGATTGTACGCACTTCATTTCCTGCAATTTATACACTATAAAACTTAATATTTTAAAATATATACTACTTTGTATTTTCTCTTAATTGTTCTTTTATATTAGTCTTAGATTTTAAGTGTGTAGAAGTCAGAGACCATAGCTTAGAACTCTTTGTATTCTCCCCATGTTGCCTAACGTGGTATAGCTTATAAGATAGATAATAAATATTTGCTCACATAAAGGTTTTTGAAACTTTCAAGAGCCAGGGTCATTTGGTGTCATTTCCGGCTGTACCTGTTTTTTGACAAGATTTTTGGCATTGTTATGCTGGTGAAAGGGAGCAATTGAATTTGGCTGGAGTATAGTATGTGAGAGGTAGTATGCCACTGGAGACAGGTAGGTATCTCAGTAGTTAGAGTTCTAGGCCTGGAGTCAGGATGACCTGAGTTCAGATCTGCCTCAGACACTTAAGAACTGTGTAAGTCACTTAATCTGTGTTTGCCTTCATTTGCTGGAGAAGTAAATGCAAACCACTCTAGTGTCTTTACCAAGAAAACCCCACGGACAGTATGGTCTACATCAGGAAGAGTGTTGCACTAATGCTGCATTAATTCTTACAAGCTTTACCTGAAACCATTCTTTTCCTCATGAATTCTGTTACATTAATTTATTTTAATTTGTTCAGCCATTAATTGATGGGCACCCACTTAGTTTCCAGTTCTTTGCTGTAACAAAAAGAGCTGCTGTAAGTAACTGTATATATGTTGGTCCTTTCTTTGATCTCTTTGTTTCATAGCAGTTTTTGTTAAAATTTGGGTTTTTCCTTATCCCAGCGGCGGTGTTCTTGGCATTATCAAATATACGCTGCTATGTTCAATTAATTGTTGCTGTGTGTGGTGAAGCGTCTTGTCTCTGGTCATGCAGTTAGTGTGTATCAGAGGCAGGGCTCAAGTCTTACTAACTTCAGTGGCAATTCTCTATTTAATACACTATTGGGAGTACCAAGATAAAAAATTATGTTCCCTGGCCTCAAGGAGGTACTTGAACTTCACTAGAACTCAGGTCTTTTGACCACAAATCTAACACTACCGTCCCCCCCACCCCTTCCCTCTTCCCTCCCCTGTACCACACTGTGTCATACCAGGTGGTCTGGTGGCTAGTGTCATGTTTGTTGAACCTGGGAAAGTACAGATTTTTGTCATATTTTATCGGTTGCCAGAGTTTGGTTGTAAAACATAGTGTAAGGCGATCCAAGCTAGTTTCCAAGGTAAAGTATCAGTCATAAAATAGCTTCACAGAGCTGCTTCCCATGAAGTTTGCTACTGTATTATTTTAGATTGAATTGTGAATCATGCATGAATTCTTTAGACTTAATTTCTGTTAAGCAAGAGAAACCTATAGGAAGTTATCCAACTTCATAGCTGGGTAGCTATAGCTGATGTTAGGGGGAAAAATCTTGATTTTGTTTAGGTCCAATCTTGAACTATAAATTACTAATACCACTGTTTCCTTTCTCATAGAAAGGAGTTGTTATTCACACTCTGAATGGTCACACTGGTAGAATTAATTGTGTACAGTGGATTCAAAAAAAGGATGATTGTAAGTATTAATTGGGTTCTTTTAAACTAGTTTTTTGAGTTTTTTTCTTGATGAAGCAAAACTGATTCTTAATTATCTTCCATATTCATCTTTAGTGTTATACATACTGTAAAAAGACCAGATTTTTACGGATAAAAAGCTCTAATATACATATTATAATACTTATGATAAATAATTATATAATTATTGTAATATAATATAATTAATAATATAAACCTACACTAGCTTGGATATAGTATGGGGTGAATAGTTTAATTTATGAAAAGTCTTAAAGAATAAAATAAAAACATCATAGGATCATAGAACTAGAACTAAAAGAACCTTAGTGGTCATCTAACCCAATTCCTTTGTTTTGCACATTAGGAAATTGAGACCCAAGGTATGAATTTTTCTTTCAGGTTCCTGTAGTAACCAAAGCTAAACTAACAAAGAGGTTGTTAGGGAATTGCCAAAAAGAAGAATTGAGAAGGAATGGAATGGAGCACAAAGAGCACATTATCATTATGATCATCAACAAATAGCTAATTGAGCAATACTTTGTATTAAGACGTGGAGTCTTAACTGAGAAAGCCTACGGTGTTGTCCCGACTCTGCTACCAGGTAGCTGTGTGATCTTGGGCAACTCTGTAACCTCTCCAATCCCGAGTTTTCCTAGTGAGAGAATTATTTTAGATAATCTGTAAGGCCCCATTTAGCAATTGCAGTTTATGATTCTCTTTTATAATTAGCGTATTAGTTTGTAATTGGAGCTTTTAAATGCTCATTTTTTTTCCTCCAAATGTTTTAAACATGTTTCCTGCAATTTGGTTTCATTGTTAATTATTATGGTCTCTGGAGAAATTATAATACTGCAATTTGAATACATTATAATTTGAATTTAGTTAGAATTCAGGCTGAATTAATATGGTTTTGTTGAATTTATTTTAGTGACATTTTAAATCTATAGTGTTTTTTTAGTTCAGACTTAGAGTTTTATTGGTATGGGAGAGTTTCTGATGTGGAAACTCCTGTCTCTGATCCAGGTATAATCTTAGAGTAGCCTGAGGACACTGAAAGGTAGTGATTTTGTTCATGGTTTCTCTGCTAGTATATGCCCAGGGTGAAACCTCATTTCAGATCAGAACTCTTTCCAGTATGCCAAGCTGCTTCTCAAGTGTATAATAGACACAAATGTTATCTATATATCTATATTTATGTATTCTCCTGGCATCCTTTCCAAAATGTTAATGAGGTGCTGCTCATTAACAACAAAAATGTACACACATTTTTAAACTATCTTACGAGTTATCTACCTGATTTTATGAATGTGCCTGTGTATAAGGGGAGAAGGAGGTAAGCTGCTCACTCATAATGAGAATGAAAGATAACAGTGCCTCACTAATGCTGATGGAATATCAAAAAATCTAGAGGAAGTCCCCAGCATGTCTATGCTTAGAAGATTTAAAGAAAAATATGAACAAGAAATGCTCAAGATGAGGACCGGATTATATTTATTGTAACTGGTAGTATTAGTGAGATTACCCACACTGATGAGATTACATATTGAGTGAAGCATTAGTGTAGAATGTTGTCATATGGGCCTTGAATTTTTCACTTTGAATAATTTTCTAGCTATGGTATACTGTAATATTAAATTTAACCTATATTTAACATGTAAACTTAACAGTGAGATATTATGTAGAAAACAATAGATACAATTCACCCAGTTATAATTTATCTTGTTCAGCTCCTGCAACAGAACTGATTTCTGGAGGATCAGATAATCAGATGATTCTTTGGGAGATACAGAAAAACCAGGTAAATGAACGTGTTTTGACTCTCTTTTTGTTTGTTTGTTTTTTTATCTGATCTAGGATTTCATCAGTGTAGAAAGTTCCCAGTGAGAAACTTCTTTTTACCAGTTTATCTTATAGTCTTAATGATTAAGTGACTTATCCAGGATCACACAGCCTGTCAGAGGCAGGACTTGAACCCAGGTCTTCCTGACTCTAAGGCCGACTTCTATTTATACACTGTGCTGCTTCCCTTAGTGTCCACTGTGTTGTAAAATTATTCTGCTTTTGGGGGCAGCTAAGTGGCGCAGTGGATAGAGCACTGGCCCTGAAGTCAGGAGGACCTGGGTTCAAATCTGGATTCAGACCAAACACTTGACACTTACTAGCTGTGTGACCCTGGGTAAGTCACTTAACCCCAATTGCCTAAAAAATTAAAAAAAAAAATTCTGCTTTTGCAGGTAATTCTTATTCATGGTTTTTGTTTCCTCTTGTTTCTATTGTTTTCAAGTTTTCTACGTGCTTCTTGGTTCTTATGCACAGATACATTGACCTCATAGCCCTACCTCATACCTTATTTCCATGTGATTGAAAACATCTTTTTGAATGTCCAGGTATTTCAGAATGCCTTTTAAAATTCATTTTGTCCAACAAGTCTGTCTCCCTCTGTATTTGTCAAAACCAAGTAGAAAGGGCCATAAGGGATTTTCACAGTGTAGCAATGGGATGCCAGGGCCCAGAGTGTGGCATGGCTCATTTAGGAGGCACATGTGGGCTGATTATTAAGGGTTTGTACTGTCTCGGAAGGTCAGAAGACTGAGTAAAGCCCTGATGGACCTTGTTGCCATTTCTGTCCCTTTCCCTTCATTGAATACTTTGATCTGCTTATTAGTTTTGGTTGGACTGTGGGAATGGACAAGGAGCAAAAATTCCTTTACATGTACAGCAGTGGGATTTATTTGATGTCTTCTGTTTGCAGAGCCCTGGAGTAGATAGAAAGTTTAGTTAGAATCGTTCCTGATTTCTTGGCACTTAAAAAGCATTGGATATTGCAGTACACAAATGCTGAGAGCTATAGCACACCATATTTATGGATACGTATATTACATAGATCCAAGACAAAGAGGTATATGAAGTGGGGAGAGGGGTCATTACTGACTGAGGGATCAAGGAAACCTTTGAGTTGGGCTTAAAGAAATGAGTAGGAAATCAGCAGTGAAGGGATGTGGAAGGATATTCCAAATATAATAATAGTAAAAGATAACGATATGGTACTTAAATGTTCACAAAGCACTTTAGATACATTATCTCATTTGAATAATGTGAGCAGAGGCATGAGAGCAGGGTGTGTTCAGGTTAGAAAATAGTCCACTTTGGCTGGAGCATGTGCAGAGCTCGTGTGGAGGAGCAATATGACAGAAAGTTGGAAAGGGATGGTAATTTCACATTGTGGAGGGCCTTGAATGCTAGACTGTGGAATTTTTACTTGACTCAGGAGACAGTAGGGAGACTCTAAACATTTTTGAGGAAATGAGTGACGTGATCAGATCTGTACATTATTAAAATGTTCCGGTAGCACTTACCATAAGGATTAATGGGTAAGAGAGAGAATGAAAGGGGAAAGTCCTGTTCGGCTGTGGCACCAGGGTGGGAGGGTGGTCATGAGGGTCTACATTAGAATGGTGGCCATGGGACTAGCAAGGAGGCTACAGGATTGAAATCCCCTAGCAGTGTGTTGGAACAAATGTAATATGACAGGTGAGGGAAGTGGAAGAGTCATATGTCAACCTGAGATTAATAATATGGGAGACTGAGAGAATATCATGCCAGTCAGAGAGTAAAGTCAGGAGGAAGAGTGAGTTTAGGGGAAAGATGGTGAGCTCAGTTTTGGATGCCAGTGGTTTATCCTTGTGGAGATGCACTGAGAGCCATTGGAGGTGTGGGTTTGGAGCTCAGATGAAAGCTTAGTCATGGAAATAGATATTTGGTATTCGTCTGCCTGGAGTCGTTCATTGGAGAGGTGAGAACGTATGAGTTTGTGAAGGGAGAGAGGAGAGAGAAGAGGGGCCACATAAAAGGGTCGGAAGAAGCTGAGGCCCTAGTGAAGGAGACAGAAGAAACATTTAGGTGGGAAGGAGAACGAGGGAGAAGGAAGCGAAAGGAAGAGAAAGTATTCAGTAAGGAGGATGCAAACAATGAACATTTCTTAGTCACAGGAGGGAAAGAGGAGGTTGTTGCTAGCTTCTCATTCCCAGTTTCCAACCAGTTCTATTGTCCCCCATGCCTCTGCTCTGTAACCGGTCATATTGATTTCTCCATTCACGATGTTGAGAGCTTTGTTATCTGCCCACCGAGTCACGTTTTTTTGTTCTGTACTCCCCAAAGCTGTAAAAGAGAGCTGTCCCTCTCATTCAGGGTCTTATCTTTGCTGAGGAAGCTGAGATCCTATTTATTAATAAATTTGTGCTTTACTAATAAATTGATCATGCTCAGAACTTTGTGCCTCAGTTTATTTTGACTAACATCCCTTGCCAATAAGATTCCATCCCTTCTCTTATGGAGAAGAGAGCAAGGGGCGGTTGTTGATTGTTGTGGAAAAAGGAGAAGTAGTATGGGAAGGCCAGGGCATCGTGGTTGTGTGTATGTGGGACATGGAAGCTATGTTAGCGAAGATAAATGTCCTCCAGGACTGTCCTTACGGGCAGGCACCGTCACCTATGTTTTCATAGTACTAAGGTTTTAAGGTTTTTTTAACCCTTAAAAACGGAGCTCTTTTTAACCAAGTAATAAAAGATGAAATTGGTAACACCATTTTGACATAATATTTTTTTATCTTGTCTCCCTCTTCCTTGTTCCTATTGAGACATCATTATCCTTCCAGTCACCCAAGTTCAAACCCTCAGAATCCTCCTTGACTCTCCTTTCTCCTCTTCCTTTCTTCCTCCCTTCCCTACTCCATGTAAAATCAGTGACTAAGTCTTATTGATTTGACCTGCACAACATCCCTCACATCTGCCCTCTTTCCTGCACTCAGAAGGCCACTACACCGAGTTCTAACCATTATTTCTCACTTGAAGGTCTACTTAGACTCCCTGCCCTCAGTCTCTCCTCTCTCATTTGTTCTCTACAGTTCTACCAAATTAATATCTTCAAAGCCTGGGTCTGACCTGTCACTGCCCTATCAGGAACCTCCAGTAGCTTTCTGTTGCTTCTAGGATAAAATAGCAATTACTCCATTCAGCATGTAAAGCCCTCCACAATCTGGCTCCAGCCTACCCGTCCAGACTTACTGCGCAAGACTCTTGGTCACACTCACTGTGTTCTTGCCAGACTGGCCCCCTGCTGGTCTCTGTACATGACACTCCATGACTCTGCTCAGGCTCTGCTTCCCTCAAGCCTGCAGTGCTCTCCCTCCTGCCTCTCTTCCCACGTGGGGACTATCCTGTTCCCTTGGTTGCAGCCCCCATCCCCCATGACTTTTTGTTTGCGTTTTATACATTTGCTCTACATGTTGTGTTTACTTGTCTGTATACATGTTGTTTTCCCTGCGTAGACCATAGGTTCCTTGAGAGGACTCGTCTTTGTTTCCCTGACTCCCAGGGCAGTGCTGGCACATAGTAGGCACTTAATTGCTTTTACTTGTTGTTGTAGCTTATAGAAGTAACTCACTTCAAAGGCCATGAAGGTGCTGTTTGTGCTGTCACTGCTGTTTACCAGAAGAATGCCTCAGGTATAGAACTATATCCACTTATAGTTTCTGCAGCTTCTGATTCGACAGTCCGAGTGTGGTCCAAGGTGGGCTCACAAGGTAAGTAGTGCTTCTTCATGTGTTATAGACTGATTATTTATTTATTTATTTATTCATTACCTTTTTTACTACATTTTTATTATTTTTTTTTTGGTTTGTTTTCATTTGCAGGATAGTTAATATGGAAATGTTTTGCTCACACTTCACATGTATAATCGATCTCAAATTGCTTGCCTTCTCAAGAGGAGGGAGGGATGAGAGGATAAAAATTTAGAACTCAAAAATTTTTTAAATGAATGTTAAAAATTTTTACATGTAATTGGGAAATATTTAATGAAAATCAAACTATATTGAAAAACTATTGAAAAAAGTAAGTACTTGCTTTCTAAGCAGATTAACTGGGGTACATTTGACATAATTATCTGTATCTCCAATTTTGGAAAGTTCTCTGGGTCCTGGCAAGGCTCAAGATTGTCCTTTCAAGTGCCTCACCCAAGGCCTTGCACTAAAAACTATCAACTTATGTCCATAGAGTATACAGTTCATTAAAGCCTCCTAAATGTCATATAAAGACTACGGTGGTAGAAAGTACCTTGTCACAGAGACTGATTATTTAAAGAAAGTAATTGATTATTAAATGAAAGATAAAAGGAGACAGTCAATAGCAATATTTTCTAACATGTTTTACTTGGAATTCGATTTTTAAAAAAAATTATCTCACAATTTCTATAAAGCTATCTAAAGGAAACCCTTCTCAGTCTTTTTTCTTTGTCATTTCTTTGTAATATCATAATCAAATATATTTGGTAAAATGTAGCATTTAAATTTGTAGAGTATTTTGACTAATCTAATGGGAGGATTTGTGGAAGGAGTATTGGACTAGATGTGAGAAGACCTGCCTGGATTTTGTTTTATTTTTATCATCATATTTAAGTTTATTTTAAACTTAAATAAAAATAAAATAAAATATTTAAAAAAAAAACCATTGCCATGTACACAGCAGAACATAAGAGAGGATTCACCATAAGACAGTAAATTTCCTTTTCAAGAGCTCTGGCCCTGGAGTCAAGAGGACCTGAGTTCAAATCCGACCTTAGACACTTGACACTTACTAGCTATGTGACCCTGAGCAAGTCACTTAACCCCATTGCCTAGAAAAAACAAAAAAAGCCTAGGGCCATCATCACTGGTTAATGCCTCATAGTGTTTAAGAGCTGCTATAAATAAATGTGAGTTGTTACAATTATTAATCGTGCTTTTGTTATTTCTTAGCAAAATGCCTTCAGACCTTGCAGTTTGGAAGTGGGTTTATTTTGGATGTCTCCTTATCCTTTTTGCCTAATAGTATTGGTGAGTATCCCTCTGGTCTTATATCAAAGAGAAATTAGGCCTTATCTATTTCAGCAGTAAAAAGACCTAAGTACTTAAAAGGCTTAGTAAATAAACACATGTTTTATTACACACACACACACTCTCTCTCTCTCTCTCACACACACACTCATACTCATACTGCTGGCTCTAAATCTCGATTCTGAAATAGTCTCTTCCTCTTCTTTTGGCTGCTTTTTGATTTCCATGAAATATGTAGTTTATATGACAATTCTGAGAGTTTAGATTGGGTTACCAAAATGTTCTCAGATTCTCATATTTCATTGATCTAAGGATTAGTATAAGGTAGTGAACACTAATGGGTGAAAGAAAACATGTTATTAAATTTGATTGGAGCTAATATGAATTTTGTAACTGGTAAGAATATTTGTGGGCTTGAAAATTAATTTATACCCAGAGCTAAAAAGTAGCAAAAAACCAAATATATTATATACATTATGTATCTGTACATATTTCCATGTATTTTAAGTCTCCTGAGCCCAAAGAATTGGATAATTATAAAAAGTCAAGTAGTCATGCTGTAGAACCTGGGCTATTTTTGCTGAAATAGTAAATGCTTCCTATTGATTTGCTCTCCCTCTAGTCTCTCTCCCACCCCTTACCATTTTGAGTTCTTCATCCCTGAAAATATTCCTTTTAATATTAGGGTACCTCACATCCCAGGTACACGCAGACCACCTTCCTAGGTACAAACTCCATTTTTTGTCCTAAAACAGCTCCATTCCAGTGCATTAACTCCCTTCTTTGAACGTTATCTCCGTAGGGGTTAGGGGACCACTGTAAATACTCGCATTGGTGTATCTTATCTCTGCTATGTCTTTTCCCTCATTGTTTTGCCTTTTCTAATTTGTGAGTAGGTTACACTGAGGGAAATGGTGAGGAGGAACCAGACAAGTGAGAAGTGATTTCTAGTTTCCTGGCTTGGCCATCTACCTGTCTTTTTCTCTCTTTCAGGGTCAAGGGGCATAGCCTTTAGTTGTTTTCCTCTCAAACTTCCTCCTTCTGACCCATGGGAACTATTTGGTAGAGGGGAGTTTTATTTCCTTGAAAAGATAGAGGGGAGTCCTGTTCCCTCTGCAGCCCTAATGTGGTAAAGCAAAAAAAAATTGGTTCTGCAGTCAGAGGACCTAGGTTCAAATTCTGCCTCCTGTGATTAGTACCTGTGTGTCCTTGGGCAAGTCATTTAATCTTCTCGGACCTTGGTTTCCTTATCTGTAAAATGAATGGGTTGGATTCTGAGATCTCTTCCAGCTCTAATTCTATGATCTTGGAATCCTCTGCCTGCCCTCCCTGAGGCATAAAAAGAGTTGATCTCCCAACTTTGCAAGAGGAAGTGCTTTTCTCAGTGTCTCCTTGAGTCTTCTTTTTAAAAATTTTCTAGTTTAGCCTCAATTGTATCATTTGCTTGTTTCTTTATGTATATTAGTCTTATACTCCAAAAAAAATTAAATTTCTTGAGGACAGTAAGTATCTTTTTATCATTATATCTTTCGTAACTGCTTACACTGTGACATTTTGAGAGGAGCATAATTTTTATTTAAGGATGGCCAGCCAACAATGATGAATTCAGAAAAGCATGACAGGATTTACATGAATTGATGCAAAATGAAGTAAACAGAGCCAGGAAAGCAATATATGCAATGACTACAACATTTTAAATGAAAAGAACAAAATCACAAAACAACAAAAAGGATGTTGCAAAATTATACTTATATGTATATCTATGGCAGAGGGGTAATCTATGGGTGTGGACCATTGCATATGATGTCAGGTTGTTTTTGATGTGTTGGTCAATTTACAAAAAATTTTTCTCTTATCATTTTTTGGCTTTTGGCTAAGATCAAGTATGGTATCTGCTGCTCTTCCTTTTTTTTTTCTTTTCCTATTTTTTAATAAAATAAATTGTTATAAGAGATGTCTCTAGAAGGAAGGAGGGAAAGGATGCAGGATGAAATGTAGGTAATGTAAAAACAAAGGGTGAATAAAAATGTATCAAAAAAAAGAAGAAAGAAAAATGGTTAGCTTCACATCTATTCATATAGGACTGACAGATCATTCCTTTCCATCCCCAGTTCTTTCTTCCCTTCTTAAAGGACTTTTTTCCAAGCCTCTATCCAGGTCATCCTCACTTCTCAATATAGCATTTGCCCTTTTGTCACAGTCATTCTTTGAGCCAAAGGGGCGTTCAAACTTGTAGTTCTTACCTGAAGAAACTTTTCTTTGGTGGTTTTCATTTCTGCTAGTCAGTCACCGTATTTGTGCTGAATCATGTGGTTATTTGAAGAGTTATGATTTCATCTCAGAATTCATTCTGTATCAACTAGTCAACTGTTTTCTTTCATCTTTCCGTTCTTCTCTTTACTGTTCTTCCCTTTTCTTTCCCCTCCTCCTCCCTCCCCCAAGTCTGAACTGAAGGAAAACATATCATAGTTTGGATATGGTTATGGGGGTGTTAATAGCCACAGTGATGAAGTTTTGGATGAGAGACTGAGGAGTGATCATTGATATTTTCAGTAATGCTTTTTAATAAAAATGGAGATATGAAACAGATTCTTTCAAAAGATTATTGCTCCAGTAAATATTAAACTAATCACTGTTCTTTGAGTCTTAGATAGCATGGAGCTAAAAGAAATGTAATACTGAAATGTGAAAGGTCTATGAATATGGTAATAAGAAATTGTTAAGTAATATTTAGCTTTGTCTTCTATCTTACTGTGATAAGATTCAACCCAAATCTTAGCGTAAAACATTTTGTTCTTAGAATATAAACTCCTTGTGCCTGGTGATTATTTTTCTTTTTGTCTTTGTATCTCCACAGCCTAGCCCAGTACCTTGTATGTAAAAGGCAATGAATAAATACTTATTCAGTCAAATTGAATTGTGCCATAAAAATTTTTCTAACCTTGTTTTTTAGTACCGATTCTAGCTTGTGGCAGTGATGACTGCAAAATCCATTTGTATGTACAGCAGAATGATCAGGTAATGATTACTTTTCACTCTTGCTCTTGGAAATGCCTACTGTTTTCTTTCTTTTGTTGTCTTTTCTTCTTAGAGTCTGTTGTAATTGTTATCTATCCGATTAGATAACTATGTATGTATACATGCGTATATTCTTATCTTTCCCTAATGTAAGTATGTATCATAAATGCACGATTCTTTTCCTTTAAAGGAAATTGAGGTGAAAGGATGAAAAATTTAAATGATCTGCCTAAAGTTATGTAGGTGTAAGCCAAGTATTATATATGATAACTTTTGATTCCCAATTTAATTGAGAATTTAAATGATATGTGACTAGTTTACATTACTCTGTGCAGAATTGGTACTCTGTCCAGAAAAGGAGATGGCTTTCGGTGTGGACTTTTGAGGATAAGTTAGGTTCTTGATGTGTGTTGATATGTTGAATACCTAAAAAAATTTTGTCATCTTGTTTTGTTTAGTTTCACAAAATGCTTTTGCTCTCTGGACACGAGGATTGGATAAGAGGAGTTGAATGGGCAGCCTTTGGTCAGTATAAAACTCGACAAAATATTATGTGATAGAAGCAAGTATATGTCATGTCTCTCTAAGGTTCTGGGAAAGAAATATACTATTTCCCTTTTTATTTCACTTCTCTTATACCTCCCATTCTTTATTCCTTATTAGAACAAAAGGTTCTCATCTTTTTAAACAATAATATTGGCTATTATTATATTACCCTTTCTCTTGACTGTCAGTAAGAGTAGATAGAATAAAGCAGTTTGACAGGACTTAGAAAACTTAAGCAACTTAGCATTCTGTAGGAAAGCAACTTTTTGAGAAATGTCCATGTAAAAAATTGTCTTCTTGAGATTGTAAAGATCTATTTTGAACCTTTATGTGAACAATTTTCCCTGTTACTTTTTGATTCCCTAACATAACAGATTAAATGTAAGAATCTGGCATTTTACATACATTATATAGCACTGTGTTGTGTAGGAGGTTTTTCAAAACATTCTAAGTGTAAGGCTGGGGAAGGAAACATATAAACAGAATCCTAGAATGTGCTAAGTGGAAGAAAGAGAGACTGTTTTAAATAATTTTTAGAACATGATATTAATTTATCATTTTTCTCCATTAGGAAAAGATCTTTTTTTAGCAAGCTGTTCCCAAGACTGTTTGATAAGGGTCTGGAAATTGTATGTAAAATCAACATCCTTAGAAATTCAAGAAGATGATGATATAAAGCTGAAGGAAAACACTTTTACTCTGAAAAATGAAAGTGAGTAGTAACAAAATTGTTAGGATATAGAAATCCTTGGTTTGCTCCTATCTCTGTGGCTCATTTAGCCTTTTCACTAAATGAGTAATTTGAAGGTTGTTTCTCTACAATTGTCAATTCTCTATCAACAAATAATTTATAAAGTTTTCCTTTTATGATAATGCTTAATCTGAAATAATTTTCCTTGAAAGTAAAATGTTTGATGGTGTAAAATATTTCCATATGGTCCAAATAGAATAGAACTTGATTTGAATAAATGCATAGCAGTATATAAGGTCAAAATTGTGACAATATATTACGAGAAAAATTGTGCAATATAAAATATTGCTGTAAGTAGCTTTTTAAACATTGGTGAGTTGGCAGTTCTAAAGGGAAAACTAATTTAGGGGCACATTCAAACTTTTAAAAATATCAAGGGTGTGAATAATGCATTTTTTTTGGACAATCTGTGATTTCATTGGTGTGGAAAAGGTTTAGTGAGGAAGTTCCTTCTTCTAGTGCCCCTCACTACCTACATTGTCACTTACAATTTAAAGTCTTCAAGAATTACCTGGGATAAGTGACTTGCCCACAGTCATACAGCTAACGTGGGTCAGAGGCAGGGCTTGAATAAGGCTTCTGACTTCTAGAACCTGATATCTCTTCATTTTCTCACAATGCTTCCTACATACATGTACTCACATACTTACAATGGACAAAATAATCACAGTATTCAGATATGTTCTATAAAATTAGGCTTTTCTATGTACAAAACATGGAAACACTGCTGCCTGTGTATTAGTATTATTATATACTTGAATATCTCTTTCTTAAGGAAACCTATAGTTAGCAATTAATATTTATGAGTATTGTTCAATTATAACAGTATTCTATAATGAAAGGGTTAAATACACACAATATTGTGTTTGAACTCTGATTCTTCTTAGGCAAGAAGTTCTCACATTTTTATGTTGCAATAAAAACTTAACATTGAATGACAATACAAACAAACTAAACTTATTTAACAGTTACTTATATTTGAATTAGTGTTGATACATGAAATATAATACTGTCACTTAAGTCCCCATCACAATTCTTTTTCCTTCATTCTCATTTATTTTTCCTTACATGTTAATAATGTATATTCCATTCTTCTGGCTCTGCCTTTTTCACTTTGCATTATTTCGTAAAGATTTTTCCAGGTTTTTTTTGCGTTTTTCACACTTGTTGGTCTTAATTCCATTATATTCCATTACACATTAATGTAGCACAGTTTATTTAACTATAACCTTATCGCTGGACATTTAGGTTATTTTCACCTTTTGTTTTAGGCGAGGCTATTGGGATTAAGTGACTTGCCCAGAGTCACACAGCTAGTACGTGTTATGCATCTGAGGCCACATTTGAACTCAGGTCCTCCTGACTCCAAGGCCAGTGCTGTATCCACTGCGCCACCTAGCTGCCCCATTTTCATCTTTTTTGAAATGACATGTAATGCTGCTATGACAGTATTAAAACAGAGAGCTCTTTTTTTATTGTTTTTGATAACACTTTCAGGATACGTTGTTGGCAGTGTTTTGTAACTATTACTTTGTTCTGCCTCACTGTGCTTGATCTCACCCTCACTGCCCATGCAAAGTACCTATATACTCTAAGTTGTCATTATTATAGTCTGTAGTTAGCATGCTTTAAAATAAATGGAGGAGGGGAGAAGGCACTTTATATTAAATTATAGATACCCTAAACTTATTCAATCTAACATTTAACAAATATGTATTCTTTTGGGATTTTTATTAATTCTTTTGATTTAAGGTTTCAAAGTATAGACTTTCAAAAGTGTGGAACACTCAGTACTAAAGCCTGAGTTTTGCATATTGTCTTTGTCACTTGCTGTTCTTGTGATCTTGAGCCAATCACATGAACTTTGGGACAAAGATTTTCATTGGGATGTCAGGTGTCTTAAGGCTTAAAGAAATATTTGATACATTCATTTTTATATTTCATTAATAAGCTGGTTTTAGCATGGTAAGCTTAAAACTAAGTCTTTAGAACTTTCCTCTTACATAAGTCCCATTGCATGGATAAAGGAAAAAAACATTTAGAATGTCTTACATTTACTTAAAAGTTGTATATCCTGTTTTTCTTGAGCATTAACATTGCTTGCACACCTGAGTTAATTCTGAACATTCTGTTGATTCTCTGGGGAAGAGCTTGGGCAGCAGTGTGTGCTAAGAGTGTTGGCGTTGGAGTGACAAGACCCGAACTCTAGTCCTGGCTCTGCAGCTGTGTCATCTTGGGCAAGCCATGCACCTGTCTGGATCCCAGTTTCCTCATTTGTGAAATGAAGTTATTGGGCCAGATGTTCTCTAAGGACCTTCCCGCCTTTGAGATGTCATAATTTCTGATTTTACAAATTTCATTGCCTTTTGTTGTAGGTGCTGAAGCAACATATGCCGTTACTCTGGAGACAGTGTTAGCTGGTCATGAAAACTGGGTAAATGCTGTTCATTGGCAGCCTTCATTTTGCACAGGTAGGAAAGAGATAAATGGAGGTTTACTAAATATTTAACTGACTAGATGGTTACAATAGAGAATTAATTCTTTATATGTAATTGGTAATCAATCTAATAAATTTTCACTTTGGAAGTCATGTTAAATAATCATACCTATTGGCTGTGTGATATCATAGCAGTTCTGTATTATACACTATAACTATCATACCAAAGGAGAAATGGAGAAACAAGGCTCTGGGAGCTAAGAGTGTGGACTCAAGGAATCTGTTAATGTTTGAAAAATTTCTATGGTCTGTTCTGCAGAAAGATAACCATGGTGGGAGAACATGGTGGGGGGAGGGGTTGGCAAATGAAAAGAAATGTGAACTACTAAATGAGAGCTACAGTTTTTGTTGTATAAACCTGTAATTTCTGGCATGCCATGGAGCTGATCAACAAATGTTCAACTTATTCTTTTGAAGAGTTTCTGATTTCTTTTTAGGGATCACAACTCTGATTATACAGTGCAGGGAAAGCGGGGTTTACATAAGAGTTCAGTTTATAATTAACTTTACTGGGATATGAGGATAACTGAACTAACTTGCATTGTTATGTGGACCAAAATACACTCCGTTTTGCCTTGGAATACAAACTCTGGGGCGTCTGAACTTCTTCAAAACATATATCTCTTTGTAGTCATAAAGCAGCAAAACAAGTGGTTCTCCCATTGCTTCATTTTTTTTCAATATTTGTATTACCAGTTGATATAAGACAAAAATCGGTAGGTGGATAGTATGAACTAGTGCCAGAGACCCAAAGACTTCTGACCAAACTAGTATACAAATCACTGAATTAGTAAATTAGATGATGGATATAGGATTAGAGTTCTCCAAGTAAATAATTTCTGGGATGACTGACTGCTCAGATGGCCTCAGATGCCCACTGGCTAGCATTCAAGTTTACCCAGCATAGGTTTTAACCCAAAACCATATTTATTTTTTAGTTAAAATTTTTATTGCTATCTTCTATTTTTTTTATCATCTTTGTTTCCAAATTTGTCCCTCCCCCTTCTAGAGAGCCATCCTTTATAACAAAAATTAAAAAGGAGAAAAATTTTTCAGCAAAACAGACCAGTGTCTTAACTAAGCCTGTCATTAAATGCAATGCTTCATGCTCCTACTTCCCCACTTCTGCAAAAAAAGGAGGGAGGTAGATTCTTATAGCTTTTCTTTGTAGCCTGGGCTGGGTCATTATACTTTCATTCAGTTTCTTGTTGATGTTTTTTCCTTTTACTTTGTTGTAGTTATTGGGTATGGTATTTTCCTGGTTCTATTTAATTCACTTTGCCTTGGTTCATATAAGTTCATTAGTTTATATGTCTCATACTTCATGTAGTCATTGTATTCATCATATCTTAGAGCACAATAATTTTCCATGACATTCATGTACCAGAGTTTATTTAGCTATTTCCTGGTCAGCGAGCATTTACTTTGCTTGCAGTTCTTTGATATTACAAAATGCTGCTATAAATATTTTGGTATGTGTGGGACCTCTCTTTTTATCATTGATTTCCTTGAGTTATATGCCTAGGAATGGGACCTCTGGGTTAAAGGTTATGTATATTTTAGTTACTTTCTTTGAATAATTCCAAATTGCTCTCCAGAATGGTTGAACCATAGCTTTACCCAACAGTATTGTTATTGTGCCTGTTTCTTGCATTTCCTCCAACATTGACTATTACTACCTCTTGTCATGTAAGGTTATACCTTATGGTTGCATTTTTTTTTAAGGTGGAAGAAAGGTATAGTTTAGTGGGCAAGATCTCTGCTGATGATAAAGTTCACTCAGAGCTATCATCTTCCCTTTCCTTCCTCTTTTTTTTTTCCCATTTGTACCAAGATAACGTAAACCTCACTGGCTTTTTTGGGGTAATTTGCAGGGTTACAGTGAAGTTTAACCCTTTTTCTGGTTTGCTGAAATCTAGTTCTCTGCCATTTCTGTGATAGCTTCCATCACTTTAAAGTTTTACCATTGATGTTCCTGACCAAATTAGTGCCCCACTGGATAGAAGTGGATGGATGTTTGTTTATGTGTAAAAAGACAATGTCTTCATTTGTCTTCACAAGAGTCTATTTGTCCTTTGGTTCCCAAGGCATTAGGATGGTAGAAAGGTAAAGAAATGGCCTTCATGCAGTAGTTAGTATTCATTGGAGTAATAGGGACAGGAACTAGGCTGGAGTTAAAGAAACAGTTCTGGTGGTAGGACCAAATGCAAGCTTTGGGATCAGGAGACCTAGGTTTGAATCTGGCTCAGGCACTAAAATGGCACTTGGCTTTGCTTGTCTGAGCCTCAGTTTGCTCATCTGTAAGATGTGCATAATGCACTGCACACATCACAAGAATGTAGTGAGGAAAGTGTTTTGTACATTGTAAGGTGCTGTGGAAATGTGAGTGGTGGTTTTTTCAGGGTGGTAGAAGGCAGAAAACTTTGGCAGTAATGGTTATGGATCACCTATGAAAGTAATAAGCCAATGAAAGATAGGTATAGCACAGTATCCTAATTTGAAGGGCAGCCAATTTAAGTGACTTTTTTTTTTCAGGGAAGAGATGTGTGAATGAAGGCAACAGGGAAATTGACAAGGAAAGAGAGTAAGGATGTTAAAGGAGGAAAGAATGAGTATAGAAACAGATTCTCAAGGGAGGTGAGAAATAGTAGAATTAAGGCAAGAGGAAGGGAATTCTTTCTTTTAAAATTTTTTTTGTTTTGTTCTAAGTAAGTTTTTTCAAAAAACTTTGTTTTTCTTAACATTGCCATACTTCCTCCCCCTTTGAAAGGAGCATGTTTGGAGTATTTTCTCATGTATCTTCTTTCCAGCCATGCTTATTTTTGTGATTTTGGAGCATTCACTTTTTCCCCCTGTGGTTCTTTCTGTTTACAGTGTTGTGGTCAATGTATATATTGTTTTCTTGGTTCTCCTTACTTCACTTTGCCATCAGTTCATATAAGTCTGTGTTTGCTTCTTTATTCATCATATTCGTATTTTTTTTAATAGCACTGTAATACTCCTTGACATTCATGTACTACAATTTGTTTAGCCATTCCCCAGTCAGTGGGCATCTACCTTGTTTCCAGCTCTTCTCTGTCACAAAAAGTGGTATTATAGGTATTTTGGCACATGCAGGAAAAATTCTTTTAAAGAAAGACAGTTTCTTATGTGACTGCAAGAAATTATGAGACAGGATAGATATAGAAGCAAGAAGTAAAGGTGAAAAATAGAATATATAGGTAGCTCAGACTAGATGTCATTCTTGGAGACACAAGATGTGATGGAATTTTCTTCACGTGAGAGAGAATTGCTATGTTAGGGAGAAATGAGCAGCTTTGGCATAGCTGCTATGAGGAGTGGGTCAGTAATCTCTGTATGAGGTTTTGTCTGTAGACCACAGGCAGATCTGCTTGTTTAGAAGACTGTCCCATTGTATTTTGCAGCACAGATACTGGATTAGAGGCAGTCAATCATGATAATAACCCAGGGTGGGTAAAAGGGATGCAGTAGAAGGTTAGAGGAGTGAAGATGTCACAGGACAACTAAAGTAGCAAAGAGAAGCAATTAAAATGATGCTTGCCAATATCTAAGGAGTACATAGTCAAGGATATTAGATGTAACATCTCTGGAAAATTGGGTTTTTAATTAGACTTGCCAGAGTATAGAACAATTTAAAAAACTGGTGATGTTAAGATATTAGGCTCCAGGGCAGTGGTTCCTAGTATTTTCAAATTTGAGGACCCTTCATAATTCCAGAGTAGGGGGTACCATGATTATCCATTGATTGAGAAAATGCATAGTGAATGACAAAAATTACTATGAATTCATTAATGCTTTTAAGTGAATTTGTATTTTATTTACCACAATGTCTACATACATTTGAAATACAATAACACACATATTTGCTAACCAGGCATAGTATTTATTCAACCTACATAATGTATGTTTATGTAGTATTTAGAGTGATGCTGCTGCTGGAGCTAACTAAGCATCAAAATGACCATGTTTGGGGTTCGTGGGAAGTCATAGACCCTTTGCAGTAACTCAGCTTATAGGCTGCATTTAAACTTAAAAGACCACTTGATACGATTTCATGTCAAATAGAACTCGTGTATTCTAGAGGCAACAATGTATTTTTTACTTCTTAGGTGATGTGATTCAGCAGCCAATGAGATTGTTGTCTGCCTCAATGGATAAAACCATGATTCTCTGGGCTCCTGATGAAGAGTCAGGAGTATGGCTGGAGCAGGTAAAGACAAAGACAGATGTTTCATCTCCTCTACTTCCTTGTAGACGCCTTAAGAGTAGCTGTTGTCTCATATTTTCTTTATATCCTCAGCCCTGGCTAAGTCGCATTACATTTGTATAATAAATGTCTTCTGGGTGGAATTAAATATTTGTTTAGTTTACAGTAATTATTATTTTATAAATTCGACTTTTACATTTCTAAAAATGAATTGCCATAGCTGCAAACTTTTCCTTTTAGTAATTACACAAATAAGGAATTGACTGTAATGGGCTTTTTTATTGTGAAGTATGGGATATTTACTTACAGCTGTTTTCTTTCATTGGTTGCCTAGGTCCGAGTAGGTGAAGTGGGTGGGAACACCCTGGGGTTTTGTGACTGTCAGTTTAGCCCTGATGGCTCCACGATCCTCGCCCATGCTTTCCACGGAGCATTGCACCTTTGGAAGCAACATGCAGCTGGTTCAGTAAGAGGGTTTTCTTTTGTTGTTTCTGGTAAGGCTCTTTTGGAGCCTTAGTTGATTTCAGTAGTGAGGTTTTCGATTTTGTTTTGTTTTTAATTTCCCTTTTTGAAAACAGGGGTCTTTTAAAATCAACAATCTCAGTTTGATTGCTGTACTTGTGTCCCAACAGTTGTTAGTTGTGAGACACTGGCTTTAGCATATACACTAACTGTCTGGTATCATTGGGGAATGAGGTATTCCATAAAAATGAGTTGTTAGATACTTAAAACATTTTAAAATCATATTTGATAGAAATGTTTCTATAAAAACATTCTACTCCTTTCCTTCCCTAACTTTTTAAGTGGAATATGTTCATAAGACGGCTAAATGGCTCAGTGTGGTAGCACACTGGGCCAGGAATCAGGAAGACCCAAGTTCATATCTGTTCTCAGACATTTACTAGCTCTGTGACTTGGGCAAGTCATTTAATCCTGTTTGCCTCAGTTTCCTTATCTGTGAAATGAGTTAGTGTAGGAAATGGCAAACCACTGCCGTAAATTTGCCAAGAAAACCCCGTGGACAGTATTGGCTTGCTGTGGTCCACGGGGTCATGAAGAGTCAGACACGACTGAACAGCAATGTTCAATGTAATTTAGCCTTTTGTTTCTGACTCAGGGCCATCATTATTAACATTAGTGACCATAATGTGCTATGATATGTGCTGCTCTCAGAGGCTGTTATGAAATAGAGGGCTATCTGTGCCACTCTAAGTGACCTCATATTCTTATGCTATTGTAGTCATCATGTCTGCTTTTTCAAAGCTTTTGTTTCTCTTCCTTAAGTGTTAGCTGTCTGCCATCCCTTGTCCTGTTTGAGTATTCAGTTTTTAATTTGCTTTAGTCAGGAAACTTAAATATATCCGTGCTTATTAAAACTGCAAAAATTAAAATTCAATAACTTGTAAATTTATAGTAATATTTTGTGGCTTAGAGGCTTTTAAAAAAGTGTATTTTCTGTATTTTAGATGGTTGAGATTCACTGAAGTCTGACCTCTTAGAAAAAAAGGGTATTCCCCTCTTTCTACATTTTAAGTGTTGGGTTGTTTTCTTCATTGCATTCACCTTTAAGCATACTATTAATAGTTCCAGCAAATAAAATATTTAGCTTTTGCACGTATGTTGGTCCACAAGGTTAACCATTATAGTATATAGTTTTTTTAAAAAGTTTCCTAGTTTTCTCACTGAACAATTGCCTTTAATTTTATTACTAATCCTTCTGTGCCCCTTTTGAGCTGTCCTTCAGTTAGTCTTTGAGAAACACTGCACTATGTGGGAAGATTGGAAACAGTAAATGACAAAAGGCAAAGTTTACTGAATACCACCTTTATGCCTTTAAGGGAAGATAGCATAGTTATGAGAGGAAATTTAAAGTAATGAGACTGCTTTTTAAACAGGCAAGTTAGAACTGATCTATCCAAGTTAGTCCATCAGGGAAGACTTTGTACTTACTCATATGATGTGTGCTATTGCTTAACTCAGTTTTGGAAGTCTTCTTTTGAAGTTTTCCTTTAGAGTCAAGTTACGTGATAAAATCCATTTTGTTACTTTATAGTCACACCTCATTTTAAAATTAAAAATTGTTACCTCACTTGATTCCCAGCCTTGTTTAGCATACTTGGTACTGAGCAACTCTGTACTTATTTTTTTTTTTAAATCCACCCTCAATGGATAGAGATTTACCACCATTGATAACATTTTCTCAAAAGTGCCACTGGTTCTGAAGCAGTTCTAGAAAAGGAATTTGAAGAGGATTTTGGCTACTAGCGACATCACTGGAATAAGAGTATTTAACTTTGTAATGTGACTACTTTGAAAAGGAGGGGAAGGCGCAACACTCAGGTGGATGTCTAAGCTCTCCCATGTTTGTTAGAAAATCAGTGGCAGTA
The DNA here is from genome assembly GCF_003287225.1 of Phascolarctos cinereus. Lineage (NCBI taxonomy): Eukaryota > Metazoa > Chordata > Mammalia > Diprotodontia > Phascolarctidae > Phascolarctos > Phascolarctos cinereus. The sequence goes on along the minus strand of NW_027555847.1, from coordinate 391,913,568 downwards.
CTTTATAGCCATACTTCATACACGTGGCTTCCATTCTCTTTGGTTCTCCAAATCCCTTTTTGCCACTCTTATGTTACATCACTTCTTTTGGTGGTTTTACTCGTTTTTATCACATTCACTCACTTTTCTTTTTTTTGCATTTGAGAGGTGTCAGTATAGTGGAAAGGGTATTGGATTAAGAGTAAGAGGACCTTGTTTCTCTCTTGACTCTGCTTACTAGCCATGTTACTTAATTGAACTGAATCTCAATTTATTCATCTATACAATGAGGATAGATAACATCTTCCCTGCTTACCTCAGTGGATTTTTGCTAGACTCATATATAAATGAAAGTGCCCCAAAAGCCATAAAGTCCTCTAGCAAAGTCTAGTGCTATCACTTTGTGATGTTATATGTTATGTACTTTTTCTGTACAGAAAGAATGGGCTCCAGGAGTTGTGATTTCTGGGCACTTTAATAGTGTACAGGATCTAAGGTGGGATCCAGAAGGAGAATTTCTTATGACTGTGAGTGCTGACCAGACAACTCGGCTCTTTGCTCCATGGAGGAAAAAAAATGGTTCACAGGTAAATTTTTTTCTGAATTTTACATGCTAAGTAATATCAGTAGAGTCATAGAAGAAGTTGAAAGATTGAATAATCCTGTGTATAGGTGAGAAATGACATAGTCCTCAAATGGAACCAAATCAGCTTTAAAAATTTTGTTTTATAGCTATATACACTCCACCCACCCATATGTGTGTATACGTAGATAACATATGACCTATAAATTTACAGTTTGCTTCTGCATTTGATTACCTTGGTCTGTGCCACATATACTAAAGGCCTATATTCCTCTTTTGTAATTATAACTTGTTCCTGGCCTTGAGTTATTTGTGACACACCAGCTCCCCCCTTTACCTAGTCTCTTTTTATCATCTTTGGGAAGCTTTTCTTCTTCTTCTTCTTCTTCTTCTTCTTCTTCTTCTTCTTCTTCTTCTTCTTCTTCTTCGTCTTCGTCTTCGTCTTCGTCTTCGTCTTCGTCTTCGTCTTCATCTTCGTCTTCTCTTCGTCTTCTTCTTTCCTCCTCGTCTTCTTCTTTTCCTCCTCGTCTTCTTTTTTCCTCCTCCTCCTCCTCCTCCTCCTCCACAGTTGGGGTTAAGTGACTTGACCAGAGTCACACAGCTAGTAAGTGTGGGCAATACTCCATCCACTGCACCACCTAAGTGCCCTAAAGCTTTGCTTCTCAGGCTGCTTTCCTCCAGACCTGTATTGATCTTTGGGATTTTGTAGAGTAGCTACAGACTAGACCTGGAGGGCAGTATCGGGTGTGCTCTCAGCATTTTTGGGTGCATCTAAGCATAGAGCTGTGAAACATCCCAGTGTCAGATCTAATTCATGTTCATGTCCCCATCTGGGAGACTGATACTTCGGCTTACAATGAGGAATTGGATCCAGTGAGAGCAGAATTTTCTTCATTGTTCTTGAGCAGGAAAAATTATATCAACATCAGACTATGGCATTCTGCATTCAGCTTCTGCCCCATCACCTTTCTATGGGTTGACTCTGACAACAGACTGTCATAGTTCTCCCTGTGGACCTGCTTGTTCCTTCTGTAGTCAGAGAAGAGTATTATGGGTGGTGGTGATGACAGTTTTCATAATTTCCTTAAAGCTCCACAAAGGGGATGACCTCTGTAGGTTAGGTAATGTAATTCTTGGTAGGATGGATGAAGTATTATCTCTGTGGTTATCAATTTGGTAATAATAACCTGCTGATGGGTAAATATTAATTCTCCGAGCATCAGGTTATTTATACAAATTGTGAAGGTTCAAAAGAGTAGACCTCAATAGTTACTAGTTTAGATGGCACCTAGAAATGAGAGATTATGTAAAAATTTCTGTGTTTCTTATAGGGTCATATCTGACCTTCGTACCAAATGAAGTTCTTTTGCCTGGACTATGTATACTCATTACTTTGCCCATAAGGCTTCCATTTGGCAGATGATGTCTTAATATTCTAAATAAATGCTTTCCCTCTCTCTTGCTGAAATAAGTTTCTTTGAAATGTTAACAGAAATAATTCTTGAGGACATAATAAATGGAGCCATTGTGAGGCATCTTCAATAAATTTTCACTGAGTTACCACTATGTACTATTTATTTCACCTGCTTTATTAGTCAGGAGGGAGGGGAATGAGATCAATAATATTAGAATGTTTCCCCAAACTCCCAAATACCTGCAAATAAATAAGTTGTTTTAAAACCTTTTTTTTTTGTTTTTTGTTTTTGCTAGGCAGTGTGGTTAAGTGACTTGCCCAGGGTCACAGAGCTAGTAAGTGTTATGTGTCTGAGGCTGGATTTGAACTCAGGTCCTCCTGAATCCAGGGCTGGCGCTCTATCCACTGCGCCACCTAGCTGCCCCCTAAAAACAAGCTAGAGAGTGTACCTCATTGAAATAAGAGATTTAGCTTTATTCTTAGACTTAACATATCTTCCTGTGGAATTAAATGTTCTTTTTCTGGGAATCTAAATAATGAATTTCATGTCAGTACCTCATAGGTCAGGAAGTTGGTAAGTCAAGTCAAGAAGTATTTGTTAAGTATCTGCTCCTCCAGGCACTGTGGTAGGTGCTGTAGATGCAGAGGAAGGTAAAGAACAGTACCCATCTTCAAGGAGCTCACAGGTTGTCACAGGCTGTTGGGGGGGGCAAGGTGGAAACAACCATGTACAAACAATATATACACGGGAATTACTGGCGATAATCACAGAGTTCTGGCACTCACATTAAGAGGGACCAGGAAGGGTTTCTTGCAGAAGGTAGGAAACATTTCCTGTGGGGGAGAGTGGCATCTGCTAATAATGTGAATGTTTAGCACTGTCATCTCAAAAGTTTTCTCTCTATTTTTTTTCTTAACCTCACTCAGGTTTTCTCCTACTACTTCAGTTTTATAGTAATGCTTTTCCTCAGCTTTTGTGGGCAAAATCCAAGAATATAAATGATTTCTTCCCATTGAGTCTAAAACGCTGTTCAAAATGTACAGTTTACTAGATTAAAGTAGTGTTGGGTTGTTTTTCTATCTTGTGACTAGATAACGTGGCATGAAATTGCAAGGCCTCAGATACATGGGTTTGACATGAAGTGTCTAGCGATGATTGGTAGGTTTCAGTTTGTGTCTGGAGCAGATGAAAAAGTGCTTCGAGTCTTCTCAGCTCCAAGGAACTTTGTGGAGAACTTCTGTAACATCACTGGGCACACAGTGAAGAAACTACTTTCTAGTGTAAGTATAAATCATTTTTAATAGACTGAAGTATCTTAGTTTTAAACTTGATCATTCTGGCCTAAAGAAATGCTCTACTCCATTTCCTTATCTTCCAAGCTATACATACTATGTACAAATTGTAAGAAAAATAAAGTCAACTTCTGTACTGCTGACTTGCCATAAATGATTGTGGGCCTGCTGGCTTATAAATATATGTGTTTTAAGAATAAGAATGTTTGTGTCTACAAAGAAAGTAGAAGGAATCTAAATCAGCATTCAAATTTCAGGTTAATATACAACAGAATAAGTTCACCTCATTATTGCATTGTATGAAGTACAATATTTTATCAATGAGTATTTATCAAGGGTTACTTTGAGTTTGGCATTGTGCAAAATACACAAGAAATAAAAGATATGGACCCTTCTCTCCAGAATATTATAGCCTTGCTGGAGAGACAGTAGTGGGTAGTATGAAATAATTACAGGATAGTTAAGTGTATGGAACTGACTATGGGTGCAAAAAGGACTCAGAGAAGGGAAAGAAGAATGTAGGCTGAAATAAGTTGGGGGAAGACTCCATGGAAGAGAAGGAAGATAAATTAGACCTTGAAGGAAGCAATGATTTATAGAAGTAGAAGGGAGGGAAGCAGGACCTTCTAGCCAGAGGGAATTGTAGAGAGAGAGGTAAGAATTATCGCATTTGAGGGATAGTGGATAGAACTGGCTGACTAAAGTAGTGAGGATGAAGTGGAATGGATAGGAGGCCAAATTATGTAAGATTTTAAAAGCCAGAGGGAGGAATTTGCATTTGGTACGGTGACGCTAGGGAGCCATTGAACAGAGGAGGCACTTGATAAAAGCAGGTGTTTTAGGAAAGCAAGGTTAGAAACAGCATGTAAAGAAATTGGAACAAAAAGAGACTAAGAGTAAGGGAGGCCTGCTAGAAAGGTATCATGGGTAGGTCGGTGGGTTTATGTGTGTGTTAATAGAGAGAAAGAGGTAACCCCAAGAGATATTTTTTAAAGGAAATGTCTGTTAAAAACCATATTGCTGCCTTAATTCCCTGGCCTTTTACATAGACTTTGAGCAGTGAAACGGTAAAGGAGAGGAGAATGAGATTCTGGCATACTCTGGGGAAGAATTAGGAAAAGAGATGCATCTCCTTCTGTGTTGAGCTTATCCTCATCATTTTGAGTAGGAAAAATAGTTGAAGAGGGAAAATACGGGCTGGGCAAGCGGCTGGATTGTATGGAGAGTAGAGAGAGGGCCAAACACTGCTATGAGGCTTCTGGATCATTGGATCATAGATTTACAGCTCTAGGGTACTTAGTTGTTATTGCATCAGACCGCCTCATTTTACAGGTTAGGACACTGAGGCACAAAGAGGTGTTAATATGTGGTTTTAATAAATTAAATATATTTAATACATAGTAATTGCAGAAGTTAAATGGTTTGCCCATAATCAGACAACTATTAAGTGGCTAAGGAGGAATCTGAGCCTAAAAGTTCCTGATTCCAAAACCTGAATGCCTTATTCAGAACACAAGGCTAGGTGTTGGGGATAACAAGATAAAAACAACAATACCTGCCTCTCTAGGACCTTATAGTATAATGTTAGAATTTACAGCATAACCCCTTCAATCATAGCCTATAAAACGTTCTTCTCCCAACCAAAGTTCTTTTCCCTTCCGTGCGAAGTACAGGCACAAACCAGTGAAATTTAATATCACACCTTTCTCATACCCATGGCCAAATATTGTACATGATTATAGTTCAATCACCTTTGCACAAATCAAAAAACTTAAGATAATGTGAATTTTCTTGCTGACACCCACTCCTACATTATCCTTTTGAACATCTCTCCTGCGTCATTTTCCTATACGACAATCACATGCTTGTGGGAGGTGGGTAGGTGGGTCAAGGAGGAGGTATGTCACTTATTGGAGGAGAGAGTAGGGGGTTGGTGACTCTATAGGACCTGTGCTGAACTGTCAACAAAGTGACTTCAGGCTACTAATTTTCCTATTACTTCTCACCCTTTTTGTAGTGCTAGTATAGTATCTTTACCTCTTAGTAATTTATGTTTCTTAAAATCTGGATATCTTATTTTTTTTTTTAGCAGGAGAATGACCTTCCAGAAGGTGCTACAGTGCCTGCTTTGGGACTCTCCAACAAAGCTGTTTTTCAGGGTAAGTCTCTAGCACTTTTAATCACTGAAGCTGCAATTATTAACTAACACTACTCTCTGTAACTGTACTTATAAACCTCTCTGTTTAATATCTGGTGAGTTTCCTGATTACTGATATTATAGATTCATTCTCACAAATCAAGTATGCCATTTTGGAAGTGCCCACCCATACATCCCTCTGAGGGAGATAACAATGAATAAGGTAAATTTAAAAATCTTAGCTAAGGACTAGCTATATTCTGAATAAATCAGCTCAGTTAAAAATATTTGTTATGTGCATACTATGTACAAGGCATTATGTTAGGCTCTAGGAAATAACTTATTTAGTAGCAGGGTGTAAATAAACATACAACTTCATTTGATACCTGGTTTAGTCGGTGGAAAGGCTGGATCATCTAGTGGAAAGAGCCCTAGGCTTGAAGTCAGAAAGTCTAAGTTTGAATCACAGCTTTGATGCTGTGTGACTATGGGCAAGTCAGTTAACTTATACAAATCTGAGGTCCTCATCTGTGGAATTGGGATAGTGATGCTTCTACTCCTACTCTCTTACAGGTTTGTTATAAGCAAATACTTTATAAATCAAAAATGCTGTAGAACAGGAACATGAGCTGTCTTTTTTTAAAAATAAATTTTTATTGATAGCTTTTGTTTTATATCACCTCTATCCTTCCTGTATAACAATAGAGCTGTCCCATTTAACAAAGACTTTTTTTTAAAATTTATTTTATTAATCTATTTTGATTTATCAACAATCACTTCCATATGCTTTTGAGTTTAAAATTTTTCTCCCCCCTCCTCCCCACCACCCTCCCCAAGATGGTGCACAATCCGATATAGGCTATACATTTACATTCCTGTTAAACATATTTTCACATTAGTGATGTTGTAAGTAAAAATTAAGACCAGTAGGAGAAACCATCAGAAAGAGGAAATAAACCTCAAAAGAAGAGGAAAAAAAAAGATAGCAATTTAACTTCCATAGTTCTTTCTTTGGATGTGGATGGCATTTTCCACGAGGCCTCTGGAGATGTCTTAAATCCTTATATTGCTGAGAAGGGTTAAGTTTATCAATATTAGTCGTCGCACAACATGGCTGCTATTGTGTACAATTCTCTTGGTTGTGCTCACTTCACTCAGCATCAGACCATACAAGTCTTTCCAGGTTTTTCTGAAGTCAGCCTGTTCATCATTTCTTATAGCACGATAGTATTCCATTATATTCATATACCACAGCTTGTTCAGCCATTCCCCAATTGATGGGCATCCTCTTAATTTCTAATTCTTTGCCACCACAAAAAGAGCTTCTATGAATATTTTTGTACATGTGGGTCCTTTTCCCATTTAACAAAGACTTAAAAAAATCAAAAAGAAGTGAAAAAAAATCAAAATCAAAACATTGAAAAAAATCTGACAGTATATGCAGTGTTGTACACATGTGGACCCTCTGCCTCTGCAAAGGCAGTACATAGCTCTTCTCAGTATCTCTTCTTTGGGTCCAAGCTTGTCCTCCATAATTTTATAGCATTCATTTTCTGTTGTGTTGTGATGGTTGTTTTTCTGCATTTACATTGTTGTAGTCACTGTTTATGTATTTGTTTTCTTGGCTTTGCTTACTTCAGTCTTCATCAGTTCATGGAGGTCATTCCATGCACCTCTGTAGTCATATTCATTGTTTCTTACAGCATAGTAATATTCCATTTGGTGATTCCACAAAAAAGTATTTTGGTGTATATGGGGGACATTCTTTTTATCAGTGACCCTCCTTTTAAGGTATATGCCTTCCAGTGGAATCTCTGGGTCAAAGAATGTGGTCATTTTATCAATTTTATTTGGATAATTTCAAATTTAAGCTATATACTTTTACTATTTATTTAGGATTTATGCACTTCTAAAAAGAACTTGAGGCAACTTAAAATTTTGAAATCCATAAAAACAGGATACATTTTAAAATTCATTGTTAAAGGCATTGATAACATGTAAGTTATCAGATGTCATTTCCTATGTGAATATGTGAGGGGCCCCATATCCTTTCTTGGATAGAGGGCTTGCCATTCACTAGCTTTATGACCATGGGTTAGTCCCTTAATCTTACTGAACCATAGGTAGTTAGTTTCCTAAGACTTAGCTGAAAGATAGATAGGTTGAAGTCTATTTTAGTACAAGTTCCCATACTGACAAAATCACTTCTGTGATAACAGAAATTCCTGTTTGAACTAATTGATTTAGTTTTCTTAAAAGAGTTAATCATCTGAAGGCAATTTTGAACAGGAAAATTCAGTTTTGTCACAGATGAAGTATATTGTATGTTAGGGTTGGTTTTGTTTTCTTAGCTGAGAAAACTCCATCTGTAAAGACATAATGGCATCTGTTATAATTTGATATTACTGGCAGTTTAAAAGTGGAGTTGAAAATTCTCTCAAAAGTTAGGAGATAGAATTATTTTTCTGTGCTGTTAGCCTTTGTGGCAAACAAAGGTAATGATTAGTAATAAAACAAAGGTAATAAATAGTCTTCTGCCTGCAATGTTATCTTCTGCAGAACAGGTCATCAGTTCAACAATAGCTCGTGCTGACACTTTAAGGATTGTAGAGTCTGTGTTTGACCTGAAAGCTCTTTAAACAAAAGCTTTTTTGCTCATTTATAATGTTATACACTGCAACTTATTTTCATGACACATTCCTTCACAATTTTACAATATTACCTCTTAATAGCAATTGTTCAAAATTTATCTCTATTCCTCCTGTATTTAGTTTTGCATCTCTAATTGTATCTTTTTCTCACTTAGTTCTCCAATTTCCCAGCTTTATTCTGAGTGGCACAACAAGATCACCTCTTATTCTTACCCTTCCCCCCAATACTGCAATACTCTAGCACTTAACGCAGTGCCTAGGACATAGTAGGTTTCTAATAAATGTTTATTGATTGATTCATTGATTTAAGATGAACAGCTACAGACTACCATGAGTCTCCCTTTCTTCCTCATAGGCTCTTAAGACATGGATTACTTAGTCATTAGATAAAATATGACTAATTGGCTACATCTTGGCGTCCTTTGAGCCTCAGTATCACCCTGCTTGGCATGAATGAGGAGGCCTGATATCAAAAAAAGTGTAGGCCTGATGCAGTTATTCTTTGCAACTCTTTGTGACTTTTGCCTTTTATGTGGAAAGAATTTTGATGAAGACTTGAAAAAAATGTAATAATTTTTATTTTGATGTGGACTTTTGATTTCATGTGTGTAGGGATCTCCTGGTAAGAAAGTTCTCTCTTCCAATGCAGATGGGCAGTTCTGCAGTTAGTTCTTTTTTTTATATATATTTTTATTTGTTTTGTTAAGTATTTCCCATTACATGTAAAACCATTTTTTTAAAATTCTGAGTTCCAAATTCTCTCCCTTCCATGCCTTGAGAAGGCAATCAGTTTGACATTATTGTTTATATATGTGAAGTTGCGCAGTTTAATTTTAAGAGTTGCCCAGGGCACTGAGAGGTGAAGCAGAGTAAATTGTCCAGGATCAAAGAGGACTGTGTATGTCAGAGGCAGGACTTGAACGCCAACTCCTAGACCAGCTCTCTATTCACTACGCCACACTGCCTTTCAATAATAGTAATGATAGTTACCATTCACATAAGGTTACGATTTTCATAGAGCTTCACTATGTGCATTATCTCATTTGATTTTGAAAAATTTGAGGAGAGAAAATGAAGAGGTGATAGGTCAATACCTTTGACTATGTTTGTATTTATTAGGAGACATAACTTCTCAGTCAGCTGAAGAAGAAGAAGACAGATTTGTTGGTGTTGGTCGTCAGTACCAGGACATTTGCTTTCAATCCTTCAAACTTATTGGTAAGAAATGGAAAATATTCTTAATGCAGTAGCTGTTGGTTGTAATAAAGAGCCAAATTGACTTTTTAAGAGAAAAGCAAAAAATAGTTAATTCAAAGTGTCTTTTTTTTTTTGATAGAACCCCCTACCGAGGACCATCTTTTACAAAATACTCTGTGGCCTGAGGTTCAGAAACTGTAAGTTATACTAGTTTAGGTGCACATCAACTCTTTGATCTGAGGACATAATTTTAATCTTAATATTCAGTTGCACACACCATTATTAAGGACCTTTTGTGTTCTTTATCCCATGCACTCTGGAGCCGCTCTCTGCCTTGCGTATAGGATATGTGAGAATAAAACACCTCAGACAATGCTACGTGGTAGTGCCCCACTGACACTTAAAAGCATATGATTTGCAAAATTCATGTGGACCAGAAGATAGTAATTCTTCTTCACAACATAGTGAAGTTGTTATTAGAGGTAGGCAGTATTTGGTTTCAAGGCATACGTTGTTTTCTTTTCTGCAAATGTGTCTTGTTAATCTGGGTGCTGCCTTTGCCCTCTTGAATCATAATCACTCTCTGTCTAAGCTCATAGTTCTTCACTGAGGCCAGACGTGATGTTCACTTGGTGACCAGCCTTCTGGTGATTCATCTTTCTGATCCTAGTCTTGCCTTTATATGGTAGACACTGTATCCCCCAGTCTGCACATGAAGCTTTCTTGGCAATGGGGACTATGAGAGCTTGTGCTATCCTGGCTTTGCCTTTGAGAGGCCAAGGTTGTATCTACACCATGATGTGAAATGCCTTAGGCTAATTTATATTTGTTGCTGTATCTCAGGGAAGGAGGTTGTCTGGAGGATGCAAAAATCCTGTAAGAGAGAATGTCTGGAGACTTTGAATTATTAGGTATCAAATACTCCTTCTTGGGAGTGAAGGTATCAAAGGGGCAGAAATGTAATTTAGCTATAGATCTGTTATTGGGTCTGGGCTATTTTGTAGAATGTGTGAATTGATTGAAAACTTCATGTGCCTAGTTGCCTGAAGAATAAGAGCTCTCCAGGTAGGCTGTTGACCCTAGAATTTGGAGTTGTGAAAGGAGGTAGAAGGTTATGGACAATTTGGGTTCAGAAAGAGCAGAAAATCCAGTATGAGGGTTCCAAATGAGGAAATAGGCAGAGTCCAGGGGACCTTGGTCAGATGGCAGTTTTGACTTGAAGCTATGCTAGTGTAACTAGAGTACAGACTGGAAAGGATTGTATTTCTCCAGGGACTTAATAACAGAGAGCGCCACCTGGGACTGATGGTGAAGTGTTGAGAAAGGAGAGTGAGTCCAAGGATGGAGGCCGGAGGACCAAGCCAGCAACCAAAGGGGGAGTGAAAAGACTGTTAGTGTTTTAAACTTTCATTAATCTGATTGAGTGAAATCATGTGCCTCTAACTCACCTAAGTTTTCTCTCTCTGTCTCTCTTTCTTTGTCTCACTTCGTCATTGACGCTATCTCTCTTTTGCTGTCTCTCACATATATATTTATTCATCTATATATTCATTGATTTAGTTATTTATATCTTTATATTTATGAGGTTCCTTCTACTTATCCAAAGATCTTTGATTTCATCTGTTTGAATACTTCTTTCACCAGTGAAGATCACAAACCTTCATTGACTTAGTAGAGTTTCTGAGAATTGTTGTGACCAAAAATTTCATCATGCTATGGCCAGTCTGGTGATGAGTCTCTGTGAACTTAGCTAGGCTAGAATTCAAATAAAAGGCAGATAGTCCATCACTGGGCCTGAATTCAGTGTCGTTCCACTGTGGCAGGACCTCTCGCAGCTTGGGCTTGACTGGCATTGCCTTGGAGAATGGAGCATTTCCTCCATTTCATAGAGACATTAGAGGGAGACTTCACTTCCGTGGTGCCTCCCTCTTACCTCGTCACTGCAGCTGAAGTGCATTGCTATAGTAGATACAGTGGCTGGGGAATACCACTGGAGAGTGGAAAGATGGAAAAAACTGTGAGTCACAGGGGTATAGATTTAGAACTAGAAGAGAACTTAAAGACTTGTGAGTCCAGCCTTCTCATTTTACAGGTGAGGAAGCTGAGACCAAAGAGGTCCGTGCTCAGGCTTAGACAGTAAGTGGCTGACATGGGATTTGAACCTAGGTCTTCCTGAGTCTAAATCCATTGCCCTGTTTATTACACCAGGCTCCCTGTCGGTGTCCAGGAGAAATCTTCCACCTCCTCCTTTGATAAAAGAAGGTTATTAAGCTGCCTTGTTGGTACCCTATTCACTTAAATTCAACTTTTATTAAGCACCTATTCTGTGCAAAATATTGTGCATGTTAAGCATGGGAAATATAAAGGGAAAAATGAAGAACAATGCCTGTCCTTGAGAAACTTTCCTCCTCCTGGGAGGGAGAAACAAGAAGATAGACAAGTAAATGCAAGATAATTGGAGAAGGGTGAGTGCACCAACCCTTAGGGTTGTTGGGAAAGGCTTCCTGAAGGAGGGGCTGAGGCTTGAAAGAAGCTGGGAATTCTGGGACCCAGGGGGGAGGTGGGAAAACGTTCTAGGCTTGGGCAGCTGTACAGAGGCATGGAGCCAGGAGAGGGAAGGATGAGCTTAGTGAACTACTAATACTAAATAAGGTCTTTTGGGCTTCAGTGTTGAGTAAATGTGGAATGAGGTGGAGGAGGTGGGTCAGATCCACACTGTGTAGGACTTTAAGTTCCAAGCTCAGGAGCTTGGGTTTTATCCTAGGGGCAATGTTTCTTGAAGTTTCTTGAACAGGGGCATGGCATGGTCAGAATTGTGCTTTTGGATCTTTATCGTGGCAGCTGTGTGGAAGCATGGACTGGAGACGGGAGAGACTAGAAGTGGGAAGATCAGTTAGTAAGTTGTTGTAGTAGTCTAAGTGAGTGAGGCAAAGACAACAGATTGGAGCGACGTTGTGGAGATAGAACTGATAGGACTTGGCAGCTGATTGGATAGAGGGAGAAGAGAGTTGAGGATGAGTCCAGGGTTGCAAAACTAGCACAACTGGAAGGATGATGGTGCCTCTAGCAGAAAAAAAAAGTTTGGTGAACATATTCCCAAATTGCATCGATTGGTGCATTTTTTTCTTTAGTACAAGTTGTCTCATGTGCTCTAAGCTGTGAGTTGTGTTAGAAATCTTTTCACATTTGTTAAACGTTTGGAGTTTCTTTCCATTGTGAATTCTGTGATGGAAATCAAGGGATAAACTACTTTTGAAGGTCTTCCCACATTCTTTACACTCGGAAGGAGTCTCTCTAATATTAATTGTAGGATGTTGAGTAAGAATTAAATTCTGGGGGAAGGCCTTCCCACATTCATTATGTCATTACACCATTTTATCACAGGGTGTAATTCTTTGGTTAGAAAAAGATTTATCAAAGGAATTCTTTAATTAGCACCTCCCCAGAACATTAAATTACAAAAAAGATCTATGTGCAGCTTCTCAGCAACACATCCCATCTTTTTTTTTTTAATGTGAAAACCTCAGCATTTATTAACTAGGCACCTTCATTTTAGTGATATAAAGCCCATACTTGTCATAGTACCTTTAATATCAGTACTTGTACAGGATTCAGTAACGCAGCAAATTTCAGTACTTAAATATTCAATAAATCAGCAAATGCAGACGACTGCAGAAATCATTTCAAAAGGAACAAACTTATATGGGAAACACCAGAAAAAAACGACTGTATAATTGTAGCCCCAAACAAAGGGAAAATACACTGCCAGTTTTACTCTGGTGGATGCTAAGAACAAGGATAGCCAAGAGTAACTAGGGTATCTCCCCTGAGGGCTCCCCGAAATGCAGAGGGCCAAGTTGTATCCCATTTGAGCCCCTCCATGGAGCATGACTCTCAACTCGCTCTTCCAGAGCGATGCGGACTCCCCTTCAGGGATACAGGAACACTCCTGAGCAGTAGGGCTGTCTTTCTGCACTACCATTGGTGTCAGCCCTACACCAGCATATTCTTCTTTCTGCTTGTTAGTTGCCAGTGATCAGTGTCCCAGTTGCATTTAGCTTTTTATGGAAGTATTTACTGCAAGAACAGAAATTACAGACATTTTTCCCCAACACCCAAGGTCACACTCTCCCTTATACTCCCACTTTCGTCCATGGGGAAAGTGGGCTCATACTTAACATAATTTCTACAAGGCATAGACATAGATGGAGGAGCCAGAATCTCTTCCACTGCTGCACTGGGTCAAACAGGTCTCTCTGGCCTTCAGTTTTCATAGTCTAGCTTCTTGTATGTGTTGGCGTGAACTCCAGCTCCCTGACTTCTGGTGGCCTACTCTTTTGACCTTTCAAAGCTTACATGGTCAAAGCTGTCTTCAGTCTCCTTTACCTAAAAGTAGGAAAGAGTGGACACAGTAGAGACAGAAGCGATAACAAGCCCACGTGCACCTAGCTTCATGCTGGCTCTGGGAGTAAGAGGATCTGAGGCCCTTCCCTGGCCTGTAGGCTCATAGCACTTGAATGAACCCATCCAAGAAGGACCAAGACATACCATCTTTGGTGAGATTGATTTAGTGGCCCTCATATCATCCCAGATGGATAGACAGTGATGCTATTCAGCTCCATGTGGACTTACCACCACCCATGACCACATGTTGTACCCATAATGCCTGCCTGCCTTTTATTAAATATGTGCTGTGACAAAGGCAACTGGGCAGGGTGGTATAGAAAGATCAGAGCAGATCCATCATTATAAAGGAGATGTTCCGTTGATGGTGAAGTAGTAACGGCATCTCCATACATGAAGGGAAGAATTATGATTGTAACACTCGTATTAACTCCTGCCATCTGGAAGATAACTCGTCCCTGTGAGTAAGAGAAAAACTGTAGTGTAAAATCCTCCTTCATAACAGTAGAGCCCCCTTCACCAAGAAGGTTTTGTGAAAAATAACTCAGTAAATTAGAAGGAGGGTAGGCTGCAACAGCAAGAAGTAGTTGGGGGCATCCAGGAGAGGCACCACCTGCAGCAATCATAGCAGCTGTAAAAGCCCAGGCCTGTTTAATATGGTTACAGCCAGTGTTACATGCTCCATAGGCCCTGAGGCCATCATTATGTTTCAGCATGTACCTAATGGATGCTTATGACTGCTCTGAGTCATCTAGAAAAGGTTACATGTTCAGTATACTGCTTAAAGAAGGCATGGAGGTGTGTGGGGAGACAGGAGAGAAGACCAGATCCCACAGACTGCTCTTCTCCAAGCTTTCACAGCTGAAATCTTTAGTGAGACACCCACTATCTAAGTGAAGCACACTTCTCTCAGTGACCTGGGGGCACTGTTAATGTGGGTGTTGAAAAAGTTTAAAAAAAATTTTTTTTTAAAATGGGGGTTCTGTCACTGCAGCGAGGCTTGTAGCTTTCTCGTCCTGCCCATGTCCTTCTGTGAATCCTCTGGAGCAGTAGTTCTTAACTTCCTTGTCCCCTTTGGCAAGCTGGGGAATCCTATGAACATCTTTTCACAACAGTGTTTTGTTGCCTACATTCGTAATTGAAGGGAATGCTAAATTTCAGTTAGAGATTAGTCCAAATTAAAGTGTCCTTTTTTCCCATCCAGTTTCACAGACCCCAGGTCAAGAACCCCTGCTTAAACTGAGGTCTACAGAGTATGCTGGGCATACTTCCTCCAGGTCTTCTGACGTTGTGTCAGTAGAGTGCGTGCATTGCCGGCGGCCTGCATGACTGGCCAATGTCATCTTTCACACCACTTTTCCACATGGATTTTCATTGGTAGTGGCCAGTCCATGAGCCTCTTTGATTGCCCTTGGAACACCTATGATTTGAGTTCTTTGGAGACTGTGGTATTCTACCCTTCTCAACTGTATGGTGTTGTTGCAGTTTCATGGTGTGTTGTGGTGGCCCTGTCTCAAAGAATTCAGAGTTAGACCACCTCTAATCCAAGGATAGGCTTTTACTGAAGATTGACACCCCTCAGAAGCGAGCTAGGTTCAAAGAGGAATCAGCAACTTCAGTGAAAGCAAGATGGATTTTTATAGGGCAAAGATGCAATTACATAACATAAATTATGAATATTAAAAAGGCAGGAGGGGTATATTAAGGGATTAGGTAATGGAGAGGGGTTTGTTAAGGGATTAGATAATAAGGACGGGTCCCAGCCTCAGTGGAACTGTGCATGCAGTTATCCACAGTGCCTACAGAAAAACCCATTGGGGGGTTATGTATGTATGATAATGATATTGTAATAAGCCTTTCTACATTGTAAGTTCACCTAAATGACAGCTTTTGCTATTAGCGTACAGGTGCTTACTTAGGGAAAGTCCTTTCTATTGTTTTGGGGTCCACATCTTGCTTGGGCATCCTAGTGATGCTGCTTTCTGATAGCCCGACTATTGTCTGAGATTAGATGGATGTGGTTGTGGTTGAGTGCATGGACACACCTGCTGTTTCTGTGGGAAGTATAAGGAAATGGTCTGGGGGCAGTGGCTAGCTAGAGACAGTGGCTGGGATTCTATCACATGGACACGCCTGTTGTTTCTGTGAGAAATATGAGTTCATCACCTGTTGTCCTAGTGAGCAGTGAGGCATATATGAGGAAGTTAGAATATTGAGGTGGGGGGGGAGACAGTGGCTAGGTAGGGGAAGTGGCTATATTGAGTCTAGGGGCCTGTGGTGTGGTTAAAGCCAGATTGTGTGGTTAAATCAGGATGTGCCTGTTCTTCAATGGGGCCCATAAAGAAGTTAGAATATTGGGGTGGGGGCAGCTTTATTAGGATTCTGTCAGTGTCATAGAAAGAAGAGGCTTGGTTATCAGGACTAGACTTGTGATTTCATTGGTACAGAGAAACTCCCCCACCAATGCTAGTCAGAACCATCTCTGCAACTTCTAATCTTAGAGAGTTGCCTACATCATTGAGAAGTTAAGTGACTTGCCCAAAGACATACAGCCAGCTTGAGTCAGAGGCGGGACTTGAACCTAGGTCTTTCTGGCTTCAAAGTCATCTCTCAGTCCACTCTACCATATTGTCTCTATACTTAAAGAATGTTGGAATTAAAAACATGAATCTTTGTTTGAGGGAGAAGCTTGAAATCATTAAAAGCATCGCACAGTTTCCTAAATGCAGCTCACTCTGCTTTTTCACTTTTCAGTTCTGGGCTCATTTTATTAATTTATTATTACCCATTGTGTCTGTCCAAAATAAAGGAACTGATGGATGAGCTCTCTGGGCTGAGTGTTCAGTTGTATGTACTTTGGACAACAGAAGTTCTCCATCCACTTCATCCCAGTGTTTTAAATGTCTGTAGCCTTTTCTCCATTCATACCCAACCACTGCCTTGGATCAAGCAAGTCCTCAGCATCTTTTGCCTGGACTATTGCAGTAGCCTCTTTATTTGTCTTCTTGTGTTCAGGCTATTTTCACCCCAGTCCATCCTCCACAAGGCTGCCAAATTGTTTTTCCTTTTTTAAATAAATAAATTTTTTATTCTAGATTTGAGCATTGAATACAATAAGCATTGCACCACACAGTGAAACTGCTAGTCTCTATTATGTATAGCTTTTCCTTTTAAGTATATAATGAATTTAACATAACTTTCAAAGCTGTCATGCTTGTCCATGTATCCTTCTGGTCTTCCTTCTATTTTCTTTTGGATATTTTTAATAGTTCAGTCTTTTCTTTCTTTTCTCTTTTTATTTCCAAATTGATATTCCTAAAACATAGATTTGACCACATCATATCCTTACTCACGAGCATCAGGAGATCCTTATTACTAATAGGATAAAACTCTGACTGGCATTTAAAGCCCTTTACAATTTGGCTCTAACCATTCCATCCTTTCTGTCCTTTCCATTCCTTCTTACCCACCCTGAATTTCAGGCAATCTGGCTTACTTGTGTTTGCTCTATAAATGGCATTTCATTGTTCAGCCCTACTTTGCACAGGGTGGCTGTCCCCTATGTATGAAACACACTCCCTTCTCCCTCTACTGCTTGGGAGCCCTAACTCCTTTCAAAGTACAACTCAGATGCTGCCACCTAGGGGTGACCTTTCCGCTCAGAAAATACTCAGTTCAAATCAGTGCAATTGGATTCAACAATCCTTTGTTGAGTGCCTAGTAGACATTCAGTCTACTGAGTAGACATTCAGTAAAGGACCGTTTTGAATCAAGTTGTATTGAATCAAACTGATTTTTTTCTGAGTAGATAAATATGCACCAAATCCAATAGTAAGGAATAAAAATACAAGGTGAACTATAAATGTTAATTTGTTTTGGGGTTTTTTTGGGGCCTTGAAAAGGTTTTAAATACCTTTTTTTTTTGGTAATAATATTTTATTTTTTCCAATTGCATGTAAAAACTATTTTTAACATTCTTTTTTTGAAATTTTGAGTTCCAAATTCTCTATGTTCCTTTGTCTTCTTACCCTCCCTGAGACAGTACGTAATTTGATATAGGTTATGCAATATGCAATCATGTAAAACATATTTCCATATTAGTCATTACACATGTTAATTAGGGAAAGCATGTACGTGACTTTAATGGAAGGTCAGTGAAAAGATAAAGTTTTGTGCTTGTTTGCTACAAGGGAATTTCCCCGGACATCTCCTTTATGGGGATGGAAGCTAAACAAATCCTTCTCTGAAAGCTTTTGTAAACTCTGATTAGACATGCAGAATTATTCCTGTCTCCTCTACTCATATCTAAAATACTCTTTAAGAGCTGTATCCCTGAGAGAGGCTTCTTGTCCTTTTCTCCTTTAAGTGAAGCACATGATTTTCTTACTTTTTTTTTTTAGATATGGACATGGTTATGAAATTTTTTGTGTTGCCTGTAACAATTCAAACACCGTGATTGCCTCAGCATGTAAGGTACGAGATTTTTCTTCTTATTATTTAGTACGCTATTTGAGATCACATTTGTTTTTGGATGTCATTGGTCTGGGTCAGAACTTATGGGAGCTACTTAAACACTCAGCTTATGAATCATCAGTTCATGGGATTGATGCTGTTGCTGCTGACCTCTCTTGCTCATCATACCTTTGCCCTCCCTTCTCCCCAGTGCCTTGCTCCGTAGGTGCTGCCACAGGAGAAAGAAGTGCTCCTGCTGGGCCCCCCTTATACCTCACCACACCCTGGGACCCCTGGGACCCCTCCCCTTTCTGAACCTCTCTCACTCCACCCCAGTACCAGTTGCCCATGTTCTTTCTTTATTATTACTTTTGCTTTTTAGGCAATTGGGATTAAGTGACTTGCCAAGCTAGTAAGTATCAAGTGTCTGAGGTCAGATTTGACTCCTCCTGCAGTCCTCCTGACTCCAAGGCTGGAGCTCTGTCTACTGCACCACCTAGCTGCCTTCCATGTTCTTTCTTGTCCCAGCTTCCTTCCACTCCCACACTGTCCTAGAGCCCTTTTGGGAGCTGGGCTAGTGGGAAAGGGGCAAGTGGGAATTTCCACCACAGGGGTTGGGATTTGTAGTTGGGACTGTCAGGCTTCCCGAGTTAGAACTTGGAACTTAGTTTCCTTTAGAGATCTTGTTATACATGACTATTATGGATATATTTTTGCATGACTACACATGTGTAACCCATATCAAACTGCTTACCTTCTAAATGGGGGGGAGGTGAGGAGGAAGGAAGGGAGACTCAAATGAATGTTAAAAATTGTTTTTACATTGTAATGAGGAAAATTTTTAAAAAAAAAGTATATAAAAAAAGAAACACACACAAAGAAATCTTGTTATAAATGGTGATTAGATCATTTGTACCATTAAGCTATATTATATGTTAAATAGGCCTTTGTGGACTAGTATGAAAACTCCCTACCCTGCGCCCCCCCACCCCCCACCCCGGAAGTGTGTTTTCAGTTCCCAGTGATTGACTTCAAATGCATTTCTAGGATGCTTCCCCTTTATAACTTGTTAACTGGTTGAATTTCTTTCAGGGATTGATGGTGGGGGTGCATATGATCTGAAGTGCATCTAATAGTGTGGTTATGCCTCTGAATGAATGAAAGAAACAGGGACTGTGCAGGCTTGGGTGTCTGAATCAGTTGCAGCTCTCTGTCCAGATGTGTGCGTTTGCCATTTTGCCTTCAGTTGCTTTCTAGCTGTGGTAATTTTTCCTGTGTTTTTTTTTTCCCCACTGCTGTCCTGCAGGCAACCAAGAAGGAGCATGCTGCTGTCATTCTCTGGAGTACTGCCCTCCTGGAAGCAGCTGCAGAGCTTACTTTTCCACAACCTGACTGTGACCCAGATGGCCTTCTCTCCAGATGATAAATTCCTGCTCGCTGTTTCTAGAGATAGAAACTGGTCACTGTGGAAAAGACAGGAAGAGAACTCACAACAGCCAGGTAAAAGACAGTGGAAAACCATCCATGTGACTGTGTTTCATCTGTTTCCAGCATTGGTTGGAAAAGGGGAAGTTTAGATAATCTTGAAGTGGCTGAATTTGGAGCACCATGATTCCATGATGATGGGTTCACCACTAGCCTTGCAGCTAAAGGAAGGGCGTGAGGCTGGTAAGGTGACAGGTAGCTCAAGGGAGGGTGTGTTAAGACGGGTGAGTTATGGCTTTTATGGTTGGGACATTTTATAGACACTAAAGACGTTTTTAAAAAATCAGTTTTGCCACAAAACTTGATAAATGATATACATTCTGATCTGTAGATCTTATATGGCAGAAATATTGAGCCAGAAATACAACTAAGAATATTTAAAATTTTTTTTAAAGCATGGTAGTACTTTCAATAATTTGAAAAACTTATTTGCCAACTTTTTGGTGACTATGTCTACACATACACATCAAGAGGCAGTAAGCGACCAGAAATTATGTTGCTTTTCATCATTCTAGATATCTAATCTATAAACCCTGGGATTTCTTCCTAGCCGTAGAGAGGCATAGAGGAAGCTGCTGGATCAGTGTGTGGTGTGCTGGGCCTGACCTCAGCTTACTAGCTGCTTACTAGATACTTACTCAGATACTAACTGTATAATGGCACCTATCTTGAAAAGTTGTTGTGAGGATCAAATGAGATATTTGTTCAAAGCACTTAATACGGTGGTTGGCATATGATAGGTGTTCTATAAATGCTTACTCCCTCCTTCCTACCCCCATACCAGGAATGTGCCCTAAGACTGGGTGAGTCCATTAACTTTTTTTGTCCCAGTTTCACAGTTAGTCAAGTGAGGGTGGTACCAGAAAACACATGTCCAAGTACCTATGGCCCTAAAGGACTTATACATTTGTTTTCTTTGGTATTTACAAGTGAGCTTAAGGTGGGACTTTGTTAGGGGACAGGGACCTTGTTAGGTCCGGTGTATGCAGGTACCATTACTTGGTGCTCAGGATGTTTTGTGTTTTCAGTCTGCATCGTAACAGTTGCATGATGATGGATTCATTCACCAGGTGTATTCAGCTTAAAGGGCCCTTGGCCCTTCCCCATGTCCTCTGGTCTCTTGGCTGTCTTCTGCCTGCAGCCTTGGTTGGGCCTGGGGAAATATTTTTTTAAATTCCAAGAGGTTGCTTTCTTTCTTTCTTTCTTTCTTTTTTTAAAAAATTTATTTTTAGTTTTCAACATTCACTTCCACAAGATTTTGAGTTCCAGATTTTCTCACCATCTCTCCCTTCCCCCTACCCCAAAATGGCATGCATTCTCCCCCTTCCCCTAATCTGCCCTCCCTTCTATCTCTCCTCCCTTCTCTTATACCCTTCCCCTTCTATTTTCCTGTCGGGCAGGATAGATTTCTATACCCCATGTCCTATATTTCTTACTTCCCAGTTGCATGTGAAAATAATTTTTTTTTAACATGTGTTTTTAAAACTTTGGGTTCCAAATTTTCTCCCTTCCTCCCTCCCCACCTGCCCTCATTGAAAAGGCAAGCAACTCAGTACAGGTTATACGTATGTAATTATGCAAAACACTTCCATAGTAGTCATGTTGTGAAAAACTTAACTATATTTTCCTTAATCCTATCCTGCCCCCCCAATTTATTCTGTTCTCTCTTTTGACCCTGTCCCTCCTCAGAAGTGTTTAGTTCTGATTACCCCCACTCTCCCAATCTGCCCTCCCCTCTATCATCCCTCTGCTCGCTCTCTTGTCTCCTTCCCCCTCTGTTTTCCTTTAGGGTAAGATAGATTTCCATACCCAAATGAGTGTGTATGTTATTTCCTCCTTAAGCAAAATCCAATGAGAATAAGATTCCCTCATTCCCTCTCACCTTCCCCCATTTCCCCTCCACTGTAAAAGCCTTTTCTTGTCTGCTTTATGTGAGATAATTTACCCCATTCTACCTCACCCTTTCAAGAGGTTGCTTTCTTTTGAATGCCTTTTAAAGCTGGGCTGACACCAAGAAAACAAGTTTCTTGGTACCTGGTCTTTCAGTTTTCCTTTTTGAGAATGACCCAGTGTATTTATTTACCAGTAATTCTGAGTATTTTTATGTGGCTCACTCCTGTTATGTGCAGTTTTCCCTGAGTCTTCTAGAGATAATTGGGTGTACACATTTTAATCCGTTTGGTCTCTGGTCCTTAAGGACTTGGTTTCTCAGGAGACTATTTCAATTCCATCTTTCAAAACTCTCCTTGTAAAATGTATGCAGCAGGCATGAATATTTTGTATTTATTATTTGATAAATAGTTTGATATTTAGGCTAAATAGTTCTTGTCTGAAGAAAGAGAATTACTTCCACTGGAAACAAAAAGAAAATGATCTTGTGATAATGTACTTCTAATCATATTGTCCATGGCATCCCTGCCCCCAAATTGAACTCCTAACTAGCTGTCTCAGATGTTCCCCACTGATCACAAGAGTACTTGGTTAGCACAAATCTATCCCCGTTACTAGAAAAACAACAAAAAATATGTGTCCTACTAGTTGCAGGTCAGTTTTATTTACATAATACAAAAAATTTTAACAGTGTAGTTTCACATAAACATGTACCATACAGAAATGAGTTGCTAAGCATCATTGTCTTTAAAACATGGCTTTATAAAGGGTAAAAAATCAAATAGCTGTCTCATTCAGTAGATTATTTTTCAACTGTGGATATGTATTTTTTTCCAGAACCAGCTTTTAGTCTCTGTGCCTTCACAGACAAAAACACAGCTGTGCATACTAGAATCATTTGGTCTTGTGATTGGAGCCCTGATAGCAGATATTTCTTCACTGGGAGTCGTGACAAAAAGGTGATTAAAAAAAAATTGTTCAATCTTATAAGACTTTCTCTAAAGAGCTTGAGGCACTGTCATGAAAACTTTTTAACAAAGAGTGCTCAGGCTAAGGGATAAACTAAGGGATAGAAAGTACTAGAAGAGGGGATAAAGGGAGAAGCAGGAAAAGGAAGAGAAGGAGAGAGAGAAAGAGAGAGAGAATCAGACATTCTTTCTAGTTGAAAATGACGACAAGAGTCATAGAATTTTGAAGCTAGACAGGACCTGGCAGACACATAGTCCACAGTAGACACTTAGCTGCTAGTTGACTGCCCAACCAGCAGAATCCCCACTGTCACGTCACTGACCAATGGGTGTCTAGCCTCTGCTCCAGAGATTTCCAGGGATGAGAATACTCCTCACCTGTCTTGTCAGCCTGCTCAGCTTTTGGCTGGTTCGGACTGTTGGGAAGGTGTTCCCGACAAGCCTACGTTGGCTTCTTTTTAACTTCCACTAAATGCTCTTGTTCTTGCCCTTTGGGACCACACAGAACTTCGAGTCCCTCTTGTCACAACAGCCCTTATCATCGGCCCTCCTGAGTCTTCTCTTGTGCAGGGTAAACATGTGCAGCCCCTCCTAACAACCCTTCTCTGAGGTGGACTCAGGCTCTTCACCGTCCTGGTTCCCCTGCAGCTCGTCATTGTCTTTGTTAAACTGTGATGCCCCGGGCAGAACCAGGCTCCAGGTGTGATCGGACTGTGGCAGAATGCAGAGGGACTTTGAGGAGACAATGAGACAATAATTGTAAAGTGCTTAGCACAGTGCCTATGCACAGTATAAGTGTTCGCTGTTATTATTCTTGGCAGCAGTGCCTTCTTGACACTAGCCATGATGTCATTAGTTTTTTGGGGGGCTGTCATGTCATCCTGCTGAGTCGTACTGGGCTTAGAGTTCACTGGAACCTCTAGATCTTTTTCAGAGAACCTGTTGTCTAACTGTTCCTCTTCACACACACTCATCTTGTGCACGGAAGCTGATTTTTAATACCAGGTATAAAATTTTACATTTATCTTTCTTGAATTTCATCCTTCAGCTTCATCCCAGTGTTCCAGTCTGTCAGGATCTTTTTGGGTCCTGTTTGTCACCCGGTGTGTCAGCCATACTTTTCAAGTTGTGTGAGCAATCAGTAAAGTGCCTTGTATGTGTTAGGCACTGTGCTAAGCAGAGGTAAAAGTGAAATAATCTCTGCCCTCAAGTAGCTGATCTATTGTGTAAAAATAGCACAGACTTATAAAAGGATAGAGAGTGGACCTGTAATTTCATTGTTACAGAGAAATGCCAGGTGCAGAAACTCTCCCAATGCAGGGCAGTACCTTCTTTGCAAATTAAATAAATAAAGAAAATTGCCCAGAGCACTGAGAGGTTAAGAGATGTTCTGGTCTCTGTTACATAGCCTATAAGTGTCGGGGCAGGACTGAAACCCAGGTCTTCCTGATTTCAAGGCCAGCTCTCTACCCATTGCACAACACTGCCTCCGTGTACATAGAAAGGCACCCACAGAAGCTGGGGGAAGGGTGGAACTAGTAGTTGGAGGGATTAGGAGAGGCTTCACATAGAAAGAAGGTGCAAAAGAGTCTAGAAGAAAATGTAAAATTCTAAGACATAGAGGGCAAGGCACATAACCTGTCCAGGCCTCTTCTTCCTTAACTGTACACTAAGGAGGTTGGACTAAAATGACCTCTAATTCTAAATTAACAACTGTTTGAAAACCCAGAAGAAATCACTCTTGGATACTGATCTAGATCCCCATCACCAGAAGAGATGGACATTTGGGAAAGAAGACCCTCCAGTAGTATTTATGATTCTTCCTGAAAACAAAGCTTGTCCTTATATCTGAGGATAAAGGCTGGACTGTGATCAGATAGCTGGCTTCCATTACCTCTGTGTTATCCTAACCCTAACCCTAACCCCAGGGATCTTTGCTTGGCTGATGCTATTTATTGTTCTTGTCAGTGACTCAGATAAAGGCTCGTGCTCCTCACATCTCCTCTCCATGGGGAATTCCAGCCCAGTTCCCCTTTAATTTCTTTTTTTGCTTCTACTTAAGTGGAATCTGGATTAGAAGATGGGTCCATGTACATTTTCCAAGAAAGCACGTATACAAACCTTTCCTTGATTAGATCATCATGTCTTACAAAATCTCAGCAGATCAAAAGACTTTTCCAGAGCTTAGAACAGCAAGACCCATTCATTTTTAGTAGCACCTGGCAACGTCCCTCCATCTTTATAAAGTAAACTGAGTGAGAAGTAGGGTAGGTAGGGTTTCATCTCCTTCAGTTTTCTGTTGTGTAACTTAATCATGTTGGGTGTAATATTGTGAATTTTCAGAAACATTAGCCGCAGCGTATGTAAATTTAAGTATGAAAAAAGGGTCAAATATGAATTGAAAAAAAATCATTTGTGTCCCTGTACCTTCTGTTCCTCAGAGCACCTGAGAAAGGGCTTATTTGTGGAATATCTATTCCAGAAGAAACCTGTAGGGAGCATCCCAAGGGAGAAGAAAAATGTTTTTTTTCCCTGTGGACTTGTCCGTGACCTCAGATGTCAAGGATATTGTTCTACCATACACAGCTCTGTAATTTGTTCGTCTGTGTGTCTGGCTTAGGTTGTAGTCTGGGGTGAGTGTGATTCCGCCGGTGCTACAGAAGAAAGCCGCATCTGTAATATCGGGCCCTGCTCTTCAGTACTGGATGCAGGCGATGCAGTCACCGCCATCAGCGTCAGCCCTGTACTCACCCTTGCCAGAAGGTATGGTTGCGTTCTTAGATTTTACTTTAAAGAGGAGAACATTTTAGTTCTCACTTATTCGTTGTAAGGCCAAACTCTGAACTGGGCAGCAGTGTTGCTTGCCTTCCTGGTATTTGTTCCTCTTCTGACTTCCTTTGTGAGGACTCCTGGCCTTTCCGAGTTGTCTCCCAGCTTTCCCAGCAGAGGCTAAGAATCAAATATAGGCATTGTTTTCTTTTAGAGGTGACTGGTTCTTTTAGATCCTGGTAAGAAAGTGCTTGCAAATTGGTTGTTAAATCCTACTGTTGTTGAGCTTTGATGCTCAATTAACACCTTAAATTTAGGAAGTGACGTTGGTGATAATAGAAGTAATTTTAATACTTGTTGCTATGTTTTTTTTTTTTTAGATATATTGTTGCATTAGGATTAGAGTGTGGAAAGATCTGTTTGTATACGTGGGAGGAGACTCTCCAGAAACCGGCATCTTCAGATTGGACCAAATGCATAGAAACAAATCATAGGTATTTCTGTGTCCCACTCCCTACAGACAATATTTGTTTTCTTTGACTTGAACAAAAGTTAATGTGTTTTGTGTAGTAAACTATATCCAACTTTCACATGGAGAGGCACATGCGGAGACCCAGGTGCAGAGAAGTGATTGAAACTCTTCTTTCTTCAAGAACATAATAATACACTCCATTCCCAAAATACTTTCTTCCTCCCATCAGTCAGATTGTTGACAGCAGTCTGACAGAAATAGGATCTATCCCAGACACCTAGAGTCCAGGAGAGACAGAGACAGAAAAAGGGAGAATGGGAGATATTGGGGGCTTTTTGCTCGGCACAAAAGATGGGGTGACTAGGTAGGAGAATTCACTTTTTCATTGCTACTCTTAATACTTGGAGCCCTCCTTTTTGTTTTGACCTAGGTCTAGCAGTAGGATCTTCGGACATTTTAGGCATACATTTTTTTTTAGCATACATTAAGTGGTGCATATTGAGGTGAAATCTGAATTTATTTTGCAGTTATAATTTACAAAGATACATTTTTGTGTCACGACTTTTCTATCTTTATTACAGCCAAAGTCACACACTCACTGTCAAAAAACTGTGCTGGAGGAATTATACTGGAAGAGCTGGACATGATGACCCAGACAGCAGTGAATGGTTACAGCTGGCAAGCTGTGGAGAGGATAACTGTGTCAAAATATTCAATGTTAACAGATACACACTTTAGCTAAAGTAGAAAATTTACATTAAAAAAGTGTAAAAACCTCCATCACTTGCTTCAGTTTCACATTTTGAAAATTTTTATATTATTTAAAAAAGATAATTATGTTTTTGTAATATCTAAAAACAGCTTTGATAATATAGTACTATCTGAATATTTATTTGTAAATAAATTTTCTTTACCTTCATAATTTAATTTGAATTTCATTTTTATGATTATGCTTAACACTTTATTTAGGGGCCAATTATCCTATTTGTGGGTTATTCAGATCCATTTGTTCTTCCCTCATCCTGCCTGTCTCAAACTTTCTTTCATTTTATTTTTTTTATAATTAATTAGTTCATTTTTAGTTTTCAACATTCACTTCCATAAGATTTTGTTTCGAATTTTCTCCCCCTCCCTCTGCCCCCCAAGATTGCAATCTGATATAGGCTCTATGTAGACGTTCGTATTAAGCATATTTTCCCATTAGTCATGATGTAAAGAAAAATTAGAACTAATGGGAAGAACCACGAGAATGAAGCAGTAAAACAAAACAAAGGAAAAGGAGAGCAAACAGTATGCCTCCACCTGCTTTCAGACTCCAGAGTTCTTTCTCTGGATGTGGATGGCATTTTCTATTGTGAGTCTTTTGGAGTTGTCTTAGAACTTTCTTTCATTTTAAACCTCTTCTTTTTTCACTCCTATCTTCTGGCACTTACTGAAATCTGGCTCCCTCTGGATGACACTGCTTCCCTTGACACCCTTTCCCCTATTAGTTATACTGTCTTCCCTTCCTTCTCTTAATCCTTTGGTGAAACAGTTCAATTCTACCCTCGGATCCCTCGTCTTACCTTGCCAAAGGCCCAACCCTGGATTACTCCTGTCATCCACCACCTTCACTTCCATGCCTGTGCTGCTACTAAACAGATCTATCACAAAGCCGTGCTGATTGGGACCACTACAGATTTATGTGATTTAACTACAACTGGGCCTTCACAGCAGTATTGCAATCATTCTCCTCTTCCCGAGCGTGACAGCAGCTTGCTCTCTCTCTCATTTCCATTCTCTTATATTGTCTGTCTCTGTCTGTCTCAGCTCCTTCTCTGCTGCCTACAAACATGCCCATGTCTCCCCATTCTTAAAAGCCCTCCTAGCTGTCATCCTGTATCTCTCCTCCCATTCGTGACTAAACTCCCCAAGGAGGTTGTCTGCACTTGCTTCTGCTTCCTCCACTCCCATTCAGTTCTAAAGCAATATGGCTTCAGCCTCATTAATCATCTGAAACTGCTCTCTCCTAAGTCAACAATGATCACTGAGTTGTCAAATCTAAGGACATTTTCATGATCCTCATCCTCCTTGACTTCTCTGCGCCCTTTGACGCTGTCAATCACCCCTCTTCCCCCATGTGCTCTCTCCTCCTTAGCATTTTATGACAACATTCTCTCCTGGTTTTTCTCCTACCTGTCTGGCTGATCCTTCCCAGTCTCCTTGGCTGGATCTTTGTCTAGAATATGCCCATTTACTGTGGGTTTCTCCATCCATGGCCCTCTTCTCTTTTTCCTCCATGTTATCTTGGTTGGTCATCTCATTTGTTCTCATAAATTCAGTTGTCGTCTCTGCCCATGATTCCCAGAGCTATGTCTAGCCCTAACCTGTCTTCTGAGCGCCCGTCTTGCATCACTTTTCTCATAAGAATCTCAGATCAAGAACTGAAGTCATCTTTTCCTCCACATGCTCTCCTCTTCCAGACTTCCCTATTATTGTTGCTGGCAGTGCCACGCTCCCAGTTACCCAGGCTTAAAACTTTGGTGTTATCCTCAACTCCTCTGGCCCTCAGCCCATGTGTCCTTGTTTTTACCTTTACTACGTTTTTCATCTGTGTCCCCCATTTCCACTCATGTAACCACCACCCTATTTTAGACCCTGGACTATTGCAGTTGCTTAATAATTGGTCTCCTTGTGTCAATTTTCTTCCTGCTCCAATCCATCCTGCAAAGTGATTTTCCTAAACCAGGGATGGGGAACCTGTGGCCTGGCATATGTGGCCTTCTAAGTCCTTGGCTACTGCCTTTTGACTGAGTCCAAATTTTACAGAACAAATCTCTTATTAAGGGGATTTGTTCTGTGAAGTTTGGATTCAGTCAAAGAGCCATACCCAAAGACCTAGAAGGCCACATGTGTCCTCCAGGCCACAGGTTTCCCATCCCTGTCCTAAAGCATAGCTATGGCTAGATTACTTCCCTACTCAGTAAATTCCAGTGGCTCTATATTACCTCCAGCACCAAATATAAATTTCTCTGGCATTTAAAGCTTTTCATACACTGACCCTTTCCTACCTTTCTGGTTTTCTTACACTTACACTCTGCATGCATCTGGTCTTCTTCCTGTTGCTTGCAAATAAATGACTCTCATCTCTCCCATTTGGCACTGACTGACCCTCATAACCTGGAATGCTCTCACTCACCTCCACTTTATTTCTCTGGCTTCCTTAAAGTCTTAAGCCCTTAAGTCCTTCCTTCAAGCCCTACAGCTAGTGCCTTTACCCATGTGATTTCCTCCCATCTGCTTTGGCATAGTGGATAGAGTACTGGGCCTGGAGTCAAGAAGACCTGAGTTCAACTCCATCCTCAGACATTTACTAGTTTTTTGACCCTGGGAAAGTCACTTAGCCTCTGTCTGTCACAGTTTCTTCAACTATGAAATGGGAATAATAATAGTACTTACCTAATAGAATTAATGGAGACAAAAGTGCTTAGCATAGTACCTAGCACACTTAATAAAACACTTCTTTCATTCCCCTTCTCTTTATATTGTATGTACGTAGATCTTTACGTATCTCCCCCATTAGATTTTGAGTTCCTGGAGGGTAGGTACTGTTTTTAACCTTTGTATCTTCCGGGATGTAGCACAGCGGCTGGTAATAAGGGTTTAATAAGTGCTTTTTGATTGATCATTACTTGAGAACTTTTATTTACTGGTCCTAATTTTGTGTCTTGGAGCTGTGTAGAGTAAGTTTAACTTTTTGAGGCTTAGGGAGTTTAAGCGACTTGGCCAAGATCACACAGGGGAAGTCAGGCAGGATTTGAACTAGGTTCTCTGACTATTCTCATTGTAAGTAAAGTTGGAGTGGTTTGCCATTTCCTTCTCCAGCTCATTTTACAGATGAAGAAACTGAGGCAAACAAGTTAAGTGATGTGCCCAGGGTCACACAACTAGTAAGGGTCTGAGGTCAGAGTTGAAGTAGGGAAGATGAATCTTCCCAACTCCGGGCCCCAAACTGCACCATGGCGCCACTTACCTGTGATTTGGGGGGATGTCTGCTCTGAGCATGTGAAGATTCTCTAGCAGAATGGACGAATGAGAACAATTTCTTCCAATGGCTGTGAGGGTGGCTGAAGAAGGCCCTGTGGAATGCTTAGAACTCGGTCAACACTGAAGACTCCAAGGGCACTCACTGCACACTGGGCCATCACCAGTTGTCGACTTTAGTCTGGCCACTGGACTTTGATGATTGGAAGAGAGAAATGACAACTTTGTGCAGCTCGGCCTCCCTTAAATCCAATTCACCCACAAGTCAAGACATCATTCTGTGATGTCGTTGGTCCTCTTTGAAAAGGAAGAGCAAACAACAACAACAGGAAAAGTTGGAGGTTTTCTTAGTTGTGAGCTTCAGTTTATATGATAGGATGATATTCTGCCTCCTGATGAGACAACAAGATGGTCTGGTGAATGCAAATTGAATAATAACCCAAATGGAGACTTTAGGCAATCGTCTTCATAAATCTGGTATAGATCAGTAAGTTTGCCAAGCCACTGATCCCAGAGCCTTCCTTATCCTACACAGACCATATGGACCTGAAATTTCTTTGTATGTCTTATGAGGAATGTGGATTCAAAGTGAGCTGGGTTGTTTGGATTTGGTCTGATCTCAGTTTCTTTCTGGTCTAGCCTCAAGGGCTTGTATTATGTTGAATTCATTCCACTATTATTCACTAATATTGAGTATATTCCAGAATAGACCCAAGGTAGAATACAAATCTCTAAGGTTTTCTCAAGGTAAACAGCCTCTTGATTGGAAGGTTGAAATCTAACTTATACTTGGTTAATGAATACTTTGCTATTACATCAGGTTCTCAGATTTATTTATTTCTACCCACTGTAAGCTGTCCGGAAATTCTTTGTTGGATTATCATCCATTCTAGTCAATGAGACTTAATATGCATCTAGCTAAATATATATATGTGTGTATGTGTGTGTGTATGTGTGTGTATATGCATATATACACACACATACACACATATCTGTGTATATATATATCACATATATAATAGAATTTTGATTTTTTTAAAAAAAATTTCACATTTCCAAGAATGTTGTCTTTTCAGTGGTGTTTCACTTTGTGACCCCATTTGGGGTTTTCTTAGCAAAAATACTGGAGTGGTTTGCCATTTCCTACTCTAACTCATTTCGCAGAAGAGGAAACTGAGGTCACACAGCTAGTAAGTATCTGAGACGGGATTTGAACTCAAGAAGATGAGTCTTCCTGACTCTAAGCTTCAAGCCAGCAATCTACCCACTGCACCACTTAGCTGCCTTTCCCAGAATGAGATGTGAATATCTGAGCATGGCTAGTGTGTGAATTAGTTTTGACTCCGTTTCCTCACCTGTAAAATGGGTATAATAATAATAATGCCTACCTCCCAGGGTTATTATGAGGACCAAATGAGATAATAATTAATTGTAACGAGCTTAGCACTATGCCTGGCATGTAGTAAGTGCTATAGAAATAAATAATATATAAAGCTATTGTTATTAATAAGTTTGATCAGACCAAGATAATTCTGAAGGACTTGTGATGAAAAATGCTATCCACCTCCAGAAAAAGAACTGATGTAGTCTGAATGCAGACTGAAGTGTAGTTTTTTTTTAAATTTTATTCATGGTGGGTTTTTTCATTTGTGAGGCTTTTTAAAAATTGTTCTACAGAGGAGGTGTGGAAGGGAGAGATAAGCATTTATAAAAAAATGTTAAAAACAAACTTTAGGAACAGCTAGGTGGCGCAGTGGATAGAGCTCAGGCCCTGGAGTCAGGAGGACCTGAGTTCAAATGTGGCCTGACACATGATATTCACTAGCTATGTGACCCTGGACAAGTAACTTAACATCAATTGCCTCACCAAAAAAAAATAAATAAATGAAATAAATTTTTTTTTTAAAAATCACATTTCTTGCTAGGGAAGGTGGCCTAGCCATACCAGATCTTAAATTGTATATAAAGCAAGCAATCATCAGAACTACTTGGTACTGGCTAAGAAATAGAGTGGTGGATCAGTGGAATAGGTTAGATACACAAGATACAGTAGTCAATGACTATAATAATCTACTGTTTGATAAACCCAAAGACCCCAGCTTCTGGGATAAGAACTCACTATTTGACAAAAACTGTTGGGAAAACTGGAAAAGAGTATGGCAGAAACTAGGCATAGATCAAAATCTTACACAAACGCCAAAATAAAGTCATGAGTTAGATATAAAGACTGAATATCATAAGCAAACTGGGAGAGCGAGGAATAGTTTACCTGTCAGATTTATGGAGAAAGGAAGAATTTATGACCAAACAAGAGATAGTGAACATTATGAAATACAAAATGGATAATTTTGATTCCATTAAATTGAAAGGTCTTAGCACAAATAAAGTCAATGCAACCAAGATTAGGAGGGAAGAAGAAAACTGGGAAAGAATTTTTACAACCAGTGTCTCTGATAAAGGCCTCATTTCTAAAATATATAGAGAACTGAGTCTAATTTATAAGAATGCAAATCATTCCCAAGTAGATAAATGGCCAAAAAATATGAACAGTTTTCAGACAAATAAAGCTATTTATTGTCATATAAAAATGCTCTAAATCACTATTGATTTGAGAAATACAAATTAAAACAACTTGGAGGTACCACCTCCCAGTCAGATTGACTAATATGACAAAACAGAAAAATGATAAATGCTGGAGAAGATGTGGGAAAATTGGAACACTGGTGCATTGTTGATGGAGTTGTGAACTGATCCTACCATTCTGGGGAGTAATTTGGAACTATACCCAAAGGGCTATAAAATTGTGCATACTCAGCAATAGTACTTCTAGGGTTATATCCCAAAGAGATCATACAAATGGGAAAAGGACTTACATGTACAAAAATATTTATAGCAGCTCTTTCTGTGCTGGTAAAGAATTAGAAATTGAGGGGATGCCCATCAATTGGGGAATGGCTGAATAAGTTGTGGTATATGAATGTAATATAATATACTATTATGCTACAAGAAATGATGAGCAGGTAGACTTCTGAAAAACCTGGAAAGACTTGTATGAACTGATGCTGAGTGAAATGAGCAGAACCAGGAGAACATAGTGACAGCCACATTGTGTGATGACTGACTTTGATAGACTTGGCTGTTCTCGGCAATGCAAGATCTAAGACAACTTCAAAAGACTCGCAATAGAAAATGCTATCTATATACAGAGAAAGAACCATGGAGTCTGAATGCATATGGAAGTATACTATTTGCTCTCCTTTTGTTGTTTTGATTTATTGCTTCATTCTCATGGTTCCTCATCAATTCTAATTCTTCTTTACATCATGACCAATGGGAAAATATGCTTAATATGTATATGTAGAGCCTATATCAGATTGCATGCTGTCTTGGGGAGGGGAGAGGAAAGAGAGGAGGAGTAAAACCTAAAGCTCAAAATCTTATGGAAGTGAATGTTGAAAACTAAAAATAAACTTTAAAAAATCACATTTTTATAAGTACATTATGGTTACAGACCACTTTTCATCCATTATCACATTTGATCCAAGCATATCGGATCACTTATATTTGGTTTGGAAATGTTGCTTTGTACTTCTGCTTTAAATATGATGCGTCTCATGTTCTGGGCATTCATAACATTTCAAAGAAAATAAAACAGCCACATTTGGAGTCATGAATTGGCCCAGCGACTCTAGAAAGCAGTTTGGAACTATGCTCAGAAAATTACCAAGCTATACATTCCCCTTGACTCAGCTATACCATATGAAACCTGAAATGTGCAAATTTAGACATCTCCATTCTGACTTTATACGGACTATTTGTGCCTGATTTGTGGTAGAGCCTTCCTACCTTATATTGGTCTGATCAGCCACAGTTGCACACACTGTACCTTGACCCCAACATAGAGATGTCATTTTGGTCCTCTTTGAGCACAAAGAACAACAATTAACCAACCACTACTAGGTTTGTGCTCCAAAGAAATCAAAGAAAGAGGAAAAGGACCCCCATTTGTTTAAAAGCATTTATAGCGGTCTTTCATGGAAGCCCCAAATTGAAAGCTCAAGGGGTATTCTCTTTTGGAGGATGACTAAACAATTGTGGTATATGCATGTAATGGAATAATATTGTGCCATAAGAAATAATGAAATGGACAACTTCAGAAGAAACTGGGAAGACCTCTGAATTGATGTAGATTGAAGTGAACAGAAGTAGGAGACCAGGATAACATTGTAGAGAAAAACAACTTTGAAAGACTTTAGAACTCTGATTAGTGCAATATTAGTCATAAGTCCAGAAGATTGAAGATGAAGCATATCGGTCCCTTCCTGACAGAGGTGATGAACTTAAATGCAAAAACACATACATTTGTAGACATGGCTAATGTGGGAATTTGTTTTGCCAGACTATGTAGCTATATATTGAGGACTTTATTTTTCAGGTTTTGTTTTTGTTTCCAGGTTCACTTAGTGGATGGGGTGTAATGGGAAAATTAGATTAATTAAAAAAAACTTCTAAAAAAGAGCCATACTTGGAAAACTTTACACAGGAAGAGCTAAAAAGTTGTTCAGTTTCCTTCTGTTTGCCTCAATTTCCTCGTCTGTAAAATTGGCATAATAATAGCATCCACCTCTAAGGGCTGTTGTGAGGACCAAATGAGATGATAGTTATAAAGTGCTTAGCACCATTCCTGGCAAACAGTAAGCACTATATAACTATTAGCTATTATTATTAATATGTTTGATCAGACCCAGACAGTTCTAAAGGACTTATGATGAAAAATGCTATCCACCTCCAGAGAAAAAATGGATGGAGTCTGAATGCAGATTGAAGCATACTTTTACATTTTCCTTTGCTTTTCTTGATTTTTGGTCTGAGTTTTCTTTTACAACATAACTAATATGGAAATGTTTTTCATGACTGCACCTGTAAACCTATATCAAATTGCCAGCCTTTTCAATGAGGGGAGAGGAGAGGGAAGGAGAGAGAGAATCTGGAACTCAAAATTTTAATGAATGTTAAAAATTTTGTTTACATGTAATTTAAAAAAAATGAAAATTAAATACAATTTTTTTTAAAATAAGTTAAATCAGATAGCTACTATTTTGTATTAGGAACTTAGATTTTTCAGTTTCTAAGATATACACACACCCACAGCTTTAGAGAATACTGATGACAAGTAGGACATATGTGTGAATGCAGTGAAAATACCTACTAGAAGACTGAACAGAATAATAGACACCTTTCCCAGGTTATTCTTGGATACTCTTGACGAGATATAGTGGAGCTCATGGGTAGGCAGAAAAAGAGAGTTTTTGAGTCTCTAAGCTCTCGGTAAAGAGAGAAGGTTAGTGACTTTGGGTTTCTTTCCAAGTCATTGAGGAAAAAGGAAAAAACAAAACAAAACAACAAAACATCCATCCAACCACTCTCCCCAAACAAGCATCAATAAAAAGGGAAAAGTCTACTCTTCACCATCATTCCCTGCCTCAAATTGCTTCAATTCTTCAACATAAATAAAATTTTCAAACTTCATAGTACATAGATATTATTGGCACTCACTTTCCCATGGTAAGAATTTTTTTTTAATTCTTTGTTCTAGCATATTTCTATATTCAATCTAGCCTTGCTAACATTTGAGTTTTCTCTAGATATACAAATTGGATAGCTGCACAAAAGATCACTTCAGAATACTTAGGTATCTTCTTCAAAGATGAGCCTAATTTGCTGGAGGTAGGGCATGAGAGAGAGAGAGGAGAGGGGAAAAGTCCATGATTTGTTTGCTGTCTAGTTTAGCTAAAGTATAGAGTGAAGAGAAGTAACAGAAGAAGAAACTCAGTAGACTCTTTCATGAGTTGCTATAACCAAAAAACCATCACCTATTAGCCAGCCTAGTGGTGATGTCTCACGTAGATGATAAGGCCCAGATGAAGCTCATACAGTTTGGTAGACCCTGCCATAGCTTGTGGTTTACTGGCAGTGCACGGGAAACTGATGTTTCACCTCCTTGCCATGCATGATGAGGCATTGTAAATAGATTTTTAGTGGAAGAATATGGGCATTGCTGTACTTAAAAAAAAAGTTATTATCTTCACTAAAGTCACAACCCATTGTTGGAATGAACTTTCCCCATTCTCCAGGGTAATAATGATCATTCTTGAGCCTTACATTTTAGGTATTTTCAGCCTATTTGTTTTCTTTCCCATTCTTTTTTTTTTTTTTTGCCTTTCTCTTAAGCTTAAATCCCTTCCATTAAATCTAAAAGCTGACTTAAACAGGTGGCCAGAGGAAATATTCTCATGGTCCTCCAGTGATACCACCCATTGGCTCTTTGTTCTTTTGATCAGGTACAAATCATTTACTCTGAGTTTCGTGCCATTGACCAGCTGCCTATGCCTACATCTTTTCCCTGTTCCCCAAGGACCACCACCCCGCCCCTCCCTCTTCATTTTGACAATGCATTTATTGTTTGTGCACATCCTAATGACTGATTGCTGTACCACTCCCACTGCAAATGTTTCATGGATATAAAGGCAAGATCTCTATGTGAACATTACTTCCTGGGAGCAAGTTAATTTTTTTTTTGAAGGAGGCCCACTAAATCCCTTCTCTAATTAGCTTAAAAAAACTCAACTACCAGCCAACAAAATTTCCAAGACTTTTAACAAATGGGTGAATAGGAGAGGGAGGATTATTTAATGAAGACCTGCACATACATGGGCTTTCAGGGAAAATTTTCTCTTAACATTCAAATGAATAAAAAATTACTTTTGAAAATTAAGAATATGATTTTAAGACACAAATATACAAGTGTTCCTACAAAAAAGATGAAGATTAAATTATTCTCTTACTTGGCACAAGGTCACTTGAGTGTCAAAGAGAGGAGCGATGCAGCCTTTGCATAGAGAGGAAGGAGTGACAGAATCTCTGTTCTGGCTATCAGAAAAAGAAAATGGCAGATAGTAAGTGGTGAGAGAGACATAGGATATTTATGAGAAACAATAAGACAACCAGTTTGATTAGATTATAATGTGTGTGTGAAGAGTAGTAAAGTGTAATAACCCTGGAAAGACTAGGTGGATCCAGGCTGTGAATTTCAGTGAAGTGATGAGGTCAAAGGACAGATTGCAACTGGTGGAGAACTGAATGAGAGAAGAAGAGGTGGAGGAAAGCTCAGTGGCTCAATGGATAGAGCACCAGGCCTGGGTTAGGAAGGCCTCAGACACTTCCTAGCTGTGTGACCCTGGGCAAGTCACTCTTGCCTCAGTTTCCTCATCTGTAAAGTGAGCTGAGAAGGAGATAGCAAACTACTCCAGTATCTTTGCCAAGATTGAACAACAAAGAGCGTTTTCTGGAAGTTTGGCCGTGAAAAGTGGCTATTCTCAAGACTGACCTGCTCTCCTCGTGTTCTCAGCCCATTTCTTCCCACCTCCTCTGGAAGCTTGTCATTCTATCCTTTTTCATCTTCAAGCTCTCCCTTTCCACAGGCTCCTTCCCTAATGATAACAATAACTAATATTTATGTAGCTCCAATTATGTGCCAGGCATTGTGCTAAGTGCTTTACAATAATTAGCTCCTTTAACTCTCACAATGACCCAGGCAGGTAGCTGCTATTATTATACCCATTTTACAGATGAGGAAAGTGGGATAAACAGAGGCTAAGTGACTTGCTAAGAGTCACACAGCTATTCAAATTCAGGTCCAGCTTTCTAATTGTTCCCTTTGCAATCTGCAGGCATACTCAGGAATCTCTCATAATTAGAAACCTTCACTTGACCCTCCCATCTCTTCAAGCTATCTTCCCAGATCTCTCTTCCTTTTCATTGCCAAGTTCCCATGAAGTTTTCTATTCTCAGTTCCTCCACTTTCTTCACTAATCATTCACACTTCACTATCCATTTTCAGCCCTTTGCAATCTGGCTTTAGATTCTCACTACTCAACTGAAGTAGTTCTTTTTTTTTCCATATTAAACATATTTCCACATTAGTCATGTTATGAAAGAAGACTCAGAACAAAAAGGAAAAACCACAAGAAAGAAAAAAAAAAGAGAAAATGGCGTGCTTTGATCTGCATTCAGATTTTATAGTTCTTTTTCTGTATGTGGATAGAATTTTCCATCATGAGTCTTTTGGAATTGTTTTAGATCCTTGCATTGCTGGGAAGAGCCAAGTCTATCAAAGTTGGTCATCACACAATGTTGCTGTTATTGTGTACAATGTTCTCCTGGTTCTGCTCACTTCACTCAGCATCAGTTCTTGTAAGTCTTTCCAGGTTTTTCTGAAATGTGCCTGCTCATCATTTTTTATAGCACAATAGTATTCCATTACATTCATATATCACAACTTGTTCAGCCATTCCCCAATTGATGGGCATTCCCTCAATTTTCAATTCTTTGCCACCACAAAAAGAGCTGCTATAAATATTTTTGTATATGTGGGTCCTTCTCCCCCCTTTTGATGTCTTTGGGATATAGACCTAGCAATGGTATTGCTGGATTGAAGGGTATGCACATTTTTATAGCCCTTTGGGCATAGTTCCAAATTGCTCTCCAGAATGGTTGGATCAGTTCACAACTCCACCAACAGTGCGTAAGTATCCCAGTTTTCCCACATCCCCTCCAACATCCATCATTTTTCTTTTTTGTCATATTAGCCAAGGTGTGAGGTGGTACCTCAAAGTTGTTTTAATTTTCATTTCTCTAATCAATAGTGATTTAGAGCAATTTTATGTGACAATTAATAGCTTTGATTTCTTTGTCTGAAAACTGTTCAAATCTTTTGATCATTTATCAATTGGGGAATGACTTATATTTTTATAAATTAGACTCAGTTCTCTGTATAGTTGAGAAATGAGGCCTTTAGCAGAGACACTGGCTGTAAAAAAATTTTTCCCCAGTTTTCTGCTTTCCTTCTAATTTTGGTTGCATTGGTTTTGTTTGTGCAAAAAACTTTTTAATTTTATGTAATCAAAATAATCTATTTTATATTTTGTAATGCTCTCTATCTCATGTTTGGTCAATACATTCTTCACTTATCCATAGATCTGACAGATAAACTGGAATGAGCATACTTAAGCTTTGTTTTGGAGACTGTCCTAAAGTTATTGCAATGTGAGGATAATAAATCAGACATGGGCAGAGAGAAAAGCCTGCCCTTCATCTCCTAGCCAATGAATCAAAGTCCATATGAGTATAGAGAGCACTCTCCCTTGGTAGGTACCCTGGGCCATGGGTAAAACAGATAGTTCTCATATGTATGTTTCCAACTCTCATTCTTATCCTGAGCCTATAACCCCAGATTACTAACTGCTTGTTGGACATTTATACGAATATTCCATAGGCATCTCAGGTTCAACATGTCCAAAACAGAATTCATTATTGTACCCTCAAAATACACCACTTTCTCTAACTGTCCTGTTTCCATCAATAGTATGACCATCCTTCTAGTCTTCCAGGTTTATAACCTTAGAATCTTACTCTTTTCCACCCAACATATCAATCAGTTGCCAAATGCTTTTTGATTCTATAATTCCACAATATCTCTTGTATCCATCCTGTTGTCTCTATTTCAACCATCACCACCTTGATTCAGTGCCTTATCCTCTCTCACCTATATCATTGCAATAGCCTCCTAATTGGTCTTCCCATTGAAATAGCAAGTTTCTCCCTTCACCAGTCTGTCATCCACAAAGCTGCCAACTTGATAGTTATAAAATCCAAGTCTGAACAAGAAGCTTCAATAGTTTCTTATTTCCCCTAGGATTAAAAATTCCAGCATATTTGTTTGATTTTTAAAGTCCTTCATAATCTGGCTTCAAGATATCTTCCCAGACCGATTTCACATTACCTTCCCTACCCTCTACATTGTAACTGGACTGACCCTACTTGGTCTTTCTTATACATGGGATTCTACATCTTCCCTCAGTGTCTTTGTCCAGAATGTCCTCTCTTTCAGTGTCTTTGCCTAGAACGTCCTCTCTTCATCTCTACCCTGTTACTTGCTTCTTTAAAAGCACAGCTTGGTGCTACCATCTACAGGAGAGAAGGTCCTTCTTGATATCACTAATTATTAGTGCTCCCCTTGGAAATTATATTGGATTTACCATATATATTTCTTATGTGCATATCTGTGTACA
Source organism: Phascolarctos cinereus (assembly GCF_003287225.1). Taxonomy (NCBI): domain Eukaryota; kingdom Metazoa; phylum Chordata; class Mammalia; order Diprotodontia; family Phascolarctidae; genus Phascolarctos; species Phascolarctos cinereus. The sequence goes on along the minus strand of NW_027555847.1, from coordinate 391,873,721 downwards.
TGTTGCTTTTTTCTTTAGTAGGATAGAAAATCTTTGAAGGCTGGGATGGTTGAATTTTTTTCTGTATCTCCGGTGCTTGGCACCTAGTAGATACTTAATAAATACTCATGAGACATAAGATCATTTGATATTAGGGCAGAAATCTGGACTGATAGGTTTCATTTATGGCACTAGCTGATAGGATTAAGAGAGTATTGGGGCCAGGTCATGTGTTTACCATAACAATAATAACTAATATTTAGGTATCGTTTTAATTTGTAAAACACTTTCCTCACAATACCTCAGAAGTGAAGGCAGCCCGCATCAGGTTGTACAGTTTTCTGTTTTCCTTAACTCTACAGGAAGATAGTAGGTCATTTATATCCATCATCCAAAGAGAGAGTGCAATATCTGAGATGACTAACTAGGTGCCAATGTGCTCAAGTTACTGGCCAAGTGGTCCTATTATAGTTGCTTTGGTTGTTTTAAGTTGTGTCCGACTCTTCATGACCCATTTGGGGTTTTCTTGGCAAAGATACTGGAGTGGTTTGCTATTTCCTTCTCCGGCTCATTTTACAGATCAGGAAACTGAGACAAACAGGGTGAAGTGACTTACCCAGGGTGACATAGCTAGGAAGTGTCTGAGGCCAGATTTGAACTCAAGAAGATGAGCATTCCTCTGACCTCAGTCCCAACACTCTAATTGCTTCGCTACCTAGCTGCCCTTAGCCTTTTGGAAAAAAATTGTAGTATCCCCATTGACCACCAGAGGGCTCTTGGCCCACAAGTACTCAAACTTCATCATCACTCCATCACTGCGGGACTTCTTGAGGTGGCAAGGATTGAGTTTTGATTTAAACTAGGTAATGAAAAATGAAATATTCAAAATTATTAAAATATAAAGTCTATGGATCTGCCTCTCCCCACGTCTGATTTTTTCCTTATGGATCAACGACCTCTATATGCTATGGGGGTGCATTCAATCGACTTACCATGGCCACAAGATTTACTGGAAATAACAAAAATGCAAGAGCAATTCTGTGGAGCCTCTACCTCCAGCCACATGCCCCCAAACCTCCTCCTGCTTTTATTCTTGTATTTTATTTTAGCACTGGTTTGTCTTACGTTATTTTAGCATTAGACTACTTCATTCTCTAAAACTGGGACAAAAGAGGAGTAGTAAAGGAGTAAAACAAGGATTAGTAAAGATGTAGAGAGCTTTTGAGATGTAGAATAAGGGAGGCAAGAGAATTTAAAATGTATCGTCTTAATCTCAGTAAGGCAGAAGGCAAGAGCATTAGTGAAGGGGTTAAAGAAGCATTGGGAGTTTTAGGGGAGAGGAAGAGTCTTATAATTACCACTGTGGAGAATGTGATGGGAATTAATTAGAGACGAATATAAGCATTGTAACAGTGATAGGAATTAATCAGAGATGAATATAAGCAAGTAACAGTGAAAGCTGCTACACTCAGTAGAACTTGTTAGAACCAGAGTTCTTCCAGAAATTTGAGCAAGTATATGGTATTCCAGATAAAATAGAACTGTCGGTATGGGGAAAGGTCTCAGCTTCAGTCTCAATATATCCCCTTTGGTAGAGGAGTATCCTGTAAGCTTCAAAGTGGCTGAAGGATGTTGGATTGCTCCTCTTTTCATTGATATCCTAGCATCATTACTGGCTGAACTGACAGCAAATCTACTGTCAACCGGGAAGGAATGGACCTCTAATCTGCGGGTGGCCAGAGCTAAACAGAGCAGGCCAAAGACAGGGGAGTCAGGAATCAAATAGAAGAGCAGGCCAAAGACAGGGGAGTCAGGAATCAAATAGAAGAGCAGGCCAAAGACAGGGGAGTCAGGAATCAAATAGAAGTTTAATTTCAAAGTGAGGTAACTGGCTTGCAAGCAAGGAGGCAGATCAGACACATGTGCCGGGGTAGGCAGTAAAGGGTAAGAGCAACGATGAGACAAGTTTGGTTCATAGCAGGACTTCATGACTGAAACTTGAATACTTGTCTGGTGCTTGTCTGAGCTCAGAGAACACATGGTACTGGTCAAAGCAATGTAGTAACTATGTGATTTTGCCAGAGGGTGAGATCATCTGGAGGGTGAGTGCAAAGGATTATTGTTATGCCAAGCTCAGGACACACTTGCTGGCTGGGCCTTAGCTCTGGAAAATAGGGTATCTCCTAATATCTTGATATTTCCCCCTTTTGGCAAAAGGGAGGGAATCTGGAAGAACCCCTAGCCTTCCGGCCAATAAAAGAGAGGCAGATATAAGCCAAAATGCCAACAGAGACCAGCTGGGCCAGGATGAGATATTGCTCAGGGGGGTTAGTTCCTTGAGGGAACCTATCCAGGAAGTGTGTCCCAGGTATCATTGCCAGCCATTGTTTGCTTGCAAGCAGAAAAGGAGGGAGAAGAATGTAGAGGGAATGTGTGTAGAATGCCAACACACGTTTGAATCAGGGCTTTGGTGGTTGGACATATAACAAAAAGGAAGAGGACGGTATAATCAACCCTCATCTGGAATCCTAGGATAATTGTTTCGTCTGTGTGTCAGGGGCTTTCTCCAGATGATCCAGGAGTACACACCTACATGTTTGACAGCTATGGGAGTAGTCCAAAGAACCTGGTAGGGGCCCTTAGAGAAAACTCCTTGCATCAATCTTTGAATCTGAGTTTCTGGTCAGCAAAACATAAGTCCTTAGTTAAGAATCTCTAAACAGCACATGGAGATGATCCAGTTTCCTAACCACACAGGACAAGATTCAAACAATGCAAAATAAAGTTTTTCTCACAATTCTCTCTATGTACTTTCAGGAAAGTATGTTACCAATCTGTAGGGGAGGAGATGTTTTGTACCAATTATTCTCACTGTATCATCTTAGTAAACATCCCTTTCTAAAATCTATTTAAGTTTGTGTGACTAAATTAATTTTCAACTGGCCATCTTAGGGAGAAGTATTTTGGTGGGAGCTTGAGCCAATTACATTAAAGAATCCCCTCCAATTCCTCAGGGAGTACTTCCAGGACCTGAGCAAAAGAGGTAGCCTTGCTCCAGGAACCGAGACTCCTATGTGAACATGGGAGTTGGGATAAGGATCATCAGAGTATACATAGGCTATAAGGACAGAATGATATGGTAGGAAGATATGGACTTTAAAGGAGGAGAGGCTGCTGAATGATGGTCATAGAAGTGGTAAAAAGGAGCTCAGAGTATGCCAACCTGTCAGACTTATTCTGAATTATAGGGATTGGAAGACCAAAGGGTAGGGCAATACCAGGTATAGACAAGTTTGAAGATTAAATTATCCCTAAGGTTCTAATTAACATCATGGTGTAAAGGAGGCCTCTGCCAATGGTGTTTTTCAAGTGGGTCCATTTCTTTTGACTGATGCAGGAGGATCAAAGGATGTATCTCAGCTAGAAGGATCCCGAGAAGGAACCTTGAAAATGAGACCAGTAGAGGTTAAGTGACTTGCTTGAGGTGGCAGGGCTAAGTGGCAGAGATGGACCTCAAACCTACGTCTTCTGACTTTAAGTCCTGGGCTCTCTCCCCAGCATCACTAGAAAGAGAATTAGAGAGCAGAAGGGCAGTGGGTAACTTAAGCAAGGAAGGAGCCAACACTGAGAGAGAGGAGAGGTGAACAAAGAAAGAGGACCTTGGGGACAAACTTCACTGACTTCACAATTTTATCAAAGGTCAGCCCTATTTGTATTCAACTACAAAGACAAATAAAAGTCACACTTGGGAGATTCTTGATCTGGAAAGCTGACCCGCATGACAGGCATAGGTCAACTTCACCAGATGCCAGGCTGCTCTTAGGAGTTGTGATTCAATCAAAAATCCTTTTTTGCTTTAGGGAGAAAGTGCCCAGTGGCTGCTAGTCTTTCTTTTAATATTCTTAGTCACTTTCATTTTTTGAAATACTATTTTATTTTCTCCCCAATTACATCTTGGTCACTTTTCAAGAAAGTTCTGCCTTCATCCCTCACCCCCAGAACTCAATAGGTTATCGGGCATTGGTAAATACCAACCAAGTGACAAAATTATTTTAAACATGTTTTACTGATATATTTTGTTTTTATTTGATCACTATATTTTCCCTCAACATCTCTCCTGCCTTTCTATCCTGGAAAGCCATCTCATATAAAAATACCATTTTTAAGACAAAAAAGAAAAAGAAAAAATGAGCATAACTGATCAATACATCAGAAAAAGTCTGAAGACATGTGCAACGTACAGTTTTTGTGGCCCTCCCATCTCTGCAAAGGGGTGAGGTGGGGCTGTCTTCTCATCTTTCTTCTTTCCAGCCATGATTGTTCTTTATAATTTTGAAAAATTCACTTTGATATTTTTCATGGTTGTTCTTCCATTGGTTTTTGTTTGTATTGTCTTCTTGGATCTGCTTGGCATTAGGTCACATAGATTTTTCCATAATTCTCATATTCACTATTTCTTATAGCACAGTAATATTCCATTACATTCATGTATGTGTGGTTAGCCATTCCCAACTAATGAGCAGCTCATGTGTTTCTAATTCTGTGTCATCAGAAAAAATGGTGCTATAAATATTTTGGCGTATATGACGATTTCTTCTTGTCAATGGCCTCCTTGGGGTATAAGTCAGTAATGGAGTATCTGGGTCAAAGAATTTGGATTTTTTTAAGTCACTTTATTTGCGTAATTCCAAATTATCAAGTGACAAAATTTGAATATGGACAATCAGTTTCCTTTGCTTATAATTCAATGTCCAAGCAAGCCTCTTTCTGATTACTGATTTGGTTTTCCAGACACCTTGTATTTAGAATTAAATTGTCAGTTAACAAAAAAATGATTCTCTCCCTTCCATCTCCCCTCTTCCAACTGAAAAAAATATAACAAAACTCATAACAAATATGCACAGTCAACAAAACAAATTCCTTCATTGGACCAGTCAAAAATATTTTTCATTCTACATCTTGAGTCTGTGAAGAGACAGGTATCATGGTTCATCATTGGTTCTTTGGAATTATGATCGGTCATAACATTGATTAGAGCTCTTAAGTCTTTCAAATATTTGTCTTTATGACGTTGTCATTGTACAAATTATTCTATTGGTTCTGCTCATTTCACTTTCTATTAGTTCATGCAAGTCTTCCAAAGTTTCTCTGAAAGTCTTTCATTATTTCTTACAGCACAATAGTATTCCATTCCATTCATACAGCACAATTTGGTTAGTGCTTTCCCAATTGATGGGTACCCCTTTGGGTTTAGTTCTTTGCAAGCACAAAAAGAGACAATATAAATATTTTTATATGAATGGGTCCTATTCTTATTTCCTTGTTCTTTCTGGGGCCAGCCAACCTGGATATTCAGGATTTGATATCCATTTGATTCAGTCGACCTAAATATTTATCTTCAAATCTCATTATACATGAATAAGCTGTCTTTCTGCTACAAACTGAGCCGGCATGAGTTTGGGTACCATGAGCTGGTTTCCATTATTGCTATTAATAAAAACCAGCATTTAAATAATACTTTAATATTTTTGGAGCACTTTGCATACATGATTTAATGTGCCCAATCCAAAACTTACACATGCACACAGTCACACAAAACTGAAACACTCATACATCTCTATGAAGGACAGCTTGGCCTAGGGGATAGAGTACTGGTCCCAGCCTCAGGGTTCAAATCCTGTCTCTGATACTGACTAGATAGTTGCCTGTGAGCAAGTTTCTCAGAGCCTCAATTTCCTAACCTGTAAGATGTGGATAATAATATCTTTAGTGTCTACCTACCAGGGTTGTTGTGTGATTCAAATGAGTTATTGTAGGTATACTATTTTTAAATCTTAAAGTGCCATATAAATGTGAACTATTGTTATTATTACTTGTATTTTGTTAGCTAACTCTGTAGGAGTCTACGAAGTTGCAAGACAGCTCCTATGGACTTGGTGACAAACTGTGAGCCGTCATCTGAGGACCAGCCTAGCTAAGTTCATGGGAGCTCATCATCAGAAGATTGAGAGCTACTTGAGAGCGAATCCAGTCAAAAGGATGACATTATAGAAAGCTTATTATCTCAAGCTAGAGGAAGTACCCACACTAAGGAAATGTGAGAATCTCCACACAGGAGACAGAAGAGACTAAAAGGAAAAAGAGCAAGGAAGAATTACCACACCTACTCTACATTTTTTTTTTTTTTTTTCTAGGCAGTTGGGGTTAAGTGACTTGCCCAGGGTCACACAGCTAGTTGTGTCAAGTGTTTGGCCTGAGGCCGGATTTGAACTCAGGTCCTCCTGCCTTCAGAGCTGGTGCTCTATTCACTGTGCCACTTAGCTGCCCCTCTACTCTACATTTTTAAAACCCTTGGAGGCATGATTATGGACCAATAAAAGCCTACAAACCAATATTGTTCGATATTGGGCAAGAAGGAGGCTCACTGTCTTTCTCATTATTAAAATAAGTTTTACTTTCACAAGCCTGCTATTTCTTTTCAGAAAGCCCATACATTTAAATAAGTCTGAATCATATGGAAACTTTCAAATCATCACATTGCAATCATAAATATTTATTGAATGTTATATGTATGTATACACACACATACATATTTACATTCATATAGATATGAATATACAGCACTGTCCTAGGCATTTTGGATATTAAAAAAAAAAGCTTAAGCAATGGTATCGGCCCTTGAGGGAATTACAACTATTTGGGAATACAGTTCACAAAACATAAAAACAGATGTAAGCCCTTTGAGGACAGGGGGTGTTTCTTTTTTTGTTCCTATATCTCTAGCATCTCGCACAGTGTGTGTCATATAGCAGGTTCCTAATAACTGCTTGTTTTTTTTTTTTTTATCAGATTAGAACCTGGTAGTTGATGGTTAACACTTTTAAGTGCTGGCATTACTTGGTTTTTAGTGGTTTTCTTGGCTATTTTTCTAAAATGTGCTATGATATACACTTCCTAACCCCTTCCAAAGAGGTCCAAATTCCTGATTTTATTGACATAAAAACTGAAGCCCAAGTTCCCTTCCAGCTGCAGACTGAGAGCAAGAGACCAGCAGGCAGTTGGTGAGTGGAGACAGACGACAGTTCTAAGTTGCGGCTTATACAGGTCCCAGCATTACAACCATGTCTTCACATGCAGAAATAGTACCTGTGCTCAGAAAAGCCTTTGCTTTCCTCAGGCCCTCACAGAGTCATTGAGAGGTAACATAATAATGCTTATCCCTTTCAGTACAGGAACAGACAAAAGCCACTTTTCCTTTCAGAACCTTGCGAAATAGCTACAGAGCTGACTGGCGCACCTGGTGCTCCGCAAATAGGAGGGAGAGTTTGTCTCTGTGGCCGGGGCTTAGGGTCCCTGTTCTTCAGTTGCAAGCTGAGTCCCTCCTTGGGGCGGTGCTTGGTAACTTTAGATCTTATTTGCCAAGTGCCCCGTTTCCCAATATGTTTTGCCGTTTGTTGGGAAGGACACTTTTGCTCAATCGGTTCTCAGAAGTACCCGCTGCACCCAACCCACTTCATGAACAAGGGCAAGTCCCGGAGATCCTTAAAAAAACAGCATTGTATACATTAACCACTTTGCCTTCTAGTTCTAGCCTCTAATAATTTTTTAGTTCCAGCTGTCAGCAGCTGCAGCAGCTGTTGGCAGCGTCAGGATGCTTTTCAGGGAGTCCGCTGCTTTAAAAACAAAAAAAAGTTTATGTTTTTCTGAGCTAGTAAGAAAAATAACTTTATTTCATTCTGTTCCACTTCTTGGAACAATTAGATAAAACAAGACATGGTGTTCTGCCGTCGTTTTCTTTCACATCTGAATAGCTTTCAGTTTGGAATTGCTTTAAAAAGCAACAGTTCTTCAACTCCTCTCCTCTCCTCTCTTTTCCTCTCTTCTCCTTTCCTCTCTAAAATAAACTAAGAGGTTATTTGGAAAAACATGATGCAGGAAAGCTACTCCCTGAGTATGAATCAAGGTGGATTTCTGAGTACTTGAGGAAGAAAATGCAGAAAAGCCAGTTGAGTAGGCTTCTGCATTTAGTAGGAGACGATGAAGGCAAGAAGATCCATGGCAGATGACCTTTTCTCTCATGCTCTTGGTGACCAGTCCATTTTCCTTTTCTCATAGGATTCTCCACCAAGAAATCTAGAATCTCTTAATCTTCGTAAAAGAAATGAAGGTCTTACTGCCGGTTCCTTAGGAGACAACTGAAAGAGAAAGTAAGTTTGTGCAAACAGAGAGCTAGGAGGTCTTGGTTTTCTCACGGTGGGAGGGGTCAAATGGAACTGCTGATTTAACTAGTGAATGCACTTCCTGCTGGGCAGTCCCTGTTAACCCATTTAATGAAGGTTTAAGTGACTGAATTTCTTACTCTGTCGAGAGTCAGACCCTTTCCTATGGCTAGTAAACCTGGAAGAAGGCCACAGACCCCGCCGCCGCCGCCGCAGCCGCAGCAGCCCCAGCCAGAGCAGCAGCAGCGGCGATGGGACAAACTGCTTACCTTCCAGCATTTCCAGACCACTTCTCTCTCAAAGCACAGCTATGGTTATGTCCAAGGCAGCATGAAAGCACTGATAGAGAGTGAATTCAGCAGACTGAGAGGTAATTAACACGGAACCAAGAGAACCTGTGGGTGTCTGGGGAGAGGAGGGAGGTGAGTGTAAAGGTGAAGAGAAAGCTGTGGAGAAGGTGGCAAACCGTTGTTTTCTTGATGACAGACATTCATGTATTTTAATTTAAAAATGAAATAACGTAGTATTTAACTCTTTCAAATTAATCTCTTGACCATAAAGTGATACACTGGATCTGAAGTCAGAGGAACAAAGTTTGAATTCTGTCTCTGCTTTTTATTATCTCCTAGACTCAGTTTTCTCATCAGTAAAATGAGAGCGTTGGACTAACTTATCTTTAAGTTCCTATGAGCCTTTTCGGTGATGATTTTTGCAGTAAGCAAATTATCAGTGAGCCCTGAAGGCCCCTCATTTCCATGGAAACTATCTTTAAATTTTTAAAATTAATTTCCCCCCTCCCATCCCCATCGGGGGGAAAAAAAACCAAAATCTTGTAACAGCTATACATAGTCAAGTAAAACAAATTCTCTCACTGGATATTTCAGAAAATAGGTAGTTCTCAGTCTGCATCCTGACTCTCTTACCTCTCTGTCTGAAGGTGAAAAGGGTGGAAAGGTGGCTGTCTAATGCTTTTGCCAGGTCAGACCCAAAGACATCTTGTCAATGCCTTGGGTTTTTTCCTCTAAACAAAGTATATAGGGACTCTGCACCTGAAGTTCTTTGGAAAGGTCAGAATGACCTGCTCAGGACAGTGAATTTGAGTTTTCATGACACAGAAATGAAGTAACCTAAACTAAGTCAGACTTACCCTATTTTCCTGGCACAGTGAGAGTTTATCTCATGCTTCAACCTATACTATTGCATGCTCTTGCAATTTCTCTTTTTACTGAGCACCATAAGCTCAAAGACAGAACTTTCTGATTTGATTAATTAGTGAAATGCAAGAATTTTCTAAGTCAGCAATTATTAGCTTGGCCTAGTTAGCTTAGGTGGCTTTAATGAGTCCAATTAACTTCCCATAGAAATTCTCTACACCTATAGCCACTGCCTACCCATTTCACAAGCTCTCAGAGATTAGGAGAGAATATGATAAGCTTCTATATGAACAGATTGGAAAGGCAACCCCAAATTATGTGATCCTGTGATGATGACTCTTTAATGTCCCTTATGCTACAGGGAAGATACCATAACAGTAGCTATCCAGAGAGCAAGTTCTGGAAAACGAGAAGGAAAGTGAATGTTAAGTGAATGTGACTAAATGGCTCTGAAATCTTGTCTATTCTCTTCCAGATTTACTATGTGACTCATGTCATTTAAATTTTTTTGAGCTTTAATTTCTCATTTGTTTGAAAAAAAAAGTTAATATTTTCTAACTAACTAGCCCAGTACGAAAGTTTAGAGGACTGATTGGTGAAATCTGCGTTCTAAGTCCAAAGTGACTCCATGCTCCAAATGTGCCTAAATTGAAAGTAGTTAAGGATAGAAGCTCAAGACTTCTCTGCCTCACCCATTACTTTTGACCTTTCTGGATGAAAGGTTCTCTGTGAAAGAGCAGTCTTATTAAAATGGAATTCACAATCAGTTCCAACTTAGTTGGGGGGGCTATGCCACAAATTATAGTAAGTTGTTGGGAATAGGACATCCTCTTGCCTAGGTCAAGAATGGCCCTGTCACAGCCTCCTGAACCTTCTGAGTTCAGCCTGATCTGGACACTCCCTGACTTATCAGATAACCAATTTATGACTGCGCACATGGAGGGCAGCAATGGGAGTCCCCTCCCCTTGTCCCTAGCCATGGAAATTTAAAAATGTTCCTTGAACTCTTGTGTTTTTTTTTTCCTCCACAGGAGAGGATAGGGGAATCTAGCTTTACCATTTACCCCAGGATCCACATATGCACCTATAATTTAATTTAATTAAACAAACATTTCTCTCTGCTGTGTACCTCAGAGCATTGTGCCCAGTTAGTGAGGGACATTTAGAGGTTTACAGTACAGTAAGGGGAGAAGGGAATGATACCTCTATTTCCACTTAACTTTCTTGTCTCTTCTTCCTTCTTTCAATCCCCAGTCATTTCTGTCACCCTCTTGGTCCCTTCCATGGCCTTGGTGGTCCCCTCTTTTTCTTTCCCAGTCCTTTCAGGGCAGTCAGCCCCTTCTAGTATCCTCAAACTTTTTAGGTAGCCTTTAGTCTCCAAAGTGAGAAAGGGGAAGCAGGAAGGAAGAAGAAGGAAGGAGGGAGGGAGAGGGAGAGAGAGAGAATGAACATGTGTTATGTGTGTGGCAGGTGAAAGTTGAAATAACTGAGGAAACAGAGGTTCCAGCTTCCAAGCCTAATGATTTATTAATAGTTGCATGCCAATTGCATAACACATTGGGACCAGGCCTCTTCAGTTTGGCATTGGGCCCTCAAGATGAGGAATACAGATTTTTATGCATTAGAAGAAAACAATAGGATATAAATCAGGATGCAAGATTAGATCATCTGATTTCTAATTGGAGGAAAGAGTAGGGGCTTTCTGAGTTAGGAGGGGGAGAGCATACAGGTAATTCAATCAAAGAAACATTGGCCAGTTTGGGGCCAATTTTCAGATAAGACATATGGTTGCTTAAGATGTATAACTGGTAGACAATTCCTTGCATCAGTCTTTGGATCTGATTGAGTTTCTGGTCAGCCTAACCTAGGCCCTTAGTTAAGGGTCTCTAAGCAGTAGGTAGAGGTGGTCCAGCTTCCCAGCCACATAGAGCTAGGTTCAAACAATGCAATAAAGTTTTTCACAATTCCCATAACTTAATAAAGTTTTCTAACAAGTTAGGAATTGGACTAGGTCTATAATTGAATAGAAAAGGAACTGAGCTAGATCTAGAATAGAATCACAAGATGGATTCAATGTGGTTCCCTCAGTTCCCACGAGTCCCACGTAACGTAATGTGTTTCTAGCATTTTTGCATTCCCTTCTCTCCTCAAACCATAGAAATGATGTCTTATATATATGGAACTTAGACTCTTAGGGTAGTTTCAGAAATATCGTTTTCACGTTGAAACGTAGTATTAATAATAAAAAAGTTAGCGTTTATGTTAGTTAGTATCTACTATGTGCCAGATGCTGTCCTAAGCACTTTCACAAATATCATCTCATTTGGTCCTCACAACCACCTTGTAAAGTAGGTGCTATTATTATTCCCATTTCTCATTTGAGGAAACTGAACCACACAGAGGGTAGGTTACTTGCTCCGGGCCATACAGCTAGCAAGCGTCTGATGCTGGATTTGCACTTAAGCTTTCCTGACCTTAGGCCCAGTACTGTATCCACTGTGCTGCATTATTTACATCATCCATTTCAACTGCTTTGTGGGTAAAATAGGTATGATGGGAAAATCCTGTGATACTCTAGGATAGTGGTAACAGACTCAGATAGAAGTGATGCCTGGGGCCCACATGCTGATTTAGAAAACTACCAATTAACATTATCTATGTTGATTGTATTTTTACTTATTTTGTTAAATATTTCCCAATTACATTTTAATCTGGTTGAAGTTGAATTAGGTTGCTGACCACATTTTTTTTTAGGCAATTGGGGTTAAGTGACTTGCCCAGGGTTGCACAGCTAGTAAGTGTCAAATGTTTGGTCTGAGGCCAGATTTGAACTCAGGTCCTCCTGACTTCAGGGCCAGTGCTCTATCCTCTGCACCAATGCAACAAGTACTAAAATTTTGCTGCCACGAGCCTTTGTTGTGGGAAGAGTCAGAACTAACAACTTGAGATGGACCCTTTGGCACTGGTAGTTCATGACTTTGAGTCATGAAGACCTGGATTCAAATTCAGACACTAGCTCTGTGGCCTTCATTAGGTGACTTGACCTCTCTGAGCCCTATGATTTCCTCATTTGAAAGCATATACAAATTTTCTGGGTAAAAACAAACAAATAAACCAGAAACCAAGGGAAACATTTAAATACAAAAATGACACTGCATGGGTCCATGGTATACAGATTGGGAACCATGCATGTAGAACATAAAATTAAATGGATTCTGGAAGTCTTTTTTTTTTTAAGTGCCTGAAGACAGTTTGCCTTTGTGTTCATTACATTCTTCACACAAAGGTAAAGCATGTAGGCATCAATGAATGAATGATGGCAGAGTGGCAGAACTGGGATTTGATCTCAGGTTTTGGCATTCTTTCCACTATACTATGCTGCCTCCCTTACCGCAAATGCCTTTTGATCCAACTTCTTCATCTTACAAAGGAGAAAACATAGGCACAAAAGTTGTGATTTACCCAAGGTCACTTATGTTATAAATAGCTTGGTTATTGTTCAGTTGTATCTAACTCTTTGTGACCCCATTTGGGGTTCTCTTGGCAAAGAAACTGAAATGGTTTGCTGTTTCCTTGAACAGCTCATTTTATAGATGAGGAAACTGAGGCAAACAGGGTTAGGTGACTTGCCCAGGGTCACATGGCTAAGAAATGTCCATGTCTGGATTTGAACTGAGTCCTTCTGACTGTAGGACTGGTGCTCTATCATGGCATTACCTACTTGCCCCCTTGTAAGCAGCAGAGGCAGGATGCAACCCTAAGTCTTCTGACTCTGGAGGCAGGGCTTTTCCCTCTGTAATACACACACGAATGACTACTGTACAAAAATGCTACAAGAAAAGTTCACCAGTGGGGAGCAAAATGCCACGTGAAGTCTGAGGCAAGGAAAGGTAATTTCTGACTGAGTAGATCCAAGGAGGCTGCTTAGAAGAGGTATCATTTGAGTTAACTTTTAAAAGATGAGTAGAAATTGAACAAATTAAGTAGTATGTACAAGGGTAAGATATTTTGGTTGGAAGTGAGTGAGCAGTACTCCCGTTTTTGCTAAAAATGCATGTATATACATAAATGGGCTACTAAGTAGCACAGTGGATAGTACACCAGGCCTGGCATCAGTAAGACCTGAGTTTAAATCCAGCCTCAGACACTTCTTAGCTGTGTGACCCTGGGCAAGTCACTCACCACTGCTTGCCTCAGTTTCCTCATCTGTAAAATGAGCTGGAGAAGGAAATGGAAAACCACTCCAGTATCTTTGCCAAGAAAACCCTCAAAGCGGTCACAAAGAGTCAGACATGACTGACATGACTAAACAACGCCGCCGCTGTGTGGAGTACAAAATGAGGCGAGAGGGATGGTGGTACCAGTCTGTGGAAGACCTTGAAGGGCAGACAAAAGAATTTGAACTGTATGTTTGAAACTTGTCTGTCTTCTTTCCTACCTCTCCCTCAGTTCTCTGTAACAGAGATAGAGTAGGGCCTAAGGTGGAAGAATGATGAATTACTTCCCTTCATCCTCCTTCCTTCTTTCCGTATCAGCAAGTAGGAGGAGGAAGTATTTCTATTGTTCATTCTCTTCTCCAGACATGGCCACTGGGTGGGGAGGCCTTCTTTTCTAGCTTTTGAAACTGTTCGACTATAAGAAGGTAAAAGTCATTACTTCTCCAAGAAAAAGGGATTTATGAGATTCATACTTTACCAGGTAACATGACATTTCCAGTTTTAAAACCTGAGAGAGCATTAAAGAAACCTCAGTATTTTAAAAATAATTCAATGTACAATGTTGTCTTTGACATCAACATTTTGAAATTATCTAGAAAAATGGAACCTAACAAATAAATTCTCTAAGGTCCCTTCCAGCTCCAACCTTCTGTGAAATTAAATATATAGGATTAAGTTCCAGTTTCAAAGAAAATTAATGTAAGGAATAGAATTCCAGTGACTGTGAAATCAAATGTAGAAAGATCAAGAAGGTACATGGTGAAATGAAATGTGCTGGATTGCTGAACTCTGAATTTGATATCCAGAAATGTAACTTTTGTCATGTGTTTTCTTTTAGGAATTACATACCTTGACCATGCAGGAACAACTCTGTTTCCACAAAGTCAGCTTACAAAGTTTATGGATGATTTAACCAAAAATATTTATGGTAAATGCCAAGAAACTTTCATTTGTTCTTTTTCTCAAAATTTAGCCAAATGAACTGTCATAGGGACCAACATAGTTTTGAGAACATAGTGGGTATATTTACATATTTGATGAGTTGATGGCATTGAACGGTGTTTGACTTGAAGTGGGATTTAGATGAATACCTGGAAGAGAACTGGAAGAGATGCAGGTGTGCCAAATATGTGAGTCAGAGAGTGTGTATCCTTGAGCAATCAATTAACTCTTTATTGAGTAACTGCTATTTTACAAATAAAACTCAGTACAGGATTAGCATTCACAGAGATAGATCTGAGGAAGGATCTTATGAAGAATCAGAGATTATAGGGGGACATGATTGTTGTCTTCAACAACTAAATTAATTAATCAATCAATAAATAATGATTTATTAAGTGCTTACTAGGTGCCGTCACTGTGTTAAGCAGTACAGATATAAAAGAGGCAAAAGACAATCCTTGCCCTCAAGGAACTTACACTTTAATGGAGGAGACACCGTGCAAACAAATACATACAGAACAAACTGCATATAGGATAAATAGGAGATAATTAAAGAGAGAAAGCATTGGTTTAAAATCAAAGGGAATGGAGAAGGCTTCCTGTAGAAGGTAGGATTTTCACTGGGACTTAAAAGAAATCAAGGAGGTCAGTAGTCAGAGTTGGGAAGGGAAAACATTTCGGGGGATGGGGGACAGCTGGAGAGAATTCCTGGAGCTGAGAGATGGAGTGTCTGGTTCATGGGACACCGAAAAGCCAGTGTCACTGGATTGAGGAGTACATGTTGGGGAGTAAGGTGTATGAAGACTGGAAAGGTAGAGCAGGGGCTGGGTTATGAAAGGCTTTTAATGCCAAACAGAACATCTTGGATTTGATCCTAGAGGCAATAGAAAGCTATTGGAGTTTAGTGAATAGGGCAAGACATCATCAGAACATGCTTTAGGAAAATCACTTTGGTGGCCGAGTATAAGATGAATTGGAATAGGGAGAGATTTGAGGTAGGCAGACCCACCAGTAGGCTATTGCAATAATCTACGCATGAGGTGATGAAGGCCTGCTCTAGAGTGATGGCAGTGTCAAAAGAGAGAAGGGGGTGTATTTGAGGGATATTGCAAGGGTGAAACCATCAGGCCTTGGAAGCAGATTGGATAGGGTGTGGGGCAGGAATGAGAGATGTTAAAGAATTTAAAATGACTCCTAGGTTGCAAGCCTGAGGAACTGGGAGGATGGTGACATCCTCTGCAGTAATAGGGAAAGTGGAGGAGGGGAAAAGGTTTTGGGGGGAGATAATCAGTTCCATTTTGGATGCATCATGTTTAAGATATCTACTGGATATCCAGATGGAGATATCTGAATGACAGTTGGGGATGTGAGATTGGAGGTCAGCACAGAATTTGGAGCAGGATAGATTTGAGAATTATCAGCATAGAGATAGTATTAAATCCACGGGAGTTGATGATATACCAAGAGAAGTAATATAAAGGTAGGAGAGCAGAGGGCCCAGGACAGAAACCTGGGAACACCTATGGTTAGAGGGTATGATCTGGAAGAAGATCCAGCAAAGGAGACAGAAAAGGAGCCATCATATAGAAAGGAGGGGAAGCAGGAAAGAATGGTGTCATGTAAACCTAGAGAGAAGAGAATATCATGGAGAGGGATCAACAGTGTCAAAGGCTGCAACGTCAAGGAGAGGAAGGAGTGAGAAAAAGCATGTGAATTTGGCAACCAAGTGATCTTTAGTAACTTTGGAGAGAGAGTTTTGGTGGAATGACAGATAAGTTTGGAAGCCATATTTAAGAGGTTGGGAGTGAGAGGAGAGAAAGTAGAGGCACCTATATTAGAAGACCCTTTCAAGGAGTTTAGCTGCAGAGGGCAAAAGAGATATAGGATGATAGTGGGGATAGAAGGATCAAGTGAGGGTTTTTTCAGGATGAGAGAGATATGGGAATGTTTGTAGGCAGTAGGAAGTGAGCCACTAGAGAAGGAGAAATTGAAAATAAGTGAAAGAGTAGTATAGATGTTGTGGGGAGGGCAATTTGATGAAGTAGATGGGGTGGAATAGGATTGCTTGAACCAATAGAGGGGTTAGCTTTGGCAAGGAATAAGGCCACTTCATCATGTGAGACGGGTGAAGGAGGGCATCTGAATTACAGGAGATGAGGAAGAGAAGAGAAGGAGGAGTTCACAGTAAATGCCTTTATTTTTTTTCTGTAAACAATGAGGCAAGGTTATCAGCTGACAGAGTGGATGGAAGGGTATCCAAGGGAGGTTTGAGGAGTGATAAAAAGGTTTGGAAGAGCCACGGTGGAGAATGGGATAATGAGTGGATAAGGAAGGTGTAGGAGGATTGCCTCGCAACGGGAAGGGTCCAGTTGAGGTTGGGCAGTGAAGCCAGTCAGAACAGTTGCATGATTCTCTCTACCTTTGTTCTGCAGCACACGTGAAGGAGCAAAGGCAATGAATGGCAGGAGTATGATCTAAGTTGAGGCTTGGCAGGGCAGAATTAGTGACTTGACAAGAAGGCTGAGGATTCAAGAAAGGAGAAGAGTACAGAGTTGAATTAGCTCGTCAAAGAGTCCAAGTAGGAAGAAGAGGAGAGAGCAGCTAGTGCAGGGGAGATGGCCTGGAAGAGAATTGAGGGGTCAGGAAATGGGAAGTCACAGTAGAGATGAAGAATAGGGTTTTGTAAGGAAAGGCAGAGAGAGAGGCGAAAAGCCAATAGATTATGGCTAGAAAACAGGATTTTGGAATTCTTGAACATGGAAGTGGTACATTGTATAGGCCTCTGGCAACCAAAGTTCTGAGCAAGTGTGGAATGTGTGCCGTTCTGTTTTAGGACCAACTAGACAATAAAACACTTATTAAATATCTACTATGTGTCAGGAGCTCTGCTAGGCACAGGAGATATGGATACCAAGGATTTAATAATCTCTACTTTCAAGGAACTTCCAAATTAATAGGGAAACAAGTACACATATAAATATGGCATTCATATAAAGTGAATGCAGAGAAACATAACAAGTTAAGTACAAGATAATTTGAAAGGCAGAACACTAGCAGTTGGGGGTGAGGATCAGAAAAGTCTTCATATGGAGATAGTTCTTGAGCTGCATATTAAAGGAAGAGAGGGCTCTGTGACAGGTGAGAATGAAGCACATTATGAGTTTGTGGGATAGCCACTGCCAGCAAACCACTCTAGCATATTTGCCAAGAAAACTCCAAAATGGGATCATGAAGAGTCAGATACGACTAAAACAATTCAACAACACCAACTTCAGAAGAACAGAGAGGGTAGATGGAGTTTCAAGTGTGACGAACAGAAGGAAGGCCAGACTGGCTGGATCATAGTGTAGGGGAAGGAGAGGAATGTCCAGTCTAGAAAGAGAGGTAGGGGCAAGGTTGCAAGAGCTTTAAAAGCCAAAAAGAGGAGTGTATATTTTATCCTAGAGGCAATAGGAAGTCAATGGCATTGATTGAGTATGGGAGTAACAGGGTGTTATCTGCATTTAAGGAAGCTGGGGGCCTGGTTATGAGAATTCTGCTGTTCAGGCCCTTGTAGGTTAGAGGGCAGTGGGTTCATTCACCCTCCTGAGCTAGCAGAGACTGTTCCAGCTCTGATGTTGATTGAATTATCCCTCTCTCCATTAGGTATGAGGGGGAGGAGCTAAGTCTCTGATCCTGGGAGTATTGTGTATAGAGAATATATTCAGAAAGAAGTAGATTTGTTATATGAGATCATAGAAAGGAAAAGTAGGACCAATGAGTCAGTGATAGAGAGGTAAATTTCAGTTCAACTTGACAAAGAACTTGACCAGTAGTTAGAGCTGCCCAGTAATGAATAGGTTGCCTTATGAACACGTACCTTATCCCTGGGAAGAGTAGGGTAGCAAATGAGTATCTACTAAAGATACTAAAGAAGAGAATCTTGGCTTGGGTAAGGATTTAACTGAATGACCTGGGGAATCCAATCTCAGAGGTCTACATTTCTACCTTTTCCATCTCTCCAGACTAGTCAGAGATTGTATTTTGATGAAGCACAAAAGGAGAGTATATATTTGTGATTTGACAGCCTTATTTTTTTTCCCCTAGGTAATCCTCATAGCCAGCATATCAGCAGCAAACTTACTTATGACACCATTGAACATGTGCGGTATAGGTAGGAGAAATATATTTTCATCCATGTTACTATTTGGTACTTATTCTTCATATTTCTCTGGTTATGACATTTTGTCTTTGATTAGTTTGTCTTTTATGTGAACGGCATATCCGTGTTTTCTCTTGTTATTCTGAGGTTTGAAGCACTTTGACCATACATTAGGTACCATCTGATAATTTGTTGATCTGGATCTGTGATTTCTTTTTTTTTCTTTTTTCTTTCTTTCTTTTTTTTTAATTTTTAGGCAGTTGGGGTTAAGCGACTTGCCCAGGGTCACACAGCTAGTAAGTGTCAAGTGTTTGGTCTGAGGCCGGATTTGAACTCAGGTCCTCTGAATCCAGGGCTGGTGCTCTATCTCCTGCACCACCTAGTTGCTCCCTGGATCTGTGATTTCACCAAAGAAGATTGCATATTGAAGTCTTGTAAAGTTATCTGGAGCACAGAGTGGTCAAATGACTAACCCAAGGTCACATAGCCTATCAGAGACAGTCCTGGATTCAAGACTTCAAAGTTGCCTCTCAATCCACTATGCAACACTGCCTATCCCAGATGAGGTTCTATCTGCTATCCTGTAGATGAAACCAAGCAACAAAATATTGGTATGAGATGGCAGGAAGATTTTTGTGGGGGTGTGTCCTGTGAAGTCTTACAAAGAAGAGAAAGACTAGCAAGAACAAATCAAGTAGCTAAGGAAGCAATTTGATTTTAATGCCAATATTTGTCAACTTTTTTTCCTTCTTCTATTTTTTGCTAGGCACTGGGGTTAAGTGACTTGCCCAGAGTCACACAGTTAGTGAGTGTTATGTGTCTGAGGTCGGATTTGAACTCTGGTCCTCCTGACTCCAGGGCCGGTACTCTATTCACTGAGCCACCTAGCTTCCCCCTATTTTCCAACTTTTGATGCAAGAGTAGCAGACTCTTCAATTTGCTACAGATTCTCCCCCCCCTGCCCCAAAAGGGTAGTGGATAGAGATCCAGCCTTGAAGCCACGAAGACCTGGGTTCAAGTCTCCTTTCTCACACATACTTACTTGCACAACTTTTCACTACTCTAGGCAACTCTCCAGGGTTAAGTTATTGAGAATGTGCCAATTTAAATTTGTTGAGGGAGTTTCCTCACCTGAGAGTCCCCTGTATACCAGTGAAAGTACAGATCCAGTCCCTATTCCCTATTTCATAACAGGTCTGTGTAGTGTCATCATATCCACCAGTGTTACAACCTCACAAGCTTACCTTAGCAGTTAAGCTAGTATTATGCTTAGTTAACATGATAACAGAATAATACTGAGAGGCCAAAACAAATGTCAGATAGCCTCAAGTGTCAATAAGATTGTTGGCCAGAAAAGTCTGGAAGAAAGGATCAAAGCACTAGTGTACCACCACCTTTCTTTCATGGTTTATTTTGTCCTTTCAACTTTCTTTCATAGCTTTTGAATCTATTTAATTTATTTGGATTTACTAATTTTCTTCATTTGAACCAGATATTATTTCTAATTCTTTATTTATATCTAACTTTGGAAATGTGTAAAATATTTCTGTACCCATTAGACCAAAATATTCCAAGGAAAACTGTTGTATGACCTTAATTTTTTTCAATAAGACAAATTTGTTTTCTTTCTGTCTAACCTCCTACCTCCCTTTGAAAAAGAAAAACCAAAATCCTTGTAACAAATAGCTATAGTCAAGTAAAATAAATTCTCAAATTGGTCATGTCTAAGAAATATGTCTATACCCTGAGGTCATTAGGGGAGTGGTATGCTTCATCATCAGTCTTCTGGAGTCATGTTTGCTCATTGAGTTTATCAGAATTTTAAAATTTTGGAATTGCTTGTTTTTATAATGTACATGGTATTTCCAAAAGAGAGCAGAAGAGAAAAGGAATTGAAAAAAAATCACAGAGAAAGTACAAGATAACAGACCAGCCTGGCTATTTGATAGTGAAGGTAAACTAGAAAAGACATTTGTCAGGACTGGATTTGTGGTGTCTGCATAGAAAACACAAATAATATTTACAAAAATCAGTTAAATACCAACAGGAAAAGATGACGGTTTGATCAAGGGTCATTGAAAAACTTCAGCAGCATATGGCTGACCCAGTAGACCTAACAATTGTACTTAAAGCATCAAGCCAGAAAGCCATCTATTCAGGACAGCCTGGAATCCAAGATAAGACATTCCAATCAAAAATAAGAACTCTACTTTTTAAAAACATTGATCTAAGACCAATAGGTAGGCAACTTCCAAGATAGGTAGTGTGCATGAAACTCACAAGAATAGGAATAGACATTCAACCCAGTCTTCAAGCAGAAGTATATACAGGAGAGAATCACGCACAGCTGGGGAGAAACCCATAACAATAAAATATAGACCTGAAGGAATATATTCAGTCTATAATAGGAGAATTCTTCACCAATCTAAGAAAAAGGTGTGCAATGAAGTGTTAGAAACTGAGAGTGATTATTCTGTGTTTGAAAATTTGAGAGATTCTATTAATTTTGAAGCAGTAATGTTAATTTCTCATAAATCTCATTTTCACTTTTTAATCAAGCTTTCCCCAAAATCCCAGCTGCTTAATACAGATTACTTGCAATGACAAGCTTTATGCACATTACAGGACATAGAAAACAGACATTTCTTAGAGTAATAGAGGAGCACATGTCAAATCTGATATTTATTAATCAAAATCAATACACAACATGTAGTTAGTATCTACTCTGTGTTAGGTACTGGAGATGCAAAGAAAAAAAAAAGAAAATTCTTGCTTTCAAAGAGTTTACATTCTGCTGGAGTTTGGGGGAGAGACGATATGCGCAGATAAACATATACAAAGTAAATTCAAGGTAATTTAGGAGGAAGAGTGAGAGAGGCATCAAGTCATGAAGTGACAACTTCATTTTAAGAAATGTAAATTTTGTTACCTTCTGGCCAAGCTGAAGAAACCAACATGACATGTAGCCCAGGCAACCTCACACTGTACTGTGCCATGCCGTGCAGGATGATGGGGAAAAGGTATCACTTTTTTATATATTTCAACAAACAGGCCCTTATTAAGTGACTGCTGTAAGATTGTATTTAAATTTATAATTATATACTTGGATTTAATTAAGATTTGTTCTGTCCTGCCTCAAATTCATATGAGACATGTTAAGGCTGGAGAAATTTAAACTTGGTGGCATTACTGTCGATTTTACATTGCCATGCCCACTTTCTACCTCAAATCACAGCTAATACTAATGGTGTTTTGTCTTTAAACTAAGGTTGACATTTTAGGACTAGGTGACTCGTGGCAAGGAGATATAGATGATGTTTAAAGTCAAAGCAAGAAATCAACCAAGAACCTTTCATTTTTCTTTCAGGGTCTTAGAACACTTCAATACCACTTCTGAAGACTACAGCATCATTTTTACCTCGGGGAGCACAGCTGCATTCAAACTGGTAGCAGAGGCCTTCCCATGGAAACCGGCAAGCTCAGAGGATGGGGGGAGCAGATTTTGTTACCTAACGGACAGCCACACATCCGTGGTGGGCATCAGGAAGATAGTTCAGGCAATGCAAGGGTCATCAATTGCTGTGAAACCAGAGGACATTTTGTTATCAGAGAAAAGCAATGGAGCAGTTTATCAACCAGCCTGCAAGACCCCTCATCTCTTCTGCTATCCAGCTCAGAGTAATTTTTCAGGAACTAGGTACCCCCTTTCTTGGATAGAAGTGCTGAAGTCTGGACGTCTGAGCCCCATGACCACTCCAGGGGAATGGTTTGTGTTGCTCGATGCAGCTGCCTATGTCAGCACCTCTTCTTTAGACCTGGCAGCCCACCCAGCGGATTTTATCCCCATTTCATTTTACAAAATCTTTGGGTTTCCCACTGGCTTAGGAGCACTGTTGGTAAACAATCGAGTTGCTCACTTCCTCCGGAAAACTTACTTTGGTGGAGGAACAGCTGCTGCATACCTTGCTGGAGAAGATTTCTACGTCCCCAGAAAATCTGTATCTGAAAGGTAATAGTTTACACCAGAGGGTAGGCTGCAAGGGACAAGATTAGCCTGGGAGCCAGGATTGGAGCCCACCTGTGTAGGAAGCATCTGGTCTAGGCTTAATATCAAGGGAAACAAGGAGCTGTCCAGTCCTTTGGCTGAATCCAGGGAGCATGGCTAAAGCAGGAAGGAATGGGCAAGAATTATAGATCCAAGAATCAATCAACAAGCATTTATTTAGATCCCACTAGGTGCCAGGCACTTTGCTAAGTGACTGCTGTCCTCACTCAGAGGCTTCCATCCATACTTGCCCCTCTTCACACTAGGAAAAAAAAAAGGATTTGCTTTGGCAGGTTAGGGCCCTTCTGAATGCATGCTTAGTTCTAGGTTAGAAGCCAGCTAAGAGGCTTTTTTCTTTACCACAAGGTAAGCAGATAGAAAGCAGTCATAGAATACCTGTGTATGCTTGCAAGTCCATGTGGGAGATTGTGCCAAACAGAACCTTCTAGACATGCTCATGAAGACTAGCCATTCATTAGCCAGCCCTTCTTTTCACTAAGACAAATATGTAACAGTCCTCCTTCAAGGACCTCACATTCTATTTATCATCTTAGAGGTGAGAAGTTTTAACAACCATGGTGCTAGTGACTAGGGCTGATGAACTCTGAACGTTCTTTTGTATTTTTTTTTGCCACCAACAAAATTACCAAATGTCAGGAGGGTGCCTTGCCCAGAGTTACCCAGCCAGTGTGTCTTTGAGATCTCCTTGATTTGAGGTCAGATCCCTATTCACCTTTCAGTGTTCTAGATAATGCTCTAACAATACATTCTGGAGCAGTAGCTGATTTGCACATGTGGAGGGAACTTCCTCACTTAGAAGTTTCTTACAAAAGCAGCATTTTAAGAGCAAAATTAATTATTTTTTTTTTTGTTTCGCAAGGGTAGAGTTTTGTTCTGGCAGGTAAAAAGAGTATCCGCTTGGCAATTCTGATATTTTATCCCTTTGCCATCATCACCATACGATTCTAGAACTATAGGAAGTGACTCAAAGTCACAGAATGAGGAGTCATGACTGAACAAGGACCAAATCTCTAACCTAAACTAATATCCTAACGTGGAGGAAGATGTAAAGCATTTATTGAGATCCCAGATAAACACAGCCAATAAACTACCCATGAAACTATTTGTTCTCTTAACTTAGGGTTTTTTTTGTTTTAATTTGATTTTTGTAGGTTTGAAGATGGTACGATTTCTTTTCTTGACATTATAGCATTGAAACATGGATTTGATGTTCTAGAAAGACTGACAGGTCAGTGGAAAGATTTTCCTTTCTATCTATGTGGATTTACTTCTGCCACATGTATTTTGCTCCTTAGAAGTTATTTTATAAATAAGTTGTATTTAATTTCATTTGTGTATATGTTCAATTTTTTTTGCCAACAAGAGAATAACTTACAAACTTTTTCTTTGCCAGGTGGAATGGAAAACATAAAACAACATACTTTCGCCTTGGCTCACTACACCTACACGGTGCTGGTTGCTCTCCGATACCCAAATGGAGCACCTGTGCTTCAGATTTACAGTGATACAGAGTTCAACAGTCCCGAGACCCAGGGTCCAATCATTAACTTTAATGTATTGGACGACAATGGAGTTATCATTGGTTATTCCCAGGTAGCTGGGTTTTTTCTCTTTCTCACCTGACTGATCTTAAAACTATAATATACACACTCCTCGTCCCCTCTTCCCCAATCTGGAAGGTCACAGTTAGATGGCAATTTTAAACCATTCAGAGAACAGCCCCTAAATGCTTTAGTAATCACAAGACTTTGAGCTGCTAAAGTTACCCTCACAAAACTCATTAACTAAAGCCTATGCAGTTTACTGTACAGGAACCTTTCCTGCCCTCAGGCCCTCACTTGGCTGCTATTTACTCTTTAAAAATATTTTTGCTCCCTTTTGATTTTATGTATCATATTTATTTCTCTTAGTGTGTGTACAAACTATATTTTGTGTGTCTATATTATCCCTTTCCTCTGCCTATCTGGTAAATTATCCCTTGTAATAATGATTCACTTATTCACTTCTATAGCAATCAAAACTACCAAAGAGTTGATTTTTAGGACTTAGAAGAAATAAGAACAAAATTTAATGAGGACAGTATATGCAGTATTCCTTACCCAAAGTGTCTTCAACTCTGCAACAAAGGGAAGGAAGTACAGTTTCTCTATTCTTCTCTGAAGCCATGCTATCATTATAATTGCAGAGAGATCAATTTCATTTAATTGTACTTTCCATTTTCATTGTTGTAATTGTGTATATTGTTTTCTTGGTTCTACGTACTTCATTTTGCATCAGATCAGATAATTCTTCATATTGACCATTTCTTTTTTTTATATTCACCATTTCTTATGGAATAATAATATTCCATTGTATTCATATTCTACAATTTGATTAGCCATCCTTCAATCTGTAGGTACCCATCTTGTTTCTGTTTCTTTTGTATCACCAAAAGTTCTGCTGTAAATAGTTTTTGTAAATAATTTAAAAAAAACTTGAAGTATTTGAACTCATTAGGGTACATGCATGGCAGTGGGATTTCTGTGTCTTAAGGTATGAACGTTTTATTTACCTTTAAAACATAATTCTAAATTTTTTTTCAAAATTTATTTACCTTTAAAACATAATTCTACATTTTCAGTTCACAGGTTCTTTGAAACTCAATTCTTTACCTGTAACATGAGGGCATTGGACATTATGGCCTCTAAGGTCCTTTCCAGCTCTAAATCTATGGTCCTACGAAACTAATGCACCTGTTTTCTCTTTGAAAAATTAAATAAAAATTTTAAATGAATAAATAATTATTTTCTCTCTGTACTTCTCACAAAAAACCCCAAATCCTTATAACAAAGATGCATAATCAAGCAAAACAAATTCCCATACTGACCATGTCAAAAAATGTATGTCTCATTTTGAACCCTGGGTCTATCATTTCTCTGTCAGAGGTGGGTAACATATAACACACTAATGTTAAATAGGTCTTACTTCTTACTTAAATACTTCTTACTAAATACTTATGGTTATTTATCCATAATTCAGTAGGAAAATTTTGAGGGATAATAGGTATGTTCAAGAAAGACTAAAGGTCTAATCTCATTATGGCAAACTCCAAAAATAGCTTTATTGGTACTAGCATTTTTCTGTGAATATTATCTAAAACAGTGGATCATTGTTTGGAAATTTCATTCTGTTGCTGTGTTGTAATTGTCATTTCTTGTCATACAGATTAATGTGTTAAATACTTTCACTTTAACTTAATGCAACAATTATCTTTTAAATGCTTCCCATGTGCCAAGCACAGTGCTAGATGCTAGAGATTTATTTTTGTCTAGACCAGTGATTTCATGGGTGTAGAGAACTCCCCTATGAAGAATATACCTTTGCAGTGCAGATTAGTAACTGTATTACTGTTTATGGTGTTTGAAAGCTGCCTGGTCCACTGAGAGGTGGTGAGTTACTCAGGGCCATACAGCCAATATGTGTCAGAGGGAGGGTATGAAGCCAGGCCTTCTTGACTCTGAGGTAGGCTCTTTGCTAAGCTTCTAGCTAAGATCAAGTATTATACCAGATTAGAGTAACAATTTTTTTAACTTTTTTTTTGGTGAGGCAATCGGGGTTAAGTAAGTTGCCCAGGGTCACACAGCCATTAAGTGTTAAGTGTCTGAGGCTGGATTTGAACTCAGGTCCTCCTGTCTCCAAGGCCAGAGCTCTATTCAGTGCACCACCTAGCTACCCCTAACAATTTTTTTTTTTTAAGAAAAGAATTTCTGCCCTGAAGGTGCTTGAATTCTAATTGTGTTGGGGGAAGGGTGGAAAAGAGCATGTATTATCAATAAATATAAATTTATATAAACTAGTTAGATAATAAAAAACACATATACATGTACAGCTATTCTCCAATTAATTTACACTTAATAAATTTATATTTAAATACATTTATATTTAATAACACAAATGTAACGAATTCATGATATGGACAGAGTTAGGGTTAGATGGGGCTAGAAGCAGAGTTGGGAATGTTAGAGCTGAATTCTGGGATTTAAAAATAATCCAATCTAATCCCTTCATTTTAAAGACTGGGAAGTAGAGAACCAGAGAGGTTGTGATTTTTCCCAAGGACCCATGGGTTAATGCAGGATCATAGATTCTTAGAACTTAGATCTTGGAAATTGTTTAGTCCAACTAGATTATTTGTACATTTTAATTAATCAATTTATTTTAAATTTTATATATAATTTATAAATGAAGAAAACAAGGCCTAGAGAGATAAAATATCGAGTCAGATACACTATTTCAGGCCATTCGAAGCACAGGATGTACATGTTAAAATAATATACTTGTTTCCTTATGCTATTTTCACATTTTATTTAATCCACAGATAGAAAAAATGGCCAGCCTTCACAATATACACGTTCGGACTGGATGTTTCTGTAACACAGGGGCGTGCCAGAGGCACCTGAGGATCAGCAACGAAACCGTCAGAAAGAACCTGCAGGTGAGTTCTGATCCCACTTGATGCTGCCTCACGTCCTAAAGAACGAAGCAAGACAAGACAGAGACACAGGCATGGGAAGACCACTGTTGTAAATTGATTCTGTCTAGGTTCCTTTCCGAGGGTGGGCACCTATCTTTATTAGTTAATTTTGCTTTGGCAAATTGCAGTGGCTTTGGATAGCAGAGGAAGGGAAGTTTTTAAAAAGTTGTTTCCTCTTTGAGTTTTTTCAAAAAAATCATATAACATCTGTGTATGTATCAGTAATTTATAATTAATTATTATTTTTTTTTTTTGGCTAGGCAATGGGGTTAAGTGACTTGCCCAGGGTCACACAGCTAGTAAGTGTCAAGTGTCTGAGGTCAGATTTGAACTCAGATCCTCCTGACTCCACTGCGCCCTAATTAATTTTTAAGGAAAGGCTATATGTTAGTGGTGGGGAGTAAATAAACCACAAAAGTCCCTAAATTATAATCTATTCAAAATGACTGCATGAATAAGGCATTTTTTTTTGAGCACTTAACTATGGTCAAGAGTGTGCAAAGTGCTGTAGAAACAAATAGAAAAGAAAGGCAGTCCCTGCTCTCAAGGTGGTTATACTCTAATAGATACATGGGGCATTCAGGGAGGGTTAGCATGTCTGGTGGGAGGGCTTACTGAGCCTTTTTCAGAGCTGCTCATCCACCTTTGGTGTCTACCTTCTTCCAACTCTCACCTGTGGCTGTAAACCATTTTGATAGATGGGCTGAATCAGGTTGAGGGTAGCCAACAGGCCTTAACCACGCCCAGCACTACCACCCTCAGTGAGTTAGGGAGATGTCTACCCCAAGCATGTGAAGACTTCTTCCAGAGTAATGGACAGATGAGAACCATTCCTCACCTGTTGCCCACCACCTCTTTGCTGAAAGGCAAGGATTTTTGGTAATAACTAATGAATTGACCCACACTATTAAGGTATCCTCAACACAAAAGCTGCTGTGGGCCATGCTCATTTTACAGGAGGGACACACCCTTTGACCCTCCCTTCTCCTACAAAAGAGTGAGAGATAGAGGAACAGACCCATGAGAGAGAATGTGTGCTACAGCAGAAGTCACGACGATTTTGAGTCACACATCCTGGGTTAGATTCCATCCCTTCTACTTATTATCTGTGTGACTCTGGGCAATCACTTCACCTCATTTGTAGTGAGGATGTTGAATTAGATGGCGTCTGAGGACCCTTTCAGCCCTAATTCATGATCCTATGAGCTTCTGTCCTTAAACCTCTCCAGGTGCCTTTGATCTCTCCTTTCCGGAGGCTGGAATCTTCCTCCTCGGATACAGGGATGGTGTCTCTGCAATTTCAAGCCTTTTGTGACATGGTGTCTCAAAAAAGGTTAAAGGGACATCACTATTGGGAGATTACAGGATTACCCATTTATGGAATTTTTATTGTTCAAGTATTGGATAGCACCAAATAGTGATTAAGTCAAATAGTTATTAAGTATATACAGTGGTCCTCTCCTCATGCAGTCCCTATCACTGCATGTTCTCATGTTTTGCATTTCTTGTAAAACTAGTATCATATCTCATAAAATTGTATTGTTCTCTCTGTCACCCTGGGTCCCTTCTCAGTCTAGCAGATCCCTTTTCAGATGCAAACAGAATTCACTCATTTTTTAAGGTTCCCCCACCCCTACCTCATCCAACCATTAGCTCTAGCCAACTGACTTCTGCCTGTTCCCAAGTAGAAACTTTTCACAAGATTTCCTGGTATGTAAATGTTTCCTGTTGTTCTGGGTGGAAAGCTTGTAGTTAGCTACCTGGAAAATTTTTTTTCTTTTGTGAGATTTTGAGTTCCAAATTTTTTTCCCTCCCTCTTTTCCCTCCCCTCTCCCCAAGAAAGCAAGCGATCTGATATAGGTTATACATGTACAATCATGTTAAACGTGTTTCCGCATTAGTCATGTTGTAAAAGAAGAATCAGAACAAAAGAAAAGCAAAACAAAACAAAAAATTAAAGTGAAAATAGCACGCTTCTTCTGCATTCAGACTCTATAGTTCTTTCTCTGCAAGAAGACAGCATTTTCCATCATCAGTCTTTTGGAACTGTCTTGGATCACTGTATTGCTGAGAAGAGCTAAATCTCAGAGTTGATTTATCACACAATGTTGCTGTTATTGTGTGCAGTATTTTCCTGGTTCTTCTCACTTCACTCAGCATCAATTCATGTAAGTCTTGCTACATGGAAAGATTGGCATGAAATCCCTGGACTCTCTTGGGAGCAGAATTTTTTTTTGTCCTTGGGCCTCATTGCATTAATTCTGATTTACCTACCAGCCTGAACTTATATAGCCATGTGTCTCAGAATCAATGTCCTTAGGTGACTTAGAATGCTTATGCTATAATCTAAGATCTTGTACTTATGAATATGACTTTGCAGTTGCTAAGCCGGAATCACCAGTTTGAACTAACCCTTACGAGACCAGAAAGGATCCATTGGAGGTTTCCTCCATCTTTTCCTGCATCGCTAGCTTCTGGTCTCTTCTGCCCCTAGAGGGGAGAGTAAGGCTGCTCCTATGGTCTTGGTTAGTGATCACATACTTGTGCATGTTAAGTTCATCTGTTTCTCTTCTGCTCTTCAGGGAGAATTAGCTAAATATTCTTCAAAAATATCTCTAGGATTCTCTGCTACTAGCTTATTGTATGAGTTGAGTAAGTCACTTAACCTCTCCAAGTCTCAATTTTCAGCTCTGTAAAATCAGAGGATTGGACTACCTAATCTCTGAGATGCATTTTAGCTCTAATAATCTAATGGTCATCTTTCTACTCCATTCTTACTGGTGTCATATTTCCCTGGACCCTTATATATTCTGGCATTTTCACAATAGCCTCTTGAGACCCTGTAAACCCAGCACAGAATAGCCAGGTTAATTTTTCTGAAGTGCTGATTTCCTCATGAGATCCTAGATTCATAGTCTTTGAGCTGGAATGAACCTCAGAGGTCATCTATTTTAGTCTTTCATTTTGCAGGTGTGGAAACTGAGGCCTAGGAAGGTTTAGTGATTTTTCCAGGGTCACACAGATAGTAAGTAGTTGGAGCCACAATTCAAAATCAAGTTCTCAGGTTCCAAATTTATTCCCTACTTTAAAATCTTCAGTATTTTTTATCCATCAATTTTTTTTGTTCCTACCATTCCATGTGTGGAAACTCCCTTTCCCAACATAGATTGGCAATTCATCCCTAACATATTTTTGAAAGTTGTCAGGAACTCAAAGGATTATGACACAAAGCTTGTATGTGTCAAAAGCAGAAGTTGAGCCCCAGTGTTCTTGATTCAGAAGCTGGGCCTCTAGGCCCAATGCAATGATGTCTCTCACAGTAGCTCCTTGTTGGCTATTAAATCAAGATGAAACTCTTCAGCTTGCCATTCGAAGCCTTTGGGACTATGTCTCTATCACTTCTATGTAGTCATGTTTTTCAGCATCACTAACACGAATTCTCTTTGCCATTTAGGTAAAGAAGTAGAAATAAATCTTCCAGGTAAACCCTGGCTTAGGGAAATTGGGTCTGCCATCATCTTTGGAGCAGGATCTGGTCCCTGAGGAGATACTTTATTTTCATCATCTGAGTCATCTTCCTTTGTGATCCATTCCCTTCCTAGAGCTGAGGAAGGGATCTGGACAGCAGGGACCTTGACCCTCCTACCAAACATGCCATGTTGATTCTCACCTTACACGTGCTGTTGTTCTCTTTGACTAGAATACCCAGCATCCTGATTCCTCCTGATATAAATGCCATTCATTCTTCAGAGTTCATATCAAATCCTGTCTACTCCAGAAGTCTTGTCCAATAACTCTAGCCTTCATTAGTATCTCCTTTTTCTGCTTTAGAGCTCATCTGTGACACACATCTTTGTTTGTTTTTTTGTTTTGTTTTGTTTTGGCTAGGCAATGGGGTTAAGTGACTTGCCCAGGGTCACATGGCTAGTAAGTGTCATGTGTCTGAGGTTGGATTTGAACTCAGGTCCTCCTGACTCCAGGGTTGGTGCTCTGTCCATGGTACCACCTAGCTGCCCCTCTAACACACATCTTGCAAGTAATCATAAAACTCTGATTTCTAATTGTGGGGATACGTGCCTTTTCTTTCCATTGAAATTGTGAACTCAAGGGCAGGGAATGTGTCTTATTTTATCTCCACATTTTCTTAGCCCCCGCCCCTAACCTTGGGACTGCTGAGGATATTGCAGATGCTCAATAAATATAGAACTTCTTCTGTATCTAAGAGGACCAGGTTCTAAAGATCCATTAAATAGAGCTACACTCCAGGATTTGTCCCTGGAATGGAAATGCATTGATTCTTCCCACTTTCCTCTCCAAAGATTTCCTTTTGCCATTATTCTTTCAGTTTTTCAGATTACATCTGGGAGAAAGTCTCAATTAAATGGTAAAAACGTCTTTAACACAATGTCATTTCCGATGGTCTCCAATAAGAGTTTTGCGCCTTATTTCCTGATGTAACCAAACTATGTGCTCCAGGCCTTGCCCAGTTATTTGGAGGCAGTAGCAGTAGCTGTTACGAAATGTGGGGCTAGGAATAAAGGGCATCAGGAATCAATAGGTATTTGGGTTCCCTGTTGGGTCACGAGAGATCACAGTAAATATTCCAAAACACAGATCCCGAGTCTTGGATTTCCCCTTTTCTTAAATTGAATGGAATAATAGATGATTAATAAATGCTTATTGACTTGACAACTTGGCAATTCTGTTTTCCTAAATTATTTATGTTTTTAGAATTAGCTCTAAGTATTATCCTTGAGAAATAAAACAATGAAAAAATATTACTATGGGCTCATAATTTTTTTTAATTCCTAGGCTGGTCATATCTGTGGGGATGACATAGATCTCATTGATGGTCACCCTACAGGCTCAGTGAGAATATCATTTGGCTACATGTCCACTTTTGAAGATGCACAGACCTTTCTGAAGTTCATCATAGCAACCAGGTTAGGTAAGGCAGACAGAAAACTTCCCTTTCAGATAACTCCTGGGGAAACTGCTGCCATTTCGGTAGAACCTGTGGGACAAGATGAAAGGGTCAACGAGCATGAAACTGGGAAATTGCCTCAGGAAGATGTCCTCCTACAGGCTGAGCTGAACAATTCCTCTGTGACTGTAAATGCCATGGATGTGTGTCCCCCTGAAACTGAGCTAGGCGGTGGCTTAACCTGTACAGGAGCAGTAGATGGAGGATTCCCACCACTTATAATCATCAATGTCTATATTTACCCTATCAAATCCTGTGCCGCCTTGGAGGTATGCATTTTATTTTAATTAATTAATTCATTCATTCATTCATAATTCATCCGTTCATTAATTCATTTATTTATTCATCCATCCATCCATCCATCCATTCATTCATTTATTTATTTGTTTGTCTGTTTATTTATTTATTTATTTTTAGGCAATTAAGGTTAAGTGACTTGCCCAGGGTCACACAGCTAGTAAGTGTCTAGTGTTTGGTCTGAGGCCAGATTTGAATTCAGGTCCTCCTGACTTCAGGGCCAGTGCTCTATGCACTGTGCCACCTAGCTGCCCTGAGGTATGCATTTTAAACATGGCCTTGGGAATGCTTCTCTTTTAGCATAGTTTTTATCTCCATGCAGCAACTTCACCATAAAGCAAAGAAAAAAATTGCAAGCAAGGCCTATTAAGGTAGGCCTGGTGCGCTAATGAGATAATGCATGTGAGGTGTTTTGAAAGCTTTATATCCACTGCACAAATGTCAGTAGTTGTTATTATTATTATTGTTATTGCTGTAGTATGATTCTGTCCCTTATGATCAAAGATTACCTTACTTCCAGTGCTTACCATGTACAGATGTTACTGAAAAGACCTTTGGATGACACAGAGTCTCCTGAATATTCCTGAAGTTCTTCTGAACTCAATTTTCATGATATGTTGTGTCCAGTTCTCTAACCTGGAGAGATTCTTGCTGTAATTAGAATTTATTTTATTGGTTGTTTTATGTCCATTTCTCCTGGTTCATTTTTCTATCCCCAAGGCCTAGCACAAGGCCTGGTGATTAACAAATGCTTATTGACTGGTTGATTGATAGACAAATATTCTTTCAGGGCAATCCAATCCAACAACATTTACTAGGTGCCCATGATGTGCATGACATTGTGTTAAGCTCTAGGGGTACATTGGCACAACAAAAACCAGTCCTTGACCTCAAAGGGCTTATATTTTACTGGGTTCAAATCTTACTGAAGGCATTTACTACCAATGTGACCATGGGCAAGTCATCTAACTTTTCTTTACCTTGGTTTCCTCATCTGTAAAATGAGGGAGTTGGACTCTAACTTCTCTTACAACTCTAAATTTTATGACACTATGATCCTACTGCAAATAATTCATCCTATGCTTAAGATCATAGAATCATAGCTCTAGAGCTGCAAGAGACTTCAGAGGTCATCTGGTCCAACCCCCTCATCTTACAGATGGGAAAACTGAGGCCGTGGAGGTTAAGTGCTTTGCTGGAGGTCACATAATTGGTAAGCACCAGAGGCAGGTTTTGAACACAGGTCCTCTGACTCCAGACCCAGTGGTCTTTTCATGAACCACACTACCTCCTTCTTGTTAAATTTTGATTGAATGGGTTGGAGCCTGAATGAAGGCTACCTTGAAGTGCCATTGAGAGTTGGAATAATCATTTGGGCTAAAGCTGTGACTGACTTGGGAAACAGGTATCCTCCATCTTGAAAAGGGCTGTGTGGAGATGGAATGGAATAATGGAAAAAGTGGGAAAGTTGGAGATTGGAGAGCTGAGTTTGAATACTGATTGTTATTCTTACTAGCTCCATAATCATGTATTTGTCCCCGCTCTCTCTTTCTAAACACTTTCTAAACCTTTAAAGGCTATGTAAATGCCATCCATTATAATTTCCCCCCATCTTCTCTCCTCTTCTTCCTTTAAATGTTATGAATTCATTAAATTCAATGTTTATTAAATTAAAATTTGTGGTTATTCAGTCATTTCCAGTTGTGTCCAACTCGTTGTGACCCCATTTGGGGATTTCTTGGCAAAAATGCTGGAGTGGTTTGCCGGTTCCTTTTCCAGCTCATTTTGCAGATGAGGAAACTGAGGCAAACAGGGTTAAGTGACTTGTTCAGGGTCATACAGCTAGGAAGTGTCTGAGGCCAGATTTGAACTCAGGAAGATGAGAGGTCCTGACTCCAGGCCTGGAATTCTATCCATTGAGCCACCTAGCTGCTCTTAGATTATAATTAAATAATTGCAATTATATAATGTTGTATGATTAAGTTATAATCCTCTTACTTTTGAGAAGTCAGTGTGCAAACTATACTAAAAATATTTATTTATGCAATAATTTATATAAAAGGTTCTTGCCTAAAGCAAGCTTACATTTTTAATTTTAACTTTTATTTTGATTCTTTCTCAGGTTACCAAATGGCCGGTTGGAAACCAAGGATTGTTATATGACCGAAACTGGATGGTTGTGAATCACAATGGAATTTGCCTCAGTCAGAAGCAGGAGCCTCGTCTCTGCTTAATTAAACCCTTAATTGACCTGCAGCAAAAGACTATGGTCATCACAGCTGAAGGTAAGAAGCAATCACCAGCTCTCATGCACATTCCCTGCTTTGTCCGAAGCAGTGTGGTACAATGGAGAGAGCCTGCTGCAAGACAAAAAGTCCTCAGCTGTTCTCAGTTGTGCCACTTTCCAGCCAAGCCCATTGTGTTGAGTTTATTAGGTCTTGTGGGCCAAAATGAAAGATCTAGAAACAGCATGAATAGAATAAAAAGGCAAAATAGTTCATTTATTTGATCCTCGGTTTCCTCTTCTGTAAAATGGGGATAATGGCACATAGCAAGCCTCCTTGACAGGGTTGTTGTGAAGACAACAATGAGATGATGGAGGAGGAAAGCACAGTTCTGACTATATCACTCTCCCACTAGATACAATCCAGTGCCTTCCTATTACTTCTAGGGTCAAATACAAATGCCTCTGTTTGGTATTTAAGGCCTTTCATAACCTGGCTCAAAATTACTCTTCCAGCCTTATTGCAAATGTAACCCAGGGCCCAAAGCCCATTTGCATAAGGCTCCTCATTAGTGGAGACTAATTATTTAATGATCCCCTTCCTGTGTAAAGGCAGGGTTGGTGAGAGCTTGACAGAAGAAAAATCAGTCTTTCTGGCTTCTAAGTTCTATAGAGAAGAGAATCTGGAACCCCATTCCTTCTGGTCCCAGAAGGGAGAGAGCAACTCTGGTAAGAAGTTCACATATTGGCTGTGGGTCATGTATGTTACTCTCCATACACTTTCCAGTTCAGTTCATTCTTCACACATATTCCTCCCATCTCTGGTCACTGTGCCTTTGTATATGCTGTCACTCAAGCTTGGTATGTATTTTCTCCTCATGTCTCACCATTTCATAGAACCCTTGGTTCCTTTTAGAGCTGATTCCTTTAGCTTCTGGTGTCATCCCCCAATTCCAATTACCTTGTATTTAATCTATATATATTTTGCATCTTATTATTCATGTACATGTTTTTTTCCCCATTAGATTGTAAGCTTCTTGAGGGTGGGGACTATTTCATTTTTGTCTTTGCATTACCAGTGCCTAGCTCAGTGCCCAGCACAGAATATGTACTTAAGAACTTCTTGACTGACTTCCTAAAGTATAAAACACAATGTATATATCACATTATTTTTTTTTAGTAGAGCAGGCGTCAGGGATTGCTTATGTTTTAATGAATAGATAACTGAGCATTTTTCCTAGCAGCCATTAAGGTATTTTTATAACCCTATCAGCAAACTGATAGCTTTAACTCCTGCTGATTATGGAAATAATCTGAAATAAGCAAAAGAGGAAAAGAGACAGGGTAAGGTTCATTTTCACTGCAGGTTTGGTGAGCTGAGTATCTCTGTTCAGAGACTGGTGAGAATCTGGGGCTTCTGGGAGAAAATAGAAGGAATTTGATATTGGAATTTTACAATGTTACCTTCCCCTGTGGATCTAGTGAATTCCTTTGATTTGCCAAAACTTTCTGCCGTAATCCTGTGACATGAACAGTCAGCTTTGACTTTTCTGAGATAATTTTTAATGGAAATCCTATCCCATATTTGACATTGTTACCTCTCATTCCTCCTCTGGTCATCCCAGAGAAGTACAGTAACTTGGACCAAAAAAAAAAAAGAAAAAGAGAAAAAAGGCGTTCTGTCATTCTATTCAGTGTGGCAGGCCTAAGGGAAACTGTTTTTAGCAAAACTAAGGGTGTGCTGAGATGTTCTTCGTGTGGCCAGTGGGTGTTGCTGTTACATAACATAATGTAACCTTAACCCCAAACCCACAGATTTCTGAATATTTTCTTTTCTGGCATCTGGCAAGCCTTTGTTTTCATCTTTTTTTTTTTAAACTGTGAACAGTTTAGCCCTAGGGGGAACAAAGTAGACTCATGATATTAATGCTGCATCTTCAAATGTAGCCTCTTCTACAGAGTCCTTTGGTTTTTCCATGTTTCTTGAATGAAAGAAAGCAAAAGGGAAGGAAGGAAGGCTTGCTTCCCTCCTTATTGGGACTAGGACATGGTTTACTGCCTTCCTGCACTCAAATGAGGCTATTCATTATGTTCTGTATTTACATGAGTATCATTTGCTCTAAAAGGGTAGTCTAAGAATTTTCCAAATGCCAAATTTCATAGGACTTTGGTGAGATAATAATATGTTTGTCATCTTTGGGTTCCCACTACCTTTGCCACTCCCAATATAGTGCATGCAGTATAAGTATTAATTGGATGAACATATTCTAAGTGTCATGCAAAAAAAATTACATGACTCTTGACCTTAAGAAATTTATAAACCAGTTGGAGACATAAAACATGCATAGAACAGTTACATAATATAAGACAGCATATAACACCAAAAGATTGGATTAGTGCTGACAAAAATGTTAGAGGACTTCTGTGGAGGAATGATCACTGTGCACTGTCATGATGGAGGAATATTTCCAGGTAGGATTTGAACTGGGTCTTCAAAGCTAAGTAGAATTTGGATAGGTGGGCAGAAACATTTGCCTATGTTGCAGAGAAAAAGAGAAGATAGCAGTATAAGGGTCTGGGGGAAGGCATAGAGGTAGGTAGGAGAAAAGGATAAGGATAGTAAGGGTGTCTGAGAATAAGGAGTGGGGCTGGTACATCTTTCTACTAGGGGTTAGTAGCAGATAGTTGGAAAAGTAGATTTGAGTCAGATTATGAAGGTCTTTGAATATCAAGCATCAGTCTGGACTTTATCTTACAGGCATGTGGAGCCCTCTAATGGTTTTTGAGGAGAGAAACACAATGAAAGCAGGGTTTGAAGAAAATTGACCACAATGTCATTGGTTCTGGTGTTGCGTGGATTTATATTTGCATGTTGTAAGGGTAGATCTGAATAAATAACTGAATAAGTGATTGATTGAATGATAGAAAATTGTATAAGGTAGTCAGGCAAAGGAAAGACTAGGGATAGGGCAGCCAGCTAGGAAGGCTCAAGTAGTGTGGTTGTGGTAGGAGTGGAAGTAATCATGACAACTCAGATTTATAATAATTGAAAATTATATATTGGTTTAAGGTTTGCTAAGTTTTATACATCTATATATATATGTATATATATATATATATATATATATGTATATATACACACATACACACACACATATATATTAACGCATTTGGTCCTTATAACAACCCTGTGAGGTAGGTGCTATGTTATCATCCCCATTCAAATGCAAAAACAATTATGAAGGGATTTGGAGATTGGATATGGAAAGTGTGGAAGAGGGGGAAGTCAAAGGTGACATTGAGATTTCAAGTCTGAGTGCTTGGGTGAATGGTGATGCTGTTGTCAGAAATAAGGAAAAATGTTTAGAGTAGAAGATAATAATATGCTGGGTTTTAGACATATTGTATTTGAAGTGACAGTAATTGGAGATGGGGAACTAGACCTTGGAAAAGAAATAAATGGCTGAGGCTTGAGAACTGGGAGTCATACTCAGGTATATTCATTTTCTGTGGAAGGGTAGTAGAGAAAGATAAGAGGATAGGGCTGATATCACTTGTCCTTGGTGAACATGTAGGGTCAGAATCCAACAAAGGGAACTGAGAAGAGAGGTAGAAAAAAATCAGGTGACTGTGTTGTTGTGAAAGTCAAGAGAGGGGAACATTTCAAGTGCTACAGGGAATTTAAAGGGGTGTGTGTGTGTGTGTATGTATATGTAGAGAGACAGAGAGCACCCAAGAAAAGGTCTTTGGATTTGGCTATTAGAAGTCACTAGCAACTTTTGAGAAAACAGTTTCAGTAGAGTAGTAAGGATAGAAGGCAGATTTCAGGGGGTTAAGCAGTTGACAGATGATAATAAGATCACATGATAGTACACATTGTTGATGAAGTTGGGAAATGGTCCAGCAATTTTGGATTTCAATTTAGAGTTATGCAAGAAAAGCGACCGAACTGTGCATACCTTTTGACCCAGCAATCCTATTATAGGCTATATACCGCAAAGAAGTAAAGGCAGAAACAAATATCCAATGTATGCCAAAATTGTCACAGTAGCACTTTTAATGATAGCAGAGGACTAGAGACAAAATGGGAGGAGGGGACTATTGGAAAATAAATGAAAAAATTATGGCATGTGAATGTAATAGACTATATAGTAAGAAAAGATGAATATGAGATATTTGGAGAAATTTGAGATGATTTGTACAAAATGATATAGTGAAATAAGCAAAATAAAGAAAACAATATATACAATGACAACAAATATGTAAATAAAAAACACTAAAAGGAAGCTGAATTCTGAGAAATAGAGAAGACAGTGAAAGTTTTGGAGAAGGGATAACAATACATATCTTCTCCCTTATAGTAGAGAAGACAAGGACTATTAGAATAAAATATATATGCTATAATACAAAGTTTCTGTATCAGATGCACTTTTCTGATTGATTTTCCTTTATCAAAAGTGAGAGTTCAATCCTGGGGGTGGGTTGGGAAATTACTGTACTAGAGAGACAAAAGATATAAATACAGCAAATTGTTTAAAATATTGTAACAGTTATCCATAAATATGTCCTCCTAAATTCGTACCAATTTTAGAGTAAATCCCCAGCTGAGAAATAGGCTGCCTTCCAAAATGTCTTAGGGCATTTGGAACTCGCAACACATTTTACCATAGAAAACAAATGTTTTAAGTGGCTACATTTCAATTTCTATGGAAAAACAATAGCAAACAACACTGCTGCAACACTAGCAGAGGGTTGGATTGGAGCATTCATAGGGATTGGTCTGGGGAGAGGAAGGGGCATAGTTTCAAAAAAATGAGGAAAACAATATAAGAAATACACCAATAGTTTCCTCTATTCAAGCTGGCATGAGCATGACCGAGTAGCCCAGTAAGGGCCACTTAGACAGCTAGAATCTGAACAAAGCATGGCACTTAAAGGGAGTGAAGCTCAGAAATCTTGTTTCTTTGATCGTGTTCCATTATCTTTTTGTGAATGGTTTATGACTTTGTACTTGGACTCAGACGCAATTTAAGCCTTGGACAGTCCTGGTGCTGCTTCATGAACTAATTTATTGTGGACCCAACTGATAACTCTTTCTCCTGAGGACCGGGTTTTATGCTGATTATTTGCCAGTTCTCTGTTCTTTGTAAAGTCAGGCTCATGGCATCAGATCAGGAACTGGGAGGAGCCTTAGGAGACTTCTAGTCCAACACTCTCATTGTACAGATGAGGACACTGAAGCTCAGGGAGGTTAAATTCCTTTACCAAGGGCACATGTGTGGTAAGCAAGGAGAAGTAGGATTCCCACCCAGATCCTATGAATCCAGAAGAGGATTCTTTCCGCTGTCTCAAGCCTCTTACCTCTGTCTTCTGAGTGGCATCAAGACTCCCATCTCACTCCTCATGATGCCTGAGGCTTAGGAGGAGACAAATCAAAATAGATAGTTTTTTTCCCTCAAAATTTGGAGTTCGAGAAAGAAAATTTTAATTAGATGATGAGGGAATGGAGGGAGGTGTTTATGGAGATTATGAAAGGGACTTCTGGACCCTTTCAAGGACTTTCTGAGGTTGACAGTATTGGTTCTTTTTATGCTTGATTTCATTTCAAAATATAATCCTCTCCTTTTCCTTGTTATAGAAATATGTGTATGTGCACGTGTGTGTAAGTATGTACTGTAAAGAGTCAATGAAATAAAAGTAAACTGAGGTATATTCTTTGAGCAAAAACAGTAACGTGTATAACTGTTAACCAAGTAGGTCAGACTGGCCACCTCAGCAAGGCCAATGACCTTAATGAAAAGGGGGAGGAAATCCTCTTTATTGATGCACAGGAAAGGAGGGAATCTGGGAACATTACAATTGGCTACACTGGGGAAAGTGGGTTAGCATCAGGTGTGGCTAATCACACCCTTCTCTGACAATGAAAAAATATTAGCTGTTTAAGGGACTCATCTGCCTCTTGTAATCTTGGTTAGGAGATCAGAACCACCAGGTTTGATTTTCGTGGGGGAGATAAAACCTCCCCTAATTGCGCAATGACAGGCAAAGACAGATGATTTGTCTTGTGGGGGGATGGCACCAGATTAACCTGGTTGTGGCTTATAGACTACAAGCAGATGTTCCAGGGACTAACTGCATGAGTGTCAACATTCCCTTTCAACTACACCTTTAGACTAGTTAGGAGGGGCAACTTCATTTTTGAGCTTAACTCTAGAGCTGAGAAATGTGGCTTAACAAAATGGAAAATAGGATCAATTGCAGAATAGAATCAAAATAGTAGAAATTCAAGGTAATATAAATTTTTATCTTTTCACATTATGTGTATATGCATTTCCCAGACTGTTACATACAATTGAATGTGCAGTCTAGCCCTGTAAATCTATAAATGAACTGCACCCATAACAGAGCAGTAGGTGACTAGTCTAGCTTGCCTCTGAAGAATTGAAAAGTGCTCTCAGTGACCTAACACCATTCCCTAACAAGAAAAAATCCATCTCTTCAATATTCTCTGTACTCTATAGCTGCTAACCATGGAACACCACAAGGGGAGTAGGGGGGAAGGAAGATTGAACAACACTTGGCTGCTCATGCATGTAGATCCCTTGTAAAAGCTGAGTGTTCATAATTCAGAAAGTGCCTTTAGAATGGAACCTCAGCACCATAAGATTAATGGTAGTTTAATATTAATGTAAATCCATTGTACTTACCTAGATAGTTGATAATTTAACAGTTACTGAAAAGGTTATTTATTAAGTTGTCTCATGGATGTTGAGAACTATTCTAAGCCTTAAGGGGGATACAATGGAAAGAGAAGGGTAAAGGTCCCTGCCCTAAAGGACTTGGCAATCTAAGGAAAAATACAGTGCAATATAGACTCAAATTCAAGGCTGGATAGTATACACTATAAGGAATTCAGAGAAGGGAAAGATCTCCATGGAAAAGTGTGATTCCTGAGTTTTACTATTGGTAGTATTTGGAAGGCTGTGGACAATGGGAATGATACTGCAGGTCTGGAGCAGGGCAAAAAATGTCCTAATTTCTTTTTAATGGAAAAGAATAGGCCCTGTGAACTATAGACCAATGAGTTTGACTTTGGTTCTTGGGAAAATCTAGAATGGATTATTAAAGAAGCTGGTTAGTGAATAACTGTAGAAGGAAGTACTGATCTCATACACATACACACAAGAACAGGTCATATTGGACTAGCCTATTTCCTTTTTGACAGGTTCACTTGAGTGGTAGATCAGGGAGATGTTATAAATATAATATACATAAATTTTATCAAAGTCTTGACTAATTCATACTGTTCTTATGGAAAAGATGGCTAGATGTGGGCTCAGCTACAGTACATTTAGGTGGATTCAGGATTCATTGAATGACCACATTTCAGAGTACTTTTTTTTCTTTTTCCTTATATTTCCCTATTACTTTCTGACTTTTCCCCCTTGCTGATGGGTATAGTCCTGAGTTTAAGCTGCAAAGCAACTTCCTGCTGAACCTATTAGGAGATATAGGTTTCACATCTCTGTTTCTCTGTCTGTTTCTCTCTCTCTCTCTCTCTCTCTCTCTCTCTCTCTCTCTCTCTCTCTCTCTCTCCACTGGGTAACCTTTAGGGGGGCAGGGTTGATCCCAGCTGCGTTTCAGTCCCCTTTCCTTCAAACCCAGCACAACCACACAAAATTGCTCTTCCCTGCCTATCCCAATTCCTCCCTTGACTCTCCACCTTTTGGGGGCTATATCCTTGTCTACAGAGTGGGAAGACAGCAGGCAGTATGTTCCAAGTAGTCTCTGAAGCTTTAGGGGTCTCTAAACTAAGTCTAGGTCCAGTCAGAAGGCAGCATGATTTTGACTCCTCTCCCCTGTTCCTCAAATGGCTGGGTGGAATCAGTGTCTGCTGCTCGATATGCTGTATGTGCCCACAATGTCTCTGCAGCTGAAGAGATCCTAGTATAGGCTCCAGGGGTTCAGGTTACCTTTTTTGCTGGGTGCATAATATCTCCTGGGAAAGGGGCACTGAATGAGGATTTAAAGGATTATTGTTCT
Organism: Phascolarctos cinereus; assembly: GCF_003287225.1. Classification (NCBI taxonomy): domain Eukaryota; kingdom Metazoa; phylum Chordata; class Mammalia; order Diprotodontia; family Phascolarctidae; genus Phascolarctos; species Phascolarctos cinereus. Next base: position 391,830,942 of record NW_027555847.1, on the reverse strand, counting down.
GTGCTGTTAATTCATGAAGATCTTAACTTGTAGGGATTCTCTTTAGTCTGTGGATTCAGCTGTAATTGTTCTACATATGGTGTATTGTTCCTCTTTTTTTGGTTGGGGGAAGGTTTTTGACAGTTACAGGTTTCTTTTTCAAGAAAAACAAAGTTTTAAAAAAGCATGCTTCAATCTGTATTCAGACACCATCAGTTCTTTCTCTGGGGATGGATAGCATTTTTCATGATAAGTCTTTCAGAGTTATATTTCTGAGAATAGCTAAGTCATTCACAGCTGGTCATCTTACAAGATTGCTGTTACTTTGTACACAGTACATTTCACCTTGCATCAGCCCATGCAAGTCTTTCCAGGTTTTTCTGAGAGCATCCTGCTCATAATTTCTTATACTATAATAGTATTCCATCATAATCACATACCATGGTTTGTTCAGCCATTCCCCAGTTGATTGGCATCCCCTCAGTTTCTAATTCTTTGGCCTCAGAAAAGAGCCACTATAAATATTTTTGTGCATACAGGTCCTTATCCTTTTCTTCAAATCTCTTTTGGGATACAGATGTAGTAGTGTGGTACTACAAAGTCAAAGGGTATGTATAGTTTTATAGCCCTTTGGGCATAGTTCCAAATTGCTTTACGGAATGGTTGATTCAGTTCACAGAGAGTTAAAGGTTTTGAAGAATGTGTTTCATCTGCCATCTTGCTGGCTTCTACAACTTGTAAGTCTCTTAGGGTAATTAATGTAAATTAAGTGTAAATTAATTGGGGATTTCCACTGAAGGGCTCTAGTGATCTGTGGTTGACCCTGTGCTGTGTAACATCTTTATCACTGACGTGGCATGCTTATCAAATGGTCAGATGACAAAAATGCGAGGGATAGTTGACATACCAGATAACATAATCAGTAGCTAACAAAATCTTGACAAGTTAGAATATGAAACCTATTTTGATAAGGCAAAATTGAAAAGGAATAAATGTAAAATTGACTCGGGCTAAAAATACTGATTTTACAAGTTTGAGATGTGGAAGACTTGGTAAGATAGTAAATTTTAAAAAAATACTCTGGTGGGGGGAGTTCAGAGTGAAAGCCCATTCCCTCATTTCTCAAAGGGACTTAGCCTATGCTCATCAGCTTAGCCCTTTTCCACCAAACATTGGTTATACAAAAGACCATTGTGAATAGTAAAGAGCAAGTAAAGCCATTTATCCAAGCAAAATAGTGAATAGAAATTGAAGTTCTACAGAATATACCAGAGAATACACAAGAGTAAATGAACTTATCAGCTGGGAGTGAGATAAAATCTCAGCTCAAACAAGGAGAGAGGAAATAATTTCACTAAAGGGAGTCCACTCTCTATGGCTATGGGTACCAGAAGTCCAGGGACGTGATGGAGGCTGGCTCCCCTACTTATGTGTAGCTCTAAAGCTCTAGTTTGCCATTCAAAGTCTGTACCTTTCCTCTCTTCTCTCCTGAACCTCTTTTCTCTCTTCCTTCTCTGCCTTGACTGCCTCCCCTTTCTCTATTCTTCCATTCTCTCTTTCTCTCTTCCTTCTCCTTCTCTCTTCCTCTTTCTTCCCCTCTCTTCTTCCCTCTTCTCTTCCTCCTCTTCCTTCACTTCCTCCTTTCCTCCCCCTCTTCTTCCCTTTCTCCTTTCTTCCTCTTCTCTCTACCCTAAAGTATGTCTGAACAGTCTATTCCTTTCTTAGGCCCACAACATTGCATTCAGCATTTTTTCAGCCGATCAGGAATTATATTTCCATCCATGTATGTAACTTGAAGTATAAAGCTATCCCTCTGACCATCTAAACTGAGCAGGAGTGGGATTTATATTTGGTAATATTACTTAGAATCTCTATTCTCAGAGTTTCTTGCTTAAGAAGGAGGGAAATCCTACAACTTTTCTTAACTTCTTAATTCTGCTATTTTTGCTGACATCGTTTTGTCTCTTAAGAAGCACATGGCTCTCAGGAGACTAAAATAGATGTCATCACTTGCTGAGTTTCAAGTTTGGCATTAGGAGGGTCATAGGATCATAGATTTAGATCTTAAAAGGACCATAGAGGCCATGCAATCCAACCTCCTCATTTTCTAGATGAGGAAACTGAGACGAGGTAAAGTGTCTTGTGTAGGTCACAAGTGGAAGTCACAGGACTTGAACCAAAGTCCATTGACTCCAAAGTTAACATCTTTTCTTTTTAGATATTCGATTTTATTTTATTTGCAGTTCCAAATTCTCTTCTTCCTACCTTCCTCTCTGTTTAATGTCCTTTCTGCTGTACCATGGAGCTACCTATTAGTAGCAACAGGGAGAGCTTATCTGCTGAGAGTAACAATGATTCATATGTACATAATGCTTTGAAGAGGCAGCATGATATAATGGGTAGGGAACCAACCTTGAAGCTAGGAAGACTTGAGTTCAAGTCTAAACCAGCATACTGGTTTTGGATAAGTCATTTAAGTTCTTAGTGCTATAGGGTCTTAATTGCAGAGAAGGAGCTGACTTACACTGGTAGAAGGAATTTCCTCACCTAGGAGGTTGTTACACTAATGAAATCACAGTTCTAGGCTCTGTCTCCATAAAAACCTTAAGGTTTACAAACTTTCTTAACAATAGCTCATTGAAGTAGGGAATCTAAATATTATTATCCTTGTATTGTAAATAAGGAAACTGAGGCTCATGATTCATGTGTGGATACAGCAAGTGTGACTTCGAACCAGGGCAGGTGTGTACATCTGCAGCTTGGTGTAATAAAAAGAGCGCTGGCTGTGGTGTCAGAGAATCTGTTGAACAAAAAGTGAACAAAAATCTCTTTATGGCAAAAAAGATCACCAAGGTCCACATATATCCTTTATACAAGCAATTTTTAGTTCAACTAATTTACAATTGCTCAGTTATATTTTTTGGATATAATAATTGTCTTTAATCTTTATTCATGTAGGGATGGAACCTATAGATGTGCCTCTAGATGAAAATAGTGAAGAGTATCAGATTTGTCAGAGCAAAGTCTGTGCAGACAGGTAAGCATTTTACAATGTGAATCTCTGATCTTGATTTCTAAGTACATTATAAGCATGTAGATATCCTAGTGGTGTATGGTAGATATTGGGCAAAAGGTTTTTTTTTTAAATGGTAGTGGTAAATTATTTATAGTGTTTAAACTATAGTATTTAATGAATTTATTGTTTTTGCTAACATTTACCAGCAAATGAGCAATTCTGTGGTTAGTGGCCAATCCAGAAAGGTTAAAAGATAACTCTTGTACAAACATTCATCTGAAGCTAAATTTATTGAGATGAAAATTTGAGGTGTCATCACCTGTCATTTAGTCTCATGGTACAGGAGTGTGACTTCTTATTGAGACTTTAGGCATTTCTAGGTGGGTGAATGTTCCACAGGATCAATTTTTTTTATTATACTGTGTTATGGAAATGCTTTTTTTATTCGTAGATTAAAAATAAAATAATAAAAAAAGATTTGTAAGGTCTCTCTGTCTCTCTGCAAGGTCTCCACTACTAACATCTGGATTGTAGGTACATGAAGAAAGCAACATAGTAAGATTTCTGGCCTTTCCTATGCACAGGAGAAACCTCAGCTGCTCATGTAGACTAGAGAATCCTACCCAGTTTTCTAACTTATCAATCTTGCTTTGTGCTTTTTAGCGTTTTAATTTAATTATTCCCAGATTTATATTTTAGCTTGTTTGAATATTTAAACTGTTGAGGGGGGATTTGAAAAATGGGAAAAAGAAAGGGGATAGTATCTGACTCTTCCTACAGCCTTGGGTTGGGGTGTGTTAGACATTCGTATCTGTACATTCCCAGATTCAAGGGTTCCAACACTTCCGTGCAGATGTTTATTATCTGTATGGGCATTACTTCTTGGGTGTCAGAACCTGAGGCTTCTTGGATCAGGCAGAAAATAATAAAAAGAACAATAGTGCCATTGTCTATGGCCTGAGTACATGACTTAACTCTTTTGAGCCAGATAATATGCTTTAAAATGTGCTATGTAGATGCAATAAATAGGTTAACAGCAGCTAGGTGGCACAATAGAGCTCTGGGCCTGGAGTCAGGAACACCTGAGTTCAAATATGACCACCGGAGAGAAACTCCCCTGGACAAGAGGTATTCTTGCATCCATTTGTATTTTCCTTTGTGATCCAATTTCACTTCAGTAGTTTTGGATATGTAACCCTGGGCAATTCACTTAACCTTGTTTGCCTCATTTTCTTCATCTATAAAATGAGCTGTTCAAGGAAATGGCAAACCACTTCAGTATCTTTGTCAAGAAAATCCCAAATGGAGTCACAAGGGGTTGGACACGACTGATTGACTAAGCAACAACATATATGTTAACATTTTACTCAGAGCTTTTTTCTTTCAGTACTAGAGGAATTGAGGGTTTCTTATATCTATGAGATGGATCAACAGGCAAGTATACAAGGCTAAAAAAAAGGCATCTGGTATGATAATATAAAGGGAAAACATCAAAGTAAATTTCTAGAAAAGAAGAATATGTAACAAATTTAATTCTGATTTTTAAGATATCCCAAAGAGGAAACGATGCTAAATGTTTGGGGGCAAAAATCAATTCTTAGAAAAAAAAAAGAAAAGGAAAAAAGATAATGAGGATACAATAACAGCAACACTTACCTTCTTAGGTCTGTAGAATATTTATGACAGTGATCTAAAGAATATGAGCCTTGATGAGAATATGAGGAAGGAATAGATAGGCTTTTACGAATTATGTTCCCCAGCAGACCATATCTTCATGGATACAAAATTTACTAAAAGGTGTTTATTTGTAGATTACAAAAGGGTTTTTTCTTCAGCAGAACACAATGCAGCCTTAAGGATTCTTCCCTAACACACTATGTTCCATGCACATGCTATAATCATACAAGGTTCTTTGATAGATACAACTACAGAGGTCACTTTGTTCAGCGACCCTTTGATCATTAGCATCAAAAGAGGAATAAAACAAGGGGATATGTAACCATCCCTGCCCCCAAAGACATCATCATAATGCACTCTGTAGAGTCCAAATCAAAGAGAAATTTCCATAGATAATGAGGCCTTCCTGATATTCCTTTTGGGGATCATAGAATCATATTTTTAGAGCTTGAAGGAACTTCCAATTCCCTCCTCAAATAACATCTGATTGTAGGATCATAAATTTTAGCTTTGGAAGGGACCTTTCAGATCATCTGGAGCAACTCTCTTATTTTGTAGATGAAAGAACTGAGGCCCAGAGATGTGAAATGATTTGCCCAAGGTCTCATGGGTGATAATAACTGGCTAAAGGAGGATTCAAATCCAGATCCTCTGACTCTAAATTCAGGGCTCTTTCCACTGTGCCATTCTTGATGACATTGTATTTATGGCATCAAACTCTGAAATAGAATAAAGTCTCCTCAATGAGATCTACAACTATTTTTTAAAATTCAGTTTTATCTCATTTTCACGAAGTTATGAATTTTCTCCCTCTCATCTCCCTTAAATCCTTCCCTTCAAGAAAGCAAGAAAAACAAACTGCTATTATAAACACGCACAAAACAAATTCCTACATTAGTCATATCCAAAAAAAGGTCTCAATCTGCTCCCTGAAGTCCATTACCTCTCTGTCAGAAGGTGGGTAGCATATTTCATCATCAGTTCTCTGAAACTATGGCTAGTCATTATGTTGATCAGAATTCCAGTGTTCCAGAGCTGTTTTTTATAATTATAATTATGATAGTTATAATTAATTGTTATATATGGTAATTGTATAAATTATTCTTCTGGCTCTACTCACTTCATTCTGCTTTGTATCATACAACTCTTCCCAGTTTTCTCTGATACTATCCCTTCATCTTTGTTACAAAATAATAATATTGGGCAGCTAGGTGATACAGTGGATAAAGGACAGGCCCTGGATTCAGGAGGACCTGAGTTCAAATGCGGCCTCAGACACATAACACTATGTGACCCTGGGCAAGTCACTTAACCCCATTACCTAGCCAAAAAACAAACAACCTCCCCCAAATAATAGTATTTAATCTTACATTCACACACCATAATTTGTTCAGTCTTTCCCTAAGTGATGAGCATTCTCTCACTTTCCAATTCTTTGTCACCACAGAAAGAGCTGTTATAAATATTTTTGCACATATAGATCCTTTTCCTTTTTCTTTGGACATTTACAACCACTGAAGTGAGATTGGACCACAAAGGAAAATACAAATGGATGTAAGAATATTTCTTGTCCAGGCGAGTTTCTCTCCTGAGCTCCAGTCTCCAATCATTAAAAGCTTTTTCAACAAACTGGATGCCTAATTGGTATCTCTAACTCTACATGTCCAAAACAGAATTCATCTTTTCTCTAGATCTCTCCCTTCTGAACTTCCCTGTTATTGGGAAGGGCATCACCATCTTCCTAGCCACTCAAGTTTGCAAAGTTGATGTCATCCTCCACTCCTGGCTGTCCCTTGACCTACATATCTAATCCATCGCCAAATCTTGTTTCTACCTTTACAACATCTTTCATATCCAACCCCTTTTTTCCACTCTCACAGCCACAACCCTAGTTCAAGCCTTCATCACCTCTTAATTAGATTATTGCATTAATTTTCTAATTGGTCTCCCTATCTCAAGTGATTTTTCCCAAAGTGTAGATTTGTCCATGTCATTCCTTGATCAATAAACTCCAGTTGCTATGTATTACCTCCAGGATGAAATATAGAGTCCTTTGTTGGGCACTTAAAGCTCTTTATAATCTGTCCCTTGCCTATATTTCTGGTCTCATACTTTGTCCCCTCCATACATTCTGTGATCTTCCTAAACTGGCTTGCTAGTTGTTCCTCAAACATGACACTTCATTTCTTTCTCTGTACCTTTACACTGGCTGTAACCCATGCTTGGCACCTTGGAGCTTTCTCTCTCATCTTCATCTCTTAGTTTCCCTGACTTTCTTTAAGACCCAGCTCCTGCATTCTATAGGAGCTGATTGCACCTTACCTTCTGTCTACTCTGTATAATTCTTGTATATGCTTCAGTATTTATATGGTAATAATATATAAATAAATGATTGTTAAATATAGTTGGATGGGCAGCCCATTCAGAGTCTGTCTCTATATATGTATGTATGTACTTATACACACATACATGTATACGTTATATACACACATATAGGTATATACACACACACCTCTTAGACAAATACTGCAAATACATAAGGGACTGGAAGAATTCAGACTAGATTGCTTTGGGGAAATTGATCTGCAAGTTTATTGATCACAAGCTATTGCTCTGCAAGCCATCTTTTTAATACCAGTAATCTCCCAATGATACCAAATGGCTACAAATGACATATACTACAATCTCTGAGGAGTTGAAATCATGGGTAATTTAGGCTTAGTTGATAGCTGGATGGTGAGTGTAAGTAGGCTGAACCTGCTTATTCATATTACTAAAGATTACTTGTGAGCTGGAAAATAGCATAAAAGATATCTTGTAGGAAATGTATGATTGGAAAAGGAGAGGATAATAGATAGGCATCCCAAGTGCAGCCCTGTTACTTGTGGATTGTTGGTCACTCTACAGAAATGTCTCCATCATGCAGGGCTGGGCAAATCCTTTGTAGTATTCCTAGGAGGACAAGGGCAGGACATGGATGGATTAAGATTTATACCACTGGGAGCAACACCCCCCATCAAGGAGCATACAGAGCCATTGAATGTTGGAATATAATTGAACATTTAAAAAATTTCTTCATTTTATGTGTCTGTATTTTAATAATTGTGGTTCTGTGTGCTTCACAGACTGAGAAATTATTGGACTGAATATTTTCAGAAGTTGTTTAGTAACACCTCAGATCACCACATGGATAGGAAAGGGGTAGGATGTTCTGTGTAAAAAAAAAAATCCAGTTAGTTTGGTGTTATTCTGTACTTGTGACAAAAACGGCTTTTATGGGCAATCTCCTAAAAGCCCTCAAGAAAGGGAAAGCTACATAATGAGATCTTGTGTTTGCCTCACCTTTCCAGAGAAAGATGTTAGGTATTATTTTTTTCCTTAGTAGAAAAAGAGGTAAAGAGGATTTTAAGAACACCTGTGTTTGTACCTCCCAAATCACATTTAGCACATTGTATAACAAAATCTGGCAATGTTTACCTACTTGTCAGAGACTTCCTTGTATCTCCTCTTCTCTCCCTTCCCTCCTCAAGGAAAAAAACCAAAACAAACCAGATCAAGAAACAAGTCAAAACTATGACCTTAGGGCTTTTTCAAATAGCAAGGCTGTAAGTCTTATAAAGTGTGAAATTCTAAGCTTTGTGGTTCTTGATGGTTGTAATTACATATATAATGCTCTTCAAAATGATTTCTAAAGCTTTATTCTCTCCTTGCAGGGTTCACACAGGCAGCAGCTTTTAAGTATCTTATCAAAATTGTCAATTCTCTCCGCCTTTAAAAACCTTCATTCTTTCCCCTCCTCACCACCTCATTTGCTTTTGAGTATTACTTAGAGATTCCACTTAACCTGAGCGCTGCTTAAACAAGATTTTATTGTCCTTGGATTTGAAAATTAAAAGAAAATTGGGAGCGATTATACATTATTGCTTAAAGAAAGACTAACAGTCTCTGTGTCTTTTTCTTTTTAGGGTAAATATGTATGATTGTGGGGAAAAAATTTCAGAATGGTTGTCAAAATTTTTTGGTCATCATTGTCGTTTGATGAAACAGAGTTCAAATTTCAAAAGAAGTGCAAATAAGAAACATAGAAAAGGTAAATCTATTTAACCTGGTGCTTGGAAAATTGGAATCTAGGCTTATCTAGTATGTTGGCCCTTGTGAACATCAGTATTACATGTGGACTTAATTTATGGGAAAACATATTCTTATGCATAAAACTGAGACTGTTCCATCTTTCACATTAGAAAGGAGAAATTAGGGGCAGCTAGGTGGTGCAGTGGATAGAAGAGCTGACTTCAAATCTGGCCTCAGACCAAGACACTTGACACTAGCTGTGTGACCCTGGGCAAGTCACTTAACCCCAATTGCAAAAAAAAAAAAAAAAAGAAAGAAAGAAAGAAAAGAAAAGAAAAAAGAAAGGAGAAATTACCAACCCTATTCCAGACAAGGTGATGTATTATTGGTTAGTGGATGTGTAATGGTAGATAGGCTATTTGAGAGGGTTTCAAGGGTTGACCTCAACCCCTTTCTTCAAAGGTTCAGGTGTCAGACTTGCATGAAGCTTACAGAAGTTTTTGATGTAATGCACCTGATAAATTATCAAGCATATAGGCTACTGTCAGAAGACATCAGTTCTAATCTTGCTTCTTCCCGTTGGCAAATAGCTTAATCTTACTGTGTTGTAGTTTCAGTTTTTTCATCTGTATATGAGTAGTGTTTGGAGGTTCAAAGGAGACAGTATAAGGGAAGCCTTTTTAAAAATAAAACTATCATTTAAGTATAAGGCATTATTCCTTGTACAGTGACCTTTTTACCCTAAAGTCCTCCTCCTGTGCTTCAATGTGATGTGGAAGTGACCTTGGTTCTTAGAGACTTAAGAGACCAGGAAGGATGGCCTTAGAGATGGGCTGTCTTGTGTGTTCATCAGTTGAGCACTAGCCTACTTATGTTTCAAGAGAATTACTGCCAGAAACATGGCAGCAGGTGACAGATTTTTTTAGCTTTTGTAATTCATGAGGACCATCTACTAAAGCACAGAAGTGTTTCAATCTTAATTGGTAGAAAGAAAGGCATAGTCATGACATCATGGCTTCTTTAAGTGTTGACATAAGTATCAGTATACAATGGAGCATCAGGCTCTGGTACATTGATTTACAATAACTAAATGCCCAAAAGTCTAATCTTACCCAGAATGCTGGCTTATTAAGAAATTCCATTTATGCATTCATTCAATTTGCTAATAATGGTGTCAAACATTATGCTTTCTTAATATTTATTTTTACAAAAGATACTAAAAAAATTGTTTTTTTATAATGGATCCAAAAGGAAAAAAAAAGTCATTTCATGGAGGCCTGTGATTATGTTGAATTTTAGGACTTATGGTCATTATTTGCAAAAAGACCACCTTGAAAATAATTGTAGCTTATCTACCAACATCTGTTGCTGAGGTAGACAAATTCTACAAAGAAATCATTCGAAGACCCTCAAAAATTGCATTAACATAGGCTATGATAGTTGGTAACTCATGCAGAAATGGCAAAAATATGATCAGGAGTAGGACCTAGGTTTGTAGACTACACAGAAATTTTGTCTATAAATTATCAGCATTTTCTTAGAGAATTGATTGGCAAGTCCTAGATACAGTGAACACCAAGTAATAATCACAAAAGAAACTGAAAGTATTTTGACGTACAGGAAATGACTTTGTGCTGCTGTGATAGTGATGTGTATGGTGAAACCATCAGCTTTTTAGGGCAAATATTAAAACAGATGTAAAACTAGCAGAAAAAGGATAATGAGAAAAGGCTATGGCATACAATTGAAACAACTCCAGTCTGACATATTCAAACAGGTTCTTGATATCTAAAGTGGAAAATGGTTATAGGAAAGTACATTGACAGGGGTGATAGCAATTTTATGTAATAGTTTAACTGATTTAAATCAATTGCTATAACAAGAACTTAAAAGAAAAGCATAAAAGACTCATTAGTTAGTAAATATTTGTTCTTCTTAAAGTACAGAAATAGAATAGCCCAGGGCAACCCCAGTTTAAAATATAAACTCATTTGTAAAATTTTATGGAGAAGTATAATAGAAAATTATGAGCAGAATCACCTCATAAAACAGTAAGAAACAATGAAAGAAAAAACAAGTTTAAATAAAGCTTGGCACAAGACCCAAATAAGCAAAGTCAATTGGAAGGAATTTAAGGATGAAAAGGGAAGGAGGGGAACAAACGTGAAAAATGGAAATGCAAATATTTTTCTACAAAATTCTTTTCGCCACCAAGGATAGTAGAACCATCCCATTTGGACTCAAACTCGCAGCTCTAGACCTGTTTGTGGAGAAAATGGAAATGACAGAAGACAGGAAAACAAAGATGGGGAAAAATTGCTAGGCAGAAGAGGTCTGTTCTAGAGCCAACATAATTAAGAAGGCATCGTGGTATCTAAAGGAAGGCAAGATACTAAAAGTATCAACTCTTTATCGGCCCCAAGGAAGCAACTGAAAGAACATGAATCACTTCCAGTTCTTAGCTCACTTTCCAATTTATATAAATGTCAATGAGAATAATCTACACATATATTGAGGCCTTGTAAAATAGTCAAGCCTTGGAAAGCCATATTCCATAGCAAATCACATCTTTACCATTACACAACTGACTGAAAGACATAGAGATGAAAAGATGCCACTGTGTTTAAGTGTAAAAAAAAAAGACTGATTTTGTAAAACCAAATGCCACCTTAAAGACTCTTGTCCAATAATAGATCTCTCATGCATATGTCAGTATTATAAATGATTCTCTGACAGAGGTCACAGAGACAACTTTGTTCAATCATCTGACTGTTAATATCAAGCAAGGAAACTCCAAGATGTTTGCTACTGTCATGGAGGAAAAAATCAAGGGCAGAGCCCAAGTTGAGAAGAGAGTCCCTCTAGGTGGTGAGGTCTTCCAAATGTTCTTGGTAGGAGATGCTGTATTGACTGTGTAGAACAGTGCAAATCCTCCTAACATATGTGCATAATCACTTTAAAGAGGTTGGTCTACTGGGAAAAAAGGTGGATTAATAATAACAACTAACATTTTTATAGCATTTACTATGTGCCAGGCACTGTGCTAAATACTTCATGATTACCATTTCATTTGATTAAACTCATTTGATGAAGATTGCCTGTTGTCCAGACTGTGATTTGCAGTGATGTGGACAACTTGTGGAGATGGTCCATTAGTCCACATACCTTGGAGAAATACGCTGAGGATGGACAATAAGTTGGATCCAGGACTGAACAGTAGGAGAAAAGCAGGCTGGATTGTCTTTAGGCTATTAAAGGCATGATGAGATTTTCCAAAGACAAGCCAGGCCATTCTCCTCATAATCAATCTGGGGCCCACTTAATTGTCCTCTCTTAGTGACTGTCATGAGATACATGTGCTGTTAGACTAGTTGTAAAGGTTGTTCATCTAGTTACATTTCACAATCAGGACAATAGATAATTTTCGTCTTCATCTACAATTTTCATTTCCCCCCTCTTTATCTATAATTGAGCCATCTTTTGAGTCATTATGGAAGTTCTATAATGATCTGGGACTGAATGAAATGGATGAAAATAGTTTTTTTTTGTTTGTTGTTGTTGTTTTCTTTTAGGCAATTGGGGTTAAGTGACTTGCCCAGGGTCACACAGCTAGTAAGTGTCAAGTGTTTGGTCTGAGGTCAGATTTGAACTCAGGTCTTCCTGACTTCAAGGCTGGTACTCTATGCACTGCACCACCTAGCTGCCCCCGAAATGGATGAAAATAGTACAATGCACAAGTGGGAACATTAAGAGGGACTTCATCTTCAGATTTGCTCTTTGCACCGGATGTTCTTGATAAAAGTGGAAAACATCTGTGAAAACCATATCTTCTTGTTTTATGATTCACTTGGCATTAATGTGTGTGTGTGTGGTCATCAAACAAGCTTGTTGTGACATTTTTCAAGGAGTCTTATATGATTTTACCTATAGAGACACCTTGTTGGTTGAGAACATGGGAGATGAGGCAGCATTTTATTCCACAGAATTGAATACTTTTTTGTAGTTAATCAACAGTAAATCTAGAAGCATCTTTTATTGTTTATACCTTATGTCAATTATGTGACTGTAAAGATGTGATACCCTGTAGAATAGTATTTGCAAAAACTTGCTTCTTTCCTCCTCTTATGTTTTCATGAAGGATGCCTTTGATATAAATGAGGATGTCTTATGAAGATTGTGGAGAAATCAAAAAGTAGTCACATGAGTCAGTTATCAGTATTTTATCTGTTACTTTTTGGGTCGTATTAATAAAATCTATGCTTTAATTTCCTTCTTTAGTATATCTTGAATTTCAGTCCCTCAAAATCATATTACCTTCAATGTAGACCTTCTCTGTCTATATTTGATATAGTCCTTGCTATTTCTACCTTTTTCTTTCTTTAGTATCATTTCTGCTGCTTCTTCATGTAGCATGCTAGGGCTATGTTGGTCATTGAAATGGGGTCATTGATAAAGAAAATAATTTGTTATATAAATCTTAGCATATATTTTCCATTTTTCTCTGTTACTCTCTTTCCAGTTTTATCTGTAAGTGCAAGCTTTTTATAAACTTGCTTTTTTCCCCTCTTGCTTCTTGATGCTTAATGAAGTAGTATAGCTCATACCCTTTTGCTATCCTCTTCCTTAAGAATTCATTAAATTCACATTCGAAACAAGCAACCACTCTTTGCCATAGCTCTCTAAGCAAGGATCACAAGATGATGGATTTAGAGGTGGATGGGATCTTAGAGGCACCATTGAGGCCAATTCTCTCATTTTACAGATGAGGGGTTGTCTTAATAAAATGACCTATCCTATGATTTTTATTTAATTGTATAATTTGAAATTGATCTTTGCTCCTACAAATTGGTGGCCTGGCTATACACCAAGAACTAATGAGTAATTAACAATTAATAATTATTATTATATATCAATTTATGGTTTATAAATAATAAACAATAATTTAGAAATTATTCTTACATTGGTAACCATTTGTTTCCTTGAAGAATATTGGCTCTGGAGTCAGAGAATTTAGATTCATATGCTGATTCTGATACTTACTAACTGTGGGACAATAGGTAAGTCATTTAACCTTTCTGGGCCTTGGTTTCTTCATATATAAAATGAGGGAGTGGAATCAGATGGGTCTGAGCTCTTTTCCAATTCTAGATCTTTGAGTCTATGTTTTCTGGCATATTCTTTGCTGTTTTTCTCTTATTCCCAACTTTGCACTGAAATCACAGAGTGACTTCACACCAAGTGTGTATTCATTGTGTTGATTTAGTTGGATACTATCAGGATCTTAGAATTTCTCTACTTTTTCATCTTCTCCAAAAGATGCTATTGCATAAGTTTATTTTTTATAGTCATTTTCTTTTTGGCAATTACTTTTCATGAGCACTGTAAGACAGAAGGATCAAATTTCCCATGAAATCTTTATTTTTGTGTTTTGATTCCTGATGAGAACAACTGTACCAACTCTTTTATCTGCCTCTTCAAGGAGGACCTGTAAATCACCTTCTTTTCAACTACAACTTCCTTTTGTCTTCAGGCCATATTTAAAGCATTTCCAGCTGCCAGAGCTATAGCTCTGTTGGTACAGTATTCCAGAACCCAAGGTATCTTCCACATTATGATGAAGCATAGACTTACAGGGGAAGCATTGTGGTGCATTGGATATAACCATGAATTGGAAGTTACAGGACCCAAGTTCAAATCCTGGCTTTGCCCTTTTGCTACCCATGTAATGTAAGAGAAGTTGTTTAATTTCTGGACCATCATTTCTTTATTTGTAAAAGGAGGGTTAAGGCAGCTAGGTGATGTGGTGGATAAAGTGCTGGGCCTGGAGTCAGGAAGACTCATCCTGAGTTCAAATCTGGTCTCAGACACTTACTAGCTGTGTGATCCTGGGTAAGTCACTTGACCTTGTTTGCCTCAGTTTCCTCAAACATAAAATGAGCTGGAGAAGTAAATGGCAAACCCCTCCAGTATCTTTGCCAAGAAAAACCCAAAGAAGAGTCACAGAGTCAGACACGACTGAAACTACTGAACAGCAACAAAAGGAGGGTTGTTGGACTAGATGAGTCCAACGTTCCTCCTACCTCTAGCTCTATCATCCTACTACTACTACTCCTCCTCCTCCTCCTACACTACTATGAAGAAATATAATATATTTCTATACAAACATACTTACGTAACTGAAACTTGGTTGACTATACAACTGATCTTAAGGCATTCATAAATCAAGCCCCCAGTTCACTTTAGGGTGTCATAAAGTTTCTGAATTTGGGAGTCATGTGACACTAATTCATGCCTACCATCTTACAACTGTCTGCTCCCAACTGCTCTTTGCAGCTTCTCTACGTGGACCACAGCTGAACCATGGCAACCAGCCAATGCCCAGTGATGGTCAGCCTTTTGTGGTTATAATGAAGCCTGTTTTGATAAGTCAAGGACACCCACGAAGCCCCTAGCTCTATACCAGACTGCTCTGCAAACGGAAGTGACTGCAGTGTGATCTAAATAATCTGCAGATGATTTATTTTTGTTCTTGTTGTGTTGTTTCAGTCATGTCTGACTCTTCTGTGACCCCATTTGGGGTTTTCTTGGCAAAGACACTGGAGTGGTTCACCATTTTATTCTCCAGCTCATTTTACAGATGAGAACACTGAGACAAACAGGATTAAGTGACTTGTCTGGGGGGGGTGTCACACAACTAGTAAGTGTCTGAGGCTGGATTTGAACTCAAGTCCTTCTGACTCCAGTGCAGGAGCTCTTTCCACTGCACCATGTTCACAGCCTCATGTATGTTAATGAAAGGAGCTTCTTGGATTTGAATCCTGGCCTCTGATACTCACTACCTGTGGCATCTCAAGCAAATCATTTAATGTCTCCAAGCCAGCTTGAAAAAATGGGGATAACAGCATATGCACCAATATCCCTCATGGAGGAAAGCAGTTCATAAATCTCCAAGTGCTATGTAAGTGTGAATTATTGTTATTATTAGCCAGAAACTCACCTATCCCAAAACACATTAGCATAACCCTCCATTGCAAAGCAAGTTTAGAAATGTTGAGTCTTCCTTTTGTGAGCTTCATAAGGGGTATTCAAACTAAGTGTAAGCTTTATAAGGGGTCACACAAAGTGAGTGTGACTGGACAAAGGTATTTGGAAGGAGACCAGCAAATTCAACTGATTGGAAAAGTGGTGGAGGGGGAAGTAAAGAATCACCATGATTACAAAGTTGAGGGTTAAGTTGATGTAAGACCAGCCCTAAGATGCTGTTACTTCTGTGGTGAGAACACAATGTGAAACACAGAGAGGAGATGGTTGGAATTTCTGGTTCTGTGGTTTATTTTCCCCTTGGGAAGATTTTATTTTGCGGCAAAATTTCAGCATAGTATTGCATTGATTGTTAATATTTTGGACATACTTTTAATGACAAAATCATATTATTTTATCATCATAATTGTTTTGCCCTTCAATTTATGAGTTTCATTCATTTTAAGGGGAATTTTCATAGGATCATTATGACTAGGCCTCCCAACTTTTTTCTATCCGAATGCTTCTTTACTTTTTTCAAAAATCTTTAAAGCAGACCTTGTGGGAATGACTGTATTTAGCTAAACAAGACATAGCATATTTTTGCTTCTAACTATGACATTAAAATGCTGAATTATTTCTTTTTAGATCCACCTCATGCCACAACAGCATCCCTTTCTTTGGTAAACGAAGCACAGTATCTCCTGATAAACAGAGCTAGTGTTTTGGAGCTTCATCAGCTGTTAAATGCAAGGTAAGAAATACTCTCTTAAGAAGAGCCAGAGCCATGTAAGCTGTTGGCAAATGATGGATATTTTGTAGACAACTGTTTCTTAGCAGCTTCTGCTACTCTCTGGGATGGTCCTCTTGTTTCTTTCAAAATGTGACTCACCCTCATTGATGCTTAACAAATATTTATTAAATGCTTATTATGTGCAAAGCACTGTGCTAGTGAATTGGCAGCTCAAGAGTGTGTTGTTTTCCCAATCACTTAGCAGTAGATATTCTCTAAGGAGGTGACTTTATGGCCACAGCAGAGAAATGAAAGACAGCCCTGATATCTCATAAAAAGTGCATATCAGAAGCCAAATTTATTGTGATGAAATTCGGGGTTTCGGTTTGTGCTTGATCGTGGATGGGAGTGGAGGAACAAACGTGATGAAATATGGGTTCTTGGAGCTTTTCCAGGTAGAACATGTTCCTCCAGACCTGTGGGGGTCTCTGGTTTCAGGCTACTGCCATTCCCTCTGATGTAAGTGCTAACACCTTAGATGAATGTTTTGTGGGGATTGGCACATGGGTGGCATTTCCTGTCATGGGCTATAAAATTCTCAGCAGGCTTTTTCCCAAGATTTATACCCTATAAGATTCATGGGGTCAAAAAGCAAGCTTAAAATATAATTCATGGTCATACTTGAGATTGGATCTGTGAAGAAACCTTCTTATCTATTTATGTGCTTAGGATGGAAGCAGGGCAGTATATAGATGTTTCAGATGAGTCCTTAGTCCTCCCAACAATGGGGGAAGGGACTGGATCACCCGTAGGAATTGAAGGTCCATGATGAATAAGAAACCAAATCCAATTTAATTCAACAAGCATTTTTAAGCCTGTACAGAATGTAGAACACTGTGTTAGTTGCTGGAAGTAGAGGAGATTTAAAGATACAGTTCCTTCTCCAAAAGATCTTATAGTATTGTGAGAAGATTAGATACAAATATAACACACAATTTTAAATTGTAAGTAAATTTGACAGGTGTAAAGCAAAATGGTTGTAATGTCTGAGGTAATCATTAATAATAGGGGAGATCAGGAAAGGCTTTCAGGATTTGGAACCAGAGGACCAGGGTGTGAATCCTGGTTCTACTTCTTAATTAACTACAATTTGAGCAAGTGTTTTTCTTTCTCTGAGCCTCAGTTTTCTCATCTGTAAAATAAGGGGTTGGACTAGAGGATCTCTAAGCTCACTCTCAGCTGCTAATCTGTGATTCTGTGGCCTACATGATATTTGCATTAGGAATGCATTACTGTAAACATTGTGGCATAGATAAATATTTTGATGTCTTGTCATTGACCTCTTTTGGGTTTATGCTTAACAATGGAATCTCCTAATCAAAGAGTAGAAACATTTTAATCACTTTCCTTGCTTTCCATAATGGCTGCATTAACTCACAGCTCCACCTACAATTAATGTACCCATCTTTCTACATCCCCTTCATTTGTTGTCATTCCCATTTGTTGTCATCTTTGCCAATTTACTGGGTCTGAGGTGAAACCTTAGGGTTGCTTTCATGTGCATTTCTTTTATGATTAGGAATTTGGATCCTTCATAAGAATGTTAATTGTTTACATTTCTTATTTTAAGAAATGTTTGTTCATATTGCAAAGGTGTTTTAAACTTGTTAAGTGATAGCTACTAAAGATGTTATTATTAGACATGATCTTGATGCCCTTCATCATCCCTTCCTAGTTGCCCCCTTTTGGATATTCTACTTTATTTTTTGCTAGACAATTGGGTTAAGTGACTTGCCCAGGGTCACACAGCTAGTAAGTGTCAAGTGTCTGAGGCCGAATTTGAACTCAGGTCCTCCTGACTTCAGGGCTGATACTCTATCCATAGCACCACCTAGCTGCCCCACTCCTTTGGGTATTCAATGGCTTTGCTATGTCCTTCCTAAAACATGATGTCTGGACTAAATATAATACCTCAGTTATGGTTTAACTAGGGCATAGTACGCTGAGACTGTCACATCCCTAACCCTGAACACTCTATCTCTCTTAAAAATAGATAAAATTACACATAGAATTTAGGGTTTTGGGGCAGCTGTTTACTCATGTAAATCTTACTATCTACTAAAGCCCTTCTCAGATGAATTGTTGTCTAGCTATAATTACTCATCTTGTACTTGTGAAGTTCACTTTTTAGACACAAGTGTAAGACTTTACATTTATCTCTATTAAGCTGAATATTGTTAGGCTCCTGTTTTATGTTCTAGTTTGTCAAAATCTTTTCAAATGCTGGTTATAACTTAATTTTACTCTTTATCTTAGCTTAAAAGAACAGGCTAGAAATAGTGAAAGGAGCTTAATCCAATTATTTTCAATTCAACATATATCAAATGCCTACTAGGTACAAGGCACCATGTCAGGCATTCAATTAAAAACAAAGTTTAAGAAGTGTCTGTGGCAGCATAGGCAGCTGGGTATAGCGGGTATCTTGATTCGTGATCTTGATTCTTTGCCAGCTCTGAGAACATAGTTCTGCCCTGGGTTGAACTGGGAAAGCAGACTTCACAGGGTTTAAAGAAAGCATAGGGAGAACACAATGACTTAAATTCTTCAGGGTAAATCAGCCCAGCATGGATGTCATGCTTTCCAGAACAAAACTGATAACCCAGAGAACAATGAGAGGAGCATGACTAGAAAAGTCAAGGTCTTCAAGTTCATACCCTGTGAAGATCACTCAAAAGGATTGGGGGTGTTTGGCCTAAAGAAGAAAGAAATTGAAGGGGCCATGTCTTCCAGGATTGAAGGGCTACCAAGTGGACAAGGCATGAGATTATATTACTTGACCACAGAGGAACACTGTTTGGAAATTATAGACAGGCCTTTTTCAGTCAAATGTAAAGGAAGTCTCCCTACTCATCGGAGTGATCCAGAGGTTCAGTGGCTGCTTCAGATGGTATTGCACACCCTCTCACAAAACATCTTCAAGCCAAGAATGCCTCAGCACTGGTTGGGGATGTTATAGAGGGAACTTTTTTTTTTTTTATCAATAATAGGACTGGATGTGATTTTTTTTAATCTTTAACCAATGAACACACATTTATTAAGTACTTGCTGTGCACCAGGCAGAGTGCTAGGTGCTGGGGATGCAAGTACAAAGAACAAAACAAACACAAGGAGTGTAGAATCTAATGGGGAACAAATACATATATAATTATATACTGCATAAATATGAAGTGGATAAATACAAGGCCATTAAGGGTGGAGGGCATTAACGGTGGGGGAGATCAGGAAAGGCAAATTTTCTTTCAAGGATTTTGACTGAGAAAGGGAAGGGAGATACAGAATGAGAGCTTGATGGGGATGGTAGAATGTAAGAATTTATTTTTAAGGACAGGGAAATTTGGAGAAGATGAGAGGGGATGGAATCAAGTGTACATGTAGAGAGGTTAGCCTTGGGAAGGAAAAGGGCTACTCCATTATCAGGGTGGAGATATGACAAGGGATAGTGCTGAGCAGTTTTCAGATGAAGAGAATGGGAGATGGGAGGATTCACACGGAATAATCTCAATTATCTCATTAAAGTAAGAGGCAAGGTCCTCAACTGACAGAGAGAGAGAGAGGGAGGAGGAATTTATAGCAGACTCCAAAAGGTTTAAAATAAGTTTAAAATAAGGAATGAGATGGGAAATAATTTAGTGAGGAATAAAAGCTGCAGCAGATAACTCTTATATAGCACTTACTATGTGCCAGGCACTGTCTTAAGTGCTTTACAAATATCTTGTTTCATCTTTGAAACAATCCTGGGTGGTAAGTGCTCTAATTATCTCCATTTTACATATGAGGAAACTGAGACAAACAGATGTTAAGTGACTTGTCCAGGGTCACACATCTAGTAAGTGTCCGAGGCTGGGCTCTCCATCCACTGGAATGAGGATCTAATTGAAGTTGAATAACATGAAATTTTAGTGTACCAAGTCAGCACAGTTGTGGACTTCCTTTATCTCCCAGGAGTAGAAAAGGTAGATGGATGGAATAACCTAGGGCTGAGGTTTGGTGAAAGATGAACAAAAGAAAGATAAAGGAGTGAGGGATTTGAGAGGATATTGTTGACTTGAAATTGTTCAGTTGTTCAGTTGCGTTCCACCTTTTGTGACTCCATGAACCATAATGTCCATGGTGTTTTCTTGGCAAAGGAGTGGTTTGCCATTTCCTTTTCTAGGGGATTAAGGCAAACAGGTTAAGTGACTTGCCCAGGGTTGCACAGCTATTAAATGTCTGAGGTTGGATTTGAACTCTGGTTTTCTTGGCTCCAGGCCCAGAACTCTATCCACTGAGCCACCTAGCTGGCTTGAGTTGAAATGGCTAATTACAAAACTGGAAAGTGAGGAAAATGAATTCAGAATAGAGATAGAGTCCTGAAAAAGGCCTGAAGGGGACCTTGAAGGCCTTAATGAGGACAATGATGAGTGAGGGATAGGGACAAATGGAATGATAGGACTTTGTGGCTAGATAGAAGAATATCACATTTCTTAATTAGAGAAGTGGAATACTTGTGGACAATGTAGAGATATCCAGTACATGAGGAGTAGGGCATAGGATTCAAGAAGGCTGAAGGACTGGGAGGTTAGGTAGAGGGGATGGGATCATCAATGCGACTGTCACAGTGTGAATGTTGAAGTCCCCTAATGTAAGAGAAGAAGAATGTGAGCGTGATGCTGAGCATCTTGACAAAGGAGGAAAAATGAGCCGGGGACCAGTGTACAGTTGCCACCATGATTTCAATTGGGAAGAAAATTGTGATTGAACTTTAAAGGAGGAGAGGTAGCTGAGTAATGGAAGCAAAGAGAGAGGGTAGAAGTTTCGTTGGGAAGCAAAGAGTTTTCTGAATCTTCTAGGATCCGTGTATATGCAGGGTGGTCAGGGAGACGCAGGGTGTGAGAGAAGCTGCCAGAGAGGAGGCCATGGGTGGAGTGTCGGGGGAGACAGGATTCAGTGAGAACTAGTCAATAGAAGGAAGTGTGAGAAAAAAGGAACCTGAATTAAGGGAATTCCAGAGTTCACAGCGGAAGGGGTAGGAGGGGATGGAGTAGGATATAAGTGGAAGTGGGTTGAGTAGGATAGGATTGAGGTCGATGGAAGGTAAGAGTTGCTTAATTGATTAATACAAGGGTAGTGAGAGATCCAGGAGGTGGGAGATTGTTAGCTATAGGAACATTACCCAGTTGCACATGAAAAGTGAAGCTCACACCCTCCAAGGGTTCTGTTGCAGAGGGTTCTGGACTGGCACTGGATCTGGTTTACCTCTTTTCTTCCCTGATGATACTTCTCCTTTGGGTTGGTTGAAGGCAGCTTAGGTTACACTGACATTCTGTGACTGACTCTTGGGTGTTCTATCCTTTCAGGGCTTTCCACTGTTTTTAAAGATGTCTCATATTTTCACATCTTTAGAAATAAATAAGCCCATCACCTTATGAAACTTATAAGGCAATCTGCCTTATGGAATTGGCCTTCTGACCTCTGGCTTTAGAAGTCTTTGGTAGCGGTATCCTATTGCACCACTAGATGGTGATATTTCCCCACACTATTGGACCATCTGGCGAGGAAAAAAGATATGTCACTTTGCCTTCTTGAGAGAGAAAAGAATTCTAACATTTCTCTAGAAATAAAGAAGCTCCACTGCTATCCAATCCACTCAAAACTATTAGGTGGTAGAACCAGGCAGGACCTAGACCTCCTGACAGTTCACTGGTTTTTTTTCACCATATGCTGCTGAAAATTTATCTTGTCTTCATGAGACACAGTTGCCGACTCCAACTTCATTTTATACCCTATCAAGACTTTTGTCATGCTGGTGATTTTTGATGGTTTTCTCCATGGTAATAGGATAAGTCACTGAGATCGAATTTGTAACTCCTGGTGATATTTTCATGGCTTAAAGGTAAGTGGTTTTAGGTGATGTGGATGTACTTAGACAACTGGGGCTCAGTATTATTATTTAAAAGCTTTCTTCTGTTTTATTTTTGGAGAATTAGTTCTTTTCAGTAGTCACCTCACATCAGTTAATCAACAACCATTTATTAAGTGTATATGATCTTTCCCCCAGGTTTCCCAAGCCTTTCATTTCTTTAACAATGGATAATTTAAGAGCTACATGAAATTTCAACTTCTTTACTTCTTCCAGGAACTTACTCTGTGTCTAAACATAAGCTGTAGGTGGGCCAATGTCTTCCATTTATAGATTAATATATGTTCCCCAAAATCTTGGTAATGAAGTCTTGTAAACAATTTTCCACTATTTACCAAGGCCCCAAGTACAAGTAAGGTGTCAATAAATAAACATGAGTAGCTATCTAGTCAGACAGATAAATAGTTTTGATGGTACAATTAACATATTACTCCCAATCTGGGGGGATCTGTGTATTGACAGTGATGAAAATGGAACCAAAGAATTATTGCCAATGAGAGAGCTAATTCGAACGTTTCCGTGCCAACATAGTTATCAATGGAACTAAGGCTTTTGAAGAAGAAAAATGGGATGAGATTTCCATTGGCTCCCTACATTTTCTGGTAAGTAGCAAAAAAGTTCTATTATTCATACCCTGAGGTTACCACATAGATCCAAGCTTTGTATAGTGCTGTTAAAAGAACACTGACTGTAGAGTCCAAGAACCTGTGTTCAGATTCTGCCTCAGACCTTTACTCAGTGTTTGACCTCAGGCAAGTTACTTCTCCTCCCTAACCTTCACTCAGTTTCCTTATGTGGAAGGATCCTATGCCCCCTTTCCCTTGCCTTGTCAACATTTTCAGTCAAACTAAAAGGATGGTAGTCTAGTAGTAAATGGTAGCATGCTTCTCTCAACCCTACTTGGTAGATTTCTAGTCTTTCTAGCTAAAATGCTGTTGAGGTGTGATAGGAGGGTCAGCGTGGTGACGGTGGCTTCTGTCAGTGTCTAGATGATGTGATATCTTGAATTATTTGAAGGGCTGTCCTTCAGAATGGGGATTAACTTGTTCTGTTTGGCTCCAGAAGGCAAAACTAGGAGCAATGAATGAATGAGCACATGTTGTGGGGGCACATTTATGCTTGATGTCAGGAAAAAAAACTTCCTAATGATAGGAAGTTAGAAAATTTTAGGCAAAGACTAGATGAGTATTTGTTGCATGTCATTTAAGGGATTCCCTTCAGGTATATGTTGGGCTAGATTGAATGAAGTGAAGGTGACTGCTGACCACTGTGAGGATTTAGGGATTCTGAGAAGTCTGACTGGTTGGAATTCCTTCCCAGACTATCAGCATCATCTCCGTAAACCTGGTCAATTTTGAAGATTCAGGTTTGGAACAGAGTAATCGGTCATCGCAAAATTTTCAGTCATCTGTCTCCATCCTCAGTAAAGATATGACCTTGCACAAAGAGGCAGTCTGGCATTGTGAGTAGGGTGGCAACCTCTACCACATTTTATCTGTCTGACCCTAAACAAGTCACTTGGTCAGCTCTATGCCAAAGGCAATTCTCTAAGGCTCAAAGTTGCAGAGCAAATGCCAGTGTGCACTGGCAGAGGGAAATTCCTTACCAAGAATTCCCTATAGCAGGGAATTCACAAATCTGGTGCATTCTACTTCCCTTAATGTCTACTCCCTGTTTCAGTAGTCAGCTCACACCAATTAATCAACAACCATTTATTAAGTGTATGTGATCTTTTCCCCAGATTTTCCAAGCCTTTCATTTCTTTAGCAATGGATAATTTAAGAGCTACCCAAAATTTCAGCTTCTTTGCTTTCTTCCAGGAATGTATTCTGTGTCTCCCAAAAAGTTTGCAAAACTCTATTCACTAGGACAATGAAAAAAAATAGAATAGAGATATTTTTAAGTATGAGATGGTCTCCTCTCCTAAAAAATTCCCAGAATTCCAGGCCACCAATCTTTGCCACCGACCTGAAATTGAAGCTTGGTTACCAGGGAGTTGCCTTTCACTGTCAGCCATGGTCCTGGGCTGACAGCACAGCAAACAGCTCTTGAAGGTTAGGGTTGGAATTTTGGGTGGAAAAGAAAGATTCCAGATGAGTTCCTCTCAACCAATTCTAACCATTCTTCACTTTTTGTTTTTCTGTTGCTTTTGGCTTCAAGGCAATCAAAGAAAGGAGGAGAAAGAAGGGCTCAAAGAGATGTAGGGCAAGTGAGAGGGTGGCTAGACATCTAAGGGAGAACAAAGAGCATATTTGATCTGGCATTTCTTGATGGAGAAAGTCTACATAAAGTGGTTGGTTATACTTAGGATTCTAAAGGCCAGGTAGTCAATGATTCTGATTTCAACTCTCTGGTTATCTAAATAGTAAACAGGAGATAGAGAGAGAATACATTCATTTAGTGCTTATTATGTGCTAGTTATTAATTATTAGTCCCATAAGCTCATTGCCTCTCTCCTTTTTTTTCTTCTTTTTAAAAATTACTCTCTCCTTTCTTTAACACCTCCCCCTCCCCTAATTCCTTCTCCTTTTCTGGCTGTCCTTCCTTTTTGGCCATACCTTCACCATCTTTTCTGATGCTTCCTGTTCTTCCCATGTCCCTAACTACGGTTTCACCCAAAGTTTTGCTTTAGCCTTTTTTGGTCTTTCCACTCTTTCCTTCAGAAATCCCACCCACATACACAATCTTAGCTATTACCTCTTGGGAATGACTCCAAAATCTGCTCTGAGAGCCCTGTCTTTTCACTTGTACTAGTCTCCATATTCCCAATTGTCTGTTAGAAGTTTTATGTGGAGATTGTATCAGCGTCAGAAATATAGGTGAAAATGAGTCATAGACTCAGGAGCCAAGACCAGAGAATCTAAGCTAAGATGAGGGGTAGTAGGAGGGTGTAGACATGAGATTGGGTCCAGTTCGGAGAAGGACCAGCAAACTGGTGACCAACATTTTGGGTTAGGACCCAGGTGGATCATCAGAAATGAGAAAATGTACAAGTACCAAGATCAGGGCCAAGCAGTAGGTAAGAATTAGGGCAGGATCAAAGACCACACAGTTCTTGAAGGTCAAAACAGACAACCTAGTCTGGAATCCAGGGTTACAGCCTGGTTACGAGCATTCAGAAGCCAGGCGAACATTCTGAGCAAGAGGAGTCAGAAGCTAAGCAAGGAATCTGGGCATTGAGTACAGGACACCAGCAGCAAAGAAGATCTTGATACTATGCCAACACTTTCCTTCTGCCAGGGAATTTTTATCTATGTAAGGTTTAAATCTTGTTTTCTCTTCAACTGCTCTGTACTGTTTTTTCTCCTGAGGTGAAACAATTCATAATTTTCCTGTCTCTCTTCTCTGCAGTGTTTTAGAAGTGAGTTTGCAACCTTGTCCTTGGTGACCGTATTTCTGCATTTGTCAAGGGCATTAAGCATTTGCCTGAGATTTTAGAGCTGGGGTCAGGGAGGGGAGTCTTTTAGTAGGCTTCTTTTGTTAATTTCTTTACAGAGATTAAAGTTCTCTGAGAAATAGCAATAGTCAGTGTCTTTAGAGATGGCTGGGCAGAGGTTCAGGCCTGATTCCTTTAAGACAGATGGTTAAGATTCCCATTGTTGCTAGGAATCAAAAGTAAGCCAAGCATCCACAAGCCTAGTGATTAAGATAGCACCTAGGGAATTATGGCATCTGTGAAAAAGGGCTGGCTTGACGTCTAGAAACCAAGAGGTCAAGATAGAAGTGAAGTAACCAAAGTTTTCAATTGCCAGAAATAAATCAATCATCTTAGAACCAGGAGGACAAACACTGAAGTGCAAAAGGACAAGCATGACTCCAGGATTCAGGATGGTAGGTAGAGCAAGATACTACCAGCAACTGAAAAGCAAGAGTGAACTTCATCCTAGGGCCCTTTGGGGCTATATTATACTTCCTTCTCAGAGTGATTGGCAGTAGTGTGGGATTGAGGTGTATGGCAAGAAATAATTAATCATACTCTGATAGCAGGCACACTCTGATTGTGGCTAAGGTTAAGGTATAAAATTTTGGGATGCATCATATTCTTACTATACCTCTGCACCCCATTTTTAGGATCTGGATGTGATTAGGATGCATACAATGGAAATCAAAGAATTTGGCCAGAGTTAACTTGCCCAGGACTGAACTTCAGAGTTATAGAATTATTCAATCAACAAGCATTTATTAAGCACCTACTATGGGCTTTGGAGATATTTGGGGATATCAAAACAAAAATGAAATAGGACCTGCTGTCAAGGAGCTTACATTGTATAGGAGACAATATGTATACATGTACATGTATTTTTAAAATGCTGGATAATTTGGATGGGAAGGCACTAATAACTAGGGAGATAAGGTAGAAGTACATGTAGAAGTAGTGCTTGGAAGATGAGGGATTCTAAGAGGTAGAGCTAAGGAGAGAGGACATTTCAGGTGTGGGAGAGGAGAGAGATGTGAGAAGTGAAGAGTGGAAAGGTGAGTTTGGCTGCACCATAGAGTGAGAGGAGAGTAATGTATAATGAGGCTGCAAAGATCAGTTGGGTACAGGTTGTCTAGGACTTAAGAAAGTCAACTAGAAGTGTTTCTGTATGATCCTAGAGGCAATAGGTTGCTGCTAGACTTTATTGAGGAGTTCGACCTGGTCATACTTGGACTTTTAACAGTTTGTGGAGGATGGATTGGAATGGGGAGACACTTGTGGCAGGGAGAGCAATTAGGAGGCTACTTATCTAATATTTATTGAATATGTCCTGTGTGTAAAGCACTGTGCCAAGTGTCCTGGATAAACGCTAATAATACTGTTGATGACAGCACTAACAATAATTCTTAGTCTACAAAATAGTAAAGGCATTTCATTATTCTTTTTGAATCCAAGACCTACCACTTATGGACCAGAGGATGGAGTAGGGGTAATATGTCCTGGCACAGGGTTGTTCCACAGTGCTATAGAGGGATATTAAGTCTGAGAGTATAATTGCTTTAGCTTATTCTTTTTTTCCTTTTTTGTGGCATTGATGATATCTGGAAAACCATGTCCACTCAGAATAACAGAGTTGAGGCACAGCTAGAAAAGCAAACTTGTTCTTGTGATCAATTGTTGCCTTGATGTGATTTTGCTCTAGGGAGAGCCTCAGAGAGGTGCATTTACGGTTTCCTCCAGGTCAGTAGGTGCCAAGTACCATAGTTTTGGTTCTGTTGTTTTCCTCATTTGTCTGAGGGAACACTGTTTCTAGCACCTCAGTTTGCAGTAACCTAGCAGGATGAGATTTGGGTGTTTTGACCAAAGGGCCTACATAGTGTCTTTTTCTTCTCACTTAGCAACACCTTTCACCTGGGGATTTGGGTGATGATGGAAATAGATTTGATCCCAAGATGGCAGCATATGTACAGACTTAACTTACAGTGTCAGATCCCATTGGCTTTTTGCTCAATGAGTGAGTGAGGAGAGAAGGAGCTGATGTTTAACCTTTATATCTTTCACATATACAACATACCTATCCCTCACATCACTGGAGTGATGGCCTATTTTCTAAGAGCAGTTGCTTAAAGTCACAGCCCACTTTCCCTCCCACCCCTGACTTAATCCATCATCATATTTGCTACTCTCCAATTATGATATTCCAACGTAGGGGAGGTTTATTAATTTTCTTCATGAATATAAGCAGGATGGGACAATCAGGGCTTTGTCCAAGCAAAGACAAACTTGCAGGATGCCATATATGTTGGGAGTGTGTAGCTAGGGGTTCATCCGTGGGAGGGTAACTTGAAAGGGGTAGGACTACCACCACTTGAGGCTCTTCATGCAAACTCAGTTCATTCGTGAGCCCTCCACTAAGTGTGGGGAAGTTGGAACCAGGGATCTCCTTTTCCTCAGGTCAAGGCTTCAATTCAATTTAATGTAATAAACATGTAGTAAGTACCCACTGTGTTCCAAGTACTGAGGATGAGGGAAAAATAAAATAAATATGCCCTCAATAAGCTTACATTCTATTAGGGGAAAACAATAAGAACCCAAGACAAGGCCAAGATGGGAGGAATGGGTCTGGGAAGGATGAATGGTACCCAGTCTTTAAGCCTCTGAACTAGGGACAAGCTAGGTGCCTGGCCTCCTTTAAGACTCATCGTCCATGCACCTCCTCTATTCCCTGCCCCTCATCTCCCTAGCTATGGACACTTTCCTGACTGCTGCCCAAGGTACAAAGATTTCTGGTTATGGCTGTGTTCATCATCCCTAGCTTATATCAAATGAGATATTTATTTATTTAGCACAGGGCCTGGCACCTAGTGTGAATTTAATAAATGCTTCTTCCTTTTCCCTATATCAAGTTTGCCTTAGCAACTGTGTGTGTATATATTGAACACTTCTTGTGCGGAGGAAAAGAGAAAGACTTTGAACTGCTAATTCTTCTCTTGGAACAGTAGAACAATAGGGGAGAGATCATCTGATATAAGCTAGGGATGATTCACAGGTAGGTACGGTATTGTAAGTGTGGAGGGCCTGGGGCCAGGTGTCCTTTCAGTGATAGGTGTTCAGGCTGTTTGGTTTTACTGGGAAGGTCTGTAGTTAGTAATGTGTAGGCCTATGAAGAAATTAGCCATCGCAGGTGTCACAGGCCTATTTTATTGCAGTCCTGTACTATATGAAGTTCTCTCCTACTTCTTGTCTCTGCTGCTTCTTCAGGTGTTAGGACCATGTCACAGGTGCCAAATGATTTGCATTGATCAACAAAATGGACAAAGAAACCAAGATGTATTCCAAACACTTTCTTCTATTCGAGAAAGAAAGGTAGGTGGAACTGAAAAGTGTCTCTGTGGTATATATTTAAGATGATGTGCAAATTGTCTGTGGCCAGTACTTTGTTCATATCCAGTGTTAAGACATCCTTGTTAACTGTGATTGGGTATTTTCTTTACAGTCTGGAATTATAGGGAAAAAAGGATTATAACTTAAAGTTTCCATGGGTTTATTTACCTCCAGAGGTAGGAAGATAAATAATCAATCGTTTATTGATTCATTTAATCAAACAGCTTTTATTAAATTACTAGGGAATGAGGTGTTTCATGGGTCTTTGCGGTAGAAGAAGTCATCGCTTAGTGGCCAGTTCGCTGGTGATGAGGATATTTATAGTTACCTATCCTGTTCCTAGGACAAAATTGGGAGTCTTTGCAGTTCAGTAGAATCTGTCAAAGTTTGCACTCTGCTGATGTGACCTTTGAGAACTCAGGAAAGTTATTGAAGTAGATGCTGGGACCTGGAAAAGTAGGAAGAGACATGGGGAAATCAAGTGCTATACTAATATCTACCAAATATTAAAAAGTCCAGAGGAAGATTTCCAGTGTGGCAAGTAGATCTTCTTATGGAAGGTTTATGGAATTACATGAGCAAGAATCACACAGAATGAAAAGTTATAGATGGGGCTGTGTTTTGTACCTCCAGAGTATATTCCCTGGGCACAAAGTCCACCAAGGATTGAAACACAGACCAAGCTCCTTCCTGAGCATTGTCCTTGTCCTCAGGGAGCTTGCAATAAAGTTGTAGAAACAAAACATAGATGAAGCAACTGTATGTAAACAAATTAAAAACAACACAATATGAAATACTGTTTTTACCAGTGTATTATTCCCCTCCTGTATTCTATAACCACATACACTTTCAAAATGTTTTTCATGCATAATTTTCTTTCTGCCACCTTATTATTATTTGAAACATCAACCTGACAGCTAACAGGGGCTACTGTCATTGAGCCCTGTACTGGCAGGAGTCGGTTAAAGAGACAGGCAAACCAATGCAGGGGTAGGATATTGGAGACCTCATACCACAATCTCTTCCTTAGGGATACTTCTGGTGCTCCTTCCTAGTTCTCTTGACGGGTATGGACAGTCATATGTTTTCAATTACACCTCAAGCCTTGTGGCTATGAACTGAGCCAGGGGCTGTAGCATTTGCACAGTTCATTCCTTGGATCAAAGTTGTTAAAGCTCTGAAACTTGAATGGAAAGGAAATACCACTGATTAGCCACCTTCATTATGTCTTTTTCACAAATATATGGAGCCATTGGTCCAGCTACTCTGAAAAGCATTTTGGAACTATATACCCAAAAGTCATTGAAATTTGACCCTATAATTCTATTACTAGACACATACTCCAAAGAAATGAAAGAAAGGGGGGAAATACCCATGTGTATATAATATTTCTAATAGCTCTTTTTGTTGTAGGAAATAACTGGAAGGTTAAGGGGTGCCCATAGTTGGGAATGGCTAAGCAAATTATGATACACATACATAATTAAATATTGTTACAGTATAAGAAATGATAAAGGGATAGATTCAGAGAAACTTGGGAAGACTTACTTGTATAAGCTGATCTAGAATGAAATGAGCAGAACCAGGAGAACAAGTTAAACAAGGGCTAAAACATTTAAAAATCCCAATAATTTAAAAAGACATAAAACCTCTGATCATTTTCTTATATTATTAATCTGTTGCTAGGCCAAATGGATGGAATGCTGCACCTGTTCTATCTCCCTAAGGGGCTCCTTTCAAGTAGGTTCAGTCTTACGGGGGATCTTAGGGTTTCTTAGCCTAGCATCTGTGAACTTGTTTTTAAATATTTTGATAACTATTCCATTATAATTGGTTTCCTTTGTAATTCTATGGATTTAATTTTATGCAATTTAAAAATGTATACTGAGAAGAGACCTATAGATATAGCGAGACTGCAAAAAATGCCCATGATATGAAAAAGATTAAAAACCTCTAACCAAGAAGTTGGATCTTTGACTCATCATGTCTCCTACCCTGCTTTAACTATTCAAAACTTAAGTTTTGACTCATGTTTAAAGTCTCCTCAAAGGGAAGTGGCAAAGTACTCATTGTACTACACAAATCAGACGTGGGACAGGAATTTATTTCCTACACACAAAAAGAATGTTAAAGGAAACACAAGACTTATAGTATGCATTGACAAAACTTTAGCAAGCAATAATATTCATGATATATTAACATTTGCATATTAATAAATGTATAACATAACTACTATTATAATCTCTCAGGAGGCTAATGCTTAATGGGACTATCTAATAGACATACCATGTTTCACTTTAGTTCTATACTGTACTGTCTAAACAACTCCTGGTCTCTGTTTCCTGCTAATTAGAAGTAGCTAAGTGGCACAGTGGGTAGAGTGTTGGTTCTGGAGTTTGGATGACCTGAGTTCAAATCTCTCCCTATATATTTACTAGCTGTGGTGACCCTGAGTAAGGCATTTAAACTCTGTTTGCCTTAGTTTCCTCAACTGTGAAATGGGGAGGATAATAATAGCACCTACCTCCCAGGGTTGTTGTGAGGATCAAATGAGATAACTGTAAAATGCCGAGCGCAGTGCCAGACACCTGGCAGGTCCTATATAATGCTGTTGTTGTTATCATAATTTTCATTAATCCAGGCAAGAGGTTGGGCCCATCCTACTGTGCTAGTGATCATTGTCTTTCATGAACAAACTCCCCTTACCACCAATTGGCTCTATCTGATGAACCCAGGACATCTTGAACTCACAAGATCATCACCCGAAAGCAAAGAAGAGTCGAACCCAAACCCAGAAACAGGCTTACCTATACTGGAAGTTGGTTTTAGTTGCTGCATGCTCATGGATGGCTTAGATGGGGGATGGAGCAAGCTGCCCTCCCCTACCCCCCCACTCCTCTTGGAGCAGTTGAAGAAAGATAAAATTATCCAGAAGCTGTCTCTTCTTTTTAATTGACAAAGTAACCTCCTTACCCCTGCTGCTGTCAGGGGGCAGAGACAGGACCACAGGATCAGCTGGAATTTATTTCTTCATACCAAATTTCTAGAGTTTGGTTTTTTTTTTGGTGTGGCACCATAATGTGTCCAGAAGCACTCATGGGCTCATTATCCTAAAAAAAAATTGTTTTGCCATCCATTGCTGGAGGCGAGGTCACTTCTACACATGTTACATGGGATAGCCACATTAGAAACGCAATGACCTATCATGATGCCAGACAGCCAATCATAAAACATGTTTTCCACCTCTTAACAGAGAAGTGACGGACTAGAGGTGAAGAATGAGACATGCATTTTTGGATACAACCAATATATGAACTTGCTTTGCTGATTTGTAAAAAAAAAAGTTTAACTTAAAAAAAATTAGTGGGGGAGTGTATGAGTGGGAATAGGAGGACAATTGATAATGGTGCCCAAAAGAAGAAAAGGAAAAAGAGTTTGCATGAAGCATTTTTAAAATACTCAGAAGAGAATGAAGGAAGTTCAGAAGGAGATACAGATGAGCAAGATAGATTTGGAACTAACACATTAAATTTACTATGTACTTACAAATAAGAGGTACATAATTATGATTTGTGTTTTCATATACTGTCTTCTTTTTCTTATTTGTATGTGGAATTGTTAATGCTTGTTGATATTTGTCAAGATCAAAATTAAGAATAACCAGATCTGTGGAGCCTAAATTAGAAGTCTTTTATGCTTAGCGTTTGGGAATTACTGAAGAAGAAATATCAGGAGAGAATGATGTTTTCATTAACGTTATTGCCAATTGCTATTTATTTAAATCTGATTTAGCCACTTCTTTAGTAAATGAGAGTGGGATTCTCATATATTAATAAGGATGGTGGCAGACTAAGATCTGGCTGTATACATTATTCTCCACAATTCTTCTGTACCCTCACTTTAAAGTGAAAATATCACATGAGAGAAAGGAGAAATTAAGCTAGTATGAATGGTGTACAAGTACAGAAAAGTGAAAAGGGAATAATCAGTGTGGGTTGAGATTTATCAGAAATCACCTCTTCAGTGGTGGTTGCTGTCTGTTCTTGAAAAGGACCAAAATGACATCACTATGTTGGAGTCAAAGTACAGTGTGTCCAACCTGTCTGATCAGACCACTGCGATCTTGGAAGGCTCTACCACAGGTCAGGCACAAAAATAATTCACATGAGCATTTGAAGTGGAGATGTCTCTAAATTTGCCCATCTCATGTTTCATTTGAACTACTGCAATTCTGTTTCTCACATAGAGCACAGCGCCTTCTTTGATGCAGGCACAGCGCGCTGGGTGGTTGTCAGTATCTCCCGTGTCACACAATTGATTCCAAAGTTCTTCAGAGAAATCTTGTATCACTTCTGACCTTCATGTAAGCATTTGCCTTGTGTGAGTTTTCCATAAAATGATCTTTTAGAAAAATGTATGTCTGGTATTTGAAAATCATGGCTGGCCCATTGGAGTTACACTCTCTGTAGTAGAGTTTGAATGCTTGGCAGTTCATCTCGAGAAAAGACCTAGGTGTCCAGTATCTTTCCAGGTCATCTTCAGAATCTTCTCAAGACAATTCAAATGGAAGCAATTCCGTTTCCTTGCATGGCACTGGTAGACTGTCCAGGTTTCACAGGTATACAATAATGAGGTCAGCACAACGGCTGTGTAGACCTTCAGTTTCAGAGGCAGTCTAATACCTCTTCTCTCCCAAACTTTCCTTTGGAGCCTCCCAGACACTAAGCTAGCTCTGGCAATGCCTGTGTCAACCTCATCATCTTTGTGTACATTCCTGCCAAGATAAGTGAACTCATCCCCAACATGCACTATTTCTCCATTTGCTGTACCTGATGGTTCCACATATGGACAGTACAGTGCTGGCTGGTGGAGAATCTCTGTTTTCTTGGTGTTAATTGTTAGGCCATAATTTGCAAAGCAGCAGAGGATCAATCCACAGTTTATTGCATCTCAGCCTCAGAGGCTGTATTGAGTGCACAGTCATCAGTGAACAAAAAAAATCATTCACCAACTCACCCTCCACTTTAGTCTTGGCTTGTAGCCTTTTCAAGTTAAATAATTTACCATCAGTGCGGTAGCTGACCTTGATGCCGTTTTCATCCTCATTGACGGCATCTGGTAACGTTGCTGAAAACATTATGCTAAAAAGCATGAGCGCAAGCAGCCTTGTTTCACTCCATTGGTGACTGGGAACTCAAGAGCATCATTCCTTATCCAGAACCCATGCAAGCATGCCACGTGGAACTGATGTACAATCCTGATGAGCTTCTCCAGGCAACTTGCCCAAACTTAATCAGTATTGTACTATGGAAAGAGCATTGAATATGGAGTGTGAAGAACCAGGTCTGACAATTACAAGCTGTGGAACAATGGGCAAGCCATTTAATCTCTCTCTGAGCTTCAGTTTCCTTTGAAAAATGGAGGTAATAATCCCTGAGCTACCTACCAATGACCCCTTAAGGTTGTTGTGAGGAAAATGCTTTGTAAAGTGTCCTACAAATAGCAGTTAGCATCTAGTCCAAGCTCTTCATTTTATAGGTGGAAAATCTGTGAGTCAGGTGACTTTTGTAAGGTCACACAGCCAGTTAGCCCTAGACATTATGGAAATAAATGCTTAACTAGAGGAATATGATCTGTAAATAAAAAGGACAGTAGATGAAAGTAGAAAATTCTTTGGAAACTAAATTGAGGATAGGAGAAATATACTTTTTGTTTGAAGAGACAATTTCTAAATCCACAACAAATCCTGAACCTGGCAGGTGGTTATTACTAACCCAGGGAGGACATCAATCTATGATTTTTTGGTGGTATTTGAAGTGACCTCATTTTGTTTGGCCTAACAAGTTTTCAAAACTTCTGATTTTTTTGCTAGAAGAATGAAAGAATCTTGTAGCTGAGCTGTTTGTAAATTTTGGCCATGCTGTCCTCTGGAAGTCATGTGCCATCTTCCCAAATGACTATCAGACAGACTTCTTACCCTTTTTTACCTGTTTATAAGATCCTAAATATACCATGGTTTGCACTTTTACAAGATGACCTCATTGGTTTAAAACTCTGATCAAATCCAGCAGTTGGATAGGATTCCAAAATCCTTAGCATGGCATTCAAGGCTCACCATATTCTATCTCTAACTGGCCTTTCCTGCCATCTCATACCAGCCCGCTTTACTCACAGTGACTTGTTATTTCCTGACTATGTCTTGAGCTTTCCTACTTGTGTGCCTTTACTTGTGTCTGTCATTCCCTCTTGGTAATATTCCTCCCTCTGTTTCTGACTGTTGAAATTCTGCCCAATTTCCAGGCCACTTCCTCCATGAGGACATCCTTGATCTTACTAGCTGGAAGTAATCTCTCCCACCCCTGACCTCTCGTAGCACTTTCTCTCATGCAATTATCCCATGCTATTTTGTACTATATTTATGTGTAAGCATTATTTCCCTTACTAGGTGGCAAGCTCCTTACTGACAGGAATTATGTGATCTTCATTTTTGCATCCTTGCATCACAGTGTTGTGTACATGATGGGTACTTAGTAAATATTTGTGAAATATATGAATGGATGGAAGGAAAAGAAAGATGAGCATCTGCCAACTTTTTCCTGTCCAGTGACTTTACTTTTCACATGCCACTGCTTAACTCCAAGGGCTCATAATGGCTACCCATAGTACCCATAGGGTACTGCTCCTCCAGTACCCTATTCCAGCTTATGTTTTCTGAAGGTGCAGCTTATTGTTGTGAAACAAGTGAACACAGAGCTGATAGGTTTAAAGCTCATACTTTTGATTAAAGGGAAAGAGATTCTACTTCATTCCACCTGTAAAAAAGATATCCCATGTGGGGAAAAGGAGAAATTATGCTGGTAAATGTGGGATTTATATATAGTGAGGAATGCAAAGCAAGGGAGTGAGACTTTTAAAATGGAAAGCATCTGCATTGATGTGAATTATTTTAGATATGAAACTTTGATTAATGAAAAATATTTTGTTCATAATAGTAATTCACATTTATATAGCATTTTATTGTTTACAAAGTTTTTTCCTCACAGCAATACTGTCAGATAATGTAGGTATTATCATTTCATTTAACTAGTGAGCAAATTGATCCTTGTGGTTAAATGACTTGTCCGTGGTCATATGACTAATAAACATCAGAACTAGAACTCAGACTTGGGTCTTCTGATGTCAAGGCCAGTACTTTTTTCTACATGTTTTCTATTCATTTTACAAACAGCTTCTGTATGTAAAGGCACCATAGTCCTATGCTACGTGTTTAGAGTGCCCTCAAGAAGCTTACAGTCTTGTTGAGTATATGAAATATGCCTTGGTGCTCCACTACCTGTGGAAGTTGATGTTCCATAGATACTAAACTCTACCTTCCCTCCTATTTATCTATAATGCACCCTGTCTTTACCCTCTACCTTTGAGAATCCCTGATTTCCTATGAGATTTAGATGAAGCACCACCTTCAGAGCATTTCCTGATCCCTGTTGCTTCTAATGCCGTATCTCCCAAAACTACCTGGTATCTATTTTGTATGTATTCTGCATATACTCGTACTCATACCATTGCTTCCCACATTAGAATGTAAGCTCCTTGAGGGCAGGTAGTGTTTCACTTTTGCCTTTGTGCATGGTAAGTGCTTTGTAAATGATTATTGATTACTCGATTCTGTGGACCTGTGTCTATGGATAACTTGAGCTTTGCCTCCATTGCTTCAGATCATAACTTATCCATGCCTGTCTGTCCATCTGTGGTGCTCCTCTCTTGTATCTTCCACAGGTCACCCCACCAGCCCTGCTGAAGGAGGGTGGGGGCAAGCTTCCTTTAGATCTCTTGGTACTGGAGCATGCGGGCTGTCCATCAGCAACTCCTCACTCTTACTGTGGGACTTGTTCTCTTCTCTTTCATCCCTCCTTACTGCCCCTCCCGGCTCTCTGAAGACATTCTTTTGCACCATGTTTAGCTATTATTTTTCATAAGATCCTTTTTATTATGAACTTAATCAGCAATGTACACAAACATTGTAATATATGTAAAGGAACAAGAAAAAGGATTTTATTAGAAGTTGTGGACTTCTATCACATATACTTGTAATGTTTGGAATGCTTCATGGCAGCCCATGAAACAAAGATAAGACACACATAGAAATGTAAATAACTATATAAGGCCATTTATGATTAGATGCCAAATGAGTGACATAGGCCAAATTTTGCTATAGCTACTTCCTTTTCTGGATGTGAATCAGGATTTCATTTTAATCTATCTAAACAAAAATGAACCTAAATATTTGATATAGCCATAAACTGTGTTATAGGGTAGCATAACCACAAAAACACATGTGCACACACTACGTTATCTTGAGGCCTGCACTATCTCAGTAATATCTCCAGTCTTTCCCAGAGGGATATCTCCTCTTCATTTCCCAGGCTATTGCCACTACAGGACAGGGAGGATGATGATGAGTGAGAGACATCAGTGAGAATCGGGTATAAGGAGAGACCATAGATGTGGCTATTGGCTCCACAGTCAGCTAGGGGTGGGTTTGAGTTAAGATCACCCAATTTGGGGAAGCTTGCTTTAAGGAAAGACCTCTGCTAGTAATGTAAGGGTAGACTAAATGAGGGAAAACAATGTCAGGGAGTATAACATATCCATTTCCACCTATTCTGATGCTCCTTTATTCATGCCAATCTTTTCTAAGCAACTTTATGAATTCAACTCCCAGGGAAAGTGCATCACCAGGAAATTCATCATCATGGAGGCTGCATCAGCTTTGGTTCTCACACCTAATCAATACCATCAGTAGCCTCTGCCTCTTTAATTGGAGGGCAGAGCAAAAACCTCCTCCCCAAACCACCATTTAGAAAGGGCTCAGTGGGCACAACCATTTTCCATTTCCCTACTTTTCAGTTTCCTTTTGTGTGGTGTCTCCTCTCATTAAATTGTAAACTCCTTGAGGGTAGGGATTCTTGAACAGCGCCTGGCACATAGTAGGTACTTAATAGATGTTTAAATTGAAATGAGTTAAGTTTATAAACCTGGGAAATTGGGAGAATAGTGATACTATCAATAGTATTAAGAACAGTATATTTGAGAGAAGATTGTGTTCCTTCTAGATGTGTTGCATTTCAGCTGCCACTGGGCTGTCCAGGTAGCAATATCCAACAGAGAAGTGCTAATGGAAGATCTGGAATTAAAGAGAGAGATGAGGACTATATATATAGCTATGAGAGTTATATGTAGAGATGATAATTAAACCCATTGCTTCTGAGAAAATGTAGAAGAGAAGAAGGTCCCGAATAGAGTGTTGAGGGGAATAAACATGCTTAGAGGGTGGGATATAGATGACAATCCAGCAAAAGAGCCTGAGGAGTGATGGGACAGGTAGGCAGAGAATGGGGAAAGATCAGTGTCATGGGGGTAAGGGTGGACAAAGTATAAATGAGTCGTGGATGTAGTTGTCAAAGGTTTCAGAGTCATTAAAGTGGCTGAAAACTGAGATTTTTTAAAAGTACTTGAGGGATCACTCATAACTCTTAAAAATTTTGAACTTAAACACCAAAGAAAATGGACATTTTCATATACATAGTAGAATCTAAAGAGACTTGTACCTGAAACTGCAGATGTCTTTTATGTACAGCTCGCTTTTTTTTAAAAAAAAAGTATATACTCAGCTCAACTTGTAACTTTGAAAGCTCTCCTGCTTGTCACTGTTTCTTTCTGGATTTCCTTTTGTTCCCTGAATTAAAAAAAAAAAGATGCCTCACTAACCCCTACTTCTTCCCCTCCTTCTTTCCTTTCCATTTCCTCCTTTTCTTTTGTTCTTTCCTTCCTTCTTCCCTCCTTCCCTTTCTACCTATCCTTATCCCTACTCCCTTTTACATCCCTCCTTCATTGGAAAGAAAGAGAACAAGATCTTTGTAGCTAATATGCATCATTAAGCAAAGCAGACTGCTGTATTGGCTATGTCTGGAAATACATGCCTTATTCTGCATCTCAAGTCCATCACCATTCTGTCAAGAGGTAGTAGCACATTTCATCATCAGTTCTCTGGAATCATCATTGGTCATTTAATTGACCAGAGTTATCAAGTCTTTTAAATGGTTTTTGTTTATAATACTGTTATTGAATAAACTATTCTTGTAGTTCTACTCACTCATTTTGAATCAGTTCATACATGTTTTCTCTTACTGGTAACTTTTGATGTAGCAGTTTGGAAATTCATTGAGTGGTGGGATTGGGAGCCAGATGGCAAGGGTTAGAAATTAAATGCTTGGTGAGGAAGTAGAAGCAGTGAACTTGGCTCCTGAAAAAGAGTGAAAGAGAGGATGGATATAGTATGATAGCTTGGGGATATGGCAGGGTCAAATGAAGATCTTTGAAGGATCCAGCTTACTATTTTTGTGGACAGTAGAGAAGAAACCAGTATATATGGAGAGACTGAAGATAATGGGAGTGCTGGTGGTTCTTCTGGTAGTAAAGATTGTTTGGACAAACCCCTAGAGGAGATGAGAATAAGGGTCCAAGTTCTGCAGTTGGTACTGGCAGAGACTGAATCAAAAATTGAAAGAGAATGTAGAAGATTTTTGAGCTGAAGAGTAGGGCAAAAGATAGAACTTTTGACTGATGGCCTTTATTTTCTCAGTAATGTAGGAAGCAAGATCTTCTGAAAGGTAGGGATAAGGAATGATGTAGAGGTATGTGGAGAAAGGCAGGGGAAAGTTAGGAGCAACTGCTATGCAGGGCATGATAGTGAGTCAATTGGAGAAGAGTCAAAAGATTACTATTTAGTGAAGGCTTAGTTAAGATTAGATAATATGAATTTTTACTTCTTTGATTCAATTTATCAGTGATGCAACAGATAATTCTCAATGTACTTTCTCCCAACAAAGTACATTCCCTGAAAACAGCCAAACAAAACCTTCTCGGAGTGTGATTGGGATTAAAACATGTTCTGTAGTTTACCAGTTGTTAACAGTAAAGAAGGATGTGTGCCTTTAACTCTGATAGTGAGATGCTAATGCTCATTTTATGTGCTCATTATTCACATTGTTGTTCAGTCATTTTCAGTTGTGTTCAACTCTTCATGAACTTATTTGGGGTTTTCTTGGAAAAGATACTGGAGTGGTTTGCCATTTCCTTCTCCAGCTCATTTTACAGATAAGGAAACTGAGGTAAACAGGGTTAAGTGACTTGCTCAGAGTCACACAGCTAGTAAGTGTTTGAGACCAAATTTGAACTCAAGAAGATGAGTCTTCCTGACTCTAGGCCCAGCACTCATTCACTGTGCCACCTAGCTGCCCCCACATTGTTGTAGAATTATGTAGACTTCCACTTTTCTACCTATGCAAAATTTTCATGAGGAGAGGCAGAATGATAACGGATAGAAGAATGAAAACCTGGGTTCAAATGCTACCTATGCAAATTCTAGCTGTAGGACTTAACCTCTCAGCACCCTACATAACTCTCTAAGAAGAAAAGTTACACAACAGTGGCTGAGCTGCACCAATGAAAGCACAGGTCTAGACCACTACCCTCTGCCCCCCTTTCCCCTAATTGTGCACATGCTGAGCATTCCTTGATATTAGTATTAGAATGAAGTAGACAGGCTTTTGCAGGTAATATTCCACATGATTTTCCACATCTTTACAGTAACATGATTGACTGAAAGCTATGGAGAGTATAAGATCCACTATGCTTGAGACTTGGAAAAGATCTTAACTTAAAAAAGCCAAGGTCTCCCACTGCATCCGGAGCCATTTCCAGTCATCTGTATCTTGCCACTGGACCTAGATGGCTCCGGAGGAGAAAGTGAGGCTGGTGACTTTGCACAGCTCTACCTCACTTACATCCAATTCACTTGCAAGTCATGGCATCACCTTCCTGATGTCCTGGTCCTCTTTGAGGACAAAGGATGAACACCAACTATAAAAACCAACTTTGATGTGTTAGAATGAAATGCCACCTCAAGGCTCTTTACCAACTAGGTGTCTTGCTCAAGACAATTACTGAAGATCAAGTGTATGAAGAATGCCCGTTTTCCAGACTATCATATATAGTTTGATGGCCAAACTCTAGGACTTGTCTATCAGTACATATATCATCTGGACTAGACACGTAACCTTAAATTTCTTTCTGAAGTAAAAGCCCATGTTCTAAAATCTTTTGGAAAAAAAATACTTTTATTCCTAGCTTAACAAACATCAAATAGGCATTTCCAAAAAAAGAAGAACAGAAGAAAGCATTGTACATAAAACTGAAGATCTATAATACATAAAACTTGCTTTTCTTTTTAAATAAATAATAAGTTCAACAAGTAGCTTTTAAAAGTACGTTGCTAGTTTCTGGTTCTTTTTGGAAAGGCCCATATTTTTAATTCCATCATTCTTCTGATGGTAATGGATGACAAGTCACTTAATCCTGTTTGTCTCAGTTTCCTCATCTGAAAAATGAGCTGGAGAAGGAAATGGCAAACCACTTTAGTATCTTTACCAAAAGAGCCCTAAATTTGGTCACAAAGAGTTGGACGTTACTGAAAACAACTGAACAACAACACAACAGCAAGTGGAAAGGTGCATGGTGAGCATGAGCAGACATCAACACATTACAAATAAGGAATTATGCAAGGGAAGTGGTGTGAAGGATGCCCTCAAAGAAGCAGAACGAAAGATGTGCTGGTCATGTAGCGAGAGTTAGGATCA
Organism: Phascolarctos cinereus; assembly: GCF_003287225.1. NCBI lineage: Eukaryota > Metazoa > Chordata > Mammalia > Diprotodontia > Phascolarctidae > Phascolarctos > Phascolarctos cinereus. The sequence goes on along the minus strand of NW_027555847.1, from coordinate 391,788,987 downwards.
ATGGATCTGTTGGTATTCCTGCAGTGTCAAAAGAAGATAGATAAAGTGCCTTTGGTGCGATCCCAACGGAGAATTCGTTGGAAGACCTAGATGAAAGTCACATAGGATGGGCAGGCATGTATGGATTGCACTCTGCCTCATTGGAGGGAATATGCCCACCAGTGAGGTCATAGATCCATTGGAGAACTGGAATAATTGCTTGTTATTCTTTTTTTTTTTAAACTCTGTTTTCTTCACCGTATATCACTTTGTACAAGTTTCCTTATGTTTTCTGAATTCTTTGTTTTTGTCATTCCTTCCAGCATAGTTAGATCCAATTATATTCTTCAATCACAATTTGTTCAACCATTCCTATCATTGTGCATATTAATCAACAAGCATTTATTAAATGTTTATTGTGTTGTAGAGTTGTATTCAGAGTACAATGAAAAAAAGCAAAAAAGAAATGGCCCTGTCTTCAAGGTTTTAAGCTTTTTGTTATCACAAACAATACTACTATGAATCTTTTTGTATACATGGGTTGTTCCTTTCTATCATTTATCTCCGGGGGTAAAATCTCAATAGTCAGATCTGGGTCATGAGCTTAGACAGTTTAGTAGCTTTTTATGTATAATTCCAAATTGAGAGAGCATGAATTTATATTGAACCTAGTCAGAAGGGTTGTGAGACTTCCTTTAGTCCGGGAGTGAGGAACCTTCAGCCTTGAGGCTACATGTGGCCTTCTATGTTCTCGAATATGGCATTTTGACCGAGTCCAAGTTTTACAAAACAAACCCTTTTATTAGGGGATTTGTTTTGTGAAGTTTGGATTCAAAGGGCCACACTTGAGGACCTAGAGGGCCACATGTGGCCTCGAGGCTGCACACTCCCCACCCCTGCTTTAGTCAGTGGCATTTAGCAGTCTAGTAAGAACAGAGAAAGTAGATGGGTGGAATGACCCAAGGATTGAGAATCAGTCTGGTGTGAGAAGCTGAAGGACAAAGTGGGAAGTGATTAAAGGATATAAGGCAGTATATTAGTTGAACTGGTCAATTATTGCGTCAAGGCTATCAAGGAAGAAAAGTGAAGCCAGAGCAGAGATCGTACAAAGGGAGGGGTAGAAGGACCAGAGATTGTGATGAGCACAAAGAGTAGATTTAGGGAGAAGGTTGAGGTAAAGGGAGTGATGAAATGACAGGTGATTAAGATTTTTAAAAAAAAGCTACAACTTGGCTGACAAGCAACCATAAATCTCTCTTTGAAGATTTCAGATGAGGAGGAACTCATTATATCCCAAGGCAGCCCATTCATCTCTTCCTATCTTAATTAGGAGCAAGTTGCTTCTTCTGTAAGACTTTGCTCCTCCCAAATGATGTCACTGTCACCACTTGTCTTTGCTGTCTTCTGGTCATTTGTGTTGCTTATTCTAATAATGAACCCTATCACCATAAACTCGCAGTATCTACCTTATTGACTTCTGTCTGCCTTTCTAGAACTTGGCCTCTAGACCTACTGTCTCTTCCATACCCTTGAAGCCTAACTGGACTTTGAGACTTGGTTCCCTCCAAGCTAAATGTGATGCTTACAAAATTCTATTTTAACATGAGTGCTGGTGAATCAAGTGCCTCATGGTTAGGGCTGAATAAAAGCTGGTTGATCTTGAATTTGTTAATATTGTAGACACTCATAAAATATAAATATTAATTATTGGAAACTGTAATCATTTAAATTTATGTACTACTTATAGAATGCATCTAATACATGGAAAGAAGAAATAACTTCTTCTGATCGGCTATATTATAGTTTTACCTTTAACAAAAGAATAGTTAAATATGTTAGGATTAACTGAGGATAGCAAAACTATTGCAATGCTAGAAAATAATAGAGAAGACCTGAGGGTTGGTATATGGGAATATTTTTTACCATCTTTCTGTCTGCTGGTATTACTTCTAGTTGTGGACAAGGGTATTATTCAAACTGCAAAATGTTATTAGAGAAGAGATTTCATAAGAAATTTGATCCATTTCAGCTTCTTTTAAAACATGAAGTATCAATATTTAATGCTATTTGTACCTAGGATTCTATTAAATATCCAATATTAAGGAGAACTCTCAGGAAATTGTAGCCTGGTGTTATCCTTGCAGAAATATGTTCTTATGATGGTGGTGATAAAGAAAAATTTATAGCTCTGGAGTAAGTTCTTTCCAAAATAAACTAGCTCAAATTCTTGACATAAAAATAACAATAGCTTGCATTTTATATATGGTGGTTTAGTTCTACAACCATATAAAATGATAGTTTATATTTATAAAGCACTTTGAGGTTTGCAAAAAGCTTTACATATATGATTTTATTTGATCTTTACAACAACTCTATAATGTATGTATTTGCATTCTAGATGAAGAAACTAAGGTAGAGGTTAAGTGACTTGGCCAGAGTCATTATCTAGTAAGTTCCTGGGCCAGATTTTGAGCCAGCACATTGTCTATTACAAGACCTACCTGGCTATGACAAATATTCCATTTCAATCAATTAGCAAGCATTTATTAAATGCCTACTATGTTCCAGGTACTGTGCTAGGTGTTGGAGATGCAGAGACTAAAAAAACCAGTTCCCGCACTGAAGGAGTTTATGTTCAGTCATGGGAAAAAGTTTAACACATCTAAGTAAATACATTTGCAATGTTAATAGAAGAGAGTTTTGGTTTGGGGGAACGCTAGTGTCTGGGGAGGGAAATTGGATATCACAATGTAGATAAAGAAAGAATGAGGTGAAGCTGACTGTGAGATTAATTTGATCCACAATGCCAGTGATGCAGGAAGAAGAGAGAATGTTTTTTAATGCTGTTGACAAGTCAAAGAATTCCCTTAATAACAGTGAAGGTGATTTAGAGGCAATTAGGAAAGTGATTTGGGAAAGTGAAATTCAGCAACTTTCTCTCAAACCTAGTACTTCTGCAATAGCATCCCCACCTTTTGTGTTAGGAGCCTCATTCTAATCAAATAGCTTTGACACGTGAGGGTCGTCCTTGACTTCTCCACCACCACAATTATATAGATCTAGTCAGTCAACAAGTTACCTTTTCCTCCAAATAAAAAATTACTTGGCCTTGGATCTTTTGGGGAAAGAGAAAATACATTATGGAAATGAAAGTAATAAATATAACATAATTTGTTTTTAATGAAGTGATACATTAAGACAATCTTGAAAGTAATGCAATTAATTAAACTCTCTTAGTAACTACTTACATTTATTCATAGATGCCTGAACTTGTTTACTACATCTGGAGGACATATTTTCTTCTATTGTTATGGTTTTTCCTGTTGATTTATCTATTTATGTTCAAGGTCTTTGAGTTTTCTTCCTGAAGTTCTTGGTAATTTCATTCCTTTCCCCTCCCCCCACCATTTTCTATATTGCTCACTTTCTGACTCCCTTCTTATTGTGGTTTCCTTGGGGTCTGGATCTTGAAGCATCTTGGCCTCCCATTCTAGGAAGTAAGCAGTTCACCAGGCTAGGCCTCTGTCACAAGTGACTTTTGAATAGTCAGAGCTGGCCCCAGCTGGGTGCCATGCTGAAGAGCACTGCGTGGTGTATACACACACACACACACACACACACACACACACACACACACACAGTGTCCTGTCCTGCTCCTTCTATTCTTTAATTCTTTGGTCTGGCTCCAGCAGTTCAGAGCTTTGCAGCTCTGGTTATAGGGGTTATGGTCCCTTGCAGGTTTTTGGCACCTTATTTCTGCCTTGGAGAGGTTTGAGAAGGTTGTGGGGATCAGAGAAAATGTCTAGTCCTCCAAGTGTTGCTCACATCATCTACTTACATTTAAATCCATTTCAATACATAAAATATAGTCTTAGTTATTCTATGTTTCCATCAACATTCTTTTCTTTTATGCTCTCCATTCTCATAACTGATAGAAAATTCTGACTAAATTTTTTTCTCATTTTATTCATGTTAAGTCTGTCCTCTTCCCCGCCCCCAAAAAAGTCAGAGTGTAACACATATGCACAATTCACTAGGAACTTGGAGCATTTTGATCTTCACAGAATGGCTTTCATTTCTGGGAATAGCATAGCAATTCAAGCAGGGAAAACTTTATAGGATGAGAAAGAAAAAAAAATAGTTGAACTGTGGTAGATGTGGGAGAGCCAGGGGATGAGGTTAGGTGTGCAGAAGTGAAAAAGAATATATTAGAAAGAGAAGAGGAATGAGGTAACCAATCAAGAGGTCTATAATCTGAAAGGGAAAAAGAAAAGGAGAAACAGTGTCCACATATATTTATCGAGCCTGCTACCGGGGACGGGAGCAAGTAAAACATGAGAGGAAGAATGGCAGAAGAGAGAACTAGCAATTTACAAGAAACAACATCCAAAGACAAGAGACAGAAGTTAAACTTATGGCCTTAAGGTATCTATGTACAAATGTACAATCTATAGCTAATACAAGGCAACCTATAGATCCTAATTTTTAAAAAATCAAATTTGACCTTAAAGTTATTGCTGAAATTTTGTGAGATGGAACTCGATTGGAAAATGGCACTGGAAGGACATGCCTTATTCAAAAGGAAGAGAATAGATAAAAAGGCTACAGGAGTAGAAGGGCTGGTTTAAGAGATGTAAAGAAATTGTGGCTCAGTAGAAGAGTGTGTTGGAGGTGGACAGAGAAGACCTGGATTCAGATCCTGTCTCTGCCATCTACTACTACCTGAATGATCTTGGGCAAAGTCACTTAACCTCTCCCAGCCCATGTTTCCTTTACCATAAAATGAGTGAGTTGGATTAGATAAATTCTAAATCTATGATCCTATGATTCTAAGGATGTATTTGGGTAAGGATCAACAGAGGGAGAAACAATAGTGATGACATAGGGGTCTGCTCCAAGACACAAAGAAGAGCTATAAATGGTGGCTTCTTTGCCCAGAGCAGCAGAGGAATAGGCTAGACTATGAGCTGTAAGGTCCCTTCTAATTCTGCAACTCTGTGATTAGAGGGCTATTAGGAAGGGGTGCCACATAATCAGGTAATTCTGGTAATGAAGCAGTGAGCCTTCCTTACTTTACACTAAATTCTACTTTGTACCAAGTAGGGTTATAGAAAACTTCTAGTATATATTATTTTTTTAAAATTATTTTTACCTATATCAAATTGCTTGCCTTCTCAATGGGGGTGGGAGTGGGGAGGAAGGGAAAGAATTTGAAACTTAAAGTTTTAAAAATGAATGTTAAAAATTGTTTTTACATGTAACTGGGGGAAAAATATTAAATAAAATTTTTAAAAATCTAAAAAGAATTATTCTGAACTTCAGAAACAAAGCAAGCATTTCTATAACATAGTAGAATAGAAAAAGATAATTGCGCATGAAAGTGTAAATCTATTATATACAACTTGCAATTCTTTTAAAATATATAATAAAGTTAGCATGTGACTTTTTTTCCCTTCTTTCTTCCCCTACCCCCACCCTACCTAGAGACTGCTACCATTAGACACAAATATGTGTATATATATATATATATATATATATATATATATATATATGTAAAATCTATACATGCTTCTATTTATCAGTTCTTTTTCTGGATCCAGAGAGCATCTTCTTCCCTGGGTTGTTTGTAGTTAATTTGGGTATTTATAATAACCAAAATGACTTATTTGCTCAAAGTTGTTCTTAAAACAATATTACTATTACTGTGTACGTTGTTCTCTTGGCTCTGTTCATTTTGCTCTTCATTATTTTTGTGCAAGTCTGCCCGTGTTTTTCTTTTCGTTTTTTTAAAATTAATTAATTTATTTTTGGCTAGGCAATGGGGTTAAGTGACTTGCCCAGGGTCACATAGCTAGTAAGTGTTATGTGTCTGAGGCCGGATTTGAACTCAGGTCCTCCTAAATCCAGGGCTGGTGCTCTATCCACTGTGCCACCTAGCTGCCCCTGCCCATGTTTTTCTAAGATCATCGAGCTCATCATTTCTTATGGCACAGTAGCATTCCATTGTGATCATATGGCACAATTTGTTCGGCCATTATTCAACTGAAGGTCATCCCCGAAATTTCTGGTTCTTTGCCACCACAAAGAGAGCTGCTATAAATATTTTAGGATATATTTTTCCTTTCTTTTTTCTTTTTCCCTAATAGTCTTTGGAAATAGACCTAGCAGTGGTATTGCTGGGTCAAAGGCACTTTAATGAATCTTTGGATGTATTTCCAGATTGCTCGCCAAAATGGTTATTAAAGATTCTAATTTACTTCCTTTGAGATTTTTTGTTATTATTAATAAGAATAATATTAAAACTAATCTTTTTTCTTATTTTCCAGGTTAACTTTGGGGTATACCTAATGCATGAGCCTTCAGACTCATCTTCCACACATCTCCTCTCAGTGGGATCACAGTTGCTTCCTGTGTTAAAAGATATAGAAAACAACTCTTCACCAAGCTCTTGAGGAGCAAATTAACTTCAGGATGATAATATTCAGGGCAACATTTACAGGCACAAATTGAGTCTTTCCTAGATGATGCCATGGTCCTCATTACAATTTGCAAATCACTCACAAAAACATACTGTCAACTCCGTTCTTCAAGAAGTGCTCTTAAGAAGAAAATGGACTATTCTACTCCTACAAAGAATAGAAGCTTGAGGGGCGTTTCCCCTTTTTCCTTTCCTGAATGATACCCCAATGATATCCAGAGTAGATTTATGCTGGTAGAGTAGGGGAATGAGATGGAGAAGAGAATTAGGCTAAAGGCAAATTAGGCCCAAGGCAAATTCTTTGACTTATATTGACCAGAGATGAACACAACTTAGTTACTCTAGCCTTTCCATTTTTAAACTATCTTATACCTACTAGATAAATATTCCAAAAACTATTTTCAGCATGTTACTCCCTCCTCAAGAGCCTACCATGTCAATGCAAACACTACTTTTTGGTCTTAAAGACCCTTCATAACCAGATTAAATTTATTGCCTTTGTAAATTGAAATGAAATATTCAACAAACAAAATTACATTCAAATCTTGGCAATATAGAGCCTTCCCTTCTAAGATTATCTTTCAGTTTTCACTTGTCTCACCCTTTTAGAATGGAAGCTCCTTGAGGGTAGGGACTGTTTTCACCTTTTTGAAAATATCTTCAGAGTTAAACATAGTACCTGGCATAAAGTAGGCACTTAATAAATGTTTATCCATTGATTCTATTACAATTAATATGGGTATATCTGTGTTAGGTAATTGGCTTGGCCTATCGAGGCCAGCAGTCATGGATTTAATTATTAGCCTATTAGCTTTACGAGGAGGAAAACTGTTCCTTAGTTGTGCAATATACTCTTTTCCTTGACCAGCTGTCTCACAAATATCTACCCTAAGTTGGTACAAGGAAGACTAAGTGATGAGGGCTTATCCTACAAAAAGTGGGTCAGCAGTTTTACACATTAAGAACAACACATTTGTATTTTTCCCCACATCCATTACGGACATTTCAATAGTCACTTATTTTCTTACTGTGATTTTTAAAAGATCAGATTTTAAAATCTTGATGCAATGTTACATTATAGAAGATACTGTTTTCCCCAAAATGTCCATGTTTGCTTACAATGCAGGCTTTTTATTGTTCTTCTCAAGAGGTTTTAGGATTAATTTTTTCTTATCTTGGTCTATTTCATAAAATAGACTCAAAGTAATAGTTAACAGCACACAACTGTAATCTCTGTAGCTTATAAAGTGGTTTTCTCACAGTAATTCCATGGGTAGATAGTGCAAACATTATCACTCCCATTTTACAGATGAGGAAACTGAGGTGCAGAAAAGTTGAGCCTCACAGTCATACTGCCAGTAAGTGTTGGAGATAGGATTCGAACCCAGGTTTTCTAGCTTGGATGTCCAGGACTTTTACCCAAATTTCCTGGTTTAAGAAGACTTCCCAAGCTGTTTTCAGTTCACCAGTTAATACTTTTGTTAGTAAGATTTCCTAGGGAGAACTTTATAACAGGAAATCCTAGGTAAATACTACTTAGTACAAATTAAATCCAGTGTCATCTGAAAAACCAATATTTCAATACATGGAGAGCCATTTTTCATATATGATGAGCTGATTTCTGCCATTTAAGTCTTTAGTGCTGAGACTCAGCCTGGTTGTTGATTAAGGAATGTCAGTGAGGGTAGATAATTAGAGTATACCAATCAGTATGAACACACAGTGTTGTTAGATTATACAAACAATTTTTCTATGTATATTATAAAAGCAAGTGATCTTAGATATTCAAATTGATGAGAGAGGGACTGAAACTTGGCCAATGGCCCAACACCAAGATTAAGATGTCATTTGTTCCTGTAATTCAGAACAAGGAAAGAACAATAGCCATTAGCCCTAAAGTATGTTACAGAATCACACCATCTTACAGCTAAAAAAAAAAACAACACCTAAAAAGCTGCCTAGCTATAGCTGGAGAAAAAAATCCTCGTTGCAACATCCATAAGGAGTCCTGTAGCTTTGCTTTAAGACTTTTAATGAGGGGGGACCCACTGCTTCCCAAGTAAGCCAATTCCAGTTTTTGAGTGCTGTGATTATTAAGAAGTTCTTTCTGACATCAAGACTAAATTTACTTCTTTGCAATTCTCACTCATTCCTTGTAGTTCGTTCCTCTGGTATCAAGCAGAGCAAGTCAACTCAATCCCTTGCTCTCACCTTCCCAACTTTGCCCTACTGCTCACTAATATTTCTTCCTTTCCTCCAGTCTTTGATGAAGAGGTGGCCCTTCTCCTTGACAATGCCAGCCTTATCTTCACTTACATCATGTCTTCTCCAGCAGATTGTCCCCTCAATCATCATCTTTCTCATTCTAAAATTCAATCTCTCTCTATCTACTAGCTCCTTTCCTATTGCATACAAACACTCTCAGTATTCCTCCATCCTTAATCAACTCTCACTTGATCTTACCATTCACTTAAGCTGTCATATTGTATCTCTCCTCTATTTCTTGACCAAGCCCCTTAAAAAAATCTCTCTGCATTGTTTTCGGTCAGTCATTTTCCTTCAAGTCTGTTTAAATTCCACCTTCTCCAGAAATTCTTTCCAATCCTCTTAATTCTAGAGTCTTCCCTCTTTTGATTATTTCCAACTTATCCTGTATTTAATATAACTTGTTTGTACATAGTTATCTGCATGTTTTCTCCCTGATTTGATTGTTAATTCCTCAAGAACAGGTATTGTCTTTTTTCTTTCTTTGCATCCCCACAGCTTTGCTCAGTTCCTACCACACAGTAGGTGCTTAATAAATATTTACTGGCTGACTCTGCAAGCTCTCTGAAGACAGGGCCTGTCTTTACTTTTTGTTTTTGTATCTCCAGTGAGTAATAAAGTGCTTGGCAAATAGTAAGCACCTAAAAAATGCTTATTCATTCATTTAGTCAATCAATAGTGGTTTGTTGTGTCAGGTACCATACAAGGCACTGGGAATACAAAAACAAAAATTCCAGTCTCTGACATTAAGGAGCTTATATTCTGTTGAGAAGAGACATCTTATACAGATATAAGGAAGGGTGGGAATTGATTGAGTCAATCAATTATCAAAGTCAATAAAAATTAAGGTGACCAATAAAATACTTTAGCCCTGATTCCTTTATCAGGTGAGATGACCTTTATTGAATCAATCAAAAGCATTTCTGTTAGGTGAAGAACAGATCAAAAGGACACATGTTAGTATTGGCTGAGCAGATCCCATCAGCTCTGTAGATTTGCTATAAAATAGTTCAAAATGCAATCATTCCAGTGTCTGGACAGTGAGTAGTGGAAACAGTGCCTTCCTTTATAGAGGACAGAAGCTAGATGATTGTCTTTCTTTTTATAAATTGTATCCTCAGCACTTAGCACAGTGCATAGCATGTCATAGGTGCTTAATAAATGTTTATTGGAGTGAATTAAAACAGCCCTAGCCAAGTCCCTGAGAAGGAACCATTTCAGTGGGAAGAGAGGAAGAGGAGAATATCTTTGCCTCCTCCCTACCCTCTTGACCAGAAGACAATCTTGTGAATTTCACTGACAACCTAGAAGTGTTTTTTGGAACAACAGTGATGAACAGCAGTGTCTGCATTTGGAGTCCAGGACAAACTAGATGCCAAGGAAAAAAACTTCAATATTCTTAAAGGACTCAAGCAGAAAAGCTCCACTATGTCTAAATCATGAGGGAATCACGAAGGGGAGAAAGGAACTTTTACTAAAATGATTTGCCAGAGCTGTGAGTTACCTCTTTGTCAGTGGGCTCACTAAGTTTGAGGCTATTCTCCCTAGAGAGTGAGGTGATCTTAAAAAAAGTAAGTTCTTGGTTTCACACATTTTTGTAGTTGGGGTTAATTTATGTATTCTCAACAAACCAAATAAAATGGGCATTTCAACATTCATAAATAACAGAGGAAGAAGATTGTATATGAAACCTCAGATCTCTATCATGTGCAGCTTACTTTTCCTTTAATATACATTTTAATAATTAATAATTAAGTAAATTTAATATAATAAATTCAATGTGCAACTGTCAAAACTATCCTACTTATCTGTGGTTCTTTTTTGCCTTCCTTCTGTTCTCTTTAAAACATTAAAAAATGCTTCAAAGAGCCTTTTTTCTCTTGTTTCCCCATCCTATTCCTATCCCCCTCTCTGATCCTCCCATTGGTAAAAAGAAAAAAAGAAAAAAGAAAGCAAAACCCAAGTGAAGCAAGCTCTCCATTGGCTACATCTGCAAATGTATGTTTTACTAGGCACCTTAGGTCCATCTGCTCTCTGTCAGTAAGTGGGTAGTATATCTTAGCGTCAATCCTCTGGAATCATGTTTGGTCATTATGTTGATCAAAATTCTTAAGTCTTTCAAAGTTGTTTTTCTCTATAATGTTATTGTATTGCTTTTTCTCCTTGGTTTTCCTCACTTCATCTTTTATTAGTTCATAAAAGTTTTCCTAGATTTACTTTGGGTCTTGTATCCTTTCAGTAAATATTCTTTTGTTAAAGCTGAGTTTAATTGGTTATCATTGATATTAAGGAGATGTAAACTGGTCAAAACAATACTGAGGCACTATTGAGAGGACATTAACTAGTGACTGCTGTTGAGAAGAATACATTGGATGGTGGCTGAAGAATGATAGTATTTGAAGGTACCTTCATCCCTCAGAGGTCCCCCTTGGATCCTAAGGGGAAGGAAATGTAACTTTACTCTAGGGACCTGCTAGTTTGTAAGCTCCACAAAGCAAAGGATTACATCTAATTTAATTGTGTATTTCCCCAGCACTCAGCACAGTGTTTTGCATATAGAAGGTACTTAAAATTTGTCAAAGTAAAAATGACATAAATTATTTTTAAAAATTAGTCCCTTCTGGCCTCACACACTTACTAGTTGTATGACTCTGGGCAAGTCACTTAACCCTGACTGTCTCCTAAAAAAATTAGTATTCCCCTAGCTATTAAGACTTCTTCCCACAAATTTGTCTTGTATTTTTAAAATATATGCATATTTGGGTACATATTTCTCCCAATAGATTGTAAGTTCCTTGACAGCAGGGACTATTTCATTTTTGCCTTTGTATTTCCAATGTCTAGCCTAACCTGGTGCTTGGTGCATAGCAGGTGCTTAAGAAATGCTTGTTTATTGATTGAGTAGATGAAGGAATAGACATATAGAGGGTGTAAGGCCTTCCTGACTCTCGTATTTTCATAGGTGTTTATCCTTTGCCAAGTTTCATCTTTTGCCTTCTGGAAGAAGTTGATGAGGATCAGCGAAGGAGAGAGAGACAGAGAGACAGAACAAATAGTAGTGCAATCATAGACCTTGCATTAATTACTCTTGTTCTGGGAATCATATGAATGATGATGTTCTGGGGGAAGAGGTTTGCTTGACTATCTAGCAACACAAAATTCTTTCTGGGATGGGAGAGTTAACCCCAGGATAGTACTATAAATCTGTAGGATTGTAAAGGTCTCTGGGGGGAGGTGCAGCACACTGGAGGAAGGGGAATTTCCTGACTCTTAAGCAAACCCAAGTGATTTCTTCTTGCATGAGTTCCTTATCCTCAAGATAATACTATAAGTCTGCCCCAAGTAGAAGGTGGGGTTCAACAAGAGGGTGACTTGCTTAAGCCTCTAGCAACCCCAAAATGCTTTTCCTATTGGGTCAGGAAATTGTCAGCTTCAAGGGTAGTATTACAAGTCTGGAGGACTATATAAGAGTCTGATAGAGGTAAGGCTCATTGGGAAAAGAAGCAGAGTTGTTTTGACTTTTTATGGGATTTTGTGTAAGTCCTTGCATTGTTTTTGTTGGATTAAATGGCCTCTCTTCTATGTGTTCTATGACAATATTTTTGCATTCCTCTAGGGACCTAGATACAAGCCAAGTTTTAGTGTTCCTTGAGAAGGGTGGAGGAGGTTGGGTGGAGGCAAAATGAACCAAATTCTGATGTTCCTAGGGGAAACCCTGGGTTGGGGCATGAGCCAAAAAAAAAGATGATGAGTATAAAGCTCCCAAGATTGAACCCCCTTTGTGTAAACTCTGAATTTCTGTTCTGGGCCATGAGCTATTTACCATAGGTTGTTGTGCAAGCCAAAAGAGATGATTAATGAGAAATTCACAAAATTGAACGTGGCCCATGAAAACTCAGCACCTCAGTTCTAGTCCACAGGTTACACATGGCATGTTATCCTGTTTGTAGATGACATGAAACTCAGAGAGTGGATAGCTAACGTTTTGGGTGACAAAGTCAGAATCCAAAAAGATCTCAACACATTAGAAGAATGGACTGAATCCAACGAAAGGAAATTTAACAGAGATCAGTGTCGAGTCTAAACTTGAGTTAAAAAAAAATATTAACTTCATGAGAACAATATGAGGAACATAGCATTACACAATAGCTTGTGTGAAAAGCACCTGAGAGTTTTGGCAGACTTCAGGCTCTATAATAATAAAATAATAATAAGTTAACACTCATAGAGAATTTATTATGTGCCAGGCATTGTTCAAGCACTTTACCATTGTTATCTCATTGGATCCTCGCAACAACCCTGGGAGGTAGGTTCTATTATCCCCATATTTCCAGATGAGGAAACTGAGGCAAATAGTAAAGTAACTTGCTGAGGGTCACACAGCTACTAAGTGACTGAGGTCAGATTTGAACTCAGGTATCCCTGACCTGATCCCAGTGTTCTATCCATTTTGCTACCTATTTAGGTAGTCATCAGTATGAGTTCGCAGGTAATAAAGCTAATTAATGCACACTTAGGCTGTATTAAAAGCATCAGCATTCAACATGGTGGGACAGTCCTCATCTCTCTCCTGGTTGGAGTTCTGTGTTCTTTTCTAGAGGCCACATTTAGGAAAGACTATGACAAGTTGGAGAAGGTTCAGAGAAGGGTGGCTAGGATGGTGAGAAAAGTAGAAGTCATAACATATGATGATGGGCTAAAGGTTCTGGAGATGTTTAACCTGAAGAAGAGAAGGGTTGGGGAGGATCATTTAGATGTCTTCAAGTATTGAAGGTGGTTGTGTAGAAGATGGATTGGACTTGTCTGAGGCACCTAGGCTGCACAGGGATAGAGTGCTGGGCCTGGGATCAAGATGACTTGGGTTCAAATCCCACCTCAGACACTTACTGGGTGTGGGTCTCTGGCTAAGTCTCTTAACCTCTGTCTGTCTCAGTTTCTTCAACTGTAAAATGGGAATAATAACAATACCTTCCTCCCGGGATTGTTGTGAGAATCAAATGAGACAATATTCATAAAACCCCTAGCACAATGCCTGACACATAATAGTTCCTTAATAAATGCTTGTTTCCCTCTTTCCTTCATTCCTCCATTCCTCCTTGGCCCCAGAGAATGGAACTATATGCAGTGAGTAGAAGTTGCTGAAAGGAAAATTAAAGTTTGAGATAAGGAAAAAAATCCTAACAATTAGAGCTATCTCAAAGTGGAATGTATACATATATGCAAATAAGTATTTTAGGAAATGATGTCATGGAGGCAAAGGAGTTATCCAAAATGCTGTGGAAAATTTTGAATAAGGACAGATAATTCTCTTCCTTTCCCTTCCCTTCCCTTCCCTTGCCTCCCCTTGCCTTGCCTTCCTTTGCCTTCCTTTCCCTTCCCTTCCCTTCCCTTCCCTTCCCTTCCCTTCCCTTCCCTTCCCTTCCCTTCCCTTGCCTTCCCTTGCCTTCCCTTCCCTTGCCTTCCCTTCCCTTCCCTTGCCTTCCCTTCCCTTGCCTTCCCTTTCGTTCCCTTCCTACAGCCAGGGCATTGGCTAGTCTTTTACTGAAGGGAAGAAAACATTACAACACATCTTGAATAAACTAATCCAGGGACTCAGTGACTCAACTTGTGGGGCACCAGCTCATAATGGGTTCCACAGCTTGGGAAATGCTGTGTCTCACCATGTGAAGCCAGAGCCAGATGACTGCACTATTGTCCTGTTCATAGATACAGCCCATTATTCACTTGTCAGTGGTGGAAGAGGCCAGTTTGGGTTCTCCTTAGTCCCTGGAGTTGCCTTTTGGGTCAGTATATTGTATGGATCCAAGTCATTCTTTGCAGCTATCATTATCTCTCTCCTCAAGCCAATAGCTTTCTCCTCATCAGAAGGTATACTTCCTCTGGGCACCATGGCAGCAAATGGCTGCCAGAGCCCAACCACCATCTCCAAAGCATCCCACCATAACCTTGAAGCCATCATATCTGAGACAACTATGACCAACAAATAGATAATTTTCAATTGAGGTACAGGGGAGACGAGGAAGGCTTCATGGAGGAGATGATATCTGAGCTGAGCCTTGAAGGAAGACAGAGATTTCAATAAGCAGAGTTGGGGATGATGTAAGTTCTAAGTATGGGGAATGGCCTGTGCAAATACACCAAGGTGAGAGAGAGAGCAGAGAAAAATCAGTAGAAGTCTAGTTTGGCTGGAACAGAGAATGGGTTCATTGGAATCTCATGAAATGAAGTTAAATAGATGTGTTAGAGGTAGTTTATGAAGGGCCTCTAGTGCCAGGCTAAAGAGTTTCTATTGTGACCTCCGGGCAATAATGAGCTTCTTGAGATTTTTGAGCAGGGATATGACATGAACAGAACAGTGCATTAGAAAAATGATTCTGGCGGCTGTAAGAAGGATGAGCTGGAGAGTAGAGATCCTGGAAGCAGGGAGACAATTAGCAAATTACCAAAATAGTTTAAGCAAGAGGTAATATGGATCTGCACTAAGCTAAGGACTATGTGATTGGAGATAGGGGGATACCTCAGAGAAATGTTGCTGAAGTTTAATGTCCAAGACTTTCCAAATGGTCGGATATAGGGGATGAAGGAGAATGGAAAATAAAAGATGATTCTGAAATTTAAAAACCTGAATGGCTGTCAGGACGGGGGTTCTCTCAATCCAAATTTTCTTCATTAATGGGTCAACGTCAGCAAGGAGAGAGGTCTCTACTGGAGTCCTCCTGGGATGTGTGCTTCACCTGTTTTGCTAGTCAACAGTCTTACCAATGAATAGGAAAAAGGCTGCCTGAAATGCTTATTAAATGTGTATCAGGAACCTAGGTGAAAACTTGTGAGAAGGGACAGGTTTAGAGGTGAAGGTGATGAATTTACTTTGTGCCAGTTAAGTTTATAGTACTAGTTATTACCATTACTCCCCACTATAACATTTTAAGGTTTATGAAGTGAACCTATGAAATCAATCACGTAAGCAGGATTATGTGCAATTTACAGAGACTTGGAAAGATTAAATGACTTAGGGCTGTACAGCTACCAGCAGTGTGGGAATTCAAATTTCTACTGCTTAAGTCTTGTATTTTCTGTTTTGTTTTTGATATACCATGTTGCTGGTGGGACAAGGACTGGGATTCAGTGGAGAGATTTATTAAAGTAAGTAGCTCAAATCCATAATTTCTTTATTACTAATAATTTTATTATTTGTCACATTCTTACAATGGAATATTGAGGCACTCTAATGTTAGAAGGCATCTGCATAGAAGTGATCATTGCATCTGGAGCAGTTGAATCATTGAATTCAGAAGAATAGGACAAAAAAAATTAACAGGGAGTTGAAAGCCCATCTAAGTAAGGAGATGGTAATAGAACATCTGGTTTATCTCAATGAGCTTGTCACCAGGTCCAAATGAGAGGAATGGCCACTGTGATCTTTGAAAATCATGGGGAGGTGTCTCAGGACTGAAGGTGAGCAAATGTTCTAATACTGAAAAATGAGAAAGTGGAATCTGCAGACCACACTCAGGTGTGTTTAGCATTGATTCCTGGTAAAATTCTAGATTGGGTTATTAAAGTTGTAGTTTGTGAACACTCAGAAAAGGAAGTAGTGATCACAAACAGCCAGCATAGCTTTGTCAAGAACAAGTCATGTCAGGCTGACCTTACTTCTTTTATTGATAAGTTTATTAGATTAATAGATTAGAATGTATTCATAGTAGTATCTGATTTTCGGCAAAAACAGCTTATTATTCTTGTAGGCTAGAGAGATATAGTCTAGATGATAGTAAAGTTAGGTAGCTTTAGTATTGGTAGAATGATCAACCCAAAGTATCTTTATTAATGGGTGAAAATTAGCATGGAGGGAGGTATCTAATGGAATATTTCAGGGATCTATGCTTCCTCTCTGCTGCTAGTCAACAGTCTTCTCAATGAATACGTCAAGGGCCAGAAGGAATGCTTATCAAATTTGTATCAGGCACCCAACCTGAACCAAGTCCCCAGATCCTGCATAGAACCAGGGTAGAGGAAAATGAGTGAGGCCCCAAGGAGCTTCCATCCCAGATGTGCAGGCCCGAGTGGAGGGACAGTGGGGACGGCCTATGCTTTCATTGTCCCCCTGCTGACCAAAGTCTATAAAATTCCTGGACCACCTTGACCCATCTCAATCAAGGGTGGTGGAAATCTCCTTTCCTTAGTCCCTGTCTCTCAAAATTAATTCATTGTCAGAGCCTGAAAGCTATTGGGTCTTCCTTCTGATTATTTTCACTCAGCCCCCTCCCCTTTAGCCTGGGGTAGAAGACAATGCTTCTCCATAACCCAGGCATGCACTTGAAAAGTTGTTTTTTTGTGACCTGTGTGACCACACAGTAGATGGTGTCATATACTGTGTTTCCCACATCTTCTGGGTGAGAACACTGAGCCAGAGATGTGACAAATCCCCAGAATTGTATCTAGGCCCTTTTTGTCTTATACAGTCCTCTGTTGCAAGGGTTACATTCTTTTAACTGCAAATTGGCACATGCTAAACATGTTTTATTTTGCTTCTGAAAAGGGGAAGACTTGTAAGAAGGTAGGGTCTGTATATATGTGTAACAAGGGCATGTTAAACTGTAGGTCCTGTCCAGCTATATTTCCCAATTCCTGACTGGAATTTCTATGACTGTTTCAGGTTTTCCAAGTTTCTTACCCACATAGATGGAAGTTATTTCCTACTGTCTGGAATTCCCTTGGTATCTGGGTTCAATGTAGGTGTAGGGATAAAAAGTAACTCCCCTGCCCCCCCCCTTGCCCCTTTTCTCATAGCGGGATATTCAAGATCCTTGCTTTTCTAAAAGAGTTGTACCTTAAGTTTCTGGGTTTTAAGCTAAAAGAGATATGGTAGAGCCTATTCCTTTAAGACAGGAAAATATAAATAGGCAGTTTTGGGGGATTGTGTTGGGGTTGGATTTTGGTCTCTGCATGCCCATTGTTGAGTTTTTTGGGGGGATGGAGTAGGGTGGAAAAGAGGTAGCATCCCACTTGAGGAGTCTAGCTGAAATTAAAAGCTAGAAGAAGAGAGTAACTCAACTATCTCATACTCTGGCAGTGAACGCAAGACCAGTGGAACATCTTTTGACAGTGGCTATTCAAGACTAGTAGGATGCAGAGTCCAGGAGAGAATATGTATCATTCCAGACCAGTGAGGTTCTGGTCCAGTGAGAGTTCAGTGATAACAGAAGATAGTGAAGCAGTGAAATGTCGGAGGTGTGAGTTGTCTTTATGGAGGCACCCTAGGCACATGTGTTCCCTACTTATTTGTCCCTCTACAGTAATCCTTAGGTGTATTCACTTTTTCTATGTATTGTGTTTGTATTTGTGGGAGGGTATGCCCCACATTTAAAGGGTAAAATTTTTATTGCTACTTCTCTTACTGCATTATATTACCAAATGCATTTGGGAAAATTTGGAATACATCTCTAAGATTCCTCCCAGCTCTAAAATTCTGTGACTTGCTATTTAAATCTTTCAATCTTTCTGTTTAAATGCTTATGGATGTTTCTAATTATTATCCTTGTTTTTATGGCATATTGTTGGTGATATCTGGAAATTACTTATTCCCATGGGAAAAAATGATTTATTTTACAAAGTCTTGCTTTTTGAAGCAACTTCCAAGAACACTTTGTAAGGGTAGAAAACAAAAACAAAAACAAAAACAAAACCCCAAATCCCCCAAACCCAAATCAGGGATTGCCTCCACCTAGGTTTTATTTCACTCTGTTCAAATGTACTTAAAATGTTTAAAGTAGAGAAGGAAGAAATTTGGATCCTTTAAGAAAGGAAGTCAGCTAGATGTGGTAGTATATCCCTATAGTCTCTGTTACTCAAGAGGCTGAGATTGGTGGATTGCTTGAGTTCAGGAATTCTGAGGTAGAGTAAGGCTAAAGCCTATTATGAGTCCAGTACCAACATGGTGAACCTCCAGGAGTGGAGGGTCCCACCAGGCTGCCTAAGGAGGGGCAAACCAGCCTACAATAGAAAAACAGAGCAGTTTAAAGATTTCGTGTTGATCAGTATTGGGATCAGGCTGGGTGGTATGTGACTGCAAATGCCTGGGTAACATAGGGAGACCCAATTTCAAAGGGGGAAGGTTGGAGAGGAGGGGAGAAGAGGTAGAAAGAGGGAGGGAGAAGAAGAATGGAAAAAACATGAGGTATAAAAACTGCTGGAATCCTACATAAGCAATGTGCTCCCAATAAAAAAAGAACAATATCAGACACACACAAAGAGACCAAAAGTCTACTGGTAATACATAGCCACCACCCCCAAACACCTGCTTATATTTTACTTTTATTTATTTATTTTTAATTAAAATGATTTAGCCTTATTTAATATATGTCAGTTTGGGTACAAATTAGTCACCTTAAAAAGTTAGATTGCTGAATCATGCTGAATCATTTATTTAGAGCCAGCTTGTGGGGATCTTAATTGAAAACAGTTGAGAGAGATTACCATCACATACTTTCACTATAAAAGGCAGAAGAAAGTCAGCAGTAAAAGAAGGCTGCTTCAGTCTGCCATAGGGTATGGGGAACTGGGCATTGGTAGGGAGTGAGGAATGCTCTGGGAAGAAGGACAAAGCTAAGCATAAGGTGGCTTTTCTGAAAAAAAAAAAGACACAGGCTAGATGAATTTGTGACAATGTGGTTCTTCATAAACTATCAGGAAGTGATATTCATTTAAATATTATCATTTTATTTATTTAACATGGTTGCCCTGTCCTCATCCTCCCACTGCCAGGGTAGTTACATTTCAACCCCTTCAGCATTCACAGACACTGGATGGATTGGAGCTGTCTCTTTTCTCTGCAATTGGGTCAAACTCCTATCAGCTGCATCTCCCCCACTTTAAGGAGTTCATTGACTGGCACCCCAATGCCATTTAATCACTTAGTATCAGATTAGCTTTTATAAAGGAATATTTATTTCAAAAACACTGTGAGAACAAATGTACAAATATTTTCCCTGTTGTTTGTCCTTTGGTCTTGAAGAGGACCAATGGCACCATGGGGTGACGCCTTGACTTTTGTGTGAATTGGATTTAAGTGAGGCAGAGCTGTACAAATTCATCAACTTCATTTTCTCTTACAGAGTCATCGAAGTGCAGTGGCAGGACAAAAGTCAAGATGACTGGTGATGGCCCAGGATGCAGTGGATGACCTTGGCTTCTTTGATGTCTGACCAAGCTCTGAAAAGCTCCACAGTGCCTGCTTCAGCTGCCTTGGACCAAATTGTTCTAATCTCCCATTCTACTGGGGGAAGTCTTCACGTGCTTGGGGTGGACATCTCCTAACTCACTGATAGGTTTGAGTTGTCACTTACCCTCAACTTGGTTTAGTCCATTTGCCAAGATGGTTTTATCAAGGTGTGGCCACGATGCATGCTATAGCTTGTTGGAGCTGCAGGTAAGAGTTGGGTGACACATGGACACTGAAGATGGATGAGCAGCCCTGAAAAGGGTTCATCAAACCCTCATCCCAGAGGCGATAGTCCTTCTTGAATACCCCATACACTCCACAAAATATTTTCCTAATACCTTGGTAGCATACTCTACCCCTGCCCCCCACAACATACACATTATTTCAGTCTCTGAGATGGGCCGGGGATTAGGCTTATGCCTTAGCTCATTTCCTGCATAGGATTGGCCCTGCCATGTTCAGATATTAATCTGGCATCAATGCCAGCTGGAGTCCAGGAATATGTTCCTCAGTTTATTGCTCCTGAGTTGCCCACAACACTTGGCCTAGATTTGTGGACTCTAGTTTCCTGTGATTAGAGGACCAGATGGGAAATTCCATCTAGAACAGAAAACAATAAATGAAAAGGCCAAGGACTCAAGCCCATTCTTGGATGGGGGAAGGGCAATGTGGTCTTTGGGGAGGGGCAAGAAAAGAAGGCCTACAAGCTTCCCCACTTCATTACTTGATATGTGTGAAGAAGTCACTTCCATCCTGGGATGTGAATGGCACAAAAGCTAAAGCTGGTATTGACTCAAGCCCTTTGAAGATGCTGACAATTCGGGCTATGTAGCCAAAAGAAAGAAATTCCTCCCAACCACATGGTAGGCCAGTACAGAACGTCCACACGTACTCCAGTCCTCTTGTTGCTTAGAAGTAACTCCTTAGTTTTCCATGTGGCTGACACTGTCTTGGGCATGTGTTAGAGCTTTATTACAATTAAAATAGCAGAGAATAGGTTGAAAAAGAGACCATTTTAGTATTACAATACTTTTTTGTATTTAGTTCTTCCTACTAATATGAGATCCTTCAATGTTCTCAAAAAAATGTGTTCCTTTCTGCCCAGACCTCTTCTGTTTATATTTGGTAAAAATGACTACTTTTTCCCATTTCCTCCTGCTTATACAATACAAATTTTCTTTTATAAATGAGTTCATATTCTAAAATGGTGTTGATCTATGCTGCCACAACTATCCCCTTGGCAAATAAGGCAAGTAGTTGATGATTTTGTTTCATGAGTTGATGTAGCCAAAAAATGCATTACCAGGGAACGAGCCTACTGATGTTATGGCTCTCTGTGATTAGCTAGGTTGCTTACAGCCAAACTGTTAACCATTCCTTTATGGTAGGATTTGATTCACTTGTGAAGCATTTGAGAAGTCAGGATCATCTCCACAGCATGATAAGACTTTGTGGAGATTGCTAAAGATTGATGGCATTAATTTCAGCATGTAATATCAACAATTTAGTCTCTCCTGCTAATCTACCAGGATTCTTTGGTTTTCTTCATTTTCATTCACTTTTCCCTTTATATTTTCTTAGTTAATGTAACACAATTTATTTAATCTTTCCCCTATTATTGCACATCTAGGTTGCTTCCATATTAATTTTTTGTTGCAATTATATATAAGGTCCTATTGAAAACTTTGAACTAGTAAGGGTTTTTTTGTTTGCTTTTAATAGTACTTTTAGGGTATGTACCTAACAATCAAATTATTAAATCAAAGGGTTTATTTTTGTAACTTTTATTGTGTGTTGTCAGATTACATATGAAAAATTGTAGTTATTTTTCCCACACATTGATCAGTTGAATTTCATTGTTTTTAATTAATTTTGCCAACTTGGTGGGTGGGAGGTATTACTTCAGAGTTATTTTAATTTGCATATCTTTGATTATTAGTGAGGTTGAGCATTTTTCAGTTGATTGTTAAATATTTGTTTCCTCTTTTGAAAAATTGTCTGTCAATATACTTTAATTATTTATCTGTTGAGGACTGAAAGTTATCACTATGACTTTAAAGTTGATTTTATATTTTAAATGTCAAATTTTTAATGTCTTTTGCCATAAATGTTTTCCTAAACTATTTCTACCAAACTTCTTTCTAGTTTTTCCAGAAGTTTACATCCCGAAGTAATTCATGTTTTCCACTTTATCAAATACTGGGTTATTGAATTCTATTGTTTCTGAATCTCCCTTGTCTAGTCTCTTCCATTGATCTATTTCTCTCTATTCTTTAACCAACAGATGGTTTTGATGAGTGCTGCTTTATAATGTAGTTTGAGGTTGGGAATTGCTTTTTTCCCTTTGTTCTTCTTTTTATCCTTTCCCTTGATATTCTAGATCTTTTGTTTTTCCAAAAGAATTCTGTTATTTTATCAAGCTCTACAAAGTATCCCCTTGATAATTTGATTGGTATAGCATTAAAAGTACAAATTTTTATTTGGTAGTATTATCATTTTCATTATATTGGCACAGCCTAGCCATGACACTGAATATTCCTTCAGCTATTTAGGTCATTCTTTATTTCTTTAAAGAGTTCTTTGTAATTTAATCTATACAAGTTGTGTGCTTTGGGAGCTTGATCCCCAAATATTTTGTGCATTTTGTAGTAATTTGCAAAGGGATTTCCCCTCCTATTATTGCTTCTTGCATTTTTTGTTATTATATAGAAATGCTGTCAATTTATGCAGATTTATTTTGTATCCTACATCTTTGCTGAAGCTATTGATTGTCTCAATTAGTGTCTTTGCTGATTCCCAATAAACCATCATATCATCAGCAAAAAGGATATCCCCTTTTTACCTATCTTTATTCCTTTAATCCCTTTCTTTTGTTTATTGCTATTGTTAATATTTCAGTACTATAACAAACAATAGTGGGGAAAGTGGGCATCTTTGCTTCCCTCCTATATTTGTTGGAAAAGATTCTAGTATATCCGCATTGTATATGATGCTTGCCTTTTGTTTTAGAGAGATTCTTTTCATGATATTAAAAAAGGTTCTATGCCTATCATTTGTAAGCTTTTTTTGTTTGTTTTTTAGCATAAAAGAGTTTAGTACTTTTTCAAAGGCTTTTCAGCATATATTGAGATGATCATATGATGTGGAATGTTTTGGATTTTAGTATGATTAATTATGTTGATTGTTTTCCTAATGTTGAGCCATCCTTTCATCCCTGGCATATATTCAACTTCATCATATTAAATGATTTCTTGAATAAATCACTGTAATCTGTTTGATCAGATTTTGTGTAAAATTTTTGAGTCAATGTTCATTAATAATATTGTTCTATGGTTTTCTTTCTATGTTTTATCTTACCCCAGTTTAAGTATTAAGATTATATTTGTCTTATAAAAGGATTCTGCTATGGTTTTTACTTTTCAATTTTTGAGAATAACTTGTGAAGTATAGGTTCTAACTGTTCTTTGAAAGTTTGATAAAACTGTCCTGTGAATCCATCAAGTTCCGCAGATTACCCCCCTACCCCCCCCATCCCCACACACCCTGTTCCTTGATAGTTCCTTTATAGTGAGCCTATTTCCTTTTCTGAGAAGAGATTATTTAAGATCTCTGTCTGGTCTTCTGATTAGGTATTTAGCTCACTATTATTTAAGATTTCATTGTTAAGTCTCCATTTGGGTCTATATCTTTTGTTTGTGGCCCCCGAAGCAATTTATATTCTTATTGTATTATGGTCTATGAAGGATGTATTGATTATTTCTGCCTTTTTATATTTGTTTGCAACATTTCTGTGCCCTAGTACAGTTTTTGTAAAAGTTCCATGTGGTGCAGAGAAATACGTATATTTTTTTGCTTCCCATTTAAAAGTCAAATTTTTAAACTCTAGTTTCTCCAGAAGTTTGTTCAGTTCCATAGTTACTTTTTGTTTATCTTTTTGTTACTTATCCAAAAGTAATAGAGGAATACTGAAGTCTCCTGTCACAGTTGTGTTACTGTCTATGTCTTTTTGAAGCTCAGATAATGTTTCCTTTATGAATTTGGATGCTTAGGTATTTAGAGCATATAAGTTTATTACTGATGTTGGTTTATTGTTTGTGGTTTCTTTGAGCATAAGATTTCTTTCCTTCTTTATCCCTTTTTATTTTTGAATTATTATTATTGTTGTTATTTTTGCTTTATCTGTTAACATGGTGGGTTGTTGATTTATGTTTATGTTCAAAGTCTGAGATTTCTTCTTCCTGGAATCTTTGGTATTTTCAGTCTACCCTACTCCCCTTATTTTCCTTATTCCTTATTCCTTATTGACTATCTTCCCTCTGTGGTTTTTTTGGGGGCTGGATCTCAAAGTCGATCAGTCTATGCAACTCACAGTTCACCAGCTTAGGTCTCTGCCCCAATTGACCCCAACAGACTGCTATGCTCTTTCCTCAGACTTGGAGTAGTGCTGCACAGCTCCTCACATTCACAGTGTTCTGTCCTGGTGACCTGTCCCATTCCTGTTTTTCAGTTCTTTGGCCCAGCACAGGCAGTTCAGAGCTTGCTTTCCCCACCAGTCTAGCAGTCCAGAGCTACCGCAGTTCAGCAGCATTGGTGCTTCCAGGTTGTAGACTCTGGCAGGCTTTTGCTCCTTAAAGGCTATGACCAAGGTGGTTATTGAGGCCCAAGAAAACTTCCACAGACTGGAGCCAGGGTATGTCTATGGCATTGGGAAGAGGGAGGGGGGAGCAGGTAGAAGGATAGGTTTTGATATAAGCTTGTGTCATCTCCTTGAGTCTGCTAGTGTAGCTTTGCTGCTGGTAGCATGGGAGGTAGGGTAGGGGTGCTAAATAAGCACAGGGTCAGTGAGTATTACTGGGTTTTGTTTTTTGTTTTTTAATATTGTTTTGGATTCTTGGATTCATGGTCCTCTAGAGCACGGAAATAGACGAAGTTACTTTATCTTTGGTACATAATTTCTGATTGGGGGAGGTTTGAGAGGTCATGGGGATCAGAGAAAATGTTTGGTCTGCCATCTTGTTGATAGCGACCCAGAAACCTATAGTTCATTTTTTTTATGCTTTTCTTGCTTTTGGCTGGAGATATAGAGTGCAAAATCTCTTTACCTTGATTTGCCAACTGGTTTTCCCAAGTAATTTGCTAAATAATGAATCTTTTCCTTATCATTTTTCTATCAGTTTACCAAATAGTAATCTTTTGTGAATATATATCTAGCTGGATGTCTGGTATGTCTACTCTGTTGGCCTATTTCTCTATTTTTTTGCCTGGCACCAGATATGGTTGATGATAACTGCTTTATAATATATTTTAAAGTCTGGAACTGAAATGCTACCTATATTAGCTTTTACCTTCAGTAAGCCCATTGATATTATTGAGTACTTACTTTTTCATATGATAAACTTTTCTTTTTAAAATTAACAAGCATTTATTTTTTTCCTCCTACATTCCCCTCCATTGACAAAGAAGTAAGAACCAAACCATTGTATCAAATATGTATGTCGAATGAAAAAATTTTCTACATTGACCACATCCAAAAATGTATGTCTCACACTGTATCGTGAATCTATCCCATCTGTTAGGAATAGGGAGAATGCATCTTCATTGGTTTTCTGCAATCGTGTATGGCCAGTGCATTGATCAGAGTTTTTAAGTCTTTCAAAGTTTTTTGTCTTTATATAGTTGTTGTTATTATATAAATTATTCTTCTCGTGCTCCTCACTTCACTCTGCATTAGTTCATTTATTCTTCTCAAGTTTCTCTGAAACTGTCCCTTTCGTTATTCTAACAGTGTGGTAGTATCCCACTGTATTCTCATGCAATAATTTATTCAACTACCTCCTAATTGATGGGCACTCTTATGGTTTCTAGTACTTTGGCGCTATAAAAAGAGCTGCTACAAATATTTTTGTGCATGTGTCCTTTTACTCTTTCATCCCTTTGGGCCTACTAGTACATTACTTTGTCTAGCTCTATAAGAAGACCCTTGGAATTTTTAATGGGAATTTTCAGGATATATTAACTAATTTAGGGAATGTTGCCATTTTTGCTATATTAACTTAGCTCACATATTAATATTGAATATATCTTCAATTATTTAGGTCCTTAATCATTTCAGTCATTACAAACAGTTGTCCTTACAGAAGTCCTGTGTATTCCTTGGTACATCGATTCCCAAATATTTTATTTTTTTTGTCCTTGTTAATAGAGTTCCTTTTAAAATGATACTTTCTTGATTTTTATTACTAGTAAGTATGGATGTGGATGATTTTGTATATTACCTTATGTTCTAAAATAATCCTGAATTCATGCTTTCATTAATTTTTTTGGCTGAGGTGGCTAAAGTTTCTAGATATATTATCATATCATCTTAAGGATATTCTTATGTCTTGACTTCAAATGTTAATCCCTTTGATATTTTTTTTTGGTATCTTATTGCAATTGCTTGCATCTCTAATAAATTTCCAATAAATGTCAATTTCTAATTTCAACAAATGGTAAATAAAAGTGACATCTTTGCTTTGCACCTACGTTTAGTGGGAATACTTCTAGTGCTTCTCCATTACATGTTATATTGGCAATTTGTTTAAAGTAGGCACTTTTTATTAAGTTTGGGAAAAATCTTCTATCCATTACTGTTAGGATTTTTTATTATTATGAATTAATGTTGAATTTTAGTACATTGGAAAGAATACTAGCTCTGGAGTTGAAGGACTTGGGTTTAAATCCTGCCTCCATTTACTACTCATGGACACATCAACCTCTGGGGGCCGCAGTTCTCTCATTCGTAAAACTAGTATATTATGATGGATGATCTCTGAAATACCTTTCAGCTAAGGATCTATGATCCTATAATATAACAAAATAACATGACTAATATAATATAACAAAAAGATGTTTTTTGTTTGTTTATATATTTGAGTATGTTGATAGTTTTACTGGTATTGAATCAATTTTCCATGCCTCTTTTCAGCTTTTCTTTGTAATAATGAATCATTTGTTCAGTGTATTGTTGAATCTTATCAATTAACATTTTATTTAGAATTTTTGCATTTTTTGCTTTAAATAGTATTTTATTTTTTCCCACAATTACAAATCAAGAAGATTTTTAGCATTCGTTTTTACAAGATTTTGAGTTCCAAATTGCATTCCTTCCCTCCCCTCCCCCTTCTGAAAACAGGAGGCAGTTTGATATAGTTAATACATATTCTGTCATGTAAAATATATTTCCAACATTTATTTATTTATTTTTGTTAGGCAATTGGGGTTAAGTGACTTGCCCAGGGTCACATAGCTAGTAAGTGTCAAGTGTTTGGTCTGAGGCTGGATTTGAACTCAGGTCCTCCTGACTTCAGGGTTGGTGCTCTAACCACTGCGCCACCTAGCTGCCGCCCCCAACATTTATTTTTTACTACTTAAATCTCTCTATAATTTTCTTGCTTTTTAAAATCTGGTTTTAAAATCCAAACTGTATATTCCTCATAAAAGATGTTGGATAATTCCATCTCTTTCTACTTATGAATAGCCTCTGCAATAGAATGACAACTTCTTTTTGAAAAGTTTGGAGGAATCGTGCCAGGTATTATCTGGGCCAGGTATTTTTTTTTTTGATGGTATGATTTTTTTGGCTTCCCTCATACTTTTTTCTAAAATTGGACTATTTTCTGTTGTGTAAGCTTTGGTAATTTATATTTTTGTAGATGATCACCTATTTCTTTTAATTCTTTAATTTGTTAGAATATGGTTGTATAATATTCTCTCATATTTTTGTTATATTTTATTGTGATCTCACTTCTTGCTGTTGTAATTCTGCTTATTTGTGCTTGCTCTCCCCTTTTAAAAAGATTAAATTTGCTAACGGCCTGACAATTTTATCACTCCTTTAAAAAGGGCTGATGATACAGTGGACTGCTTGATGAGAAGCTGTGGGAAGGCTTGATGAGTCTGTTTCTGGAAGTGCATGGCCACATAAGGAAGAGAGCTCTGCTCTTCATTTCAAAGTAAAGTAAGGCAGCTGGTGGCACTGTGAGTAGAGCTCTGGGCCTAGAGTTAGAAAGAACCAGCCTTAGACACTCACTAGCTGTGTGATTCTGGGCAAATCATTTAGCCTCAGTTTTCTCAATGGTGAAATGGGGATAATATCACCTACTTTGCAAGACTGTGTGAGGATCAAATGAGATAATATTTGTAAAAAAAAGTTTAGCACAGTGCCAGGCACATAGTAGGTGTTTTATAAATGCTCATTCTCTTTCCTTCTTCAGAGGATGTAAATTTATGCTCTATCTATTGCTTGCCTATTTACAACATGTTGATGAAAAGGATACTTGCTTGGTTACTAATCTACAATTAAGTGATCTAGTCTTGTCAGACATCAGCCCTGCATCATTCCCACAATCTGCTGCCTCTTCTCCTGAACAAAGGTGGAGAAAATCACAAAACTGTGTTGACTAAATCCACTACAAATTTATGTTACATAACCTCAACTGGGCCCTTACTGCTTCAAGGCAATCCTTTTACATCTCCCTAATTCATCTGCTCTCCCACTCACTACAGAGTCTCTGACGAACCTTTTCATCCCTTCTCTAACCTTCCATGGCTACCCTTTCCACCCACCCCTACCCTCTTAGCTGAGAACCTTGCATCACATTGTAGGAAAAACATTGAGGCCAAACATGGAGAGCTCCTTCTTCTTCCCTTCTCTTCCTTTTGCATCACCCAAATGCCTTCTGCCACTATTTCCTCCTTCACCCTTGTCTCACATGAGGAAGTACCACTTCACCTTTCCAAAGCTAATTCCTCCACCTGCACAAGTGATCCCATTCTACCCTGTCTTCTCCAAAAGATTGGTCTCCTCTATCCTCTCTATTCTCACTTCTCTTCAATCTCTCTCTGTCTATTGGCTGCTTCCCTAATACCTACCCACATGGCCATGTTTCTTCCATCCTCAAAAAACCATCACTTGATCCATCCATCCCTCCTATCTGTCAGCTCATATCTCTACTGCCTTTTGTCACTAAACTTCTTGAGAATGCTATTATGATAGATGTCTCCACTTCATTCCCTCTTCATTCTCTCCAGTCTGGCATCCAACCTTATCATTTAATGGCTACCCAAAGTTACTCTTTCCAAAGTTACTAATGATTTTTTGATTGCCAAATCTAAAGGCCTTTGCTCAATTCTTATTCATCTCTGTAGCCTTTAACACTGTCGGTCACCCTCATTTCCTTGATATTCTCTTCTCTCTAGGTTTTCATGACACTCCTCTTTCCTGGTTCTCTTACTACCTATCCAACTGCTCCATTAAATATCATATTATTGTTCTTATTCCTTTATTTTATTGTTCAATACATTTGTCAATTTTCATTTAATTTTATAGCTTTTATTCATGTTATTTAATTGTTATTTTATTTTCAAAATATTTTTCACATTATTGAATTGTAATTTCATTAGCTTATGGTCAGAAAGTGTGGTATCTATAATTTCTGCCTTTTTGAATTTGTATATTTTTCTATGACCAAGTATATTATCTGTTTTTATGATCATTCCATGTGTACCTGAAAAAGATGCATATTTCTTGCTTCTTCTATTTAACCTTTTTCACATAGCCATGAATTCCAACTTATTAACTTAAGGCTGCAATTTTTAATTACTAATTTCATAGTTTTATTTGCCAAACTCCGATTGTGGTGTATCGAGTTACCTTACTCAATGTTTTTGCCTGTTTCTTCTTATAGGATAATTTTTCTTTCACCTGGTAAAATGGTTTGATTCATCAAGTGTATATATATGTATGTGTGTGTGTGTGTACATATATATGTATATATGTATATATATACACACATATAAAATATGGACACACAATTTTTTCCTTTAACTGTGTAGTTCCTTTGTTTTGTCCTTTTCTATTTTTTCCAATTTGAATTCTATTTTATCAGATATCATTGCTATTCCCTTTGCCTTTTTGTGGGGGAACTTCAGCTTTCATGATATATTTTCCTTTGGGGATTCCTTTCCTATTTCCCCCTTAAAATTTTTTTTGATGCTCTTACCTTTTTGTTTTAAATGCTTTCTGAAAATAGTAGATATGATTTTTTTTACTATTTTGTACCTTTTTTGTGATGAAATTATAATACAGATTTTTTTATCCTAAACAATATTATTCCTATTATGGTTACAAAATATTATAAACTTCATTCTTATATCTCTATGTATTACACACACACACACACACACACACACATATAGATACACATATTTATATTATAAGACTATATTTCTTTATCTCAGGAAGAGAGGTCACTCATAGACCCAATTCTACTGCTGATCAGCATAGAAACTTTGACCTGCTCTGTTTTTGTTCTGGGCCAGTTTGCTCTACTTTTGGCAGCCTGGTGTCCTCCCTCTCCTGTGGGCTTGCTGTGTTGACATCAGACTTAGGGCTAACACATGATCAGCTTTATCCCTACTCCAACTTAGAACTCTTAAACTCAAGTAATTTGCCAGTCACAGCCTCCCAGCTAGCAAGAGTTACAGGCATTTCCAGAAAGCCCAGCTATTATATCTTAATGCAAGGCAAAACAGACTAATATATATATATATATACATATATATATATATATATATATATATATATATATATATATATATATATATATTTGTTAATTACTTTTTGTTCAGTTAGTTTGGATTTTTGCTTTTATTGCATGTAAGGATCTCTTTAGTTGTGGATATTTGTTGCTAAATTTTAAAATTAAAAAAAATTTGTTGATTAAATTCTACCATATCTTGTTTTTCTAGGAAGTAAGTTCTATTTTCAAAGAAAATGGTCTTGGTGGTAGCTAAGTGGCACAGTAAATAGAATGCTATGCTTGAAGTCCGGATGACCCAAGTTCAAATCCTTCCTCAAGCACTTACTGGCTGTGTGACTCTGGACAAGCTACTTAATCTCTTTCAGATTCAGTTTCCTTATCTGTAAAATGGGGATAATAAAAGCACTATTTTTAAGGAGCTACTAATATATATTTTCTCATTTTATTTTATTTGATTTATTTTTGGGCAATTGGGGTTAAGTGACTTGCCCAGGGTCACACAGCTAGTAAGTGTTAGCTGTTTGGTCTGAGGCTGAATTTGAACTCAGGTTCTCCTGACTTCAGAGCCAGTGCTCTATCCACTGCACCACCTAGCTGCTCCTCATTTTATTCTTACAAAGTACTTTGTAAACCTTAACGAGATATATACATACCAGCTCTTATTATATGTAATTGAACTGGTTTTATTTTTAAAATACTTTTATAGGTTTTTTTTTAGCCAAGTTTAATATTTTCCCTTTGTGTTCAAATGGTTCAATGTTACTCTATTTGGTATTTCTTTAACTATAACTTTCTTATATGTAAGCTCTTGGTTTTAATTTAATAGCATCTAAAAATGTATAAGAATAAAGGTATATTTCTTTAATACATAATCTTTTAAGAGAAATAAGTTGTATTTTGTCTCAGCTTTTCTGCATTTATTGATATAATCATGTGATTTTTATTGTTTTTGTTATTGATATAGTCTATTATATTTCTAGTTTTTTAGTATCAAACCAACTCTGCCTTTCTGATATATATTCTTTTTAAAAAATTAGTTAATTAAAATTTAAATTTACAGACTAGAACAAGCATTTCCATAACATAGTATAGTAAAAAAAGTTGATTGCATATGAAACTACAAATCTATTATAAACAATTTGCTATTCCTTTAAAATATGTAATAAACTTATCATGTAACTTTTTTCCCCTTTTTTCTTCCTTCTCCTACTCACCAGAGACGGTTGTTATCAGACATAAATATATGTGTATATGTGTGTGTTTATACACACACACATGCATGCATACACATGCATACACGTACATATATACACGTGCATAAATATACCTATGCACACTCATGTGCATCCACACATATACATATACATATACACATACACATATATATGTAAAATCATCCTATACATACTTCTACATAGTCAGGAAGACCAGGATTCAAATCCTATTTCAGACACTTATTGTGTGACTTAGAACTTAGCACAATTCCTGACATATATTAGGCACTTGATATTTATTAATTTGTTTGTTTTGAGCAAGTTAGCTTCTTTGTTCCTCAGTTTCCTCACGTGACTGTGTATGTGTGCATGTGTGTGTGTGTGTGTAGATAGATTGTATTACTATAATTTCATTATCTATGATGCCTGCAGGCATAATGTAATTTCCCTTAAACCATGTCTTTTTACTGCTGCCTTGTCTGAGATCATAACTGCCATTCCTGTTATTTTTAAAAATTCAGCTGAGATATAATAAATTCTACTGTATTATTTTAATTCCATGTGAATCTTTATGATTTAAGTGTATTTTTAAAATAATATTTTATTTTCCCCCAATTACATGTTAAACTAACTAAAATTTTTTTTAAGTTTTGAGTTCCAAATTCTATCCCTCCCTCTCTCAAGTATATTTCTTGTAAACAACATTATTGAAGTCTGTTTCATAATCAATTCTTCCAAAAATGAGATAATATCTATAAAGCACTTAGCAGAGTACCTGGCACATAGTATCCTCCTGTCCTTTGTGGGGAGTTTATTCTATTCACATTTTTAGTAATGATTGTGTTTTTTTCCCTCTATTATATCTTTATGATTTTCCTTTTTCTTTATTCCTTTACAAAGAAGATAGGAAAAGAAAAGAAATGGGGTAAACATGAATAACATAAGTTGTCCTAATACTTCTCTTCTGCTTCTTCACTCTTCACAGAGTCCTGAACTGGATCACTATTTCATACATTTTTTCTTTTCTTTTAATCCCACCTTTTATGATCTGTACTCCAATGAAGTTTATTTTGTTTGTGACTATTTCTCACCCCTTAAACCGTTCTCTACTTGCCCTGTCCCCTTAATTGGGCCGCAGGGTTTTGGCCTGAATTATGTATTGTGGATTGAGTGAGACAGGGACTCAATTTAGGTAAAGTGTTGGCTGAAGAAGCCAGATTCCCTGGGATCCATTATCTGGGCTTGTCTTGATGGCCCTGCCTTCAGATATGATGAATATAGAACATATGGGGGTAGGTGAGGGTGTGGAAAAGGATATCAATATCTCTTATTCTCTCAACCCTATCTAGCTTAAAGATAGAGGTGTTTTGGATGGGGGTGCAACACACCAATCTAGATCAGCACTGGCTCTAAGACTCTATGGCTTCCAGAAACTGATTTAACTCACTAGGAAACCATTCTAGTTATAATATCTCTCCAGCTTTTGGTGGGTCTCAACTGTTTGTGTGTTTATATTCTTGTTCCTTCTCTATTCTTGGTAAGATGAGGACGGTTTTGAATGGTTTAAGAGGGGACACTTATAAACCTGAAGACAAGAAAAAAACATTCAAAAGCGAGCTATGAAAGTAGCTGAGAAGAAATAGAGGAGTGTAGGAACAGAGGCTAGAAGCTGAAGAATGAGACCCCAGAGTATAGATGAACAGGGCTAGTTTTAGAGAAGAGGAATCTAGAACAAAGAATGGGTTAATAGATACAGAGTCAATGACATGTTGAGGTGAAGAGGGGGAACAGCATCTTGAATTGGCAAGAGCACTAGATCTGGAGACATGGGCTTGAATTCAAACATCAGCACTGCTACTCATTACTTGTGGGTCCTTGGGCAGATAGCAAAAGCAATCCAGGATTAGAGATGTTGTCTCAGTAGAATAACAAAAAGGTTGAGGAGGTTAAATGTGTAGGAGAGAGAAGCAATGAAGGAACTACCATTGTGTCCACAGTAGAGGAGTCCAGCATGTATCTAGGGAGAGGGACATACTCTAGGTGATGTATTTTGAGGTTCTAGGTGTAGGGAATTGGAAGATATGATGTTGAAAGACAGTGCCAAGTTTTGAATCTCAGAGGGATGAGCATGGTCCTGTTCATAGATAATGTTGAAAGGAAATGATCAGTTAGGGAGGGGAAGGTACAACTATGAGTGCAAAGTATCTTTTCAGTCAACAATATGGATGCTGAAGTTGCTGAAGATGATCAGGACTGGGATAGAGAGGAAAATACTCAAAGAGATCTGTGATCTAATTAATGTGGACTTCCCCTTCATTCACATAGATGGAAATATATCCATGCTTGCATATCCTGTAGGATTCTTTTCCACATCTTTCCAGAAGTTCATCGCAGCTCAATATGCTGGTGTCCTCCTTTTTCCATTTTTATATTGCAAGGATACCAATGGAGCACCCATCAGTCATCTATCAATAGTACAGATACACAAATTATTGTTGTTTGTCCTTTGTTTTCAAAGAGAACCAATGACATCATGGGGTGACATCTTGACTCTCAAGTAAATAGGATTTAAGTAAGGCAGAATTGTAAAAGTCATCAACTTCATTTTCTCTTGCAGAATTATTGAAGTCCAGTGGCAGGACAAAAGTCAAGATGACTGGCAATGGCCCAGGATGCAGTGAATGACCTTGACTTCTTTGATGTTTGACCAAGCTCTAAGCGCTCCACAGAGCCTGCTTTAGTCACTTTCATGGCCTTTGGAACAAATTGTTCTTATCTCCCATTCTATTGGGGTTAGTCTTCACATGCTTGGAGTAGACATCCCCTAACTCATTGACAGGTTTGAGGCCTGTCAGTTACCTTCAACCCATCTGCCGAGACAGTTTTACCTGGATATGGCCACTGTGCCTGTTATAGCTCCATGGAGCCATAGGTGAAAGTTGGGTGACATGTGGACAGCCCTAAAAAGCCCTCACATCAGAGGAGCTAGTCTTCCTGAACACCCTATCCACTTTAGATATACCATTAGATTTATCCTGAAGGAGAAACTCTATAGCTGAACCACTCAACTGCATAGCATTGAGCATACTATTGCATAGTATTCTTCAGTCTGTTTTTTTTTTGTTTTTCTGGTGTGGATAGTTCGGCCAGACTTTTATGCATATATAGCTCCTGTCTGGGACATTATTCAGTGTTCTTAGACTTGATACAATCATCATAATGTTATCAGCAAATAGGTGTATTTAGAAGATAACACCACTTATAATTGCTTTTCAACTTGGACTTCACCAGACCTTCCCCATGACAAAGGCAAACACCTTCAGTGATCATGTTTCCCTGTCTTATGCATCTCTTGATATTGGTGATTGGGGGACCATCAAACAAGATTATCTCTGTTTTATCTACCAAGGAATCTTGTATAATTTTAGCATGCATAAAAGGTCCCTTGTTTAACAAACTGGTAGCAAGTTGAAGAAGGTCTTTCTGGAAATCTGTGACTAAGTGCATATGCCTCATTCAAGGAGTATGGCAGCAAAAGGAGAGGAACAGAGAAGAGCTAGAAGAGAGAGCAGGGTTAGGTAAGTTTCTGCTTTTATATTTTTAAGGATAGTACAATGAACAAGTCTTTTGGTTTTTTGATCTAATACTGCCCTGAACTGAGTCCCTGTCCTACCCTACCAATCACTTCAGGCCAAGGCTATAGAGCCCAGTTAAGGAGAAGAGAGGGGTTTAAGAAGTGGGAAATAGTCATGAACAAAATAAACTTCATCTTTGATGGGAAGATCATAAAAGGGGGAATTGAAAGGAAAGAAAAAACGTAAAAAACAGTGATTTCAAGGCTATGTTAAGAGTGAAGCAGTAGAAGAGAAGGATCAGAACACTTACATTTTCACCCCATTTCTTTTCTTTTCTTATCTTCTTGGGCTTAAGAATCAAGTATGTGATCCTGATTGTTGCTCCTCGGTCTGCTTGTAGTATTTTTTCCTTTTGCCTAATAACTCTGAATTTTGGAAAACTGAGTTTTCATTTGGAAGTTTCTTTCAGGAAGTGACAAGCAGATTCTATTTCCACTTTGCTCTACTATTCCAAGGGATGCAATTTTCTTTTGAGATTTCTTCACATACGATGTTTAGGCTCTTTTTAGTTTGGTTATAACTTTCATGTAGTACAATGTTTCTTAATTTTTTTCTCCTCAATCTATTTTTCAGCTTGTATTTTTTTTCCTATGATACCTCATATTTTGTCCTTTTTTCCTCCAATATTCAGACTTAATTTTAGTATTTCTTGTTTCATGGAGTCATTGGCTTCTATTTGGTTCATTCTAATTTTCAGGGAATTTATGGCTTAGGCAAAATTTTATACCTCTTGTGCTAAGCAGTTAATTCCCTTTCCAATTCTTTCTTCCATAGCCATCAATTCTTTTTCCAATTTTTCTTCTAGTATTCTCATTTCATTTATAAAAAAACACTTTATACTCTTAAAAATACTCTTACTTCCAGGAATTCTAATTAAGTTTGTGTCCCAGTTTTTGTTTCTGTGAGGCTTTGCTTGTAGATGTTTTATTGTCATTAACTTCTTCTGAGTTTGGGTCTTAAATGTCCCTGTCATCAAAATAGCCTTTTCTGGTAGAATTTTTTGCTTGTTTGTTTGCTTATCCTTACAGCCTGCTTCCTGACTTTGGACTTTGTTAGGTTTGGGTTCCGTGTACTTTTTAAAAATTCAGTATTTGATTTTTCCCAGTTATATGTAAAAACAATTTTTTAAGTTTGTTTTTAAAACTTTGAGTTCCAAATTCTCTCCCTTCCTCCCTTCATATAGGTCAAATATATGTAGCCATGCACAACCTATTCATAATAGTCATGTTGTGAAAGTAAACATAGGAAAAAATTCAAGAAAAATAAAGTATGCTATGATCTGTATTCAGACACCATCAGTTTTTTCTCTAGGGATGGATAGCATTTTTCATTGTAAGTTCTTCAGAGTTGTCATGGATAGTTGTATTGTTGAGAATAGCTAAGTCATTCACAGCTGATCATTTTACGTATTGCTGTTATTTTGTACCCAGTACATTTCACTTTGCATCACCCGTGCAAGACTTTCCAGGTTTTTCTGAGATCATCCTGCTCATCATTTCTTGTTAGTACAATAGTATTCCATCATAATCACATACCATAACTTGTTCAGCCATTCCCCAATTGATGGGCTAGATCAAAATGTATGCATGGTTTTATAGCCCTTTGAGCATAGTTCCAAATTACTCTATAGAATGATTTAATCAGTTCACAACTCT
The DNA here is from genome assembly GCF_003287225.1 of Phascolarctos cinereus. NCBI lineage: Eukaryota > Metazoa > Chordata > Mammalia > Diprotodontia > Phascolarctidae > Phascolarctos > Phascolarctos cinereus. The sequence continues at coordinate 391,751,957 of NW_027555847.1, read as the reverse complement.
AACAACAGTACATTAATGTCTCATTTTCCACACATCCTCTCCAATGTTTGTCATTTACCTTTTCTATCCTTATTAGCCAATCTAATAGGTATGAAGTAGTACCTCAGAATTGTTTTAATTTGTATTTCTCCAATCAATAGTTAGAATATTTTTTCATCTGACTATAGATAGCTTTAATTACTTCATCTATAAAATGATTATATCTTTTGGTCATTTATCAATTGGGGAATGACTCTTATTTTTATAAATTTGATACAGTTCTCTATATGTTAGAGAAATGAGGCCTTTATCAGGGAATCTTGCTTCAAATTTTTTTTCACAGTTATTATTGCTAACTCTCTACATCCCATTTACTTCTGATTTCTCCCTCCCCCAACTGCCCTCCTTTCTATTACTCTCCCTTCTCTTATCCCCTCCCCCCCCTTTCCTATTGGGTAAGATAGATTTCTATATCCAATTGAGTGTGTATGTTATTCCCTCTTTAAACCAATTCTGATCAGAGTAAGGTACACTCATTTCCTCTCACCTCCTCCGTCTTCCCCACCACTGTAAAAACTTTTTCTTGCTTCTTTTATGTGAGATAATTTACCCCATTCTACCTCTCCCTTTCTCTTTCTCCCAGTACATTTCTTACCCCTTAATTTTACTTTTTAGATATCATCCCTTTATATGCAACTCACATCTGTGCCCTCTGTCTATATATATTCCTTCCTAACTACCCTAATAATGAGAAAGATCTTATGAGTTACAAATATCATCTTTCATGTAGGAATGTAAACAGTTTAACTTTAATAAGTCCCTTAAGATTTCTCTTTCCTGTTTACTTTTCATGTTTCTCTTGAGTCTAGTATTTGAAAGTCAAATTTTCTATTTAGCTCTGGTCTTTTCTCAAGAATACATGAAATTCCTCTATCTCATTGAATATCATTTTTTTCCCCTCATGGATTATACTCAGTTTTGCTGTGCAGGTAATTCTTGTTTTTAATTCTAGCTCCTTTGGCCTCCAGAATATCACATTCCAAGCCTTCTGATCCTTTAATATAGAAGCTACTAAATCTTGATTTATCCTGATTATGATTCCACAATACTTGAATTGTTTCTTTCTGGCTGCTTCTGATATTTTCTCCTTGACCTGGGAACTCTGGAATTTGGCTACAATACTCCTGGGAGTTTTCAATTTGGGATCTCTTTCAGGAGGTGGATTCTTTCAATTTCTATTTTACCCTCTGGCTGTAGAATATCAGGGCAGTTTTCCTTGATAAATTCTTGAAATATGATGTCTATTGGTTTTGTTTTATAATTTCTTGATTTCTCATAGAATCATTAGCTTCCACTTGCTTCATTCTAATTTTTTTCTTCAGTGAGCTTTTGGACCTCCTTTTCCATTTGGCCAATTCTGCTTTTTAAGGCATTCTTTTCCTCATTGACTTTTTGGACCTCTTTTGCCATTTGGTCTAGTCTATTTTTAAAAAAAATTTTTTTTATTGATGCTTTTTCTTTTGGCCTTTTTGGTGAGGCAAATGGAGTTAAGTACCTTGCCCAGGGTCACACAGATAGTAAGTGTCATGTGTCTGAGGCCACATTTGAACTCAGGTCCTCCTGACTCCAAGGCTGGAGCTCTATCCACTGTGCCACCTAGCTGCCCCTCTAGTCTATTTTTTAAGGTGTTATTTTCTTCAGCATTTTTTTTGGGTCTCCTTTACCGAGCTGTGACTCATTTTTCATCATTTTCTTGCATCACTCTCATTTTTCTTCCCAAATTTTCCTCTCCTTCTCTTACTTGATTTTCAAAATCCTTTTTGAGCTCTTCCACGGCCTAAGACCAAGGGTTTCATGTACTTCTGCAGGGAAGGTGGTCCTGTTGCTGCTATCTTGGGATGCTGAATATTATGTTATTCCAGGATCTCAGGGACAGCTCAAACTAGGGACCAGGAAGCTTTCAGTGTTCTTAAAGTGGTCTGATCTAGGGCAAAATCTGATTGCTGCCCTCCTGGTCTGAGCTCTGCTAGTTCCTGACCTTGGTGCTAGATTCAGCCACTATCTGCTAGGTGGGAAGCTTTGTTGGTTCAGAATGACAAAAATGTAGGCTTCCTTTTGATGTGGTATTCCTGTTTTTATTATTATTCTTTTGTAGATTTAAGATATTGGAACTGAGACTAAAGCTTTGCTCCTGAGGATCTGAGCCATTCTGCTGCTATTTGCTTTTTAATTTATTCCTCTCTCTATACACAGTCCAGGACTTGGAGCTCCTCCTCACCTCATAATGCTAACCCTGGGCATAGTCTTCTCTTCAGTCCATTCTGGATCTATGATCTAAAACTGGGTACCAGGTGACAATGATTCTATATCACACCCCTTCCTGTACCTTGCCCAGATTATGATGCCCTGTATAGCTCTGGGACCTCGTCTTGTCCTGGTGCACACCCTGTCCTCTTTCACTCCCTGGATTCTGGAATGCTAAGAGATTTAGGCAGTTTTACTTTAATATTTCTTGAGATAATATAGGTTTTTTTTTTGGGGGGTGTCATGACTTTCAAGTAGTCAAATGTTTCTTGATTTTTTTTCTCTTCAATCTCTTTTTCAGGTCTGTTGTTTTTGCTTTGACACATCTTACATTTCCTTCTATATTTTCAATCTTTTGACTTTGTTCTAATATTTCTTATTGTCTCATGGAATCATTAGCTTCTCTTTGGTCCTTTCTAATTTTCAGGGAGTTCCCATTGTCCAAAGAACTCCCTATCTTCTTTTAATGACCTGAGCTGGAAAAATAACTCACTGTGATTTTTTTTCCTTGGATTTCCCCATCAGGATTTTGTCTGGTATGTTTTCTACATCTGTTTGGAGGAGTTGGGGGTGGGGAAGCTCTTTGTTCTCTTTGCTATTTTGCCATTTTTCTCTCCAACTCATTGTTGCCACCTTTGCCTTTTTTATGGTTTTGCTTTCAAAGAATTGAGTATCAAAACATGTTTATCACTCACTTTGGAGGATTTTATTGAGTACTTAACAGAATTTCCTCATATCTTCTGCAACAGAGGGTGATGGATAAGCTGCAATTAGTTCATGGTGGCCTTTTTTGGGCAAATACTTATCATAAACATTGCAAAAAGAGATGTAAAAAGTTCCATGAAATGTTTTATGTTGACTCTGTATGTACAATAAAATCAACACCATTGATTCTCTTATTTGCTTCTCCAAGGAGAAGTTGGATGTCATCCTTCTATTTATTCGCATCTTCCTTCTTATTTCATTTATAGTGAGAAATTCAAGATTGATCCAGTTGTTTTCCTCCATTATGTCTCTTATTGGGGAGCATTTATTAAGTGCCATTATATAGCAGGCATTATCCTAGGTATTTTACAAATATCTTATTCAGTCCTCACAAAAGCCCTGCAAGACAGGTGCTATTATTATCCCCTTTTTACAGTTGAGGAAACTGAGGCAAATAAGGTTATGTGACTTGCTCAGGGTTCTTCCACTGTTAAGTGTGTAAGGCTAGCTTTGAACTTAGGTCTACTGTCCCTTGACTTATTGGTCAAGGATCTCACATCCAGAGTAGAGCTAAGTTAGATTATCTAAAACTTGTGATCCTTAGCATCTGTACCTCTTTTCTCCTCTCTGCCTCTGTCATAGCAGAAGTAGAAGGCTGCACATGACTGAGGGCCATTTTATATCTTGCTTTGTTTCATGTAGTGCCATGGCCAAAGAATTCACCATCAAGTATTCAGCCTACTGGTCATAAGCCAAGTGGTCATGCTTGGTCATAGAGAGGAAAAAGATGAATCAGAGCGAGGTCATTTGGGGAGGGGGGTAAAGTATAGTCAACAACTATGACAATTAGAATACATTTTAAATGGTGAAAAGCTCAGAGAAGGTGTGGATCAATGGGGAGCAAAGAGAAGCTCAATCCCTCTCTTATACTGAGTTATGGGGAATGGGAGAAGTGGAGGCCTCCATGGAAGAAACAAGGGATGTGGTTAGTTTTAGACAGGAGGCAAGAGGAGAGCCGCTTTCTGCTTAAATGAGGAGAGGAAATGGTGGAAAGAGAGGAAAAAATGGGTTTAGGCTAGAGGAGATATTTCTATCCCTCCATGGAACGCGGGTCACACTGGGACTAGAGCCTGTGTTCATACAATATCTCTGGGTCTCAGCAGGGGTAAGGGAGCACAGCAAAATAATAGGGTGGGTATGGTGGTGGGTGGAAATGAGGCATATAGGAAGAGTAGACAGCTAAACTATGCTGCAAAAGCTTCCTACCCCCAAATCTCCTATGTGACTGTTAAAGTATCTCTAATTTGATTACTAGAGAATTAGTGTTTGGGCCACAAAGGATGAAAAATCTAGTTATTAAACTGCAAATACCTCTGGAAGTGCCACTAATCACCATCACCTAACTTTAAGGGAGTGTATGACAGCTAAGAGTGAGGACCTGGGGGATAGGGTACAGGCTAGACCCTCCCTTCCCTCCCCAGGAGTGATCCCTGAGGACAAGGACGAATGAATGGAATACTTTGCTTCAGTAAGGGTGTGGAGGACAGAATGAAGGGAAAGATCAGTTTTTCAGGTAAAAGGGGACCACTTGTTACAAGCAGGGGAAGAGAAAACAGAAGACAGGATCCTGAATCCTGCTTTTCCATGATCAGGGAGTGGCCCAGCCACACTGAGGAGATCAGTGGGGCAGTAGATAGACACAAGCAGGCAGGCATACAGACTGACCCTGGGATGAAATGCAGTGTTCATGGAGCATCTCTCCTATAAAATCTCTCTGACTCAGGTCCCTCCGTATCTCTTTCCTACGGGAAAGAAAGGAGTTTCACCTTCCCATCGTCCTCCGTTCAGTTCCAATCTGAGGCGCACTACCTCCTTTAAATTGTCTCTGCCATTCCTTTTAAGCCCCATGCTTGCTGCCCCTCACCTGGAAGCGGTCCCTCCCTTCTTCTCGCTCCCGTAGCCCGGGAGACGTTTGCAGCCCTGAGTTTATCAGCCTGGAACTAACCGACTGCAGTTTGCAGATTTCTAACTGGGCTCCTTCTCTGCCCGCCCCCCCCCTCCCCCCCAGCTTCTCTTTCCCAGGATGGGGCAAGTAGACCCTAGAGTGATCGAACCATGAAGCTCTCAAGGACAAGACTTTCCCAGATACCTATCGATTGCTGTGTATCCCACACAAGCCTCGGCGCGTAGTAGGCGCTCAGGCCCCATTTGCTGGCTCGCGTAGCCGGCGGAGGGCCGAGCCAGGCTGTCCAGCGGGCTGGCGGGCGGGCGGTCAGCCAGGCGGGCTCCGCGGACCCACTGGAGGGCGTCGGCGAGCCTGTCTTTGGAGCTCGGGCTCCGTGGGGACCGGCTCCAGCCAGGCTTGGGGCTTTTCTTTCACCAGCCAGCCCGGTCAGAGACTGGGTTTCCCATTTTGGTGCAGTGTATTGCGGGCTCGCCGCCGCCCCCGCTGCCGCTCCCGCTGTGCTTCTCCTTTCACTGTCCTTCTGCTCCTCTAACCCAGGTCGGGACCCACCCCGTGCACCCCACGCCGGACCCGCCGCTGCCGCCGCCGCCACCTCGGGTGCCCTGAGAGAGAGAAAAGGGCAGCTTGCCCCTCCCCCGCTCCCGCCCCCAGTCCTGGACTCGTGGAGTCTGGAGCGGCGGCAGGAGCTGGCGGGAGGAGGGGACTCCTCCGCCAGTCCGTGCCTTTCTTTTTGCGCTGAGAGTCCGGCTCCTGCTGCTGCGGCTGCAGAGCCCAAGGCTGAAACGGGGCGGGAAGCTGGGGAAGGCGGCGGTACGTCTCCAAGCTGCCCGCCTAACGCTGGGGGCTTTGGGGCAGCGCTGGGGGCCTGGACTGACTGACCCTGTGCCCTCGGGGCTATTCTAACTTAGGAGGGCTTGCCTCCTCCTGGCCCGGCTCAGCTTCTTGCATGGATACATCATGGCTACGCTTGTTTGCAGGGTGCAGTTCCTAGATGATACCGACCCTTTCAACAGCACCAACTTTCCCGAGCCTAGCCGGCCTCCGCTGTACACTTTCCGGGAGGACATCGCCCTCGTTACCCAACTGGCTGGGATTCACCGATTGCTCCGGGCACCCCACAAGGTAGCCCCGAAGGGGAAGCTGTGCAAACCACCCGCGGGGGCAGGGGTGGTTTGTGTGTGTGTGTGTGGAGACGAGAGAAGTGGGGGGAAGTACCTCGGTGGGTTTTAAGGGCTGGAAACTTTCCCTACGACTAGGGTGTAGAATATTCTCTTAATGAGTCTGTTGGGGGAGCAGCCGGGGCGGGGGGGTGTACTGCTGCGGCATAGAGGTTAGAAACCTCCTGTGTGGGATAGAGATTTAGAAAGCCGCTTCCTTAGTGGCCTCACTGAGACTGCCATGCAGGTTGAGGACTCGGAATGCCCCAGGGTTAGCCGGGGAGAGCAGCTTTCTTGAGGATGCTGGGCTCCGGTTCTGGGGGCGGTGGGGGATGGGAGCTCCAGAGCAGGTGCTTCTCCAGCCTTTAGAAAGGATTTCCAAAGTTTCCCCTTGGGATCGGGTGTTGGGTTTTAAAGTGATTTGACTTCGGCCTTGGGCTGTGATGAGCATAGCTCCCATGTCCGTTAGGTGGTCCCCATAATGAGGAGCACAGTCTGCCCATGTGGGGGCTAATGATGGAAGAGTGAGTGGACATAACTCACTAGTCACTTTCAAAGTGGTTTTGGCTGTCGTTCCCAGAGAGAAAGGCAAGGAAGGGGGAGGGTGGAACGGATGGAAGAAGATGGGGAGCGAGTGATTGAAGAGAAAACAGGGGTCGCTTATTTCACTTAAAAGCAGTGCCATCATCTAATGTATGCAGCTCCAGGCCAGCCAGGGGAATCGATCAAATGCTCTGTGTGTGTGTGTGTGTGTGTGTGTGTGTGTGTGTGTGTGTGAAGCAGGCCATCAAGTTTGCTTCCTCTGGCTACAGTCTGATACACTTCTGTTTAAATATACTGCAGTAATAGTCCCAAAGAGTGTACAAGCATCAGAATAGACGACTTGGATCCACGCCTCTGCCACTTACTGGAGTATTTCTATTTTCTTCTGAGGAAAAACAGGCCATCAGTGGGCACAGGGCCTTTTTAGGGACTATCAGTTGTTGGGGGGTGGGGTGGGGTGAGGTGGAGCATGCACAAAGACTCTTGGCCTCTCAGCCAGAAACAAGTGTCCCCTGGGAAGAAAAGCTTTGCAGTCCAAAAGATAGAGATTTTTTAAAAATTCTGTCCAGAAAGACAGACATATTGTATAAAATGTTGTTTGCAGCAAAGGGCTATAGATTAAAAAAAAAAAACAACCCTGAGTGGAACTGACTTCCACTTAGAATTACTGAATGTAACTTGGAAAAAAAAAAGACTTCAGAAGGTCATTTCTGCAGGGATACATATCAGAACTTTTAGATGATTTATTTCCTTGGGGTTGAACATTTATAAATATTTTGGAAAGATAACCTAAAATTCCAAAGACACGTTGATTTTGGGGGATATTCTTAGGTTTCTGTATCACATTTTACCTGTCTCATAAGGAGAGGGAAGACAATACATGGAGCCTTCTGGACTTTGGTAGTGGTGTTTTTCTTACTGTTAGTATGTCAGTGATTCTGTTCTTTAATAAGTAATCCTTCTTAAGGAATGAGGAATTAGAAGAGTTCAGTCTATTCTCTGTACAGGTCTCTTTGTAGAAAGTTAATTTAGTAGGTTGACATAAATGAGTGGTAGATGATAGATGGCTTTTAAAGTCTATCCAGCCCTAAATCTATGCTCCTATGATCATATGTGCACATATGTGTATATATTTTGTGTATTTTGCTTATTAGAATTAGTTTAGGAAATAGAAATGTGGTTTTTTTTTCATAAACTGCTAACAATTAAGAGGGGTCTTTAGGAAGAGCTTTCACTTTCTGACCTAAAGAACTATAGTTTAACTTGAGTTTAGTTGAAATAAATCCATATAGTGGGTTGTCATAGGTATAATAGTCTGATCTAAGCATTGTGTATCTTAGCCTACAGTTTCTGTGATTTTGCGAACCCCTCTAAGGAAACCTTGAAGAAAATCATGTCTTCTCAATTTATAGTGGATTGTGGGTACTTTGTGTAAACATTGTTCTCAGTGGACTTTATGTGCTTAAGTAACCTCTCCAAGAGGCAGAATTGGAAATCAGACTGGCTCCTCTAGCTCTGTCAGCTTTCCTGAATTGTCTTGAGTTGAACAGAATCAGTTGATATGCCACAGAGGGTCCTGACCCTTTGGCCTGAGTAGCAGACACCCTTAGCTTTAGGACCTGAATACAGACTCCAAGGTAGACCTCCTCAGCTTACTTTAACAGCAAATTTACATAGAAAACCTCTCCTACAGGAAAAAGCTGCAGAAAGGTTTGTGAGCTTACACTGAATGATTGGTTAAAGTCTTTATAACCACAATCCATCAGAATATTCACTAAAACTGACTCTTCAAATGAAAAATCATTAATAGAAGTGAATTTTTTTACATGGATAGAAATGCTTACATGCCTATGTCTATTCCATATGTGGAATATATATGTATGTATATATATATACATATATATATGTATGTCCCCACTCATATTACATAACTATAAATATCCAGGTTACATAGTACATGTGGCTATTTTCCCCATGTTGATTTAAACTAAACAACTAATTCTATGAACTAGTTCTTTTAGAAAACAGAATCCATTGTATAGTATGTATACATTAATAGTTTGCATACTGGCTAATGGCTATCAGCAAATTATTAGGTTGCACCTGTGTTAATAAAAGAACACTTCCACTAACTGTGTGACCTTGGGCAAGTCACAGTCCCTCTCTGGATTTCATTTTCCTAATCTGTGAAGTGAAAGAGATGGACAAGATAAGCTTTAAATTTCTGATTCTGTTGTTTTCCTTTCTATCTCCTTGTTTGACAGATGGATACAGTCGTCATTAGGGGCTCTTATTACATTATAATGGTATTTGCTCAGTAAAATGATTATGGTTACATTTATTCTTGTTTCTTAGAGGAAACTGGCCTTACTGAAAACAATAAAAAAACCATTAGGTTTAGGACAAAAGTATCAACATATGCCAAAAGTTAGGATGTATCTGGTACAGGGGCAAGATTTGAGCCCATGTCTTCTCTTCCTTATTGTACTTCAGCACTTTCAATTACAAGATGCTGCTTCTCTGACAGCAGGTATCGCTATGTAAATCCTGGTTTATTCACTACTGCTTTAAAAGTTTTCAAGAATACCTTATAATTATTATTTTAGCAAAAACTATCAAGTTACCCTGTTCGGGTTAAAATTAATACAAAGAATGTTTCATTTGTTGGGGTTTTTTTTGATAAAGCAAAAGTGATATATAAAAAGCTGTCACAGAAATGGGTAAAATAAGGTCTGCTACCAGAATTGGAAGTCTGATTTTGTAATATAGGTTAGAGCTTAAAGATATCTCAAATCTTTCCTAATTTACCTATCCAATCTTATTTTCAAGTGTTACCTAATACCCACTCTTCACTTTGGTTAGGCTTAGACCCTAAGAACATAGCAGTCTAGTTCCTGTCTCCAGGGGTTTGCTTTTGTTGTTCCCATCTGAAATGTCATTCCCTCCACCTCCTCAATCAATTCGTCAAATCTAATGTAGTGCTCAAGGTCCAGTTTGTGGGTAACGTCTTCTAGAAAGCTTCCTCTGGTTACTCTATCCCTCATTTATCTTCCTCTGAACTCCTAAGCACTTAGAATCATTCCTAAGCAATTTCACACCTAATCATACAGTCTCCTGTTGTTTGCTCTTGTTTCATGTGGCTATGTCTTTTGCTTCCAAGTGGATTGTATGTACCTCGAGGCAAAGACCATATCCTGTGTTTCTCACAGGGTTAAGTATAGTTTTGGGTACACAGAAATGTACAGGTGGAAGTTAGTACAGTAAGATTAATACATCCACCTTACTTTAATGAGCCTCTGTCTTTACCTTCTAAAATCTCCTCTTTAACATACCTTTTGCCTTAAGTCTTTTTAAGAAATGTGAGATTCATAGCCAATTTGACATGTCCATTGTATCAGGGAGTCTTAGGATTTTTAAAAAGAGACTGGGCCTCCCTGCTGGAAGTGCAGCCTAGGGACCATCTGATCCTAGGGTCTCACCATATTAACATCGAACTTAGGGTGGATTCCCAATGCAATTAGTCTGCTGTAGCTCAGAACTCCTGGGCTCAAGAGAACTACCTGGCTGACCCTCTCTAGGAGCTGGGATAACATGTGTGTAATACCACCACTAACATGTCTGTCTGGCTGAAAACATTTATTCCGGAAAATTGAGAGAATGCTCATGAAAAGAGTTTGAGCTGTTTCTCTATTATACCTTGTTCAGCTGTTTAAAGGGCCATGCTGTTAAGGCCGTTATCATGGGTTCACACGCTATGAATGGCCTTTAATATTACTTTGTTCCATGTTTACAGGTTGTAGGAATACTCCATAAAAGGTTGTCCAGAAGAGTGTCATTCTTTGATAACATCATTAATACATTATATCCCAGTCTTCCCTGTATAATCATAAAATCCTGATGAAATACTGTTTAGCTGATTCTCTTTTCAATCATTGTTCATCTAGAACTAACTTCCCTATGTAATATCATTTCATCTAGCTTTCTGGTTTTGTGGAGCCAATTAATAAGGGAGGGTATATTTGCACACCCTTAAGCCTTAGAAGGGTGGGGTGCATGTGATAGTGTGCTAGACTTGGAATCAGGAAGGCCTGCCACAACTTCTTCCTAATTTTGTGACTGTGACCAAGTCACTTAACCTCTTTGGGACTCATTTTTCTCATCTGTCATATGGTTATAATAATAACATTGATCCCATGAGGTTGTTGTGAGGATCAAATGAGATAATGTATATATAGCACTTTGCAAACCTTAAAGGGCTGTATAAATGTCAGCTATTATTAGATGCAGCATGGTGTAGAGCAGGGGTGCTTTGCCTTTTTTGTGTCGTGGATTCCTTTGGCAGTCTGGTGAAACCTGTGAACCCTCCTTAGAAGAATGTTTTTAAATGTATAAAATAAAATATGTAGTATTATAAAGGAAATGAAAGGTTAGTGTAAATTGAGTTGTAGTTTTTTCCCATCCAGGTTGATAGGTCACCTGAAATTTATCCCACAGACCCCTTTAGGGGCATGTGGACCCCTTCTATAGAGAATGGAATTCAGGACTTGGGAGTCAGGAAGACTTGAGTTTGAATCTCTCTTCAATATTTACAAGTTATGTGATCCTCATTAAATAGCCATCTCTGAGCTTTAATTTCCTTATCTCTAAATTGAGCATAATAGTAACTACCTTATGGGATTGTTGTAAGGATTTAAAAAGATAATGTATGTAAAATGCTGTGTGTAACCTTAAAACTAACTGGAGAAATGTGAGCAATTTATTATTACTAATCCTAGTCAGACATCTTGCTGATGATCAGACATGTGATATTGATCTCAGGGATGAATGGATATGAGAATGTGGCTGAATCAACTCACTACTCCTGGAAAATAATGATTTCCATATGGTGGGTCTGGTTTGTCATTTTTTTTGTATACAAACAGCATAATATTGTGAGCCAGACAGTTGCAGCAAGAGCTTTCTTTGGTCAGACATAAAGCAGCAAATATGCTGTCCTTAGAAACCCTGTTACTTGATCTCAATCTCTATAAAAAGCTACTGTACTATACTTACATCTACACCTAGGAATCATAAAGACTTAAAAAACACTGGTTGTCAGTGGTGGCAGGCTTGAAACTGATTAACGTGCTGGGGCCAACTGAAAGACCTCTGGCTCCCCCTTCCACTCCTCTCCATTGTTGGCTTGTGTATCCAAAGACAGAACTTCTTGAATAGTGTGGATTTTTCTGTCATCTGAAAGAGTACAGACGTCAGTTCCCTCAACTACTGGTAATGGGGGGCACCCTTCCCTTTTGCTTCTCTTCTTTATTGGCTGTGACAGGCTTAAAAATTACCACCACTGTCAATTATCCTTACATGTTTTAACTTAAAGTTTACCCCAAGTTAATGCCACTGAATGTAGTTTTTAATTCATGTAGAAGGTTTTCAGACTTTTGGGGGTTTTTTTGGTATTCTTTTTGGGAAGAAATTTGCTTTCTGCTTCATTAGCGGAATGTTTTTCATCCCTGCTCACTGCTAGAAAAACCAAAAAAAAAACCCCTAAAAGACAGAATTTGAAAAAAGTTACATTTTAGTTAAAGTTCATTTTGAGATATCTTTTAGCATTAAAATTTCTACTCTGTGTGTGAGAGAGACACAGAGAGACAGAGAGACAGAGAGATAGAGAGAGACAGAGACAGAGAAAGAAATATGGCAAATGTCGATCAACCATCAGTAAATTTGTTGCCTGTGCCTGGCAGTCATCCTTTTGTGCTCACCTTGATGGTCTGGTACTCATTAGGATGTAAAAAAAATTAGCCTGAGGAATAAGAGAGCCAGTATAGGTATAAGCTATCTTTTCCAGGCTTTACAAACAGATTGAAAGGCTTACCCAATGAAGAAAGCAACCTCCAATTAAATAAATAACCTGGTAAGTTGGGAATTCAAATGTCAATATAACCTTATTTTATTAACTACTCATAGATAGACTTGGCCATTATATAAGTTATATTGTGGAACTTTTCACCATTGTACAAGTATAAACAGTGCATACATACACTTTACTTGAGCTCTACTTTTATTGTCAAAAAGATTTACGACATTATCACCTGTGGGCAAGTAGGTAGTGCAGTGGATGGAGTGCTGTGGATAGAGTCACAAAGATTCATCTTCCTGAGTTCAAATCTGGCCTCAGACACTTACTAGCTGTGTGACCCTGGGCAAGTCAATTAACTCTGTGTGCCTCAGTTTCTTCGTCTGTCAAGTGAGCTGGAGAAAGAATGGTAAACCACTCCAGTATCTTTGGCCAGAAAACCACAAATGGAGTCACAAAAAGTTGGACACAGCTGAAACAACTGAATAACGACAACTATATCATATAATACTTCATACTTTACAGTGTCACAATTGATGCTCACCTGTCTTTATATTTTCTAATGAAACAACAGCAAAAATGAATATAGTTGAGTTTTATTCCATGAAGATTTGGCTTTCAAGTTTCTGTTGACATCATTAAGAAGAAGAGAGAATTTTCTTATAATTCACTATGGCTCTCTCACTTTATTCTACTCTGTACTTTGCCTGTGCCAAAGTGACATCCTACCTTTTGGAGGGGGAAGTCAGAGAGAAGTAGATTTCAGCTCAACAGAAGGAAGAAGTTCCCAATATCTAAAGCAATTTAAAAGTTCAATAGACTGTTATGAGATACTAACTTTCCTGTCATTTTATCCCTATCCCTGTGCTCTTTCCCTTCATTTTACAGATGAAGAAACTGAGGCCAGAGAGAAAAAGTGACTTGCCTGGGCTAAGATAAGTGACCAGAGTGTTTTCACTGTGGCTCAGCAGGCTGCCTCTGACCCTGAGGAGGGTGGGCAACAAAAGTTTGAGAACAGTGGATTAAATTCAGGAAAATGAGGGATAAAGAATTCAAGCCAAAGTAAAAAAAGCATAACAATTAGGAATATAGCTCATTAATAGAAAGAAAAAGGTCAGGGACTGTTGGAGAGAGAATATTTAGCATGATTTAATCCAACAGGGATCAGTGAAAGGAGCTGTGAGAGAGAAGGAAGAGAGAGAGAAAAAAAGAGCATCTTAGAATCCTAGAGATAATTTACTTTAACCTCTTACATATATCCAGCATACCTTATGCAGCATCCCCAAGAGATTCAACCTCTGCTTCGACACTTTCAGTGATTGACAGCCCGAAAGTTAATGAGTCAGCCTGTTTCATTTTTCAGCAACTCTAGTTAGGAATGGCTTCCTATAGTTTCTAGTGAGTAACAGCTGGAATCTGCCTTCCTATGACCTCACCCTACGAAGGTAGAATCCCAAACTGGAAGCAGGAAAAGGAAGTCTCTGAGTATCAACGTGGCCTAGGATGAGAAGGTGGAAATAGAAGATGAAACTAGAAGTCAGAAGATCTGAATCTGGATCTTACTGAGACTCTAGCTGTGTGACTTAAACTACCTAATCTCTCAGCCTTAGTTTCCTCATTTGTAAAAATGGGGATAATAATAGCACCAACCTTATAGGATTCTTGTGAGATAGCACATATAAAGCACTTTGTAAACCTTAAAGTAATGTAGCAATATTAGCTTGCAGTTTGTAAGCTGAAATACTCACATATTTTAGTAAAATCTGGTACTTTTTCTGATGAACTTAGTTTTATGTGAGAGATCATCTTCACTTTGCATTTTTTCATGTCTTTCCTGTTTTTCTTAATAGTTACTTTATCATTTTAATGGCACTATAATATTCCACTACAATGATGTCTGCTAGTGGGTTTAGACAGTTCCCAGTCATTAGACATTGAAGTTGTTTCCAATTTTTTTGTTTTATACAGATAATGCAATTTTAAATATTTTGGCACAGATAGCTTTTTGAAAATTACATCTTTAGGGAATGCTCCTAATATTTGTATGTTTGGATCAACTGGTAAAATGAGCTTTATAACTATAATAAATTTAAGCTGTACATATGTACGTTAACTTCTTATGTGTGCTGAACAGCTGGGAAGATATGAGTTTGAATCCCTCCTCACACACTTACAGATTATTTGGCTCTGGGCAACCTTAAACATTATGCCTGCGTATTTTGGGGTGGCAGGAGAGAAGAAAGGTGCTACTGGCTGCTAGAGAAGCTGATGCTAGTAGTGGAAAGGCCAGGAAGAATGGGTTGGGGGTGAGTGGCCACACTCAGGGAACTTGAGCAGATGAGATAGAAAACCTCTTTACTAGCAAACATTCATTCAGTGTTACAACCCCTTTTAAATCATGGTTAAAGCATCTCAGAGTTGGAAGAGACCTCAGAGGCGGAAGAGACCTCAGAGGCCATGGGATCCAACCTGGTATCTTAATAAGAATCCCCTCTCTTTCTTTGCAAATGATCTTCCAGTCATTGCTTGAAGATTTTAAGTCAGGAGCTCAGTTCCCAAGGCAGCCTATTCCACTTCTGGGTAGAAAGTTTTCTATTGCATCAGTCCTACACTTTCCCCTTTGCAGTCTTTATCCATTGTGTCAAATTCTGTCTTCTGGGGTCAAGAACAACAAATCTCATCCCACTTCCGTGCAACATCTCTCCTTGCATAAGGTGTTGACTTCACAGTCAAGTGAATTATGTTATTTGTAGTGTTGTGAATTCCATCCATGACTTCCATCCATCCATACATCTTGACATCCATTCCATACATGACTTCTGTGTTACCCATGTCACTGCTTCCTTCCATTCATATGAGGAGTTGAGAGAAAGTTTAAGTGGGCACAAATAATTACTGACATCACCTTCTGTGCTTAAGTTGCACAGAGACTAGAAAACTCCCCTCATGTTTGGTTACTGCCTTCAGTTTAGTGATAATCAATAGCATTGCAGAGTTTCAAATGCCTTCTTTTATTCTAGAAATACTTCACTGATTCAAGGCATATCTTTTTAGTGGGTTTCTAGAATCTCAAGACTATTCGAATTAGGATGGAATTTTTTTTTTTAGAGAAGACATAGACATGTTGGGATCTTCCTGGAGAATTCTAATGTATTTCATAACTTCATGACTTTATTTTTACAAAAATAACATATTCTGAAAATTATAGGTTAGTATAATTTGATTTTAGAGCTGGTAGGGCTCTTAAAGGTCTCACCCCTCATTCTAAAGATGAGGAAACTGAGGCCCAGAATCATGAAATGATTTCTATTTGCCACTTGGAAAACTATCTGTTTCTATCTGTTCCATATTTTTGATTTTAATAATTTTAATGAAATGTAGATACCATTGAAGGATATCAAGATATACTTTGAGTTAGACTTATGGTTGAGTCTACCATATTGAATTGTAATGGTAGTCAAGTATTTTTAAGTGGTTATAGAAATATATTTATATAGTTCTTCAAATTTTGTCATGTAAGTGGTTTTATTAAGTAAAGTCCTTAGTCTATAGAATTAGTAGTACATATTTTATTCCTTTTAGCATAATTTATTTTATAAATTTGAAATATTGATGTTAAAGAATCCAGTCTTGATCTTATTTTTAAATTTATTTTTCACTTTGTTGTAGTGCTTATTAAATTCTTCTCGAATAAAGGGAGAGGGAAAGGAACAAGCTTTTATTAAGCTAGGAACTGCACTAAATGCTTTACAAATATGATTTCATTTGATGTGCACAACAACCTTGAAAGATGAGAATTTTTTTTTTTACATTTTACAGTTGAGAAAATTTTTTATATTTTTACATATTACAGTTGAAAAAATTGAGGCAGGCAGAAAGCTAAAGTGATTTGTTCAGGCCTTACAGCTAGGTACTGTCTAACACTGGATTCTCAGGTCTTCTCTGATGCTAGGCCCTAACCACTGCACCACCTAATTAACTCTAATACATGTTCTAAGCTGACTCTTACCTGATATCGTATTGAGGATGTAATCATATAAATACAATAGACAATTAATGTTTTTTGAATACTTGACCTGTGCAAGATTCACTGTGTGTGTTAAAAGAAATGTGAAAAATTTCTGTTTCTAACGAGCTCTATAGTTGAATTGGAGAAACATGGCATAGATCTGTGAAAAGTTAAATCACAATGCAGGACAGCAATACAAGAAATATCCCAAGTTAGTACATACATAATTTTTGAAATGTCATAAATACTACATTGAGAGAAGAAAATGATTACGGTGATTAAGAGTGGTTTGGCAAGGCTTCCTGGAGGAGTCAGGACTTGAACTGGGCCTCAAAAGATGGATAGGATTTCAGAAGATATAAAAGAGGTAGACAAGGCACTCCAGGAAGGGGACTGAGGTTGGATTATAGAAAGGAAAGGACAACATAAGACTTGTTTGAGGCACACAATGGCTGGAGTTGGAAGAATCTCAAAAAGTAGGATCACAGAATTTGGAAGTTTGGAAGGGGTCTCAGTAGTCATCAGGTCCAAAAAATACGTGAAAGGAATCTCTAATATGACATATCTGACAAGTAGTCATCTTTTTGTTGTTCATTTGTTTCATTCGTGTTTGGCTCTTTGTGATCCCATTTAGGGTTTTCTTGGCAGAGCTACTGGAGTGGTTTGCCATTTCCTTCTTCAGATCATTTTACAGATGAGGAAACTGAGGCAAACAGGGTTAAGTGACTTGCTCAGAGTCACACAGCTAGTAAGTGTCTGAGGCCAGATTAGAACTCAGAAAGAAGAGTCTTCCTTACTCCAGGCTCAGCACTATGCATTATGGCACCACCTAGCTGCCCCAAGTAGTCATCTAGCCTGAGTCTCTATTGGAAGATCCCTAAGGAGAGGGAACTCACTGCCATCTTTCAAATCAGGTAATTCCATTTGCATAGTTCTAATCGTTAGGACATTTTTTTCCTGACATCAAGTCTAAATGACCTCTTTGCAATTTCCACCCTCTGCTCCTGGATCTGTCCCCTGGGGCTTTGACAGAACAATTTAATCTTTCTTCCGTATGACAATCCTTCCACTACTGGAACATAGTTCTAATGGCTCCCCTGAGTCTTCTCTTCTTCAGGTTAAATATGCCCAGTTCCCTTAATTAACACTCATATGAGAAGGGCTCAAGGATCTTCATCATCCTGGTTGCTTTCCTCTGGACACCGTCCAGGTCATCAGTGTCCTTAAATGTGCTCAGATGAGGTCTGATAAGGGCAGAGTACACTGGGACTGGCGTCCCTGTGTTCCTGGAAGCTGTGTCCCTTGGGGTAGCTCAAGATCACATGAACTTTTTTAGTTGTTACATCACACTGCTAGGTAGGTTGGAATTAGCTTCTGGATGACATTGGATACCAGGATAAGGAGTCTGGGCTTCATTCTGTAGTCTATAGGGAGCCAGTAAAGGGTGTTGAGTAGTGACATGATGAAGGTACTATTTTAGGATGTTTAATCTGACAGTTGTATGTAGGATGGATTGTCAGAGGGTAAGTCTATTAATTAGAATTTGTAAGTAGCCTAAGTGTGATGCAATATGTGAGTAGTGTTAAGAGTGGAAAGGTTCATGAAGTGTTATGAAGGGGAACTTCTCCATACTGATAGCTGATTTGACTGATTGACTGTGGAATCAGTGCTGGATTTGAGGTCAGAGAATCAGGATTCAGATTTTCTCTATGCCAATATAATGGTGGGCCAATCATTTTACCATTCTGGGCCTCGCTTTTCTCATCTGCACATTAAGGGAGTTGAACTAGATGACCACTAAGGTCTATTCCAGCTCTAAATCTACCATATAATTTAGTGAGGGAGGCAAGGAAGAGGGAAGAGTCACAGGCAAATGCCAGATATGACACATAGAATGTTGCTATCATTAACAATAGGGAAGTCAGAGTGGAAACTCTTTGGGGTATATGATGGGAGGCTTGTGAAACAATCTCAAGCCTAGGTATCTGGATGGCACAAATGGTTGACTTGGCATGAACAAGGGATATAAAAGAATAGGTTTACTTAACTTATAAGGATTAATAATTAAGAATATATGTGGTTCTTGTTCTGTCCTGGTCCAGTTGATTATCAACCCCTTCCCTTGTCTTTCTTTCCCTCATGGAGATAGTACTTACAATGATAGCTGGTAGCTGGTACAGATCCACATGGTGTGGGAGAACTGTACTGCCTTTGCTGGGCAGTTTTATATGTCTAGGGGGCTCAGATAGCTTGTTACCGGTTCAAAGCCTTCTGTTCTCCTTGAAACAAAGAAATCATTATGTTCTAGCTACCTCGAAGGGAGGGGGTCTACTGTCCAACAGTATTCCCCAACCTCTAGTGGGTTACAATCCTGTTTGTTGTATAGGCTAGGGACTTCTCCTTTGAATTTCTCTAGATAACACAGCCTTGAAATTCAATCTACTTCCCAGGACCTGTTTCCTCCCTTGTTATATGAAGAGGCCTGGCCATGACCCACCCTAGGGTGGAAGATGAAATTAGATGTATTCTTGTTGAAAGCTACTGGAAATGCAGGGAGAGAGCGAGAGAGCGAG
Organism: Phascolarctos cinereus; assembly: GCF_003287225.1. Lineage (NCBI taxonomy): Eukaryota > Metazoa > Chordata > Mammalia > Diprotodontia > Phascolarctidae > Phascolarctos > Phascolarctos cinereus. Next base: position 391,732,870 of record NW_027555847.1, on the reverse strand, counting down.
AGAGAGAAGAGAGAGAGAGAGAGAGAGAGAGAGAGAGAGAGAGAGAGAGAGAGAGACACAGAGAGAGAGAGAGAGAGAGAGGATAACTTGGACTATAAATTTAGCAATCATCTATACTGAGATGACAGTCAGAGTTGTGGAAGGTGATGACATCTCCAACAAGGGAGAGTGTGTAGTCAGGGAAGGGTAGAGGACTGAAGACAGAACCCTGGGGAACACCCACATTGAGGGAGCAGGAGGAGGAAGAGCAGTCAGAGAAGCAGATGGACAGCTAGGATTTTCTAGCATTATAAACACCAAAGTATGAGGAAATTTTTCAAGAAGTTCAGAAGTCAGTGGTGTCAAAGGCTGAAGAAAGGGCAAGGAAAATGAGGTCTGAAGATAAAAGGCCCTGAGATCTGGGGAGGGAAAGATTATTGGTCTCTTTAGAGAGTAAAATTTCAGGAGAGCAGGGGGTGGAGAATCAATAATAGGGCATTAAAAGGATAAGTAGGGAGGAAGCAGAAGCAGTGGATACAAAACAATGGTTTGAGAATTTTTGTAGTGAAAGAAGGAAACAAGGATTTATTAAGTGACTATTATGTACCAGTCACTGTGCTAATTGATCCCCACAACAACCCTGGGATATAGGTACTGTCATGACCCCCATTTTACAGGTGAGAAAACAGGCAGACAGAGGTTAGGTGACTTGCCCAGGGTTGCCCAGGTGTCTGTGGCTGGACTTGATTTCAGGTCTTCCTGTCTCTCTGTGGTGCCACTTAGCAACCTGGGAAGGAAATAGGAAGGAAAGACACTGGATGATAGTCGAGGGGGCAGCAGGGCAGTATGATGAGTTTGTTTGTGGGTTGTTCCCCTTCCCCCCCAAGATAGGGGAGACTTGTCTGTGTTTGAAGGCAGAGGACAAAGAGCTAGTGGAGAGAGGGATTATATGTGATGGAGAGAGAAAGAAATGAGGGCACACTCCCCCCCATTAGATTATAAGATCCCTTAGGGCAGGAACTGTGTTTTTATTCATCTCTGTATTCCTAGCATCTGTATTTGTACTTAGAAGTTTGCTTGCTAAATGTTTGTTGAATTGAGCACAGGTAGAACAATCAGATCATAGGGGATCACACGGTTTAGAAATGGAGGGGCCACCTAGTCTAAGGATAGAGGCTATCTATCCCAAGGTTCCTTGAATTTTTCCCTCTTGAGATCCCTTTTCACTTTTCCCCAGTGTTCCTTGGTGTTCCATGTCCTGAGGGCATGCACAGTGCAAAGTGCCCATGCTTTGTGTTCAGAACCAAGGCTGCAGTGAAGTTACAAGATACAACATGGTCAAGGGCTGCCAGAAACACCTCGGATTCATTACGTGTTTGATTTTTAATTAATTTTTTGTCGTTGTGGGTTCAGAAACCTTTCATTGTTGCCAAGTTTTTCATGACCCCACATGGGGTCTCAACCTACAGTTTAAGAAAAGCTGACTAGTCTAGGTCTCCCATTTAATAACTGGCTCAAGGTCAGATAGGTAGTAAGTCACAAAAAAGTAAACCTTGCAAAAGAGGCAGGGGAAGAATGAGTCTAGAAACAAGCATTTTAGGTTAGGGAGGAGTGAGATTGAGGGATTTCAGAACTGATGCTGTTAAGCTTCTCAATAAAGATCCCTCTGCCCCCTCCAAAAACATTTTCAGAGGAGGGGAAACCAGAGTCCATAACGGAGGAGGCATGTAGCAGGTGATTTTAATTGATAAGGTCTCTTGCTTGATTTCAATCTTTTCCCCAAAGGATTGTGGGACTAAATGGGTTTTCTCAAAGGAACAGTTAAGAAAACTAAATCAATTTGGACACTTTTGCTCATATCCCTGTTTCCCTGGCTGCATGCTTGGATGGGCCATTTTTGGATTATGAACAAGCAGTTTTCCTTTGAAGCTGGTGGCTTAATTTTGGGGGGCTTTAGTTCCTTTGGGTTTTGCATTTGAAGCATCAAAGGACATTCATTTGGGCTTTATCTTTTGGAGGTAGTCTTCTGAGGGCTCGTCATTGCTCTGAGATCCTCCAATCCTGGCCAGACCCACCCTCAGTGCTTGGTCTTTGAAGCCACTCAATGCTGTGGGTATCTTTTTTTTTCATCTTACCTTTTGGGGGCTTGATTAGCCATTAGCTGATGACAAAATTGCCCTGGAAGGAGGTGATGAATTTATATCATTGGAACAATATGAAGTTTGAAAAAGATGCTTAGCATATTATGCTATCTAATCATTATTATGTTTTTTTTGTTGTTGTAACAATCATTAATGCTAATGATAACTAATGATGCAGTAATACCTTTATAATTTGGATTAGGTCTGGGGACAACCATCGGAATTATAAAAAACGTTTGAATTATAGAATGTCTTTAAATATAGTTTTAATATTCTTAACAGTGAATGTCAGATAGTGTATGTACTTAAGTATATTACCAAAGGGGCAAAATACAGTGGGACTGTTACTTTCCTTGTTATTTAATAAATAAATAACATCTGTAATTATCATTTGCATATAACCAATGAATCTGCTAAAATCTTTAAAAACTGTTGGCTCTTTTAAGAAGGTTAAATACACTTCCTGAAATCATGTTTACATTGTTAATTTTTTAAGCAAATGTTTCCTTTGTAGAGATGGTCAAAGTAAGGTAGAACCCAGCCCACAGATTAATAGAATTTTAGAAGTGAAAGGATCCTTAGAGTTCAGGATTAAAAGTCATAAAATAAAAATTAGTGGTGGTTAATGAAGTCTTACTTGGGGCAATAAAATGACCTAGAGAAGCACTGATGTTATTTCTTTGTAATCCAGTATTCTCTTAATATATCAGTGATGATACTTTCAAAATTTGTGAATTACTCTTCTAAAAATCTGTACAAACACTAAATTTATTTTTTCCACAACAAACATTGTTACGTGCCAAATGCAGGTCTTTGTAATTTTTTTGTGTGTGTCCTATATCCCTTGGGAAGTCTGATGAAGCATATGAATGAACCTCTTTTCAGAATAATTTTTTTAAGTACATAATAAAAAATGATAAAATTACAAAGGAAAGTAGAAGTTAGTGAACATAAAGACATAGAATTAGTTCTGCTATAACTCTGCATATGAGTACCTAAAAATCACTGTAATGTAAAATCTTGCAATAAAAACCCCAGGGCTTATGGGGAAAATGAGATTAGGGACCCTACACTCAGAAACTTCATTAGTGATACCATAAAAAAAGATAGGAACTTAATAGAACTGGTAGTATGATTTTATATGTGTTAAATGGTTAAAAAAATACCAAAATACTCCAATAATAGGGGCACCATTCACAGCCTTGGGCTTCTGCTGGGCTTGCACCTCAGAATGGGACTAAGCTGGCAAAGTTGATGTGTTACAGGATAGAGGGCACTGTTGTTGGGCAGTAACTCCAGTAGCCATGGCAGAAGGTGGGGAGAGGGGTGGAGAAGAGTGTGGATTTGGACCAACCTTCTTCTATCCACAGCTCCTGTGACTTAGTAACTATGTCCTGGAGAGTTGCCTGAGGCAGGAATGATTTGCCCAGGGTCATACTACTAGTAAAGTGAAAGGCTGATTCAAACAGATCTTTCCGATTCCAAGACCAGCCCTCAGTCTACTACACCAGGTTTTCCTAGTCGTACATCCCTGTCAGAAAAGGAACCCATACTGAGTTGTTAGTCATGGTCATATCTTTTTTTGTGTGTACAAAACATTCCCTCTAAAAACATGCTTAAGAATTTTACCAGGAATTAAAGTTAGGCTCAGCAGCCTATTGTTTGAAGACCTCATCTCTTTTCCCTTTTGAAAACTGGAACACATACCTATTTCCAGTCCACTTCTTTCTTTCTCAAGGATTTTTTAAAGACTATGGACTATAAAGTTCAAGCATCACATCTTCAAAAAAAATTTTTTTCTGGATGCTCAGACCTGGTGATTTGAATACAGTGGGAAAAGCTAGGGGCTCTCTAAATACAACTTCATGTATCTTGGGTTCCTGTTCTCTATTTTTTTCAATCATTCTTAGTCCCAAAATCTGTCTCCTTGGCAAGGAAAAAGGAGCAAGGTAAGTAAGACTTAAAAGTAGTTGTGTTATCAGTCACTGTATCCTCTCTGAGTACTTCTCCTATCTCTTTGTTTTCTTTTTCTTGACCAGAATATAGCTCTTGGTCTGGGTTTTAATGTTCCTGACATTCACAGAGAATAGTGCCAGGCTTTAGCATTCATCTTCAATTACCTGCCATTGCTCCATCTAAAACCATCAAAGATTTTCCTACACATTCACATTGGTCTTTTAGACAGTTCTCTTTTTTTTCCTCATTAGAATCACTTGTTTTTATTGTCATAGCTTCATTATCGAGAGCATCCTACTCCAGTTTCCCTGGAATAAGTAAGTACCTCTTACTCCAGTTTCCCCTGTAGAATGTACCAATGAGATTGTACCTTCCCTATCATACCTATCCTTTCTTTGGTTGTTTTCTAAAAATCCACAGTTCATTGATTTATTCAATAGGCATTTATTAAGCACTTGTTGTGTGCTGGGCACTGTACTAGGGGATGGGATTCAAAGATAAAAAAAGAAACTGTGTTCAAGGAATTTGCATTGAGAAGAAACATGTACAAGGCATAAAAATTAATAGGAAATAGATAACAAAGTAATTTTTTTGGGGGTGCAGAGACTTTAGCAACTAGGAGGATTAGGATAGGTTTCCTAGAGGTGGCACCTGAGGAAACCAGGGATTCTGTGAGAGGGCATTAAAATGGGAGCCAGGATGTAATATATGGGACAACAGCCAAGGGAAGTAATGTGCAGTAAGCCTAGAAAGATAGATTGGAGCCAGCTAGTGAAGGACTTTAAAATCATATAGAAATGCTTGTATTTTATCCTAGAGTCAAGAAGGTTATGCTGAGAAAGCAGATGGTCAGACCTGTGCTTGGTAACATTAATTTGGAGATAGTGTGGAGGATGGATTGTTGAGTGGATGAGAGGAGAAAGTGGCTGGGAGATCAATTTAGAAACCTAATGCAGTAATCCAGGTGAAAGGTGCTGAGGGCCTGGACTAGGATTGTTGCCTTTATGTAGAGAGGAGAGATTGGATGGTCAAGGGGTTATGGAGGCAAAATCAACAAGATTTGGCAAGTGATTGGATATATGGAATGAAGGAGAATAAAGACTGGAGCGTGACTTTGAGGTTGCAACCATGAGTGACTGGAAAGATTCCTAGCTTTCCACTTATTTATCACAAATTCAAAGATACTTTCTTTCAAGTTTCCCATCATTTCTACTTCCTCAATTCATTTATCCTCATTAGTGAGAATCAGGCCCAGAATAGCTGACCCCTATTTCTTTTACTTTTTTTCCGTAGGAGAGAAAGTAAAGGAGAGTGAGTTTCCTGAGTGTTTTTCTAGGGTTTTTCCTCTTCTGGTTTTCTGCTGTTATATGAGACTGTTTGCTTAGGCCAATTGTTCTGACAAACGTTAATGCAAACAATAACTGCCCTTATTTGTTGCCCTTGAGGTTTTCTGTCCAAATCTAATCTCTGGCTATTTCTTTTTTTTTTTTTTTTGGCTAGGCAGTGGGGTTAAGAGACTTGTCCAGGGTCACACAGCTAGTAAGTGTTATGTGTCTGAGGCTGGATTTGAACTCAGGTCCTCCTGAATTCAGGGCCAGTGCTCTATCCACTGCGCCACCTAGCTGCCCCTCCATCTATTTCTTACCTCTTCCTTTCTTTTCTTTACTCTCACTGATGATTAAACATCAGCTCCTATTTGTATCTTGCCTCATCACTGTCCCATTGGATCTCTGTACTACTAGGAGGTTTTCGTTTGTTTTTGTACCTGTGGCAAGTTTTCTTCCTCCCCCAAACCTGCTGCTTTTTTCCTGTTTTCATGCTATTAGTTCAGGAGCTTGGGTTGCAATTTGCAGATTCATTTATGTCCAGCCTTAATGCAAACAGTATGTAGGCTGTGTGTAATGTCGTCTATAGAAATCCAACTTAAAAAAATCTCTTCTCTACTCAAGGGATTGAGAAGAATCAGTGAGCTAATGGAAGTAAATGAATGGTTAGTGAGATAGGAAGAGAATGAGGAGAGTGTGATGTCTGAAGCAGATGAAGAAAAGAGTATAGAAGCTGGGTCAGACAGCAGCATCAAAAAGTGCATAGATGGATCTCAAAGAGGCTGAGGAATAGGAAAAAAATGTCATTGGGTCTGATGATTAGGATATTATTGGTGACTTTGTAGAATAGTACAGTTTGGCCAGAACATAGCTGTATTGGCCATAATGAACAGACCCCAAATATTGACATGTGGTCCGACAAAGGAAGTTTCTTTTTTTCTTTTTTGTGACTTGCTCAGGGCCAACTACCTTGTAAGTATCAAGTGTCTGAGGCTGGATTTGAACTCAGGTCCTCCTGACTCCAGGGTCAGTGCTCTATCCACTGTACCACCTAGCTGCATCAGGAGATTTCTTTTATAAAACCTCGTTAAAATAGTTTGTTTTTTCAATATTGAGGTATACCAGGAAATGTGGAACATGTATTTACTATAAGAATAGGACACCTGCTAGGAAATTATACAAAATAAAGGTGGAAATAGAGATTAAGGGCTGATCATGGAGGTCCTAGGATGCCAGTGTAAGGAGTTTTGACTTTATCTTGCAAGTGATAGAAAGCAATTGAAGATTATTGAGCAAAGTTGTGATGTGGTCACATCTACGTATAGGCAAGGTTAACCTAGTAGCAGTGTGTCAGTTGGATTAGATGTAGTGAAATCAGTCAGGAGATTAATATAATGGTAGAAGGATTGGGACTAGCCTTGGGTTTCCCTTAATAGAGGGAACTCTGAGATGAGGGAACTCACTCTATTAATGCAGGTGGGCACCTTCTCTGAAATTTAGGGTTTTAGAGAGTTGCCTGGAGATTGAAAAGTTAAATCATCTGCTCAGAGCCACACATTCAGTATGTGTCAGAGGCAGGATTTGAACCCAAGTCTTCCTGGCTTTGAGGCCAGCTCTCTATCCACCATGATAGTGGTTTCATGGTTGGGTAGATAATGGACCAAGGAGTTCATGTTAAAAATTCTTTAATGGTACCTGAAGAAGCAAATAATTGCTCAATTATGTCACATATATATTTTTTCTTTGTGACAATAAGCATGTGTATGTTTGAGGCATTCTAGGCTTGTTTCTGTAGCAATTCAAAATCTTCACAATCATGTGCACAGTAATTTTAGTGTTTGTGCAGTAATTACTTCAAACTGTTACCATGTCTGTCTAAGTGTAACATATTTTTGCAGTTTTTCAACCTGTCATCAAATTGTTTCCAAACCAACACAAGGGTTCAAAATTTGAGTGCAAACGGCTTCTCAACAGGTGGTCATACACATTTACACACCCTCATTTGCATTCTGTATATTACACTAGAGTAGCTCCCTCATTCCCTAAAGTTACCATGTGGTTCTACTTCATCAGCTGTGTAATCACATGACCAAGATGTTACAAACATTTGCATTCTTACAGTACAAATATCAGGCTTTTTGAAAAATATGATTTCCTGGCATGCACATTAGAAACCATTTTGTAACCATCATGGATAATTACAAACATTCTGCAGAAGCAAACCTTATATTGCCTCTCATTGCAGTATTAAAGCTGATTTCCAATTTAAACTTATCCTCTGTTTATGGTACTATTCTTCTGTCTGGAGGATTTTCAGATAAATTGGTTGGCAACATCAGTTAGTTGTTCAACAGAGTTTCTGTGAGAGAATAGCTAGTATGCCCTAAAAGAAGAGAAGAAAAAGTCACATCTGAAGAAATATTTTCTTTACAAAGTTTAGTTTATATATAAACATTGTTTAAAATGAAGCAGTATGTGCAATTGAACTTTAAGCACATTTGTTATTTAATAGAGTACTTGTCATTAGGCAGTAATAAAGTGAATATTTTTAATATCTTACATAAAATATTTTATGTTTTAATTGGCTATTCATTTTCATTAATTAGTTAGGTGGTTAAAATTTTTAAAAAGAGTTTCCATCTCTAAGCAAGAGTTTGTAAAATTCTCCTACCATTTTTTACTACATATCCCTGTGAGCAAGCATTTTCACTTTTTATTTGTTTTAAATCAAAATACGTAAACAAACACAATATAGTACCAGATTTAAGATTGTTTGTCTGGTATTGAGCTAAATATTACAAACTCTTATTAAAAAAGTTCAATATCAAAATTGTTTAAGTGTGGTTACTATAGTATGTTATATATCTTCTAAATTATAATTTATTTCATAAACATGTTATTTTTGTCAACAAAATTTGTGTGATAAAGAAATTTAATATGAACTCTTGCAGGTTATAGTAAGCTTATGACAGCTTGTTAGATTACTTCTTTTAATTCTTACAGAATGTTCCACATAAAATATTCATGGTTTTATAATTTTATGTTTAGGGTTTTCATAATTATAGATAGAATAAATTTTATATTTTATAATTAGTTATATAATGTGAATTTTTATTTGGAGTTTTTTTGTATAAAAGTTATCATTGAATTATAAATAACATATTAATTTATCCTGGAGGTTCAGAACACATTTGTTTTTGTTGTAAGGAGTTCAAGATACAGAAATCTTTGGGAACCACTGCACTATGACATGCTATTTTCCTTGCTGCTCCAGTGTAGTAGTATAGGTAAGATAAAATGTGTGACTGAATAAGGATAATGGCAATGGGAATGGAATGGCAGGGACAGATAGATTCAAGAGATACTCTAGCAGAACTCATTTCAATAAAGGCTTAGTTTTACAAATTAAATTTGCATGTTTACACTTTGACTCTGTCATCTGCTAAAGTAGATGGCATCTTCCGGATATGTAATGATGGAGTATCCAATATTTTGGTCCATCTAAAACTTTTTTGTGCTTGAAACAATGAGATTATCAATCTCTACCACGTTATAAAGGCCTTGAGGGCAAAGACTATGTTTTACACATTTTTGTGTCCCCTGGCACTAAGGCCCATCTCCAGCACACAGTAGGTACTCAGGAATATTTGTTGAATTGAATTGATGTATTAATAGTAGGCCTTATGCACATGCTTAGTTGTTACTACTGAAAATCTACCTTAAACTCATCAACAAATATATTAAGATAATAACAATAGTTAGCGTTTACATTGTGTTTTAAGGTTTGCAAAGTGCTTTGCAAATATCTCATTTTATCCTCACAACAACTGTGGGAATTAGTTGCTATTGTTATCCCTATTTTACTGATAATGAAACTGAGGCAGACAGAGATTAAGTGACTCATGTCTTCTGGATTCCATATCTAGACCTTATGGTACTCTGTCCTGTGTCAGAGGCTATGGGGAATACAAAACCACATATATTATTTACTCCCCACCCTCAAGACATTCATTATGTATTTGTGGAGATACAACACACATTCATTAAGTGTTTAGTGATGATGCCTTACTGAAGTTGTTTGCTATCTCTTAGCTTCAGTTTTCTCATAAGTAAAACGAGTTTAGAGTAGGGGATCTCCCACAATCTTGAGCGTTCATGGGAATTATGATGATAAGAAAAGTGAAGAGTTAAAATAAGTGAAATACATAAGTAATAATAACAGCAAAATGGGTAAAATGTGAGTAATTAAGGAATGGTTTTCTGGAAGGGGAGAGATCTGTTGGGAAATAAAGATTATAAAACAATAACAAAAATCAATAAAATTCGTTTAAAAATAAAGTGAGAGTAACTAAGAAAGCACCTATCCCAAATTGGTTCATTGAGAATCCAGAAAAGGGAAGAGATCATAGTCTGCTGGAATGCACAGAGAATGTGAAGTATGCCACTGTGATGATAACTTATTTACCTGACACTCTGGGTGTAAGAAGTTCTTCCTCATAAGTGAATTTTCTGGATAAATGAAGCTTTTCCCTTTAAGCTTTAAAGCTTTGTTTCTTTTAAAAACAACAATGCCTGGCCTTATCTCTACTTGTATTCTGCTTTATCTGAATCATGTTTTCACTAGGCAACAGAAGGATCAGAAAAACAGAGTTTTCGGTTTTTCTTGAGCTAAGTTTCTTTCAGGAGAGGAAGGATAAAGAGGCTACAGATTTCTTTGCTGCTCTGTGGACTTGGTTGTCTTCAGAAAGGATTTTTCTGCAGCAGGGAGGTTTAAGTGCCACCTCCTACGAAAGTCTTGCCCTGGTTTCTCTTCTTTTGTCGAGTTCCTCTCATCCACCATAACTTTGCATTTACTTATTTATGTTCATTTTATTTCCCACCAATAGAATATCAGATTCTTGTCTTTGTTATGTATTCCCATTGACTACCAAGGGTGGGGAACCTGCAGCCTCGAGGCTACATATGGCCCTCTGGGTCCTCAAGTGTGGCTTTTTGACTGAATCTAAACTTTACAGAACAAAAGGGCTGCACTTGAGGACCTAGAGGGCCACATGTGACCTTGAGGCCGCAGGTTCCCCACTCCTGGACCGATATGAAGCACTTCATAAATGCCATTTTGATAGCAATCTTTCTGCATTTTTATACATGTCCTTTCTTAAATATAGAAGTGTTGTTAGTCGTTTTCAATTGGGTCTGACTCTTCATGCCCTCATTTGGGGTTTTCTTGGCAAAGATATTGGAATGATTTGCCATTTCCTTCTTCAGCTAATTTGACAGATAAGGAAACTGAGGCAAAAGGGGATAATACAGCTAGTCATATAGGGTCATACAGCTAGTGAGCGTCTGAGGCCGGATTTGAACTCACAAAGATGAATCTTCCTGACTTTAGGGCTAGCACTCTATCCATTGCACCACCTAGCTGCCCTAAATATAGAATGTAGAACATAATGTAGCCTTTTCTTCATTCAGTTCAACTTGACTAGCAAATGAATGTTAAATAGCTGCTAAGTGTAGGGCACTGTGTTTGGCATGGTGGTGGAGGTAGGGTTGGGATGGGGGCAGTGTGGTACAAAGACAAAGTGAAATAGCCCTGGCCCACAACAAACTTATATTCTGCTAAGAGGACACAACGTGAACACAGGTAAGAAAATACAAAGTGATTTTTGGGGACTGGGTAAGGGAAGAAAACTAACAATTGGGGAAATCAAGAAGAACCTCTACTAGGAGGTAGCATCTGATCTAGGTCTTAAAAGGAAGTAGGAGTTCTAAGAATAAGTGACGAGAGATAGTATTCCAGGTAGCAGGACACAGCTGGTGCAAACACAGGAGATGGCATGGTGTCTCTGGGCATCCCCAAGCAGGACAGTTCTGCTGGAAAAGAGCGTGTGAAATAAGTGTGAGCAGACAGTGACAGCCTATTTGTGAAGGACTTTCAATGCCAGCCTAAGGAGTTTGAACGTTATCCCAGAGATGATAACTACAGAAGCTTCCAGAGCCTCCAGAACTGTGGTGATTTGGCAGCTGTTCAGGGGATGGATTGTAGAGGAGAGAACGGAGGACCAGTTATTGCAACAATGCCGGTAAAAGGTGACGAAGCCTTAGAATGGTGGCCATGTAAATGGAGAAGGAGAAAGAGAGAGAACAAATCTTGCTTAAGCTCTTACTATGTGCCAGACCTTGTGCCAAATGCTTTGCAAATATTTTATTTGATTCTAACAATAACCCAGTAAGGTAGTGGTATTATTATTATCCTCATTTTATAGTTGAGGAAATGGAGACAGACAAAATTAGTTACTTGTCTAAGATCACATAGCTCGTAAGTGTCTGAGGCTGGATTGGAACTCAGGTCTCCTTGACTCTAGGCCCAGCACTCTATCCACTGTACCACCTAGCTGGTGGTTGGATTCCGGACACAGCATGGAAGTAGAAATAATAAATCTTGGCAACTGATTGGATATTGGGTGGTGAGGGCAAGTGAAGGATCTAGGATGACTCTCAGGTTGGGAACCTGGGAGACTAGAAAGGTAGCATGACCCTCTTGGCAGATGGGGAAGCTATGAGGAAAGGTGGGCAAAGGAGGAAAAATTATAAGCTCTGTTTCGGACATGCTTTGTTTGAACTGCTCATTGGGTGTTTAGAGAGAGCTGTGCGGCTGGGTATTCATTGGTGGAGTAGGACTCTATTGCAGCAGAGAGTTGAAAGCTATATGTTATGCACATCTTGTTATAAAAGAATGATGCCCTTAGGGGCTATTGCAGTGTGTAGGGATGTTTGCCTCTATACCAGTTGACCTTAGGTTACTTATAATTGTTGAGTTCTGATGTCTGATTTTAGAAAAATAACTTTTCTATCTTCACTTTCAGTTTCAAGCTTTCAGCTACCTTCCTTGTAGCTGTCTGTGTGCACCAATTATCTTTTGCTTCAACGCAATTTACTCTTTTTAAAATCTGTAGATTGGGAAACCATATTACCATATTTATTAGAATTACATGTAAACTAAGAGTAAATAGACCTCAAGTGAAGGTATGTGACTGTCTTGTGCATAAAGTGCTTAAGTTGTAGTGTCTTCACGTTAGGTCATAGTGTATATAGACTTTATAGAGGTTGTCTGGTCAGAAATCTTCTTTATTTACTTTCTTGTTCATGTCTGTGTTCTTGGTAGTTGAAGTAGCTGAGTAAGTGACCTCTGAATAAGTAAGGTGTTCTCATACTTTTAATCTTCCCTTTGAATGATGAGTTTGTTAGTTTGTAAGGGGCATAAAAATTATCCTAAAATTCCTCCTTGTAAGCCTTTGACGGGTTGTGTCTATGATCTTATGATTTATAATTTAAACTACACACACACACACACACACACACACACACATACATATGCTACTTCCAATGGCTGTGTTCTACAAATTCTTTCATTAATTAAATCCAGGAGTGTAGAATTTTTACTTTTAAAATATCTTCACTTACTTGATACCTTGATTTAGCTGACCTTAGAGTCATTTAGAAGAATGGATGTTTAGGCAGGAAGTGTGATATCTAAATTTTAAGGTATTTTCCCACATTCATATAATTAAAAGTTTCTAAATTCTTTATAATTTTTTCTTCATATTTTACTCTATTCTCCTACTCTCTACTGTAGTACAGTGTCATCAAAGACCCATAGCATTATATTTATTTTTACTCTATTTAAGATTATGAAATAACAGATTTAGGGAAGAGACCTTCGAGTATTTAGGGAAGGGATCCTAGAAATCACCTAGTCAATAAATCCATTGACAAACACTTATTAATTGCTTACTGCAAGCCACAATATTCTGTGCTAAGTGCTTGAGACCTTCTCCCCCCCAACAGAAGAAAGAAAAAGAAAGTGAAAACAGTCCCTGCCCTCCAGGAGCATATATAGGTATATATTAGTATGGGCAGTTAGGTGGCCCAGTGGGTAGAGAGTGAGGCCTGGAGTTAGGAAGACTTATCTTCATGAGTTTAAATGTGGCCTCAGACACTTTCTAGCTGTGTGACCCTGTGCAAGTCACTTAACCCTGTTGGCCTCAGTTTCCTCATCTGTAAAATGAGCTGGAGAAGGAAATGGCAAAACCGCTCCAGTATCTTTGCCAAGAAAACCCCAAATGACATCACGAAGAGTCAGACGTAACTGAAATGACTAAACAATAACAACAGGTATATATTAGATGCATACAAAAGAGATGCAGGGCAACCTTAGAAAGGAAGGCACTATCATTGGGGGGATGGAGGAAGACCTGCTTCAGTGGGTGGTACTTGAGTTTTTGCCTAAAGCAAACCAGGAAATGGGAAGTAAGGAGGGAGAGCATTATAGGCATGAAGGACAACCAGCAAAAAGGGAAGGAGGTGAAAGTTGTAGCATCATGTGTGAGGAACAGTAACCGGGCCAGTATGGCTGGATTGTAGATTGTAGAGGGAAATTATACATAAGAAGACTGGAAAGACGGGAAGGGCCTAGGTTGTGAGGGGCTCTAAATGCCAAATAGAGGGAGTTCAGTTGGATACTTGAAGCAATGGAGGAGCGTTGGATTTACTGGGCACAGGATGGTGGAGTGGGCAGGTGGGATACTAGTGGTGGTGTGACATGATCAGACCTGGGCTTTAGGACAATCAGTTTGATGACTATGTGGAGAAGACATCAGAATGGGGAGAGCCTTGAGACAGGGAGATCAAATAGGAGGTCATTGCAGTCATCTAGGCTGGAGGTGAGAAGGTCTTGAACTGGGATGGTGGCTCTGTCCAGTGGAGAGAAGAGAATGTATAGGAGAGAAGCTGTGGAAACAGAAATGACAAGATAGTTGAACTCCCTCATTTAAAGATAAGGAAAGTGAGGTTCAGGACATCTTTTTCTAATCCCAGCATTTAGCACAGTGCCTGGCACATAGTAGTTGCTTAATAAATGTTTATTGTCTGCCTGACTTAAAAGACCTACTCAAGGTCATGTGGGCAGTAAGTAGCTATGTCAGGTTTTGAACTAGGGTCTTATGAATACAAATCCAGCTCCATTTCCACTATACCATTTTTTATATCTCTTTAGCTAAGTATGCTTAATCTCTTTTTATACAATGTGGTAAGAGAACCTTTTAAGTTTTCCTTTTTTCCCCATAATAACGAGAATGGAATCTCCTTAGTTAATTCTGTGTTTAGCTAAGCCTAATGAGCTTCTCTTTAACTACATTTTGTACTAGTGGCCTAATTCTTTAGTTGTTGTGTGATTGGAGGGTACTTTAGTAGTAGAGATACAAATTAATGGCATATTTCTTGTAAAAGATAGTAGTCTCTCAAAGGTATATAAAATGGTCAATTTCTAGTTGGTTGCTTCTTCCTTTGAGTTATGTAAAGTGAAACAGTGACTTCAATATAATCAAGATTATAAGATTATTTTTGTTTCATAATTTTTAGTCTGATAATCTTGTGTGACAGCACCTGTTCAAGCGTGGAGATGCTTGAAGAGTCAGCAAGAGTTGGGTGGCCTTCCTACCTTTCCTTCATAGAAAAAACACTGTGCTTTGAGATAGTAGGTACTTAAATGGAATCAACTTTAATTAAACCATTGTTAAATATGCATTCATGTCTGTCTGTCTATTTATCTATTTATCTATCTCTTACTCTATCCCTCTCTGTTTTTCTAGTATCTTTCTTTCTAACCCTCAATCTTTATGTCTCTATTTGTTTTTCCTATCACCTGTCATTTATATCTATAATCTTTCTCTATCCCTCTATCTTTATGTATATTATCTACCTTTCCATCTTCCTCTATTCTATTTCTATCTCTGTTTTTCTGTCATCTATATTTAATCTCTATCCCTCTATCTCTATTTGATTTCCTTCCTTCCTTCTTTCTTTCTTTCTTTCTTTCTTTCTTTCTTTCTTTCTTTCTTTCTTTCTCTTTCTTTCTTCTTCCTTCTTTCTTCTTTCTTTCTTTCTTTCTTTCTTTCTTTCTTTCTTTCTTTCTTTCTTTCTTTCTTTCTTTCTTTCTTTCTTTCTTTCTTTCTTTCTTTCTTTCTTTCTTTCTTTCTCTCTCTCTCTCCCTCCCTCTCTCCCTCTCTCCCTCCCTTCCTTCCTCCCTTCCTTCCTTCCTTCCTTCCTTCCTTCCTTCCTTCCTTCCTTCCTTCCTTCCTTCCTTCCTCTCTCTCTCTCTCTCTCTCTCTCTCTCTCCTCTCTCTCTCTCTGTTCTCTCTTTCTCTCTTTCTCTCTCTCTCTTTCTTTCTTTCATCTGTCTTTTCACTAGACCTTCCTGTCTTGCCCATGCTCGAAGTTTAGTGGCCGTTCACTTCCTGATTCCACTAATGATCAGCACAGGATCAGTTCCAGCTCTGACTTGGGCCATTTAACTCCTTCTTGGCCAGTCTGATAGTCCAGCCCCCTTCCCCTATGCCTTCTACCATATTGTTGCAGGCCTTAGTACAGACATGAGCTTTAGCCCTACTGAGCTCAGAATTCCACCAGCCTCACCCACCCTAGCAGCATGGATGACAGGTGTGTGCACCATGCCCAACTTCATTAAACAAACATTTATTAAGCACATATTTTTTTGGCCAGGCACTGTGCCAGGTGCTGGGGATACAAAGACAAAATGTGGCTTACATTCTATAGGGGAAGCAACAAATAGTCAATCAGTAAATACAAAACCAATACAATACAATTTTGGGGAGAGGATACCAACAGTGGGAGGAGGGGGAATCACAGAAGGCTTACTGTAGGAGGTGGTACTTATATTGAACCTTGGAGAGAGCTAGGCTCTAAGAGCACTGAGACGAGTTGAAGGCAGTGCATTCTTGGACTTATTTTCTCGTCTCATTCCGGGCCCTCGTTTCTCAGCTTTTTTTTTTTAAAGAAATTATTCCATGTATGTAACTGTGCCTTCTACTGTGGGTGCCTCCTCTCCCTCTTCTCTCCTCCCCATATTAGAACAATACACGTCCCTGTGATCCCAGGTTAGGCCTTTAGACCTGTGAGGGGTTGCAGAGGCCAGGCTTGGTGACTTTGCATTCTTGTGCCCATGCTGGGAATTCTGTTCAGCTGAGCACATATGGAATGTACAACAGATACGGACCAGAGAAGCTTCAAGCTTTTTATTAGTGAATGCAAGTTAAAAAACAAAAACAAACTCCTCCAGAAAGCTGATTGTTTTTCACATATTCACCTTTAAATTGACCTGATTGTTTAAAGAGATATCTTTACCACATCTGTGCCCCTTTCCTTAGTTTCAAGTCTACATTGTGACCTAAGAGACATTTGAAATAAAAAGACACCTATTTCTACTATAGTACTTGATGAGTTGTTTCCATTTATCTAGCAAATATTCCTCATGGAACTTTGGCTACTTAGAAACATTATTTATCTGGGACTGCTTGCTGCTTGATTTATTTCTGATACTTTCCTAATTGGTCTTTGGAATTTCTAGTGATTTGCACTCAGTGAAGGGTAGAAAAATGCATTCCAAGTCAAATTGATTTTAAGGAGTATTCATGAAGGCAGACGATTATGCCTTGGTCCTATCACTTCTAACAATAGATGCTCAATAAATTTTGTTGAGTTAATTATAACTGAAGGGTGCTGAGTGTATAGTAGAACATAGAACAAGGGTCTGGGTGGCCATTAGGCTACAGGGAAGATCCAGTCTTTGGCTTGATTTCATCCAGGCCACTGAGAACAGAAGTTAATATTGTTTCTCCTTGGAGCCCACTAGCTGCTAGGGCTTTAATTGCTATAGGTGTATTGCATATGATAATTTCTTCACTGAAGAGAGATGCTATAGAAGTTTCTGAAGGATTAAAGATAAAGTTGATTAACCACTGTTTCCAGATAACTAGTCAATTTTCATTTCCAGGAGTAACTCCCTGAAGTCCTCAGACCTAGTGAACAGGAGGGATCTCACAAGGGTACTTCACCCAAGGCTACTTCCCTCCTAGGAACAGCATTGGTAGTAAGAGCCTACTTTATGCTATGATTGAAAGGGCAGGGATGCAGCCCCCTGCCCAAGAATATTAACTCAATTGCCTGTCATTTCTTTTGGTCTCCCAAGGTCTTCTGATTACTAGGATCCGCTTTTTAAAAATACAGGTACCTCAGGGAAAGGTATCCTAAGCAGTCATCTCCTAACATATTAATAATCACTTGATAGTCTCAGGGAGAATTAGCTCAGAAGCAACTAAGAATAAGAATAAGATCTCTGTTTGAGGGACAGAGCTAGTTGGAGGGAGAGAGATTCTACTGTTTATAGCTTACTTTGCTGATTGTCTTCAGCCAGCTCTATTATCTCTACCCCTTTTCCCCTTTCCATTTGTCACAGTACCTTTACTTTTTCCTTATCTTTTTATTGCTATAGCTCTCTACCTTTCTGTGGACTTTTCTTATTTTCTCCTCTCTCTTTCTTTCTCCCTTTCCCTTCTCCTTTTCTTTCTCTTCTCCTTTCCTTCCCACTATCTCATCCTTTACCTCTGTCTCACATGAAGAGGTGGCCCTTCTGGGCAAGACACACATTTCTACATGCACAAATGATCACATTTCATCCCATCTTCTCCCAAAGGTTGTTTCTTTATCATCTGTACTCTTACACTAACTTCAATCTTGTCTACTGGTTGCTTCCTTTCTATCTATAACCACCCATGTCTCCCCCATGTTCAAAATATGTTCTCTTGATCGATCCATCTTTGGTAGCGCTCATTCCATATCTCTCTTCCCTTTTATGGCTAAACTTCCTGAGAAGGCCATCTACAATGGATGTCTTCTCTTCCTTTCCTCTCACCCTTTTCCTAACTCTGTGCTGTCTAGCTTTTGATCTCTTCATCCAGCTAGAAACTGCTAAGATCAATGATCTTTTTTCCCCTTAAGCCAATGATCTCTGAATTGCCAAATTGAATGGCTTTTTCTCAGGTCTTATCCCTCTTTACTACTATATAGCCTTTGACCTTGTCTATCATCACTCTCTTCTCCTTGGCATTAGCTTCCCTCTAGGTTCCCATGGCACTGCTCCTTCCTGGTTCTCCTTCTACTTGTGTTATGACTCCTCATTCTTTTTTGTCGGATCTTCATCCAAGTCACATCCACTAATCATAGGTTTCCTCCTGAGGCTCTGTCCTGGGTTCTCTTTCTCTTTTCCTATACTATTTTCTTAAACTATTTTGATTAATGATTTCAACTCCCATAGATTCAGTTATTATCTCTATCCTGATGATTCCCAGATCTATTTATCCAGCATGACCTCTCTTCTGCCCTCCAGTCTCCCATTTAAAGTTACCTTTTGAACATCTCAAACTAGATGTCTTTTAGACATCTTGAATTAAATAATGTCCAAAACTGAACTCATTTTCTTTCCCCCTAAATCTTGCCCTCTTCCTAATTTTCCTGTTACCATAGGGGAACCTACCATTCCCCTTCAGCATGACCAAGGCTCTCCAAAAGTTGGATCCTATCTATTGGAACTGTGTGCTCAGTCTCATTACCTTCCCTTACACTTATGCCCTACTTCAGCCCTTTGCTTGGTTCCCATTCTCTGAGGTACTCTCCTCCCCTTCTCTTTGTCTATTCAGATTTTACCTGTCCTCTAAAGTTCTGAGCAAGCCCCATGGCAATGCCTATAGAGTTTTTTTTTAATCTTTTTTTAATCCTTTTCAATATCATTCAATAACATTTGATATTCATAAAAACAGTGAGGGGTAGGTAGAGTATGTATCATTATTCCCATTTTACAGAAGATAATCCAAGGTAGAGAGAGGTTAAATGATTTGCCCAAATTCATAGGGTCTAGAGATGGAAGGGGCTAATTGGACTTTTGGGGGGAATTTCTGGCCCACTACAAACATGCAAATCTATCAAAAAGACTCAAATAGGGTGAGGATAATTTCTTTAAACAAGTAACCTTAATGGTATAGCCATAAAAGCATCTTGTGAGGAGGATGGAGTTAGATTATAAATGAGAACCCCCTCTAGGTCCCTGTGGGGCATGATTGGAATGACATCTTAAGGGTGGGAACAGGCTGATTTGGCCTGTAGCACTGAGCAGGAGAGAGATACTAGGTAGCAGGACTCTTGACAGAAAAACATTCACTCCTCAATAATGTTTTTGAGGTAGCTGAATTCTAATATTGAAAATCCCACTGGATATTTGAAAATACAACATAGTTATCTCACATTCTATGTAGAAGGACTTAAAACGTTTTCCATGACTGTATTAACTTTACAAGTTCTCTATGTGTGTCAGTATGTATTACTAATATACCCTATTCAGTGCTGAGTCACTGACCCCTGAAATGCACTTACCTCTGGAGAGTGTTTTTCCATACCAGTTAGCTGGTCAGTCAGTTTTCTCTATCCTTATAAAGGATGATGGGTGATTAGTTTAATGTTACAATACTTCAAAGAAAAGAATGGTACATACATTGATTCTAGACTGGGCCAAACCTGGGAAGGTTGTATAACATTCCAGGGCTCTGCTTTGGTGTCATCTGGCATCTTGAGATGGGAGGGGATAGGGATCCCATGACAAAAAAATTCTTTGCATTTGGGATTGCTAGGGCTTGGGGAAGCCCCAAGGGCTAATGTTTTATTGTACCGTTGCCCGGAAGTACAAGTGAGGAACCAGATTCTATGGCACTACTAATGTAAGCTAAGCTAGGATTGTGGCAAGTTAGGTTAATATTTTTCTTGCCTACATAATTCGGTTAGAATGAATAAGTATGTTAAAGAACTTTGGAAGTGAAATATTACATATAACTGTTTGATTATTAGTAATGTCAGATTATTCATAATGATCATAGCCATTATGGCTAATGCTCATAGTATTTATTAACAATAATCATAATCGTTCCAGGAGAGTTGAAATTTCTACATCTGTACAACTGAAAAAATTAACATTTCCCCCATCTATCTTCATCATAGGTAGACTGAAGATCAATAAATGAATGAAAGAAAAAAGATTTATTAGGCTTTTAATACATTCCAGTCACTGTGTCAAATGCTTAAGATGTACATACATATATGTACATACATGTACATATACACATGCATACACACACACACAACATAACTTAAACTTAAATGGTTTTTTGCCTCAAGGAACTTATATTCTGATAAGGGGAGGCAATGCATAGAGGGGAGTGATGGCCAGGGAAATGTCTTTTAGTCTGGGAAATTATAGGGATGGTGAGTGGAATAATAGGACAGTAGACTGATATTCCTTTGAGGGGAAGAAACACGATCCCATTGCAAGAGTTGATAGATGAGTGCCTTAGACCTTCCTCTTGGCCATTGTCACTAAAGCTCCCTCCAGAGGGAGGAGCAGCAGCAGTGATAACCTGGTGGAAGATGGCTGGACTGAAGAAGACCATTCCATTCCCTGGGGCAACTGGGGCCAAGTGGTCTCCATGTAATGTCCACCCATTTGTCCTATTTTTGTTCACTATAGCAACACATAAGCCTGCTTCCTATAAAAAAAACTTGTTATAGAAACCCCATGTCAGCCTTAATCTGACTTTACTTCTCTCCATGCATGCTTCATTCCAGCCATTACCGTTTCTTGAACTCAACATCCCATGTCTTTGCATGAATTGTCCTCTATGTACCTATAATAAATTCCCTCCTCTTCAAGGATCAGCTAAGGTGCTATCTGTTATGGGAATCTTTTTCCTGATCCCTCTAGATCCCTCTTTGAATTATAAATATAAATCTAGATCTCTAGATTTCTCTTCAGTGTTTTTTTTTCTCACTTGTCTGTCTATATATTCTATCTCCCAGTAGAATACAATCTCTTTGAATGGAAGGCTAGCCTTTTGCTTTTGTATATCCCTAACACAGTAGCCATTTAACAAATATGTGTTGAATTGGATTTATTCCTTCATATTTTTTGCAGCTTTGTTTAGGGAGAGAATTAATAACCAAGCAAAGGATCTATGAGATTAAAAAAAGAATAAATAATTTGGATGCTATAAAATTATAACATTTTTTTTGCACAAATAAAATCCATGTTATTACAATTAAAAGGGAAGATGACAAGTGAGAAAAATATAGGCATTAAGTATCTGATAAAGACTAATATCTACAATATGTAAGGAATTGCCACAAATATTTAATTGTCACATAGATAAATGGCTAAAAGATGAGTTTTCTAGAGAAAAATGCAAATTATCAACAACTATGTGAAAAATACTCAAGATGTGAAAAGCAAGAGAAATGCAAATTAAAATAACTGAAGTTTACACTTATCAAATTGGCAAGGATGAAAAAAATACAGAAATAGTCAATGTTGGAAGGGCTATGGGAAGTCAGACACACTAATATACTGTTGGTGGAGCTGCGAATTGGCCAATTTTCCTGAAAAATGGTTTGGAAATATTTGAGAAAAGTTACTAACCTACTATCTTTTGACTCAGTAATCTCTCTATGGGGAAAATATGCTAAGAAGGTCAGACAGAGGGAAACTTTCCCTGTATGACAAATTACTTGGAGCAACTCTTTATATGGTATTAAAAATCTGGAAACAAACTATGGGTTGTGAATTCAGTGGGATTTTATTTCATTATAATGGAGTAATTCAGAAACCCCCCCCCCCCATAGAATTATAGGAATTGATGCTGAGTAAAGCAAGTAAAACCAAGAGAACAAAGACACCAGAAATCAGATTAAATACAATGACTAATTTTGGTTCAAGAAAAGCCGTGATGAAACACACTTCCCTCTTTTTGGAAGAGGTGGTAGACTACAGGTCATGTTTTTAGTCGGTGAGGTAGGTAAGTGTGTCTGTTAATTTTACTTAACTGTTTTTTATTAGGGTTCTCTGGTAGAGTGATATGATTGGGATTGGTATTATTTTGGTATAAAAACAAAATGCATCAGTGAAATATTCAGAAAAAGAGAGAATGTTTTTGTCTATAAATAGAGCCCCTGTTTTAAAAAACCGTGTTTGTAGTTGGACCCTTTCATTGTGCACCATGCCCATTCTGCTACCTGTTTTGATACCTCATCTCCTTTTACTCCCACAAGGCTGAGGTTTTTCCAGTCCTATAGCATCCTTCATCCAGTTCTGATAGTGCTGCCAACCCTTCTAATGCTTTTTATTCAGCAGCCTCCTCTTTTAACCTCCTCATCAGACCTGAGCCAGTTTGAATTTGAAACAGTTATTTACTTACAGGGATAATAACAGATTAATAGATAATAGAAGGATTACAGAAAATAATAATGTGGAAATCTCATCTGCTCAGTACAAAAGTGGATGTCTCTCAAGCTATAAAAATATGCCTTGGTTCTTCCTACCCCAAATTACTCCAAGGACAAAAGACATCAGTTGTGTGTGTGTGTGTGTGTGTGTGTGTGTGTGTGTGTGTGTGTGTGTTTAAAAAACAAACTGATCACAGATTTTCATTTGCTGCCATATTGATTTCCTTCACCTTTTCATCTTTATTGGAATGATTATTTTTAATATGATAAAGTATTATTATTAAATTCTTTTAGAAACTACTAGGTGTCACAGTGGTTAGAGAGTTGAAGTTGGAGTCAGGTAGACCAGAATTCAATTCCTGCTTCAGAAACTGGGTCAAGTCACTTACCCTCAGTTTCCTCATCTACAAAATGGAAATAATAATATCTGTATCTATATCACGGGGTTGTTGTGAGGAACAAAGGAGATACTAAATGTAAATGCTTTGCAAACCTTAAAGCACTAGATGAATGTTGGATATTATTTGCAATTGTATAACTGTAATATCTATTCTTAGAACCTACCATTCCTCTTGACCTGAACTGTCTTTTAATGTCTCTGACCATGAAATCATACCTCTCTTTCCTCTGAACTTTTTTGAAATTTGGTTTCTTGAAATCTAGGATACATGTGTAATTAACCATGCCAAGTGTCTGTTTCTTCATTGTTATGAACCCAGGATGAACTAATCCCTTTCTCCTGAAGTTACAGTTCAACCAACAATCCCTTCTTGTTATTCTAGATTTAGCAAAGTTCTACTTGTGCTTTCACTACCTTTTGAGAGATTAAATTGTCCGCGAGGCACTCAGTAATTTATCAGATATTCTGCTTTCAGCAGAATTGGATTCCTTATAGATGTCAGGAGAGTTGAAGTCTCTTTTTGTTGCTAGAATACCAAGCCTTACCTTATACTGAATCAATGGGGATAAATTATTTCCGTGATTACCTAGATGAAGGAAGTTAAAGAAATGTTGCATGTTGCCAGGTAGGTGATGAAAAAGTCAGTCTGTGAAACTGAGGCTTCTTTTCAGAAATTCCATGTGTTTAAAAAAACATGAATTATA
Organism: Phascolarctos cinereus; assembly: GCF_003287225.1. NCBI lineage: Eukaryota > Metazoa > Chordata > Mammalia > Diprotodontia > Phascolarctidae > Phascolarctos > Phascolarctos cinereus. The sequence continues at coordinate 391,709,193 of NW_027555847.1, read as the reverse complement.
ACTCATATAGTTATCATCATCATAATTATCATCATCACCATCAAAAATAAAAATATGTGGAATGCATTCTCTCTGTGTGGAACTGTGCCATACACTTTGGATACAAAGAGGCTTTAGAAACAGTGCCAGCCCTTGAGGGCATTTATAAACCAATTGTTAAATAGTTTATACACATAAAAATAGATAAATGTAAGCTCTTAGAACGCAGGGACAATTTCTTTTTGGTTGCTTTCTTGTTCTTGGCATCACTAGCACATAACAACAGTGTCTGGTACTTAGTAGGTACTTAAAATACTTGTTGGGCAGCTAGGTGGAGCAGTGGATAGAGCACCAGCCTTGGAGTCAGGAGGACTGAGGTCAAATGTGGCCTCAGACACATAATACTTCTAGCTGTGTGACTCTGGGCAAGTCACTTAACCCCAATTGCATCACTAAAACAAAACAAAACAAAACAAATTTGTTGAATGACTAACTGACTAGAAACTGACCAATCTGGACCTTTTTGGGAAGGTTACCCACATTGTTGATGATTAACCCTTTAAATGCTGACACTTGTTTGTTTCTAGCATTTTTTTTTTCTTGGATAGCTTTCTAAAATGTATGATATACTTCTTTGCCTTATTAAACATAGTAGAACGGACAAAATTTAAACTTTTCTTAAGAATAATAAATAACTCATGTTTGTTTATAGCTTTAAGATCTTTTCATAAGATCTTAAGCTTTTTTCCTAATAATCCTTTGAGGGATGTAGTATAAGTATTCTTAGCCTTATTTTATAGATGAGGAAATTGGTGACCGAGGGTCATCATTATGAACATAGAAGTACAGGTGCAATGTTTTGTGCCTGTGTAGAGTGAACCACCTCCTTTCCCTGTTTTCAGCTCGTATGCTGAACTGTTGTGGTTGGAATCCCACCCTGACTGAAGCCTGTTGACTTTATTGAAATGGCAGAGCCCATATGGTAGTTTTCCCTGATTTATATTAATTTGAGCCTTTTCTGTCTCTTGTCACTTCTTCACTTCTCAACTTTAATGAGAGTAAGCTGGGATTTTATAGACATTTATTGCCAATAAGTCAGTGTCCCTTTCCTTTGACAAGTCAACTAATAACAGTGTGTTGAGTTTATAATCTTCAATTATTCCTGCTTATGTTTATATTTTTGCTAGATTTTTAGAGATGGCAACTCTGTCACCAAAAGGACTTTTTTTCTTGTTAATTTTGAGCTTGGCATAATCCTGGAAGCCTGAGGAATCCCAGCCTGGGTTCCACATAGTAAATGTTTTTCACCATTTGTTCTAAATTTAATGATCATTAAGAAAAACAAACACCTAAATAAACAGAATGAAAATAATTATAAATTAAAGCATAAGTTCCAAATTGTTTATGGTTTGTTCCAAAGAATGTCATTTAAATTCTAATAAAACATGAACCAATAAAATTTGGTTTGTTCCCATGTTCCTCTTTTGCTCTGCATAATTTATATTTTTGTTTTGTTGCTAGCTAGGACTTTACTGTGGAAGGTAACATATATTGGGTGCCAAATGAGTCTTGGTACATATAAGTGCCACAGGAGGCATTTGGAGGAGAGAATAATCATTGAAAGCTAGCATGGTCAGGTAAGATAGGGGGTGATTTTAATAAGAGTGAAGGAGAGGATAATGTGCTCCTGGTAGGGAAAGTAGAAAGAGCAAAGGTGCAAAGGAACACTACATTCTAGAAAGAAGTTGATCAGTTGTATCAACAATAAGTACAGGATTGAGAGGCAAGACAGACTGTATTAGAGACAGATTATAGAGGGAGAGACTTGAGTGTCTAAGGAAGGAATGAGAACTTTTTACTGTAGGCAGTAGGGAGGTGTCAGAGATTTTTTAGTGGGGTATGGTATGTATGGAGGGGATATTTTAGGAACACAAACCTGTTAGTAGTATGTTGAAAAGCTTGGGATGGGGAGACTAAAAGCATGGAGACCAGTTGGGAGGCTTTCACCATAGTGTAGGCTATTATTTCCTGAACTAATTTGTTCACAAGACTTTGGAGCTTGAAATTTGTCACCAGAGCTCATAAATTTTAGTTCAAGGGGTATGAGGGCAGAGAATACCCTTGGCCTAAAGGGATACAGATTTAAACCAACACAAAGAAAATAAAGCCTATTTCTAATACTGAAAGATTGTTCTGCCTGAGTATTTTGAATATAGTTTCTTATTTTATTAGAGGGGGAAATATCAGTAGCATTGACATTTTTCTTACATAATGCTTATTCACATTTAGCAGAACATGAGGGCTCCACATAATGCAACATGGGAAATTCCAGGTCAGACATGAAAAGATGAGGTCTTAGGCTGGTTTGGTGACAGTGAAATTGGAAAGGAAGAAATAGGCAAGATAGATAATGAAGAACTTGGCAATTCTAAGTTGACGGACAGGGATAGTGTTAAAGATTAGAGATTTGGGTAACTGAGAAGAAAAATGATATACAATTTATAGAATGGGCCAGATCTGGAGGGGGAGCTGGTTTGGCAGTAAATATGATAGATTTGGCTTATAACACATTGCGTTTGATGAGACAATATCCATTAGGAAATATAGGACTGAAACCAAGGGAGATTTGGGTTACATCTTCATATAGGTAATAGTTGAAAGTTTGAGGATAAATGACATCTCTAAGAGTAAATTATAAAGAAAGAAATAGCACTGACCTTTGTGGGGGTACTGTTATTGTTGTTCAGTCATTTTCGGTCGTGTCCAACTCTTCATGACTCCATTTGAGGTTTTTCTTGGCAGAAATACTTGAATAGTTTGCCATTTCCTTCCCTAGCTCATTTTACAGATGAGAAAACAGGCAAACAGGGTTAAGTGACTTGCCCAGGGTTACACAGCTAGTGAGTATCTTAAGCTAGATTTGAACTCAGGAAGATGAGTCTTCCTGACTTCCAGGCCTGGCACTCTATCCACTATGCCACCTAGCTACCCCCTTGTTGCATACATCAACATTTAGAGTTGGAATGTAGTAGAATAAGTGCTATGTCATCTTTCAAAAAAAAAAGCAAGTAAGGAAAGAGTTTCAGGAAAGAGATGTTGGTCTACCACCTCAAATGCTATGAAAAGGAGAATATACTGAGAATGGGCCATTGAATTTGCCCATTAGGCAATGACTGTTGACTTTTGCACAGAGTGGCAGAAATGGAAGTCAGATTAAAGGGGGTTAAGGAGTGAGTGGATAGTCAGGAAATAGAGGCAGTGGGTATAGATTCATCACTTCGGACATTTAGCAGAGAAAGGAAGGAGATGATATGTAGGGCAGTAGCTATAGTGCACGGCAAAGTCGAGTGTTTTATTTGTTTTTGATATAGGAGAAACCGGAGAACATTTGTAGGTACAGGTGAAGGAGCCAAAGGAGAAGAAGCTAAAGATTCTTTGACGAGAGGCTAATTTTGTTATTTGAATGTGTGAGGAGGCTGGTGTAGACAGTATTGGGAACAGAGATTGAAGAATGAGCTTTGAAATTGGAAGATACCTTTTTGTTGAAATTGGAGAAGAAAATGAGGAGATGACTGGAGCTACAATGATATTTTAGGTGCCAGAAACAAAACATGGGTTAAGATTTTTTCATGCTTTAATCCAGAATTCCTGTGGGTTTCTTTTGGCCTCATCATTTATTTAATTATACTGAACTTTATAGACTGTATTCTATGATAGGAATTAATGGTACACCAAGTAGATAGTTTTTTTGACTGATTATTTTCTCTTAATTCCATGAAATAGACTATTGACAGTTTGGCATAACATTAATTTTATAAATTAAGTTGGGGAGTTTTGATATTTTTATGACGTTGGCTCAGACTTAGTTTTCCTGAGATCTTTTTTGCATAACTCTGAACAGACACCTAAGAGAAGCTAGTTATCTGCCAAGAATCCCTTTTCCAGGCTCCCTGTGATATCTGGATGCTGTTCTCTTTCTAATTACAATCATCTTTTGGTCTTCATCTGGCCTTCCTCAGCCTTGTCCTTTTCTGTGCCTTGGCTTCCCTTGAACTAACAATCTTTCCTCTTTAATATAGTGTTCTTACATCCTGAGCCATTGTTTTCCTGTTAACAATGTACCTTTGAGAGGTATGTTCAGAAGAATATGAGCATGATTGTAAGGCTGCCTGGAATGATGGAGGGAAGGTTGGCCTTGAAATGAAGAAGATGTGAGTTTAAGTCCTTTCCTCTGACACCTATTAGCTGGGTGACCATGGAAAAATCATTTTACCTTGCTCATGGCCCCCTCTAATGCTGTAAATTGTGGACACATTGCTAATCTTTACTATCTGTGTGGAAATAGAGTTCCATACTCTGATGAAATCACAAATGTGCTCCTTGCCCCCAAATCAGCATGACGATATCAAAGTTTATGCTCATTTGTGTATGTGAAATTCGTGAGAGAGGTTATTTATATAGCAGGGTAAGGATAGACAATTTACTTCAACTTGGGAGGAGCCTCAATCAAGAAGGGTTGAGAGAATTTCTCTGGCTGAAAAATTAATCACTCAGTGACCAATTTGATAATGAGCCTCTGAACTTTATTAGGCTGTTACTTAGACAACAGGCATATAGTGTGTCACTTGGCTCATACTCAGTCTTTCCAGCTTGGCAGGAAGCCAGAGATTCCACCTCAATAGCCTGCAAGAACCTCAGGTCACCTGTATGCCATTAGTAGAAGGGCAAGTAGGACTTTAGTAGGGGTATTAGTTAGTTGGCTTTATTTTTACTCTACTGTTCATGATAACCTGGAAAAGGTAGTCCTAGGTTAATGAGAGACAGGAAGTGGAAGGAGGTGATCAGGGCCTCCTAAAGCTGAGGTTTTTCTTTGTATGTCTGAGCATTCTGTTTTCTTCAGGTCTTTCACCCAATATTTTTAGTGAGCTACTACTGTAGCTATAAACTGTGTTCATCAATGGACTTTTCCTGCTCATATGAAACATTAAATTAATGCACACAGCTCTATAAAGTCTAGACCATTTTGGACTATTTTGTAAAGTTTTCTTTGGATGGTTAATGCTTATCTTCACAGGAGTGACTCTAGAAAATAGCACTCTTCCCCCCCCCCCAAAAAGACTGCACAACCCTTTCCCCTAAGCTTTAGCCTTCCCTTCAAGAAATGAGATTAAGTTAGAATTGGAAAGTTTCATGAAGGATTTTGCTGAGTTTAATTTATCTTTAAGAAGCAATACTTCCTTTTACTATATGAGTCATCAGGGCTCAAAATACAAACAGTCAGGGCACAGGTGAATAGAGATTTTTAGGACTAATAAAATGACAAATAACAATAGTATGTGGTACATATTGAACGCTAATGTTGACTGAACTTCAAATGCGGCATGAAGACTTTCATCACTGTTATCAGTTAGGAGGTGGGGTAGGTTTTATCCAATTCACACATGAAGAGTAAAGAAAGAGTCATGGCATATCCTTGGCAGAAGAATTAATGGATTAATTCTGAAATGTGTAGGAAGAGATATTCAGAACCCCAATTGGCTGATTCATGGACCATAATGGGTTCTGGAAGCCCTTTTAATTTCCCTCTTTCCAGTTCATTAATATGAACTTTTTGAAAAGCTACAAGATATGGAGAAGAGGAAACACTATGGAAGGGAAGAAAGGAAAAGGATCATGTGTTTTGGGTAGCCCAGCTGCCTCCTCTATTCTGGTCATCTATTTCTTCCCATTAGGATTGTAGAATAGTGCTGTTATGTTTTTCCCTTGTGGCTTAATTCTCTCTTAAAATGTGTGTGTGTGTGTGTGTGTGTGTGTGTGTGTGTGTGTGTGTGTGTGTTAACCTTAAATAGAAAATGGGCATTTTATTTTCAAAGTGCACAGTGGGCCTCAAGGGCATTCACTTGCAGATTGGCATATCTTAAAGGTCTTCACATAACCAGTGTTGTCAGCATGACTTTGTGTCCTAGGAGTGGAAAGTAAATGATCCTGGCATCAGCATTTCTTCCTTGGGAATGTTAAACATGTGATTCTCATGTTTCCAATAGCTTTATTATTTAGAGATTTTAATTTCAATCCAAATTTGTATCCATTAGTTTTTTGAGGGAAAGGGCACAACATAGAAGATAATGTATTTAGGCTAGAGGAGAATCATGTAAGCTGGCACTTGGGTAACTGTCTGAATAGCCCACTTTAGAAATGAGAAACTGGAAAGTCTCCTAACATAAGTAGCTGCCACATTGGTAAGGAGGAGAGTTTAGGCTGCAAGAGGCAGTGGGATTGATGGTAATAGCTGACATTTGTATAGTCTCTAAGGTTTGACAAGTGCTTCATATACGTGATGTCATATGATTTTCACAACAATGAGAGGTAGGTACTCTAGGTATTATTGTCCCCATTTTAAATGAGAAAACTGAACCTCAGAGAGGTTGCGACTTGGCTACGTTCATATGGCTAGTAAATGTCAGAGGTGGTTTTTGAATCCAGATCTTTCCCAAATTCAAGTCCAGTACTCTCCATTGTGCTTCTCTAATCCTGGTCCCTTCCATTTGTTAATTTTTCTAGCTACCTACTAAAAGAAACCTATACCTTGATCTCCTTGATGACTCTCCCATTCAGTGTCTACCTGCCTCTAACTCCTGGGCTTCTTCTTTAACGACAGTTCCTAGATGGTTGCATCAATACTACATCCCTTCCTCACTCCAAATACATGTTCGTCACATCCTATACCATATTTTCCAAGACAACCTAAGACAGTTATACAAAGACATGATGCGTGTTATGCTTATAATAATTCATTTTATGGAGTGTTGCCCAGACTCATGCAAACACATAAATAAACCTACAAGGAAGAAAGGGTAAGGACATTTAAATGCAAATACAGGAAATAATATTTGTATAAGTGAACTAGACAATTAAATGGTGGATGGTGGGGAGGGGGGAGAGAAGAGGAAAGATTCAAAAGAGACAGAGTGGGTAAAATTATTAGATGCTAGAGCTTCATCATCTCCAGAAACTCATCATCCTGCAAGATGAAATCAACTCAGAAACTCAACTCTTCAGCTCCTCAGATCTTTTTCCACCTCAGCTTCATGACTTCACTGTAGCTGAGGGACGTAAGGGCAGAGACTGTCTTATGTCTTTGTTTATATCCCTACTGTTTAGCATAGTTCCTGGCTTAATATATGTTTTTTGACTCAGATTTTGAGCTGTCACAACAAGCTGTGTTGGTCATCTCTGACTGGAAAGATGGTGACAGTAATAGAGAAGTCTGGAGGAGGGGATGGTTTTTTGGTGAAAGATAATGAGTTCTATTTTGGATATGATGAATTTAAGATGTCCAATTTTAGATGCTCAACAGACAGTTGGAGATACAAATAAAGACAGAGAAAGAGAGAAAAAAAGTTTAGTTCAGATGCACATTAGGAATAGCATGAAAATGAACTTTTCTTCTGGCAGACAGAGGGGATAAGACTCTTCTGGAGCCCAGAGTGTTGACTGGAAATAGACTGACATTGGAACATTGGGCAGGAGTATTTAAAATGGGAAAATTAAATCAACACATGTCTATTAAGTGCCTGAGATATATTATGAAGATACAAAGAAATGTAGTGTAGGGTCCTTGCCCACAAGGAATTTATAAACTAGTTGGTAAAAGATTCAATGACAGTTCAAGGCACTAATAGAAATTACATGGCATTCTGCCATTAAGTGCCATATAAATTATTTGGGCAATAACTACTTATGCTTTCAGAGGAGAGGGAGAATACTTGAAGTTGGGATGCTCAGGGAAGGCTTTATGAAAGAGATGGGATCTGGCCCAGTTCTTAAAGAATAGCTCTGGATAGCTGGACAGGCAAGGAGGTGGAATTTTAGGGATACGGAGCAATATGAAGAAAAGTGGGCAAATGATAAATACAAGATGTTTTAAGAGACAATGAGTAGACTCATTTGACTGGATTCAAGGATTCTCATAGCATAGCAGTTAGAAGAGAAAGCTATAAAAGGCATTTGGGGCTCTACTGTAGATGTTTCACAACAAGCTGAGTTTGAACTCTGTGTCTCTTCTTGGTACCAGAAATTGCAGTGTTGTGTGCAGATTCATAACTAGCCATTTTGGTACCTGGGGTGAACTTCACAAAACATACCTGGGAGGGACAAGCAACACAAAGACAAGCTTTCTGATCATCTTTAATTGAGCTGGAAGAGGGGAAGGGCACCAAGAGTGGAACCCTGGGGTAGAGAGACCCCAGGACATTATTTGAGGGTGGGGCCAGGCAAAGAAGCAGGCCACCTGGGGTGCATATGGGGGAAGGGTCAAGAGGAAAGATAAGGTACTACATGCTAGTTTCATATTTTAACTAATTATTCTTGCTAACTGATTTTGAAGTGCATTTTTTTTGGTTGTGGAAGGAATGTCATTGTCTTCCAAACCTCTGGGTCCTGGGATAAAACCTATTTTGCTGCCTCCTATTTAAAGCTCTGCCTGTGTAAAAAGGTGGGAAGTCTGTTGTGCCTGGTCATGGATTAGCAGCATCAACACACCCACTAGCATTTAGTAAGTGCCTACTATGTGACAGGCACTGTGTGAGTGGATTCAAAGACAGAGTGCCTTTTTCCGGGAACTTACATTCTGGTGGGGAGGACACATATGAAATCGTAAATATAAGTATATACAGAACAAATAAAAGATAAATAAAGGTATTTAGGGAGGGAAGGACAATTAAAAGTTGGACACCCTAAGAAAGATTTCTTATAGAAGGTAGCATTTGATCAGAGCCTTGAAGGAAGTGAGGTATTCTATGATTCAGGCTGTCAACAAGCATTTATTAAGCACCCATTATGTATTTGTCACAATGCTAAGTTCTGGGGTTATTAAGAAAGGGGGAATGAGGGGAAGGGAGCAAGCATTTATAAAATACCCACTATATGCCAGGCACTGTGCTAAGTGCTTTTACAGATATTTATCTCACCTCACCTTTACAACAACCATATGAGATACACATTATTATCATCATCCTTATTTTATGGGTGAGGAAACTGAGGCGACAGAGGTTAAGTGACTTGCCCAGGATCAGACAGCTGGTCTAGATTTGAACTCAGGTCTTCTTGACTCTAAACTCAATGCCCTTAACACCTGCTATCTAGGCAAGTAATAGTCCCTCTTTTCAAAGACCTGGAATTGTAATGTTAAGGAGAAAGTGCATTCCAGGCATGAGGAGGTGGGTAGGGAGATAAAGTGGACCATAGAATGCAGGAAGGGGAGTAATGTGTGAGAAGGATAGAAAAAATAAGCTGGGGCCATGTTGTTGAGGCTTTAAAAACCAAATGGAAGAATTTATATCTTATCCCAGAGCCAATAGGGAATCACTGGAGTTATTGAGAGAAAGAATGACATGATTGGATCTGTATTTAAGAAAAACCACTTTGCCAGCTCAATGGAGGAAACTTTGGAGTGGAGAGAGACTTGAGGCGGGGAGGTTAATTAGGAGGTATTTCAGTAGTCCAGGGGAGAGGCTATGAGAGCCTGAACTATGTGAATAGAGAAGTGTTATGGAGGTAGAAATAAAAAGCTGACAACTGATTAAGTATGTGGGAAGAAGAGTAAGAAGCTGAGGATAACTGAGATGATGAACCTGGAAAACTGGACAGAAATAAGGGAGTTTGGAAGGGAGTGTGCTTAGGAGGGAATGATAGTGAGTTTTCTTTTGGACATGTTATTTGAGATGTCTGAGGAACATCCAGTTTCAGGTGCCCAATAAGCAACTGGAGGTGCAGGGCTGGAGCTCAGGAGAGAGAATAAGAGCTGGATGCATAGAGCTGGGAATCATCTGCATAGAGATGTTAATAAACCCATAGGAGCTAATGTAGTCATCAAATGAGAGTGTAGTGAGAATATGATAGGACCTAGGACAGAGCCCTGGGGAATCTCACATTGTATATGAAGGCTAAGGGTTGCAGGAAGAAAGTACAGTGTCAGGACGGTGGTTCTTCAGTGTTTCCAAACCCATCTACCACGGATGTCTTAGCAGCTGCCCCTCGCTCAGCAGGGCACTTAGCTTTTATGAGTGAAACAGAGCATTTGAAACTCATCCATCATTAGAATCCCTGCTGCTACTTTTGTCATACTCTCAGCATCTTGAACAATGTGAGCTCTGCTCAGGGGAGGTCTTCTGGCTCTGTATGCAAGCCGCACAGTTATGTGCGCACCCTCGGAAGTGTGGCTATTTCTGATGATTATGTTTTAGAGGTTTCATTACCATCTAATTCTGCTCCTGTTGCCAAGTCACACAGCCTTTTGGGCAATGCAGCCTGGTAACATGAGCCTAATTCCAAGTCCTGAGCTATAGTTTTTCACAAAAGCACTTGATCTGGTTGGAAGATCCTTTCCACTTGTCTTAGGTGGTCTAATCAATTACATCCCTAAAGGCAGGCTTGGATAAGAGGCTCTTTTAAAGCTTGTTCTTACACTTGGAATTCTCTGTGATTTTATGATTTGGTTTACTCACCCATCTTGCAGCAGTATATGAAATGTCTTTTAGGGGCAGAAACTCTGGAATGTTACAGGCCCAAATTCAGCTGTGGGGAGATACCTACCTGACTCTCCCCACACCTGGCTAATCGGCAGCAGCCCCCACAATAGCAGCACTGCTGTATCCTTGCCCTCCTCAGGCATTTAGTTCCTGTCAGAACGCTGCTATGACATGTTGGCTTGCTGTTTTGAATGTACGTGTGCTGTAGCCCCACTTACTTGTAGCTCTCTCCATTTCTCCCCTCTTCTTCCCTCTGGTGTTGCAGCTTCTGTAACCTTTGTGTCAGCAGCTATTTCTAACATGAAGGATCTGGATGTACTTTGAGGGGAAGGGGCACCTCTCATTTCTCTTTCTCGTCTGCGCATACTTAAGTGAAAACAGGGAAAGACAGTGTCTGATACTCCTGAAGAGGAGGCAGCCAACCCACTGCCTCACAAACCAGGCTTATCTTTCCCTACCTCAGTGGCACCTGGGCACTTTGTCATATGGCACTTCCCTAAAGGGTAGCAATAAGGAAGGAAGAAGACAAGTACTTATTAAGCGCTCACTCTGTGCCAGGCACTGTGCCAAGCACTTCACAAATATCTCATTTGATCCTCACAACAGTCCTGGGAGGTAGGTGCTGTTATTATCCCCATTTTACAGGGAGGAGGGAAGGGAGCAAGCATTTATTAAGCACCTACTCTGCCTCTAGCATTGTGCTAAGCACTTCGGTTAGGTATTATTACAGGCCCCATTTTACAGTTGAGAAAACTGAGACAAACAGAGATTAAGTGACTTGCCCAGGGTCACACAACTAGTAAGTGTCTGAGGCCAGATTCTAAGCCAGGTCTCCCTGACTTCAGGCCCAATGCTGTATTCACTTAGCCACCCATCTGCTCTCATACAAACCCAGGTTTTTAGACTTTTTAGATACCATATAAGCACTCAGACTAACAAGTTTTATGTACACTATAAAGAACACAGAAAAGATTCACATCTGAGCCCACAAACAATTAAGAAACTCTCTTTCTGGTGAAACTTGCCCTTTCTTATAGAGCCCTCCAGATTTAGAAGAGTCAAAGAGTGCCTATTCCCAATCATAAAGGGAAAAAACTTGGGATTTGCTAGGGAGTCAAGAAGCCTTCTCTTTTTGTTGAACCAATTCCTTCCAGGGATCTATGCAGTCCTCATGGCTTGCAGGATTGCCCTGGATGGGGCTTTTACAAGAGCCAATGTCATAGTCATAGTCAGCATTTATTAAGTGTCTACTGTGTGCCTGACACTTTGGTAAGCACTAGTGATACAAGAAAAGCAAAAGGCATTCTTTGTTCTTAAGTATCTAACGGTCTAATGGAGGAGACAGCATGAAAGCCACTGTGTACAAACAGGTGCGCTCTCTCTCTCTCTCTCTCTCTCTCTCTCTCATTCCCTCTTTCCACACACGTGTGTATACATACATACATATATATTTGTGTACAAATTTTATATATATCCCTATCTAGCTAATCTCTCTCTCTCAAGCTATCCATGTGATGAATTGAGGGTGGTCTCAGAGGAAAGGCGCCAAGATTAAGGAAGTCCAGGTTTCTTTCTCCTCACCAGAGCCTGGCCTCATTGCTTCTGAGCCTGAGGGTCCTCTTCCTTTGTTTGCTCCAGTGGAATTTTCTATGCTGCTCCGTCTTCTTGCCACACTGCTCTTCCTTTTTCATCTAAGCTCTGACTTTCTGCTGCTGTGATCATCCATTTCTAGCCACATTGTGGAGATTTCTGACCAAGGTGGTTACTCTCTGTTCTCAAAAAAAATATTTTCCTAAAAACTGCCCTCATTTGGGACTAATAGCACTCTCCAGCATCCAGTAGCATTGCATTTCTACCACAGGAAAAGATACCAACTTTTGAGCAGATGGACTGTGGAGGAATTATAGAGAATGTGCAATTAGCATCATAGCTCTCCTTAGGCAGTTGTGGGAACCTCTCTATTCATCCTGCTCAATCAAACACACACATTTTTTCCTCCTGGCCAACTAATGGTGAATTGGTCCCATTCATTTGTTCCATTGTCCAGAACCTGGGTTGTATTGTCTCGTATTGGGTAAGCATCTCCCACTGAGTCTTCCTGGGGCTGTGAAAGATACTTGTATCTTGAGTCATTAGGTTAGAAAATAAAAAAAATTTTTAAAGGTTGTTAATAATTTGCAACTTTTTTTCCCTGAGAACCATTTATTTAATCCTCTGATCACTTGTCTTCTGGGGAGTGGTTTTTTGTTTTATATATTTCTATTGGGTGTCTATATATCTTGTATATCAAATCTTTATCTGAGAAATCTGATTCAAAGATTTTTCCTAATTGAACCACTTACCTTCTTATCTGAGATGCACTAATTTTGTTTTTTGCAAAAGCTTTTCAATTTCTTGTAATCAAAATCCTCCATTTTATCTTTTAAAATTATTACCTCTCTCCCTTGTTTGGTAAGGAATACATCTTCTGCCCATAGCAAGAGAGGTATTTAACCTACTTAATTTCTTGTTTTTTTAATAGCATAATCTGTAACATTCAAGTAACTTACCTATTTTAATTTTATCATGGAATATCATGTGAGGTGTTGATTTAAGGCTAATTTTTCCAAACTTCTCTCCATATTTTCCAGTAGTTCTTACCAAAGAGGGAATTCTTTCCAAGTAATTTATGTTTTCATGTTTATGGAACACTGAATTATTGAATTCCATTAACGACCATATGAAAGAATGTTCCACATCACTAATATGAGAAATGCAAAGCAAAACAACTCTGAGGCTTCCCCTCACACCCAGCAAGTTTGCCAAAAAGACAAAAGATGGGAATGGTCAGTGTTGGGTGAATTGTGGGAAGATGGGTATAGCAATAAATTGTAGAGCTGTAAATGGGTAAAATCACTTTGGAAAACAGTTTGGAATTATAAAAATAAAATGGCTGAAATGTTTGTGTCCCTTTTACCCAGAGATTTCCCTGGTAGGTATGTACCCCAGATGATAAAAAGAAAGGCCCTATCTAAACCAATATACAGCAACTCTTTATATATGAATTGGAAACAAATGAGATGCTTCCAACTGGGGGATGGCTAAAAAAAAGTTGTTAAAGAATGAAGTGGAGTATTACTGGGCTATGTGAAATGATAAATATGATGAATATGAGAAGTATGGAAAGACTTATATGAACCCATCCAAAGTGAAGTGAGAACCAAGAAAACAAGATACACAATGACTATAATAATGTGAATGGGAAGAGCGGTCACTTCAAAATCACTGAAACTGAATGTTGCAAAATCACGAAGAACAAATTTACCTAGCAGAAGAGATGTGAGTAGACTTCCCCTTTGCTTTTTTGTAGAGGTAGGGGTCCACAGGTGTGGAAAATTGCATATATTGTCAGATTTTTTGATGTATTGATTGGTTTTGCTGATTTTTTCTTTTCTTTTTTTCTTAAAAATTTCTTTGTTATATTGGATGACTATGGGCAGGGTAAGGGATATAGAGAGAAATTTAGGCTACATAAATACTAAATGTGTAGTATAATTTATTTGAAAAACCTGGAAGAATAATGAATATTATATTTGTCTCAACCATAAAAGAAAACAACATTTTTATCACTCATATACATAGACATTTTTGGTGATACAATTGATTTCCTTGATTGTAAAATGATAAAAAGGATTATACAACAAAAAAGAAGCATCTCTAAAATTAAAAGGAAAGAATTATGTTGGGAAAATATAGTAAATACATCAAAGTCAGATAAATAGATTCTATAAGGAACTGATGCATGTGAGTAAGGCTAATAATACAGACTCCCAAGTGGAGCAAGTTAGAAGATATGAACAACTGACAACTTATGAAGGAAGAAATAGAGACTATTAATACTCACAAGGGGTGGAGCCAAGATGGTGGAGTAAAAGCAGTAACTTGCTTGAGCTCTCCCCCAAACCCTTACAAATACCTGTAAAAAATGGCTCTAAATAATCACAAGAAAAAATGCCCAAATTGCCTAATAATTACAGAATGCAAATCAAGGCAGCTTTAGGATATACAGTGCTGGCAGTTTGTGAGAAAGATAGATCAATAAAGAAGCAACTTGGGAAATTGCTGGCTTTGGAATCAGAGGACCTGAGTTCAGATTCTACCTCTGACAATGTTGTCTGTGTGACCTTAAGCAAGTCACTTAAGTTCTGTCAGCCTTAGTTATTTCTTCTGCTAATGAGACGGTTGGATGGAATGGTCTCCAAGGTGTCTTCCAGGTCTAGGTTTATGATCTCAACGTATTACTGATCATTACACTGACTCAGAGAAGGGAGTTTCTGTTCTAGAAAGTGTTCTGTGAAGTTGACCTATGGTAGAATTACATATCTGGACCAAAAACCAAACTGGCAATTTGCAATGAGTCATAAAACTGTGATTCCATTGGTATCCAGAAAATATCATAAAAAGGAAAAAAAAGTCCATTTGTACAAAAAATTCACAGCTGTTTGAGTTGTAATAGGAAAAAAAAGTTGGGATTAAGTATATGCCCCAAAATTAGAAAATGATTGAATAAATTATAGTATATTATTGTAAAAGAACATTATGGTGCTATGAAAATATGATATATGTATAAATATGAAACAAAGAATAAAATCAGGAAAGTAAAATTAACAGAACCAGAACTGTGAGCACATTGACCACAACTATAAATTTAAAAAAAAAAAGAAAAACAAAGCTAGAAATAATAGAACTTTGGAAGGTCATGGATAGGACACAGAACAAAAGCACTTTTTGGTTGTTAGTCAATTCATTTGGTTCTTAGTAAATACTAAGGATTTCATGTAAGATTACCCTCATTTTGTATATTTGCTCAATTATTTGTTTTTAACAGTTATTTAGTCTATAATAAAAAATGAAAAACAAAAGTCATCTTTTACTTTTTCTTTCCTTCTTTGCATCCTAAGTATATCTACAATTGTATAAGAAAGACAGCAACCAGCCACAAGGCATCAGACATTTCTGGGACAATGTGCCGTCAATGTATTTTAGTGAGGATGTAATAAAATCCTTGGATTCACCTAGCCATCCAGCCTCTCCAGGGGAAGGCTGATTTATTATTCTAGCATAGGCTGGTTTTCCTTATGTCTCAGGAGTAATCCAGGATACCTCACAGATCTCAAATGAAAATCCAAGTAAAATGGAGGTGTTTGATCCTAAGCATTTTCACCATTGGTATAACAAAGCGTTTTTAGTTTTCATGAAAAGGGAGGGCGGAAGTTGCAGGTTTTGTTGTTTCAATGAACTTCATTTTAGAAAAACTTGATTTATTGTTATTGTTTAAGTAAAATTTATGGATGCTTTTTAAATGTTCAACTCATTTCTGAGTATAATTCTCCCCCTTCCCTATGCCCCCCATCTTCTAGGCTCTCAGTATTGAGCCTTTCCTTATAACAAAGAAAAGTGTCTCAATAAAACACCTCTGACAGTGGATGCAGCATTCTTCCCTGGTAGTCTCTAGTCTTGACTTAGAAAGCAAAGGTATGCAGAAAAGCTAGATTTGGTACCAGAATCATAGTAAAAATTTTTTTTCAAACATCCTTTATACTCTTGTATGGTAGTAGATGTTCACTCATTAAATCACATACACTCATATTCACATCCTCATAAGATCATAGATTGAGACCTCAGGGGATATCTAGTTCACATTACTGACCCAGAAACTGAAACTTAGAATACACTTGTCCTTGCTACTTTTGAAAAGTGCCTGGCACGTAGTGGGCATTTAATAAATGCTTTTTGGTTGATTGCCCAAGGTAGTAAATAGCATAGCTAGTAAGAAGAAGAGTAAGGTCCTTTGACTCCCAAATCTAGTTTGATATGTCCTATAGACTCATCTTCAAGAGTGTAAATCCCACCTCAGACCCTTATTAGCTATGTGCCTTTGTCTCAGTTTCCTCATGTGTAAAATGATCTGGAGAAGGAAATGGCAAACCACTCCAGGTTTGCCAAGAAAACCTCAAATGAGGTCTCGAAGAGTCAGACATGACTGAAATGACTGAACAAGAAAATTAGTACATATGGAAAAACAATTCATAACTAACAAACAGTAATATGTGTATAATCCTACAGTGCACATATAAAACTAACAAGCAAATAAAAATAAGATGATAAAACTGGAACATACTAAAAACAGTAGTAATTACTATGTGCAGTGTACTTGAACTAGTTGATGATATGGGCTGATCATAGTCCTCATCCAATATATAAAGCCTGTATTCCTAATCCTGAATTTGTTGAGGGACCAGGGTGGCTATCAGCAATGTGAATTGCCTCTTTCTCCTAGGAGTCTCTCTAGCTTAAGTCCTAGGCAAGAAAGAGACTGCTTCAGGGCTGATTCTGATTCTGATTCTTCTCTTTCCCTCCCCATTTGAACTAGAGTTTCCTTTCAGTTGGAGGCAAGGTTCTTAGGTTACAGTACACAGAGTTTTTTCTTTCTTTCTTAGCGATTGCCTGATTCATGCAGTCCTTAGTATAATAGCAGGAAATCAGGAGAGCCTCCTTGATCTGCTGGAATTGGTATGCCTGTGGAGCTGGGCATACATACTCTTGCTTTATGATGAGAGTACATGTTCCCTTTTTACCCCAGTCAGATCCATGCACTTCACTGAAGTAGGTCTGAGGGTTTTCCTGATCACTGCCCCACCCATTACACTATTAAATTAAATGGTGATTGATTGTGCAGAACTCTAGAAATAATATGAAAGAAATAGAAGACTCTTTCTCTCCTCTCCACCCCACTTTTTGTCTTATTCTCTGAAAGAAACTTACAATTTAGTTGAGAAGATAGACTTCTTTCTAAATGAGAAAATACTTTGAAATGGAGACTAAAGTAACTTCATTTTTGCGTAATTTTTTTTTGGCATAGGGAGCTTCCAATGAGAAACTTTTCTTTACTAATGCATGGTAGCACCTGTTCTTTAGTCCTAGAAAACTGCTTGAGACATTGACAGGTTAAGGTTATCTTAGGGTTACACAACCAGAATGTGCCTAAGGTGGGGCTTAAGCCCAGGTCTTCCTGACTCCAAGGCAAACTCTTTATCCATTCTGGCCACACTGCCTTTCATTTTAAATTTCTGAAATAAATTTGAAAAAGGGGGAAAGAAACGTTAACTTGGTTATTAGACTGTGCTCAACCAAGTATTTTCCAAATAATTTCTTTTTTGGTTAATGGTATTGATGACTAATTTGCTTTCTGAATTCATATATTTATATATGTCATTGTATTGGCCCTCATAGCTGGGCAGTTAAGTAACTTTAATCCCACCCACTTTGAGTATGCTGATTGCCTCACTGGGTAAGAGCAGCCCCATTTCAATCACTAGGCATAGCTTGTTTCCTATTCAGATTGCTCTGGAGCTGTGAGAGTAGACAGCAGGAAGGGAGGAATACCTACCTTTCTGTTTTATGGACATAAAATAATGTAAACCACATCTGGATAATTAGATTGGGGCATAAGCCCCTATCTCCATACAATTCACCTTACTATTTTAGTTTAATAATGAAAACCTTTCTCTGGAAGAACTATAAACTAGTTAGGGAATTTATTGACCAATTTTGTTTACTTCTACTTTTAATGAATCAAGGTTGTGTTAAAGCCTAGTCCGTTCACAAATCCAGTGGAGCACATGTTTAAATATCACTTCTTTTTTACTTTATTTTTCATGAATAAAATAGACCAGGCTATAAACTCTCTGGAGAAATTAGTATACAGTTCCTAGTTCCTCGTTAATTAGGGGACATCAGTTGCTGACTTTGTAGTATACCCTCGTTTACCAAGGAGTCTCTGAGGAGAGCAAAGACAACAGTGAAGAAAGTCAATACTTTTATTGGCTTAGGAACCAGGAACTTAGTTGGGAGCAGATTCTGAGCCAAGTTCAGCTGCCCTGGACCCTGCAGTTTCTCAGCCCTGACTTCAATGGCAATTTTTATCAAGTGATTCAAGAGGTGGGCCCCTGGAAGGCAGGGAGCAGAGCTCTCAACAGCAAGCCCAAAATAGCCATAACAATCAATTACATTTAATGGTATCTCCTCTGGCTGTCCCTGGTTTGTATTGGGACATTTTCTTGGCTAATTTGGGACATGAACTGGCCCAGTGACATTGACTTTATCTTCAGCCGGCATCGATGTTGTTCTCCATCCTTTGGCACTCACTTTTTTTCCTGACAACTTAAGACATAGAATCAAAATATTCCCCCTACCCTCCCACCCAACATCATTAAAACTATGGTGTGAGTCTCCCCCCTCCCCTTTTGTTTTTTGGCTTTATTTTGTACAGCAGATGGGGTTTAAATTCTCAGAGAGTGACTGTTTATTCAGCCTGTTGAAGGGCCCAAGTAACAACTCAGAATGTTTTTAGTAGCAAAATGTGCTCTACTTGGCAATTACTTTTCATAGCCAAATAAAGGGAAGATTGAACTCTGGGAATAGTGGACTGCTCTGCTCCTAATGTGAACTGGTTTTATCTATGTGTAGACGTGAAATCTGGGAGGGAGAGAAGAGAGGTAGAAAAGGAAAAAACTGTTGCTCTGGATGAAGCTCGGATGGAGTAGCAAGAATTAGGGTCAGGCATGCAGGTGACAGGGCATTTAGATGGCACAGGGATAGAGTGTTGGCTCTGGAGTCAGGAGGACCTGAGTTCAAGTGTGACCTTAGATACTTGCTAGCTGTGTGACCCTGGACAAGTCACTTAATCCTCTTGATCTCAGTTTCTTCATCTGTAAAATGATCTGGAGAAGGAAATGGCAAACCACTCCAGTATCTTTGCCAAGAAACCCTAAATGAGGTCACGGAGAGTCAGATATGACTGAACAACAATAACCTAGCAGCCTAGCACAAAGTCTGGTGTGTAGCAGGAGGTTAATAAATGCTAATTATCATTGATTGTTGGTACTAGGTGGTGTAGTAGATAGAACACCAGCCCTGCAATCAGGAGGACCTGAGTTCAATTATAGCCTCAAACACTTCCTCTCTGTGGGACCTTGGCCAAATTACTTATCCCTGTTTGCCTCAGTTTCCTCACCTGTAAAATGAGCTGGGGAAGGAAATGGCAAACCTCTACAGTATCTTTGCCAAGAAAACCCCAAGTGGGGTCATGGAGAGTCAAACACTACTGAACTACAGGTTCTTTTCTTTTCTTCTATTCCCATTTCTTCTTTAGTTACTCTGAAGGAAGGGATGTCTTTACACACATGCAGATCACACTGAGCTTGTGAACTCTCATATTTTGATGCAAGCCAGTTGTATCAGCAGTGCCTTTCTAACACTTATGGTCTTATAGCAGGGGTTCCTAATGTTATAGACCTCTTTGACAGTTTGACAGTAAAATGTATGGACCTCTTAAAATAAAAATATTTTTAAATTCATAAAATAAAATATATAGCACTACAAAGGAATTTTTATTTAGTTATTTCAGTTGTGTTTGACTCTTTTTGACCCCATTAGGGGTTTTCTTAGAAAAGGTACTGGAGAGGTTTGCCATTTCCTTCCCCAGCTCATTTTACAGATGAGGAAACTGAGGCAAATAGGGATAAGTGACTTGCCCAGGGTCCCACAGGTAGAAAGTGTTTGAGACTATATTTGAATTCAGGTATTCCTGACTCTAGGCCCCATGCTGTATTCACTTCATCACATTGTCAATTGTATTGAAATACACCTCTTTTTTATGTATCTCTATTATCTGTGTGTCTATCTGTCTGTCTATCTGTCTATCTGTCTGTCTATCTATCTATTTATCTGTCTATCTATATATGTTCAGGGATTCCAGGTTAAAAACTCTTATCTTAAAAATTTGCCTAGGGTAAAGTGATAGTTTAAGTGACTTGCCCATGGGTCACATAGCCAGTGTGTGTGAAAAGTGGGTCTTGAGCCCAGTCCTTCTTGATCTATAAGGTGTATTCTCTGTCCTCATGATAAAATTGCTGGAACCAGATTAAAATGTAATTGTGAAATATTTAACAAAATAAAAACATAATAAAACACAGATAATGTTAATTTTTGACCTCCCCACAAGAATCTGTTTCTATTTGAGTTTGACACCACTGTTGCGTTCCATGCTATCTCTCATGTTCATCAAGAGGCAGCTAGGTGGCACAGTGGATAAGTGCTGGATCTGGAATCAGGAAGACTCATCGTCCTGAGTTCAAATGTGGCCTCAGACACTTACTAGTTGTGTGACCCTGGGCAAGTCACTTAACCCTGTTAACCTCAGTTTCCTCATCTGTAAAATGAGCTGGAGAAGGAAATGGCAAACCTCTCCAGTAGCTTTGCCAAGAAAACCCCAAATGTTGTCAGAAAAAGTCAGAAATGACTGAACAACAACATAGTGCTTCTCTGAAGCTAGTCATTCTTTTTGCTTGTCTCTTCAGCAATGCATCTGCCAAGAATATAGATCCCTTAGTGCCTTTCGCATTTTAAAAATGCACGGTTGTTAAAAAAAAAAAGAGGAAGGGAGTGATTACACCATTATTTCTGAGGTGGAAATTTTGTCATTAATGACATTTTAGCAGGTAAGACTGAATGGGGTGCTCTTACATGGCTACTTTAATCAGAGAGAAAGCATGCATATTAGCTAAAAGGAAAAGAAAAATGAATGCAAGGAATATTTGGTATTAAGGTTTACTAATCTGGTAGAAAAGCCATCCATTTCTATTATACCAATAGTCTGTGGGCTACAGTGTCCTAGATTCAATAGCCCTGAAGCATTTGGAAGCTATTTTGTTGAGAGAGAGAGAGAGAGAGAGAGAGAGAGAGAGAGAGAGAGAGAGAGAGAGAGAGAGAGAGAGAGAGAGAGAGAGAGAGAGAGAGAGAGAACGTGCTTGTGTTAATAACAGCCATGGGCTTTTGGACATGCTTAGAAACTAAAACACACACACACACACACACACACACACACACACTCTAAGTGCACAGATGAAAATTGTATTTGGATTCTGTTCCTGGAAATGTAGTAAGTTTCTGCAGAAAAGCAAAGCTTTATAACTTGTTCACAGAATCATCTAGTGGTAGATCTAGAAAGGACCTCAAGGGTCATCTAGTCCAAACCCTCATTTTAGAGATGAGGGATTTAGGTTGTACAAGGGAGGGGACCCTGCAGCCTCTAGGCTACTTGTGGCCCTCTAGGTCCTTAAGTGTGGCCCTTTGAATGGGGATTTATTCTGTGAAGTTTGGATTCAGTCAAAGGGCCATACTTGAGGACCTAGAGGACCACAAGTAGCCTTGAGGCTGCAGGTTCCCCACCCCTGGGGGAAGTTGGGTAACTTACTTGAGGCCACAAAATTTAAGGCTATATCTGAATAATAGCTCACTTTTTAAATATCACTTCAAGGTTTGTTTACAAAATACTTTATTTTCAACATCCCTGAGGTAGGTAGTAAAAGTATGATATTGCTCATTTTACAGGTGAGGAAGGGGCTTGAGAACTAAAGTGTCTAAGTCACATAATTGGGTAAGTGGCAAAGCTGGGTTGGAAGCCAGGTCCTTTACTCCTAAATCCAATGCTTTTTTTTTTTTTTGCTATAGAGTACTGGACTTGGAGTCAGGAAGACCTAGGTTTGAATTTTGCCTGTAGCATTTAATTAGTTGTGTTCATGGGTCTGTCACTTAACCTTCTAGAAGCCCTAGTTTCCTTATCTGTAAAATGGAGATATTAACTGCAACATCCATCTTGCAGGGATGTTATAAGGCTCAAATGAGATAAAAGAGGTAAATCACTTTGTAAACCTTAATCCATTATAAATGTCAGTTACTACTACTACTACTACTACTACTACTACTACTACTACTACTACTACTACTACTTCTATGCTACTGCTACTATAGTAGTATATATACTTCTATACTATACTACTACTACTAATGCTGCCTCCTTATATAAAGTGCATGAAATACCAAAACTTGTATAGTTTTACATTGTTTGTATACTAGGTTTATTACAATCTGAAAACAGGATTTTACCTTAGTATATGTCTATGCCCATGGCACCATGGCTTAAAGTTTTCTCCAGGGCTGGCCTTTTAGGCATGGTAGACAGTTGTCTATGTTGGTCATGTCAAACCCAAATAGAAATGGGGGTCACTAATCTATACCCAAGGATCCCTGTGGGCCACAGACTGACTAAATTTTAAAATGTAATGTTATTTTTATTTTATTGTGTTTTAATTTATTTTGTTAAATATTTTCTATTACATTTTAACCTGGTTTGGGTTGGCACTAGTGAGGGTTATGGGTCACCCTCTTGACACCTCTGGTCTTTGTGATTCGATGACACAGAGAGCCAGCAAGTGAGGCATTCTGCCCTATCCAGTGATTGATGTCTCAAAGTCCAACTAGCTTCCTCATCCAGAACTTAGGTAAGATGTTATTTTGTTTCATCTTATCTGATAACTCCCTTGGCACAAGTTAATTCAAAGGCATCTGTCAGAATAGAACTAATTCTGCTAGAAAAGGTTACCCCCAAATATTTACCTTTGAAAAAAATGAGAGAAACACCATCTATTTCTCAAAACTCCAAGCTGAGGGTTGAAGTGGAGGCTATAATATAGTCGATTTAACAGTTTAATGTTCTACAGTATTTTGGTGTTATTGCTGATTGATTTAAAACAACTATAAAAACAAAATAAAACTGCTTGATAGAAAAAAAATTTTTTGCATTGTGATCAGTTACAAGTCAGCAATAATATTAACTCTTTACTCGTAATTGCAAAGATTTTTTTTTTTA
The DNA here is from genome assembly GCF_003287225.1 of Phascolarctos cinereus. NCBI lineage: Eukaryota > Metazoa > Chordata > Mammalia > Diprotodontia > Phascolarctidae > Phascolarctos > Phascolarctos cinereus. The sequence goes on along the minus strand of NW_027555847.1, from coordinate 391,685,934 downwards.
AGCTTGGCAATTTTCTTAGTTGAGGTTCATTAATGTTATGGCAAAGGTTAGAAATAACTCTGATCCCCTGGTGATGTCTCAGTCTTAGCAGGCAGTCCTGACTGGCAGAGAGCCAGTCTCTAACAAAGACAATTGCTGATTAGTTGGAATAGAAAGTTTTTGAATTGGACACTATTAATAGAAAAACAAGAGTGAACAATCAGTAAGGTGAAGGTGGGTCATTTCCCTGTTCACCGACTATGTTCTGTTCTCCCTGCTCCTTTAAAGGGTCACAACAGCGCTATAGTGTATCATTTGTTGTTCAGTTGTTACAGTTGCTTCCAACTCTTCCTGACCCCATTTGGATTTTTTTTTTTGGCAGAAATACTGGAGTAGTTTGCCATTTCCTTCTCTAGCTCATTTTACACATGAGGAACTCAAGCAAATAGGGCTAAGTGACTTGCCCAGGGTCACACAGCTAGTATCTGAGGCCATCTCAGGAAGATTTCTTTTTGATTCCAAATCCAGCATGCTATCCACTGTGCCATCTAATTGCCATTTGTATCACAGAAAGAGCAAGGTTCAAGGGAGACCTGAGTTCTAGCTCTGGCTCTTCTCCTGGATAGCTTTGTGAGCTATCAAATCTCTGGAGCCTCAAATTTCCTCCATCTGTAAAATGAGGGGGTTGAAGATGGGAGGGTAAACTAGATGGTTGCCAAGATTGCTTCCAGCTATGTTATAATTCTGTGGTGATAGCAGAAGGTTATTATATACAGTCTTGCTATAGGGGATGCAGCTCATCTTAGGCATTCTGGGAGATTTTCGCAGGGCTGATAGGGAGGTCATACTGTGTGTTCAAGATTTCTGTTGCCTTTGCATTGGTTCATTAACTTGACCTGTAATTCTGTTGGAAAGGAATGAAGTGAAAAATTGTAGGGTTTTATTTTTAGAAGTTTATAGGATCATAGATTTACCTTGGGGAGGGGTAGCTTAGAGGTCATCAAGTTCAACCCCTCTATTTTACATATGAGGAAACTAAGGTACAGGTAGGTTAAATGACTTGCCCAGGGTGACCCAGCTAGGAACTGAATTGGGTTTTTAACGTAGCTCTTTCTGACTCCAAATCTGGTGCAGGTTGTGTTTGTGTGTATCTCCTCAAAGGAAATGAAGTAATAGTTAAGTTTTCAGAGAGGAGAACTTTGGAGAGAGCCCTTCTTTTCCATCATCCAGGGGTTTAAACAGAAGTATTTAAGCCATTTTTGGGAAAATATGGATGGGATTCACATAGGACAAGGAAGCTCATGGATTTAGACCTGGAAGGGACCTCAGAGGTCATCAACTCCAATTAGATTTTTATACATGAGGAAATTAAGGCCTGGACCGTAGTAATTTGTTCATGATGCCACAGGTAAGTGAGTAGCTGAGCTGAGACTTAACAGGTCCTTGGAACTCACCTCTAGTATTTTGTTTTGTTTTTTTAATTGTACTTGGCTGTCTGTGAAGCTTGGATGGGTTGCGAGTTTTGATGAAGACACCTATATTGATGAACTTGTATATACTTCACAGTATAGTAAGTTTAAACTAGGAGAAAAGGCACCTGAGAGAGAAATATTTAAAGTAGTAGTAGACTTTCTTTATTTGCAGCTCAGCTGTAATGCTAAAAGTGATTGCAGAGTTTGCTTTCTATTTCTCCTTCCCACAATTAACTCTCTACTTCTAGAACTTTAGGAGAACTTCTGGAGTCAGGAAGACCTAAGTTCAAATCTGGCCTCAGACTAAGTGTCTCGTGTGTGGCCCTATGTGGCATCTGTCTGTCTCAGTTTCCTCCTCTGTAAAATGGGGATAATAATAGCACATACCTCAAGGTTGTTGTGAGGGCCAAATAATATTGTGAAGTGATTTGCAAACCTTTGCAAATTAGTATTGTTATTATTTAGTAGGGAGCAGACTAATTTTAGGTCAAGAAGGGCCTCAGGGTACTGTTTATTTTCTCATTGTATGAGTTTCTCCAGCTCTGTAGGTCTAAAGTTTTCAACTTATCCAGGGGCGATCAACTTAAAAAAGAAACTATCTCACTCTGCCCACACCCTACCCACTACCCAGCCACATGAGACTGCTTTGAAGCAAAAAAGAAAACAATTAGATGATCTATAATACACGTAACTTCTTGACATACTGATATATGTATAAGTTGTCAGCCCATTCTCTTCCTAGTAAGGAATCCTCCTTGGCATGCAAAATCAAGATGAGATGTTTACTTGATGAAGGCACGAACTGTGTTTTGTATATTTATGTCTCCCAGACTAGCTGAAACAGTGTAATGTACTTAGTAGCCACTCTGTAAATATTTGCTAATTGAATGAATATGAAATCAGAAGAAAGTACCTACAAGGTTTAGCTGAATAGTCCCATTGGCTGGCCTGGGCACCTACCAGAGAGAAGAGGGCAGTTTATTAGCTGGTGTGGTTAGCTGGGTGGGCCTAGTACATGTCTAGATCTTGTAGAAACATGGGTTATTAACCTTTTTTTTTTCTTTTTCTTAGAATATTATGGACCTTTTTGGTAGTTTAATGAAGTTAATGGACCCCTTCTCTGAATACTACTTTTAAATAATTGAAAGAAATGCTAAATTTTGCTTAGAGGTTAGAAAAAATTTCCTATCCAAGTTCTTGGACACCTTGAAACCTATCCAGGGAACGCTTGCAAAGATGACCTGTGTTCTAACAGAATCATAGAATTTGAGAGTTGGAAGGGACTTTAGCAGCCCTCCAGCCCAATCCTTATGTAAAAGAATCCCCACTGCGATATACATGAAATTGATTTGAAGGCTTGCAAGGAAGGAGAACCTACCACTTCTAAAAGTGGTAGCCCATTCCACTTTTGGAATTTGATTGTTTAATTGTTAGGGAGCTTATCCTGAAATCAGTTCTAAATGAGCCTTGTTGCAATTTCCAACCATTGTTCATACTTCTGCTCTCTGGGGACACATGGAACAAGTCTAATCCTTCTACCATATGGCAGCCCTTCAGATACTTTAGGAAAACTGTCATGTACCCCTCAAGTCTTCTTTTCTCCAGGCTAAACATACCTAGTTGCTTCAATCTATCCTCATATGACATGGATTTAAGGCAAGAATCTTATCTTATTTCCCTTCTCTGGACACTTTCCAGTTTGTCAATACCCTTCTAGAACCATAGTTCCCAGACTGAACAAACTCCAGATAAGGTTTGATAAAGGCAGAGTGTAATGGGACTATCACCTCCCCACTCCTGGAAGCTGTGACCCTCTGAATGCAAGATAACAATGGCTATTTTGGCTGCTACGCCTCACCGTTGACTCATATAGAGCTTATAGTACATTAAGACCCCCAGATATTTTTCAGAACATCTGTTATCTAGCAATGCCTCCCCATTGTATACTTGTGACATTGATTTCTTATACTGAAGTGCAAGATTTTTCATTTATCCTCATTGAATTCATACTATTAATATTTAGCCTAATATGTTAGCTTGTCAATATCCTTTTGGATTCTGACTGTCATCCGCTACTGTCACTGTTCCTCCTGGCTGTGTGTCATCTATAAATTTTATATGGGTACTGTGTATCCCTTTATCCAAGTAGTTGATAAAAGTGATAAAAGGTATTATTTTTATACCTTAGAACCACTGATTTTCAATCATCAAAGTGTGACATATCAGTACTTTAAAAAAATGGGTATAGCCTATTTCTTTGTTGGAAAATTCAAACAAACTTGCTCTACCCTGAGTAGGGGGTGGGGGGAAGGGTAGATCATGGACAAATTTTGTTAGACTGGCCTTTGAAGTATTATTCATAGCCCACATAGTTGAGTGCACAGTATACATTCAAAAAATACTTGTTTGTTGACTCAGAAGGAATATTCCAGAGGCATGGTTGAACCAGTTGTTTGTATTTCTGAATTTGAGTGTTATATTATATGTACTGTAATTATAAAGAATGATTTCCACAGGCTACAGAGCTATCTCATTGCTTTGTACTCCATAATTTTCATCCCCCAAGTATAATGATGCTGAAGTATCCAGTGCTTGTATTCTATGGATTCTCTTCATGGAAATGCTGGCACTTTTGTGGTGACTACAAGGCATAGTATGTCCAATTTCACTTTAAGACAGGGTATATGACATCAGAATTATTTAAATAATTAAATGATTAATTTAAGTTAAAATAATTTTAAGATATTTAAATGAAATATTAAATAGATTTTAAAATAATTTCACTTTGACAAGATATGACATCATGTTATTTAAATTGTTTAAATAATTATATTAAATACAATAATTAAGTTACTCAAATAATTTAGTTTGTGGTAGGGTTTTTTTACATGACACTCCTTCCCCAATATCTACCGGTCTTCTATGTGACTAAGAAATATAATTAAGCAAAACTGAACAACTACAGGGTCATATTTGACAGTTCTTACAACATTCCTCCTATGTAGTCTTCCACCTCTCCACCAAGAAGAGAGATGCATATTTTATCTTCTGTTCTTGGGGACCAAGGTTAGTTATCACAATTAATCTAAGTTCAGCTGCTTTAAAAGCAGCTAAAACACTAAAAGTGTTGTTTTTGTTTACATTGTTGCATATTTTAATCTGCTTCAGTTCATTTAAGTCTTCCTGTGATTCTCAGAATTACCCATATTTGTTCTCTTTTTGTTTTGTGTAGACCTGTGATTCTACTGGGGTTAGGAGGTCTTGGTGAGAAAACACTTTCTCAAAGCACAGATGAGCTACTCTCCGTAACTGAAGGTGGTCTTAACGAATTGCTAAGGGGAGTTGGAGAGTTAAGTGACTTCCCAAAGTTACATAGTCAGTATGTACCAGAACTGGGACTTGAACCCGAGTTTTCCTGACACTTAAGCTACCCCAATGTCCTCTGTGCCAGACTGCCTGTCTTCATCCTTTTTTCTTACCATAAAATAATATTTCATTTCATTCATATACCATAATTTATTTAGTTATTTCCAAGGTGATGACAACCTCGCATCATATTTTCTGTCCCATTTCCTACAAGTGACCTTTCATGATTCTCCCAATAATTGATGTCCTTGAAATTGCTTTGTATTTATTTTATACATATTTACTTATTTATTTACATGTTTTTTAAGGCAGCTAGGTGGTGCAGACCTGGAATTAGGAAGACCTGTGTTCAGATCCAACTTTAGATACTTACTAGCTGTGTCACCCTTGACAAGTCACTTAATCCCTGTTTGCCTCATCTTCTTCAACTATATAAGGCAGATAATAATGGCACCTACCTCTTGGAGTTGTTGTGAGGATTCAAATAAGATAATACTCATAAAGCATTTAAAATATAGTAGGCTCTATATAAATGCTTATTCTCTCCCCTCTTTCCTTTTCCTCCCCAATAGAATGTAACTACCTTGAGGTCAGGAATTTTCATTTTGGACTTGGTATTCCCAATACCTGGCACATATTAAGTGCTTAATAAATGCTTATTGAGTTGAATTATTGAATTGGATCTTAGGTTGTCCCCTTCCTTGCCAACTCCCTAATAATAAATTAGATGTTTATGGCTGATGATGCTTTTTTCTTTCTAGGTAGCACTGTTAGGTTAGGAGAGAAGACTTTAGAAGACTTCCATGTCATGCAGGTCATGTCTCAGTGCTGAAGCTTCAGTTTGTGCTTTGTTATTGTTGTTCAGTTTTTTCGGTTGTGTCTGACTCTTCATGACCCTATTGGGGTCTTCTTGGCAAAGATACTGGAGTGGTGTGCTATTTCTTTCTCCAGCTCATTTTATAGATGAGCAACTGAGGCAAACAGCTAGTAAGTATTTGAGACCAGATTTGAACTCAGGAAGATGAGCCTTCCTGACTCCAGGCCCAGTGCTCTATCCACTGCACCAGCTAGCTGCCCTCAGTTTTTGAACCCTAGAACAACTTTGATCAGACCTTTTCCACCAACCACTCAATGTCTCCCCATGTTTTATAATGCTAATTTTATCCATAGTGATTCATGGTCATTGGTAATTGTGGCACTATCTAAGGATATTCTGATCCTGATAGAATTATTAGAGAGAAACTGTTCAGAGACAGCACATGATAAAAATATGTCAAAGCCTACTCACTCCATCAACCGTTTGATATTAATCTCAGTTTTTCCATTCTTCACACCCTGTTCAATTACACAACTATGGTAATTTATGAATTTCCTGGAAGGAGTATTTCTGTTTTAGACTCACCAGGGATTGGTGAATGTTTTGTGTAGTGTGGTGGTAGAGATGTAGAGGACAGTTGATTTCTCAAACCTTCTAGGTCAAGTTTTTTATAGAAAGCATAGAAGTCATTGTGTGGATTTTGCCAGATTTGAGTATATCTGTGCCAGCTGGCTGGGGTTCGTTACCTGAAAACTTAAAGCTCGAATAGGAGAAATTTCTCTCACAAATTTAGATTAATGATGACATTCAAAATTTTATTCAGGAAGGATTCATTCCCCAGAGTTAAGACTTTCTTCCTGCATGGTGCCATCAGGGCCACTGTTGCATGCTTGAAAAATGTAGATGTTTACATTAGAACATGTCTATTCACCAGAGATTCCTGATCTCTGGTTTCAGCATGTGTTGTGGACTTTGAGAAATGACAAAGTCGTCATTCTTTTCTGGGGGCCAGTTACCCTACATTGACTGGAGGCAAGTCACCAAGCAGAATTCAAGCCTTTAATCCCTCGTAGCCTCATCTCCCTTTCCTTCTGTGATTTTGTAAGCCAAGCAATGTCTTAAAGCTTAGTCCTGTGCTGCAATTTTCTTAGTGCATTTCACTGGCTCCTTGAAAGGTCTGTATTTTAAACTGAGATACTTTAGGATCCATCTTGTATACTTTCTCTGTCTTTTCCTTGCTTTCCAGGCTCTCTGGAATCACCTCTTTCACCATTAAGTCTGACCATATGCCCTCCATGTGGGTTAAGTTTTTCTTGCCTTAACAGTGATTCTCTAGTATTTAAATAATCCCCTAGAGTTGCCCTTTTCCCCAGTAATTTACACCAAGACTTCCTGTCTCCTTTCTGAGGGTGGCAAAATTCATTCCAGTGTTTTTAAAATAATTTTTATATTTGAGCTTCTTCCAAAATTCTGGGCACTATTTCTGGCCAACGTGAGGGGAGTGCCAAATCCATCTACAATGCTCCTTATCTCTTCCTTTGTTTGTCTGGTCTAAGGCAAAATCATCAGCAGAGATTTAAAAGAACCTATCAAGGCACACTGATATACTGTCGGTGGAGCTGTGAATTGGTTCAACCATTCTGGAAAACGATTTGGAGTTATTCAAGAAAAATCACTAAACTGTTCATACGCTGTGCTCTTTGACCCAGATGCTGGGGATGGATGCCAAGGAAGTCAGCAACAGAAAAGCCACATATATATCAAAATAGTAATAATAGGACTTGTAGTAGCAAAAAAAAAAAAAGGAAAAAAGTGATTATCCACTGACTGGAGAACAGCTAACCAAGTTGCCTAATATGAACGTAATGGAATATTATGCTGGGAGATATGATGAATATGAGGAGTTCAGAGAAACATTGGGTGACTTGTATGAGCTAATTCAGAATTCGGTAAGAAGAATCCAGAGAACAACACATACAAAGACTATAGTAATATAAACAAAAAGAACTTTAAAATACAAGCCAAGAACTCAGAAATTGATATGACAAATCTTGGCCCTGGAGAGAACAGGAAACATCTCCTCCTTTTGGGCAGAGGGGTGGGGGTGGGGGACTGTGGATGCAGAATGTTGCATATATGGTCAGACATGGTCACTGTTTTATTTGGTTTTGCTTAAATGTTTTTTGTTTATGAGATAATTCATTTTGCGGGTGGGGTGGGGTTGATGGAGGGGATAACCTGAAGTGGCTGTTGTTAAAAACAAAATTCATCAATTAATTTATTCACATTTTGAAAAAGTCTCTGACAAGATGCTTACAGAGTTCTTCTAAAAATAGTGGCTTGCTTAAGGTCACAGAGCTGGTGTGTTTCAGAAGGCGAGACTTAAACCTCAGGTCTTCCTGACTTGGAGATCAGCTTTCTATCTACTATGTAATATTGCTTTTCATACATGCCTTACCTCCTCTGATGGATTATAGGCTTCTCGTGGCCAAAAATTGCATTTTATTGATCTTTATATCATTTAGAGCAGACATGTCAAAACAGGGCCTGCTTGTGGCTTACCATACTCCTGAGTATGGCCTGAACCAGATTAAAATGTAATTGGGAAAGATTTAACAAGAGAAATAAAAATACAATGGAACGCAGGTAATATTAAGATAGGGGCAACTAGGTGGCACAGTGGGTAGAGTACCTTGCCTGGAGTCGGGAAGAACTGGGTTTAAATCTGACCTCAGACACTTATTAGCTGTGTGACCCTGGACAAGTCATTCAACCCTATTTGCCTCAGTTTCCTCATCTGTAAAATGAGCTGGAGAAGGAAATGGCAAACCACTCCAGTATCTTTGCCAAGAAAACTCCAAATGGGGTCACGAAGAGTCAGACATGACTGAACAATAAAATATTAAGATGTGGTTTTCTAAGTCAGAATGCACCCACAGGGATCCTTATGTATTGTTTTGTAGTCTCTGTTTCTATATGAGGTAGACAACCCTGATTTAGAGAGTTTTGTACATAGAACATAAATTTTAGAGGGGAAGGGATCATATGGTCCAACCTTGTTTTACAGATGAGAAAACTGAGGCCCTAGGGGTTAAGTGACCCCCTCAACATCACATGGATTAGTAAGTAGCAGAGTCAGGATTAAAATCCATATCTCTGACTCCAACTATAGCAATCTTTCTACAGTACTGGATGGCCACACAATAGGTACTCACTAAATTGCCAGTAAATGAATAAATTTATTTCAGAATTCTTAGCTGTCCCATGGCATATTGTCTTCACTAGGCCTGATTTTGAATTTACCAATTTTGTACTGAAAGGGATGGGGTTCTCTGACTCCTTCAGGCTGGACCTTATGGAATGTCGAACCTTAAGGGTCAAGGGCTGGCTCTTTATTTCTCCAAGATTAGGGCCTCAATGAGCAGCTTATCTAAGGGAGAGGAGGCCCAATGAAAGGGTAGCTCTTGAGAGCCAACTCAGGTCAAACTACTTTGTACCTGGAAGTTAATTTTATAACAATGAAAAATTGCTCATTCCATTGATTTTTTAAATTTTAGCCTGTATTTAGTTGCATAAAAATGTTAAGAGGAGGCAATATATAGCGTGTGAATTGCATAATTTTCACTGTTCTGGCAAAGACCTTGGTTAATAGACCAGTGCGCAATGTGGCTAGTGGATAGAGGGCTGATCACAGTCAGGAAGACCTGGATTCAAATGCTGCCACTCATACATACTGGCTGCATGACCTTGGGTTAATCACTAAACCTCTCAGTGTTCCAGGCAGTCAGGTGTTGTAATGGATAGAGCATTAGGCCTGGAGTCAGGAAGAACCGAGTTCAAATTCAGACTTAGACACTAGTTGTATAACCCTGAACAGGTCACTTAACCTTTGTTTGCTGTAGTTTTCTCAACTGTAAAATGGAAATTTTACTTACCTCCCTGGGCGGTTATGAGGTTCAAATGAGATAGTATTTGTAAAGTGCTTAGCACAGTGGTCACCACATAGTAGGCCCTTAATAAATGCATGTTTCCTTCCTTCCTTCCTTCCTTCCTTCCTTCCTTCCTTCCTTCCTTCCTTCCTTCCTTCCTTCCTTCCTTTATTCCTTCCTTCCTTCCTGGCAGCTCTCCAAGAGTATGAGTTACAGAGAAGGTGCTGGTTTACATTGGTAAAGGAACTCCTTTATTAAGATTTTTCTATACCAATGAAATAACAGACCCTATTCCTATCCCTCCTGTGGCAGCCAGAGAAACTAACTCCATAACTCCCAGTCCCACCTAAGTCCATATCCCTATGCTGTGATATTCTGGTATTTTGACCCTCCTCTTCCTGTGTAATCCATGAGGATCAGAAGGTTTGCCCTGAAAGCTTTATTCTTGTTGACTGTCAGATGTTTGTAGCATTTACCTGGATGGACCCCGGGCAGTTCTAGATGGTCGAATGACTCATTAAATCAACCATGGAACAAGAACCTTCTACTCTGCCCTCCAGTCTCTACTATTTTGATGTTGGTCATGCTGGGCAACTAAGAATTGGCTGTAGGTCTGAATGCTTAATGGCTGCCTTATTCAGATGAGTTCCTTGATGGAAACTTCTTTAGCTCTTCCAGTTTGCCTAACACAGTTCTGGGCACACAGTTAAGTGCTTAATAGCAGTTGATTTGAATTACAAGGTAGAGAGACAGACACCATGAGGAAGTGACAAATTTATCGACACAGAAGTTTCCATCAACAGAACCATTCATGTGCATCCAGACTGGCAAACCCCACACTACCTTAAACTGTATGAAACCCAAATTTATGTTTTACATTTAAGTGATCATATCTATAGACAGCCTGTGTTGGTGAATGGAATACTCTGGATAATAGACACTAATAATAAAGAGCTAATCATTACCTATTCTATTCTGCAATTATTTGTACAGATCAAGGTTTCACACATACCAACTTGCATTTGTAGCACGTGACTTTATGGGCATCTTGTTGAAAGAATAGTCTCAATGTCCATGGCAACCTTGGAGGATATTCATACACTAGAGACATCTGACAGGGCAGGGTCTTTCTTGGCCAGGGCATTCCTATTAAAACAGCTGGAAATGTTTAGCCCTCTGCCTAAAACCACTGAAAGCCACAAGAAACTTGCATTTAGACAGATTTAAAAAATAAGTGGATAATTTTGTTAATGTTAGGGTCTCCTCTATGCTGAGTAAAGGTATGAAAAAAAATACACACACATACATACATTTTCAGAAGAACATTGAGTATTTCTCTTTTATCAAGTGGCAAACTCATGAAGGATAGTATAAATCCTCCTGAGAACACATCACTATATGCTGCTGAAATGTGTTGTGTGTGTGTGTTTTTTAACTACTCCTGAAACTTCTTAAAAAGATTTGAATCTCATCCTTTAAAAGATGAAACTTAAACATGTTTTTCAGCTGCCTTTTTGGAGAGCTGGAATGAGTGAAGTGGATGAAACGAATTCTAATGACTTGTCTGGATCTTACCAATAATCAATATAGGTCAGAATTTCCTAGTGGATTTCTATCCATTGGCAAACCTATGAATTTCTAAAAAAATCCTTATTAATGTTTTCTCACAATGAAGGTCAGATTTTCATTCTTTATAATTCCTGGTATCCCCCAAATGATAGAATGAGAATGGGAGTCTTTTCTTTTTGCTCTTGAAGTACAAATGCAGCATACTGAGAAGCATTCTAAAGCACCTCGTTGCCATGGTGACAGAAGATTTCTACTCCTAGTTTTGAGTTGGCATGCCCTCTTATCATCTGAGCAGTACGTGAATAATTTTGAGGAGATGTTCAGAGGCCTTTCCCCCCAGACATTGCTTTGTAAATGTTATAAAAATGATAGTAGCAAAAGACAGTTTTCCTTTTAGGGAATACTGTTTATAGAAGGTAAGTAGTCTCTTACTTATGAATGAGCCATATCTACAGAAGGCTGCCTTTTTTCTCCCCAACCCCCATCTGTTAAGGGAATCATCAAGGGAACTGTTGTGAAAATAAAAAAAAACAACCTTAAGAATGTTTAGAGAATTTGTGGATTGAGAAGTAGATAAAGAAATGATGCAGGGATAGCAAAGGAGAAGTAACTTCAGGAGTATGTTCCCAGGGAGGCTGACTTGCCTCTTCATCTTCCCCCCTCAAAAAAAAAATCTTCCCGAATACCATCTGAATTTTTCCCTCACTGCCTTAATCCCACCAATTAAAGCTAAATTTGGATGAAAAGACACCCTCTTTCAAACCCTAATAATGATAGCTGACATTTCTATAGTATTTGTGGGCTTTCCTCACAATAGCCCTGCAAGGCTGGCAATATCCTGCAAGGAGATTACTCTAGAACAGGGACCCTTAACCATTTTTGTGTCCTGGACCTTTTTGGCAGTCTGATGAAGCCTGTGGTTTTAAAAGCATAAAAGAAAATAAATAAGATTATGAAGGAAATCAGTTATATTGAAATCGTTATCGAAATTAAAAAAAAAAGGGTCACTGACCCTAGGTTAAGAAGCTGTGCTCTGGAATGGTTGATACCATCAATTATTCACACATTAACATGAAATAGATCAATTAGCTGCTTTCTTTTCTTTTTCTTTTATTTTTGGTGAGGCAGTCAGGGTTAAGGAACTTGCCCAGGGTCACACAGCTTATAAGTGTCAAGTGTCTGAGGCTAAATTTGAACTCAGGTCCTCCTGACTCCAAGGCCAGAGCTTTATCCACTGTGCCACCTAGCTGCCCCCCTGTTGCTTTTCTTCTAATAGGTAGATAATCTGAGATAATGGGAATATTCATTCATTCAACAAATATTTATTCAGTAGTTCCATGTACAGGGCAGTCAGTCAACAAATATTTACTAAGCACCTACTATGTGCTAAGTGCTGGGGGTAAATAGAAAGAAAGGCAAAAGACAATCCAGTTCCTCAAAGACTTCACAGTTGAATGTGTGTGTGTGTGTGTGTGTGTGTGTGTGTGTGTGTATGCAACATACAAATAACTATGTACATACAAGATTTATATATAATAAATTGGAGAAAATAAACAGAGGAAGGTGTTAGCATTAAGGGGAGTCCGGAAAGACTTCTTTCAGGAGAGACCTTAGCTGGGAGGTAGAAGAAGTCAGGGAAGTGTGGAAGGTGGTGGAAATGAAGAGGGACGATGTTCCAGGTGTGGGGCAGCCAGTGAAACCTCTAAGAGTCAAGAAATCAGTGTCCTGTTCAAGGAAGAGGAAGGCCAGCATCACTGGATCAAAGAGTATATGGCAAGGAGGGTTGTGTAAAGGGTAAGAAAACTGGAAAGGTATGAAGGCTCCATGTTATAGGGCTTTATGAGACAAACAGAGGGCATTGTACTAGTAAGCACAGTTTGGTATCTTGATTGAGAGGAAGAGGCAATGAGTACTCTTGTAAAAGGGAATGCTTTGGGGAGGTGGTGGAAGAGCAGGCCTCTGTGGGTTGGTGCTTGTAAGGGAGAGGAATACGGGGCTCATAGGGTTGTAGATTCAAAGTTGAAGGAATTTTAAGACATTGGAGGATTTTGAAAGAAATGCAGAGAGGGTAGCAAAAGAATAAATAACTGTGCCTAAGGGTGACCCCCTGACCAGGAAAAGGAGAATAAACTCCCTCTTGTCATTGCTTCTATATTAACATGGATTTATTACTCCAGGCACTCAGAACATAGGCTGGTGCTTTCTCAGTAGTTATGGTAAATCATGAGTTAAATAGACAGTTGTGGACAAGCCTGGCAACTTAATTCCCATTTATAACATTACTTCCATGGGAAACTTTTTTTCTGAGTACTGAGCTGACTTATGAAACATTTGGAGTACAATTCATTGGTAAATTGTATACTGTGTATATTATAAAAGAAAACTGTGGAAGAATTTCCCCATTTTTAGCCTCCACCCATTTGTGGTTATTTATCTAAAACTAGAAGGGCAACTTTTCTGGGCTGATGCAAACAAAGCCAGACTTGCTATAATGATCAGCCTGGAGAGTCTGGTGAAAAGGACTTTGGTGAGGTTCTCTGGGACCCCTCAGGGTTGAAACATTAAATGAATTGCTAAAAAATGGAAAGTGCTAATCTACCATTACTAAGAAGTCCCAATAAACTATAATGGTAATTTGGCCCTGATTGAAAATGGATAGTGATATCGATAGTGCCTCCCCCCAATACCCTTGTATGAACTTTGTATAGACTTCTATTTGCTTTCCTTCTGATTGAATGTGAACTCCTTCAAGGTAGGAACTCTTGCATTTTTGTCATTATATATCCATTGCCTAGCGTAGTTTCTGGCACATATTAGGCACTCAAATATTTAATATATAGACCAGATTATACTAGTATTTTATTATTAGCATACATTTAAAGGTAACTGTATAAATTGTGAAATGGGATTAGATTACTTATAGGGCAATTTTTTGGGTAACCCAGTTGGTACTTCCTCCATTTTGTTTCCAAAGAAGTCAGAGTTCAGTCTGCTGTACCTTATAACTCTAATTCCCTGTAATTATGATAATTCACTTGGTCTAGTTCATGAAATTAGTTATTCTAAACCTGTTCTCATGGGAAATCCCTCCAACAGGAAAATGACACCATCAAAGAAGAGAGTTCAGTTAGAATTCAGGGAAAAAGTAGATGAAAGTCCATTTTTACTTAATGAGGTATAGTAGAAAGAGCTCAGGACTTAAGATTTGAAGCCCTAGGTTCAAGGGTAGGCTCTACCACTTACTATCTGTGGGGTCTTGGGCAAATTACTTAACTGCTGAATCCCATCTTTTTCACGCACATGGTATGAGAGCTGAAGCTAGGAATATTCATTATAAGTATTTACTGAATGCTTATTCTGTGTATGACATGTGACAAGGGGTTTGAGAGATATAAAAAGTTAACATATGCTATTGAGGAGGTTAGATCCTAGTGCAGGGGTTCTTAATCTGGGATTTGGGAACTTTTTATTTTTTAACATTTAGATAACTTAGATATTTCCTAGATATATGTGTTTATTTTTGCTGGGCAATGGGGTTAAGTGACTTGCCTAGGGCCACACAGCTAGTAAATGTCAAAAATCTGAGGCCAGATTTAACTCAGGTCCTTCTGACTCCAGGGCCAATGCTCTCTCCACTGTACCACCTATCTGACCTTATATGTATTTATTTTCATGTGACTTTGGGCAAGTCCCTTAATCTCTCAGCCTTAGTTTCCTAATCTGTAAAATGGGATGATAATGACACCTGCTTTGAAGGGTTGTTGTGTCAAATGACATAACATGTAAAGGACTTTGCAAGTCTTAACAATGCATTATAAATGGTTATTATTATTTTTATGAATTTAAAAGCATCATTCTGAGAAGTCCACAGACTTCCCTAGGCTGCCAGAGTGGTCCATGACAGAAAGGAATTTAAGAACCTTTATTCTGATTGTGGTGACAAGGCCAATATACATGATTGTGATTGCACAAACATTTATCAAATATAGATTATATGCATGGATCACCCTTCATACTTAGAAACGCCACTCCAAGTTTCCTATATTCATACCATAGGTGCTCAAAGATGAAAAAAAAAGTCATTCTCTATACTTAATGGGCTCATATCAAAATAGAGGGATAAGACAAATAAATATACAAGTAAATATCACACAAAATGTAATATGATAGGAGAGATTCAAACAGTGTTATAAAAGACTGTGTATCAGCGATGTCTCGGGGTGGGTGGGGGTGGTGGAGGAGAGGAGAGGGGACAGTATTACAGACATGGAAGATATATATATATATATATATTTGTATACATATGTATATTACATATATACATATGCATATATATGTTCCACCTTTCTCAATTCTTGTCATCTTAACACTTTGTTTTTCATCTGTCTAATTAACTTGTTCATAATAGTGTGCATTATAGTTCTCTCTCTATAGGATCTTATCCTCATATAAAGTTCTCACTCTATAGTACATAAAGTACCTTATTCCCTTATTAGACTGTAAACTCCATGAGGGCAGCAGGCTATATTTTATCTAAATCTTCTCCTTCCATTCCTCCCCACCCCCAACTTAGCCTCATGCTTCCTACATAGTAGTTAACTCATACATGTTTGTTAAACAAATAAGAAAAGTAAGGGAGAGCCCCTTAGGTCAAAAATCTCCTATCTCAGTGGCTTATTCTATAGCACTTCATTTAAATGGATGTGGACATAATCCAAAGAGAAATCAAGATTTAGATCGTACTTCAACTAGCTTAGGGATGCCCTTGTTTGCAATTTGAATTTGAGACCCCTAGTCTAGAGTAACATTACCCAACCTTTTTCAGTTGTATTTAATAGACCTTCTTTAATGTATTTAATGGATACTGGTATTCATTGACTGAGAAAATACATAATGCCAAAATGAGAGTGTTTGCGGTGTTCCAGCCTCAGATTCCCTCCCTAGACCAGCAAGTCATCAGTAAATATTTGTTAAGTACCTATTCTACTGAAGGCACTGTGGTAAGCACTAGAGTTACAAAGAAAGGTAAAAGACAGTCCCTGCTCTCAAGGGGCTCACAGTTGAAAGGCAGGAAGGGAGACTATGTACAGAGAAGCCATATACATAGGATAAATGGGAACTAATCAACTAAAGGAAGGCATTACAAATAAAGGGGATCAGCAGAAGCTTCCTGTATGAGGTAGGATTTTAGCTTTTAGTTTTTAGATTTTAAGGAGCCAGGGAAGTAAGAGGCTGAACTGAGGAGGGTGAGCATTTTCCAGGCATGGGAGACAGCCAGTGAAAATATCTGAAGTCAGGAGATGGAATGTTTTATTTGAGGAACTGGAAGGAGGCCAGTGTCACTGGATCACAGACTATATTGGGGGTGCAAGGTGTAAATTCATACTAATATAGTGTGGATTTGAAACACAACACCAGGATTCAACTACTCTCTTTGACACTATTTGAGTTTTGGTCAAATTACTTCCTTTCTCTGAGCTCAGTTTCTTCATTTGTAAAATGATGTGGTTGGACATGGGATTTCCCAAGTCTCTTCTAGTTTTGATCCTGTGATTGTCTTTGATGGAATTATACTGATCTGTGTCCTAGGGACTCTCCCTAACTGGACAGGTTGGGCAATATGGTTTTGTGAATGGATATTGTTAGGGAATGAGAATGTTAGTTTAGTCAGTGAATAGGTACTGAGAAGGTGGTTAAGCTCATGGGATTGGACAGCCACCTGGCCGGGTGAAGTAGGGAGTTGAGATGGTAAAATTTAAATGGATATATTGGCATTGTGGCTCTGTTGCAATAGATGAGAATGAAGGCAAGAGTTCCTGATGAAAGATAGACACAGATAGGGGTGGGGACTGGGCATAGGTGTAGGTGGGTCCTAGCCAAGTTTGGGTAGATGGTGGCATGATATTTGACAGATCAAAGTAGGACCAAAGCCTCTAAGAAGATGATGAAGCCAGGATAAAAGCAACAGCTGTAATTTTTGTCAGAGGAGGCCCTAGGTTTCCACCTTGGACACCTCCTTGGTGAAATCAGATTATGGGGGGAGGGGCAACAATGATATGGAGATTAGGAGTTAGTACTCCTACTGTCCAAATGGTCTGCTCTCTGTGCAAGATTTACCACAATTCAATTGGCAGAGTAGGCTTTGGATAAATGCTTGTTGATTGATAAATTACAAAAATGTTGTTCCAACAGAGTCTAAAATTGTCCTTAAAGCCTCACTCAAATCACTCAGACCAACAGCAGGTCCGCTAGCAAATATCCAGCACTTCTCATAGAGACTGTGGTCGTAACTCACCCTCTTTGGAGAGCTTTGGGCTGTTGTCATAAACATTAGTAAGAAATTATCCTGGCGTGATAATTATCAGACGATCAATGTGGCTGGTATTCCCTTACTTGTTTCTCATTAATTCCCAATATTCTGTACTAAGGTGCTCCCTCTCCTTACTCTCAGCATAGATTCTGTATCCCCTCCTCCCAAGTCCTCCAGGATTTCATCTACAAATATCTGATTCCCATGTGTACTCAGGCCCTCCAATGACCACTACCACTACATACACAGTCCAGTCTCTGCTTCTCAGTTCCCCTTCTCGACTGCCATGTTTAGCACTGCCTTGGACTGGCCATGTGACAACTCTCTTCAGAAACTTACAATGGTTCCTAATGGAATGGAATAAAATGCAAACTTCTTAGTCTAACACTGAAACTCCTCCATCATCTGGCTCCAATCTGCCTTTCCAATCTCACTTCACACTGCTCCCTTTCATTTATTTTCTGCCCTGGCCAAACTGGACAGCTATAGCAGGGCACTTAAGAAATGTTTTTGGAATTGAAATGGACAGCTTGGTGCATTCTGGGCACTGATACAAGTTTGCTGTCAAGTATTTCTTTTTAATGTGGTGGCTCAAGGTTTCTTAACTTGGAGTAGGGGAGGTAATCCATTCCAATCTTACAACAATATGGGGCTATATGTATGGTCTTTCATAATTTTCTACCCTTGGAATTTTTTTTTAGGTAATAGGAAGCTCTTTATTTTTTTGGTGTCAATATTTTCCATTTATTTTTATTTTATTTTATTTTATTTTTTAATATAAATTTATTTATTTTTAGTTTTCAACATTCCCTTCCACAAGTTTTTGAGTTCCAAATTTTCACCCCATCTCCCCCCTCCCCTCACCCCAAGATGTCATGCATTCTGAATATCCCTTCCCCTACTCTGTCCTCTCTTCTATCTCTCTCCCCTTCTCTTATCCCCTTTCCCTTCTATTTTCCTGTAGGGCAGGATAGACTTCTGTACCCCATTTCCTATATTTATTTCCCAGTAGCATGTGAAAACATTTTTTTTAAACATATGTTTTAAAAACTTTAGGTTTCAAATTTTCTCTCTTCCTCCCTCCCCACCCACCCTCATTGAAAATGCAAGCAACTCAATATAAATTGTACATGTGCAGTTATGCAAAACACGTCCATAGTAGACATGTTGTGAAAAACTAACTCTATTTCCCTTAATCCTATCCTGCCCTCCCATTTATTCTATTCTTTCTTTTGATCCTGTCTCTCCTCAGAAGTATTTACTTCTGATTAACCCCTTTCCCAATCTGCCCTCCTCTCTATCATCCCCCTGCTCTCTTGTCCCCTTTCCCCCTATTTACCTGTAGGGTAAGACAGATTTCCATACCCAATTGAATGTGTATGTTATTCCCTCCTTAAGCCAAATCCTATGAGAATAAGATTCACTCATTCCCTCTCATCTTCCCCTGTTTCCCCTTCCACTGTAAAAGACTTTTCTGTTTTTTTTTGTGAGATAATTTACCCCATTCTACCTCTCCCTTCCTTCTTCTCCAAGTATGATCCTCCTCTCTCATCCCTTCATTTTATTCTCCAGATATGACCCCTTAATCTTCAACTCACCCTGTGCCCTTTATCTATCTATCTACATATACATACATATAATTTTTTTCCTCCAAGTATCCTGATACTGACAAAGGTCTCATGAGTTATAAATATCATCTTTCCATGAAGGAATGTAAACAGTTCAATCTTAATAAGTCTCTTATGATTTCTCTTTCCTGTTTACGTCTTCATGTTCCACTTGAGTCCTGTATTTGAAAGTCAAATTTTCTATTCAGCTCTGGTCTTTTCATCAGGAATGCTTGAAAGTCCTCTATTTCACTGAATGACCATTTTTCCCCTGAAGGATTATACTCAGTTTTGCTGGGTAGGTGATTCTTGGTTGTAATACTATTTCCTTAGCCCTCCAGAATATTATATTCCATGCCCTGCAGTCCTTTAATGTAGAAGCTGCTAAATCTTGTATTATCCTGATTGTGTTCCCACAGTACTTGAACTGTTTCCTTCTGGCAGCTTGTAATATTTTCTTCTTGACCTGGGAACTCTGGAATTTGGCTATAATATTCCTAGGAGTTTTCCTTTGGGGATCTCTTTCAGGAGATCTGTGGATTCTTTCAATTTCTATTTTGCCCTCTGGTTCTAATATATCAGGGCAGTTTTCCTTGATAATTTCTTAAAGATGATGTCTAGGCTCTTTTTTTGATCATGGCTTTCAGATAGTCCAATAATTTTTAAATTCTCTCTCCTGGATCTATTTTCCAGGTCAGTTGTTTTTCCAATGAGATATTTCACACTGTTTTCTAATTTTTCATTCTTTTGGATTTGTTCTACTGTGTCGTGATTTCTCATAAAGTCACTATCTTCCAATTGCTCTATTCTAATTTTTAAGGAAGTATTTTCTTCAGTAAGCTTTTGGACTTCCTTTTCCATCTGGCCAATTTTGCTTTTTAGGGCATTTTTCTCCTCATTGGCTTTTTGGACCTCTTTTGCCATTTGGGTTAGGCTATTTTTTAAGGTGTTATTTTCTTCAGTATTTTTTTGGGTCTCCTTTAGCATCACTCTCAGTTTTTCCTCTACTTCTCTAACTTGCTTCTCAAAATCGTTTTTGAGCTCTTCCATGGCCTGGGACCAATTCATATTTTTCTTGGAGGCTTTGGATGTAGGGGCTTTGACTTTGTTGTCTTCTTCTGGTTGTATATTTTGGTCTTCTTTTTCACCAAAGTAAGATAATATAGTCTGACTCTTTTTGCCCTGCTTGCTCATGATCCTGGCCAATTACTTGAGTTTTAAACTCTTTGTTAAGGTACGAATCTGCTTCCAATGTGGAGAATGTACTGTCCCAAGCTTCAGGGGTTTGTACAGCTGTTTTCAGAGATACTTGTAGGGACCTGTAAATTTTCAGTTCTTCCAAGGTGGTATGATAAGGGGCAAGGTGTTTACTCCTTTCCTGGCCTGCGACTACAAGTACTCCTTTCTGTCCTGTAACTGTGAGGAGGGGCTTCTCTCCGCAATCACTACAAGCTCCACCAAGCCAGCGCTCCGCCTCACCCCAGCACCGCTGCCCAGAACTGTGGCCCAGATCCAAACATGGGCAAAGGAAAAGATTCCTGCCTCAGCACTGGCAAAGAGATCCCTGCCGTCCCTCTCTGATCAGCCACTGGATTCCCCCTCAGTCTGTGGGCCAGAAGCTCGGGAAGCAGCTGCCCCCCCCACAGGGCCACGCTCTTGGCGAATGGAGCTGAAACCCCGCCTTCCTTTCTCAGGAACCGACAGAGACAGACTTTTCCCACTGACCTTCTAATTTGTCTTTGGCATTGGTGGATTGAGGAATCTGGAAACCTCCACAGCTGCCCGAGATTCAGTCCTCTGAGGCCTGCTCCAGGTTTGCTGCAGCCTGCGCGCCCACGCTGCGTCCTGTGCACACACGCTGCGCTGCACTCCCAGCCCAGCGCGACACACCTTTCTGATCAATCATCCACGTTGTCTTGGGCTGGAAATTTGTTTCACTCTGTCTTTTTGTGGGTTCTGCTGCTTCAGAATTTGTTTAGAGCCTTTTTTTATGAGTATTTGGAGGGGTTTGGAGGAGAGCTCAAGCAAGTCACTGCTTTCACTCCGCCATCTTGGCTCCGCCCCCCTTGGAATTTTCTAAGTCTGACCTAGGAGACAGTACTGTCTCTCTGGGTCAGTGTGGTCTTAGGTGGGTATGACATGCCAATAACTCCCTTTATTGGCACATTTCCATCTGACTTTAAACATATTTCTTTTCCTCTGCTTTCTTTCTATATTGCGAAAGAGCAGATAACTAACCAATCCTGTAATTTGACATTGCTAATCTTCTAGCTACTACTGAATTTTCAGCCAATTTTCAGACATATTAAATTTTTAGGACTTATTAAAAGTCCTTTGCTGTTCTATAGATGAAATAGAGGGATGTAGATTAGATAAGAGTATCATTAGGTGGAATCACAACTGGTTGAATTGTGGGACCTGAAGATCAGTCGTTAGTGGATTACCTTAGGGAGTAGACCTGTGCTATTAAACATGGTTAATAATGATTTAGGTAAATAGTTGTTTACCTGATATGTTTAATCCAATTTGCAGATGATACAAAACTGAGTGGTATAGTCGACTTGTTGGATTTATAGGCTAAGGAAACAAAAATATCTTCATAAGATGAAATTTTGGTCATCTCTAACAATATGAAATTTGATCTAGATAAATATAAAGTGTTACTTCTGATTTAAAAAAAAATCAACTCCACCAGTACAAAACAGGAGAGGTGGGGCTAGATAGAAGTTCTCTTGAAAAAGACTTCAAGGTCAGTGGGAAGCAAGCCCAGTGTGGGTCAACATCATGACATGAGGGCCAAAAGAGTTAGTGCTGCATTAGCTTTAGGCTGCATTAAAAGAGGCATAGTGTCCAGCATAAAGGAAGTGGTAGTTTTGTTGTATTCTGGCTTGGCCATACTATATCTAGATTATTTTTTACAGTTCTGAGCATATTTTAGGTAGGACATTGATAAGCTAGGAATGGTCCAGAGAGGGGCAACCCAGAGGGTGAATAATGATAATTCATGTTCTTATAATGTCTTGAGGGGCTGGCAAATGCTTTCTTCAGAACAATGAATGTGACATAATTAGTATAGGTATTATTGTCCCTGTTTTCCAATGAGGAAACTGAGGTGCTGATTGTTTAAATAACTCATCTGTGCGCATGTGCCTGTAAGTGTCTACATTGCGTTTCAAACACAGATATTTGGACCCCAGGTCTAGCATTCATTCCACTAACTCACGTTTAGGAGCATGGAATCTCTTTCATGTTGGATTACAAGGTCCCTGAGATACCTTCATCTCTGAGATTCTGCATGTTTCTTTCCTTTTGCTACCAAAATTCTATCACTTTTGCTTATTCTCCAGCACTTCCTGTGTCCTTTGCCATGTGTTTTCTACTTCTACTACTTTAATAAATTTCTCTCCCTTGGGTCACCTATGACTTCCTAATTGCCAAAGAAAGTAGCCTTTTTTATACCTCATGTTCCTTCACCTATCAGCAGCTTCTGATGCTCTTTCCTCCCTCCTCCCCCTTTCTGAAACCACCCTTGGTGTTCAGAGTATTGTGCTACTTGTTACCTAAGTTTTGTACTTTGTGACCTATGATTTCATAGCATATGCATATGCATATGCATAGCATATGCATCAAAAAAAATCTGAGACTCTAAATTCTACCCCTGATTAACAAACACCCGGTTATATTATGGGGTCAAAGGATCGTAGATTTAGAGTTGGAAGGCATTTCAGAGATTATCTAGTTCATCTGTCTTATTTTGTAGATGAGGAAACTGAGGCCCAGAGAGATGAAGTCACTTGCCCAAGATTATGCAGGTAGTAAATGGTCTCTCTGGGCAGCTAGGTGGCACAATGGATGGAGCTCTGGGCCTGTCAGGAAGACTCATCTTCCTGAGTTCAAATATGACCTCAAATGCTTACTAGCTGTGTGACCTTGAGCAAGTCACTTAATCCTGGTTGCCTCAGTTTCCTCATCTGTAAAATGAGCTGGAGAAGGAAATGGCGAACCATTCTAGTATCTTTGCCAAGAAAACCCCAAATGGGGTCACAAAGAGTCAGACATGACTGAAAACAGCTGAACAACCCCCCAAAATAGCCACTGTAGCATTTGAATTGAGGCCTTTGGACAGCAAATCTGGTGTTATTTCCACTCTTCTTCTTTTCCTTCTCAGAGAGTTGCTGGGTACTGCTTCTCTGATGATTATTGTTCCTCTTTACTGTAGTGATCACATAATATCCTTTATAATAGCCGGTTTTGTAGTTTCATCTAAGCCTTTTGTTTTCTTATCCCCACTTAAAATTTAGTGTTAAGCCCTGCAGATCAGATGGACAAGTCTGTCAAATTGTTCCCTTTTAGTCTCTGAGGGGCACCATTCTTTGCTAGGAACAGTTGCAATAGTCGCAGAAAACAAATCTATCTCATCAGCACCGTCTTTGTACATAGATGTTCACTTCCCACAAACTCCTTTCTCTTCCATGGTTTTGGCCATTAAAAGGCAGAAGGGATTAAAAAAACCAACCAAACAAAACACTGTCTGTGCCCCCAAGCTTTTCACTTTCCTGCTTCAAACTTCAGTCTCTAGAGACTTTTTCCACAGTTGTTCCAGCTGTATAATTTGTTTCTATCTAAATCAGCAAATGTAAATAGAGACCAGTGAGTTTGATGAGTCTTCCAGTCCTTTGAATCTTGCTCTGTGTGCTAGATAGAATACTAGGGCTAGAAGGAGCTATAGAAATCATCAAATTCAGGTGTTCTGTACACTTTTTTTTTTTGTGTTGTGGACTCATTTGGCAGTTTGGTGAAACCTATGGATTATGATTTTAAATAGAATACATAATATTACAAGGGAAACTAATTATATTGAAATACAGATAACAAAACAGTTTACAAAAAACAAAACACAGACCCTGGGTTAAGGTCTAATACAACCTCCTCATTTTCCAGATGAAGAAAAGGAAACTCAGGGGAATGAAGTGATTTATTCCAGGTCACAGAACTAGTTTGTAGAAGAGCCAGGAACAAAACATAAATCTTCTGACTCCCATTTCATTATTCTTTACACTACACCAAATTACATCCCCAACAAAGTATAGCTTTCCTTGTAGTTTGATGTTCTTGGATGTGTGTTTCCCTTCCAAATACCCATTCCCTGTGAATTTATGTGTATATTGGCAACATCAGGACTTGGGATTCTTTACTTCCTATGCCTCCCAATCATTACTTTCATCAGAATAGCACGTCTTCAGATTCATATGCCGAGTTTCTTCACAGCTTCCTTTATATTTTTTTTATTAAAGAGACATCAATCACTGTGATATACTTTTCTCCCAGGGATGGATTCCTTCTATCTGTTAGGGATTGTGAAGCCCTTCTAATGTACAGGGGATGATAGATTGATACTTTTTATTCATAATGTCCAAAATCACTCTCCTTCAGAAGAGTCTTCTATCTGGGGCATTTATAAATTAATATATCTCCTCCATTCTTACATTACTATTTGCTGATTAAGCTAACCCACTAAGATAGTTTTGTGCATATGATGAAGCATTCTAACTTGGGTGATGAGTTCTGAAAAGGATGTCACTTATTTCTTCCCTTTTTCTTTGGTTTCTTTCTAATTCCAATGCCAATGTGTTGACTCATGTGTCTATTCTGAAGTGGACCAATCCTTATAGTCTGTTGGGTAGAAGGGAATCTACTGTGCACATAAATCTACTTCTTTTTCCTCTGGGATAGCTTATTAGCCACTTACAGTGTTGATGTTTTGAGGGTAAAAAAATAAAAAAAACCCAGAAATTTTACACGACAATTTTGTTGTATATTTGAAAGGAACAGCAAGTTGTACAATGTAGATTTGCAGTTTCACGTGCAATCATCTTTTTTATTGTACTATGTTATGGAAATGCTTGTTTTATTATATAAATTAAGAAACAATGAAATAGAAAAAAATCATACTTAGGTTTAATATAACTTTGTCCCCTTGGCTTGTTGGTTCAGTTCCTGAACAAGAATGAAAGGGTAGGACAAACTTGTAGTACCACTTTCATATCCATACCTCCCTTTGATCATGGTTCTCCTACATTTTCAAGTCTTACTTCATAGATCTCTGTGTCCTAACCCATCTCCTAGTTTGTCTCACTTTTATGGGATCATGGTATCATAGGATTTTAGAAGTGGAAGTGATCTTAGCAGTCATTTAGTCCAACCCTCTCATTTTACAGATGATTGTGGTCCAGCTGTATTTATAGTTCAGCTGTAGTTGTCCTCTTAGTATTACTTTTAAAAGATCTAGTGCTAGAAGGAACCTTAGATATCTTCTAGGTGAACCCTCTCCTACAGATGAAGAAACTGACACCAAAGGAATTTAAGTGATTTGTGGAAAGTCACCCAGGTGGTAAGCTTTATAGTCAGGTATTAAACCCAGGTTTTCTGACTCCAGGGATCATACCTTTTCCACTATCCTATATCCTTTAACTTACTTCAATTGGTTTTTCTAAGATTATGTATGTATGTATGTATGTATAACTATATATACTCATACACATATATGTATATGTCCATACACACATGCATATCTATATCTATATCTATATCTATATCTATATCTATATCTATATCTATATCTATATCTATATCTATATATATCTATATCTATATCTATATCTATATCTATCTACTTCAACTAGTAATATGGACATTTCCAGGTCATCCCTGTTTGTTGACTAGTACTTGGAAATCTCAATGAATCACTAGAATAAGGGTTCTTAACCTGGAGTCCACAGACCCCATATGTTGTCCGTGGATAGATTTCAGGGGGTTCATGAACTTGGACAGGAAAAAATTATATCTTTATTTTCATTAATTTCAAATTGAAATTTAGCATTTACTTTGTTATTCCAAGAAGGGGTCTGTAGTTTTCACTGGACTGCTAAAGGAACCCATAACACAAAAATTTTTAAGATACTTTGTCCTACAGCATGAGGAGATCCAGAACTCCATTTTGAAAGAAAAAAAAGTGACTTCCTGTTGTGACCTCCTGGTACTTATGCCCACACTGAAGTGGGCTGATCTCTTTCTTGAGCACAAAGAATACAGGGGTAGCTTCTCCATAGCAGAATGTCGTTTACGCCCTTCAGATATGGTATGGAATATCTTAGGATCACAGAATCACAGACCTGAGACCTGTCCCGTGGACCTGGAAGGGATGTCAGAGGATGTCTCCTTTGTTCAGTGCCCTCATTTTACAGGTGAAGAAACTAAGGACCCAGGTTGTGTCACTTCAGCTACTTGTCAGAAGATTTGTTCATTAGCTGAATGAGATCCAAAATCTTTTCAAAGCGCATTGAGAACATTCATTAATTGGGAAACCATCCATTCATCTAGGTTTGCCAAGATCTATTCTTGCATTAAGTTAGACCAGCAGAAAGCAAAGGGTCTGGACTGTATGCTATTTCAGACTCTTGAAATAAATGTCTTCAAATGGGTTATGATTCAAGGCAAGCCAGGCAGCTAGGTGATACAGTAGAGAGAGCTCTGGGCTTGGAGTCAGGAAGACCTGAGTTCAAATTCAGCCTTAGAAACTTACTAGCCGTGTGACTCTGGCTAAGTCACTTAAGTTAGTAAGCCCTTACCTCCCAGGATTGTTGTGAGACTCAAATGAGGTAATATTTATAAAGGGTTTAGCCAAGTGTCTGGCATGTAGTAGATGCTTAGTAAGCTTTTCCTTTGTGCCTTCCTTTTCCTTCCTTCCTTCTTCCTTGAAGGCAGGGGCAGTGTCATAATATAACAGGATCACACATAGGTCATGGCTAAGACTAGTTCTTAAACCCTTCCCAGGTTTGTATCTCTGTATCCTCAGCACCTAACACAGCTGCATACGGTAGGTATATAATAAATTTTTTTTTAGGCAATTGGGGTTAAGTGACTTGCCCAAGGTCACACAGCTAGTAAGTGTCATGTGTTTGGTCTGAGGTAAGATTTGAACTCAGGCCCTCCTGACTTCAAGGCCAGTGCTCTATCCACTGCGTCACCTAGTTGCCCCAATACATTTCTTTTGAATTGAATTCATATGCCCCCCAAAAAGGTTGGTATAATGAAATCAATTACTGCTCTGGGAGTTAGAAATATGACTCTACTTCCATTTTTGCCAGTAGTTACCTCCATAAACATGGATTCTTTCTCTTTTTGGGCCTCAGTTCTCTAATCTGTAAAATGAAGGGATTGTCCTCCAAGAACTCTTTGGTCTGACATGCATTGTTGGTGTTTTGGGTTGTTTCTAGGGGCTTGTTATAAGAACTCTCTGAAAATATTCTCTTTTATAAAACTTGGTTGTACGACAGTACATGATATTTCTTCAGTATTCTTTGTATAAGCATTGATGATTAAATTCTTAGTTTAGTTTCAGGAAAAAAAATCTTTCTCAGAATTTGAATATTTTATTTTATCAGGAAATGGATGTAACTCAATATTTCTCTCTCACTTCTGCCTTAGCAGAAAATTTAATCATATGTAGTGGTAATCTATTTATCTCTGGTGCCTGAAGGATTCTGTTTCTGCTCTGTTCCTTCAGATCAACTGTTTTTACTATTTTTATCCTTAAATGTCTTACCTTGAACTGTACTTTTCATTTGCCTTAGCTCTTTACAGATGTAAGTAGGGTGTAAATCTTAAATAAATTAGACATGAACCACATCATATTGACATTCTTCCTACAAATGTAACCAGGTGACATAAATAAATAACTAGAGTAAATAAAATAAAGCTACTTAACTGGCCTAAGGAAACTATGATACATAGCTTATCTCTGTGCAAAATAAACCTCAGAATTTTGGACATTCTGATCAAGACATATTCCTTCATCTCATATTTGTCCAATGGTTAGTCAGTATCTCCATCAGGGTGGGAAGGAGTGCAGGAGATTAAAATGAAAGCATTTAGAAAAGAAAGAAAAACTCTGGAAAACATGGCTTTCTAGCATTTTGTTAAAATACTTTTCCTTTCATATTTAATTGGCTGAAACTACTGTTTTGTAAATAATTTTTTTCATAAATAGATTTGTAGAGGAAAAAGATGTCCTCTGAGCAAAATGTTTTGTGAACCTTAAAGAAACACACATATGTAAGCTCTGAGCTCTAATTTCTGTATTTAAATCTTACTTTCTGACACAAATAGACCAACATCATGTATTGCTGTAGACTCTTATTCTTCTGGAATATAGAAAATAAAGAAGCTACATTAATTCATTTTTGGCTTTTGATTTTCAAATGCATTAAAAATTTTCAGCAAAACTTGCAACATACTAATAAACCAAATATGGAGTTAATTACCAAATAAAATTTTAAAAGTGTATATTTTGATTAAATGCATAGCTTCTTTGAACAAAATAAGGACAGCAACAACACATTTGGTTAGTTATCTTCATCTAAAATTTTCCGTGTGCTTACAAAGTTTATTGTCAAATTGTATTTCAAGATTTGGATACAATCTGCTGTAAATATTGAATGTGCCTGAATTTTTCATTGCTCTATCAACATTGAATTTTTATCATTTATTTATTTTTCAATTGGATGAGTATAAGTGGTATCTGAAGACTATATTTATTTGCATTTCTCTGATTAGAGAATTTGAACAACCTTTGCTGTCATTATTAATGATCTGTATTTCTTTCTTCAGAAATTGTTCATTCCTGCCCTTTGATTACCCTCTGTGTACTGAGTATTATTCTAATAGATATGCAACATTTCTTTATAAATTACTGGTGCCAGACTATTACCAGCTATCTTAACCGCAAATAGTTTTTCCCATCGGTTGTTAAATTTGGAAGAACATTGTGGGAAGCATAGTGAGGCAGCTGTGGTGTGTTGGAAAGAGAACTGGATTGGTTATCAGTAGTTAAAGATGTTTTCCCTAGCTGGGATGATAGCAGTTGTTGTTATTAGTTCTTCGTTTTCCAAGAGGACCATGACATGAGGAAGGTGATGTCATGACTTGCAAGTGAATTGGATTTAAGTGAGGCAGGGCTGTGCAAAGTCACCAGCCTCAATCTCTCCTCTGGAAACATCTGGGTCCAGTGGCAAGATATAGATCAGGATGACTGGAGATGGCCTCCAGGATGATACTAGATTGATCCTAGTGAAGTCACTTATCTGCTTTTCTTTTTTAATTAAATAAATGTATTAGGATGAAAGCTCATCCTCTTCTAGGCTCCTTGAAATAATTTGCAGTTACCGTCTGAGTGGCAGACAGTTCAACAGGGATGATTGGTACTTAATTGTTCTGTGCAGCTCAGAGATTATGAAGATTTGGTAAGTCAACAGCTATTGAAATTTTTTTTTTCAGATCAGTGTTGTTTCCAGGCAATTGTGAGCACCAGTTTCATTTGTGACAATGGTTTAGAGTTCAGTCATGTACAATTAATTGATTGGATTCTCCTGAATGGACATTTGTCACCTGACAGTTTATGAAAGACAGGAACTCTAATGCTCACCATTACTCATATGGATCTATGATTTCTTAACTTTGGGAATTCCATGCAGTGATATAGATATCTATAGATATAGATAGCCAACCAGCCATCCTTGTCCATGTGTGACTTTGTCCACATGCTTCCAAAAGTTAGCTACAAGGTCCTCCTTGTGTTTTGGAGGCTTACTTTTCTTCCTTCTATCATTTGAAGGGTGCCAATGGAGCACTCTGGATGACCACTTGTCTGTCATAACTACTCCTTCCCCCTCCCCATTTTATTTATTTTCTACTAAGAGTTTATTATTAATATTATTTTTGTGGGAAAGTAGATTCCAGTTTTCAGGCTGGGACTCTGAGAACACATCTCCCCAACAGCCTGAGTGATAGAGGTTGGGGCAAAAAGGGAGCAGATAGGGTTGATATCCGTGGATACTAGTAACTTGTTTGTTCTTTAAAGTGGTCTGACAGTTTACACTCTAGGTTATTACCACCCAGATGTTGTGAATGAAGAAATGAAGGGCAATTGTCTCTAAGGGGTCAAGGACTGTGGCCAGTTATTACTCTGTCACCTGTTTATATGTTTGAGTCCCTTGTAAACCAAATGTTTGTAAGTTAGGGACATGCCTGTATTTAGGATAATGCATGTGTTTCACCTGTGATGAGTAGAAGACACAACAGTGTTTCTGTCTGCTCTTCTTTTTGATCTGTTGAGGATTGCTTCTCTCCCTGTCCCCCACCCCCTTCCATTTTGAAAGATTGAAGATAATAAGAACTAGAAGAGCTGTTTGTCATATTTGGTAAGAAATGTAAAAGGGATGTTTGGCCTTGTTTTTAGGTAGCTGTGCTTAAGAGAGTTTTCTTTGCTTGCTCTGCTGGTCCCCTTGAATCTGAGTGTTTTCCACTGTATATTTAGAAGGAACCACAATGTTTCAGAAAACTGAAGGATTCATGGTTGCATAGCAACAGAAGCACCATTTAAGCGAAAGTGGAGCCCAAGCTTTTTTAGAGCTGACTAAATGAAAAAACCCAGACAATCTTTGTGGCCCTGTTAAAACTGCTAAAAGCCCAATGGAGCTGGAGAACCCTGGCATAAACATCATTTTGGAGCCAGAAGAAGGTCTACTGAAAGTCTTTATTTTAGTGGAAGGAGATTTTGGTGGTTCCTTTCAAGGCCCTTTTGTGTTTGACAAAGTCTTATCACTGTTGCCTCAAGAGTTTGCTTTTTAAATTTGGCTAGACTGTAGGAAATCAGAGCTCTGGCTTAGTCCACTGATATTGGTTAATGTTCCTGCTGAGCCCAGACTAGCAACTTTAGCTGGATTAGGGAATATATTGGTCAGTCCTGGGGCTAGGCTGATGATAGGTACTGCATAAGTATTACAGTTTCTGGAATTTCTGTCAGCTATAAGGAACTCTTTGGGAAAATCAATTTCAAAACAGACATAAAAGATTTAATTTCTTTTTTATCAAGGAGAGTTGTTGTTTAGTCGTATTTCACTTGTGTCTGATTCTTTGTGACCCCATTTGAGGTTTTTTTGGCAAAGATACTGGAATGCTTCGCTGTTTCCTTCTTCAATTCATTTTACAGTTGAGGAAACTGAGGCAAACATAGTCAAGTGATTTGCCCAGGGTCACATAGCTAGTAAGTGTCTGAGGCCATATTTGAACTCAGGAAGATGAGTCTTCCAGGAAGAACCAGGAAAAACCTACTCTGGGTTTTTCCTTTACTTAGGTGTTGGGGTACTAGCTTTCTTTTGATCAAAGAAAACTATTCTGCTGACTTGGAGGTAGTGTGTATTAGATATAGAGTAAGAAAACCTCATTTTGAATCCTTGCTCTATGACTTGTCACCTTGGGCAAGTATCTTAGTCTCTGCACTTCAATTTCCTTTTACAGGGTTACTGCAATGACCAGATAAGATAATTATATACAGACTGTTTTGTGCCTGTACATTGTTGTATGAATGCAAGCTCTTATTGTTATTTCTGTTGTGAAATGAGACAGTTGATTCTATTCACAAAATGCCCACTATAGACTGCACAGAATTAAGGAGCAGCTTCATGAATGGTTTCTTTTTGTCTTAAAAGATGGAGATGACGGTACATATTAACACACATTTATGTATATATGTGTGTGTGTGTGTGTGTGTGTGTGTGTGTATACACACACACATACACACACTTTGATAAATAAATCCTTTGAGTCCAAGTAACCTTTTAACAAAATCAACCTTTAGCGCTAGAGATTATCATCAGTGGCTATGATGGTTTAGTAGAAGAATATAGTAGTCTAGAAGGCGGAGCAGGGCCTTGTCCAGGCTGAAGGGGAAGGCTGTGCTGTTAGCCCCTATAGCTTATTCACCTGGGAGGAGAGGAGGTGATTTGTACCTCAGATATGCAGCCTGCATGTTACTGGGTGTACAGTGCCTCTAGCCTTGAGGGAAGGGAGAGTGGGACCGCTCAGAAGTCAACAAGGAAGGACTCTCACTCTTGAAATGTGATTCTGATAGAGAATTGTGTCTTCAGAATCAATTCTCATTAAGAAATTTTACTGTATATATCAAAAGGAGCTATAGTATGTTTTGAATTGTCAGGTTTTTTTTTCTTTTAAACTTCTGAAGAGCAGTATTAAAAATGTTGTTATTAAATCTGATTTTAAGAGTAACAGCGGTATGTATTTGTCTCAACTCCTTTCATACGGAAGAAGTTCAAGTTATTCATATATTTAATTGAAGACACAAAAGATCACTTTATCTTACATGGGACCTGCAACCCAAACCATAGTAGTCATTAAATAGTTCCCAGTAACCCTCCACTTCACTGGATTAAAGTACAAAGAGAAGAGTATAAATTATCCAGGAGATGGATGAGATATCCTTTCTCTTGTTATTTATTAAGTCTGCTTCTGTCGTATCTTTTTAAGTGGACTGTCTATCACAAGGGTTGTAAAAAGAATCCCAGAGTGACCTCGTGTCCCCTTTCTGTAAAGAGGCTATCTACTTCCACAGAGAAAATTAGGCTGCTTAATGATCCACCTTGACCCCTTTACAGAGAGTGGCCATGCAATTACAAATCAGTGATAAATATTTGTTGTTGAATTTAACTCCATAAGGAGAGTTTTCTCATTCTATCATTCTATCATTCTATCATTGATTCCTTCATCAGTCTCTACTATCTTCACCCCCTAAAATCTAGGCTGCAGATTTTATAGTGTAAACTTCTTAAGTCACCCTGCAACTGGATCTCAAATCCTCTTAGACTGCTATTGTCACTGTCCCTAAATCCTTCCCACTAGCCCACTGTTATCATAGTGCTGCAATCTGAGCCTCTGTCATAGCCCTACAACTCTGTCTTCTGTCCTGGAGTTCCCTAACAGTATCATGGTTACTGAAGCCCTGAACAAAGAAAAGGAATTCTAGCCTATGCATTACCACAGTACGGTCAGAATTGTATTTATTGCAATATCAGTGGTAAAACTCTTAAAGTGCATGATGGAGAACAAGATGCCTGTTGCCTGTAGAATTATTTATGGGAAAGGTTGGCATTAGAGTCTATCATAGGGCATCAAGTCATAAGGCATGGGATCAGACCAAGGACAGTCTTCATTCCCACATCCGCTTTCTAGGTCATAGTTGAGTAGTAATAGATTCTGAACCTCCTCTCCCAACCTACATATGTACTAGCAGATTGGATCATCAGGGTTCAGGGATTACAACTCCCCTCAGGATTCTAGGAGCATACCTGAGGGTCTGTGGGGTCTCCTAATGCTATTGGCTTGACCTTCAATAACATTGAAACCAGGAATTAGTATCACACTATCAGTTTAACCAGTTGATAGCTCCTCAGTATCATGGATAGCCAATTAACACCCATGGTCAAGGGATATTACCTAAAAAGATATATCAAGAACCAAAGTACAAAGATATCCTCCCCCAAATATCCAACTAATCCTTAGTTTGATCAGGTTCACTTTTAGGTGTGGCATGGCTCTTGGATGTGCAGGATGATGCCCTTGCCTATAAGGTATGGTGTCTTAGTTGCTAGCTGAGTTCTGTGCTTTGATGGGTCAAGCTTGTCACTCCTCAGGATCAGTTTCTTTCTGGGCTTGCTGCTGAACCTCTAGGAGCTCTTTCAACCTTTTGAGATCTCTCAAAGCCCTGTAAAAAGGAAATAAGACACAAATAGGGGGCAGCCATCTCCCAGAAAGAGCACTGCCTAGGTCATGTACAGTTTTATAGCCCTTTGGACATAGTTCCAAATTGTTCTCCATAATTGTTGGATCGGTTCACAACTCTACCAACAATGTATTAGTGTTAGTTTTTCCATATCCCCTCTAGCATTCACTTTCCTTTTCTGTCATATTTGCCAATCTCATAGGTGTGAGGTGGTACTACAGAGGTATTTTAATTTGCATTTCTCTTATCAATAGTGATTTAGAGCATTTTTTCATATTGACCATAGATAGCTTTGATTTTTTCATCTGAGAACATTATTAAAATAACAAAGACTGATATCAACATAGTTCTTAACACATTCTTCTATTGGGATTTCTCTCTCCAAAGGATACATTTACTTTTACTGTTGGTTTACATTCTTTAGGCCAGAAAGAAAACGTCTGGGACATCTCCTATAATAATATCTTGGTGATTTAAATTTAAAATAATTTTCATTTTTATTTTTTATTATGAACAGAACAAACATCAGCTATTATGGACATTTTGACATACAAATAAGAGAAAGAGAAGTTTGTATTTAAAACTCTGAACTTCCATTGCATAATTTAAAAAAGAAGTATATTTGTTAAATTTAACATGTTAGTCAGAAAACCAACCTACTTGTCTGTTTCCCCTTCTGAACTTCCTTCTGCTCTCTTCTATTTTAGATATTTCATTGATGTTCTTTTCTTTCTTTTTTAAAATTGTTATTCCTACCCACCACTTCTCCCCACCTCCCACAATCCCCTCTTCTGCAAATAGAAGCCCTTTCTTATAACAGATAAATATCATTAAGCAAAACAGGTCCATACAACGTCTGAAAATTTATGTTTCATTCTGCACTCTAGTCCACCACCTTTTTGCCAAGTGGTGGGAAGTGTGTTTTATCAGTCTTATGAAGTCATGATTAGTTATTACATTGATCTAGGTTAAGTCTTTTGGAGTTTTTAGTTTTACATTATTGCAGTTATTGCATGAATTATTCTACTAGCTCTGCCTCTTCATCAGTTCATATAAATCTTCCCAGGTTTCTCTGAATCTGTGCTTCCATCAGTTTTTAAATAGAATTTGTTCAGCCATTTCCCAGTCAATGTACACTCACTTTGTTTCCAGGTTGTTATGATACTTAGCATCCTCTGACATCTTTTCCCATCTTTTGCCACTGTTGCTATAGAAGCAGATGGGGTTCTCATAATTCTGTGAGGGCATTTTGCATGGCCACATTGCAGTGATGATAAACTTCTCTGTTCTTAGATCTGTCATAGGAAAGCAAGGGTCTGTTGCCAGGGCAGTACTATACATATGGCAAAGTAAATACAAAAGAATACAAAGTAATTTCAAGAGGAAATGGGCATTAACAATGAGGAGGGGATTAGGAAAAATGTTGTGTAGGAGATGGTATCTCAGTTGTACTTTGAAGAAAGCTAGGAATTGATTCTATGACATCAAAGAGAGGATGGAGTACATTTCAGACAAGCAGAACAACCTCTGTAAAATCATGGAAGAAAAGGCATAGGGTAATGGCTACTATTCCAGTTAGATTGGAATGGAGAATATGTGGAAGAGAGGGTGTTAATAAGACCTAAAATGTAGGTGGGAGTCAGATTGTAGAAGGTCTTAAATTCCAGACTAAAGTCTTTGTATTTTATACTTTGTATTTATAAGGAGCCATTGTGGAATTTTGAGTGAGGAGTGACTTAGTCAGACCTTTCTTTTTCAGGAAGATCAGTTTGGAGCAGTGTGAAAGATGGGTTGGAGAGGAGAGAGAGAAAGACTGGAAGCAGAAAGACCAGTAAGAAGACTGTTTCAGTAACTAGGCGAAAGTCTATATGAGAGGAAAGAAGGGCACATATAGGAAAGATGTCATGAAGACAGAATTGACAAGACTTGGCAACTGATTGGACGTGGGGCTTAACGAGAATAATAAATCAAAGTTGACTTCAAGGTTGTGAACTTTTAGCCAACAATTTTTATCGAGTTATTCCTTTCTCTAATACTTTTTAAATCTTGGTTTAAATCTTGGATCTGTATCAAACGTTTATTTAGTGTGTAATGGATTCTAATATTATGTTACTGTGATCCCTTTCCTCTTATGTTTTATCTGAAACCCAGATAGACTTTTAAAGATTATTTTGTCATGTATTTTGAAATCTTGCAGGACAATTGCTACTTCCTCAATCCCCCCAGTCTATAGTTTCTCTTGATAGTCCATCCATTTTGCCTTATGACTTTTATCATGCATCTCATTCTACAAAGAAGCTTATTCTTATTTTTATAGGTTTTGTAATGAATTTATAACATAACTGGGAAAGAATTCACATTTTTACTA
Source organism: Phascolarctos cinereus (assembly GCF_003287225.1). Lineage (NCBI taxonomy): Eukaryota > Metazoa > Chordata > Mammalia > Diprotodontia > Phascolarctidae > Phascolarctos > Phascolarctos cinereus. Next base: position 391,649,882 of record NW_027555847.1, on the reverse strand, counting down.
AATTAGTTTTATCTAAGCATCTGCAAGGAATATCCCTTCAGTTGTTCAGTTATTCCTTAATTTCCTATTAAATTTTGAGTTTTCTTTCTATAGATCTTGTGTGTATTGTTAATGTAAAATGTTTGAAATTTTGTATTGTTGCAAATGTTACTTCTCATCAGTTTTTTTCTAATTTTGTCGAGATATAATTAAATGAAGATTATGTTGTAAGTTTATATTATGCTTCATTATCTGACAAAGTAATTTATTACTTCAATTTTTTGTATCTTTTTGATTTTCTAGATCTGTGATCTTGTCTTCTGCAGATAGGGATATTTTAATCTCTAAGCTGCCAAAGCTTATTCATTTCATTTATTTTTTTCATTGTGTATCATTGCAGCCAACATTTCTAAAACCACAGTAAATAGAATTCATGCATGTCATTGAATATCCCTGTCTTATGTTTGTTTTGAATGGGAGTGCCTTTAATTTTATATTGTTAGCTTTTGTTTTCAAACAGATTTCTTAATCATATTAAGGCCAAATCCTTTTATTCTTATACTTTGCATCTATACTTGTGTATGACCACTTTTCTTCTCTGTCACTGCCACTACCCTGGTCTGGATTGTCATTACTTCAAGGTTGCATCGTTGGAATAGCCTGCTTGTTGGTTTCCCTGGCTCAAGCCTCTCCAGGCCATTCAGTGCTCAAATTAATCTTTGTAAAGCGCAGGTCTGACCATTTGACCTCTCTTTCCTCCCCTTCCCCATTTAATAAACTTTGTTGCCTTCAGTATCAAGTGCAGTCAATCTGTTATAATACGACATATGTGTTCCCAACAACACTATGCAAAATTATGGAATAAAAACCACAGATCTTGGGGGGGAAATGAGATAATGGGCATAACACTCAAAAACTTTGTCAGTGATAACATTAAAAAAGATAGGAACCTAATAGAAACGGTAACACAGTTTTATGTGTGTTAAATGGTTAAGAAACACATAAATACCATAATAAAGGGTGGCAGTATCTGAGGCATTGGGCTGCTACTCAGCTTCCATCCTGGTTCCCAGAGACCTGAGCTGTCACAGTATCTAACAAGTTGAGCAGGCCTAAATTTTAGGTGGTGCTCAACCATGGTGGAGGGTGAGGACCAGCCCTCTTGTGCCCACAGAGTGGGCACAAGGGTTTACTGCATCAGAAGATAGACAATAAATAAAGTACTACACCTTGACAAAAACCTGGAGTTTACTTGTGGAAGTGGATGTCAGAAAGGTTGCAGCTTGTGAGTCACTATGAAATACTGTTGTTTTCTCCATTTGAGGTGTTTCTTGAGAAAATTCACACAGAAGCAAACTCAAAATTTGAGTTATGCTCAAAATATTTCCTAATAGATAAATTGTGTTGGAACAAATTCATATTTTCAAAATGTAGAGCCGACTGTGTAAAATCCAGTTTGGCTGCACTTTCATGACCTGGTCCTTTCCTGTCTTTCCAGGCTTCTTACACCTTACTCCCCTCTACGTGCTTTGCAATTCAGTGACAGTGGTTTCCACTCTGTTGCTTGCACAAGACACTCCAACCTGATGTTGGCCTTTTCGTTGGCTGTTCCTCATGCCTAGAATTCTCTTCCTTCTTCAATCTGTCTCCTGCTTTCCATGACTTGCTTTACTTCCCAGTTAAAATCCTACCTTCTGTAAGAAGCCTCTTCTGGGGCAGCTAGGTGGTGCAGTAGATAGAGTACCAGCCTTGGAATCAGGAGGACCTGAGCTCAAATACAGTTTTAGACCAGATACTTGACACTTACTAGCTGTGTGACCCGACCCTGGGCAAGTCATTTAACCCCAATTGCCTCACCAAAAAAACCCCCCAAACCCCAAAAACCCCTTTCCTGGTCCTCTTTAATCTTGGTGTCTTCCCTCCGAGACTCTCCTCAGTTCATCCTATGTATGTTGTAATTGTATATGCATGTTGGATGTTTTCTCCCCTATTAGACTGTGAGCTTCTAGAGAGCAGGGTTCTTTTTCTTTTTCCATTTCTTTCTTTGTATTCTTAGTGCTTAGCACCATGCCTGGCACATAGTAGTTGCTTAATAAATTTGTTGACTTGATTTGACTTTAAAAATGACTTTTAACATAAATGGGTGCCATAGTTTATTAAATACCTTCACTTATCTATCAACATAACTGTATAATTTAAAATATATTTTCATATGATTATATTATATTTTTAACATTAAGCTATTTTTGCATTCTACATATAAATCCTATTTAATCATGGTATATTTTTGTTACTATATTCTTTATAATATTTTAATTATTTTAAATACTAATGATATTGATCCATACTTTTTTTAGTCTTGTTTTTCCAGGTTCGGGTTAGAAAATCACACTTACCTCATCTTTTTCTGTATATAGAAAGTCTATCTAATAGCAAAGGGATTACTTACACTTTGAAGATTTGGAAGAGTTAATTTTTGCATCTGTCTGCTTCTGGTAGCCTTTTCTGGGATACCTATAATTGTTTTAATGACCTCTCTGACTTTTTTTTTTTAGATTGGTGTTTTTATGTTATTTTTTTCTAATGATGCCAAGCCCTTTGCCCCAAAGAATATGGAACTTAAAGGATTATAGATATAGAGCTGGAAAGAACCTCAAAGATCATCTAATTGAACCCCTTTATTTTATGGATGAGAAAATTGAGACCCAATGAGGTTGAATGATTTACCTAATGTAACACAAGTATTAAGTAGACATGAAAAGGAGGGTTTTGGACCAAGGCCCTTTCTAGAATTAAAGATTGAACAATCAGTTGAAAGATGCTGCCTTCAGTATCTGAGGTCAGACAAGTATTAAGTGGCAGAACCAAGATTAGGACTCATATCCTCTTAACTCCAAATCATGTTTTGTTTTGTTTTGTTTTTTTTGGGCGAGGTTATTGGAGTTAAGTGACTTGCCCAGGGTTATATAGCTAGTAAGTGTCAAGTGTCTGAGGCCAAATTTGAACTCAGGTCCTCCTGACTCTGAGGTCAGTGCTCTATCCACTGCACCACCTAGCTGCCCCTCATATGTTCTTTTTGCTATAGCAAATTACTTATCTGATAAAGAGTTGCCTGAAATGCTGTGATTAGATTATTTAATGGCTAATAATTCCTAAAATAGTTAATAATTTTTGGAAACAATTTAAAATCAGAATAGCTAATAAATTGGGTTCATTGCTTTTTGGTGGTGGAGGATGCTAAGAATCATAATGATTTGGAACCAAAGTGAGCTGTATCAGCTGGGAAATGACTGAACAAATTATGGTATATGAGCATAATGGAATAGAATTGTATCATAAAATATTGATGAAAGTACAGATTCAGAGAAATCTGGGGAGATTACATAAATTGATGCAGAGTGAAGTGCTGGTAGGACAATTCATATAATAAATTTATATAATAACTAAAATAATATAAAATTAAACAACTTTGAAAGATTTAAGAACTTTGATCAATGCAATGATTTATCATGACTTCAGAAACCTGATGATTATCTTAGAGTTGGGACTTGTACTGACTGGTTTTCCATCACTGAATCCCTCCCATCACCGCTAGTGGGGTCACTTAATCCTTAGTAGTAGGGTTAGCTCTATCAATTTTGCCCCAAGGTGAGGAAGACAAAAAGGCTCTTCATTTTCTGACTTGGTGGCTCATGATTTGCCTAGCTTGTTGCTGGTTTTTCTTTGCCTTTGTACCTAGTTCCAGTAGCTTAGCCCCTTGCTTTGTTCTTTGTGACCAAGTTATTATTTCTTTCTATCCCAGTTCTAAAAAATGGTCTTTGTTTTAGTCTCTACTTTGAGGCCTTGCCTGCTATTCCAGATTCTATGAAGCTAGATTCCTCTTTTACTTCCCCTAGTCTTCCTGAGTATTGTTGCCAGATCTGATATAGTCTTCCCACTTAAGCCTTTACATAATTGCCTGAAGCCACACTTCTCCGACATGGTGCTTCCCACACATGTTGGAACATCCACCTCTTCAGATTTCCAGAGCTCCATTATGCTGCCTACCTGTTGTCTAACATTGTTTATTGCTTATTGCCACTATCACTTCCTCAACAAAATTTATGCAACAATTCAGCACACATTTATTAAATGCAGTCGGGACGTGCAAGAACTAAGCTAGATGCTGACAGAAATGAAAGTCTCTGCCCTCAAGAAGCCTGCATTCTGCTTAGTGTCCAGGGCATGTAACATATAGATAGATAAATAATACAAAGTATTTTCAAGTAAGAGAAAGCATTATCATTTTGGGTAGGGAGACTCAGGAAAGGGTTCATACAGGAAAAACTAACTACCTCTCTTCCTTCAGAGGGCCTAACCATCCATTGTCTGTCCTGTTCTTTCTTGACCAAGCCCAATTAATTTCCATTGCTTTCAGAAATAATTATTGTTTCCACAATTATGCTAAAACTGAATAGTATGGTATGCAGAGTACAAACACACTACTCAAGAACAGGCTCCTTCAATCAAGCTCTATTGAGGATGTTAGTGAAAAATAGAATCATAGACTAACTAAAACTCCTTTTCCATTTTTCTAAAATATTATTCGGTTAATAATGTGAGTGTGGCAGTGGTAGTTTTGTTTTGTGTGTATTTTGATTGTCTGTTTCAACTTGTTTGGTGCTTATAATTTATTACCTTTTTTATGGATACATCAGCTTTCCCAATGAGGGCAAGGACTGTTTTATATCTCATTGTGTCTTTCACAGTACCTAGTATAAAGTAGCAAAGTAGAAATTTTATTAGTGAAAAGATAAATCCATGAATTTGAGTTCTGGATTCGCTATTTACTTGCTCAGCTTTAAATTAGACACTTGCCAGTTACATTGAATCTTTATGCATGAAGTAAAAAGTGCTTTTAGCTTATGCCTGGTGCTCTAGTCTAGGTCAAAGGTTTTGGAGATTCAGGACAGCTTGGTATCAAAAGCCCTTACAAACTTTTTTTCTATAAGCATTAGCTTTATTTCAAGAGAATGCTAATGGCTTACTTACAATTTATATGTGAAAAACAAAACAAAACAAACCCTTCATTTGTCTTTCCAAGCTTCATATGAGATAGTGTTTATAGACTACTTTGCAAAATTTAATTATTATATAATGTTCAATATTATTACTCTAGAACATTTTTTATTCAACATGTTTTAGTAGTAGAGGTTTCAGTTTTAATGTAAATGTACCAGAATGTAACTCTGAAAATATTTAAATGGAACATAATGAGATTTTTAAAAAAGACAAAGTTGTTGGGGTTTTTTTTCCCCATAGCAGATTGTATCAATCCATAAGTCTCCCGTGTTGTTTTCTTTTCTAGCTTGACGACTGCACACTACAGCTTTCTCACAATGGCACATATTTGGATTTGGAATCAACTTTAGCTGAGCAAAGAGATGAACTGGAAGGCTTCCAGGAGGATGCTGGGTAAGCACGGTTCTCCGTAGATTTGATAAAATATCATGTTATCAGAGAATGTGGATTGCATTTATGAAAACGGATTTCAAATTTAATGCATTGAAATGGTGAAAAGAAACCTCAGAGACCCCAGTTTTATTTGTTTCATCACTCACAATTACTGAAGAGAATAAACATAAAAGATGAGCAACCTCCAAGGCTTAGTTGGGGGTGGTTTTGGGATCAATTTCTCTTTCTGTTGCATGGTAAGGAGTTGTGGTTTGTTGAGGTAATTGACTGTAGGCTATTCTGGAAAGATTTTTTATTTCAATTATGGTTTCAACAAATATGTAGGATTTCTCTTTTTCATTTTTAAAAAGCAGATTTTTACCAATAAATTAACTGACATTTTACATTGAAATTATGTTCTTACTGATTTGTATCTTTTACTACTGTTACTTATTATAATATTATAGTAATAATGATAATACCATCAATAATTAATGCTATTATTTAATAAAGTAATACTAATAATAGCTAACATTTATATAATGCTTATTATATATGCCAGTCTTTATGCTAAGTGCCTTAATTACTATCTCATTTAAACCTTGCAGCAACCCTGGAAGGTAGGTGCTGTTATTATTCTCATTTTACAGATGAGAAAACTGGGGGGTTTAAGTGACTTGCAAAGGTTAATATAACTAGGATGTATCTGAGGCTGAATTTGAATTCAGGTCTTTCTGACTCCAGACCTGGCTCTCTATCCACTGGATCTTGTAGTTCATTCAAAAATATTTTTCTGGGTATTTTTTTTTATGGAAAACTATTCCAGTAGTTTTGTATTTCAACACAGGGGCTGTAGCTTATACTGACACCCTCGCTTCAAATGAACCATCCCTCTGATCCTGAAGTGGATATGCCAGGAGTGACTGTGAAATGTTGCTCCAAACTTTGGATATTGGTTTTTGAGTCTGGCTTCCACGTAGCTTTCCTGGGAAGCTATTTGCCAAGCTGTAACTTGGAGCCTCTGGGGATCTCACGCTTGGGTTTGTTCCGTTGAGAAGAACCTCTCCTACGTGGCATTGTGAGTCTTTAAGCTTCTTCTTGGGCCCATGTTCTAGGTACTGATTTAATCCAATCCATTCCAATTAACATTTATTAAGCACCTGCTAAGCGCCAGTTACTGTGTTGAGCACTGGGGTGCAATAGTCAACAGTCTCTGCCCTCAAGGAGCTTGTAATCTAGTAGAGAGAGACACACACAAAAAGAGGCAGGAAAGTGAGGGACGAGAGGAAGGAAGACCATGGGACAACCAGTGAGGGGGCATCTTGTTCCAAGGAGTTGAGACAAGGCGGAGCAACGAATACAGAGTGGAGTGAGCTGAAAAGTCCAGTTTCTGCCCTCTGTAAAGGAAGGCATTGGGAAGAGTTTGGTACTCTACCCTCCAATCAGAGAGAAGAGGCAGCTGAGGGAGATGGTGTCAGTCAAGGCTTGAGTTACCAGTGTGGTGATGAAATTAGAAGTGATTTAATAGCACTCTGAAAATCTTAAAGAGCTACATAAATGTGGGCCATTATTAAAAAAATCAAACTATCCAATTATCAGTTTTCAAATAAAGAAAACAGTAAAGGTAAAAAATATATAGACTGTTGCAAATATTTTGGCATAAAATTCACTTCTCTGGCAGATAGGATAAAATATGTAGAAAATAGGTGATATTATAATGAAAGGAGGTGAGAGGAAAGACTCTCTATAGCCCATGTCTGTTGTAACTAGCACTTTTGGGGGAGGGATCACTAATGATTCCCTAATAATCAAGCTTAGTGCTCTTTTCTCATTTCCTTTCTCTCCATGGCATTGAGGGTTCCCTCTTCTTTTGTGTCTCAGCTGGGTCTCTGCTGCTTCCTCAGCCAGGGTGTCCTCAATTGCCTGCTCCCCTGAGCACCCATCACACAGCTCTGCTTCAGATTGGTCCCTGAGAGCTGAGGGGACTATCTAGAAACGGGGGCAGGAAACTACCTTGGGGATCTAATTTCTGACTCTGAAATTCTGATTCATATTTGCTTTTCCTACTTCACAGAGCTGCTGTTGAGATCCAATGAAATGACTTTTAAAAATGTACTTTGAACTTTTGGAAGTCCTTCGGATATTAGGATAACTAATAATAATAAAAAGCCATACTAAACTAATCTGATTTCCTTTTGGTAGAGTCACTAGATCAGGGCCATACTAGAGACATATTTTGATTTCAAGTGGCCAGTGTATTGGAAAGAACATTGCGTTTTGAGCTAAAAGACCTGGGTTCATGCCCTGAACTAACCATTTCAGTAAATCATTCAGTCTACAAACATTTATTAAGCACCCACTATGAGCCAGGCACTGTGCCAAGCATTGGAAATACAAAGAAAGGCAAAAGATAGTCTCTTCCATCTAGGAGCTCACAATCTAATGCTTAAACTTAACTTGTCTGAGTTTCTATTTCATCTATATATTAAATAGGAATAATAATCCCATCTCTATCTTTCCTATTCAAGTGGATGGATAATGAATCAGCCTTGGAGTTAGTAGAACTTGGATTTAAGTCCTTTCTCTGACACATACTGGCTTTTGATCCTAGATACATCACACAAGCAACTCTAAGACAATAAATCACAAGACTGTATTAATTGAGTGAGTTTTGTTATTGAGAGTTCCCATAGCATTGAAACCACAAGTCTATTCCCAAATCTTTCTCTTACAGGGTTCTTTGAGGATCTAATTAAATAGTGAATAAGATGTTTTATAATAATAAGTTATTATTTAAATGTTAAATAACATTCCTTTTTAAAAAATAGAAGAATATGAAAAGGATTTGTGATTTCCTACCAGTGTGGGAACTTCCTCTACTGAAGATTAAGGCCTTTCTCTCACTTACTATATAAGTCACTGGTAGTTAGTTGACTGAGGCACAGTGTGTGACTGGACTAGGATCACACAGCTGGTAAGTATTAGGAGTAAGATTCAAACCCAAATTTACCTGACTTTAAGTCAAGTACTATATCCACTATGCCACCCATACTGCCTGTGTATAATTATTATTATTTAAACACTTAGAAAAAGGCCTCTAAGGTGTTGGGTGAGTGCGCCTTATTCAGAAATTTATGACAGTTATGAACAAGGGTTGCATCGATGAGAAGGTCTGGATGGAGCGTACTGTGTGTTATTGTTGCTTATTCTTTCTTCTGGAAGAGGAGGACCAGTGAATTGACAATGAAGAGGACTTGCCAGTGAATTGGATTTAAGGGAGGCAGAGCTGTGCAAAGTCATCAGTGTCACTCTCTCTTCCAGAGTTACTGTAGTCCAGTGGCAAGACAAGAGTCAAGACAACTGGCAATGGTCCAGGATGCAATGGGTAACCTTGGCCTTTCTAAATTAAGGTCTTTCCCAGGTCACAGTTTGTTTGAGGCCACGCCCATTCGATGACTAAGACTGTACATTAGTGGAAGAAGTCCAACCACATGGCACAGTACAGCTAGGTGGTGCCATAGTGTACCACAGTAGAGTTCAAGTCCAGCCTCAGACATTTACTAGCTATGTGACTTTGGGCAGGTGATTTAACCTTTATTTGCCTTAGTTTCCTCCAGTGTAAAAAGGGGAGGATAATAACAGCTATCACTCAGGTTTGTTGTGTGGATTAAATGAGAAAATATTTGTAAAATCCTTAGCACAGTGCTTAGAACATAGTTAATGCTATACAAATGGTGGCTATGATGGTGATGGTGATGATGATGATGTTGCTCCCATATCAGCGAGTTCATAGATTTATTGAAGAGATATTCAAGCATGTGGAATTTTATTTTCTTGAGCACAAGATGGAGAAATGTGTCTGAGATGATGGTATAAAATTGAATCACTATGTGGTTGAACAACCCTACTGAAAAATGTTTGATTAAGGCAACTTTGTCAATGAGGAAACCAAATTGCTTTCCAGAATGGTTGGATCAGCTCACAACCCCACCAACAATGCATTAGTGCTCTAATTTTCCCCCATCTTCTCCAGCATTTATAATTTTCCTATTTTGTCATGTTAGCCAATCTCATAGGTGTGATGTGTACCTTAGAGTTGTTTTGATTTGCATTTCTGTAATCAATAGTGATTTAGAACATTTTTTCATATGACTATAGATAGCTTTAATTTCTTCATCTGAAAACTGCCTATTCATATCCTGTGGTGATTTTCAATTAGGGAATGACTTGTATTCTTATACATGTGACTGACATATTTTAGAAATGAGGCCTTTATCAGAGACACTGGTTGTAAAAATTCCCAGCTTTCTGCTTCCCTTCTAATTTTGGTTGTATTGGCTTTGTGCAAAAACTTTCCAATTTATTGTAATCAAAATTATCCTTTTGTATTTCATAATGTTCTCTGTCTTTTGTTTGATCATAAGTTCTTCCATTCTCTATGAATCTGACAGGTAAACTATTCCTTGCTTTCTCAGTTTGCTGATAGTATCAGCCTTTATATCTAAATTGTGTACAATTCAACATTTCTAAAACAGAACTCAACATATTTTCTCCCAAACGCATTCCTCTTCCAAACTTTCCTTGGACTGTTGAGGGTAAAATCATCCTTTTTGTCACCCAAATTCAAAATCTTGATGTCATCCTCAGTTGCTCACTCTCACTCACCTGACATATTTGCCAAGTATCATTGTTTCTGTCTCAACATCTTTCTCATACATCCCCTCTCCTCTTTCCACCCAGCTGTGACACCAGTTCACCTCACTTATCCAGACAGTCATCAGATCTTGTCTTTTCTGCCATCACATCTCTCCTCTTCATCCTCTATGCTACACTCACACTAGTTCAGCCCCTCATCACCTCTATAATAATAGCCTTTTATTTGTTCTGCCTACTCCAATCTATCTTCCACACAATGAAAGGTCTGTTTGTTTTTTAACAGGGGTTTAATACCTGCCCTGGGACCATTTTATGTAATACCACAGAATGTTTTATCATCACCATTATTATAATTTGTGTTCTCTGTTCCAGGGCTGGATTGTTTGAGTTTCAGATGTCTTGCTGTTTGTGGGAGAGGGAGGAAATCCAGGACCTAGGTTGGAGAGATTAGCCTAGTGGTCTAGAAAAGGAGAGAGGGTACAATGAATATCGAATTTGTGTTCCTGTCATCTTATAGCAAACAGATGGGAAAGGGAGAGGGTTGGCCTATGCATCTTACCATTTCTTTTGATTCACCCTTCCCCAAAAGAATAGATCAGGTTTATCTTCAGGGTGCTTTGGGGTTAGTGTAATTTCTGGGCAAAGTGAAGTTTTCCCTGCTCCCTTCCCTCAGTGTAGCTTGAAATTCTTTTAATAGTCTTGTTACAAAGACTTGCAGGCCTTAGAGATAAAAGGTTTTAAAATACAAATCCTTAGGGGATCTACAGACTTTGATGTGAAATGTTTTATTTAAAGTGTATTTGGTGGTTATCAGATCCTTTCCGGTTTTAATAAAGAGAAGGGGATTATAAAACACCTCTGCTTGGAGTTTGAAGATGGGAGAAGGGGAAAAGGAGAACTGGAGATAAGCTTTACTGATTTCACAATTTTTGACAAGGGCTAGCACTGTTTATCTTCATCTGTGTCTGCAGTGGTAAGATATATTTCATGTCTAGCAATGCATGTACCTTTGTGGAAAATGTGCTTATGGTTCATGATGAAAGGTTTGGTTTTTGTTTGAGAGGCACACTCAGGTAGGGAGGGATTCTTAATTGCGGGTGTGTGAACTTGACTTTTAAAAATATATTTTGATAAATGTATTTGATAAATGTAATTGGTTTTCTTTGTAATCTTTCAAATTTTATTTTATGCATTTCAAAACTTTATTCTGACAATAATCTGTAGGCTTCACCAGACTGGCAGAGAACCCCTGTATAGTAGATTTGGTTGGAGATCTGGACTTGAATCTCTGTAATGATTATTTTATAACCGTGCATTTGAGTCAGTCAGTTAACTCCTCTGAACCTCAGTATCCTTATTTGTAAAATGGGGGTGGGCATTGAAGTAGTTGAATTCTTAGCTTGAAAATCTGTGATGCTATGATCTCTTCTTATCACCATTGATCCCTCTCCTAGAATAGTTAATCCAACAAGCTCCATGTACTGCTTCCTGTTAGTTTGGATTCTCGATTGGCCTGCTGGCTCAGCAGTGGTTGAACCATTGTCCTGTTGGAATATAATCCTGTGAGGGTCACTGCTATTCTCAGCTCTCCACAGGTACAGCTGAATATTTGTGAAAGAAGCTTGGATGAACTCCTTCCTCCAGAGTCAGCTTGAAGGTGGCTGCCTTTATAGAATGCACAGCTATGTACCGCTTTTCACCGCATAATTATTGCCACCACATAATTGTTGCACCCTGTGTTGTTTTTTTTTTTAGTCCAAAAATTGGTTTATAACCTTACATCACCTAATCGTCACATGGTATAATTCTGTTTGTCATGCCACTTAAAAGGTAAATAGAGCAGCAATGTATTCATCAGTGGCCTATGGATATACATTTATCTCTCCTACATTATGAGCTGTAAGCTTAGAATTCTCAGCACATGCACATTATCAGTATATTTCCGAATGTCAACTTGTGTGGTTTGTTTAGAGCGCGCAGTACTACTGGCATTGTCACTCAAACAGAAGCTGCCATGAGTAAGTCGCGTGATATGGTAAGACTTGCATCTTTCCATGCTAGCTACACAGTACAGTTTATCTGCCAGTGATACATTAACATGCAAAGCATTTCTTTCTGATTATGAGTAAATATAAAAACTATTCTGTGGGCTTCAAACTGAAAGTGATTGTGTTCACTGAACAGCATGGAAGCAGAGCTGTGGAAAGACAGTTTTGTTTTTGAGGCAATGGGGATTAAATGGCTTACCCAGGGACACACAGCTATTGTTAAGTGTCTGAAGTCGGATTTGAACTCAGGTCTTCCTGACTATCCACTGCACCACGTAGCTGCCCCCTGGAAAGACAGTTTTCAGTGAGTGAAAAGTTGGTGTGAGACTGGTAGAAACTAAAAGACAAGTAATACCAGCACAATTTTTTAAAAAAAGCTTCACATAATGGTTGCACCCCACTTTTTTGCAAAAACATTTGGCATAAAATCTGTGACAATTGTACAGTGAAACACAGTATTTAGAAGTTTATTCTCATGGGATTTACTCCACCTGGTTAAGGTTAAATCATTGTGTATATAACTACTAGAGTGTAGAGAATTGCCCAGGAATCTCTAGTGGGAGTGACGCCCCCAACTCACTGCCCTCAGCCTGAAGGTTATAGAGTGAGATGGGGCCATCTTGTTCAGCATCCTCACTTCATGTAGGAAGAAACTGAGTTCTTGGTTAAGTGAATTGCCTGAGGTAACAAATGTATGAAGTCCTTGCAATTGATTTCCTTTCCTGCCCTTCTTCTGAATTTCCTTTTTACTCCTGTGGGTGCCATCATCCTTTTAGCCATCCAGGCTCAAAACCTTGATGTCTTTCTTGACTCTTTACTCTTCCTCCTGTCACTAATCAGTCAATAAACATTAATTAAGTGCCCATTATGTACTGGGCACTGTACTATGTGCTGGGGATACAAAGAAAGGTAAAACATAGTCCCTATTCTTAAGGAGAGACCAGGTACCCTCTAGGGCAGCTGGGTAGCACAGTAGATAGTATGCCAGGCCTGGAATAAGGAAGACCTGAGTTCAAATCTGGCCTCAGACATTTATAAGCTGTATGGCCATGGGCAAGTCACTTTGTATGCCCCAGTTTCCTCATCTTTAAAATGAGCTGGAGAAGGAAATGGCAAACCAGTCCACCATCTTTGCTAAGAAGACCCCCCCCCCCCAAAAGGGGTCACAAAGAATCAGACTCGACTGAAAATGACTAACCAACAACAGTTCTCAAGGAACTCACAGATATATGCAAACAACTATGTATAAACAAGCTATCTACAGGATAAATTGGAAATAATCAACAGAGGGAAGGGACTAGAATGAAGGAGGACTGGGAAAGGCTTCCTGTAGAGGGTTTGATTTTAGCTGGGACTTGAAGGAAGCCAGGGAAGTCCAGAGGTAGAGATGAAGAGGAAGAGCATTCCAAGAAGGGGGGAGAGCCAGTAAAAATGCAGATGGAGAGTCTTGTGCAAGGAGGCTTGTGTCACTGGATCTCAGAGTGCGTGAGGAAGTGTATGGTGTAAGAAGACTAGAAAGATGGGGAGGGGCCCGGTTATGAATACGGAGGGTCCATTCAGTTGCCAAATCTTGTTTCTATCTACAGATCAACTCTCTCATAATACTCTTTTGTCTCCATTTGTGCAAGCACCACTCTGGTTCAGGTGATCATCATCTCTCTTCTGTATAGTTGCACTAGTCTTTCAGTGATCCCTTCCCTAAAGCTCTTCCCAACTCCAATCCATTCCCCACAGAGCTGCCAAAGTGATTTTCCTGAAGTGCAGATTGGCCCATGTAACCCTCTTAAACTCCAGTGTCTCCCTATTACCTCTAGCATCAACTATAGACTCCTTTGTTTGGCATTTAAATCTATTCACAATCTGGCTCCTTTTTATCTTTCTCATCCTCTTACACTTTACAGTCTCCAGTTACTCAGCAATTCTGCCATTTTGGCCTGTCTGCTGCTGTGCATGTATAATGCTGGGCCTCTTGTTTTTATGCCATTGCTCTCTCTGCTCTGCATAGCTGGAATGTGCTTTGTCTTCATTGCTCACACTTGGAATATCTCAATTCCTATGGGACTCAATTCAAGAGTCACTTTCTACATGAAGCCTTTCCTGATTCTCCCAGTTGTTAGAGCCCTCACTCTCCAAACTACGTACTATTTATTGTCTAAATAGTATTTATATGCTTTTTTTTTGCCCAGTAGAATGTAAACTCGTTGCAGGTGGGGACTGTTTCATCATACTTGCCTTTGAATCATCAGGGCTGCTCACAATTAATTAATTAATTGATGGTGCTTGTGGATTGAGTGATTCTAATAGCACGGTGACCAGAGTACCACTCATTTCATTTTTCTCTTAATATTTCTGGAATACTCAATATCCCTTAACTAGTAAACTACAAACTCCCTATCCAAGGGCTAGGAGACCCGCTCAGTTATTTTCCCTTTTATTTCCCTTAGGCCCTGGAAATATAAAGGCAAATTGCCTAGGGCTGTCAATGACATTTCTTCATTTCCCTCATTAGATTTGACTGTGTGATATTCTTACTCAGAAATCATCAATGGCTCCCTATGAACATCAGGATAAATATACAGTCTTTACCTTGGAATTTTAAACCCTCCATAGTTCAGCTCCCATATATCTTTCCAGTCTTGTTTCATAGTACTACTCCTCTTTACATACTCTCTGTTCCAGTTAAACTAGCCTTCTAGTTGTGCCCTTCCCATGACATTTTGCCAAAAGGGGTACTGCAAGTGGATTCCTTCTTCACCTTTGTATCTTAAAATCCCTGTTGTTGTTCACTTGTGTCCAACTCATTGTGATGCCACTTGGGGTTTTCGAGTGGTTAGCCATTTCCTTTTCCAGCTCATTTTTCAGATGAAGAAACTGAGGCAAACAGGGTTAAGTGACTTGCCCAGGATCATTTAGCTAGTGAGTGTCTGAGGCCAGATTTGAACTCAGAAAGATGAGTCTTCCTGACTCCAGACCCAGTGCTCTATCCACTGTGCCATCTAGCTGTCCCAATCTCTAGCATCTTTTAACTCACTGCTCAAATGCCAACTCTTATCCTTTCATTCCATCCTTCTTCACCTTATTAATTTCTTCTTCTAGAAATTATTTTACATATACACATTGTATTAACAGTTACCATGTGTTTCCCCTGCACTCAGCAAAGTACCCATGCTGCCTGAACACAGGGACTCTCTTTGTGTATATGTGTTTATAAATGCTTGTCTGCCTGTATCCCTAGAGTCTAGCACAATGCCTTGTTCTTGTGAAATTGAATTGTTATGTTCCCAGAGACAGTTGCCCTGGGGGCCTCTCCCACCACCTCTTTTAGTTATTTGTTGTTCTTAAGGTCAATACTACTCAAGAACTCATTGAGTTAAAGAATAATTTCTCCTTAATTAGAAATAGCCCTCATGAGGCAAATCATATTTACTGGCCTACAACTCCCAACCTATTAAGTTTTTTGTAGAATATTTTTTATGTAACAAAATGACAGCTAACATTTTAAAATACAAAATAACTAAATACAACAGGCCAAATAAAAGTGGTAATATTTTCCATGCAATATTTTATGTGGATTTTGTATAGTGAGGGATTCTGTGTTTCCTTGTTTCTTGTCTTTAACCTAGTTATGACTATAATTCAGAAGGTAAAAATTAACTCACTCATTGTTTTGAATGATCATTCAAGCCACCTCTATTTGACTAATGAAGGGTAGAGGGAAAAGACCTTCAAACGTGAAGGACAAAGTAATTATTTATATTAGTTAAAGTAGAGCAAAATATGTTAATTTATTCCTAGGGTTGCAGAAATTAGCAACATCAGTAAGTGTGGAACAGAAAGATTAGGAAGGAAAAAGCCTGGCTTCTGCTGTTAATGTCCAGTTTTATCAGAGGTTAACTAGCTTTAGATTCAGAGGACCCCGGGTTCTAATCTGCCTCTTCCACTTCAACCTTCTGCAAGGTAGGTATTCTGCAAGTCACTTAATCCACCTCATGCCTCAGTTTCCTCATCTGTAAAATGACGAAGTTGAACTAGATGATTTCTAAGGACCCCTCCAGCAGTTGAAATCCTGTGATCTTCCAGGGCTGTTTCCTTATTTGTAAAATGATAGTGGATAAATGTCAGATATTATTTTCTAAGTTTTCTTCTAGTTTTAAAATTATAGGATTCTAAATTCTATGATTACATGGTGGGACTTAATTTATTATGAAGCATACATATAGCAGGGCATAAAATGTAATCTTATTATATTATAAATTTTGCATTTCTAAAATCAAATGTTAGCTCTAATGAATAATGATTAAGCATCCAACTAACAAAAACTTGCTCCCCTTCTGAAAACTTAAGGCTAGTTTTGGGGGGATGATTTAGACGGACTAATCAAAGTCTCTTTAAAAATGTTGTCCAACTACATTTGAATTCATGTCTATTTTCTCCTCTTGATTTGACTGTAGGAGACTCCCATATTCAGAATATTGATGTCATAATTGGGAACATACTTAAAATATGTGAATATTTGATAGTTTCACTTAAGACTTTAGTTGTCAAGATTTAGATAGGAGGAATCTTTTGGATTTGAGCCTCTTATTTATTTTCAACTATGGAACAACATGAAGGTCAGCTCTGGAAAAGAAAACAAGTGGTCTAAAGGAGGAGCAACTCCATCCTGTTCTGTTGTGAGGGTGGTGAATTTGTGAGTTGAATATTTGTGATATGACCACATGTGAAGTAGGGAAATAGCATCCATTACTGTATAGCAGCCCCTTCCCCAAATCTCACTGGGGTTGTCAAGGTGAATCCTGGGAGGGTGGCTAACTACTCTTCCCCTTATGGTTCAGGGAATACCCTGAGGGATTGGAGTTTTTAGTACTATAAATCAGGAGTTCCCATTCAATATCCTTCCCATTAATTTTCAGACATACAAACAATAAATTCTTAAAAAATGGCATTTCCTGAGATAGTATAGTAAGAAGAATTGGAACAAAGAATGTCCTTGTCCTACAAAGTCTGGTACTCACTTTTCCGTAACCGGGTCTATGGAAAGACTGGATACAAACTTAAATCACTTAAACTGTGATTAGATTGTGATGGAATACATAATTGATTGGGAAATCACTTAAACTGTGATTAGATTGGAATGGAATACACCCTTACAATTAGATCATCCCTATATGTATATGTATACCTATACATATGTGTTTGTGCATATATATAGTGTATGTGTATACACACATGGACAGCTAGGTGGCACAGTGGATAGAGTGCCCAGAGTCAGGAAGACCTGAATTTAAATTTGGCCTCAGACACTTACCAGCTGTGTGACCTTGGGCAAGTCCCTTAACCCTGTTTTCCTCACTTTCCTCATCTGTCGAATGGGCTGGAGAAGGAAATGGCAAAACACTCCAGTATCTTTGCCAAGAAAACCCCAAATGGTGTCACAAAGAGTCAGACACAAGTGAAACCCCTGAACAACAACAACAATAACATGTATACATACATAGGGACATTACAATTGTAAGGGTATGGTTCACCATCATGGTTTCAGTGATTAATTTATGTGTGTATACATATATCTGTTATGTATGTATGTACGTATATTATGAATATATGTATATGTGCACACATATATGTATGTTAAGAAAACAGTTTTAACCTTCGCTCAGGTCTGCCACTAAATATTTATGTTGCCCTGGATTCTTAGGACATCAGTTTCGTTACTTATAAGATGAAGAAGTTGGAGTAGATGATCCATAGGGTCTTTCCTGCGTCTGTAACAGGTCTTAAGACTGATTTTCTCAAGCTGTAATAAAAAGCAGGCTCACCATTTTATAGGTTATACCACAAGGTTCGAGTTTTTTTTTTAAAGGGAAAAAAAGCTATCCCATGAACTATCTTCTTTCTCTTTCTGTCGATCTGAGACAGCTAATAGGCTGGCAACAGGCATTTATTGAGTGCTTGCTATGTGCACAGCACAGTGCTAAACTCTTAACTGCACAGGGCCCTCTAAAGTATAGATTGTAACACTTTGTTATATAGTCTGGTTAATTCTTCCTAGGAACTTTGTTACCAGGTAAATGTTGTTGCCTGTTTCTGGCTTTGTAAGCCCAGGGTTAGGCTTTTCTTTTAGATATGGTTAATGAAGGGAATAATTTCTATAACAAACTGTCTATACAATTATTTTTTTTCTAGAAAAAACAAAAGTTTCAGAATAATGCCATTTACATATTGATTAATTCCTAATTTGTACATTAAACGTTTCATGATACATATGATACACTGGTTACAAGTAAATAAAAAGAAAAAGGAAACACACGGTAAGTTTTCTTGTCAGTAAATTCAACCATTGTAGGAACATAGGCTAAAGATCTGCTGTTTTCCATTTTGTTGCCTACAGAAGTCTCTTTTTCCTTTCTCCAGGTAGAGTGGTGGTTAAAGTGGTGGTTTACTTTGATTTTCTTTTATTCTTTGGGGAAAACTTTTTATTTGTTCTCACTTAGAGGATTGCCTTCAGTAATGATACACAGCTCTTTGCTCAAAGGCATTTTGAGGCCTGCAGAGTTTTTTTGCTCAAAGCCCAGAATACTCTGTCAAATGGCCAGCAGAAACTAACCTTCACTCACAGACATCCCTGTACTCAGTCCCTTTAGATACATTTGTGCAAAATGTCATCACCCTTTTACAACCTGGCCTTTGAAACTTGTAGCCAGAAACTTCTAAAAGTTTCCAACTTCCTTCTCCTATGAATCTTTAGAAATGCTATTAAACAAAATTTAAGTTTGAAAATCATACTGTGATTTCTTTATGGAACAAAATTAATCCAAAAAAAATTAAAATGAATCATTGCCTTAAAATGTTTAGCATGCATCTTCTATTAAGGAAATCTCCAAATATCCCTCACTCCACCAAAATATGTGAGATCCTCATGTCTGTGATATGGCCAACAAATGTGTGTGAAACCATTCCAGTAACCAAAATAACTGGCGTTACTTTGATATTTCTTGGTTTCCACATTTGTTTTTGTTCTTCTGCCAATGTTCCATGATTTTTTGTTTTTTTTTGGCAATATGTCCAAGTGTGACAGATATATCGCAAAGTTTAATTGTTATAGTTTTATGACATAGCAGAATTTCTGATCTTTGCTATGATTGACTGTCATTCTAAGTCTAGTCCAGTGCATCATACAGCTTATTTTCTAGAGTATTCTTAAGTTTGTATTTAGTCATTTGAAAATATATTTGAGATGTAGTGGCTTTATCTAATTTTTAGTGACGTTATTTGTCTGTTAAAGTCTATAGCTGTTAGTCAAGCATATCCACAGCCCATGAGTTCATTTTAGTAACTATTTTAGACCATTTGCATTCATCTTCAACTGATTTTCCTTTCTCGTAAACTTGTGAAAAAATTTTACTCATTCTGTCCTAAATCAGCGTAACAAAACCTTCAGTCTCACCAAACATGCTTTATCCCAATCACAAATTCGACATAGTTTTACTGCCTGGCTATATTCTTAGCTACATTGATTTAGGTGGGTATCAGGCAGCTCTATCTCCTCTTTTGACTTCAATGATAATAAGAACTCACATTTATATATTGCATTTTGGTTTCAGAGTAGCTTCATACAAAGTGTTTCTTTTGGTCTCCACAACAGTCTTATGAATCTGACAGGTAGGATGAGGCTCAGAAAAGTTAATTGGCTTGGTGGCTCCCAGAGTTAGTGAATGGCTCTTGCCACTTTGAGTTTCCACTCAAAGCCAGGTCTTCTAATTCCACACCCAGGGCTTTTCATACCATATACTCCACTGCAGTTGATGCCATTTTATTGACAAAGTTCTCTTGACTTTTGCTGTTATATCACTTCTTTCATAAATTTTAAAGATATAGAATGTAGCTAGTTTTACTAACACATTTTTTGGTTTGCAATCCAATTTGTTGCAGAAATAGAGCCTTATTTTTTTTTTTTTAATTTGGGAGTAATACAACTTTATTTACTCCCCTTACAATTTGTCAGCCCTTTGATAACATAGAATATGAAAGTTGGTGGGGGCCTCAGAGGCCATCCTAGTCTAGCCCATACTTGAACAAGAATCCTCTTTTCAATATCCCTAATAAATTGTCACAACTTTTGTATAAAGACATTTAGTAAAAGATTTTGGATAGTTATAATTGTTAGGGAATTTTTCTTAATAGTAAGACTAACTCTATCTTCTTGTACCTTTCCCCCAATTATTTAGTTCTACTCTTTAGAGCGAAACTGGTCAATCTAAGCCCTGTCGACACAATCTCCTCCAAATACTGAAGACAACTTCAAACTTCACAGAGGGATTCAGTCAAAGGGCTGCACTGAAGGACCTAGAGGGCCATGTGTGGCCTCGAGGCTGCAGGTTCCCCACCCCTGATCAAGCCTATCTCCATCCTGTCATTGTTATTCCTAAAATATGGGGCTCAGAATTGAACCCGGAACTCTAGATGTGGTCTGACAAGGAGAAAATACAGCCAAACTCTTCCCTCTGTCATTCTGGGCACTCACACGCCCTTAATATATGCTAAGATCACATTAGTGTCTTTTTGGCTACTGTGTCATGTTGTTTACTCATTTTTAGCTTGTATTTCACTAAAAACTTCCAAATCTTTAACAGAAGAACTATTGTGTGTTCTGTGTGATCTTTTCTTGTCATCTAGATCATCTTTGAGATGATGAGTGTTAGGGGCCCACAGCTATGTATTATTCCCTGCAAGGGAGACTCACATAGTATGATTGATATCAAATGGCTGCAAATGAGGGATTGTATATGTATATGTATATGGTAGGTTAGATTAATTTTTTTTTAAAAAACGAAGTTTTATTGATGGATTTTGTTGTTATGTAAGGTGTTCCAAAAATCATAGTAGGGGGTTTTAATAATTTAAACCTGCACTAAGACTTTTGGAACACCCTGTATTACTGTCATCTGATATTATAGGATCATAGATTTAGAGCTTGATGGAATTCTCTGCATTTTACATTTGAGGAAACTGAGGCACAGAGAGGTTAAGTGACTTGCCCAGGGTCACATAGGTAGTAAGAGCCCAAGGTGGGATTTGAAACTGTATCTTCTGACCCCAAATCCAATGCTTCCTCCACTCCCCATTTGAGCCCTTTCTTCTAAAGAAAACAAATATTTTAGCAAAAAATCAATTGACACTGTGATTCCTGCATCTGACATTGTGTATAACACTCTACCTTTATGATCTCCTGCCTCTTTGCTGAGAGGTGGGATGAATATTTTACTACAGATTGAAATAGTGAGAGGCAGCTGAGTATAGTAGATAAACCTGGCCTTGGAACCAGTAAGACATGGGTTCATGTCCCATCTTTGACCCATTGGCTATGTAAGCCTGGGCAAAGCATAATCTCTTAGTGCCTTCAGCAACTCTCTAAGACAATAAATTTCAGAGAAGGTGCTGACCTGCTTTGGTAGAGGGATTTTTTTTCTTCTGGGAGTTTCCATCGGGATTAACATAAAATTAGCCAAAGAGTGGTAACCTCAGGTAGAGAGCCTTCTGGTAGAGGTACTATTAGGCTGACTTTGGGGATCATTAATTAATGGGCACATTAAAATAACTGATTGAGATCAGCAAGCGCCCTGAGAAATAATATAGACCAGTGCCTTCACAGCACTGAGAGCACTGAGGCCCATGGGGCTTAGTGACTAGTCTGAGGATCCCATCTTCTTCTTTTATGGCACATGGACCATCTTTCCCCTTCACTGATTTTTATTCTGCATCCTTAGGCAGAAAACAATTAATTATGTTTAGGGGCTTTAAAGAGCATTAACCCTTTGTTCATGAAACAGATGAGGTAATGTCTTATGTCTGTTTTAAATCACTTCATTAGCCTAAAGTGGCAGTAAAGCATTAGATGAGAATATTCAGTATGGTGGGGTCAAGCTTCATTTAAATCATGCAGTGTTTGATACATGATAGGAGATGGCAGAGCTAGTGGGTATGAAGAAATTACATCATATGTCTGTTCTGTGTGAAATGTATTCTATGGTGTATGTTTTAGAAAAGGCTCATAGCACCTTTAAGTATTAGAAGCAGGTTTGGAAGAAGTTAAATGCCTAATAAGCACTACTGGTAAATAGACTAATTATGTGCGGATTTGCATTACTAGTCTGTTAACATGGAGCAGCCAGTGTCTTGTGGGAGGCATCCTTTATAGTTGGGAAAAGATCATCATTGGAGAGTCATGTTAATGGCACAGTGGGTCTGTAATCTTTTTTTTTTTTTGAAGACCTTAGCCAAGTTTCATGCAATACAAAACTAATTTCTCACTTGTACGAAGTGGCAAAGAACAACCAGATTGTTACATGTAGGAAGCTGGCTACCAGCTAGCAGAGAGGGCTTGTTGCAATTAAGGTTGTCAGTTACAGCCTGCAATTGAAAAAAGGCCATGAGGGTTAACTGCCTCCTAATTAAAGCTCCTATTTATTATTATTCCTCTTTTATAGATAAACAAACAGATACTGTAAAAGCAAAGTGATCTGCTCAGTTAGCAAGTGTCAAAGATAGGATATCAATTCATGTCTTCTTGTTTTTACTTCTTACTTGGGCAGCGAGGGCAGCTTGGAATTGGGAGGACTCGTGTTCATGAGTTCAAATCCTTAGACATTTATTAGCTGGCTCACTCTGGGCAGGCCACTTAACCCTGTTTACCTCAGTTTCCTCATTTGTAAAATGAGCTGGAGAAGGAAATGGCAAACCACTCTAGTGTCTTTGCCAAGAAAACCCCAAATGGGGTTACAAAGAGCCAGACACAACTGAAAAACAACAGGCTTCTTACTCTGCTGTAGGCCTTGAGCTGGAAAAGACCTCAGAGGGCATCCAGCCCACTGCCCTCACTTTAGAGATTGGAGAATTAAGGCCTGAATGAAGTTAAATGACTTGCCCAAAGTCACACAACCACTAAGTGGTGGCAGGAATTGCAAAAATCCATCCCAAATGGTAGTGAAGTTCAGGTGTTGCTGTTACAGCTGCAAAAGCATTTTCATTTGTTTTCAGCCTATTAACATGTTCACCTTTTGTCTGAAAGGTTCTTGGTCAATTAGAACAGAAGGAGGTGGTTTTTTTTGGTTCCTGTTTAGAAAGACTGATTTAAATCAATTGTACATTTTTTCAGCCTCATTCTAGGCCTATGATTAGAATGTGGTATAGATCAAGTGCTTACTTAACTTAATAGGTGAGAATTTACTGATAAAATGGGGGATCTTGTTTAATGAGAGAAATGTAGGATTAAAACAAGCCGAGAAGTCTTCTTGCATCACAAGTCTGAATATCTTAGTAGTTTAGTGTTTTCTTCCACCTATTCTGAGATTGTTGTATGTTTACTTAGCTATGTGCATATTGTATCTAATCCCCCTCCCCAATAGATTGTAATCACTTTGAAGGCAGGAAACAGCCTCCCTCTCCCTGCCCCTGCCCTCTCTCTTTCCTTCCTCTCCCCATTTCCCTCCCTTCTTCCTTCCTCCCTCCCTCCCTCCCTTCCTTCCTTCCTCCCCCCTTCCTCCCTCCCTCCCTTCCTTCCTTCCTTCCTTCCTCCCTCCCTCCCTCCCTTCCTTCCTTCCTTCCTTCCTTCCTTCCTTCCTTCCTTCCTTCCTTCCTTCCTTCCTCCCTTCCTCCCACCCTCCCTCTTTCCCTCCCTCTCTCCCTTCCTTCCTTCCTTCACTACATTTCTCTTTCTCTCCCTTTTCCCCATCCCCATTTTCTCACTCTCTTCCCACATTTCCTATTTTTCTCCTCCCCATCTGAAGAGATTTTATCAGGTGAACTGTTTAATGATGGTTAGAACTCGAAAACCTCAGTTTTCATGAAGGATGAACATCTTGGTGTTGTTGGATGGCTGATATTGGACCAAGAGAGCCAGAACCCTGAGCAATATATGTAGAAAGACTGTAACACCAGCCATGAGGGCGTAAGCAACACAGTGTGTACTGAAAAAGTCAAGCATCCCTCACTGTTGTCAAGCAACATTGCAAATTACAGAGATGGGAGCTCTAGCTATAAGAAATCATCCTCACATTTAAGAGAGATCTGTTTTCAAGCAAGCTTAAGCTAAAAACTTGCCCCCAAAAGATAATGTCTCCTCCTGTTAAAAAGAGGTTCCATAATCTCCCTTGACCATTCAGGGTCCAACACGCCTCACTCTCAAGAGACCGTTTCTAATCTAAATCCCTTATGTTGCTGTATAAACCCATTCTTCTTCACTTCTCCCGAATCTGCTTTTAATAAAGGATCCATACTTCACCCTCCCCCCAATACATATTATTAATACATGCAGTACCTCTTGCCTCAGCTATCAAAATGGTCTCCTAATTATCTCTATGCCTCAAGTCTTTCCCTCCTCCAACTCATTCTCCACACAGCTAGCTAACAAAATTATTTTTCTTAAGCACAAATATGACTTCTCTCAGGGCTACTTCTCCAACTCGCACTGGAATTGTTTGGTCAGGTCCCCACAAGGCATCTGACTACAACTTTCAGAGTTCTCTGGTTAGCCCAGAGGGGATAGATTTCTGTCAGTGTAGTTCATCAGCCCCCACTATTAGTGCTTCCCACTGATAGTCAGCCAGTCTTAATTAGCTTTTTACTGGGGGCAGAGATGATGATAACTAAGATAGTATAGCAATAACAGAAGTTACAAAAAGATTCCCCTCGAAAGTATAGGGTGTATTCTTCAACAAATATGTAAAGGATCTATGGGGAGAATGGGTACAAATTTAAAATACAAATATAGTAAGGAAGAAAACACATATGACAAAGTATGTAATTCTCAGTTCCTGGTTACTTTGAGCTCCCCCCCCCCCCGCCCCATCCACTACCCCTCTTTTGTCTCCTTCATAGAGTCCTAATGAAATTTCCTTTAGTCATAGCTCTCTTCTAACTCTGAAGGTCGTTGCCTTTGTAGAGTCAATAGCAGGGGTCATGCATACTCCCTGAAATAGCCTTTCACAAGTGACTATCGCTTCTGGATGGATCTGTTATCTTTTGGTTCAGTCTCTCTCTGATCCCAGCTGGAACTACTCTCTGCTACTGAACAAATAGATAGATAGACTTTCTCCTCTCAGAGGTTTGGCTCTGACTCTTGAACCTCCCAACTGGAAATCTTCCACCACTATAGAGGTTCACTGCTTGGCCACCCTTTGAACTGCCTTGATGTTTTTACACCTAGCCCGAGAGGTGTGATTTTCTCAACCAGGCATAAGATGTTTCCTGTATAACATCGTCTATTTATCATCATTACCTAATGACCAAAACTTTATCATCATTTCAGATTGACTAAGGACTTAATCACTCCTAGTTTATATTTTTGATTGATTGATTCAATGGAAGATTATGAACCTTCAGTGATTGCATTAATTAATTGGATTACATTAAATTCTGGTGGCTCCCTATTGCCTCTAGGATAAAGTCTAAACTCCTCTGGCTTTTAAAGGCCTTTACAACTTGGTCCCAACCTGTCTTTCCAGATGCAATATACATTATTTCCTTTCTTATACTCAATGGTACAGCCATAGTGGCTGTCTCTGCTCTTCATACATGGCACTCCATCTTCTTTCTCTCTGCCTTTGTACTAGCAGTCCTTCATGTCTGGAATGTACTGCTGCCACATAAAACTTTTTCCTTCCTTCAAGATGCAGTTTAGGTACCACCTTCTACACCAGAGTTTCTTAACTTGGGGGGTCCATGGACCCCCTATGGGTCTGCAGATGAATTTTGGGGAGTCTGTAAACTTGGACAGAAAAAAAAATTACATTTTATTTTCATTACTCTCTAGCTAAAATTGAAAATTTCCTTCAATTATTTAAAAATATTATTCTGATAAGAGTCTCTGGACACATAAAAGGATCAGAACTTCTATCTACTTGAAGCCTTTCCTAATGCTCCCAGCCACTAGTGTCCTCCCTCACTACGTTGTATTTTATTCTGTATATTATTATTTATGTACACATTCTCTCCTCTGCTAGAATGTAAGCTTCTTGAAGGCAAGGGTTTTTTCATTTTTGTCTTTGTATCCCTAGAACTTAACACAGGGCATGGCACAGAGTAATTATTTACTAATAAATGCTTGCTGATTGATTGAGTTCTCAGGAGACATTCAGAATAGCTAGAGTTTTTTTTTTTAAGGAATATGCCTAATCATCTCTTTTAAGTTAAGTAATCTAGCTGAATTATGCTTTCCTTTTAAGTCCCATTTTGTAATATGTAATAGTAAAGTAAATTTAAGTTTTTCTTTTCTGTCTTTCTCATTTTTTGTTTCTTTCACCTTCCCTTCAAAGAAGCTCAGGTCTATAATAATAACATTTGAGTAACTATAGTGTTTTACTTGGTTAAATTTCCTGGCACCATTGACCTCCCTGCCAAAGGGCTTTATGCACCAAAATTACTTCTTCCTCTTCCTCCTCTTTTTCTTTCTTTTCCTCAACTCA
The DNA here is from genome assembly GCF_003287225.1 of Phascolarctos cinereus. Lineage (NCBI taxonomy): Eukaryota > Metazoa > Chordata > Mammalia > Diprotodontia > Phascolarctidae > Phascolarctos > Phascolarctos cinereus. The sequence goes on along the minus strand of NW_027555847.1, from coordinate 391,623,304 downwards.
TTGTCTCCTTATTTTCAGTTTCCACATTCAAGCCTTCATTTATGGAGATCAAAAGAGAGAAATGTATGTAAAATGATTTAAAACTAGTGACATATATATGTATGTATATAGAAATAATAAATATATATATATATACATATATATAAATGTTACTTTTATCTCTTATCCCTCAGATTTTAGGTTAATCAAATTAATTATAACCAATGATTATTATAATATATAATAAATTATAATTAAAATATATTAACAATGAATAATTAATCATGTATACACAATCTATTATTTTTATTCTGCCTATGGTAAATGGGAGCTTATAAATTAAAGGAATTCGTAGAAAATGTGGGAGAGGCTTTCGTGGGACAAAGGAAGTAACTTCTGTGTTATGTAAGAAGCAAAGTAAGACATTAAGGCTAACCATCGGTTCCGTTCTCTCTCCCCTTCTGTAGTACCATACTCACCTCCTGGTGCTCCCTCCCTTCACCCTTACACACTCAGAAACAGTGTTCCTTTTAAGTTGCATCTGTTTGTGGTAGCCCGTGACCAATTAAGTCCATCAGCTTAATGCCTCCAGTCACACAGTTTCATATTACACAGTACTTTTTTTCAGGAATGTATTCCTCACATAAGTTGGGGCTCCACTGTACATTTCATTTGAAGTATGGGTGAGGAACTTTCTATTGAAGGCCACAAACCATAGGAAAAAAGTAATAAAGGGCCACATGCATGAGTGAAAAACAACTTAATTTAGCTATTTTTTTCCTTCCTAGAAAAACATTAAAAAAAATGTTTAACCCACCTGCTTTTAAAATCAAGAACAGAGAACCGAAAACTTTATTCAATAAATGTCAGATACTAAAAAAAAATACCTCAGCTCCTCTTAATGGCCAATAAATAATAATTAATAATAGTTAACATTTATATAGCATTTAATATGTGCCAAGTACTGTGCAATATACTTTACAATTATTATTTTATTTGATCCTCACAACAACCCTGGGAAGTAGGTGCTTTATTATCCCCATTTTACAGATGAAGAAACTGAGACAAACAGAAGTTTAAGTGACTTGACCAGGGTCCCACAACTAGTAAGTGTCTGAGGCTCAATTTGAACTCAAGTCTTCCTGACTCCGGCCCTGCTGCTTTATCCACTGTGTCACCTAGCTGCCCATAAAGGGAGAGAGGGGTGGGGAGGGTAAGAAGAGGGAAAAGGAATGTGAGAGAAGTCAGAAAAGGAGAGAATTAGGAAATAGATACATACCGAATTTGAGAGAAAACGTTCATATGTATAGCACCTGGAGGTACTTTTCAATTTGCATGTGGGTTGAGCTGGAGAAACTACCATAAGTTTAAACTCCACTGTGGCTACACATTGACTTAAAAAACTGTAGTTCACAAACTCCCAAGGATATGTTTTCTATTATCAGTCCGCCAGAGGATACAGTTAATTCAAAGTAAAATCATTTAATGGAATCATACAGTCAAGGTAAGTAGCAATAGAACATTTTCTTCATAAACCTAGGGCGTATTTAACCACAAATCACGTGTCACCAGTGGGAAGAGTAGACCCATAGAAGGAATGCTTGAGTGTACCTTTGTGGAGAGGTATCTCCTGTGTCAAAGGCAGCAGAACCACTTAGGTCTTCTGGTGATGTTACATTTCTCTCATTGGACTTGCTCTTCTTTTCTTTCCTGTATGCAGTCTTTATGAGGTACCTTCATCCCTTCTGGGCACATGGCATGTAAGCCCCACCCAGGTGCTGCTCATTCCCTGTCTCGTTTGCTTTATGGAGTTTTATTGGTCCGTGTAGATTCATTGGACACTAGGATATGAAGCTTCTGTCCTCTTCTAAGTGGCTTCAGCTCTAGTCCTCAGCTTAGGTATTCCATCTTACCCTTAAGAGTGAAGGTAGGGGCTTCTTCTGTCTGCCTTTTGTCACTTTTTGAAAAGCAGGGATATCATACACGTAAAGCTTTAGAATGGCAAAACAAAACCAAATCCATAAAAATCCTTTTTGTCTTCTTTTAGGTGAGTCTGTCTGTCCTCATTACCCTGCTGATATTAGGCATTTCCTCTCCAAAAGGAGATTCTTAGTTCTAGTTGTCATGCTATAGAACACAGCCTGGGCCACCAGCTGGACTTTAAGTGCCTGTGGACTTTAAGTCTGTATTTATCATCAGCTTCTTAATCATTAAGTAGAATGTCTCTGTCTTATTTGACTTAGAGTTATAAGGCCTCTGTGATTCCTTGCTTAATGTCTGATTGTCAGACTGTACCCTTCCAGCATCAATTTAGAGTCTGCCTTTCCAAAAGATCATTAAGGATTATCTGGACCTGAGGTCCCCTGGTTTTTCTCGATCTTTAGATCCTTTTGCTTTTCCATGCAAATGAATAGAAGAGACAAAGGGAGAGGTCTAAGAGGTAGAACTGCTGGGAGGTACAGCCCTTCCATCCTTTATTTTAGTTTTCTGCTTTTAATGTGTATATGTCTCATGCCTCAAACCTTTTCAGGCTTTGAGCATGCCCTCCATACAAAAGTAGAAAACCTATAGAAAGCTAGCAAAAAAGGGGGCAGGATATAGAGACAGGGAGAAATATTCATATTAGTTTCTGAGCTAATTGTAATAGCTTTTAAAAATTTGAATTTTAAGGCTTTGGAATAAGTTAAAATTGTTCTTCAATATAGTGGTTAGCTACTGTTCAAAATTTTCACCTGCCTTTTTTCCTCTTCAGTCTTTAAATGTTCTGCTTTGAAAATAATAACCACAGCAGGACGCGATCCCAAGGGGGAAATTATTCTTTTGGCTACATCTATGGTGGCCAGAGCAATATCATCTGCTTGGGGTAGATGAAGTCAAGCCAAGTATCAGATATAACCTTCATGGCAAAATTCTCATGCCCCTGAGTAAAAATATTGTTTTACTTTTCTAAGAGACAAAATTTATACGTTTTAAAATAAAATTTTGAAAAGGTTTTCAGTGGCATCCTTTTCATCATTGGATGATGGGCTTTTTAGAAATAAAAATTATGCTGAACTCCATATATTCTTTAATGACAAAATGTATGGCATGTGCTCTGTGATTTATATTTTGTTATTTGGTCACAAAAAGACTTTCTGTGCCATTTCTTATAAAAATGTTCCCTTGGGAAAGGGGGACTAGAACTGGTATACATGATTTTCCAGCAAATACTGTTTGGCTAAACTCATTCCATCTAAGACCATAAAAATTATTATAGGATATGGCTGTCTATGCTGAGAAATCTGAGTGTCTTGAAAGGTTCCTTTAACAATGCAATCACATACTCGGCACATGTGCTTTGCATTAAATTTTCCCTGAATTTAGTGTCTGTTTTAGATAGTCGTCCTGTAATGGCACAGTTGTGTCATGCATTGGCATCATGTATAGGCAGTGCAGGCTGATGCTACTGATTCAGGAAGATAATTTGAGTCAGAAACCAACCAAATTTCCCCTGACAGTAGTGGTGCAGTGTGATAGAAATAGAATCTGATTCTCTCAAGGGAGGTTCAGGTCAAGCTAAGCTGATATCTGGATGAACCACTTTTGTTACCTGATACATTGCACTCCCTCCACACTGCAAATGGGACTCCCAGAGAGAAGTAGATATTGAGCCTAAAAACCCCCCACAATAATAACAGTGAGAGAAGAATACAGTTCTTAAAATACATTATAATGAAATTTTGATGAAACTCTGTTTTAAAAAGGAGCTAACTTTTTTTTAAACATTGATTAGATCACCTGACTCTCAACTGGTTTGATGTTTTAAGGGTGTACTATAGCAAGCAAAAAGAAGTGAACAGTTTGGCAAATTCACATTTTTTTTCCCCTAGCAGTGCATCAGCATGTTTACACTCTCTCTCTCTGTCTCTGTCTGTCTATCTGTCTGTCTGTCTCTGTCTCTCTCTCTCTCTCTCTCTCTCTCACACACACACACACACATGCTTTTTTAAAAAATAATAAGCTTTACTGAGGCATTTTTTATCACCATTATTCCTGGGTCTCATCACTTAATGATGAGTTATTTATCTATGGTAATTCACAAGATCAAGAAAAACACAAAGTGGCCCATCCTCTATCTTACATAGCCTTCTTCAGCTTTCATAGTGTCAGTAGCCAAATGGTAGAAAAAGAAGCTGAGGGTGCTAAGACTCGCATCATTTTTTGAACCATTTATCAATAACCAAGTGCTCTAAATGAGAAAGGTAGTATAACATAATGCATGGAGGGTACAGCTTTTAGTTAGAAAAACCAGGGTTCAAATCTTATCTCTGCCTCTGTGTATGACTTTGGACAAGCAGTTTAACTTCTCTGAACCTCAGACGATGTTGGACTAAATGGCCTTTAAGATTTCTGCTAATTTGAAAGGTATCATCTTTTTCCAATGACCAATGAATGGACTTAATTCTGTAGAAGTGCAGTCCTATTAATCTCAACATTTTAGAAATGAAGCCAGAAAATTAAAAAGAATTTGAAATGAAATGAAAGGATGGCTCACAGGTCTCCTTGAAGAGATGAGTAAGATTTTATTGTATAGTCAAAGGTGAGAAGAAACATTCATGCGATGCTCATATTGTAGTACTCACAATAAGAACCTACTAAAATGCCGCCATGAAAACAACTGAAGTTTCTGCATGAAATCTGTTGCAGACAGTGAGGAGGTAAAGTTTTATTAAGAACTCGATTGTTGTTCAGTCGCTTTCAGTCGTGTATGACTTTGTGATCCCATCTGGGGTTTTCTTGGCGAAGGTAACTAAAGTGGTTTGCTGTTTCCTTCTCTAGCTCATTTTACGGATGAGAAAACTGAGGCAAACAAGGTTAAGTGACTTGCTCAGAATCAAAGAGCCAGTAAGTATCTGAGGGTTTGAACTCATGAAAATGAGTTCCTTCTAGGCCTGGTGCTCTATCCACTGTGCCACCTAGCTGCCCAAGATGTTGATAAGATGCTGTAAATTAAATAAGCGTATACTTTAATGTTCAGTGAGAAAAGAGGGCATAGAAGATAGTGAAACGTGTTGGGAAATGTGCTGAGAAGAGAAATGAGAGAGGCCAAGGGTTTGTGGAACACACATGCCTACATGGCATATATTTAGATTCTGTATGTTTATATGGAATACACATGCCTATATAACTTGACTACTTTTTTTGAGAATAGACATAGAAGGTACTTGACATGACAAGCCCTAAATAATGCCACAGTAATGGAAATTGATTATACTTTAATAACTGGTAACTGACATGAGAGTCATTTCCAAATTAGCTCATCTCTGTACCACCATGGCATTACTTTGTTAGAGCACAAATTAAAATCAGTTTCAAATTAGGAGAAAGAATAAAATCAAGAAGAAGATTTGGAGAGGCTGCATAGAAGAGTACTTAGAGGACTGGTCTCAGTTGGGATGATCTGGGTTCAAGTGATAACCCTGACACGAACTGGCTGTTTGACCTTGGGTAAGTCACAAGTCCTCAGTGCCCTAGGCAGCTTTCTCAAGGTATAAGTTGCAGAGTAGGAGCTGCTTGGAGGAAGTTTTTCATTGGGAGTTCCCAAGTACAACAACAACAACAACAACCCAAAAGACATGATATGCAATTGAGGTAGCTCCAGTCTAATCTTAATTTAAACTCTTAACACAGAAATGTGAGGGAAAGAATGGAGGAATTGACATTGGCAAATATTATAACCATTTCCTAAGGAAATTTAGTCAAAGTGACAATGACCACAAGGACCTGGAAGAGCCTAGAAACAGCATGGGCCTGCAGATATTTGATTTTCTCGACAAGTGAAAAGATATGGAAACGTAACATATGTTCCTCCTTCTATTCAATCCTAGGTCCATTTCACTGTGCATTTTCAGTCTCTGACCAAGACAGAGTAGGCACTGAGTGACCAGATCTATGGGATGTCCAGCCAACTGCCTATTATACCCTGGACAATAAGCATTCTTTGTTATTTCCCACGTATAGAATTAGGTGAAATTCTTGAGAGGTTATACATCTCATTTAGGAGATGACAATTTTCTAGGACACAGTGTAACACTGTGTTTAGAGAACAACACTGGTTTAGAGTATAGATTCATTCGTAAAATTTCATGGAAGATAGTAGACGTGGACAGTCTTACCTTATAAAACAGTAAGAAGTAGTTCAAAGAAAAACGAATTAATAGTAAACTTGACAAGAGACCCAACTAAGCCAGTGGATACATCCCCAGAATACTTGGGGATGACTCTGAAAGGAGAACAGAGAATGGAACAAAAATGGCAGAGATCTGTGGAGATTTCTATAATAAGTTCTTTTTAATCATCACATAGGATGGAACCACCACATTTGAACTCCAGCATCACAGTTTGGGATGTACTACATAATGAAGTTTAAATAACATTGAACGTGGGAAAAGTGGCGCAACTATACATTTTTACAGAACAGGTCTGCGCTAACAGTGACACAATTTTGAGAACATGTAGGGATCAGTTCTCAAGGTACTTAGGAGTGAAGTGGCAAAGGTAACAGAGGCATGGGGAAAAAATCTCAGAACTTATTACAAAAAAGAAACTGAGAGAATATCAATAATTATTAATCTTTATGCCCACATTTCCATCTATATAAAATTATTACGAGAAGATAATGCCATTGGTTCAGGACATCTTTGATGAAGGTATGAGAAGGCATCAGCAAAACTTTTGCAAATGATATTCTATACATATTTTTTTTATAATGACACAATTCAATGAAAGGATAGAGAATACAAGATCTTACTTTTTCATTGCCTCCTTACCCTGAAAATATATTGGGATAGTAGAGCAAAATACCACCCTAAAGGATTTCTGTCAATAAGGGGCCTCTTGTGCATATGTAAAAGTTATATACAATTCATTGAAAGATAGAAGAGAAAAAACACCTCTTGGATTTTTGGGGGAGGAAAGTCTAAACCTGTGATTTCATTGTAATGGAGAGTTTTCAGTCTGAAAATTCTCTCCACCTATGGATGTTAGCCACTCCTCCGTAATATGTACTTTTTGGAAACAATGAGAGGTTAAATGTATTGCCCAGGGTCATATGGGAAATGTATGTCAGAAACAAGACTTGAACTAGACTTGACCAGTCTAGGACTGGTCCTCGAGCTAGATTCCCTATCCTGCCTCATGTTATTTATATCAGATGAAGTGAAAGTGCAAGACATATGCTCACCCAAAATGCTTGCCACTGTCATGAGGGAAGTCTAGCACAGAGTCTAAATCATGAAAGATGATGGGCTCCTCTAGGCATTCTTGTGTGTGCTGATTACACTGTGTCCTAGAAAATTGTCATCTCCTAAATGAGATGTATAACCTCTCAAGAATTTCACCTAATTCTATACGTGGGAAATAACAAAGAATGCTTATTGTCCAGGGTATAATAGGCAGTTGGCTGGACATCCCATAGATCTGGTCACTCAGTGCCTACTCTGTCTTGGTCAGAGACTGAAAATGCACAGTGAAATGGACCTAGGATTGAATAGAAGGAGGAACGCATATTACGTTGCTTTCGGAAATTGTATGATGTTTTTAATGACTCCAGGCTTCTCCTTGAAAGAAAAGCTGATTGAAATTAATTAATTAATTATTTTCCCAATGATTCCATCTGGCTACAAGTCATCGTGTATAATAGTCTTGGGAGCATTAAAGTTGCCAGTCCTCCAAAGGGCAGTAGGAAGGCCCATAGTTGGGATGAGTAGACCGAGATATATTACTAATGAAGAATTACGTGGGAGAAATGGTTCAAAGCAGATCATGAGAGAAATGGATGATGAGAAAAGAAGATGGAGCAGTTATAAAGTGAGAGCAAAGGATAGCCATATACTTTGTTGTCACATAGAGGTCACCTGGGTGGCGCAATGAATAGAGCACCAGGCCTGAAATTAGGAAGACTTATCTTTTTGAGTTCAAATCTGGCCTCAGACATTTGCTAGCTGTGTGACCCTGGGCAAGTCACTTAACCCTGTTTGCCTTAGTTTCTTCATCTGTAAAATGAGTTGGAGAAGGAAATGGCAAACCACTCCGGTATCTTTGCCAAGAAAACCCTAAATAGGATCCCATGAAGAGTTGGACACAACTGAAATGATTGAATGACAACAACAACAACACACACACACACACAGACTTATTATTGCAAATGAATTCCTTCAGGCTGTCCATTGGACACAAAGGGGCTATACTTAATTATCCTAAATTTTAGCCTCATGACAGAGGGGAAAGAGTGAGGAACTTGGAGTATAAGACTATGGACGATTTGTTTAATCTCTCTGAGCCTCAGTTTCCTCATCTCAAAGATTGGGATATTCCTTTTACTCCTTCCTCACTGGGTTATTATAAAATTTAAATATGATTAATGTGTGTTAAAGTGCTTTGCAAACTAGAAAGTTCAGTTATGATTATCACCATCATTATCATGATAGCAGCTAATCTGATTCTCATCAGCTTCTTCACCTCAGCATTACTTCTTTTAAAATAAGTTTATTGGTGCCTTTCGCTTTTACAATTTGGTGATTTCCCTCTCTTTCCCAACTGCTATCTCGGAATCAAATCCTTGCTCATAACACAGAGAAACAGTTAAGCAAAAAAGACCCACTGACAGCAACCACGTCTGCAGAATTGCTTGGTACAGGCAGCATTCAGGAATTTTGTCCTTATGTGGCCCAGAAATAGTCACAGGATTTATTTGAAATGTAAGTATCTTTTTGGGGGGTTGAGGGAAGCTTTTAGCTGAGAGCCCATCATCTCCAAATGGGATAATGTCTTCAAATTCCCCAGTGTGGTTACAACTTTAGCAGTGCCATTTAAAAAAAAATTTATGAAGTCCATTAAACTTGCTTGTAATCGTTAATTTAGCTTTATTGTTGTGATGGTGATAATGGTGATTGTTTATGTCTACTTTGGAAAAGAGAAAGGAGAGTATAAAAACATTTTGTGACTTTTGGAACCTAACCTTCTAAGCCAGTGTGACCTAGCCAAGGGTAGAATTCCCCAGATCCTAGTCCTTTGCCTGAGCCCACATTGCCTTTTGGTAACAAATCCCTGATGATGAGTAGTGTAAGCTAGTGGAAGTTATGGTTCACTGTGTGCTCGTTAGCTCAAAACTGCTGAAATGAACATTGCCATTGTGAGCCTGGTTTTTCTATTTTGTTTTTGCAAAAACCTTTGCCTGATTAAGAGCAGAATATGACTCCTTGATAACAACAGGTAAATGTCAATCCTAAGTGAACCAAGAGTTTCTAGGGATCATGGTTCTTTGTTGAGCTCTCAATGTGTTAATGGATACAATTTGGAGAAGCAGTTCATTTAGAGCTCCTTTCCAGTGTGAGTTTCTGTCCTTTGCCCGTAAACAGTAATTTTCTAAAGCTCTACACTCAAATTAGCTTGAGTTCCCTCTTTTTCTCCCCTCTCCTTTTCTTTCTTTTCCTTTTGCTGTCTTCTTCCCTTGCCCTCTCCCACCTTCCTCTCCTTCATAACTCCCTGTATTTCTTCTATACCCCTTTCTTTCCCTCTGTTTCTATATCTTTCCTTCTCTTCCCTGTCTGTCTGTCCCTCTGTATCTCCATCTATGTTTCATTACTGTTTCTATTTCTCTCTATCTCTCTGTCTATGTCTTTGTATCTGTCTGTGTCTGTGTCTGTCTCTCTCTGTCCCTCTTAGTTTTGGGGAAATGGTGACCTAGCAAAATAAAGAATATACATTTGAGACACTGTATGATGCCTTTATTTTTTAAGTTGTTTTATGGATTTTCCAAGATGTGTCAGAAGGCACACACTATTAGGATAGCTTGGTTAGTGGGCAGGGTCAAAGTATGATGCACTCTCTGGTTTACTGAATTTTCTAGTTCACTCATTTATGTAACAAAACTACAAGGCTCCAGTGATAGGGAGCAAGGCCCTGTGTTTTACCTGCCTCTTTCATGTTAGGTACTAGTTGCATTCTCAGTTATTTATTTTCAGAAATAGAGGGACTTTATCAACTACAAATCTTCATTCTAGTAGCCAGTCTATTAACTTCACCATCAACACACTTTGAAAGAAGCCCTATGAAAGTATAAAATGAGAGTTGTGTCTGATGACTTTAGCAAAGTTGGAAAAAGAAAAAAATCTATTCTCTAAACTGCCTAAAGGTAAAAAGTAGAAAGTTCAAGGAGTCTATAAAATGGGTTGTTAAAAAAAAAAGCTTGATTAGAAACATGAGAAAGCATTTATTAGAGTAATCAGTTTTAAAGAGGTAGTGATAATAATATACACCTGAACTTTATTTTGGATCATTTATCTATCAGAATAAAAGGAGTTCCTAACCTGGGGTCCATGAACTTATTATTTTAGAATATATTGATAACTATTTCAATATCATTAATTTCCTTTGTAATCCCCCATGTATTTTATTTTGTGCACTTAAAAACATTCTGAGAAGTGGCTAATCAGTTTTGCCAGACTAATATGGTAATATGGTTTTGCCACAGGTTTAAGAAACTCTGATTTAGAATCCAAATCTATATTTTCCATTAAGCTCCAAACTGGAATTTCTTCTTTTTAAAAACAAATCTAAGCAAGATTTATTAAATTATATTTTTATTTAAAATTATTTAGCACTTAAAAAATGAGAATTTCCATATACTAAGAAGGAGAAAAGAAAAAAATGATTATATATTACCTATTACCTTCAGGATCAAATATAAAATGCTCTGTTCAGCATTTAAAGCTCTTCACAATCTTGCCCTTTCTTTTCTTTCCAGCTCCTTACATTTTATTTCCTTCTACGTATTTTATGATCCAGCAACACCTGACTTCTTGTTCCTCATACACCACACTCCAGCTCCTGACCCTGTGCCTTTTCAATGGCTATCTTTGATTACCTGGAAAGCTCTCCTTCCTTACTTCTACCTTTTGGCTTCTCTGGTCTCTTTCAATATTGTGTGACCTTGGGCAAGTCACTTAACCTCTGCTTGCCTCAGTTTCCTCATTTGTAAAATGGTGTTAATAATAGTGCCTACCTCTAAGGGTTGTTGGGAAGATCAAATGAGATGATAAATGGAAAGTGCTTAGAACAGTGCCTGGTGCACAGTGAGCATGATGTCAATATTATCAATGATGATGATGATGATGATGATGATGATGAAGATGATGTGGCTGTGGCTTCTTGATACATCAGCTCTCTGGCTGCTCGCAGTATTTTTCTTTGACCTGAAAGCTCTGGATTTTGGCTATAATATTCCAAGGAATTTTCTTTTTTCTTTTTTTTCAGGAAGTGACTATAGATTCTTTGTTCTTTCATTTTGTCCCTTGGTTGTAATAGGTCTGAAAAGTTTTCATTTATGATTTTTAAAAATATGATATCCAGATGTCTTTGTGGTCATGGCTTTTAGGCAGTCCAGTGAGTCTTAGATCAGCTCTTCATGACTTGTTTTCCAGGTCAGTTTTTATAGGAGAAAACTTACATTTTCTTCTGAGTTTTTCATCTTTTGATTTTGTTCTGATATTTCTTGTGGTCTTGTGATTTCTGCTTTATCCATTCTAATTTTTAGGAGATGTGGTACTCAGGTAAGATTTTGCTATTTATTCTATTTATTGCCATTTATTCTCCTTATAAGTTTTTTCCCATCTAGAGCTCTCATTTCACTTCCAGTTTTTTTTTAGCACTCTCATTTCATTTATAATATCATTTAAGAGCTTCATTTCTTAAAGAAATGTTGTGGCAAAGCTTTATTCTTGTTTGAGACTTTGCTTGTAGATGGTGTGGAGTTTTTATTTTCTTCTCAGTTTGTGGTGATGTCCCTAGATCCGTAGTACTTTTTTTTTTTTTGTGATCATTGATGTCTTCTTCTCTTTACTCATTTTTTCAGCCCTACTTCCTTGTTGGGCCTTTATGTCAGGGCTCGGCTCTGTGTACTTCTAGAATGATTGGTGTGGCCTTGTTTAGTTGTGATCTGTTACCTGGAGTCCTGTCACTGCTTCCTCAGAGTACCGAGCTCTTTGTTTTCAAGGACCTCAAGGTCAAAGGCCAGCAGGCTGCAAACTTTAAATGCTCTAAGGGAAGGGTATTGAATATGGCTGATTATTGTCCTCCCAGTCTAAGCTTTGAATCCCCCTGGCTCTTGTCAGGGGTCAGAGTGACATAGTTGTAGGCCCCAGCTTTCTCTACCTCCCCCTAGTCCACAGGCATGTCTTGCTATTCCCAGGCACGTGGCTGGCAATTCTAGGTTTCTCTGGATAGCCCCTGATACACACACAGAACGCTTCCATATCACGTATCCACAGAACAGGTTTTTCTAGCTTGATCCATTTCCTAGTGCCTTCAGGCTTCTGAAATATGCTTTCTGTAGTTTCTCCTGGAGTTTCTTGTACATTACTTGGTTAGGAACCTCCCCTTTTAAGTGTGCGGGGGAGGTAGTTGTAAAAGACTTGGGGGTGTTCTCTTAATCATTCCACCATCTTAACTGGAAGTCAGAACTATAGTTTCTATAGCAGGTATGAACAACCATTTTTTTTCCTTTTCTTGTGAACCACTGATACACAGGGGAAAATAATTTAAGCAACTCAAATAATTGAATAAATGCATGATTAAATGATTTAGGTGTTCCCTTCAGTGACATGGGTGGCAAACAATCTATGGCTGCTCATCCTATATGACTCTTGATGATAACTCCCTCCCCTAGATTGACCAAAATGAGACCACCCAACATGGTGGAGACCTTCATTTATTTCTCTTGATATTATGAGGATACCAGTGAAGCGCTCAGGCTTTCAATTTGCAATAATTTGCCCTTTATATATATATATATATGTATGTGTGTATATATATGTATGTGTGTATATATATGTATATATATGTATATATGTGTATATATGGCAAGATATACATATATACATACATGTATACATGCATGTATATATGTGTGTATATATATGTGTGTGTATATATGTAAATTATACTGCTCTACTCTTCGTATTATACAATTCTTTGCCAATATCTATTACTCCTGCTTGTTTTCAGAGTTCTTCATTGGTTACATGTTGCAGTCTATTCATAGCCATCATACACCTCTTTATTGCTATTTGTGTGAGATTCATGTTCAAATTTTTGGCATCTGTTGTGCTCCATGTCTTATAGCCATAAAGCAACATGAGCAGAATGTTGGAAAATATTCTAGAGCTTGTAGTCATTGAAGGACATTTGTTGTTTCCTGAAGGCAATCCAGCCTGTTTAATTCTGGGCCCCGCTCATTATGCATTTATATTATCTGTCCTAGATAGGCATACTGATGGACAGGTTCTGTATATTCTCCATCCAAATGCATATTATAGTCTGGCAATAGACGCTTTTCATACAGTTGGTCTTTTCTGAGTAGATTGTCAAGACAAACTGTTTTGAATGGTTATATGTCTTTTCTAGAAAGTTCTATAATGTTCTAGGTTTTGAGGAAGCCATCAGAGTGTCATTGAGATCATAGTGTCATTTAAGAACAGGAACATGTAGAGAATATCACCATCACAAGAAATCTCCCTTCAAGTTGGACTCTGTGATGCATTTCCTCCATCATGGTGAACAGTTTAGGGGGCTATATCTGAATCTATATCTATATCTATCTCCCTATTTAATGACTTACCTACTGTTTATGATCAGAGGGTCATTGTACAGGGTTATTTCTTTTGTTACAGCTTTCAAGGAATCTTAAAATAGGAAGATGAAGAATATAAGAAAGAGGAGGAGGGGAATAAGAAGTAAAATTTGAAGATGAAAAATTTTTATTTGAGCATTTTCTTTTGAATAAATGAGATATAAAATACTTCATTCACACTCATTCATTTTTAATGAAAATTAATTACAGAGAACATCCCACTCTTTACAACAATAAGTAAACAACTGAAGTATACTTTAGTTCAGCGTAATGGACAGTTAAAGAATAGAGCAGGAGGAGTGAAAGAAATGAAATTGGATTGAGGTGACCAGGAAGCCATGATGATATTGATGAGTACAATAAATGTCTATCTCTGGATAAATTCCAGACTATCATGGTGCTATTGTCAGCATCAATGTTGGAAGAGACAACCTCTTGATGAATGAACTTGTAATGCTAAATGACATAAAAGGGAGCTGTCTCCTACCCCTCTCCTGTTTTGTAACTTACTCTCAAATAACTTCATACAATTAGTAAATGAGTTGGATTCCTGCTTTCCAGCCATATGGTAAAGGGGAAGAAAAGTATTTTCCTCTCTGATGAGAACGTTGCTTTGTTTCCTGGAAGCAATAATAAATTTTTAGCAAACCTATTCACTAATTATTTTCAGAGAGAGAAGATTAGTTTCAATTATACTAAAAATCTAAAAGCATTCTATATGTCAGGCATTTCCTAACATTTAAATACCAAACAGCTCGGTCCAACTGGCTAATTCAGTTATTTGGCAGGGTGATTTTGTAACTAAGTTGTTATAACCAGACTATTAATATGCACAGTTCTACTCAACATCTGTCAGGGACTGTAATGGTAAGATTCTTTTATGGCTGAGGTGGTCAATTGGTAACACCTGTCTGTAAAATTTTCCATGCCCAAATCGTTACTTCCATCCTTTGTGGCGCATGGAACTCTGCAGATTCAACTAAGTGTTCTTCTAAGTGCTCAAGCACTTTTAGATACAAGTTTGGCCTTGCCTTACAGCTACCTTTTTAACTCATCTCTGAAAGAAAGTGGGATGGCTCTCAATCTGAACAAAAATGCAGGTCAGGCCCTGAATGTTCAGAGTGGGTTATCACCTAGCTTCTACAGTCTGGTATTCAAAGCATTTGAGTCCTTCTTCAATTCACAAGAAAACTATCCACAATTGGGGAACTCATCAGATATTTCAACTGTTAATTGCCTGGGATCTGGCACCTGACAAAGGCTCACTTGAGACATCTGCTGTTTGAGAGAATGCACATTATGGATGGGTGAACAGTCCATTTCTCTAATTTTGTTAAACTATAGCCCTTTACTAAGTTAGATCGTTTGAAAGAAATGTACCTGGATCATCACATGTTAGTTCCCATCATCTTAAAGTCATAGGATTCTAGATGCTTTCATTCAGTACTAGAAGGGTGATAGAAAAAAGTATCCATTTGGTGAAGCTTTCTGTTTGTTTTGAAAAATTATATTTGAAGGCATTGTCTCCTGTTATCCAGAGGAAACTCCCTGCAATAAATTCCTCTTTGAATTAAGTACCAGAGGAAAGTTTGTTTCTCTAGATTACCCTGTAGATGACATGACGTTTGGAGTAATAGACGATATTAAATCACACAGGTGTGATTTAAAAACATCTGGCTAGATCAGGTTTTAACAGTGGAACAATGTTGAATTCAATAGGCATATATGCCAAGTCACACATAAGTGACATGATCCTACCTGAGCTTTAAGAAGATCATTTTGGGAGCTGTGTTTAGGGTGGATTGGGGTGGGGAGAGTTTTGAGACAGGGGAAACCAATGAGAAAGTTATTGGAGTAATTGAGGTGATAGGTGATCAGGGCCTGGGCTAGGGTGGTGGCAGAATGAGTAGAGACAATAGGACAGATGTGGAGACAGAAATGACAAGCTTATGCAATGTGTTCGTTATGGGGAGTGAGTAAAAATGAAGATTTAAGGATGATCCTAGGTTGTGAATTTGGGTGACTAGAAGGAAGATGGTACCCTCGAGAATAACAGGAAAGTGTGTGGGGGGGCACACACCTGTAATCTAGGCTACTGGGATGGCTGAGGATGGTGGGTCTCTTGAGCTTGGCAGTTGTGAGATACAGTGGGATGCTTATCATGTTTCTGCACTAAATTTAGCATTGATATAGTAAACTCCTTGGAGTGGGAGGCCACCAGGCTGCTTAAGGAGGGCTGAATAGGCCCAGGCTGGAAATGGAACAGGCCAAAGGTCCAATGCTGATTAATAGTGAAATTGGGCTGACGAGTGGCTGGGAGCAATAGGGAGACCCAGTCTTTCCCGCAGAAACAAAAGTGACTTTAGGGGGAAAGATAATGATTTCTCTTTTGTGTGTGTTGAGTTTGGGAAGAATATGAAGAATCACATTTGAAATGTCTGAGGACATGATATGGGTCTGACGTTCAAGAGACAGACTAGAGCTGAATATATGGACCTCGCACCCGTTTGCATAGAGATCATAACTGAGCCCATCAGAGTGGATGAGAGCCACTCTGTGAGAGGGTATAGAGAGAAAAGAGATCAGGATAGAATTTTGGATTCCAGCCGTACCTGGGGATGTTTGGCCTGGAGGACAGAATACTTTGGCTAGCTATTTCAAGCATTTGAAGGACTGTTACATAGAGCATGAATTAAACTTGTTCTCCTTGTCCCCAGCAGTGGGTAGAAGTTTCTGAGTGGTAGATTTTAAATCAGAATACATTTTTAAAAGACTTGATGTGGTGGATAGGGTGTTGGATTTGGAACTAAGGGGACCTATGTTCAAATCCCACCTTAGATACCAGCCATGTTACCTTGGATAATCCACCTAACTTCTGTGCCTCAGTTTTTCATCTATAAAGTGGGTATGATAACAGCATCCAGAGTGCTGGGTTCTGGTGAGAATTAGGTAAGATAAATAATGTAATTGTTGTTTCTTAGTCTTTTTTAGTCATATGAGTCTTCATGACCCCATTTGGGGTTTTCTTGGCAAAGATAACTAGAGTGGTTTGCCATTTCCTTCTCCAGCTCATTTTACAGATGAAGAAACTGAGGCAAACTGAGTTAATTGACTTGCCCAGGGTCACACAGCTAGTAAGTGTCTGAGGCCAGATTTGAACTTGAGAAGATGAGTCTTCCTCACTCCAGGCCCAGCACTCTACCCACTGTATCACCTAGCTGCCCTAATATAATATAAAGTGCTTTGCAAACTTCTAAGTGCTATATAAATGTGAGCTATTATTATTAACATTCCCAAAGTGGAATTGGTGTGCCATAGGTTATATTTAGTGCCCATATTGAAGATCTTCAAGTAGAGGTTGGAGGACCGCTTGTCAGTGTTGTTGTAAAGGGAATTCTTATACAAGCCTAGGTTTATAAGCTCTGTGATATTCTAGAATTCGATGAGTCTCTGATAATTGTTCTTTCTACCTCCAGTCCATCCTTTCTCACTGTTTTTTATTATGCTATTCTCCTGCTTTAAACAAAACAAAATATAACATTTAAGAATTTCAATTTTCCTACAGGATCAAGTTCAGGCTCCTTTTCCCAGTTTAGCCCCAAACTGCCTTTCCAGTTGTGTCTTCCTTTATTCAGCTCTCTGAACCCTCTACCCTTGCTAAACTGTGCACTGCTCTTCTACCATGGCTTGCGTTTTCCACCTCTGAAGTTTTGTTCCTATCATTTGCCCTCTTGAGAATGCCTTCCTGGCATTTATCCTGCCTGTTCTTCAAGAGAGAGCTTAGAATCCTCCTCTTCTTCCTTCAGCTTCCTCAGTGCATAGTAAGAGAATCTTTTTTGAGTGACCGTATATCATTTTTAACTTTCATTCATTTGACAATGAATCCTAGTCTACCTAGGGAAATATCTCACTTATTATAGGTGTGTTGAACAATCTCTTGTATTATAATTCAATTTCTCATATATATATATATATATATGTATGAAGAGAGAGAGATTTCTGTTATTCCTTTACCAAGATAATAATACCCTTGGGCACAGTCTGTGCTTCTTATACTTCTTTGTATCTCTGACAGTTCGTAGCACAGTGTCTACATGTTAGGTACTCACCAGATAGTGACTGATGGACTCAACACTCTCTCTCATTAGGGAAGACCTCTGAATTAAAGAGAATCTTTATCTGGGATTGAGTTGGAGAGGGAATGAAGATGACAGCCAAGAGAGATGAGGACCAGAGTTGACACTCCATCTCCAGACATTTTCACTGGCAGTTCTTGGAATGCTTTCCTTCCTTATTTCCACCCTCTGGCTTCCTTCAAGTCCCAGCTAAAATCCCACTCTCTGCAAAAAGCCTTTCCAGATCCCCCGCCCCCACCTTGATGGTAGTGCCTTTCCTGTATTCAAATTTATTATTTGCTTATTTATTATTATTATTATTATTATTATTCCAATTTATCCTGTATATATCTTGTTTGTATATAGTTGTTTTCATGAGTCTCCCTCTGCATACTGTAAGCTCCTTTGAGAGAAGCGACTTTTGCCTTTCTTTGTAGTGCCAGACATATACAAGGCACTTAGTAATTGCTTTACTTACTGTCTGAGTGACTAGAGAAGCAGAAGTTGAACCTAGAACAACTGAGTAGAGCTTTAGTTCCAGAACAATCAGTTAGTCAGTCAGCGGGCATTTATCAAGCACTTGTATATGTTCCAGAAGCTGTGCTAAGCACTAGGGCTGTAAAGAAAGGCAAAAATCTGGTTCCTTCCCTCAAGGAAGCCCAAATTCCAATGGAGAGGCAAGCTGAAGAGTTCTGTACATATAAGATATATACAGAGTAAATGGAAGTCATTCTTAGAGGGAAAACACACAGTTAAGCAATACCAACATGAAGTCAATCAATGGAAACCCAAGATGGAACAAAGACAACATGAGAAAGATTCTGCAGCAGAATCAGTAGGTGTCACCTAAGGTCTCCACAAAAGCTTCACAGCAGTCTTTCCAGGAGACAATCACTGCT
This sequence comes from Phascolarctos cinereus, assembly GCF_003287225.1. Classification (NCBI taxonomy): domain Eukaryota; kingdom Metazoa; phylum Chordata; class Mammalia; order Diprotodontia; family Phascolarctidae; genus Phascolarctos; species Phascolarctos cinereus. Next base: position 391,604,642 of record NW_027555847.1, on the reverse strand, counting down.
CCTTCTTTTCTACATTTGAGCAAGTATCCCAGAAGTGGGAGGATGGTTATATGAAGCACTTACCTAATTTAATTAAGACTAAGCTGCCTAAGGTACATAAAAATAACCTGGAAGACTGGAGGGTGGGGAGAAAGAGATTTAAAGAGAGGCATTAGAACAATATTTCCCAGGTCAAATTATATTGTAGCCTTGTAAAATATCTAAATTCTCTATCAGAATCCCTCCAGAGACATTCAGTGAGTGGCTCAGTAGACAAGGACGAGGAGCCAAGGAGAAGGAGGGAGCTGGGGTGATGGGAGGAAGTTTATAGATTTAAAGAAGGGAAGATCTTGGGTGGTAAGTAGTTTGTGGTCCAATATATATTTGCCACAGGCCAACAACTGGGAAATACTGAGTTAGAAGGCCTAGAGTATATTTGGACCATTTTTTAAAGGTCACATAAAACATTAAAATCATAACCCAAATAATCTGTGGCATAATTTTTGATACTATTGGTGGAAACTTTTAACTCTATGGATGGAGAAAGCTAAATCAGATATTAGAAAATAGGTCCTGGATATAATCGGACTGGATCAATTTTTCTGATAAAATTCCCAGGGAAATTGAATTACTGATTAAGAATATGAAGCCCAAGCAGCAAAGGTGACTAATCTTCTATAGCAAAAGCAGGAAGTTGTTTCAAAGTTCCTGACTCCACAAGACATGAGAAAAGGGAACTGGAAGGTAAAGGAGAGAATATTTCTTTTTTTTTAAATTAATTTAGTTATTTGTTGTTTTCAACATTCACTTCCATTATATTTTGAGTTTTAAATTGTCTCCCCTTTCTTCCCCTCTCCCCTCCTCAAGATAGCATACAATCTGATATAGGCTCTACATATACACTCATGTTAAACATATTTTCACATTAGTCATTTTGTAAAGAAGAATTAGAACCAGTGGGAGGAATCACAAGAAAGAAGAAACAAAACAAAACAATGAAAAAAGAACAAATAGTATGCTTCAAACTCCATAGTTCTTTCTCTGGATGTGGATAGCATTTTCCATCGTGAGTCTTTTGGAGTTGTCTTTGATCTTTGCATTGCTGAGAAGGGCTAAGTCTAGGGAGAGGATATTTCAAAGAAGGATGTGGTGGTGGCGGGGTCCTTTGGTTAAAGAGGAAAACACATTTGAAGCCCACCTGTTTTGCCTGAGTTAGAAGAGAATTTACCTAGCATCTGAAATGACTGTGCCCTAAGTCAAAAGGTTTCATCAAATTTCGTCAGTCTGTCCTGAGTATTCAGAAACTCTAACTGGGTACTATAGGAGAACAAATATTATCGGTTTCATCAAGTTTAACCATGAGAATAAGGAGCTTATACAATAAAAAAGGGAAGATTGTGTTGAGATTGTTTATTATGGAAATCTTGGTATTCCCGATTTTCCCTCCTTTCTTCTGAAATCTCATTTTTTTAACCTTGAGAAAAATCTTACCAGCATTTTGAATTTTAAAACCTTTCCATCCATGTGACTGCTCTGAAAACAAAGTTTCATCAAAAGAGTACTTAGTGAGGGAGAGAAGATAAAAAGATATCAAATTCTGTTTTATCATTATAAGGAATTTTAAAAAAAAGTATAGGGCTACTTTACTTAATTGGATAAATCAGTGACCTCAACCATTACAATGTAAGTTCATTGAGGTCAAGAAGTGTTTCCTTTTTATCTCTGTATCACAGATGCTTAGCACTGTGCACAGCATAAAGTAAACAAGAAAAATCTATTGATCCCCCCGAGGATCCCCACCCCCATGCCTTCTTATCCTGTAAGAAATTATTTATGCCTTTTCATAAATTCTCTTTCTGTGGCATCCAGATATGCTGAAAACATTCTGAATAAGAAGCTTTTAACCTTTTTTTTTCAGTTATTTTAGTTAAGCCTCTGAACCCTTTCTTGAACACATGAAATACATAATCATGAAAGAAACTAATTATATTGAAACAAAGATGTATTATTTTAATTCAAGTTCATGGAACCCCTCAAATCTATTCAGGGACTTCAGGTTCCGTGGGCCTCAGAATGAGAACTTCTAATATTTTGTGGTTATCAGTTCAACACACAGGCTGCTCCCGTGTTATTCTTCATTCTTGCCATAGCATTATTCTACCCCCTGTTCTGGTCATGCATATTGTGAATGTTGCCTGTTATGCCAAGTTATGAGAATCATACATCTTTTATGCAAACATTGTTGGCAGTATACCGCAGCCTGCTTCCGCTTACCATACCTCTTTTCATTGCTCATCGAACCACCAGCATTTGTGATTCTGTTGAGATTGGTGTCCTCTGTGATTCTCAGCCATATTGTATCACTGAAACTATTGAAGTTAAATTTTTTTGGAGGGAGGTGATCTGAATCTGTGATGTCATTGGTATAAGGAACACCTGGTGAAAAATCTCTCTACCAGTGAAGATCAATAACTATTCAGCATTTCTAGTCCTAGAAAATTTCCAGGAGGTACTAAGAGGTTCAAAAATTTGCCAAGGGTCACATAGTCAATATTTCTTGGAGGCAGTAGTTGAAACTAGGTCCCTTTAATTCTGAGGCTGCCTCTATCTCACTTCTTCAATTATTTGAGATAAATATCCAAACTACTTGTGCTATTACTTAATGAATATCTCTGCATTTAACATCATTGGATAATGATTTTCTTTGTTAGTTCTAGTAAGTTTAACTTGTTCTCTCTATAAACTAAAAGGACTGGGAATCAAGAGTCCTGGGTTCCAATCCCAACTATGTCACCAACCAAAAATGTAACCTCTATTTGCTCATCCGCTTGATGATGGGGTTAGAAAAGCTGAGTTTTAAAGATTTCTTTTAGCTCTTTTTGTGATTTTCTGCTTTGATGTGTCTGTTCTTTGTCAGATTTGAGCCAATGAATGCTGTATCTACTTTTGCTTTTAACACTTCCCTGGGCATCCTAGCAAGTTACATGGCAAGTTCTCAGGACTGTATTTGCAAACTTGGGTTTTTCTATACTCAAGAGTATCTTAAACTATTTCGGGGCTTGCCATTCAAATATTAAAAATGGTGAACATTTTTATCACCTTATTTTAAAAAATGCATACCACACTTGAAGGGCACTGATTTTTTTGTAGGGCGGGGGGAGGCAGAGAATAAAAATTGCAGAGAATTACTCTGCTTGAAAATAGGATCTGTATTCTCTCCTTCTGACTGAGACTCTCCAACCCACAAGTTGGGAGATTGGTTTCAGTGGTCTTCATGGCAGCTATACAGACCTTACTTTAAAACTGATTTTCATAATTAAGGTTTTGGGGCCTAAATTATAGCCAAGAACCCCTTAATTTTAGACAAAATATATTATGTGTATCTATGAAGTTCTGGCAATGTATAAAGTAATGTGGTAGGTGGTTTTAGTTGTTAGCTATCATAGCATTTTAGACCTGGAAGGGACCCTAGAGATCATTTAGTCTAATCCCCTCATTTTTACAGATGATGAAATTGAGGCCCAGAGAGGTCAAGGGACCTATTCAAGGTCACAAAGCTATTTAGTGGTATAATAAGGACTAGATCCCCTGACTCTAGTGATTCTTTCCACTATGCTACTGTTGCTAATGAAATGATACATCATAATGAATAGAATTAAAAGGGAGGGAAAGGGAAAATAATTAACCCAGAATTCTCAAGTGAGCAGCCAAGACTGAGAACTGAAGTTAAGTTGGAAAGGGAGTTTGCATAATTTATTCCAACTCTTCAGACGAAATTGCATAGTCTTTCCCAAAGTAAAAAGAGAAAGTCTTTTTTAGGCTCTTGGTCACTTGAGTATGTCACAGTAAATAGGCAGTGTGTAATTTTCAACCTTTTGAAAGAGATGCTTGTTCTTGACACTTTAGAAACAGAAATGAAATTAGCATATTTTAAAAACCTGTCTGGACTTGGCATTATCTTAGTAATGTTAGTACACATTGGTTTTCACCTCTAGTCTATTTTTGTATCATTTATCTTTCATAGAATTAGTGTTGACAATAATAATTTGCTGGAAAAATATTCATAGAGCCAAGATTTGGAAAGGACCCTAGAAGCCACTTATTTCAGTATCATGTGCAACCTTTGCCCAGATACCTCCTGTGACAGGGAACAGAACAAGGCAGGGAAAGAGTCCTGTGACAAACCATCAGAATTCTCCCTTTAGATTCCACCCATTAGTAAACACTCTTTGGTTACTATCATTTAACTATGAATCAAGCTAACTGGACACAGCCCATATTTCTCCATCTTGTCTGCAAGTTTATACACCTAGTTATAATGTATCTTGATCATTCCCTTAATTCACCAGTCTAGTAAACCTATCAACAAAGGAAGTGAATTTAGTTTGATATTTATTTTTAGTGAACCCAAGTGCTTATAAACTGTTTATTTAATAATTGATTTTAGAATTCTTCTGGGACTTTACATGATGCTAATCATTTTGTAGTTTCATGAATCCTCACTTTTTCTTTCTTTTTTTAATCAAGGTACTTATTCGTAGGATCATAGATTTAGAACTTGAAGTGAACTTATAAGCCATCAAGTACAAGGCACTCATTTTACAGATGAGGAAATTGAAGTACAGAAAAGTTAAGAAGTTAGCCAAATTCCAACAGCTAGTATTGGAGGCAATATTTGAATCTTGATCTTCCTGACTTCTAGGTCTGCTCTATCATTATTCATCCTCACTACAGCACATCCGCCATTCTCGTGACTTCTCATATTTCATTGACAGCAGTTTTGTGATCACATCTGTAAGTTCTTTCAGTATCCTGGGATGTAATTTGTTTGATTTCTTGAACTCCCTTAAAACAACTAGATGTTCCCTTATTAATCCTATGCTTCCATATATTTTTTTTTTAGCTAGGCAATGGGGTTAAATGACTTGCCCAGGGTCACACAGCTAGTAAGTGTCATGTGTCTGAGGCCGAATTTGAACTCAGGTCCCCTTGACTCCAGGGCTGGTGCTCTATCCACTGCACCACCTAGCTGCCCTTACTTCCATATAATTTCTACCATAATTGTTCTACTCTTTCCAGTTTAATAAAAAAAAGTAGAGGAAAAATAGGAATTAATTGGGTTTCCTGTCTCCAAGGTTGTTACTGATATATTTGAGATTGCTTTTTATATTTTAATGCAAATAGGGCTTGAAATGTAGATATTAGGCTCCAGAGACATGGTGACTATATGGAATTAGTTCTGGGTCACATGATTTTTTTCCTTGGTGGCAGGAATGGGAAATTATATCTTGGTGATCATTTTTCAGACTAGCCAAATCAAGATGGAGGAGGATGAACAAAGAATCAGAGAAAGAAGCAAAGGGCAATGTCATGTTTATCTTTCCTGATACTAATAACCATCTCTTTCTTCTTTCATTCTCTCACTAAAGAAGATATTTATTGGGTATTTAGCATGTTCCAGGCCTCAAGCTGGGTCTTGAAGAAGATACAAAGACAAAAAAGTTATTGTGATGGTAGCGTCCTGGGTGAATGAAAGAATGATGTCATTAATTGAAATAGAATAGTTAGGAGAGGGAATAGGTTTCAGTAGGAAGATGAGTTTGGATATGAAATTCACCCTTTGATATGACCTTTCAGAGAGTAGTTTCAGTAGAATTTTGGGTTAAAGGTCAGACTGGTGCAGGAATGATTGGATGCTGAGTACACTGAGGGATTGAGTATAGATTAGGCTTCTTTAGAATTGAAAGGTAATAGAGGAGAAAAGATCATAGTTTGGGGATTTATTGAATCAAGGGAAGATTTTTGTTATTTTTCAGGAAATCTGAGTATGTTTTTAGGAAGAGGAATACCCAGTAGAAGGCTAGATTGAAGATGCATGAATAAGAAGGGATGATAGCTTTGGACCTTGAAGGAGGTGGGAAAAGATAGAATCAAGAATAAAGATGGAAGGGGTTAGTCATGGTAGGGAAGAGGGATACTTCTGAAACAGGAAGTGGGTGACATCAAGAGACTTTGGAATATGAAAAAGGGGAATTAACAGAAATCACTGAAGAAATCACTCAATCTTTTTAGGACAATAGGAGAGAAGTTCATAAGTTGAAACTATAGGGGTCTGGGGTGGAGTAGAATTCAGGCTTAATGTGAGTGGAAAAGTCTTGAAAAATTTCTGTGGGGAATGTAGTAGGAAGTTAATAAGACATAAAGATAAATTTCCCCTAGCAGCAGTGAAGTTAATTATTGTTGTTAATATTAAATGGCATAAATTTACAGTGGAATTTATTCTGTGTTGAAACTGTATAGTGACCTATATACAGTAGAATTTTAGGAAGGTTCATCTATTGGTAGTGCATAGAATGGATGTCAGTGGGTAGGGGAATAGATTGGGACAGAAAGTGAGGAAATATGAGCAAGACTAGTTAGAAGAGTCCTCGAATAATTTAGGCATGAAATTCCTTGAAACTCCCTTCCTCTTTGATCTCCCTGATGTCATCATCCACTCGCTCTCTCTATCTGTCTGTTCCCCCTTTGTCTCCTTCACTAGTTGGTGGAAGAGTAATAATAACTCACACTTTTATAGTGACAAAAGATTTCTGAAGCACAGTGAAGTAGGTGGTAGTATTTGTCCCTGTTATACTGATGGGAAATCTTAGCTTCTGAGAGTCTCCGCTAACTTTGCTATGTTAGATTAATTTTGGCTGAAGGTACTGCTGTTGTACATTCTTCTAGTGTTAATTTTCGCTACTAGTTTGACTTTGGTTGTAGAGTCAAAGACCCCAGGTTTGACTTCTAGCTTCAGCCACTTATTTATTAATTCTATCACTCTTGGTGAGTAATTTAACTTTCTTAAGCCTGATTCTACTTCTATAAAACGGAGAGTGATGATAATGACTTATCTCAGAGGAATCTTGTGAGAAAAGTGCTTTGCAAAACATAAATGCCTCAATGCATTGGTGATTACCCCAAAGGAGTGAAGATTACAGCCCATGTATGTGGTTCATCTTCTCGTATTGTGAGCTCCTTGATGGCAAGGTCTATGTCACTTTTCATTTTTATCTTTCTAGCACCTAGGACAGTGCTGTGTGTATAGGGTAGGGTACTTAATAACCAACTGTTGAATCTCAAGGAATAATAAAATTATTTTATTTTCTATAGAAAAGAGAAAGCAAATTATTTTCAGTTATTCACCTGGAGAGTCATAGTTGGAGAGTCAACATGGAGTTATGATGTCCTAGGTTCAAGTCCCACTTCTGAAATATACTGGGTGTGTGACCTCTCAGTGCCCCAGTGCTCTCAGTGCAGAACAACAGTTGCTAATCTGCATTCATATAGGGAATTTCCTTATTTGTTGCTGGCTATATCAATGAAATCACATGCCTATGCAAAAAAAAAAAGTCATTTGAAAGCCTGGGAGCTCCATGCAAATTTATCTGGTCTCAGAGAAATTCATGCCACCCCCATAAATTAACAGTGAACTCTGCAGAAAGGCAACTTACTCTGACTTACTTTAAGGGTAAATAATATCAGGCTTTGTTTGGTATAAATGGGAACAATAGGAAGATTCATTAATATCTTTGGGCTGGCTGGTGCTGTGGTGTGGCCAGAGTAGCCAGTGGAGTGAGTGTGAGGAGGGCTCATCTATTAAAATACCTACAGTTAAGGAGATACTCTTAAATTTGAAAGGTAAATTTGTATATGCTGTGTGCCACAGAGCAAAAGTTTGTTTTCTAGATTGTTTCATAGTGCCTTGCTTCCTTTTCTAGAAATTCTTTTAGAAAAGGAGTAGTAAACTTCCTTTTACTAAATTGCGCTATTTCTACTAAAAATTAACATCCAAAGCCAGGACTTTTTTTTTTTGGTATATTCTGTTATCCAAGACGTGTTTTGTCACCTTACTTTATTCTGTTTTGTGGCTTGCTCTGGGCTCCACGAAGTCAATGAAAACTCTGTGCTTTTCAAGAACAAAGTGACAAGAGACACACCGGGAAGGATTGGCTGAAAGCTCAGCACGAGAAGAGACTCTTAGACTTTGTTAATTCTCAATAAGAAAGGAAGCAAGTAACCAGTGGTACAAAGTGGAAGCCTGCACTTGGTTCTTCCTAGTTTCAGCCTCAAAGTCTTTCTTTGTGCAAGCTGAATTTTCTTGTATTGATTACAGAAGAGATTGAATTAAAGCCATTATTTTCTAATTGCACTGACATGTATTTCCTTTTAAATTTTATTTTCTAGAAATATAAAAATAGTTGTAGATGTGGTTTGTTTTGGAACAGTTCAGGGATTTTACATTTTGGAAACATAATTTAAAAATTTTCCCAAATGGTAAACCTATAAGTGCTTACAAGCCTGGAAGATTAATTAAGTTTTTAGGGTTTGGCAATCAGATATAAATGCCAATCTAGATGAACTATTTTGTTCCATCTACCACTCATGAAACATTGTTTTAATATGGTTTTTTGGGGCTAAATGTAGCATCTCAATACATTTCATCTTTCAAGTATCTTGAATTATTTAAAAAGAAAGAAGTTGAGAGAGAACATTAAGGTGAATTCTCAGGGTTTAGTAATTTTAAAGGAAAAAAAGTTAAAAAGATCATTGGAACCACTTACTACTTGTAATTGTTGTACAGCCATCAGACATATTGTTATTTTTAAAGCATGCACTGAATCTGAGCTCCTGTGAGATGCAGTGTTCTTAATACAGCTAGGTGGTACAGTGTTTAAAGTGCTAGACCTGGAGTTCAAACACTTACTAGCTGTGTGACCCTGGGCAAACCAACTTCTGTTTGCCTCAGTTTTCCTCATCTGTAAAATGAGGATAATAATAGCACCTACCTCCCACGGTTTTTGTGAGGATGAAATGAGATAATAATTGTAAAGAGCTTAGCACAGTGCCTGGCACATAATAAGCACTATATAAATGTTTGCTATTGTTATTAATGAAAGAACTAGTTTTATGTTTGTGAGTTCACATACATTGCCAGGAACAAACACTCAGAGTTTTTCTCTGATGCTCATAGCGTGTTTTTGCTTTCTTTAGGAGGGGGAAGAAGCATAGTATAATCTTAAGGACCCAGCTGTCAGTGAGAGTCCATGCCTGCATTGGTAAGTAGCAAACTTGTTCTTTTGCAAAGGAAGGGGAATTTGTCTCCACAGTGGCTGTTGAAATGTACTGTTGGAAAGCAGCATTTCTGAGAGTGAAATAAAACTATTTTTTTGTCACTTCTATGTGCCCATCTTCACTAAGCTAATTGTAACTTTTGTCTTTTGTTGTAATAGAGTTACAGAGAGAATATCAAAGGTCTACTTTGGCTACGCCATCTTCCTCTATCTGCTTAGCTAATGTTGCTTAGGTTAAAAGACACAGCTAAGTTACTGAAGCTGCTTTTTGGAAGCAGAGTAAGACAGATACTTCCTTATATTGCCATATGCTTCACTGGTGGAGCTGACCCATGGATCCAAGGACCTATGACCCCAGCTGTAAGGGAGGGAATGGGCTTCTACTTCAAGTCATAGCCACACTGAGCAAAGAGTGCCATTATACATTTCTGTCTGGGTACAAAATGTGTCCTTTATGGGATACTAAGCCCCATGATCTCTCTGAGTTTTTTCTAAGTGGCCTATTTGCTTTCAAAGATAGAAGTTCATCCTTCTATGTGAGATCAATAGTAGCAAAGATAGTTATGGATCCTAACTTGTGAATTGTAGTGAATAGCGCTGCTCAAATACAAAGTGAATACTGTGATAGGGAGTGTCTGTGAGGGAGTTTTCAACCAGATGAATTCATTCATGACTTATAAAAAGCCTGATCATTTACGTATTCAGTGATTTAAGCAGCATGAATCACCCAGGCTACCATGTATGTGAGTGGGACCATTCATTCACTGTTGTATGTCTGTCTACCAAGCAAGCAGTTAGGGTAAAACTTATCATACTTTTAGAAACAGTGATGTGCAGATGTAGCCTTGGATCACGTATTAAACTATGAACTTGTTTATGCCTGGTTTTAGAGATCACATTATGGCAGTTTAAAGGTAAGAAAAGAAAATGGAAGCAATTACAATTCACGTGGTACCTACACGGTTTTCATTCCTGAATGATGTAGCTTTTATGCATTGTAAGTAGAACCAGCTCTTGTTCTTAAATCAGGAATAGACTCACAATAGACTCACAAATGAGGATTTGGAGGGAGCATCTTTATATCTTGGAATTCTCCATGTTCTTTTAGTTTAGTGTTTTGTCTGTAAATTTAGACCAGAGTAGATGAATGACTCTGACACTTCATACCAGCTGTGTACTTTTGCTAGGTTTTGATACATGAAGGGTTTTCTCCTAATCTTTAGTTGTAGTCGCTGGTTCAGCTAGGGCCATGCTAGACAGCAGGTGAGAGTCATATGGTTAGTAGCCTGATGGCTTCTGGGAGCTGGACATCTAACAATGCACTTCGGTTGTGAATAACGGTTCCTCTTGTAGGAAGGACAGAGGTGCAAGGATATACTGCATATTATCCCAGAGGGTTTCTCTTTTCTTCTGACTTGTTCCTTTCTAGTTATTTTCTAAGCTCTTACTTCTTTTGGGTGTTGCATGGCCTGTCATTGCCTCAATGTGTGATAGTCATAGTTGAAAGAAAGAACAATTATCATGTAGATCTGAGTGTGTGTGTGTGTGTATGTGTGCGGCTGAGGGGTGGAGCAGGTTGGGAATGTAAATTGGGTGGGCTGAAGAATCATTTAGGTTTAAAGGATGTTCACTTCATTTCTTATTTGGTCTGTAGGTTATACATAAATCTGTGTAGTAAAGCTGAAAATTTCTAGCAGTCTTTATTTGCTTTATATTTACACAGAAGAGATATTTAAAAGGAACACAGAATAAATAAGTTTAAGTTATTATGTTGTTAAAGTATATATATTTTAAAAATATGTAAGCTAGCCCAATTATATAGTATTTTTGGAGAGAACCTTCTTTTTGTTTTTATTTTGTTTATTGGGGTTATTAAATGTCAAGTGAAATTATTTTTCAAAGAAGAGAATGGTTGGTTCCATTGGGCATTGTAGATTTGTTATACAATCTTTGGTCATTGTTCAGTTGTTTACAGTTGTATCTGACTCTTCATGACCCTGTTTGGGGTTTTCTTGGCAAAGATACTGGAGTGGTTTTGCCATTTCCTTCTCCAGCTCATTTTACAGATAAGAAAACTGAGACAAACAAGGTTAGGTGACTTGCCCAGGGTCACACAGCTAGGAAGTGTCTTGGGCCAGATTTGAGCTTAGGAAGATGAGTCTTCCTGACTCCGGGCCCGACACTGTATCCATTGGACCACCTAGCTGCCCTTAGACTACTATAATAACCTCCTAATTAGCTTCTCTACTTCCAGTTTGGTCCCCTCTCTAATCCATCCTTCACACAGTGGCCTAAAACAGTGATCTGCAGTTGTAATTCTTTTTCTCAAAAAAATCTTCATTAGTTCCCTATTGTTTCTAGAACTTCTATAAACTTCTATGTTACTTCTATGAAAATCCTCAGCCTGGTATTTAAAACTCTTTACAGTCTAGCTGTCACCTATCTATTCTTATTTTGTATTCCCCCCTTCCCATGTTCTTCATTCTGTTCAAACTGGCCTGCTGGCTGTTCATTTCTCATTTTGGTGCCCAAGTGGTCCCTGGCATTTGGAATTCTCATGGAATCCCTGGTTTCTTTCAAAGTACAGTTCAGGATACCTCCTACATGAAGCCTTTCCTAATCAGAATCTCCCCACCCCCTCACTTGTCAGCTTTCTTTCCCTCTTTAATTCTTTGTACTTATTTGTCTGTGTACATGTTCTTCCCCTAGTAGAATGTTATCTCCCTGAGAGCAGGAATTGTTTGGATTTGGTCCTTATATGCCCTGTACTAGCACACAATGTCTTGCACACAGTAGGTGCCTAATGAATTTTGTTGAATTTAATAGAATCAAGCAAACCAGTTCCTTCCATCAGTGAAATAAATAGAACAAAAAGGTCCGTTGTCTGGCATGCACACTGCCACTTCCAAGCGTCTGGAACTGTGGGGAACCAAGAACCAAACAAATAGCAGAAGAAAGTGGTAGTGGAAAAAAAACATAATCTGGCCTAGATGGTTTTCATCAACATTATTCTAAAAGGTCATACTATCATATTACCTTGTGCAGCTAAAGCCAAGGAACAAAGGAGAAGTTTGGAGCTGAGCAGGAGGATGAAGCAGTCATTGGGGTTGCATTAAAAGGATGTTTTGAATGCTGCTAAAGTCAATGGGAACTCAGAGATAGTGAAAAGAATGCTGTCATCGACATCAAGAAGATGACTTAGGAGAAGGCTGAACTTCGGACTTTGAATCGATAATTAATTTTGAACAAAGGCCATGTTTCACTGCCCAGGTCATGCAGCTGCATATTCTGTACTCCGCTTTTGCGAAAAAGATGGAAATTAGAAAGATTTAAGTAGATAATAGGCATTTGTTTAATGAAAACAAGTTTTGGGATATATCCTGGTGTCAGTACTTAATCTGTCCAGTGTTCAAACCCATTGGCATCTAAAGCATATTGCAGAAATTAATCATAAATGATGAATATGTCATTAAGAAAAGATAAAATTATGCTGATTGTGCTCAAGACTATGATAATAAAAATTAAACATATGGGGCAGCTAGGTGGTGCAGTAGATAGAGGACCGGCTCTAGATTCAGGAGAACCTGAGTTCAAATCACTCAGACAGAAAACACTCACTAGCTGTGTGACCCTGGGCAAGTCACTTAATCCCATTACCTAACCAAAAAAAAAAAATAAAAATTAAACATGACATGATCCAAAGGGCAAGAAAGATATGTATATGGTGATAGACTGGTAGGTGGTTGGCATATTCCTAAAGGTAACATGCTTAAGGGTGCTATTAAAAAAAAAGATAGACTTAAACATAAAAAGATGAAATGAAGTAGAATAATTTCACTGCCTTATTTGTGGAGGAGAATGATTCTTTTTGTATTCAGCAAGGAAAGTGATTATTAAAGACATTAAAGATGAATGATAACATGAAGTAAAATGTTTCTGTACAAAAAACATAATTAAAAGAAAAAATTGGGGAAATATTTATGACATGTTAGATAAAAAACTTGACATCTAGAATATATAGAATATATATATTTATATATATATATAAATTAAAATTTATAAAGGGAAAATTTTCAAGTATATATGGCCTAATGATATAGATAGTTTTCAAAAGAAGAAACACAAATTGTTAATAGTGACTTAAAATGCTTAACCTATGGTCGGTGATGTGTAAATTTAAACACCTGTAAGGTGCCATCTTATATTTATCAAACTGGCAAAAATAATTAGAAGCAATGAAACTTATTATTGGCAGGGTTATGGAGAATTAGGTACACTCAGTTTCTGGTAGAATAAATTTTTTTTTGAGAACAGTCGCAGCACCTAGTAAAAGTTTAAAAGGGAAGGGTAGTTTAGTGGATAATAGATCCCTAAGTAAGCAAATGCTTATCATGAAAGTAGTTGGACATAGGTTGGCTTAAGAAAATGGGTAAATTTCTGTTCCCAGTTAGGGGAGATGAGTTTAGGGATGTTTTTCATCCTTGAGGTGTTGCCAGGATCTAGGTGAGGTCACTTCAGGGGTTGGACAGTATGGGTCAGGCTCAAGTGAAAAGCAGACTGCCAAGAGGCAACAGAATGCTGTGGTAAGATTGTAAAAGCTCTGATCTTGCAGTCATTACACTTGAGTTCAAAATTCAGTTTCAGTGCTTAATATCATGGTCACCTTGGGTAATTCCCTTAAATTTTCCTTCTTACCCTTAGTATTTTTTATCTGTAAAATGTGAATTATACATAATACATGTGTTATTTACCTCACAGGGTTATTGGGAGGAAGAGAAACTGGAAGGCTAAATAAATCTAAACTATTATTACCCATTACCTTTTGACTTTTCCTTGTGCCTAAAAGAACTATAGACATCTCTATCTGATCTTCCTGTATATACTAGTTCGTAATAATGAACTTGATAATCTCATAAAAATTATTACAGATTAGCTGTTCTTAGGTACATAAAAAGGTTAAGAAGATGTAAATTAACGGTTCCCACTTGGTCTCCTCCCTCACCCCTTCCGCCACTGGACAATCCTTCACCCCCTGGAGATTGTTGTGTCATGGGAAGGGTTTGTAGGGTTGGCAAGGAGGAAGGAGGTGGGGGTCTGTCCCTTTTCTCCTTTGTAAAGTGAACAAAGCTTCCTAAACTACCCTCCCCCTCTCCCAGTTGCTTTGTAGCCTTTGAGGATAGGGTCTGGTGATACATTAGAAATCTCCCTAGCCTATCTCCAATTACTTCAAGGTTTGAAGTCTTTCTTCAAAGAGCTGAGTCTCCACAGTTCACCATTACCCTGAGGCTATAGCATACAGCTTTGGCAGAAAAGACAAGTTACTAGACTTCAAATGTGCTAAAGCTGGAAGAGCACTGGACCCTGAATGTCACAGAAGTAAAGAATCTCAGAGTTAGAAGGGCCCTCAAAGGCCATCCACATGAACAAGAATCACTGATACAATATACTTGATAGTGGTCATGCAGTGCAAAGGCCTCTCTAGTAAAGAAGGGATGCCCACTTTGCAGCCCATTCCACTTTGGAATAGACCCAACAGGATTAGGAAATTTTTTACTTCTTCAAGCCTGAATTTACACCTCTATAACTTCTACTCATTCTTCTTAGTTCTCTCTTCTGGGGCCAAGCAGAACAGGGGAAATAAAGATCATTAAGACCCATCATAAAATAAAGCTAGATATAGATAGATAGATAGATAGATAGATAGATAGATAGATAGATAGATAGATAGATAGTAATACAAAATAAAAAAAAACAGGCCTCACCACACTGGCCCCATTTCCTTTTACTTTTTAAGGGTTAGTAAAAAGGGTTACTAAAGGTTGTTTAGATTGGTGGGCAAGGAGAAGGCCACAAGCAGTATATATGGACTTTAGCAAAGCATTTGGCACAGTCTTTCCTGGTATCCCTGTGGTCAGAATGGAGAGATGCAGGCCAAATGATAGAATGTTTAGGTAGGTTTAGAACTGATTAAATGACTGAATCTCAAGGGCAATGATTAATGAATTTATGTTAATTAAGGAGAGGCTTCTAATCGAGTATCCTAAAGATCTTTCCATGGCTTTGTCTCATTTAACACTTCTATTAGTGATTTGGATGAAAGTATCATTAGCATGTTTTCCAAATGTGGAAATGACACAGAGGTTAAAGAGATAGCTAACAAACTGGACAGAATCTAGAACTCGGGATCCAAGTAAGAATGATGGGTTAGATCTAATAGGTTGTAATTAATCTAATTGGAACTTGAAATTTAATAGTGATTGATTTAAAATAATAGATTTACCATGAAAAATTGACTGAAAAAGTATACGATGAAGAGGTATGGCCAAACAACTAAACAAGAATCAACTATGTGACAAGGTAGCTAAAAAGAACCTGACTGCATTAGTAGGAAGTAAATAGTGCTACTGGGCTTGGTAGAGCATAGCAGTAGCCTTTTATGCTAGGGAGGCTGAGGCTCGTGAATTTCTCAAGTTTAGGAGTTTTGAGCTGCCATAGAGTTAAAAGCCATTTAGATATCCTTACTGAGTCTGGTACCAATATGGAAAGGCCCCTGGAGTGGAGGGCTACCAGGCTGACTCAGGAGGAGAGAACTGGCCTAGAGCAAATCAAAGCCTCCACGTCAGTCAGTACTGGGATTGAGACTGTGGATGGCTTCTGCACTTCTAGCCTCAGTGAGTTAGAGTTGTTGTTATTAGTTCTTTGTTCTCGAAGAGGACCATGACATCAGGAGGGTGATGCCATGACTGCAAGTGAATTGGATTTAAGTGAGGGAGGGCTGTGCAAATTCACCAGCCTTACTTTCTCCTCCAGAGCCATCTGGGTCCACTGGCAGGATATAGATCAGTGGAGATGGCCTTGGATGCAATGGGACACCTTGGCCTTTTTAAGCTAAGGTCTTTCCTGTGTCTCAGTTTGACTAAGGCAACACTCATTCAATGGTAGGTAAGAAATGAGGCAAAGAATGGCCTCTTTTACTTGGTCAACAACAACAAAAAATTGAGATAGAGAGAACTAGTCTCAAAAACAAAAACAAATCCATAGCAAAAGAAAGAAAAAAGAATGATGTGTTCCCTTGATCATATCATACTGGAAGATTGAATTCAGTTCTGGGTGCCACATTGTAGGAAGGACATTGACAATCCAGAGAAAGGTATGAGGGTGAGGGTACTGGAGACTATGCCAAACAAAAATTAGTTAAAGGAACTGGGAATGTTTAACCTTCAAAAGAAGACTTAGGTGGCATATGTGAAGGTATTGGTTGGACTTGATTACCTCTGAAGTATTTTCCAGCTCTGAAATTCTATGATTTAAAATGCTTTTTAAAAATCACAGTAACATAGTGGATAGAGACCTGACCTTGGGGTCAGGAAGATCCCTTCAAGTCCTGTCTCTGTTACATGCTGGCTGTATGACCCTGGTCAAGTCCCTTAACCTCTTAAGTTCTCCAGGCAGCTCTCTAAGACTATAAATTACAGAAAAGATGTCCACCTGCATTGGTAGAGGAAGTTTCTTATAAGGACCTCTCTACATCAATGTAATTACAGGCCTTATAAAAATACATATGTTTCTATCTACCAATAAACAAGAATTTATTAATGTGTCAGCACTGTGTCAGGCACTGTGCTGGGGATACAAATACAGTGAATGAAACAATCCCTATTTTCAAAGATCTCTCTCTCTCTTTCTTCTTCCTCCTCTTTTTCCTCTTCCTCCTCCTACCTCTTTCTCTCTCCCCTTTTCCTCCTCCTCTCTTCCTCCTTTCTCTCCCCTTTTCTTCCTCCTAATGTTTCTCTCTCTTCTTCCTCCTCCTCCTCCTTTCTTCCTTCTCTCTCTGTCCCCTTTTCCTCCTCCTCCTCCTTTCTCTCCTCCTTTTCCTCTTTTCTCTGTGTCTCTCTTACTCCTCTCTCTGAGTCTGTCTATGTATCTATCTATCTTTCTTCTCATTGTCTAGAATACAATCTCAAGGTTAGAGGTGATCTAGTATAACCCTCTACAGTATTCCGTATATCATTCATTTGCTTGAATACCTGTGGTCACTACTTCATGGTTTTATTTCCTAATATCTATAAAGTAACTTAAGAGTGATTATTGAACAATGAAATTTGGGTATTTCTTGATGACTTATTTATTACATGTCTTTACTTTGCAGTGTCCTAAAGTATGTACCATTATTGCTTAATAGTGCATCTGAAGTATAGCAGCACATTTGGTGATGATTCAGTGATGGTCATGGGTACTGTGGGTTTGTTCCCCATAGCTGGGATTGTAGGATGTGTTTGAATCATACTTTGGCTGATAGAATCACAGAGTTGCTATCCATTGAAAAAGTTAATTCATTAAAGATATTTACAAGGAAACTTTAGTTATGCCAAGAAAATAAAACCCTGTTAATATGAACCACATGTCTTAAGAGGAGTTGGTAAGGACTGGATAGAGTTTCTCCCAAATTATCTTTCCCTGGTATGTCTGTCTGCTCTACCTAGTGGAGCAATGGTTGTATTACTGGTTCACAAGAATTCTGACAACTCCTAGGAATAATCTCCTGTGGGTTTTCATTTTAGAAATTTTGTTTGTCAGGACATAATCAAAAGAATATATTAGAAAGCAAATATCCTTAGTCTCTTTATTAGGAATGGAGGCAAAACTAGACTACAGGAAATCTCATAATCTGCTTCTCTCCCTCCCCTCTGGTTCATACAAGTTCTTTAAGGATTAGGTTTTTGTAAATATGATTTATGGCTCCAAATGAAGGACTTGGAGAAGAGTGGTTGTCTGAGTTCTTTGATGGGCATTTTACAGATTTTTATTGTGTTAGAAATAACTAATAGAAAACATTTTCAACTTGAAAGAAAAAAAACATGTGGACAATGTTAGCAGTTCAACAAAACGTGCAACTAATTCAGATTTAATTTAAACAAAAAAATAGGTGCCTTGAGGATTTGTCAGAAGTTTTGTGGCCCTCAGACTTTTATATAGCTTATTGATAGCAACAAAGTAACATGGTACAATTCAACATCCTTTGTTAAGTAACTTTTCAGCATACTGGGGAGAAAAGAGAAAATATTTTGATCATAATTAGCTAGAAAAGTAGTTTATTGAATTATAATTTAGTAGATTTATATAACTCGGTTTTTAGGGTCCTGTGAGTAGCTGAAAGGAATGACCATTTATGCACTGCCAGGCATTGTGCTAAAAGCTTTTTATAAATATTATCTCATTTGATCCTCAGAATAACCTCAAGAAAGATGCTATTATTATAATTTTTATTGTATATTTGAGGAAACTGAGGCAAACTTATGTAGGTCACACAGACCTAGTAAATGTCTGAGGCTGGATTTGAACACAGGTTGTCCTGCCTCCAGGTCTGGAGCTCTATCTTTTGTGCCATCAGCTTCCTCTCCGGCCTAGTCCTGCCTTTCTCGTGACTATGGGCAATTGACTTAACCTCTTCCAGCCTCAGTTTCTTTATTTGTAAAATATAGTAATACTTGCGACATTGCCCTCTCAGGGTTATTGTGAGTCATAAAAGAGATACTGTATATAAGTTTTTTTTCAACCTTAAAGCCTATTGTAAATGTCAGTTATTATTATATTTTTGTTGGTGCTGGTACCATGCCAGGCCCTTAGTATATGAATAAGCATTTGCTCATTGATTGATTGATTGTCTTTTGTTCTGGTTTAAATTCACTTGGGCTTTTTTGGGTTTTTTTTGCTAGACCTTAATTTCATTGGCATAAAGAGCCCCAGGTGAAGAACCTTCCTCTAATGGTGCAGGTCAGCAGTTGCTCTGCAGCTTAGAGTCTTAGAGGGTCACTTGGGGCACTGAGAAATTAAGAGATCTGCCCAGGATCACACGACCAATATGTGTCACAGGTGAGATTTGAACCCATGTCTACCTGATGCTGAGGCCTATCCACTACTTCATGCTGTCTCATGAGTTCAGTTTAGGTGAAGTTAGTAACATTGCTCTCAAATAAGATAATGTATTTGAAAGTGCTTTGAAAAAGTAATGACCTATACGGATGTAAGGTTTCAGTAGTATTTTAAGACCACCCCCCCAGAAAGACTTAGATTTCAGATTATTTTATTCTTTTTAAAATTTTAACATTTAATATTGAACATTCCCATCTATAATGAGGTGGTAGTGAAAGATCAGCATTAACACCTTATACTTGTATGGCATAATTTAGCTTTCAAAACACTTTCACATGCATTGGATAATATGGCACTTACAATTGCCCTGTGAGAGATGATGGGGCTTGCATTATTCGTATTACTTTACAGATGAAGAAACTAAGAACCTAGTTCAGTGATTGCTTTGTCCAAGGTCATGCAGCAGAGCCAGAATTAGAACTCTAGATACCGGCATTCTCTTTGAAGCATCTTTAGCCTTCTTCTCTTTTCAAGATGTGATTGGGAAGATCTGATGTAACCCTTCTGGGATAAAATACCAGAGGAGGGCTGCCAAAAACATTTAAATAAAATCACACTTGAAAATTTTTACTCTTATTTAAGTAAACTTTAACTGGGCTTCAAAGCACAAATGTTTTGGCTAAGTGTTGGTATGGTTCACAGACTGCCTTAGGACAATAAGTCAGCGTAAAAATAAAACCAACTGATTCTATTTTAATGAAGAAATTGCCTGCTTTTACTAATGGTTTTACATTTCCCTTCCTTCAGTCCAGATTACCTGCATATCTCATCTTGGCTTTCTTTTATGCCTTCAGTCCTAACTTAAAATCTATAGCTTTATTCTGATTTCAGGCATTTGTAGAGATATACCTTCCTGGGGATTAGTCCTCTGTCCCTCTGCCTATTGAAATCATTACCCTCTTAAAGGATAAAGATCCAAGCTGCCCAAAAATAATGAGGAAGATCTGAAACTGAGAGGCCAAACTCTTTGTAAATAGAAGTCTGTGATTGGATACTGACCTTGAAAGTATTTATAATGTCAGCACAATTGTAAGTGCTTATGGAAAGAAGGAATATCAATTGTATGGAAAGAAAAAATGAAGAGGCAAAGAAGGAATGCTAGATAAATGTTCTTTTTTTTCCTTTAGAGAAAGTAGACTGTGTTGTATCTGAAAACTAATAACAATGTTTTCTGTAGGCAGCTATACCCATCATTACTTCTCTTTACTTCTTTACTTTCTCTTGTCTGACTGGGATACTACCTACTCCCTCTACAAAGCCCTGTCTCCCTCCCCTGTTTCTCTATGAGGGAGGGTTAGAATTGAGAGGGAGCTATCACAGAGACTGGCTCAGTAAAGTCAAATTATTTTCTGTAATTGAACCCAAGACCAGAAGTTTAAGGGAATCTGATAATGGAACATGTGGAGATACATAACTAAAAAGACATATTATGTGCTTGCTATTTTGAATCAGGCATATGGGCGATCAGGAAAGGAGTTTAGATTATAGAAAAGCAGTGCTCTTCAATAATGTTAGTGGGGGAATAATTTTTGTTCTTGATTGTTTGGTAAACTGGGTACTTTACTTGTATGTAGGTTTCTGGTTTGAAAGCCTACCAGTAACATAGGACTGGTTAGGTTAACAAAAGGTTTTTGCTTTGTTTCACCATAATCACAAATCTTGAAAAAATTCTCTTTGACCCTGGTTAGACTCATATGGACAAATAGTGACACATTTAAAGCCCCAGTTTCCTCATTTGTAAAATAAGGATAATATACCTGTGTATGACACCTCCCTCCCCAGATTACTGTGAAATCAAGTTACATTCATATTTGAAATGTTATATAAATGTTAGCTATTATCCAGCATGGCTTACTGGCTAGAGGGCTGGCCTGAGAGTCAGGAAGACCTGGGCTGAAGTTCTCTTTCTGCTAGCTATTAGCTGTACGACCATGGGCAAATGCAGGTTTTTCCACCCTTGGCAAGTCACTGCACTTCTCAGTGCCCAGGGAATTTTCTATGTCTGTCAGCTTCAGAGCACTTGTTGGCATGTATCAGTGTAGGGAGCTACCATACAAGGGAGCATGCTACATTGATAAAATCACAGGACTGGATGAAAAAAAAAAGACTGTCTATCCCTTCCTTTTCTTTTCCTTTGCGATTCCTTATTTGTGATGTGTTGCAGTCTGCTCCTGTTCGCCAGATGTCTCTCTGTTACCCTTTGAGTGATACTCATGCCCTTTGAATGATCCCCAATTCCAGTTCTTCAGAGAATACAGTGTTCCATGACTCACAGCCATACAACACCACTAATAGAATATTGGTACCAAAAAATGAGCCTTTTTTTTTAGTGCAAAATCTGGGGTCATTAAAAGAGCTTTCCAGTTTCTCAAAGTCGATATAGTCCACTCTTTCTTCTATCCAGTTTTGAGCCTAACTTATAGTCCATTTGTTGTATCTGACTAAGAGGTCCATGTATACTAATGTATATACATATATATGTATAAACACACTTGTGCATATATCTATAAGTTAACTGTTCTACTAAATAGCAGAACCTAGATGATAAGCATGCTTCATCCATTGTGAGTTTCTGACCAAGAAGTGGCCTGATCAAATGTGTAGTTTAAGAAGACTAATATGTCAGCTTTATGTAGAAATGAGAGGACAAAAGAGCCAGAAGGACAGAAAGTTGTGGTCAGAAAGTGGAATTTCAGAATTCAAGTGCTTGAAGGTGGCAGCTGGGTGGTGCAATAGATAGATCATTGGACTTGGAGTCTGAAAGACCTGAGTTCAACTGTGGCCTTGCACACTTACTAGCTTTGTGAGCCTGGACAAATTACTTATTCTCTTAGTTTCTCACCTCTGTAAAATGGGGATAATAAAGCTCCTGCCTCTCAGCGTTCTCATGATGATAAAATGAGATGTTTGCTTTAAAGTACCATATAAGTGCTAGATGTGATGATGATGGTGGTGGCGGTGGTGGTGCTGATAGAGTATTTAGTTCTGGTTTTTGGTATTTAAAGTATGGCTTGCAAATGTTTCATTAAAGTGGAGTGGAGATGAAACTTGAGATTAAGAAGACAAAAAGACTGTGAAGTTAGGGTGCTGCCAACCACATGTATACTGAAGCTTTGATGATGTTGGCAGTAAATGAGGTAGAAGAGTATGAGCCAGGAACTAAAATCATTGAGGACGATGAAATAGAGTCTTGGAGGTGAGGCAATTACCAACAGTGGATAAAAGGAGAGCATTAAACTTCAATAGAAGAGAGACTGTTGAACAATAAGAGAAAAAGTATCAACGGGGAGCAAGGAGCTACACGTGTAGACCCGCCTCATGGCATTGTCAAATGTAGCAAGATTGAGAGGGAGAGCTGCCTGTACCGGAGAGGTTTTCATGGACTGTGGTTCTCAAGGGAAATCTAGGTTTGCAATGAAGGGTCATAGTGATTTCTCCGTCATTTAAACTTTGCTTCAGGGTTGCAGGTACTGCGATTTAGAAGCCTAGGAAATTGATTCAAAGGTGGGCAGACTTTATTGCCAGCTGTAGCTTGTGTTGCAGTCAGAAGTGAACATGCACAATAGATGAAAACATGGCTGGTAGCATTGAGAAGGAACTAAAAAACTGAGATCCAAGTATAGATTTTCCAGAAGTATTCACAGAAGCTTTAGAAGATTAGAATCTAGAAGCAAAGCAGGATGAGGAGGGGGCTTTATTGGCCTTC
Source organism: Phascolarctos cinereus (assembly GCF_003287225.1). Taxonomy (NCBI): domain Eukaryota; kingdom Metazoa; phylum Chordata; class Mammalia; order Diprotodontia; family Phascolarctidae; genus Phascolarctos; species Phascolarctos cinereus. Next base: position 391,581,911 of record NW_027555847.1, on the reverse strand, counting down.
TGTTTGTCCTGAGGAATCTTAGCTAGGGTGAATTGGTCTTATTCCTTGCTACTGTCTCTCCATGGGCTTAGCAATTTTCCTGTAGTGACTTTTTTTTTTTAATAAGAGAGAGCCTAATCTATCTCTTGTTTCTTTGAAAAACTGCATGTGAGGAAGAGAGCAGGGTATTATTTCTCTGGGGCAGCTAGTACTTAGTGTCTTAAGAGTGAAGGCGCTATTAGTTTGCCCTGCTATTTGCAAACTGATGTTAAAAAAATGGACCAAAGTTAGTCATAGAAGGATACAGTGAAGGGTTTCCCTTCCCTTTCTTCATATTTTGAAACAACCTGGCTGCCAGATCTGGCTAAAGGCACTGTGTCCCGGGATTTGCTGTGGCTCTAAGCTAAGAGCTTAGTGTTGGGGCTAATGGTAATGCAGTACTTTTGTGATGATTACATACTCAGTGAAAGTTTACTGTGTGGGGAGACTTCTTTGCCTTTACTCTGCCCTATCTCATCGTCCCAATTTCATATCCTATTCCAAAGGGCATCAGATGAAGTGACAGCATGAATGCCTCAATAAAGTCTATTAGGGGATGCTTAGTTAAGTCTAGGGTGGTAAAGAGTCCATTGTTATTCTCAGGCATCACCTCTGCAATTATTTCTAGACCCTCTATGATTTCCCCTCAGTGAACCAGATATGTACCCTGGAGGGACAGGGCAAGTAGCTGGAACATAGAAACTTATGCGTCACAACCTTTGCCTGATAGGGAGAATAAGGCTAATTGTTAATAATAACACATACTTCACTGAGTGTCTCATTTCACCTGTGGTTTCCATCACCTGCCTAGCACAGTGCTTTGCTTACAATAGGCACTTAATGCATTTTTTATTGGATCGAATTGCTGAAGTTACTTGATGGTAGTAAATTAAGACATTGTAATTTGGGTGGCCCCATTAATTCTTTATGGTCACAAAGGGACTATTTTTGAAGTTGAATAAATGGACTGAATGTTCATTAAGCGTACATAGCAAAATCTTATTTGCAGGAAGATGAATTAGCTTCAAGAAAATTCATTCAGTTTATAAAAATGGAGGATCTCTTTCTCTGAAAACAAATGTCAGCAATTTGCTAATTCACCATAAGAAAGCATTCTAGATATGGGAAGAGATTAAGAGAATATTTTGTTGGTATTATTCAAGAAATTCTGAGGTAAAAGGGAAAAAAATGCCACTTGTCTCCTATAGGGCAGAAAAGAGGAAACAGCAGATAAAGATAAAGAAGATAAAGAAATGGATAAAGCAACAGATAAAGAAAAATCACTAAGAGAGGGAAACCTGAACAGGTTTCTTAGCACTGGCTTTATTGGGGGAATATAGGAGATTAAAGTACTCAGGGTATTGTTTGGTACAATGGCAGTGGGGTGTTAAGAACAGGAATCTCTATTTTAAAAAGACTGAGGAGTACTTTCTATCTTTTAGTTTGAAGAACTCAAGTTGTAGACCAATTAACGTGATAGAATGAATAATAATAATAATAATTGATATTTATATAGTTTTTAAAAGTTTTCACAGCCAATTAGTCAACAACAAGCATGTATTAAGTGCGTACTATGTGCCAGACACTGTGCTAAGCTCTGGAAATACGAAGAAAGGCAAAAACACAGTTCCTGCTCTCAAGGATCTCACATTCTAATGTAGGAGAAAACATGCAAACAATTATGTACAAACAAGATAAATACAGAGCTCAGAGGGAAGACACTAGTAGTGGGGTAAATCTAGAAAGGCTCTTATAAAAGTTGGAATTTGAGCTGAATCTTGAAGAAATCAGAGAATTCTAGGCATAGAGGCAGCCAGTAAATAAGTGCAGTGGGGAGATGGAATGTCATGTGAGAGGAACAGCAACAAGATCAGTGTCTCTAGATTACAGAGTCCACAGAGGAGTAAAGTTCAAGAAGACCAGAAATATAGGAAGAGGTCAGGTTAGGAATGGCTTTAAAATTTTTATATATAACTTGGAATCTGGGAGCCATTTCTGGAGCATAGAATTGACTTGTTTGAAAAAAAAAACCCATCATGTAACACCTCCCTTTAGATTAAAGAGCATCTTTAGAAGTTTCTTCTTAAATAAATGTTGAGTATTTGCATACCCAATCGTTCTTCTTCTTCTTCTCCTCCTCCTCCTCCTTCTCCTTCTTCTCCTCCTCCTCCTCCTCCTTCTTGTTTTGCCAGTTATTTTTTCTGTGCAGACAAAAAATTCTTCTTTCACAATTTTTACTTTTCTTTTAAACCATTCAGGAATATCCTGCTGTCGTTCTGTGCTTGGGAATCCACAGGGTTTCCTGCTTCATTAGATATTGATTCATTTTCCTTTGTCTTGGAATATTTATTCATAGATCCTTGGATTCTTTTACCAGGTCCGGAGGCCATATTCTCTTCTATTTTTAGTATCTTCCCTGTTGGTTTATCTGCTGATGTTCAAGGTCTGTAACTGAGTTTTTTCCTCCTAAGGGTAATTTCAGTCTCCCCCCACCCATAGTTCCTGATTGATCACTTTTTGATACCCTTTTCTTTATTGATGGTTTTCATGGGGGCTGGACCTCAACAGCTGTCTTAGCTTCTGCCAGTGCTGGGCAACTTATGCTTAACCAGCCTCAATCACTGCCCCAAATCACTTCCGTGGAGACAAAACTGGCCCTCGATGGATTGTGGGCTCTTTCCTTGAGGCTTAGTAGAGTGCTACACAGTCACATACACGTATCCTGCCCCAGTTCCCTATGTTCCTCAGTGCTTTCACTGAGCTCCACAAACTTCTGCTTTTTGGATTTCTCTGGCAATGGGAGGAAGGAATAGTAGGGTTGAGTTCTACTTTAGGCTTGTGGGTCAACTTATCCAGCCCTGCTGCTGCCTGAGCATGATGGATGGTGGGGGAAGGGATGCTAAGTGAGTACTAGAAAGTCATCTCCTCTGTTTTTAATTCATTGAATTATCTCATTTGGGCTCTTAGTATCTTAGACTGTGGAGACAGCTGAACTTGCTCTAGGTTTTGCAAATATTTCCTATTTTGGAGAGGTTTGAAAGGTTATGAGGGTAGAAGAAAATGCCTAGATAACCTGCTTGTTGGTCACATGACCCAGAATTTGCAAATAGATTCTTAATAGAAAATTGGAAGTTATAATAGTATTTATTAAAATAAGGGTCTTGTGTCCATAAGAATCATAGGATAACAGTCCTAAAGCTGGAAGGAAACTTAGAGGTTATCTAAAATCCAATCCTTTTTATGGATAAGGAAACTTACTCCAAATAAAGTGCTCATTTCCCTCTAACAAGAACTTAATAATTTGGGAAAGCAGCAGATATAGATGCTTGACAGAAGTTTGTGTGATGAAAACACCTTTTAAATGAAAGAAAGTTATTGATAGCTTCTGCTGCACTTTTATCCACCAGATTTGAAGCTATAACCAGCAGCAGTCTTTTTCATTCTATTATAAAATAGAATTTCTGTTAAAATTATATTACATAAAATAGGACTTTGCTGTACAGAGGTACAGTTCCCAAATGCTCTACAAAGAGTGATACACTTGCATGCCTTATCTTTATAATCTTGCCACAATGATGTCACTAAGAAACTTTAATGATAATACTATGGCAGAATCATCAGACCTTACTGTAACATGAACAGTTTAGCTGATAGCCTGCTTACTACATTTGCAATATTGTTCTTGTGCAGATAATTATCCCCATAATTAGTATCTCAATTAGTATTGTGCTTTGGAAGACCTAGATTTTATTAGGTAGAGTTTTGCAGTCACAGAGGAGTATCTAGCTCTTAGCTGATGTTTACTCTTGGTGGTAGATTTTATAGGTCCTGTTAATTTGATTTTAATAGATTAGGGAATGTTATGTTATAGCTGTATGTTATAATGGCTAGATATTTTCCTTGTGATCCTTTTGGTAAATTTTCTGAGACCACATCTTTATTTTGATTGCCTTATATGAAGGTTCTTTTTTTAATAAAAAATCAATTTTATGTTACTGGCTTTATTTAAGGGCTAGTAGTAGTAGTGGTAGAAATAGCAACATGTAGTTATATCTTGTTAAACATGGTATGGTTTCCCCTTCCCCACCCATTGAGAAGGCAAGAAAAGCAAAACCATTATAAACATATGTATTTATAAATAAGTATAAATATGTGTATACACAGTCATGCAAAATAAATTTCTGCATTAACCATGTCAAAAAAAAAAAGAAAGGAAAAAAGAAAGAAAGAGAAGAAAATATGCTTCCAGAAATATGTATTCTATCAGTTTTCTGTCTGGAAGTGGATAGCATGTTTCATCATCCAGTTCCATTGGAATTGTGGTTGGTCACTATGTTGATCAGTCACCAATGGGTCTTTCAAAGTTGATTGTTAAAGTTTTTTTTTTTTTAAACAGTATAGGTGGCCCTTCCTCTTCTTCCTAATGGAACTCTAGTAGCCCAGGGATAAAAGTATTACTACATTCCTATTTTCACATAGGAAAAATGTTATAATTAGAGGATGTGTCTCTTACCAAAGACTTCATTCATTCCTTCACCAAGCATTTATTAAACACCTGTGTTAAACAGGAACATTGATGGTTGCTGGAGATACAAAGACAAAAAATGAAGCAGCGCCAGTACTCAAAGTGTTTACATTTTACTGGGGGAAAGTGATACTAATCCCTGATGTTTATATACTGATTTCAGTTTTACACAGCATATCACAGTTCATTTGTATAAGCATATCTCATTGGATCCTCACAACCCTCCCCTTGAGATAAGTACCATAGGTATTGACTTGGCATCAGTTATCTAATGAAGTCATAGCTATCATCAAAATACGTAATGATAATAAAGATAATAATTTCTATTTAAAAAATCTCTTTCATATTTGAAAAGCACTCTCCACAATAATATTGTGTATGTGGGTCTTCCAAGTATTATTATTCCCATTTTACAGATCAAGAAACTGAGGCTCTGACTAAGTAACAATAAGTGTCTGAAGGCAGGACTGGAACTGGAATTCATAACTCTAAGACCAGAAACGATACTGTGCTGATGCTTAACAAGATATAACTATATAACTATGACTCCTGTTGTTGTTGCTGCTGCTAGCATTGCTTGAGGACAGAAGAAAATATACATTTATTCAGCACCTATTTTGTGTGGCACTGTGCTAAGGACTTTGCAGATATTATCTCATTGAATCCTCACAACAGCATGGGAGTAGGAATTGTTCCAGTTTGTTGGAATAGTTTGGGAACTCAGGAGGGGTTTCACAAAAGACTTAGAATTGGAAGAGACCTTAGAAATCATCCAGTTTGGTCTTTTCATTTTACAAATGAGGAATCTGATGTCCAGAGATAGGTCACTGACTGACCTAAAGTCCTCTGAGATGCCAAATCCTATGCTTTTTCCATTGAACTGTGATAGCAGGGCCATGACTTTCAAAGGAAAGGGATGGATGGCTTCTCAGCCATGTGACTAATTATCCATATTTGATGGTACAGGAAGGGAGACAGCAGAGATTGGCTTGTAAGGAACCTCTAACCCTCCTTCCCAAGCATGGGGCATGGACGTTTACAAGTATAAAAAATCATAGATGCTTGCAGAAAAGGGCAGGGATTTTTGTAGTATGTTTAGTGCTTGGGCACAAAGAGAGACACAAAGACCTTTTGGAGTGTCAAGGAATTTCACCTGGGTTACTAATGATGGTGGGGCAGGTAGTGTTTATTCTCTACCCCCCATCTCCAATGAAGAATTTAGAAAAGGAAACACAGATCTAGTTTTTCTTTGCTTCAGCTTCTCCTAGCTTCTCTGTTTATTTAAAATTGCTATTCAACATTGGTTGTAATAAATAAAGGTTACCAGAAAGGATAATAATTTTCTTGTCACTGGAAAATATTCAAGGAAAGCCTAGATGAATGTGTTTTAAGGATGTTGTAGAGATGATTTATTTGTTGGATGGGAGATTGGAGTAGATGACTGTTAAAATCCTTTTTCAGTCTATAATTGTAAGTGATAGTGATCATAGGACTTCACAAACACACACATACACACATTTAGAATCTGTAAAGATAATCACTAGGCCATTAGAGACTTTTAAAAAGGGAACTTTAAAACATTCCTGACTGTCTAATGGTAGCCATCTCTAGGGTGAGGGTGGGGGAGGGAAGAAAAAAAAAGAAATTTACATGATAACTTTGTTGTATGTTTGGAGGAAATAGCAAGTTGTATATGACAGAGTTGCAGTTTCATGTGCAATCATCTTTTTTAATTGTACTGTGTTATGAAAATGCTTGTTTTGTTCCCTGAATTGAAAAGAAAATAAATTAAAAAAAAACAACAATCCTTACAGGAATTGCCAAGGCAAACATGACAAAATCCTGACACATGATGTTGCTTTCCTTTGTTTGGATTTAGGCAAAAACCAAGAAAAGAGTGACATTACAGGAGAATAAAGTCATGGGTTCATAAAGGATTTTTGAGTCCCACCATCTCATTTTTACAGATGAGTAAACTGATGTCCTGAGAAGTTAAATGATTTGTCCAAGGTCATAAAGTAAGAGTCAGAACTGGGATTGAAACCCGGGTCCTCTGACTACAAATATGATGGAAAAATAATGTGGAACCATGTGGAAAAATAATGAACAAAATGAAATAAAGTGGGTAAAAAGATACATTATAGGCAGTCTTAGCTTACTAATACACAATTAGTCACATCTATTAATCGATCAACAAGAATTTAACAAGTGATTACTATGTGTCAGGCATTCAAGATAAAAAGAAAGGCAAAAACAGTCCCTGCTCTCAAGGAGCTTACATGATAACTGGGAATACATGTAAATAAATAGGTATGGACAGAAGGAAGGCATCCTTAGAGAGGAAGGCTCAGTGCATGGGGAAACTGGGAAAAGTTTTCCTTCAGAGGGTGTATTGCTTGAGCTGAGTCTTGAAGGATTCCAGAGATTCCAGGAGGTGAAGGTGAGGAGGGAGAGCATTCCAGGCATGGTGAACAAACACTATGAAGGGACAGAGACTAGAGATGGAGTGTCCTGGGCAAGACATAGCAAGTAGGTGAGTGTAGTTGTATCATTGAGTGCATGGAAGGGAGGAAAGTATGAGAAGACTGGAAATGTAGGAGGGGCCAGGTGGTGAAGAATTTAAAAGCCAGAAGAGGAATTTTTTGTTTCATCTTGGAAGTAATAGGGAGCCCCTAGAATTTATTGTTTGGAGGTTGGGTGGTGATGGAGGAGGGCATGGCATAGTCAGACCCATACTTTAAGGAAAATCCATTTGGCAGCTAAGTGGAGGATGGATTGTAGTGGAAGTGATTTGAGGCAGGAAGATCAACTAGAAGGCTATTGTAATAGTCTAGGTGAGCGGTGATGACAGCCTGAACTAGAATGGTGGCTGCCTGTGTAGAGACAAAGGGATACGGAGGAGAGAGGTGAAGGTAGAAACAAGATTTGGCAACTGGTTAGATAGGTGGGGCAGCTGAGAATGAAGAGTTGAAGGTGATGCCAAACTTGAGAATCTGGGTGACTGGGATAGTGGTACCTTAACAGTAATAGTAAAGTGGTTTGGAGGAGGTGAGGGATCAGTGTGATGATGGTAGTGAGGGGGGAAGATGGTTTAGTTTTGGACATGTTGATTTTAAGGTATCTCTAGGATATCCAATTTGAAATCTCCATTTGGCAGCTGATAATGCTATTGAAGCTTAGAAGAGAGACTAGAGATGAAAAGATAGATCTGGGAATCATCTTCATAGTGGCCCAAATTAAATCCATAGTTGCTGAGGAGCTCACCAAATGAGATGGTATAGAAAGGAAAGAGAAGCGTGCCTAGGAGAGGGCCTTGGCGGACACCCGACTGTTAGGGACAAAAGAACAGGTATGCAGTAAGAGATTGAAAGTATGTGTATGGCTATTACAACCCCATACTTGCCCAACTCTATTTTAGGGAACAGGCTGAGAATTGTTTAATGCCTGGGTAGAAGCTACATTGTGGGTTAAAGTTCAAATTCCTTAGTCTCACTTTCAGGACCGTCCACAATTTGTCATCCACCAGTCTTTCCTGACTTATTTTTCATAGTTCTCTTGAGTTGTTTCAGAGATAGAGAATGGATATATGGTTTTATTAGTTTAGTGAACTCTCAGGGGGGAAGTGGGCAGTTAGATGGTGCCATGGTACACAGAGGGCAGCTAAGTGTCACAGTGGATAGAGTGCTGAGCCAAGCCTAGATAGTCAGGAAGACTCATATTCCTGAGTTCAAATCTGGCAGCAGACACTTACATAGCTGCATGGCTCTGGGCAAGTCATTTAACCTTGTTGTCTCAGTTTCCTCATCTGTAAAAAGAATTGAAGAAGGAAATGGCAAACCACTCCATTATCTTTGCCAAGAAAACTCCAAATAGGATCACCAAGAGTCAGACACAACTGAAATGAATGAAAAACAGCAACAGGGAAGGAAATTCCCTCTTCCTATACAGGCCGGGTCCCTACTGTGTCCTTGAGTTACAGTCTTTGAGAGTTGCCAAAAGCAAAGGTGTCAAACACAGTGTCATTTGGCCTACAATACTCCCCAGTGCTGCCTGTAAAGATTAAAATGTAATTGGGAAGTATTTTACAAAATAAATAAAAAATAGAATATAGAATAAAGTTGTGGTTTTCCAAGTCTGTATGCGAATATGCAGCCAGCAGGGATCCTTACATACAGTTTAGTGTTGTTTCTCTCCTCCCCACCTCCCCATTCCCTTTTCTATTTGAGTTTGACACCATTGTCCTGAGAAGTGGAATAATTTGCCTTGGGTCACACAGACAGGATGTACCAGAGGTCAGACTTAAATCCAGGCCTTTTTGACTTCAAGTCCAGTTGTCTGTCAACTAATTTCATCTTTCTGCGTGTTCTGTGTACCAGTTAAAACCAAGTTATTCACCATTCCACTCTCTACTCTCCCTTTCTTCCACTTTGAAATTCTATCCACCTTTAAGGCCCATCTCAAATACTGCTTTTTCCCCAATGGTTTCCTTGACACACTTCTCCCCTGTCCCAAGCTGGAAGAAATCTCTCTTTCCTTCGAATCCTGCTAGCCCTTTGGATCTCTCATATGCACATACTGTGTTATGTTTGCATTGTGATTATTTGTGCAAATTTTCTGTGCCCCACTAGATTGTCAGGTCCTTCAGGCAGAGAACATAATGATTTGTGCCTGGTGGCTCCAAATTAAAGGCTTGTTATTCAATTTGTTAAATAAGATTTTGTGGACTAGGCTGGGAGCTTAATCATTATTGATGATATTTCTGTGCCTTGTGAGTTATAAGCAATTGAATTATAAATTAACTCTTGGACAGCAGGTTTTGGGTTTGCTGTTCAGTCATTTTCTGTCATGTCTGACTCTTTGTGACCCCATTTGAGATTTTTTTTTCCTTGGCAAAGAGGGTTTGCCATTTCCTTCTCCAGCTTATTTTACAGATGAGGAAACTGAGGCCAACAGGGTTAAGTGACTTGCCCAGGGTCACACAACTAGGAAATGTCTGAGGCCAGATTTGAACTCAGGAAGGGGAGTCTTCCTGACCCCAGACCTGGCACTCTATGTACCTAGGTGCTCCTGTTTCAGTTGAATACTGCCAAAGCATGATAAACTTCATTATATATGATTAACCCATTAAGCCCTCTGGTATGTTGACAGTATAGTAACACAGTTTCTCTCAACCTCCTCAAAATTTTGGTAATATTTTCACAGTTGTAAGTCTTCTGTCTTTCATTTAAAGTTGTTAGTTTTGTCCTTTTGTTGTTTTGCCCTCCCAAAGGATCTTTGTTCACCAAATCATAATTGTACTTACTTGTTTCCCTGCCTTGTACCTCGATAAATCCCTGGACCTCTGGAAGGCCCATGAAAGAGAGACAACCTCTTGCTTTCCAAATCCTTCCTGGTTCCCTTAAGCCTTTATTGTCCACACTGAGCAGAACACAGAGGGCAGTCTTTCTCTCCCAGGGAGAGTGGAACCAGAGAAAGGGGCAGAATATGGTTTTAGAAGCTGTTGCTCAGATCCCCTAAAGTGCTCGGGGAACATTCCACAGCATGGATGCAGCTCAAGAACCGGTGTGGGCATGCCGTAGCTCATCTAGTTCCGGCCAGGGCCAACCGTGGCTCTCCTTCTCCCACTTCTGTTGTCTAGTGTGGACTCATGGGACCGGTTTATTATGCCCGCCTGTTAGAACTAGGCCTCCATCATGAAATCACATGGCAACTGTTTATTGGTTTCTTGGGGGCAAATTGATATAAATGGGTAGTGCTTGAGAAGAAACTGGATGAGATCATTATATTTTATTGTGATTTTCCTGTGCCCATCCTGTAGCATGTAGCTCTGTGGAAATTCTTAACTGAAAAAGGCTCAAGAGTTTATAACCCTGGGCCTGTTCTCAGTTGTAAGAGAGCTTAGTTTGTGAAGTGGGTTAGACAGATGAGCTTTCTAAGCAGATGAAGATAATGACTATCCCATCCCAATAAGATGACAGCCAGCTGCTACTGCTTTTCTTGGGAGAGCTTGGCTGTCTGTGGTTAAATTTAATATAGTAGATGCCCTGGAATTCTTTCTTATTTAGAGCCAGTATACACTTCAGGTTAAAGATAGAGGGTTTTTTAAAATGCAAAGTCAGATTTCTTTTGAGGAGGGGAGAGCAAGTGCACATATGCATTTCTATATTAGTAGCAACAAGTGAGAAGAATGTGTTCAATACTCTTTGATAGCATGAGCACAGCCAACATGCATGACTCTGAGCTGGACACACAGTTTCCTTCCTTTCCTGGGCACATTTACTGGATTGCTATTTGTGGCTACATAATAACTGTGCCTTTTTGATTCGCATCAACAATCACTAATATAATTTTGATTAATAAACCCTGAATTTGGCATGCCATCCCCCAGCTTGATGCTTTTGTTTAGGCTATCTCCCATGCCTGCAAGGCATGCTTTCCTCACCTCCCCTTTTAGAATCCATCTTTTCTCTCAATGTTCAGATCCTTCTCTAGGGAAGCCTTTCTTGCCCTAGTTATCAGGTCTTCTCTCCATTTCTTGGATTATCATGTATTAATTTATCTGTTTGTATGTTATATCCGTTGAAGACAGGGAATTTTTTTTCATTTTTTCTTTGTTTCCCCAGTGCCTACCACATAATAAGCAGCCAAGAAAACCTCGTTGGATTTGCTTGGATATAAAACAAGATAGAGGGTTGATGAAGGTGTAGGTGGTGAGATCAACTGATCAATTAATCAACTAACAGTTATTGACTGCCTACTTTGTGCAATGAAGGCATTAAGCTGGTGTGTGTGTGTGTGTGTGTGTGTGTGAGAGAGAGAGAGAGAGAGAGAGAGAGAGAGAGAGAGAGAGAGAGAGAGAGAGAGAGAGAGAGAAGGAGGTGATTAAGACTTAGTTCCTCTCAAGAAGGTTACAATCAAGTTGGGGACATAGATCATTTATTCAACAAATATTCACTAAAACTCACGTACAAAGCATTGTGCTAAGGGGTGTAGGGATATGAAGTTGAATAAGGAGCAGCTCTTACTCTCTGACTGCCACCACCACTACAATAATAATGTACACTTTCATTTTTTGTAGATATTACATTGCTTTCATTACTATGTCTGAATGCTCTGTGTAGCTCTCTTCATAGAATCTCAGAGTTTTAGAGTACAACTCCAACCTGAAAAAGAAAATCCTGCTATAAAATACTCAACAAATTGTTATCTAGCCTCTGTGTGAAGACTTAGAAGGAGGGGAACCCACCATCTCCAAGGCAGAGTCAGCACACTTTTCAATTAGGGGCAGCTCTAATTGTTAGAGCTAATCGTTGGGCAGAACAAGTGTAATCCCTCTTCCATAACTTGCCCTCGAAATACTTAATTACTACATTTCCTTTGAGTCCTCTTCTTTAGGCTTAATATTCCTAGTTCTTTCAACTCTTCTTTATATGGCATGGACTCAGGGCCTTTGAGTATTCTGGTTACTCTTCTGTGGGTACTCACCACCTTATAAATGACCTTCCTAAACTGTGTTGCCAAGAACTAAACAAAAAACTCCTTTTTAGTTTTTGTGTCACACTGGTAGTTACTACAAACTCTAGATATTTTGCAGATAAACTGTTGTCTAACCATGCTACCCTCCATCTTGTGATTGCAAAGCTGATTTTCTTAAGCCAAATGTAAGACTTAATATTTATTCTTTTTGAATCTTATTAGATTCATTAATTCATTCAACAAGTAGATTCATATTAGTGTTTTAGCCCATCTGAATCTTGCTTCTATCTGAATCTTGATTCTTTCATCCAGTGGGTTAGCATTGTCATGTGCAATTTGATTGGCATGCCATCTATGTATTTATCCAAGTCATTGATCAAAATGTTAAATAGCCCAGGATAAAGCACTGATCCCTGGTGAACTCTCCTGGAGACCCACATCCTACCAGTTAACATTGAACCATTGTGCTTTCCTAATTTCTGCAAAATAAAGCTAGCAAAACTTTTGTTCATGATTTTTAATATAGTATTTTGAAGATATGCTTAAATTTATCTTAGTTATTGACCTCGTGCATAAAGGTACCTGATGATAAGTGCCAAATAAGTAGTACTAGTAATAAATAATAATTAATGAGTTCACCCAGAGGAGAAGTTATTTGGGCTGGGCTGGAGGTTTTATAGAGGAGGTGGGCTATGAGCTGAGCTTGAAGAATAGACCAGATTGAAAGATGAAGAAGGCAGAAGATATAGACTATGAGAAGGTTGGCATTGAAAAGGAGAGATTTTTTTTTTCCCATGATAGGCAAGACCTATATATGTTTGAAGTCAGAACTTCTGCAACTAGTCTGAAGAGAAAGAAATGGAAGAAGATTTATGAGAGGGAATGTGTAACCATGAAATCTTTGAGTAAAGAAGGGATGACATCTGGGGTGTAGGTGGAGGGAAGAAGGATAGATGGTATGGAGATTGGGGTCTTAATAGAGAATTAAAAAAAGGTTTGGAATAGCCATTGTGGAAAGTATCCTCTATAATCAATTGGAGATGAATAAGAGAATTGTTACGGTGAACAGCATGATTCTTTACAACGGGACATAACTATTGCCTTTATATTTTCCTATTGCCCTGCTCTGAGTCCAGAGAATAGGAAAAGAGAAACAAATGCTGGTGATGATCTAATATGGGGCTTAATCCTAAGGAAGAACAAGTTAGAAGTAGCTGACCATGGTGCCATCTTATTCTTTATGGTCTCTACGATTTTTCCACATCTTTTAATAATGCACTGTCCAAAGCTGGATAGTACTCTAATAAAGATCTATCAATAGATAAAGAGAATTGAGGAAAGATTGTTTTCTGGCCTCTCCATGTAAAAATCCATTTATTACATTCCAGATTCATGCTGGTTCTCCCTCCTCACCCATATCCCCCAATACATGCAGCAGCACCAAATCTCTAATTTATATTTAAACTTAGAGTCAACTCCTTGGTCTTTTTCTTTTATATTTATACTGAATCAGACTTTTCCATTCTGTACATCTTTCTATATTTTAAATATTGTACCTGCTACCTTCAAATTTCATGCTTTATTTGGAAAGTTATATAGGTAATTTTGAATTGTATTCCAGTCTTGACTAATTTGATATATGTAATTTTGATGAGCATATCAGGCTCTCTAGAGACATGGACCCTCCTTGCGTCTTGGTAAAGCAGCAGTGACAGGGCTGCAGCTTGAGAGCTTTGCCTTGCCATAGAGGCTGCCCCTTTGCTTCACTTGGAGAAGATATCTTTACCTGAGTAAACTGACACCAAGAAACCTAGTTGGGAGCTAGCAAGTTTCCTTTCAGTCTGGAGAATTTGGCTCCTAAGTTGTCTCCACTTAAAAGCTGAAAGAAGCTCACAATTTCTCTTGGATCAAGAGCCATTCATCATTGGACACCTCCTGGCTCTTGCTGCCTTGGGCTTCAGTTTTAATTTTTTAACCTCAAGCCTTGTAGCTGATGGATATACTTTGTTAGAGTTTGTTAAAAACCCATCCCCTGACTCCTGAGTCCACACGTTGCCTCTGTACTCCCTGGTTCCCTTATGACTAACATTGCTCTACCACATGCCTGGCTCAGCCCTTCATACTTAACCCTAATGACCCAGACTATTGACCTGAGGCTCAATATTCCTCAGCCAGCACCTTAGGCTGCCTGGCCCTAGTACAATAATAATATAACTTGCATCATCTGAATCATCAACAGTTTATGTAACAGGCTGCTCTGTTGTGGAGTAATGCAATACTTCCACCCAAGTTTACTCCAAACCAATTATAATTACCTTTTGGATACAACTTGGCTATTCATTCATGTATTACACTTTACTAGGTGTTGATGAGAATATTGTATGGAATGGAGTCTAAAGTCTGATTAAAAATTCATTCATTCATTTGACATTTATTGAGCCTCTCCAGAATATAGGTTACTTTGCTTGTAATACGAAGATGAACCACATCTTGGCCCTTAAGAAGTTTGCCATCTAGTGGAGGAGAGATTTGTATACCAAGAAAGTATGAGAAGATCATAGATTTACAGCTGGAAGGCACCTTATCTGTTCCAACCCCATTTTGCCGATAAGGAAACCTCTCTGTAGCCTAGAGAGGTTAAGCAAGTTGCCAAGGTCACAAAGACTTGCCCAAGTTCAGTACCAGACTGGGCATTTGCACCCAGGTCCCTGATACCAAGTTCAGAAATCTTTTTGCTCTACTGCACTGCTTCTTAATGCAGCATAGAATATGCTAAGTGCTGTATGAATGGTCCAGACAATAGGCTATTGGTGTCTAGGTTATAGGGATTCAGAAGATGGAGAAAGATTTCCTGGCTGGGTGAAAGGAATTGTGGTGGTGGGGAGAGGAGAGACAAGGGAAGGCTTCATGGACAAGGTAGCATTTGAGCTGGGCTTTGAAGTGTAGGTGGAATTTTAACAGGGAAATGGCATTCCAAGTAGAAGGAATAGTATGAGCAAAGGGGCAAAGATGGGAAAGTGATGGGATGTGCCGATAAGATTTTGAGTGGTCTAATTTGTCAGTAGTTTAGGGTGCATGAGGAGTAGGAGAAGGAAATAAAGCTAGGAAATATAGGTTACTTTGCTTGTATACAAAGATGAGGATTACTGAGTGGCAGATGGTACAGTCAAGGGTAGAGAGAGGGAAAAATCTGTCTAGGGCTTCATGGTAGGGTCACTGCAGGGCGAGGGTATGGCTCTTGGCTTTGCATAATTCATAAATTTAGTTATTTTCATTCACTTGGGATGGCCAAGCTCTAGGAAATTAATTCACACAAATCAAATCATTTTTTGGGTACAACTTGAGATTTCATTGGTGAAGGGAGCTCTAGTTGAGGAAACTCTGTCTTACCAATACAGATTGGTACTGTTCTGCAGCTTATAGTCTTGGAGAGAAGCCTGGGGCAATTCATAAGAGTGATTTCTACAACAGAATGCCAGTTGATTAATTAAGATTGCACAAGTCTATACAGGACACTCCTTCCCTCTTGGTATGTTCACTTGTGAGACCAAATTATGGAATCAGAATGTTGGTGAGTATAGAATGAGGCCAGAGAGAATTGGGTGTTCTTAAAGGATATTTTTATCAAGCTTTGCTATCTGGATGAATTATACTTTGTCATTCTAGTAGTATTTCTATTTAAGAAGTTGGAATCGGTGATCTGGAACACTCTCTCCCTTGGGCAGTGCCGGGGACATACCAACCATTTCTTATTTTTTGGCTTACTTTTTTTCCTGGGATTCCTGCAGACCACCACCTCTTAAGATAATATTACCTCTTAATGGCCATGTTCCAGTTAATATTCCTAATGGCTATGTTCCAGTTAATTAGACTGAAGCTTATTTTATGTCAGACACATTTTAGATAGTTGTCTGCCTGATGGGATTTGGAGTAGAATCCTAAGCACCAATTGAGATTTCAGACTTAAGGGCTTTCAGAGTTGTAAGAGACAACAAAACCCACATAGGTCAACCTGTTGGGAAATGTTTCACCCTTTGTGTCATCATTTAGCCATTTGTATACCATGTCTTAGGATAGCTTACTTCGGTAGCTGACTAATCACATTCACTTAATATTTATCCTTTTTAGCTTCAATTTCAGAGCATGAAATCTACATATTTGTCTTCCAGCTCTGGAAATGTATTCCCTTTTTGGAGTTGATAGCCCCTTATGTACCATGAGAGAATTTGGATTTAATTCTCTAGACAATAGGAAGCCACAGAAAATTTATAAACAGGAAGGTGAGGTGATTAGAACTAAGATATCTATCACGCCTCTGCCTTTTGTATGTGTGTGTTTGTATGTACATGTTTGTGTGTATACATACATATATGTATATATGTACATATGTGTCTGTGTGTAAAGGGCTACAGATTAATAGCCCTTTGTATACAATTGCCAGTGAGGCAGGCATGTGCTATTTGTCCTCAACTCCTGTAGACTTTTCCCATTGATTTCACTCTTCTCATCCAACTGTCTATCTATCCATTGATCTATAATGGTTGATGTTCATTAGAATTTACTAAGTACCTACTATATGCCAGGTGCTAATGAAAAGAATTACATTTTTAGAGGAAACTACATGTGCCTATATATATATATGCTCATTATCTATCAATGAAATCTGTATGTATTGAAATATGTTGAATATTCTTATTCATATTGAAATACAAGATATTTTGGTGTTCAACAGCTAGATGGTGCAGTGGATAGAGCACCAGGCCTGGAGTGAGGAAGACTTAAGTTCAAATCTGGCCTGAGACACTAATTAGCTGTGTGACCCTGGGCAAGTCATTTAACCCTGTTTACCCAGTTTCCTGATCTGTAAAATGAGCTGAGGAAGTAAGCCCCAAGTAAGAAAGCCCCAAATGGGGTCATGAAGAGTTGGATACAAGTGAAAATGACTGAACAGGAGTAGCTAGGTGGCACAGTGGATAGAGCACCAGCCCTGGAGTCAGGAGGACCTGAGTTCAAATGTGACCTCAGACATATAACACTCACTAGCTGTGTGACTCTGGGCAAGTCACTTAACCCCAATTGCCTCATAAAAAAAAGAAAATGACTTAATAACAAATTTGGTGGAGGAGGTACAAGCAGCTTGGAGGTAGGATTAAGAAAGGCTTCATGTAGAAGGTAACCCTTGAATTGAAAAACTAGGGATTCTAATAAGTAGAGATGAACACGGAGACGGCTTCAAGTGTGGCTCATAGACTGTGAAAAGGCAGAGATGGGAGATAGAATGTTGTATGTGCGGAATAACAGGGTCAATTTGTGTGGACCATAGGGTAGGAAGGAGAGTGATGATTAATTAGTTTAGAATTGTAGGCTGGAGCTAGGTGTTGAAAAGCTTCAAATTCATGTCACAAGATTCTCCTAGCCATCTGCTTCCACCCAGAATGCTTTTCACAAGACTGTCCCAGGACATGAATTATGAGGACACTGTCAGTATTTTCTCACCTAGCCCTCCTTTGGGGCATAAAAACTTCGTCTTTGAGAGGAGCTATGGACCACCAAGCGCCAGGGCAGTTCCCTGGTTGTGTCCTCGATATCAGTTTGACCTGCTCTATACTTCAGAAGGCTGGAAGGTGAGGCTTCTATTCTGAATAGGGTTTTAATTTCAGGTTGCTGATTTCCATCTGATCTTGTTCATCCTTCAGTAAACAGCTTGTCTTGTATTTTTAATTATACACACACACATATATATATGTATGTACATACATATATACGTATATATTTAGCTCTAACCTTGTAAGTCATCCGTGTCACTTCTAGCACCTTGTAATTCAAACATGATTGCTAGGCCAATGAATTATGTTTATCTTCAGTTCATTGCATTTGTAGTTTAAAGTTGGTTTAGTCTTTTTTTTCCCTATTGTAAGATAAGTAGAGGCAGCATGGGGCAATGGAAAAACCACTTAACGGAGAATTCTTGGGTTCGGGTTAATCCTGGATCTCTCAAAATTGCTGGCAGCCTTGGCCATATTCCCTCACCTTTCTGGGCTTCAATTTTCTCCTCTGTGAAATGAAGTGGTTGGATTAGATCACATCCCCTCTAGTTCTAAAGCTGGCACATGTATGTAGATAGGTAAAGGGTTATATCATAGATTTTTATTTTAAATATCTGTATTATTCCTATTACACAATCTTGTACTATTTGCCAAATTGCCACCATTTTTTGGTGGTATCTTCCAAATTGACTTCCGTTTAGAAACACTTTAGAAAATGATGGGACAAAAATGGTCAGTGTTTATGTTGTCTTCTTACAGCTGGGAGATTTGGCTTACTAGTGATTACTGTAATTTGTCAGCTAGGAAATAACACCTGTAGGTCCTGACTGTCCTATGCGCCTGCTAATAGGCCTGAAAATATTCATGACCTTGGATAAGGAGTTGGGGTGTGTGTGTGTGTGTGTGTGTGTGTGTGTGTGATTAAAATTAGAATTAAGAACAATTCCTGCCAAGCTAAAGTAGGCTGTGATGTGATCAGACATGAATGCAGGCAATGTCTGTGGCAGGCAAAGGCCAAGGCTGAGACAGGAAGAACGGACCAGGCTGCTTTATCCTGGAATTAAATGATTAAATGTGACTTGGAAAATGTGGATTATGGTCCTATGGGGGAATCACCACGAAAGCATGGAGGGTGAATTACATGATTCTATGACGAGAGAGGCTTCTAATTTGGCACTGGAGTTCTCCTCCTGCAAGGCACTAACCACACTGGGGCATTTGGGAGCATTTGAGGATGTCCAGGCATCAGCTGGAAGCTTCCTTTTCCCCCAGTGAGTCACATTTTTATGTGCCCCTAAATATTTCTGAGCTCCCTTATGTGTAAAGTCCCTGCATAAGATGCCATTGATCCATCATACCTAGCTCAGAGGCAGATGGCTGTCCCCACATTACAGAATTGTTTTATTCTCTTCTGTTCCATACTACCCAATTATCTTCCCTATTATAAATCTGATATGTTATGTTTTCCCTAGACTATAAATTCCTTCAGGGCCAGAAGTTTTGTATTTTTCTCTTAGTATCTTCAGTTCTTAGTAGCATCTTGCACACACTGAATACTGATAGATGTTTGATTAAATTATTAATTGATTGAGAAGAAAAAGTGGGAGAACACTTCAGGCATAGTAAATGTCATGATCAAAGGTGAGAAAGTACATCTCATGTTTGGGGGGGACAGAGAATAGTCCAATTTGTCTGTAGCATAGAACATGTAGAGGGGCATACTATGTAGTAAAGCTGGAAAGGCAGATTGTACCAGAATGACTGGCAAAGAGGTTTGAACTCTTCTTGGTAGGCAGTAGGGATCCACAGAAGATTTTTAAGCCAAGAATTGATCTATTAATAAGGAAGCCAGAGAATCTTATAAGTGAAGTAGAGGCAGGAAGACCTGTGACTAAATAGAAGGCAAATGGAAATGATGAGTGGTGCTAGCGTGCCAGCAGTGAACTTATAGAGGAAATTATGGTTATTTATTTAAATTAAATTTTATTTTATTTTTGAATCCACATTTTTTCTGTCTTATCCCTCTCAAACAAGAAACCAAGAAATAACAAAGCCTCTGTTACAAACATGTAGAGTCAAGCAAACTAAATTCCCATATTGGCCATGTCCAAAAATAATGTCTCAATCTATACTCTGAGTTTTTCATCTCTCTTTCAGGAGGTGGGCAGCTTGAGTCATCTGGAATTGTGGTTGGTTATTGTTTTGATCAGAGTTTCTGAGTCTTTCAAAGTTGTTTGCCTTTATAATATTGTGGTTATTGTATAAATTGTTCTCCTGGTTCTGCTCAGTTCATACATGTCTTTCCATGTTTCTGTGAAACCACCCCCTTCATAATTTCTTATAGCACAATAGTATTCTATCACATTCATAACTTACTACTGGTCACCACCTTACTTTCTAATAATTTGCCATGATGAAAAAAGCCACATTAGATATTTTTGTATGTATGGGTCTTTTTCATCTTTCTTTGACTTCTTTGGAGGCATAGATGTAGTGATGGTATTGATGGGTTAAGGATGTACCATTTAATAGGTTTGGGGGAAATAGTTCCAAATTGCTTTCCAAGATGGCTGGACTAGTTTATAGCTCCACCAACAGTGCATTAATATATATTTTCTCACAGTTGCCTTAGCACTTGTTATTTTCCTTTCTTATTAATTTTGCTAATCTGATGGGTATGAGGTAGAAACTCAGAGTTATTTTAATTTGATTTTTTAACTGTTAATTATTTATAGAGCATTTTTTTCCTATAGTTATTGATAGGTTGGAAAGATTAGGTATGATAAAGATGTTGCAGAGATAGATGTGATATAACTTTATTTAAATGAATATGAGAGGTGAGAAAGGGAAAAGTCAAAGGTTTTGAAAATGGGAGACAGGATGAATGTTAGTGCCTCTATTTGTCTTTTTCTAAGAGAAAGAAGATATGGGAAGAAATAGGTAAGTGAATTTAGGTGGGAAGGAGGGGAAAGAAGGGAAGAAAAAAAGGAAAAAAAAAATTTACATGATAACTTTATTATGTATTAGAAAGTAATAACAAGTTATACATAATAGATTTATAGTTTTATGTGCAATTATGTTTTTATTATACTATGTTATGGAAATGCTTTATTCCATAAATTAAAAATAAAAATAATTAAAAAAAAGAATTTTGAACTATCATAGGAAGATGACTAAAATGTCCATACTCTGTCACCCAGAGAGCCCCTCACACAAGGGGGTCAAAGATAGAAAGGCCCCATATATCCCAAGCTATTTATAGCAGCATTTTGTAGTAACAAAGAACTAGGAATTTTAAAATGCCCACCAGCTGATTAAACAAATTATGGTATACGAACATAATGAAATATTACTGCAATGTAAGAAATGATGAAGATGAAGATTACAAAGAAGCATGAAAAGAGTTATTTCAACTAATGCAAAGAGAAGTAAACAGAACGAGGGAAAAATATAAACAGTTACAACAATGTAAATGGTAACAGACAGCAATAGAAAATTGAAATGGAAGATTTTATGATAATGAATGAACAAATTAAAAAATCTATCAAGGCAGCACATAGTGCTTACTGTGTACAAAGCATAGTGTTTACTATGTGTAGAGCACTGTGTTAAGCATTAAATATACAAATAGGAAAGACAGTTTTTGTTTTCAAGGAGCTCATGTTCTAATGTGAGAGACAGACACATATGGAAGATTTAGCTACTTGCTTAGATGGAACGGTCCCATGGTCTTTAGGGTGCTGGGGCAAAGCAGATGGTCATGTTTCTTTTTAAATGTCATCTCCACTGATAAAATCCCATCAGTTTCTGATGTTGAACCGTTTGACAGTGCCAAGAACTTTGGTGGCGAGAACTTTGTTTATTGAGTTTTAAGTAGCTGTGCAGAAGCAGTTGCCAGGCTGCATCTCCACAGGGGTTGCTTCCCCGAATGAAGCCTGTAGGCACTGTGTTGGAAGTATCACTATTCCCCAGCTTGTAAGATTCAGAATCCTAGGCTGTCTCCAATGGGGGCTGAAGGGAAATCAGGATGAGTGGTCAAGATGGTGGTGGTAGTTTTACTTGTCTAGCGTATTCTAACTCCTGTTTCTTGCTTTCTGGCCCAGTATGTGGTAATTATTTGGTGGTTGGTGGGTTTTGCTGGCCTCTTCTCCATCAGAGTTGTTATCTTTTAGGATGGCTGTGAGAGCTGGGCGGGAAGCAGTAGCTGAGGTCTGGAGTGGTGCTGCGACTCTTACAGTTCTTGTGCTTATCTGCCTGTTGGTAGCCACTGGTCATTAGTTGTTACGGGTTGTGGTGAGAAAGGTAGGCCCTTTCACCATGATTTTTCCCCTCAGTGGTTTCTCTGAGGGTTGGGTGGAACATTGCTATTCTCACAGCTCTTGGGTTCAGGGTCCTGTGCTTTCTCCTACAGGGTCTGAGGGGAAATGGTGGTCTAGATGGGCGTAGTAATTTTCCTGACACGTGATACCTCCTGTCTCTCTTTTAGGGTGCCTTGTTACTTCAGCTAGGCTGGCTTTCTTCATATTATAATGATCAAACTTGGCCCTGAAGAAGGGCCTTTGTGCAGAGGTAGAGGGACATGGGTACAAAATGCTATATATATATTCTTGGACTTAGTTTATTCTGGCTTTTTTGAACTACTTTATTTTATCTTTTATTTTTATCCTTTATGAGAGAGGTGATTCCTGGGAAGTATAAATAAGAGACACATATTGTGATATGGAGTTGATGTAAAAATAAGAGATTTCAATGAACAATTTAAAAACAAACAAACAAAAAAATAACTGAGTGAATCCACAGAAGACAGACAGATAATAAGGGGGTCACTGAATTGATTCCCTGAGCAAAAATAACCAAGCTAAGAGATAAGTTGTTGGGGAAGGGTATAAATCAAAGAAACTAAGGGTTTCTCTCTAAAACCAAGGCTTTCTTTAAAATCACAATTCATAGCATCTTTTACCCAACCCAACATTCCAGTCAATCATTCAGCCAATCAACAGTGAGCTTGTATTATATCTGAAGCATAGAGTGTGGAGGATACAAAGGACTATTAAGCATGTTTTCTGTCTTTGAAGAGTTAACAGTTCATGAAGGGGTAGGTAAGAGAAACACATAAGAAACAACTGGAAAACATTATGAAGCAGAATATAAGTACAAGACAGTGTAGTACTATTTTGGCTACACGCTATCTTGATGCTACAAATAAGAGGAGAGAAACGTCATTGTGAATCTTCATGGAGGAAGAAGCTTGATGTAGGTAAATAGGAAGGAGTGGGAAAAGTGTAGGAGAGGTGGTGTAGGAAAGCCTATTTTTCAAAATGCTCCTTCTTGAAGAAGGAACATTGATTAATACACGAGCAGTCAACTCAAAAGAGCTACCAGAACATATGTTAATATCTTGCCAATCTGCTCTGCGCCTGATTGTTTTACCATCATTAGTCCTTTAGCTCATTCAGAGAGTTGATACTTGCTCCTAATTCCTTTTCATTCTTGGTTCTGTTTTCTTTCCTTGGGTGGTGCTTTTTTGATGATGGTCTCTGCTGTGTCCCTATTGCCCTCTTCATACTCAGTAAGCTACCATCCCAGGCCAACACCCAGTTGTTTCTACTCTGGGACATCTGTCCTTACTAGCCTTGATTCTGTGGTTTGAGGAAGAGGAGAGGGAAGAGACAGAACCAAATCCTGGATGTAATAGTGGGGAAAGTGGTAAATAAGGTTATATAGGGATGGCATTTTAAGATTACGGAGGCCTTTTATAATGGGGAAAAGAAATTTAAGGTCCTTTTCATATCATAGAAAAAGTACTGGATTTGGGGAGACAAGACCTGGGAATTAAACTTCTGGCTACTAAATGTTGGTGATTACTGTGAGATGCTGGGGTCAGTTAACCTTGTGGTCATTCACTTCACTGCCTTTACTCCACTGTCTTTATCTGCCAATAGCTAGGGCTTATAGAGCACTTTAAGGTTTGTGAAAAGCTTTACAAATATTTGTCTCATTTAATCCTTACAACAACACTGGAAGGCGTGTGCCATTATCATCTCCTTGTTGCAGATGAAGAACCTGATGCAGATAGAGATGAAGTGACTTGCCTAGGTTCTGAGCTGGCTTTGAATGCAGGTCTTCCTGACTCCTAGTACAGTGCTGTGTCTGCCCTGCCTAGCTGCCTCTGAGTGGGGGAGGGGATTGGAATAGCCGGGCATCTCGCGTCCCTTCTACTTCTAACAACCTGGGACTAAAGAGCTGCCCCAGAAACTGGACGGTTCAGCAGTTTGCCCAGGGTGGGTGGGGAACTTGCAGCCTCATGTGGCCCTCTAGATCCTCAAGTACGGCCCTTCGACTGAATCCAAACTTCACAGAACAAATCCCCTTAATAAAGGATTTGTTCTGTAAAACTTGGATTCAGTCAAAGGCCGCACCCCAGGACCTAGAAAGCCACGTGTGGCCTCGAGGCCACGGGTTCCCCACCCCTGGCCCAGGGTAACCGCTATGTGTCAGAGGCAGGATAAGACTTGAATCCAAGTCTTCCTGTAAGCATCTTTTGAGTAGTGACTGTTTCATTTTATTGTCCATCTCCTCTGAGCCTAATACAGAGCCTGGCACAAAGTAAGTGCTTAATAAATATTTGCTGATTGATTGGTTAGCTCTGAGCCAGGCTCTGTCTCTACTAAGCCATGCTGCCTTTCATGGGAGATCTGTACTCAGTTGTAAATCAGATATTAGTGTCTAGATGAGAGGATAGGGCTGAAGGTTTATACTTGGTAGTCATCAAAATGCAGGTGATGGTTAAAGCCTTGCAAGTGGGGTGGATTTTAAGTGCCAAGAGTAGAGGGTAGAGGTCAAAGCTTGGTGGCCAGAGGCAATCATCAGAGAAGACATAAACCCCACAAGTATTCACACAACCAAGAAAAGGCAACATACTGAAAATTAAGGAAGAAGACATTGTCAAGGAGTGAGCGTTCAGTGGTGTCAAAAGATTGCAGAGGATGACCTTTGAGAGGGCAGCTTCCTTAAAGTTGTGGGTTATTTTCCTTTGTTTTCTTACAAACAAGAACTCAGAAACCAAGTCAGCATGCAGGAAGTCAAAGGGATGTTATATGTATGATTTTAATCTCAACATATTTTTCTTGTTAAATTTCTGCTGCTCTGCAAATAAAAGCACAGGAAAAACTGTGAATTGAACTTTATCTCAAGATACTGATGGCACCATAGCTCAGATGCTTAACTTCCTTTATCTTTGGAAAAATTTCCATTTGATCCTTTTAATGGTGTCTCCTGGGACATTTCTTTTAAATTTTGACAATAAATATCCATGCCCCCAGGGGAATGCTATTAATGTTTATTTAAAGGATTGTAACTTTCTCAAACAATTAACATTTTTCATAAAGCTTATAACTGTTCATATATGTGTAAATATACTTATTACACATACATATATGTTTAGTTTTAAAAAGCCACATGACCTAGCTACATGTTTTGGAAGCATGGGGGAATATGGGACAACAGAGGACATTTTCATCCTCACACTGAAGTTGTGCTGTGAAGATTTGCATTTTCTCTTTTTACTTTCTACCTGAAAGCTGGGCAGAATCAGTCTGATGTAGCTGGGGATAGAATCAGTGTTTGGCCTCTTTCTGTGTAAAGTCAGATGGATAGAAAAAAATATTTTGAAAAAAAGCATTGTGAACATTAAATTTTATCCCAGTTTTGCTATTGACTTTCTTGAAGACTTTCATCTCCAAAATGGAGAAAATCAAACTTTATCTTATTTATTTGCTTTCTAGTTAAAAGAATTAGTAGACTGTATAGTTTGCACATCTAGGGATTTTCCTCATCCCTATCCCTGCCTCTATCTGTCTATCCAGAGTGCTTCCCCATTTAGTCACATCCCTCCACCTCAAATTGTGAAGGCATTTCAGTGTCACGAGTTGTGTGGGATGGTACTTTTTTCCCTTCAAGGAAAAAACATTAGGAATAATTCTTGGCAACTACTTTGTAGGGATGTGTAGATTAACAAAGTAACCTTTGTATGAGGTCCTAAGTGGCTCAGTGATTTTTTTTTTGAATTCAAAGAATTACTTGTCACTGCAGGTTCCAACAATGTTGCTTCTTTAATTCTTTGAATCACTTATCCTTAACAAGGAGAAATACCAAAACCTCTGAAATGTTGAAGATGATCAGTGTCTCATATGCTTCCTAACAGAAAACCTCCATGTAATTAAAACCACGTTGTTAGCATTTTAGTAGGTTAGTATTTGTTCAAGTCCAGCAGCTGCAAAATAAACAGGTTGGTCAGATGCATTCAGAAAAGACAGAAGAAAAGGTAACTACTTCTCTTGAAATGAATGGCCTCAACTTTTGGAGCTTCTCAAAAGGTACTCATCTATGTCTCTTTCCTCTTATCCATATGTCCACATATATGTCACCCCTCCCCCAGTTTATTTCCTTATCTAATCTCACCTAAATGATTATAATAGCTTCTTAAATTGTTCTTTCCACTTCCAGGCTGCTCTCTTAATAAGCCATCCTCTAGACAGATCCGAGCATGTTTTTTCCCCTGCTCAAAAACCATTGCTTCAAGAGTGAAACACAAACTCTTCATCCTGGTATTTAAATTAGTTCCAATTTAGTTCCAAACTACCTTTATAACCTTATTGAGTATTACTCCCCTTTGCATAATCTACATTCTAACTGAACTCGCTGTTCCTTCAACTCAGCATTCCGTCAGGCCATCCCCAATGCCTGGAATAGGTGTTTTTTTTTTTTTTTTAGCATCTTGGCTGCTCAGCAGCTGTTTTCTGCATGGCTTTGCATGATTCCCACCTCTGAAATTTGTTAGTGTTCACAAATTAGTTTTAATTTATCTATATACATGTGTATATATTTGTATATGCACATGTATATATGTGTGTATATGTATACATACATACATACACACACACACAGAGTAGATGATAATCTCACTAGGAGCAGGGATTATTTCCTTTAAAATTTTTTTATCCTCAGTGCCAGTACAGCGCTATGTACAAAAAAGTAGATACTTTATAAACATAGGAAGACATGAGAGAGACAAAGATACCATACATTGCTGGGAAAATTGGGACAAATGTCAGCAACTTTCAGCCTTCTCTAGCAGCTCATTCTTTGCCATTCATTTAGAATCTAGGGGCTGATGGGAGAAAGTTAAAACATTTGTATGCCCTGTGTCACATGACTTCTTTTTCTATTGAATAAATTGATCTCATGGCATACTTTTCTCAGCCAAGAGGTATGATAAATCGTAGGGACTAAAATGGGTTTCTAATCATAAAAAAAAGGCAATTTGTGAGGTAACAGGGGATAAGGAAGTTGAGAGAAGTGTTATTAGAAGCATTCAGAAGAGGAATGTAGTTAACAGGAACGTGAAAAAAAAGTTAAAAAAATGTAACCTGTGTTTCTGTACTTATTGGTACAATCTAGAGGAGATAAAGAATTCCTGAACTATTGGCTGAGAGCAGACTAGGAAAGACAAAGCTTTTGGCTATTGGTTGCCTGAGGAAATCTCTGCAGAGGAGAGGTTTATTTACCACAGTACCACCAGAGGCTGTAAGTTAGAATTGTAGATAGCTCTCAAGAAAGTACACTGGCTGAAAACTAGAGATAAGGCACTCATCTGAAGGAATCTGAAGGATCAGTCTTATAGAAAATATATTCTTCCTTCAGGGAAAGGTTTATTAACCACAATGGATGGGAAGAGAAGCTGAAAGTACTGTCAAGTAGATCAGCTAGAGCAGGGTCACGGCACTTGCCAGGAGCCAGTGAAGATTATCATGATGATATCACTAGGAAACATTAGATCACAGAAAAGAAAATGTATAATTTTGATTATGTACAATTAAAAGATTTTTGCACAAACAAATCTAATAAAGCTAAGATTAAAGAGGGAAACAACTGGGAAAATATTTGCAGGAAATTTCTCTGATAAAGGTCTTATTTCCAAGATATGTAAGGAACTAATTCAAATTTAAAAATAAAAACAAACTATTCCTTAATTGATAAATGGTTTAAGAAACTCAGAGTTTTTTATAGTCATATTAAAAATGCTTCAAATCACTACTAGTTAGAGAAATGCGAATGCAAATGAAATTCTGAGATGCCACCTCTCACCCATAAGAATAGAAATGACGACAAAAAAAAGATAAATATTAGAGGGGTTTGGGGAAAACAGGCACATTGATGCACTATTAGTGGACCTGTGAATGGGTACAAACATTCTGGAAAGCAGTTTGAAATATACACAAAAAGTTACTGAACGGTACATGCCCTTTGACCCAGCTATATACATTGCTAAACCTATACCCAGAATACATCAAAGACAGAAAAGTCCTTTATGTACAAAATATTTATAGCAACTCTTTTTTGTGGTGGCAAAATGTAAACTAAGGGGATGCCCATCAGTTGAACAAATTTTGAGTAAGTTGTGGTATAGGAATGTGATGGAGTACTACTACTGTGCTGTAAGAAATAAGGAAATAGATGAAATTTTAAAAATGACATGGAAAGACTAATATAAAATGATGCAGAGTGAAGTAAGCAGATCCAGAACAACTTAGAATATATCAATATTATAAAAATGAACAATTTTGAGGACATTTATAAAATAATGAAGAATGAAATGAGCAGAATCAGGAGAACAATTTATATAGTAACAATACTGTAAAAACAAACAACTTTAAAGCTTTAAGACAAAGGTTGATGATAAAACATGCTACCCATAACAGACAGGTGATGGATTTAGGGTGTTGATTAGACATAGCTTTTTTATATACACCCATTTTGTTTTGCTTGACAGCCTATTTGTTATAATTTTTTTTTCTTTTTCTGTAGAATGGGGAGGGAGGGAGAGAAAATAGGTTTCTATCATTTTTTTCAAATTAGAGAGATGGAAGGGTGTGCTACAGATGTGAAATGTTGTCTGCACTTTCAGATGAAGTCATTGTATCTCATTAGTTTTGCTCTACTCTTATTTTGTAGTAAGAGATCTCTCATGAAGTGGGAGCAATCGGCAAATATTTCTAATGTAAAACCAAAACATCTATAAAACTTAAATTAAAAGTTTTTTTTATTGGCAGTTTTGCAGTATTAAAGAATGAGTTACCCTTCCATGAGTATGCCCTGGGTGTACACATTCCCTTTGTCTTTGTTTCTCTTTGTGAGGGAGGTTAGTGTTTTTCACTGGAAAATGACCAAAAAAACGAAGTCCAAAAAACTTGGCCTCTAAGAAAGGAAGAATTTGCATTATTGTCTTTTACAGCAGCATCCATAAAGTGGTGACTTGCTGGGTAAGGTAGATGCCCTATACCTCCATGTGTTCCTCAGGTGTAGATGCTGCATGCATGATGCTTTTGAAAATCTACTCTTTATCTACTCTTTTTATTAAATGTGTGGAAGAGTGAGACCAAGATTATGAGGGGGAACATTATGTTGTTTTCATTTTTTCCTCCAGATCTATTATTTTACTGTTGTAGGGACCTCCTGGTCAGGAAACTACCTCTACCAATGCAAATCATTAACTGTTTTGCAGTTTATAGTTTTAGAGAGGGGGTAAGTGACTGGCCCTGGGTCATTCAGCCAGTATGTGTCAGAGCCAGGATTTGGACCCACATCTCCCCAGATTCTCAAGTTCTACTCTTTTCCCATATTACATCACACTGCCATTATTTACAGCAATTTATAATCAAGGAGAACTCAAATATTATATTCTCTTTTCCCTCTGCCCCTCTTTAGTATGATCTTGCAAAAATATGATGGCTGTTATGGCATAAAAAGGACTGTTAGCTATTAGTAGGACTCATTCACATCTAGTATCTGCAGGTAGGCACTTTATTTCCTATAGTTTAGTAATCTTTTCACATGGGAGTAACAGATCCCTCTATATTAAATCTGAGAAAATACATACCATTAATAATTCTTTTTCTCTATTCACAAAGAATGGATTAAATTATATGAAGAAAATGTTTCATATGTCAATCACATGTACAGGCAGCCTATGGGTGGTCTTAAGCATGTTAACAGCTATATCTAGAGTGCATAACTTAATCTCTTTTATAGGTGTCCAGGGAAGGAAAATTATCAATTAAAAGGCTCTTGCTTTACATAAAAAAGCCTTGGTAGAGCATGAAGACATCCCTGTAATGATCCTGAACTATATTTCCTCTCTTCCTACCCCAAAAAGGGATTTTTAAAGCCTTAACTCATCCAGGTCAGGGCTATCGTCATTTTCCCAGGGGTAGAAATAACAGACCTTCTATCTTCTGAACCTGGAATTCCTTAGTAGCCTAGGAATCACTCAGGGTGATGTCTAGGATGTGAAGTCAGGGTTCATTTCCCCTCTCCATTAGAACACCTCTGGGGAAAGGCATCCCTCCAACAGTACACCTTCACTCCAGAAGAATAAGTAGGGCTGGGACAAAATCTTTTTTTTAAAATGATCTTTAGATGAGAATGATATTCCTTCTCATTTCTGGGTGAACCCCAGTGACTTATCCCAAATCTAGAACTCATCATGCTATAGGGTGGTTCCTGTCCCTACAATCCTAGACTATCTGGTATGCTGGATGGCACCTGCCAACCTGTTGCCCACATCGGGGAAAATCATACTTGCTCCAGCTGGAGTCCAATTCCATAGCAGAGGGTTTCATTACTTGCAAAACTGCTAGTGGTGGAGAATACCTCCCATTTGATCCCACATCACAGGGCTCAGTCTCCGTGTGATTAGCCTTCTGTGGCTGGAAATGCAACCAGGCTGTCTTCAGAGCATTCCCCAGCCTTCAGTTATCTCCCCTATTCAGTTCAGACTTTGAGGAATTTGTGTTTGGAAAGCAGCTAAATGCCAAATACCAAACGAGGCTCTCCTGGAAATGGCTTAGGAAACGTCACTCTTCATTCCTGCCTCCAGACTCTGGTAATTAAAAGAATGGAAATGGTTTCAGGTGCTAGATGCTATATCTTGTTCTACTAAGTATGTTTCCACAGGTGACTGGAAACAATTAAGAGCAGTCCCACTTTGAATGGAAATCCTGGTTGTTCAAGAGTTCAAATTCAACAGATATTTATTAAGTGCCTGCTGTATACAGACCACTATGCTAAAGCCTGGGAGATGTACAAAATGTAGTTAGGACATAGTTCCTTCTCTCATGAAGCTTACTGTTTCATAGGAGGAAAGAATTTGCTAGGGAAAGGAATTGAGAGTAATGTATATCATAGAAAGGCATTAATATCAGGCTTTACAAAACTATAAAGTAAGCCAGGAATCTGTTTTAGGCAGTTCTATTTTTTTCTACCAGGGTACTACGCAAGGAAGGAGTGAAGGCACATATTAAATGATATGTATGACTATTATCATACTGCATGGTAATTAGTCAGAAATAGTATCAAGATCTTGTCATTCACAGTCAGAAACCCTCACTCTCTCTAACCGTCTTTCTCCTCCCTTTTCTTTCCCTCCCTACTTCTTCCCTCCCCAGTGCTGCCAGCCCCTTCTATAAGGCTGAAATCTGACTGCTTAAAACCTGCAGCTTTGTCTAGAGCTCTGTGTAAGAATCTAATCTTTTTTCCACATGAAAATCTTTGCATATTTAAACAACTCTATCAGGTCCTTTCTGAGACTTCTCTTCCAGGCTAAACAATCCAAGTTTCTACAACATGTCCTTATGTGACATTAAACTCTATGAGCTTTGGTTTTTTCCTTTGTAAAACAGTTTGCCCACTTTATAAAGTTGTGAAAGATAATGTGTGAGTGTGCTTGTAATATCAAAAGTGCTACATGAAATGTAAAGGAAGGTTGGAACTCAGTCTGGGGCTTTAGGTTGTTAGTGTGGGAAATTCACAGAGAATCTTTCATAGGGCAGCTGTAACAGGATATTGCTATGCATGGAAAGATAAAGAAAGGTGAAAATTTCTACTATTGAGTGCCAACAGTCTGATTAGCCATTTGTTCATTCTTTAATTAATTTACTAAGTCTCAGTGAGATTGAGATGATTCATAGAATTTTAAGTCTAGAAAGGAGCTTACCAATCATCTGTCTCAATCCCCTTTTTTGTATAGTGCTTTTTCTTACAGGACCCCAGATTCCTATATAGAATGCTTTAGATATGGCATGATTTTGGAGCATCTAGGTGGTGCAGTGGATAGAGCCCTGGAGTTAGAAGGACCTGAGTTCAAATCCGGCCTCAGACTCTTATTAGCTGTGTGATCTTGGGCAAGTCACTTAACCACCCCATTGCCTCAAAAAAAAATGGTATAATTAAATTTTTTATTCTTAAAGCATAAACCTGAAAAGTAGGAAAGCAAATCAAAAGTCAAAGAGGACAAGCAGATAGGCATTAGAGGGGCAGGGTTAGAAAAGGAGTATAGATACTTCTTTATACTACCATTTATTTCAGGATATAGAAAGTGAGAGAAAAGTCATCTTTTGTGGATAGTGCAAAGTCACAGGGTCCTTTTGGAGGTCCTGTCTGAGAAGTATTGAGAAAGTTCTTAGTCACCTATCCTTTAATGGATGGTCCTCTCCCAGAATGCCTTTGCTTCATTTTTCCTTTCTTGTCAATGCAATTTGAAGCATGTGGGGATCAACACTGTCCAGGTAGGAGCAGCAGCCCTTAGTGAGACTAATTTATAATTCACATTCATTTAGAGCTGGAAGAGAGAGGAAAGCTTATTTCCTCTAACCCCTTCTTTTGACCTGAGGACACCAAAACTCAGAGAGAGGATAGGTGACTTATCTAAGGTCACACAGCTGATTAGTGGTGGATTTTGTTGTCATTCAGTTGTGCCCAACCCTTTGTAACCCCATTTGGGATTTTCTTGGCAAAGATACAGGAATGGTTTGCCATTTCCTTCTCCAGCTCATTTTTATAGATGAGGAAACTGAGGCAAATAGGGTTAAGTGATTTGCCCAGGGTCACACAGTCAGTAAGTATCAGAGGTCAAATTTGAACTCAAGTCTTCCTCTAAATACACTACTTCTCCAGAGAGATATTATTGAAATCTTGAAATGGAATAAATCCAGAGATTCTACTATGATGCTCAAGAATTAAAAAGGGCTTGGATCTCCCAAGACCTTTGGTCCATTTCCTTTCTTGTGAATAAATGGAGAAAGGCATAGGAATAATGCCTGTGGGGGGAGCTGGGATACGATACCTTTTTGTAATATGAAGTCCTTCGCAAATATGTTTCAGTTTCCAAAGTATCTGAACTTGAACCACAGTGAGTTTCCAACAGCTGAAGAAAACCAAACATTTGCACACTGCAATAGCTTGGGTTTCACATCTGCTGGGAGACTTGTTTCCCTGGATTGAAGCAGTGGCCAACAATGACGTGAGTCAGAAATGAAAGCTGGCTGGGCCATAGGAAAGCTCTCTTTAGCTAGGCTGTGCTAAGTCATGACAGTGTGTCTAAAACCTTCAAGAGCATTAGGAAAAAGTTGGGAGGGTGAAGAAATAATCAAATTTTAAAATATTTCAAGTGAAATATTAAGTTTTTTGTGAAAATCTGAGTTTGTAGCCTAAATTGTTACCTGATTCTCCAAACGTGGGTCTGAGGAGGGGGAAACCCTTTCTGCAGTGGATGTGGGAGATAGAGAATTTTGTTCTTTTCCCCCTCCTTCCTCACAGAGGAAAGTCTGGGGACCTCCCCACCAACTTTGCTGCTTCAGCTATTCAGAGCAAGCATATGATGAGGCCCTCTGAAACAGAAGTAGAAGAGAGAGCTATGACTCTGTAAAGTAGATCCAGTAGACATATAATTGTGTATAATATATCATAAAATAATAATCATATTGTATGCCTATGCCTAGAATGTTCTCTCTCCTCAGCTCTGCCTCTTGGAAATCCATACCTCTCTTTAGGGGTCATGTTATAGACCGTTTCTGATCCTCTTCATGCTGTCCTCCACCATTCCTAAAATTACCATTTATTTTCTTTGTATAAATTTTGTATTTACTGATTCATGTACATTAATAACACATAACACTTGTATAGTGCTTTAATGTTGTTGAAGAGCTTTACACACACTATTTCAGTGAATCTTCACAACAGCTCTGTGAGTAGGTACTGGGAATACCTTCCATAGTGTGCCTCTTGCTCCAGAGTTAGACTCTGGAGGTAACTGGTACCTCCTGCAGGGGGTGGGATGGGAGGTGCCAACAGAAGAACAGCATGGCAGAAGAGACTTAGATGCTGGCAAAGAAGTAACTTGTCAAAGATGAGGAAGAGAGTACGAGAGGGGAGCTTCTGGTGAAAAAGCAGTGAGACAGCAGAGCACCAATGTGGAGGAATGAACCCTGAGTACATCTATATTGCTATGCCCCATTATGGTAGCATTGTAAATCTCACTGACTACATAGACTCTGGGAGGGGAAGAGTTCTTGGCCACTGGGAAGGTGGATCTCTTGACTACCTGTAGGTTCATATGTAAATTGTTCATTATGGTATGCTCAAAATAGTACTACAAGTCATGAAGGACATTTTAGTCCCTAGGGAAGGTTACTATTCCTTTAATCTTTGTGGGCTCTGAAGAGTCTCTGACTTTTCTATGTAATTAAAATTGTTCTATGTTTTTAAGTCTGGTGAACCTGAGGGCTTGGAAAAGGAGCTCGTGGCTGCCTTAAAGACAGTGTTAGATACTGAGGTTGAGCCAGGAATTAGGTTAGTGATCAAAAAGAGTACCTCATGATAGGCTCTTCATGTCAGGAGGGAGCCTCTGACACAATGATTAAACAAATAATACTTTTTCCAAAGAGTCAATTCCAAGAAACTAGAAATAGTTTAGCTTAAGATTATTTCCATTTGCTTTCTCAGGGTTCAAAATGTAACTGAACATAGAATGAATTATTTTTAAAGGTAGAAATTAACTAGTATGAATGTCATCTGAGATTTTAAAAAGTCATTATACATATTTTGACTTAGGGAATGGGCTTGTGTCACCTGTCTGAGAATCATCTTTGAAAAACTGTAGTTTCATTTATTGCATGATGAGAAAATTGTTCTTTCATGCTGAAGCTTGTTCTTCAAAGTGTTCAGGTGCTTTATGATTTCTGATAAGATAGTGTTCAAAATTTTTTCTTTTTTTCCTGAGGATGGTTTTGTTAAACTTTATACTTTTGAGAAAGGTGTTTCCTTTGCTTAGACATCAAACACTGTATTAGAGGATGCAATGAACAAGTGATAGCTATCGTAACAATTTTCACATCATTAGGTATGATGTCATTAAGATTATATAAAGAAAAGTCATATAATTTTCTTGATGAATTTCTCAGTTAGCAGCCAAATTAGATCTATCTAAATCTGTTTCGGAGAAGTGAAAGAAAATCCTTTTTTGTTATTAGTGGTACCTTTGAAATTCAGAGAAAACCACTGATTTTTAAAATCCAGCTTTCCCCCGTTTCCTAAGTCTGTGAAAGTCAAGGTGATTTTTATTAGTTTATTCCATTTTCATAGTTATTGACGTTGAGGGGAAATGATACAGTCTTCTCTCATTTCAACTTTTAGTGAATGGTCTTATACAATTAATGCCAAATGGACAACATAATTCGGTTCTCTACCAGAACATAGACAAATCAGCAAAGTCACAGTTTACAGCTCATTTTTCAGTTTCCTGTGTTCTACTTCAGCGTTGTACAACCTGACTTCCCTCCATTCCAGACTCTTTACTGATCTACTTTTCTGAACTTCACCAATGTTCTTATCGTCAAATCCAGAGATCCAGAGAGTCCCTGATGCCTGTGACAACACTTAGTACTTCCTCCTTGAAACTTGACTGTTAGTTTCTGTACCAGTAGAGTGTCCAGGATCTTCCCCTACTTCTGTGGTCATTCTTATTTCATCTGCTGTCCCTTCTTCCTCTAGGATTTCCCCTGGATATCTATGGGTTGCAACTTCCCAAGGGAGTTTTTTGGGTGGCTTCTTTTTACAATCGGCACAAACAGTACTATTGTTCACCTGGCTTCAGTTATCCCAAGTTGTAGCTATAGTGATTAGGAGGTTGTAATGTAAACCTTATAGGGTTTGCAGCCCTACAGGTGTGGCCAACACAACTTCCACATATAATAAATATCAATCAATCAATCAACAAGTATGTTTAAGCATCATGTGCCAGATACTGTATTAGACTCTTGAGACACAAGAACAAGATGAATAACCCCTGCTTGAAAAGAGCTTACATTCTAATGAGGGAGACAAGTACATGGAAAATATATGCAGCACAAATGTAAAGTGAATCACTAGACACACTCATACACAAACTAGTTCAATACAAAGTATTGTAGGTGGGAGGGCACTAGCTGTTGGAGGGATCAGGAAAGGATGATTCATGTTTGGTCGTATAACTTCTTGGGATACAAGAGATATGTGTGGCTCTAGCTTCAATACAAGGTTCAGACAGTCTGCCTGTTTAATGGTACAAAAATGTCCTTGCTTCTCCTCTCTTTCCCATGTGCTATTTTCTCTGTTCTTGTTTAAAATTAGGGTAAAATGAATAACTTTAATGCAATGAAGGGATTCTTAATTCAGTTTAAAAAACAACCCTCTCTTTACTGCTCTTTACTCTCAGGAATTACACATGTTCTCTTCAAAGTTGTGAGGTGTGCTGCTCCCCAAGTCTTGGACATAAGCAGTAATTGGTTAGACTGAGTTAATTTTGAGTTAGTCACCAGATCCTGTTGATTCCATCTCTAAAAAATCTCTCAAAACTGTCTGGTCCTCACTGAATTAGAATCACGGAACCTCGGAGTTGGAAGAGACTATTGGAGTCATACTTGAACAATGGAGTCTGTGGTCTAATGGAAAGAACACTGGGTTCAGAGTCCGAGTTTCTCAGCTCTAATCTTAGCTCTGCCAATTGCTGCCCAAGTAGATAAATCTGGGATCTTATGGCCCTTTCTACGGTCTTCTGGCAACACTTCCAGATGGTACTTAGTGTTAGGAAGTTTTTCCTGACATCAAGCTTGAACTTGCTTCTTTGCAACATCCGTTGATTTCTGCCCCCCAAGCAGAAGGAGACAGTCTAATGACTTGTGTCTAATAGTCCTTCAAATACTTGAAGACAGACAGTTTATCATATCCATCCAAAGTCTTCTTTTCTCCAGGCTGAACATCTCCAGTTCCTTCAACCAGTCCTCCTATGTCATGATCTCAAGGTCTTTGACCATCCCCAGTGCCCTCTTTTGGATGCTCTTCAGACTCTTCCTAAAATGTGGTACCCAGACCTGAATGTAATGCTCTAGATGTGATCTGGTTACAACAGAGTCTAGAAGGATGACTGCCTGCCTTGTCTTATCACTTTAGCTATTTTGTTTGTCTGTTTATTAAGATTTTAGTTATTGACATTGGGGGGAAATGATACAGTCTTCTATCATTTCAACTTTTAGTGAATGGTCTTATATAATTAATGCCAAATGGACAACATGATTTGGTTCTCCACCAGAACATAGACAAATCAGCAAAATCACAGTTTACAGGTTATTTTTAAGTTTCCTATGTTCTACTTCAGCTTTGTGCAACCTGACTTCCTTCCATTCCAACTTGTTTACTTTGATATTAAACTTGAAGGCTTTGAGAAAAATCAACATACTTTTCAAAAGAACTCCTGTCTGTTTCCTCCATCTTGTACAGTCAGTGAGGTGATGTGGTAGACAGAGCATCAGGCCTGGAGTCAGGAAGACCTGTGTTCAAATCTGGTGTTAGATGCTTACTAGTTCTGTGACCATGGGCAAATCACTAACCTCAGTTTCATCATCTGTAAAATGGGGATAATAATGGCATGTACCTACAAAGGCCATTGTGAGGATGAAATGAGAGAATAATTGTAAAGTGCTTAACACAGTGCCAGGCACATAGTAAGTGCTATGAAAGTGTTAGTATCATTATTATCATTATTATTATTATTACTTGTGAGGTTGATTTTTTTAAACTCAAATGTAAGACTTGATATTTACCGCTTCTGAATTTCATCTAGTCAGATTCAGCCCAGTGGTCTCATTTGTCATAATTTTGGGGAACCCTGACCCTCTATCATTCAGCATGTTTATTAGCTGTCCATTAGCAGCTCATTCTACTTTAGGAGCAGCTTTGGGTGCTAGGAAGTTTCCTTTACAACCTAATGTTGTATCTCTGCAACTTCTGCCCATCACTTCTAGTTTCTTCACTTCAGGGCTGTCCACGATTGTCTTTCCTTAGGTGTATTTTCTCTTCCTAGGCCTTGGAGTCCTCATTTGTGACATAGAGGAGATGTTCTAACTTAGAGCCTCTTATTCCTTTTTTCACGTTTTGGAATCCTTCAAGTGACAGTCTAGTGAAGTCTAAGGACTCCATTTCAGAATCATGTTTTTAAAATGCATAAAATAAAATTCATGGGACCATAGAAGAAACCAATTATATTCAAACACTGTTATCAAAATACTCAAAAAAAAGTTCATAAATCCCAGGTTAAGAACCCCTGTTTGAGATGAATGATAAGGTTTCTTCCCACTATAAATCACATTTTTCTATTTTTTGACTTTTGTAAATATTAAGCTCTGACAGACTCTGATAAGCCATGATTGATTTATTATAATTTAATTGAAGCTCATTTACATGAATGTGCCACATCAACAAGGAATTTACATATGTTTTTTCCCGTTTACTTCTAATTGTGGAATGAAAGGCTTGGTTCTAGGAATTTCTAGTATTTCTAAGCGAGAGAGGAAATTTTATAGGGGTGGGGGTGAGGGGGGAAATGGGATGCTGGAATTATATTGCACTTACTCTGGTTGGTTTTAAAAGTAATATGAATTAGTCCCTTAGTATGCATTGAGTGGGAGAAGAATAGTCCTTGCTTACTTGCCTGGGGAGGCTGCCTGTTATTGTTGGAGGATACACATGTACCTTCCCCTCACTGGCTTATTCCAGAACCTAGAGCACTGCTTTGTGTTAGCATAGGTCTGCCTGCCAAAATCTACTCTTTCTCCAGATTTCCCATTCCCTCTTCTCTTCTAACACTGCCCACTATCTCCCTTTTCTGACCTTAACTCAACCTCTCATCTCTTACTTTTGCCTCAAGGTTCCCAGATACATATATTATGTATTTTGGCCAGAGCCTAGACAAGGCATTGGTATGCCAAAGGCACAGTTTAAAAATTGGAAATTAGAGCCTCAGGGTGTTACTGTCTCACCAGAAGTTTTGAACCCTCAATGATACAAATGTGACAACTTGTCACAAAACAAATAACTATGCCAGAGAGAATAAAATTTTCTGCCATTAAATATGTAGGCTACTTACTTTGTCTATCCTTCGTCCTGTGCATATTTCTGGAATGTAGTTTTATTTTGGTTAGTATTTAATGTTTTTCCTCAAGTACCTTTGCCTACCTACCCCAAGGTCCTGTTTGAGAGTTGGAAGGGACCTCAGATGACTTCTAATTCAACCTGTCCTGAAAAGGAATCCCTACTACAGCCTACCCCAAAAGTGGTTACCTGCTTGAAGGAGGGTAGAAATCTTACTGGGCAGACCATTCCACTTTTGGATGGCTCTAATTGTTAGGAAGTTTTTCTTGATATCAGGCCTTAATTTACCTTATTGTTGCTTTCATCCACTGTTCCTGGTCATCCTCCATATGATAATTCTTCAAATCCTGAGTTTCTGTAACCATGGTCAGTTTCTTCAACCCATCCTCAGATGGCTTACACTCAATACCCTTCCTCATCCCAGATGGTCTTCTCTGGACACTCTTCTTCTTATCAACATCCTTCTTAAAATGTGGTGCCCAGAACTGAATACAGTACATCAAGTGAGGCCTGACCACTGACCTACTTCTGGAAGTCATGCCTTTTTTTAATGCAGCCCAAGATTACATTAGCTTTGCTCCCTATTACACCATACTGCTGACTCATAAAGAGCTTACAATCTACGTTTTTCAGAACTGCTGCTTACTGTAAGTCCCTCATCTTGACCTTGTGAAGTTGATTTTTTTTTGTATCAAAGTATAAGACTTTATATTTACCCCTATTGAATTTTATCTTACTAGATTCAGCCCCAAGCTTCTGATTTCATAAATCATCATAATTTCACCAATGTATGAAACCTCCATTTACCCAATCCTCGATACTGTCTGCAGCTTTAAGGACCCCATCTCACGAAAGATATGATGAAGTGGGAAAAGATTCAGGTAAAGGCAACTAAAAGGATTTGATGGCATAAAAAAGATACCACAGGACTCTTCTTCCTGGGGATATGAAGAATTATAATAGATATGATCATAACCTAGTTAATCATGAAGAGAATGTGTAGGATGAATCCTACCTAGTTTATTAGATCCCTTAATACTACAACCTCAGTGGCATCCTTGAGATTTAAGAGAGAGTTTGAGGACAAATAAAACGGGATCACTTTACACAGTAAGTATTAAATTTGAAGAATTCTTTTAAAAAGTTCCTTGCTGCCTTTAATGTTTACATAAGTAATTTCTGTATTTCCCCCCCAATACATAGTAGTAGGGTCTGATTATGTATGTAGTATTCTATACCTAGAGACCCCCAACTTATTCAAGGAAAAGAGGAAAATCTTTTTTGAAGTCATTATTCTAAGAACTAGTATCAGTTGAAAAAATAAATAAGTAAAAGAAATCTCCATGGATTGTAGACCCGAAATGCATTAAAAGGGGGAAGTTGAGAATGTTTAAAAGGTTAGAGAAGTAGCCCCATAGGAGATATCGTGGATGGCAACTACCACATAATCCCACAAAACATCACGTGGGGCCCAGTCAAAATACTGGGATGGATGGAACACTTGTCTCATCCATTTTGGCGTTTCTTATATGCTTTTATGATCTCACTAACATGTGCTATTTTGTGATCACAAAGGGAAACCAAGCAATAATGTGTGGGTGGCTGGCAAAAGCACATTATGACCACTGTAAAAACAATCCAAAATAGACTTCTCAGTGGCAACAGATCGGTTGCACCATTTTGGTGTACAGAAGAGATTTCAGGATTTGGGACTGGGGTTTTTTCATGTTAGGAAGAACATCAGATTTTGTGGGCTGAAGAGAATTTTTGAAAACTAATGATTCTTTAAAAATAACTTTTAAGTCTGAGTTGTTCTGTTAATGACGCAGCCACTCCTTCTGCTATTTAAAAAAAAACCCACAAAAAACCTGTACACAAATGCACACACAGATGGAAAAATAAATATGGATTTTGGTAACAGATTTTTGACCTAGTGACTCAGAGGATAAAAATCAAATTTTAAGTGCTATGGAATGACACAAAGTTGCATGAAGCACTCTGCTCATATACATATAAACAGATGCATACACAAATCACATTTAGGCTGCTGTGATTTTTTTAAAAGTCACTTTTCTTAAGTGGAATAGATGATGTCCAATAAATGTAGCCTTAAAACAAACACCATCTCCTTTGCGGGATTCCTTTCTTCTTATATCTGCTTAATAGATTAGTTACTTGAGTATTGCAGCTAGGTGAGAAATAAAGTTCAGTGAGTATATTTGAATTAAAAATAAGTTAACATTTATTACTATGTGCCAGACCTTCTGGGAAAGATACAGAGTTTAGATTGGACATTGTCCTTACTCTGATGGAACTTAGAGTAGGAAAAGCAATAAAATGATAACATGCATTTTTATATAAAAGTTGCATTAAAAATTTAACACAACAAAGTGTCAAATGAGGAAGGAGGGGGGAAGGTATTAGTAACAAGGAGAATTAGGGAAGGGTTCCTGGAGAGCGTGCTATTTGAATTGGGCTTTAAATGTAGAGTTGTTTAGTAGGTGAAAATAGGCCAACCAAGGTGTGCCAGGCATAGAGAATGGCCCCAATAAAGACTCAGAGACCTGTTCTGGGAACAGATGGTTGACTATAGTTCATGGAATGCCTAGAAGATTATGAGTATTGAAGGTAGTGGCAGACTTTGAAAGGTAGGCAAAAGAATTAGAACTTCCTTTGTAAGGCATTAAGGAACCAGTAAATGTTTTTGAGCAGTGGAATATAAATATATATCTACTATGATTATTTATATATTATGATAAATATATTGTGATATAGTGATATATCACAATATGTAATGATATGTGATGATATATCATAATATGTTATAATATATTGTCATATATAATATATTATGATATAAAATGAAATGTACATATATTACAATATATAATGATACATGTATATGTATGTATGTAAAATTCTGAGTACTCCTGCTAAGTAAACTCCAGTAGCTCCTAAGCACCTCCAGGATCAAATCAAATATAAATTGCTCTGTTTGGCATTCAGATTCCTTCTTAACCTATCCTCTTCCTACCTCTCCAGTCTTCTTAGACCTTACTCCCTAGCACATACTTTTTGATCCGATGACATTGGCCTTCTGGCCGTTCCACAAACAAGACAGTCTATCTCTCAGCTCTGGACATTTTCTCAGACTGTCCCCCAAGCTTGGAATGTTCTCCCTCTGCATCTCTACCTACTGACCTCCCTGTTTTCCTTTAAATCCGAATTAAAATCTCACATTCTATAGGACACCTTTCCTAACCTCTTTTCATTCTAGTCCCTTGCCTTAATTATTTCCTATTTTTCTTGTACGTAACTTGTTTGTCCATATTTTTTTTGTTACTTCCCCCATTATATTGTGAATTCCTTGCGGGCAGGTACTGACTTTTGCTACTTTTTGTATCCCCAGAGCTTAGCGTAGTACTTAGCACATAGTAGATACTTAGTAACTGTTTATTGACTGATTGTATTATATATATATATATATATCTATTATATATGTTTGTATATATATGTATGTATGTGAATTTCAGCTCCCCTCCCCTCTTGGAAAGATTGATCCCTTGTTCATTCAGTGAAGATCACTGAGCACCCACTCCAAGGCATAGTGCTGAATTGTGAGCCGGGTAGACATGGTTTCAAATCTCTCTTCAGACGTTTACTGGCTGTGTTGCTATAGAGAAATTATACAACCTCACTGAACCTCAGGTTCTTTGATGGTTAAATAACAACAATAATTGTGCCTGTTCCCTAGGGTTTCTGTGAAGATCAAATCGGGGGATGATAGAGAAGGGAAAAAGCATTTATTTAGCACCAGGCACTGTACTAAGTGCTTTACAATTATCACCTCATTTGATCCTTACAACCCTGGGAGGTAGATGCTATTATTATTCCCATTTTATAGATGAGGAAATGAGGCAAACAGAGGTTAAGTGACTTGCCCAAGGTCACACAGCTTAGTGAGTATCTGATTCCAGATTTGAACTCAGGTATTCCTGACTCCAGGCCCAGTATTCTCTCTATTGTGCCACCTAGCTGCCTATAGGCACAAGGTAAGAGCAGCAGATTTGAGCTCAGGACTTGCGTTAAAATCCTGGTTCTGCTCCTTAATATCTCTCTGACATTGGGCAAGAAATTTCACTTTTCCCAGACATGATTTCCTCCTCTATAAAATAAAATTCTTAGACTAGATGACCTGTGAGGTCCCTTTGAGCTTTATCACTATGGGAAGGTAGGATGGGGGGTAGTGCTGATAGTGGTGCTTGTTACAGGACACTGAACCAACCTAAAGTTTCTGCTTATAGAGTAGTAGGAGATTATGGGCCAG
Organism: Phascolarctos cinereus; assembly: GCF_003287225.1. NCBI lineage: Eukaryota > Metazoa > Chordata > Mammalia > Diprotodontia > Phascolarctidae > Phascolarctos > Phascolarctos cinereus. Next base: position 391,538,719 of record NW_027555847.1, on the reverse strand, counting down.
ATTGTGGAGGGCCTTGAACAGCTTCGTCTTGATCCAGCCAACATATAGCAACTGCTGAAAATTTCAGAGCAAGAGAGTAATATAATGAAATCAATATTTTAGGAATGCTTGAAAGAGTTTAGTGGGAGACTGAAAATAAAGAGAAATTGGTTAGCAGGATCATAATCTTCAAAGAATCCAGGAAGAGGGAGGCTTGAAAAAAAGAGGGGAGGGCCAGAGGGATCTGTAATTAGGTTACTGATCACTGTCAAGTGTAGTTTTAGCAGAATGTTGAAGAGACAAGGCAGATTATGAGAGTTTAAGGAGTGAATAATTAGTAAAGAAATGGAAGCAACAGATGTAGACAACTCATTTGAGAGCCTAATGGTGAAAGGAAGAAAAATGGTGGTCATGGCTTGAAGAGACAGGAGAATGAACTGCGGTTTTTTCAGGATAGGGGAGACCTATGCTTGTTTTAAGCAATTAAGGGGAAAGGGACCAGAGGAGTGGAAAAGACAGAATGGTGGGGGGTGGAGAGAGAATTGAGAGGAATCCTATTAAGTGCAGGGTCAGTTTTGCAATGGAAGGAGGACCTCTTCCTACAAGACAGGTGGGAAGGGAGAAAGGATTAGTGGAAAGACAGATATTTTGTGGTGGAGAGGAGAGTAATGAGGGAACTCAAGCTTGATGGTCTGGGAGAACTATGGAAAGAGTTACTCAGTGGTTTTCACTTGATGTGGCCAGTGACCTCATCAGAGTTGCTGCAGAGATTGAAAACCATTGAAATCAGACATATGTAGAGCTCTGCAGGGCCCTTGGCAGGCTGCTGTGCTCATTCCTGGAAGAGAGGAGAATGAGCAATGATTCTGTTCAAATTGTATGTACCATAACCTCTGGCAAAGAATTCTCCTGGGTATTGATTTGGTCTTTCTATCATGAAATCCCTGGACATTTCCCCCTCCAAGGTCAGTGAGTATTTTTCCAGCCTATGAGAAAAGGAATACCAGTATGGGTGCTAGTCCCTGCTCTTTCATTATTAGCTGGGTAACTTTGAGGAACCCACTTTTCCTTCCTAGGCCTCAGTTCTCTCAACTGTAAAATAAGGTAATTAGATCAGATCAAAGATCCTTAACCTGGGGTCTAAGGACCCCAAAGTAGTCTGTGGATAAACCTCAAGGGTGTCTGAGAACTTGTTTTTTTTTAAATGGTTTGATGCCTATATTTCACTGTAATTGGTCTTTGTAATCCTAAGTGTTTAATTTTATGCATTTGCTAATTCTGAGGTATCCACAAACTTCACTAGTTTATCTGTTTTGCAGCAAAAAGTTTAACATCTGGACTAAAAGATATCCAAGATTCCTTCTAGCTCTAACATTCTATAAGGATCTCAGAGGTGAGATAATATCTCAACATCTCTTTGTCGACCAGGCCAATAGCCAAGCAGTGAAGTGTCCTGGGAAGAACAACAAACCTGATCAGAAAACTTGGGTTTGAATTCTTATTTAGAGACCTCCAGCAAGTCCCTTTCTTTCTCTGGGCCTCAGTTTCCTCATCTGCAAAATGAAGGCAATGGACCAAATTAGTTCTGAGGTCCATTCTAATCTAAAGATATACTTTGATGACCCATCTCTAATAGACATTGAAAATAAAAAAGGAAAAAAAAGCTGACTACAGGTGAATACTGATTTAAAGATTAGCAACCTATGAAGCACACAATTGGCAATCTGATTTTCATTTCAACAGCATTTGTAGTCTTTATTTGAATTTTATTATTTTATCTATCAACATCTACATATACACATACATACATATATGTATGTGTGTATACATACACAGACACACAGACACACACACACACACACACATATATATATATATATATACATATATATTGATATTTTCTTAGATCTCTCACATAAAGCTGGAAGGCCCATCAAAGAATATTCTATAGCAATAAATTTCTGTTAAGGTGGTGAAACAGTTTGATGTAGAGAAAAAAGCAATGAACTTGGAGTCAAAACCTAGTACTGTCACTCAGTAGTGGTATGGACTTGAGCAAATTACTTAGCTTCTCTCAGCCTTAGTTTCCCCATCTGTAAAATGAGATGGTTGGACTAGGTAATGTTAAATGTCTCTTTCAGTTCTAAAGTTTATGAGTCACTGTTGGATTGTTTGATCTTGAAAAAGGCCAAACCTCTCTGGATGTGCTTTGTCCTCTGTAAAAGGAAGAGATTGGATTCCATAATCTTGATTGTACCTTTTAGCTTCCCAAAACAATGGTTCCTAAGTCTTTCACTCATTAGTTCAATAAGCCTCAGGCTTTCCATCTGCTGGAGATACTAAATTGTACATTTCTTCCCTTGATGGTGGTGGAGGAGGGGAGGAGGCATTTGGCATTTCCTACAAACTTCCTAATAAAAAATCCTTTTCTGGAGCATAAGCGTGTGAGACGAAATCACCTATAAATATTATTCTTAATGCAAAAATTTTTAAATGACAATAAGGGTTGGATTGAAATTTGCTCTTACAAATTTTCATATCCAGAGATAGTAATTCAAATCCTACTTCACCTTATTGACAGTTATGTGACTATGAGCAAATCACTTAACCTTTTGAATCTCAGTTCTCTTATCAGAAAAATGAGAAAAATAATATTTCCTCTGCCTGCTTGACATGGTTATTGTGAAAAAGCATGTCAATACTTTGTAATAAACATTTATAACATTTACCATTTATTATATATTCTTATAATAGTATTATTATTATAAATGGAAGATGTTTACTAGGAAAATGCAGAGCACAAATGAGATTCCAGAAGAAAACTATTCAGTGTAAGAAAATAAATTTTAAACACCTCAGTGCTACTAATATAAGCAGTATGCTAATTAATAAAGCTTCTTATATATTAAAGTACTCTAGGTTCCATAGTCCCTCTATTTGTATCATTATGCATACTTTAGAGTAATAAATGTCTGTTATTAGTGGTAGTAGTAATCATAATAGATAGTAAACATAGCGCTGTGGATAGAAAGTTAGTCTTAAAGTCAGGAAAACCTGAATTTAGGTCTTAGCTCTAACACATACTGCCTCTGTGACAAATCACCTAATTTCTTCATGCCCCAGGAAACTTTCTCAGACTAGAAATTGCAGAATAGTTATTGATTTGCATCAGTAGTGTGACTTTCATTACAAGGATTTTCCTCCACCAATAAAATCACAGGTCTGAACCAAAAAAGTAATCACAATAATAGACAGCAAACCAGGCCACCAATTAAGGTGTATCAAGCTACCTTTCAACAGCATCTCATATTCTACCCAAAGTTGGTCAACTCCTAGCTTCATAAACTCAATCTAGCAACTAGGTGGAGCAATGGATAGAGCACAAGACCTGGAGTCAGGAATACCTGAGTTCAAGTCCAGCCTTAGACCCCAGGGCAAGTCATTTAACCTCTGTCTACCACATTCTTCATCTGTAAAATGGGGATAATAATAGTAGCTACCTCCCAGGGTTGTTGTGAGGATCATATTGGTAGATATCTTTGCAAACCTTAAAGCACTATGTGTCCACAGATTTTCTCTGAGAGCCCTACTATGGTCTGTTCTGACTGGGAACGCTTGTTCCAGGAGTTTTTCAACTCATGGAAAAGGCAGAGAAGCAAATATGAAATACTAAGCCTTTGAGTGTAAATAGAGCATTAACTCTCATCTTTCGGTCAACAATGACTGAGAGGGAAGGAAAACGAGTATTATGTAATCCCCCAGTATACATGAACCTTTCTGCCCCAGACTGGGTTTATTCTTCTATTTATGAAAGAAACAAACACATCTGTTCCATATTTTAATGTTTATGGCCATATATAAAACCTCTTCACATTTGGCTTATGAGAAGTGTGATGAGGCATGTATTCTTTGTTCATCTTGTCTTCCATAACTGTTGGCTTTTGCATACTTTTCATGCCTATTTTCACTGTAGTCAGTCAGCTTTTCCACTGCATTTTCTACATATTCAAGAAATTCTACGTGAAGATATCATTGGTCTGTCTCAGTTAAGCCACACAGGTCAGACCGTCCAATACATTAAAAATGAGAATAACTTCATGTATCGAACTCTCTCCTGGGAATGTGACTTTGTATTGGGCATATAATCTGTGATACATCCTTGCTGTGGTACAGAACCAACACTTTTGGCTCAGAAATGATTGGTTAATCTTTAAATGCTTTGACTCTAGTTAAAACCATATTCAATTCAGTTAAATCCAGTAAATGTTTTTTAAGTGCTTTCTGTGTAAGATACAAAGCACTGAGCAGAATAGTGGGGATAGCACGGCATACAGAGCTTACCTGCAAATTTAAACTCCTGCCTGGCATATGAATGTGAAATTCTAGCATCATGATGGAATTTAATAATGTTTATAATTTCCAAATAAATTTTACACAATAATGTTTTTTATCAGACCTACTGATGAAAGAGAATATTACTTCAAGAAGCAATTATTAGATGTCTACAAGGTGTAAGGCATTGGGGAAGGTGCTTGGGGATGAAGTGATGAGCAGGATGAATAGGCCAAGTCATTCAGAGTGTGGCTGGAGATAAGAATGGAAAGGCGGGTTTCGGGCAGATTATGGAGGAACTTTGAATAATACCATGTTGCAGAATTTAGACTTATTGGGCAATGGCGAATCATTTAAAGCTTTTGAGCAGTTGCGTGATGGCATTAGATTCATACTTTAGAAGATTATCTTGACTATAGTATGTTGGCTACATTGATTACCAGGGGCAGTGACTAGAGATGAGGGAAAACAATCAGGAGGCTAATGGGTAGTCTGAATGAGAAGTGATCAATGTTTGAACTGTGATGTTGGCATTAGGAATGAGAAGAAAGGGACTGGTCAAAAAGAATTTGAAAACAGGATTGACAGACCTATTAGATGCTGAGTGAGAGAAAGGGAAGAGTCACAGATGACTGAGGTTTTGAGCCTAGGAACTGAAAGGATGGTGGTGCCATTAGTTGGAATGTGAAAATAAATGATTTGGGGGTAAGATGAGGGAAGTGCATAATGGATAATAATTTCAGACAGAGAGGAAAGGCCTTGAGAGCAAGGCAGAGGAATTTGGGCTTGAAGTGGTCAATCTGGATTTTTAAGTAAGAGCATTGCCATGATTAAAGGGCTATTTGGAGAGATTATGGCAGTACATACAAGATGGATAAGGGATATCTTTGAGTGATAGAGATCAGCTTAGTAGGATAATACAATAAAATAAATTTAAGATAGTGAAGACCTGGAAGTAAGCGATGGAAAGGTTTGAAACGGAGGTTCTTGAATTTGGAAAATAATAGTCAGGATTTGTGACAGATCAAAAAGAAGGCTGAAGGAGGGGGAAGAGTCTAGTCTCAGTGATTCTGGGATAATTGGTGGTACCATGTGCAGAAGTGAGGAAGAAAGGCATGGAACTTGGTTTGGAGAAATATGCTCAGTTTGAGGGAAGACTGGGAATGTAAGTTGGAATATGGAAGATATAGCTTATGAAAGGATATGCAAAGGATAAAGTTTATGGAAAGAGAAAATACGCTTAAAAGCATCTATTCTTGAAAATATATTCTTTTGGGGAGTGGGGTGGGTAGAGACAGTTAAGTGTATCCTTCCAGTAAGGCTTTTTCTCTTTTTCAGTAATCTGAAGGGATGTTGAAAAGGAATGAGATTTGCCCCATTTGCCTTTGGCTGCAAAGGACAGCATGAGGAGAATGGGTAGAAATTGCTGAGAGGAAAAACTGCATAACAATCAAAGATGTACAAAAGTATAATGGCCATAGCCTTGAAAGATAGCAAACAGGTCTTCTACTAGAACAAAGATTGCATGACAGATTGCTTTATATTGTGGAAATGACTCCTATTCAGATGTATACTGTAAATTTCTTCCAATTTTTAAACTATCTTAGTCTCACATTTTACTCACTGTTAGCATTTTATGATGCTATGCAATGTATTACTGTAATACAGTAATACATAATGTTATGTAATGATATTTTGCTTATTTTTATTGGAAGGTATTTTTTTTAAAAGAGCAATCAATAATTATTTAGCATCTACTATGTACTAGTGCTGAGCACTGGGGATACAAAAAGAGGCAAAAGACAAGTCCCTGCCTCAAGGAGCTTTCAATCTTATGGAAGAGACAACATGCAAGCAAATATACACAAAACAAACTATATGTAGGACAAATAGAAAATGATTAACACAGGGAAGGCATTAAAAAGAGATGTGATTTAAAGAGTTTTGCTTCATTTTCAAATGTGGTCTTTGTGTCAGATTCATCTGAGCTGGTGAGAACTCAGAAACTGGGTAGCCAGAACCCCCTCATTTTATAGATGAGGAAACTGAGGCCCAGAGAAGTTAAAATGACTCACCCAGAGTCACACAGGTAGTAAGTGGCAGAACTGGGATGGTCTGACTCGAGATTCAATGCCCTTTTTCTTGTACCACTGGAAATATTATTTGATCAACAAAAATAGGCATAACTTCATAAATATTTTTAATGGCATGAAAATATACAGTGCTTACACTTAAAGGAATAAAGGCAAAATTTCAGTTCTCAGATTGATTTTTTTTGGCTCTTCTGACATCAATGTTATTAATATTTAAGCGTAATATATGTTTTCTAGTGATAGGATTACTTTTGTTTTCCTAGAAAAAAAGAATTAAAAATTATCATTCCAAATATATTCCTTCATAATGTTCAGAAGCATGGTACAGGAAAAAGAACATGATTTCCAATTAGAAGCCCTGAGTTCACATCCTTTCCTTACATCTTTGTGATCTTTGGAAGGTATTTAAGGTTTGGAGGCCTTAACTCACTCATCTGTAAAATAAGAGGGTTAGAATAGATGATCTTAGCATTATCTTTGATCTTATGAACAAATCTCTTCTGAATAACCCCTGTGTCTACTTACTTATTTGCAATGGTGATCTTCTAGAGAATAACCTCTAAAATTTAGACTTAGATTTGGCTGATATGGGAATTTGTTTTCGTAGACTATCGACTTTGTATTGAGGACTTTATTTTTCAGGGTTTTTTAATGTTAAATGAGGAAAGGTAGGGAAGCAGAAGGGATAGATTAATACACATATGATTGTTAAATGAAAAAATAAAAATAACTTTAAAAAATGAATGATAAAAAGTACCTGGTCTGGTTAAGAGATCTAAACATTTTAAAAGGATTAGATATGCTTTTTTTTTTTGTGAGTAGAATTCCCAGGCAGCCTAGTTAGTAGGGGCTTTTCTGTCCTCCTTAAGGTGTGGTTGAAGCATCTTTGATTTCATTTTCATTTTAAATAGGTTCTGAAACCCCTATAGTAAAGAACAGCCTTTACTACCTGCAGAGTTGTAGGAAATTAGCAGTCTATTTTGGGCCAGATAGCACCAAGTGCTAAGGAAGATAGATATTTATATATTTTATTAACTTATGTTAATATATAATCATTAATATATAACATATTAATTAATACACAATATAATTAATTATATAATATGATATAAATGTAATCAATAATGTATAACTAATATATTAATAAACATCTGTTTTATTGTATTATTAAAATATAATTATAAGAAACATTACATTTTTTAAATAGAAATGAATAAATATAAATAAGGAAGACATAAAATTTAATTAAGACCTAGCCCTAGTCCACAAGGGAAATAAAGCCTCATGCATGCATAACCCCTGTCCCAAAGTCCATTGGTATGGAACTATTTCCTTATTGTTGGAGATGAAAGCCCTGTTCTATAGATGGGGAGGCAGAGTCCATGAGAAGCAAGAGAACTCTAGCCAACATCAGTACCTTTCCAGACCCTACAGAGAAAAAAAAAGCTGATCTATTCAAACTAGATGTGTAACACACCTGATCATTTCTAGAGTAATGAGGTTATAAGTGAGGTGCCTCACTTTAACAAAGTATCAGCCACCAAACTGCCATGCTTGTGTTCTGTCAGATTGTATTACTGATTTTTGGGGGAACCCCCCCCCACCTGTAGGACAATAAAACATCCTAAACTTAGTAAAGCATCTAAGTGAGAGAAAGCCTCTTTGTCTCTCTAAAGGTACACTTTATCAGTGTTTACCCAACACTCTTGTCAAATCTTGTTGCTTTCTTAGCTCTGGCTGAAATATGGCACCGAGGGAAATTCCTCTTATCTTGGTAGCTGAGGAGATTTCAATGCAACCAACCTCTAGAGTCACTGACTTTTGATGTGGGTTGAGTCATTAGTTGCTCGGCTCTCTGATTACAGACCATTCTCTACACTTTCTTTCCAAGTGCTTTCTTGAGTCCGATTTTAAATGCCGGGAGCAGTGAATTTCATTAATTACCTGTATTCACCTTTTCCATGTATTACATTTCTGGGAAGTTTTCTACTTAATTGTTCACACCTTTGAACTACTCACCCTAAACAATTCTCCTCTGCGCTGTCTAGCTAGACAAATAGCTTGTAATTGCTATCTGACAGTGCTTGTTCGTAGGCCTTGTTCTCTCTCCTTTAAATCTCTCTTTACATAATATTGTTCGGAACTCTTCACTGACTCCCTATGACTTACCCTATGTGTACTCTATAATTAATTACAGCCAATTATCCACTTTACCCTTACGGGTACTCTAATTCAGACAAACTATATTCTCCATTGATCCCTCTCCAAAAATCCTCCTCCCTCTCTGAAGTTCAGGGATAAATTGGGGGCAAGTTCAAATCCCATCTCAGACACAAGCTGTGTGACCCTGGGAAAGTCACTTAACCTCTGTTTGCCTCAGTTTCCTTAACTGTAAAACAGGGATGCTAAACTACGTTTAGACATCAACAGATAAGACAGTTTGGCTGGAGTGTAAGGTATGTAAAGGGAGGTAGTGGGTAATAAATCTGAAAAGGAAGATTAGAGCCACACTGTAAAGAATTTTGGATGAGAAATTTGAGTTGAAAATTCATCGATTAGACAAAGGGAGAACCATCAAAGTTTTTTGAGTGGGGGACTTATTCAATCAAAGCAGTACCTTAAATTGATTAATTAGGTAACAGTCTGCAGGATGGAGTTAAGAGGGAGAGATTGACCAGTGAAAACCATTGAGGAGGCTATGGAAATAGACAACTAGGTGACTTTATATAGAGAATGCTAGGTTTAGAGTCAGGAAGGCTAAGTTTAAATTTTACTCATGAACTAGCCATGTGATCCTGGTCAAGTGACATAACCTCTCTCAGCCTCAGTTTCCTCATTTATAAATGGATATAGTAATAACATCTACCACATCGGGTCAGATGAGATTATATAAACAATATATACATATTGGCTATTTTTATTATTATTTAGTAAAGAGGAGAGAAAATAAGAGTGCAATACGGCAGTGATAGTGGGAAAGGAAATGAATGAATAGATTTGACAGACATTTAAAAGGGAAAATTGACAGGATTTCATTACCCACTTAGCCCAAACTCTAAAATTTAGGTTAAAAACTTAAAGTCCTTGAAGGAGACCTTCATGTGGTATTTTGTATTTGTTCTAGAAGGTATTCTATTCTAATTAAATGACATTTCCCCATAAGTCTCTTTTAATTTATTATTGAAGTAGAAGTTCCTGTCTTTTTTAGAGTTCTAATGAGGTAGTTTTAAGGTAGGGGGTAGGGCTGAGCTGTTTATTTTTTTTTAATTTTTTTATTTTTAGGCAGTTGGGGTTAAGTGACTTGCCCAGGGTCACAGCTAGTAAGTGTCAAGTGTTTGGTCTGAGGCCAGGTTTGAACTCAGGTCCTCCTGACTTCAGGGCTGGCGCTCTATGCCCTGTGCCACCTAGCTGCCCCAGAAGACAAATCCTTCTGCTTGCTCAGTGTAATTACTCTCCTTTACACATTTTTCTTTTTGGTGAGGCAGTTGGGGTTAAGTGACTTGCCCAGAGTGACACAGCTAGTGAGTATTATGTGTCTGAGGCTGGATTTGAACTCAGGTCCTCCTGACTCCAGGGCCAGTGCTCTATCCACTTCACCACCTAGCTGCCCCTGGGGCTGAGCTGTTTAAAGGAAGAAATAGGAATAAAGGATGAGTTCAGAGCTTAAATGTAGGTGATAAGGAGAACAATGGCACCATTAATAGATATAGAGAAATCAGGAAAAGTTACTGACATCGGAGAGAAGATGATGAGTTAGTTTTAGAAATGTTGATTTTGAGGTAACATGAGACATCAAGTCTGAAATGTCTACCAGGCAGTTAGAAATATGGAAGTGAACTCCTGTGAGGCTAGCATTAGAGGTAGTGGTTCAGGGATCGTCTACTTCAGAGGCTGTTGGATGAACCTATGGTCATAAATGAAACCATTGAAGAGTGCCAAAGGAAGAACAAAGTTTAGAGGAAAATTCATATCATGGGGTCAAGAAACAAAGGGGAGGCAGAGAAGGGAAGGGGAGTTAGATAGAAGAACCAGGTAGGTGAAATATCACACATAACTCAGAGGAGGACCGGAGTTCAAGCAATAAGTCCAGTGCATAGAAGTGCTTAATAAATGTGGGCTGGATTAAAAGTTTTTTGAAGAAGGAGGGAGTGGTCAAATGTTGCAGAAAGTTCAGAATATATACAGACTAAGAAAAAGACAATCAAAAGGTTACTGGTGACTCTATGAAGAGACCCTATGAAGGAGGTATGAGGGAGCTAAGGATTGTCATAGCAGGTGTGTGAAGAGGGTGTGCCTACAACAAGACATGGAAAAAGACTTATGATGTTGCATATGAAGAATGTTAAATAAGTTGGATACAGAGTGTGCTAAGGAAAATGCTATGCAATAAACCTGGGAAAGCAGGCAGGAGCCAGGTAGTGAAGTTCTTTGATGGCCAGGCAGAAGACTATGAATTTTATTCTTAATATTGACAGAAAGAAGCCACCAGGGCTTTTTGATCTGGGGAGACTGCTGGAAGAATGCTCAGAGAAATGTCTTACAAGCTGAGTCAGATGTAAAAAAGGATCTCTACCTTCTAGTCACTTCCTTAATTTGAGAGAGAAGACATCCACATGAGATATACAAGTAATAGTACAAGAAAGTATATAATTAAGTGCTGAGATGAATGATGAAGAATGATAAGAGGTAAAGAAGTTCATTATGGTCTAGAATAGCTTGGGGAACCATGTAGGATAGGTGAGACTCGACATTTAAAGATGAATAGGACTGGATGCATGAAGAGATGGGGGGGAGGGAGAAAATGTTTTACACAGGGGGAAATAGCATGAAGCTGGGAAGGAACAAAGGACTTTGAGGAGTCAGTGAAGAAAGCGGGGCTCATTTTAGATAGAATTCTCTTATACTTGTGTTTTCCCATTCCCCTCTGTTGGCAAGATAAGACTGTCTAGTAGGGTTAGATTACTGAGGATCTCTCATACCATCCTGAGTCATCTATACTTGATCCAGGCCAATGGTGTCAAATTCAAATAGAAATTACCGTCGTGGCCTCATATTGACTTAGCAAACCACAAATTGACATTATCTATGTTATGGGCAGCAAGATGATACAGTAGTTAAGAGCACCAGGCCTGGAGTCAGAAAGATCTGAGTCCATATCTGGCTTCAGAAACTAGCTGTGTGACCGGGCAAATTGCTTAACCCTTATTTGCCTCAGTTCCTCATCTGTAAAATGGAGATACTGCTGAAGGAAATTGCAAACCACTCTAGCATGTTTGCCAAGAAGACCTCATGGACAAGTCCATGGGGTCACTAAGAGTGGGATACAAATGAACAGCAACAATAAATGTTGTCTTGTATTTTTATCTATTTTGGTAACCATTTCCCAATTACATTTTAAGCAGCTCTCAAGAGTTTGCTCTGCATGGGCCCCAAGTTTGAGACCTCTGCCCTAGGACATGGATTCTTAGCCTGTGGTCCATGAACCTAAAAAAAAAATGATACCTGTATTTCAGTAAAGTTGATTTCCTTTGTGATGTTGTGTATTTCATTTTATGCATTTAAAATTTTTTTGAGTATATAAGTTTCACTAGACTGCTAAAAGTGTTTATAACTCAAAGAAAAAAAAATTAAAAACACCCCATCTCAAGTCTCCCCCTCCCCAGGCAATGGGAAGTTATTAAGGGTTTTTGAGCAAAGAAGTGACATTATGAAACTGATATTTAAGAAAATAAGCTTGACAACATTGAATATAAAAGATTGGAATAGGGAGGAAACTGGAAGCAAGTAGCCCAAGTATGAGACTGTTACCTAGTAGTGAGGCACTGAGGACCTGGACTAAGCTGGGCTAGGAGTGGAAATGGTGAATCAGAGTTAGTGGGAAGAGTGAAACATTTTACAATATCTGTTGCCACTTCAAGTTTTTGTAAGTTTAGATAACACTTTGGCAACATACGCCAGTGATGGCATACCAGTTAGGACTGCCAAACTTCCATTTGAGACCTCCTGGCATTAACCACCCAAGGGGAATTGGCATCCAGCACACCTCTGCCTCTTCCTTGCAGGAGTCAGCAGCTCAGACATTTCTGAAATTTGGAAGGAAAAAAGTGCCTGAACTTTGGCACACTCCTTGTTTAAATGGCACTGACCTCTAGTTCAAGTGGGGCTTCATTCTAGAATACAGCATCTAAATTCACCCATTACTTAATCCAAGAAGAGGGATCAACTTCAGCAGTTGTATGTCCGGGAGAATCCTTGGTTTCAGGACTAGGCCTCGGGTGAGGAAGATACAGGCTGGGAATAAAAGAGTGCAGGATAAGGGGTAGCCGTCTTCTTACCCCATATCCACGCAGGTGATATTTCCTGGAGAGCCATAAAGCGTCTGTGGGTGGCTGTAGCTATCATGATTCATACTTACTGAACTGGAAACCTTAGCTGGGTGTGCTAGGAAGTCTGCCAGCATTGTCCCTTCTGCTGTTACACTTATGAGAAATTATGAGAGCAAATGTAAATATAATATTTTAGAGCACGTCCTAGCAAAGGAAAAGAAACTTGAACATAGTCAAGCACGTACTTTAGACTTTAGGAAAGCGGATTTCTAAGAGTTCAAAGAAAACATAGGAAGGCTTCTATGGCCAGACTCTTGATGAGAAATTTAGCTCTCTAGGGATAAGAAACTCAAAATAAAGAAAAAAAAAGAGAAAGCAATTATTAATCATAAAGTACCCCAGTGAGGAAGAAAAGAAAGGCATATGAAGAAAACCAAGCATGTCTAATTGTCATCTGGTCATATGATGTACACAGTTGTATGTTACATGAAGGTCTGCTGTAAAAATGATGGCTGGGCTCCCTAAATGGCTCCCCATCTCCTCTGACAGCAGCTTGCAATAACCATCATCTCAAAGCTGCATTGTAGTAAGTAAAAAGTCAGAGCCTGTTCCACATGGCCTGCCTAACCTCAGAGCAGAGGCAACAGAAACAGAGCGTTTGCATTTGGCAGGGACAGAAGCTTTTCCCCTGTTGTATCATGTTTCCATGCTCTAAATGAGGACATGTCACACAGTTTTGCTTTGTTTTGTTTTGACTGAAAAAGTAACCTCTGAGGGATTTGGTTCATGTTTCTTGCAGGTGGGCCCTGTCTGTGCCTGCTTTTTAGCTTGCCCCTCCAAACCCTGCTGGTGTTGACATGCTCAGCTCGTGAATAATAAAGATCTCATTTCTTGGTGTCATGCTGTGACATCATATTGCCAACCTCTCACCCCATCAGAATTTCTCCATGTTCCCTTTTCTCAAACAGACACTGGCAATGACTTAGTTTTATGAACTTAGTCTTATGACTTAATTTGGAAAATGAGATTGAAAAAGTCGATCATTTCAAACTCAATTCTCTTTGTCTGGCGATCTTAGACATGTATTGTTGGAAACCATGATGTCTGAAGTGATGTTAGAAAATAGCACATTCTTGTTCTCTGTGCAGGAATTGAATCGCACAATCCAAGTTTCTGGGGTTGGCATCTGGGGAAGGTGAAATCCTTTGCCTCTAGCACTATCTGTGCTTTTTAATATTTTAAGGAATCTATGATCTCACTGAGGTGGGTTCTCCCTTCAGTGATGAAAATTACAATCCATCTGTCCCTTCTCAGCCAGTTTCTCCACAGGCAGATTCATGAAGCATGAAGAGGGGCCTTTTGTTGGATCTAACATTTTGTGGATACCATTTCCACTGTCCCTCTGTGCATCCGCAGTTTTGATTTGTAGACTCATAGCATGTTAGAGCTGGAAGATAGCTTAGAAATCGTCAAGTCTAGACTGTATTACAATGTCTTCATTTTACAGATCAGGAGACTGGGATCCAGGAAAGTGAAGTGACTCCCCTAAAGCCACAGAGCTAGTTGGGAAGTAGTGGAGAGAGTTGGAAACCAGATCTACAAACCAGCACTCTGGGTATAGATTCTGCAAGGTGCGTTCTAGAGGACTGTGTGGCAGAAAATCATTGTTTTACAAGCCAGAGGAATCCAATGCAACAAATACTACTCAACCTTGGTTAATTAACCCATTTTTTCTATGTGTTGGCATTTTCTCTCATTTCATTCTTTTTAAAATTTACTCTACAGCCTGACTTGAGCAGTGTCTTTTTCACCCTGATGACAACCCAATGGTGAAGTCTTTTACATTTTCCTATGTTAAAAGACAAGACAAGACAAATTTCCACTTAGTGCAGCTACTCTATCAGAAAATCTGAAGTGAACTCAGCAAAAGCTTCTGACTTTTAAAAAATGCTTTAAGGGCAAATTCTTCTTCTTCCTTGTAAGTCTTGGTTTAGGAAAAAAAAAGTACCTGGCATCATTCTTCCTCAGAAATAGCACTTGCTTATTATATATAAGGAAAGATTCAGAGCCACTTTCCAAGACACACAGATTTTTTTTTCTGAAGAAAAGTTTCAGACAGTGCTGTTTCAAATGACTGTCAGTTGGCCTGATCTTAATGCATTTAGCCAAAAAAAAAAAAGCAACATTTTGGTTTCCTTGTTTTGAGAAGGGCAGCAGACTTTTCCCATTAGAGTTTTATATATTTCCTTCCATAGGTCGTTTTTCCTAATTCTAAATGTTCAGAATTAAGACTTTTTTATATTGAGGAGGATGTGGGCACCAGTCAGAGCATGACTTTTTCAACTCTGTCAAGATTGCTTTTCAGACACACATGTGCACATAAGCACCTGCACACATCCTCTAGAAGGTGGGAAATGAGGGGAAAGAAACTGGGACCTTAATGATTACTCATCCCTGAAAGAAACTCTGATAATCCACCACCAAAAATATAGTATTGAGGGGCAGACATAATTGGAGGGAAGGAAATGGTATTGGAGAAGTAACAGGTAACATTATTGAACATGTTAAGGTTGGGGTAAAGTGACAGCATGGATCTAAATCTCACAAATGGTCTCCAATGGCTCCTTGCTCTTTCTTTGTTTTCCCAGATAGATCTCTCTCCCCTCCTGCTCCTCCCGTTCCATTCTGTTCCTGTTTATAATTAGACGAGCATGAAAAACATGATATGAGGGAACTTGAATTCCTATATATCAATGATCACATTTGTTGGCTCTGCGGATGACCCACCAGGGACATTCTTAATTTTAGGAACTTCTTTCGGAGTGTGCATGTGAGGTCACAGAGACATACTAGTGAATTCTCCAAGGAGAATGATCAACCTGCTCACTGACTTTCACTTCATGCCAAATCAGATGGGGAAGTAGACTAGGAGAATCTCAGAATGCTATTGGCTGTGGGAATCAAGAAGAAGTATCTTTTGAGAAGAGCTAAAGTCATTTTGGTTCATTTCCCCTCACTGAAGGTTAGGCAGAATAAGTTAGTAGCTTCCCTTTAGTGGGTTTTCTCAGCCTATGCTTATGCCAGATGCCAGAAATAAATCTTATTAAAACTACATTTTGAATGTGGATACTGTATATTATGTAGACAATACAAAGTAGGTAAGATGAAAAATGCAGAAGAGCAGGAAACTAAAAGGTGGACAGATGCCCAAAACATTGTTATATTTCAAAACAAGATTAAAATGATTAAACAGCTTTGTGAATGGGAGACTACTTCATTATAGTAACAATTTCTTAGGAAGGCAGGTGGATATGTAATTTATCTGAAGATTCAGAATATTTTAGCAACTTCTGTTGTTCCTAGAGGGACGATAGCATTTTTAGTAGTTTCCATTATGGCAGACCTCTCCCGGAGTAATTTCAGTTAAAACATGTATAATTTGTTTTTTCAACAAAATCATACAACACAGACTTATCTGCATTCCATGCCACAACTGTTACAAATCCTATATAATGGCATTCTTTCAGATTAGCTAGCAGTCAAAAAATGTGTGTGTGGATTAAATTAAAGAAACTGAAGTCTTGCTTTCTTCGATTAATTTTGGTTGAATTTCTTTAGTCTATATTCTTACTCACAGGGACAATCTTAGGATAATTCATATTTCAGTTCTGTTTGGGCCTCACGTATCATTTACCATAAGAGGTTTTAAAACTTTGCAGTGTGTTCTCTCCTTAGAGCAGCCTTTGTCTCATGACACATCACTCACTGTCACCACCTTCCTCATCACCCACATATTTTTCAGCCTTTTGCAATTTGACTTGTCTCTACCATTCCACCCAAAAAGCTTTCTACAGCATCGCTATTGACCTCTTCATTGCTAATTCCTAGGGCCATTTTTCTGTCTTCATCTTTCTTAATCTTTTTGAAACATATAACCCTGTGGACCAGTCTTTCTTGATACTTTTTCCACCTGTGGCTTCTTCCATCCCACCCTCCCTCTATCCCCACTCCTGCTTTCTCTCTTTTACCTTGCTCTTCCTCTTCCTCTCACCCCTTAAACCACTGTTTTGCTCTAATCTCTCTTTTTTTCTCGTTTGTTATGATGGCTTCAGTTATCACCTTCATTTCTTCCCTAAACACCAGTGTCATGATTCTAAAAAGTTTAGAAACTACAGAGGCTACAATAGTTTTGTTTCATTGCATTTGCTTTAATACAAGCACAATTCTACAGTAATAAGAATCCTAGAAATAGAAACCCATTATTCATTCATTTATTAATCATTATATTCATTTATTAATTTACTCGCTATTAGTTTACAAGCAATGGGTTGTTGTTCAGTCATTTCACTTGTGTCTGATCTTTTTTGACCCTGTTTGAGGTTTTCTTGACAAATATACTGGAATAATTCATCATTTCCTTCTCCAGCTCATTTTACAGATGAGCAAACTGAGGCTAACAGGGTTAAGTGATTTGCCCAGGGTCACACAGCTAGTAAGTGTCTGAGGCTGAATTTGAACTCAAGAAGATAAGTCTTCCTAATTCCAGGCCCAGTGCTCTATCCACTGTGCTACCTAGCAATAGGATTTCATTTTAAATTGTTATCATCAACTAAATAAACGTGAAAAAAAACCCCCAACAAATCACCAAATGGCTCCCTGGCTGTGGAGCAGAGGGCTGAAATTTAAATCCTACCTGTGATGTGCACTACTTATAAGACCTGAGGCCAGTCAACTACTTAATCGCACCACCCTGCCTCCCACCCAAGACCTCAGTTTCCTTCTCTGTAAAAGAAGGAGTGGGATTAGATAGTACCTTCTAGCTTTAAATCTGTGATCCTGTGAAATATATAACCCTTATTATTTAATAGCCTACAAATAAGTAGCAACACCAAACAAACACGGAAAATATTTTCTCAGTATCCCTTTCTAAAGCTGTCTAATCTGCTTCCTTTTTCTTTTTCTGATCTTATGCCTTGTAGTAAATAGGTATTCAATACTTATTCTTCTAATTAAGCTTTGTATCCATATATCTATATCTATATCTATATCTATATCTATATCTATATCTATATCTATATCTATATCTATATCTATATCTATATCTATATCTGTATCTGTATCCGTATCCGTATCCGTATCCGTATCCGTATCCGTATCCGTATCCGTATCCGTATATCTATATCTATATCTATCTATATCTATATCTATATCTATATCTATATCTATATCTATATCTATATCTATATCTATATCTATATCTATATCTATATCTGTATCTGTATCTGTATCTGTATCTGTATATCTATATCTATCTATATCTATATCTATATCTGTATCTGTATCTGTATCTGTATCTGTATATCTATCTATATCTATATCTATATCTATATCTATATCTATATCTATATCTGTATCTGTATCTATATCTATATCTATATCTAACTATATCTATATCTATCTTTCCACATTTCCTTGTATTTATATTTCTTTTTTATATTGTCATACTTTTCTTTTACATTAATAGATCATAATATATTCAGCCATTTCAAAAATTTCATTTTAACAGATAAAGTTAGGCAACTAGACTAGGAGGAAGTTCCCAACTGCAGGGAGCAGCCCTGCCATATGTCTTCTGCCATGTTTCCTTTATAATTATCCCTGTTTTATATTTATTAAGAACTTACTATGTGCTAAGCAAAAAAGCACAAAATTTAAGCTCTAACTTCCTGGATTTGGCATCATAGAACTTGGTTTCAAATACCAGCTATGGTACTTATGTTGTGACCTTCAGCAATTGACATCACCTCCTCAATTTTCAATTCCTCACTTCTAAAAGCAGGTTGAATTATTTTAACTGGAAGGAGTGTTCCAGTTCTATATTTATATTTTATATTTATATTTTAGAACTAGTTAGGTGGTACAATGGATAGAGCATTAGACCTGGAATCAGAAAGACCTTAGTTCAAGCCTTGCCTCAGACACTTATTAGCTGTCTGCCATGCTCTTCCGAAGTGTTGGGACCCTCAGCAAATTTCACATGTGCAACACAGATTCATTTGTCTGAGAAGGAGGGGAGACCAAGCACAGACTAGTTAAGCCACTATCTAGGGAAAAGTTGAGGAAATAGGCTTCCTGAATCCATGTTTTGTCCGAATCCTTGCTGACTTGGACCAAATCAGTAAGTTTACTCTCCGTAGCCCAGCACAGAAATGAGATTTCTGTAATCTGCCTTCATTGTCCAGTTCCTACTAGAGCAGGGTTCTTAGTTATTTGGTTTTTTTTTTTTTTGAGGCATGGTGAAGCCAATTGGAATCGGGAAAACCTGAGTTCAGATCTGGCCTCAGACACTTAATAGCTGTATGACCTAAAGTAAATCACTTAACCTCTGTCTTCCTCAGTTTCCTCAACTGTAAAAGGAGGATAATAATATCACCTACCTTGTAGAATTGTTGGGGTCAAATAAGATGAAATTTGTAAAATATTTAGCACAGTGTCTGGCACATATGAGGTGCTTTGTAAATATTTATTCCCTCCCTCTCCTTTCTCAGAATCAAGTTTTTAAATCAGATGAAATAAAATACATAGGAAGAGAAAGGAAACAGTTATATGGAAATGAAAATATAAGTCCACAGACCCCAGGTTAAAAACCGGTGTTCCATTGGTTTGGAACTGAAACCACAACCTACATCTTCCAAGCCAAGCTAAGACAGATATGACCATCTGTCAATCTTAGGTGCCAGACAAGCTTCAGAAGGAATCTTCATCTTCCCTTTGGTTCAGAGGAAGTCACCTTGTCCCGTAAAGTGCCCCTTTTCAAGACCCTTTGTTCCATTTTATTAATCTACTGGGAATGCTCAATATGTTCTCCAGCAAACTTCTAATTAACTAAATGAGATAATGTGGGTAAAGTGTTTCTTAAACCCCAAAGCAATGTATAAAGCCCTATTGTTGTTACTATTAGGCTATTATTGAGAGAAGAGAAGAACTTAATAATTTTAAAGTAGTGTTAATAATATAATACTTTTGACACTTCCATATATTGATGGTTCTACCATTATTTAAGTCAAAGGATTCATTATAACTTTGGAGACAATGAAAGGAAAGTTCAAGGAACTGTAATAAAATACTAGAAGCGATACAGTGCTTGGCCTGGAATCAGGAAGTCCTAAGTTCGAATCTGGCCTTAGACACTTAATAACTGTGTGACCCTGAGTGAGTCACTTAACTTCAGTTTGTCTCAGTTTCCTCAACTATAAAATGGGGATAATAATAGCACCCACCTCTCAGGGTTGTTGTGATGATCAAATCGATACTAGGTTTTTTTTTTAAGTGCTTAGCACAGTGCCTGGCACACAGTAGGTGCCATATAAATGTTTCTTCCCTTACTAGATCTTTCAAAAACAATATACCTCACTCTGATAATGTCACCATTCAAGGATCAGCCAGTTCTTGGCCTTTTTTCTATTCACTTGGCTATTGTACAGAACTTTGGCTCTCTTTGATTGCTTTGTCATACTCTGGTTGGGGCACTTGAACTTCAACTCTGTCCTGCTGTTAAACATCACACACAGTGACTCCACGTTGAGCCCTCCAGCACAATTAGTGACCAGGGCAATTGTGGTGACCTAAGGAAATAGTTACATACAGAACTAAATGCTTTCACATGGACTGGGTGCCCCATTTAGCCTATTGGTTTTGTACATAAAATGCCACAACATAGCAATCCGAGCTATTGCTTTTTTGTTTAAATAAAAGGCAGATGTTTCACACATGTTTTCGTGAATCGACATGAAACCATGGAAGGAGAGAATGTTGATGTTCGGTAGGAAGCCTGTAACAGCCTGCTACTTGGAGTTTCAAGTCTTTCCCTGAGATGAGATGTAGGAAAGAAAACCCGTATCTGTTGTCATTAGATTAGACCCCCTCACTAGCAGTGTCTCCAGCAAGAGGGGCCTCCTATAAATAGTAAGTTACTGTTTCTGGTAGACACCAGGGGCAGGGGGAACGTCCATTCAGGGGGCGCTTTCTACTGTGGCACTAGAAGAGTAAAATGAAAAAGAAGGAGGTTGGCATCAAGAAAACACATCAGTACTGGAAGGAATGAGCTTACAAACAAGCAGTTGTGACATTGAACCCAGTCTCCTGGAAAGCTCTAAAAATAGAGTAGAGAAAAAAATTATTCTTTCAACTGCACCCACAAAGCAACATGTTGCATCCTCAAAAGAAGTAATGGGTCCTCCCACCTTTCAGCTGACCTTGGTAATGCCAAATAAATGGAGTGTTCCTCGTACATGTTATTTTGTGGAATGAATGAATCAATGTGAATCAATGACATACTTTTTCAAGGCTTGTCCTCGTCTCATTTCCCCTCCTAGGCTCTGCTACTTTACTAGTAGGTGTATGCTAGACTCCACTATCCTAGGAATTAAACATGTTCTGCCTTTTCTACCAGCCTTAGAAGAGAGCACTTGAACACTGCAGTCCTTTTTGTATCAATGATGATGAAATAGAGGTGTCTAGTAGAATAGTATATAGTATAGTGAGATGCTGGGGTCAGGTTCAAATACCACCTGTGACACTTAATTCCTGTGTGATCTCAGACAAATAATTCAATGTCCATGGGCCTCAGGCATCTCCCTAGGATTTATCACATGTTGGACACTTGGAATATCCACATTCAGACTTCCTTCCTTGAGATCATAGGCTCATAAATGTAGAGTGCCATTTTAAGGCCTTCTGGTCAGACAGACTGAATAGGGCACTGGACTTGGAGTCAGGAAGACCTGAGTTCAAATTCAACTTCTGCCTCTGACAGATACTTAGTAGAGAGAGGAGAAATAAGAAGAGGAAGAGAATGGGAGAGATTGAAGAAAGGAATGGAGGAGAGAGAGAGAGGAGAGAGAGAGAGAGAGAGAGAGAGAGAGAGAGAGAGAGAGAGAGAGAGAGAGAGGAAGGAGGCATGGAGAAGGAAGAATGGGACAAAGAGAGAGAATGAGGGAAAGAGACTCAGAGAAGGAGGAGAGAAGAGAGAAATATTTTATTCTGATGTGAGAGGAATCAAGGAAGAATACAGAAAGTCAAAAGGCAGGAGATACCTGGAGTAACAGTGATGCTGCATTGTACTGAGCTTTGGTTTATTTAATTGCCATAATAATAAAGAAAAGAATCTGTCTTCACATCAGTAAAACTGTGACTGTCAACTGAAGATTTCCAAACACTCACTTGGGAGTAAAGAAAAATACATATAGGTTACCAGTTCTTTTAAGTGCTTGTATGATTTCCTGGAGAGTAGAATAAGTACTGAATCTATGATCTCACTGATATAAGGAACTCCCAGGTGAGGAAACTCCCTCCACCAATGCAGATCAGCATTTTCTTTGCAACTCAGAGAGTTCACTAAAGCATTAGAGGAGAGAAGTGACTTGCCCAAGGGTCACATAGACAGCCTATGTTAGGAGAGGGGCTTAAACTTGGACCTTCTGGTTTTAAGGAGAATTCTCTACCCACCTTACCTCATTGTCTCTCTACAGTTTCCTGAGAACACAAAACTCCGTGAATTTTGGCAGCCTGTAATAGTGACTAGAGTCACTTAGAGTCAGGGACTGTGTTCAAGTCCTGCCTGTGAAATTTACTGACCCTGGGCAAGTTATTTGAAATAGGTTGCAAAGTGGTTACTTACCTACATTGATAGAGGTGAGTCTCCTTACCTTGAAGTTCTCCATACTGATGAAGACACAGGTCTAAGACACAGGCTTACTCCTACTATCAGCGATGATATCAGATGAGTGAAGGACATTTCGAAAAAGGAGGCTCAATTAGAAGTCACTGACTATTGACTTATTGACTCTCCTTTGGAGTATGTAATTCCCTGAACTACCTACCTGTTCATCCAGGCAAGTTGCCTTATGATGTCACTAAATTATCATGATATTTGTTTATAGACTCTCCCTTGACCCCTTTCCACTACCCTGTCCGTTGGCTAGTAAAGATCCTGAGACAAACCCACTAATTTAAGAATCATAGGCTGTTAGATTGAGAACTGGAAGAGACCTTAGAGGTTAATCTCTCCCTCATTTTACAGGTGAGGAAACTAAGGTCCAAAGGGGTTAAACAACTTATCTAAGGTCACACAGGTTGAAAGTAGAAGAATAGGGGTTTGTCCCTAGATCTTCGTATTCCAAATACAGTACTCTTTATATTGGTCCTAGTTTCTACTAGGGAAGTTAATAATTAGCTAAAGGTTTGCCATATTTAAAGTTTGTGCTGAGTTGAAAAAATTTTATTTTTATTATTGTAGTGTGTAGAACTACTCAATTTGGACCAATCTGTAAAATAATAAGGAATAAAGCCAAGGTAGTATTTCATATTCCCAAGGCTACTTCTGTTACTACCTTATCTTTATTGCCATTAATTCTAAATCTAGTGAAAGAGGTTTTCAGAATTTATTTTATATTTATGTTTAATATTATACATTTATTACATTATTATTGTGTATGCCATTTCCCCATTCCTTTCTTTATATCTTGCTTCCTCCTATCCTTGACATAAGTAGGATTTCCTACTTTTTTGGTCGATTTCTTGTTCATTCTTTACTGTCACGTTCTCAGACTGTTGTGTTTTTAAGGTGAGTTGCATTATGAGACAAGGCTTAGACAAACAAGTGTCCTTGCTATGGACGGTTGTGTCATAGTTTGGCTGTCATAGAGTGGTCCACTGAAGTGTATCATGAGTGAATGGTGGTAAAATCTGCTGGTGATACTAAATTTATTCCTGTGCCCCTGAGACTGTCCCTACTGACAAAACCCCATTAATCTCAGTAACTGCAGGCCTCCACTGCTGTGCCTTCTCTCCTCCCTTTCTCCTCTCTCTGGCCTCTTCTTTGTTAGGATGCAACAGCAGCAGTAAGACAGGTGGTAGAGAGAGCAAGGGACAGAAGGGACTAGGAATTTTCTGATTTTAATATATTTATAGCCCTCTGCCTAGGTGCTGGTTGAAACTCTAAAAAAGCGTAATAATATTATCTGCCCCCCCAAAAGTTTAGTCACTCTAGATACAGTAGTAATTTTCTGTATTACTATTATGATTTGTATTATTTTTAATATGGCAGTAAGTACTCTCCTTTTAGTTAATAATTGGATCAATGTCATCATAGCCTGATAATTCAATAATTGCTACTATTTATAGGAAAACAAGGCATAAAAAGGTAAGTTTCATATGATGTGTTAAATATTAGAGTATGTAGGATATATTCCAGAATGTATAGAGCATATGGAATATTACTTGGTTAGAAGGTATCAGTTGAATGATAACATAGCGCTATGTGAATTACTTGGGATGAGCAATAGTTTGGCATGATTTCCTTTTGTTAAAGCATTAATTCCACTGTATTTGATTCTGTTGACACCAGGCTGCTTCAGAATGCCCGACCTTGCCCAGATGAAACAGGGTGAGCTGGTTGCCCAACTTTTAGTTTGTTCTCTGTCATTTGAAGGCTGGATCTCATGCTGTAGACAAGTGTTGTTGCATTGCTTTCTTTTGTTGTGCTTTTAATTCTGTGGTTTTTGAGAATGGATGTGACTCCAAGGAAAATTGCAAAAGTTATAGCTTTTATTTATTTTTTATTAATTTTCTTTTTTAAGCAATTGGGGTTAAGTGATTAACAGATCACACTGCTACTGAGTGTTAAGTGTTTGATTTGAGGCCTGATCTGAACTCAGGTCCTCCTGACTTCAGGGCTGATGCTTATCCACTGCACCACCTAGCTGCCCCTAAAGTTATAGCTTTTAAAGAGCAGATTTTATTGACTGATAGAGGTATTTCAGTGGCTGTTTTTTGGGAAAGTCAATATTTCAAGTATCGTTCAAGCCCACAGTGAAATAGGAGCAATCATACTGAAGGCAAAGGAAAGTGTTATCAAAAATGAAAAATAATGTCAAGAACTGACCAACGGTTGCTCCAAAACAGCCTATTAAACCCTCAGGAAACAAGCAAAGGTCTTTATAAGCACCTGGGAGTGGTTGTTCTTGCTACTTCCCTAGTTTGGAAGAACAGTGAAAAGATTAGTTTAAAAACACCTCTGAAGAAGAAAAAAAAACTGCTTATGATGGGCAAGACAGTGCACCTGTTGGAGGATTAAGGATTGGAAAAAGGTAATGTTTACTGATGAAATTAGCTTTTTCTTTAAAGGCTATGCTAAAACCATTGTGAGAAATCCAGGTGAGCCTCTAAGATCTGAATATCTTTATCAGGAGGTAAAACATCCGTAAAAAAAGTTTGGGGGAATTTTTACATTAATTGGACATAGATATCTTGACACCATTGAGGGAATGATGAACTCTGATAAATGTATTAATATTCTGAAAAGTAAAATTATGCCAGACATAGAGAAATTGCCAAAAGGAGATGCTATCCTGCAGCATGACCTTACACTATGCCTCATGTGATAAAACCATAAGAAATTTATTCAAGAGATGGAGATAAATGTGCTTCAGTGACCTGGGAACTCAGTTGATTTCAATCTCATTGAAATCCTATGAGCTACAATACATGCTAGACTTGGAAAAATGGACTGTTTGTCAAAGAAAGGTTTAATATTTAATATGATAAAAGTGTGGTTTCATGACAAAGAATTTAAAAATATGTGTCAAAATATGAGAAACTTATGCTAAACCATGTAAAACAAGTGACTATAGCAAAAGCAAGACATATTAAACATGGAAAGTTTTTTTTTTTGGCTAGGCAATGGGGTTAAATGACTTGCCCAGGGTCACACAGCTAGTTAAGTGTTTGGTTTGAGGCCTGATTTGAACTCAGGTCCTCCTGAATCCAGGGCTGGTGCTCTATCTACTATGCCACCTAGCTGCCCCAAACATGGGAAGTTTTTTAAGGGTGCAAAAGATTCTAAGGTGTACTGTATACATCATATATTTAATTATTTTAAATTACTTAATTCAATTTTAATTACTTTGTCCCAAGAAATTCGTACAACACTCTACATGCTTATTAGGACAGAAAAATACTAAAACATGACCTTTGCCCACAAAGAGCTAATAGTCTACTACATAACATTAAATAATTAAAGTTGTAGTGTATAATTTCGCAACCTTGTTAGAGACTGAATAGTGATTGGAATTATAGAAGGAGCACATATGGAAAGGATTGTTGGAAATTGCTAAACTGGATTTAAGCAAAGCTTTTCAAACATGCTGAATACTTAGAGCTACTTCAATGTATTCAGCTGCTAGGAAACTATAAAAGATGAAGTAATATAGACTAAATTTGGTCAAGATGAATCGGATAAGAATTCCTGAAAATTCAGTAAGAATGGGAATGATAGTGAATTCCAAGAAAAGGGTTTAGCAGTCATTAGTCACAGATGTGTCCTGAATTTGGAAAATGCTACAACTTCAATAGATCGAATGTTAATAGCAAAAAGAACATAGGATCCAAAAAAAAAATAAAAAAGAAAAGAAAAGAAGAGAAAGGAATAACATGTTCAGCGGACAAAGAATGATAGGAAACCCCACTAAAGCTAACCCTTTCACAACTTCTAATGGGAGCAGTAGAGGACAAAATGATTCTAATTTATGTAAAGTTTACCCCCCTTTTAGATTCTAAGTTCTTGAAGGCTGTGACTTATTTATCATTGTTTACCCCAGGACCTAATAGGTTACAATATATTTAGTAGGTATTAGTGGAATTGAGTCAGTAAACATGATTCAGTGGATAAAGTGCTGGGCTGGGAGTCAGGAAGACCTGAGTTCAAATGCAGCCTCAGATACTTACTAGCTATGGGATCCTGGGCAAGTCACTTAACCTCTGTTTGCCTTAATCCACTGGAGAAGGAAATGACAAACCACTCCAGTATCTTTGCCATGAAAACCCAGTGGACAGTGTTGGCATGTTGTGGTTTATGGTGTCTTGAAGAGTTAGGCATAACTGAACAACAATTAGTAGAATTGAAATTATTTACCAAGTTCATGATAGGTTTAGAGCTGAAAGGTACTTTTGAGATCTGGGCTGACCCCCCTCATTTTACAGATGAGAAAACCAAGGTTAGTTGAAGAATGTGACTTGCCAAGATTACAAAGATTTTGTAAAGTAGAACCAGTACCTGAACCCAAATTCTCCTACTTCTAATCAATCACTCTTTCCACCATAGCATTTTCAGAGACATAAAATAGATGGGAATGGGCCTGGAACACACAATTGCTACTCAACTCAACCCCATTAAACTGAATTGTCTTTGACACTGGTGCACAGTGAATTTATGTGGAGGACTTTTAGAGATTAAACTCAAGCGTGAATAGCAAAATCCTATGCTGAGAGTAGCTATGTAAACATGTATGCTTATAAATTAATGGTTCTATATACACACATATATTATACATATTTATATGAAAACAGGATGAATTATGGAAATGAGGGGGAATGGTCTAACAATTATAGGATCACCAGTGTGTTTGGGTATTTTGGTTAAATTGAAAGAGTGATAGTATGTGTCACAGGACAGTTGAAGTAAATTTATGTAGAACAGAGTTAAGCATTTGAAGACAGAGAAATCAAGTCATACAAATCATAAGATTCAGTAGAATAGGACTCATATATAGTTCTTTCAGTGACATAATGGACATCTGTCAAGTCTACCATAGAAGGGGTCAGTGCACCGGGTAAGAGATTCGATTAGTTCATCCCTAAGGTCCTTTCCTACTCTTAAGATGCTATGAAAAGTATAGGACCCTTCAATTTTATGTTAGTTTCAGAATCTCCAACATGTACTTCAGCGATGGGTTATAATCATTATAATTTAGGTTATAGAATAATTGCTATAAAGGGAAGCTTTGGTAAGAGTGTACCTTTAAGTGGGAAGAGTCAAGCAGGCTTCCAAAGAAGCAAGACAAGCTTCAGTTGCTACAACAGAGACTCTGCCTTGTTGTGTAGAGTTGTGGTCATAAAATAAACTTGTTACTTTAAAAATGTATGGTGGCTGGAGTGAGTACAAGGGAAACATTATAGCATGTGGTAATAACATCCCCACAGAATATGTTTTGCATTTAGTCAGCAAAGATACACTCCATTTGATAAAAACAAAGAATTTTTTTAAAAAAATCTGCTTTTTTTGGCGATCCTTTTTGAGCATTTCCGCTTTCCAGTAATCATAGCTTTGATGGAACAAAAAAAGAGATGCATCTTTCAATGAACCATACGCTGTGGGGCAGTTGTTACAGCTGATGTGGATGGCCCTTAGAACCACTGGTACCATGGCCATTCCGTATGCTTTCTTCAGAAAAGGACTCTGATTGCTCTTTATTTTTGCCCATGTTGTTTTACTCTGCTCTGTAATTTTAAATCCACCAGAAAGAGTGCCAGCTGGATACTACTTTAAATACTTTTCTTTCTCTTTGTTGGAAATAGAATTGTTCAGCCTATTAGTCTATTTGTTGTTAAAGGTATGTGAGATGTTTTTTGTGAGTTTCCTTATCCTCTTTGCAGCTCTTGGAGGATGAGAGGAATATAATCAATTTAAGATGAGAATAAAATGCCTCTATTTTCCGGGGATGACTTGCACAACCTTAACAAGGAAGTGGTAGTATCTTTGTACTCTGTGCTGCTCAGGTCTTCTCTGAAGTATTGCATTCAGTGGGTGCCCCCATTTAGAAAGGGCATTAATAAACCAGAGAGCTTCCAGAGCAGGACCAAAAAAATGGCAAAGGGCTTTGCTTCTGGGACCATAAGGGAATAGGGCATGTTTATCCAGAAGGAGAGAAGACTCAATGGGAATGTGGCAAGCTCTGTTCAGATATTTAAAGGGAACTAGAAGAGGAACTAGATTCATTCTGCTTGGGCCCCACTGGGTAGAACCAGGAGTAGTGAAATCTGAAGGGGAACCTATGGAAGATTTGGTGGAAGAAGAAGTATCTGAGTTGGAAATTAAAGGATGTCTGAATTAAACCACTAAGTAATAGGAGCAAGGGCACTCTAAACATAGAGAGTGGTGTGAACAAAGCCATAGAGGCAGGAAAGTACAGAGCAGATTTATTTGAATTAAGGAGTGACACTACTAGACCTTTGTATAAGAAAGACTATCCTCAGAGCTTTATGAAAGATTAGAAAAGAAAAGAACAGAGATGAGGAAGACCTGTTAGGACCCTATACTGTCTTTTTATTATAGATTCCTGACTTCCATCTCATTTGTTAGTTAAAAGGGGCCAGGTTTTTTGGACACACCTATGGAATTAACTCTCAAGTTCATTTACACATATTATGCACACTTGTATAATATTGTTATTGTACTAGAAGTACATTTTGTTGACAATGTAAAATTGGGGTAGGGAAGTAGGAAGGAGGCAAAAGTAAAGAGTTGATTAGGAAAAGGAAGGTAGGTTGGAACATGACAAGAGAAAATGCTAAAACTTAAAATAGCTGTTAATCCATCCTGTCATTTGAACATGCATTTTGTTTCATTGTTGTCAAGCTGATTGCCTGGCTATCTGGACTCCTTTCTTCCTCCTCCTCCCTCCCTTCCTCTCCTCATTTAGATGTACTTAAAAATTCTCTAAATGACTTAAGAGTTATAAGCTCCTACAGGGAGAGATGGAAGTTACCTTAGCAATCATCAACTCAATCTACCTTATTTGATAGATGAGAAAAATGAAGATCATTGAAGGGAAATGATTTTCTTAAGTTCTCACAAGTAATAAGCAGCAGATCCATCATTTGAACAGATGCTTATGCTTTTGAGATACTCTTCCAATTTGGAAGAGTCCACCTGATTTCTACTTTGCATCTCACCTATACTTTGAGAACGTCTTTTTTCGTTTTAAATAATTTTTCTGTTTTTAAAAAGATATCGTCTTATAGAATAAGTCCTGAAATTAGGGTATTATCTATCAAGTTCAAACACCTACATTGTATACTTCTCTATGGACTGAGTAGAACAAGTAAAAATGTATAAAAGGATTATTGAAGGAAAGAAAATCATCATTTATTAAGAACCTACCACGTTCCTGACACTGTGCTAAGCACTTTACAAACATTATCATAGTTGAACCTCTCAACAATCATGGGAGAAAGGTGCTAATATTATTCTCGTTTTATGTTGAGGAACCGGATTCAGATAGTAGTGAAATGACTTGCTCAAGGTCATACAGCTAGTAAGTATCTACAGTGCCACCCAGCTGCCTCTATTGAATACATATAAGCCACTGAGCAAGTCAGTAGCACGGTCAGAACTTGAAACCAAGTTTCTTGACTCCCAAATATTCTCTCATACAATACATGAATGGCATGAGAGTGGAGTAGTGGGTAGAGAGCTGGGCTTGGAGTCAGAAAGACTGTGTTTTAAATTTCACTTATTAGCCTTATATTTATATCCTATATGATCCTGGACAAGTCAATTACCCACTTTGATCCTCTATTTTCTCATCTCTAAGATGGGTGATGCTAGCTGAAAAAATTCAAAACTTGGATTGGGTATACTATTTTTGCTCCTTGTCACTCAGTTTTAAAAAATAATCCTTTTCCTACTATTCCTGATATTTTCATCAACTTGTTTGAATGTTGGATATTTAAAGTTTTATGTGTTAAACTCTGTGACCTTAAGATCTCTGGAGATTAAAAAACATTAGAAAAAAATTCTCCTGGCAGAAAAACTGAACTCCTTTTCCAACAGATAGTACCCCTCATGCCCTGCACAGGATTAGCAGAATGGAGGTGGGGGTGGAAGGTGAAGGCTCTCTCTTTGTGTTTTAAATTAAAGACAGGCAAGTGGCTGGTTGTCAGATTCCCCGGTACTGGTCTTTATGCATGGCACCAGGGATCTGGGCTCTAACATTGATCATAGCTGCAACCACAAGATAGCCCTATGCCCCTATAGCCCTCTGGCTAGAATGTCCTGGAGGAGTATCAAAAGTAGCATAAGAAGTGGGACATCTAGAGGTAAGGTTGCTGTCAATGGCAGCTCCCGTGCCTCTCTCCCAACACAGCTTTGGGAGTGAGTGGGCTTAGTTGCTACCCCTGATGTTTGGTATTTTTTAAGAAGCTTCGAATTGTTTTATGTATGCAATAAGAGGCTGTTTTGTGCTAGACATTATAATAAGCATAGCACTCACTGGCTTGCAAAGAAAAAAATTCTAATTCTAGTATTTGCCAATAGGCTCTTTTAATTTTATTTTCAGAGTCATTGTCCAGATAAGTAGTTGGTTCTTCAGGTCTACCACATGTTCCATGGAAAGCTTTCCACAAATGACCATACCATATAATTGCCTTTATGGCCCCTTAATTATATACATCATGGTCAAGAGTAGTTTGATTCCCTATCACATTTTGGACACAGGGCCTTCACAATGGAAAAAAAAATCACGGACCTAGTCATAAAATCATAGAATTATTTTAGAGTTAGAAAGGACCTTAGTCAAGTTACAGTGACACGTTGTACACTGGGAAAGAACAGAGATAGAAAGGAAAATGCAAGTTATTCTAGGCCAAGATTTCTGGATCCTTTCTATGAGATAAATAAAGCAAGAGAGAAGACTTAAAATCACTGGTTTCAGGACAATTTTCTCTCAAGCATGAAGAAGAATGTCCTGATGCTTTTCATAAATTAAAAGTTCTTTGCCCATGAACTGGTACTACCTAGGAAACTATGCTCCTCAGGCCATACAATGTGCCCACTTAGCCTGTTATTGCATTATTACATTTGTTGTAGCTGAGAGATTGCAGACTCAAGTATTGGCACATAGTAGGTGCTTAATAAATGTTGATTGATTAATCTTAGGAAATAAGAGGTTGGGGAACAGGAGAACAGAGAGGAGACAAGGGAATATTTATATCCTAAAGAAACTGTTCCCAGTTAGCATTGCTTCTTTTTCTGGAATTTTTCATTTACTTTTTGTAAAATAAAGCTAATACTTGCAGACAAATAGCACAGATATGCTCTACTCTAAGAAAATCTGACTTGGAAAAACATTACAAAACAAATCATCTGAATTATTACTAATATTACAAATTTTTTATTCCTTCTACAGAAGGAATTTTTTAAGACTTAAAGAAAGACTTAAAGTTTAAGTAGTTCCTATAAATAATGATTTCCCCTAGTACATTTAAAACATGATTCACTTTATAGAAATTTCTCGCATAGCTTTTCTGCCAGGAGTATTTTTATAGGAATATAGCTAATGTCTAATGTGAGGCACCCTCACGTTAAGTGTGCTGAGTTCCAAGATATTCCAGGATAAGGCTTGTTGTGAACGTATAGGATGTATTACTGCATTGAATATAATGGCAACAGATAAATTAAACACTAAAGATAACCAGAATTGGGTGATATATAAATATGTGTTTATATACATACGCGCATACATATATACATATATCCCTTATGGAGAAATGTGGCCTCCTATCAAATCCAAATACTCTCTGGAAATCTACTGGAAATTTTCCTTTTCTTTTCTTTGGTGAGGCAATTGGGGTTAAGTGACTTGCCCAGAGTCACGCAGGTAGTAGGTGTTATATGTCTGAGGCCAGATTTGAACTCGGGTCCTCCTCCCTCCAGGGTCAATGCTGTATCCTCTGTGCCACCTAGCTGCCCTGAAATTTTCTTTTCAAGGTGCATTTATGACAATAAATTTATAATTGAAAAATCAGCAAAAACTAGGAAATTTTTTTATCTAGAGTTTTCCACTTTGCATTTCATTTCTTATTTCTCTAGGGATGTTCTACATTATGTTAGTTATAAATATTATTTTTCTTAGGGTGCCAGTACTTGGTTGCTTTACACTGATTAAATAAATGTTCACAGTTATTTTTCATTTTCATTTCATCTCTTTCTTTGGCTTACTCACTCTTGTTTCCATTTGGTAGACACAGCTAACTTTCCTAGTTGTTGTGAAAGATTTGATGGGTGACTTTTGAATACAATTTGAATACAATGGTAAGTGTGTCAGGGGTAAATCTGTAAGATTTTACTTACTGGTGTTAGAGAGATCTAGGTGAATGCATTTGAGAGAACTCAGCCTTGCTCTCTCCCCCCCTCATAGTGTCCATTATTATTCTCCTTGGGATGCTGGTAGTCTAATATTTGAGGATAACCTTGCCTTTGCTGACAAAGTGGACTGTGTGGGTTCCTCCCCACTCCAGAGAAAGAAATTTCTACCCTTTAGATCAGAGAAAGGAACTTCTCTCTGTTCCTCATCCCTATCCCATTTCATGAGCATTGAACTACTGAGAATTGGTTCTTCTTGCTAATCCCTAGACTAGAATGTTTTCCTGAAGGTCCCCCTAATCCCCCATCTCTCCTCAACTTCTTCATGCTTTCTCTTGAGGGTCCCACTATCCTTCAGGTCTCCTAGGTTTGTAACCTTAGCAGCATTCTCACTCCTAAGTTTCCCTCATCCCACATATCCAGTTAGTTTCTAG
Organism: Phascolarctos cinereus; assembly: GCF_003287225.1. Taxonomy (NCBI): domain Eukaryota; kingdom Metazoa; phylum Chordata; class Mammalia; order Diprotodontia; family Phascolarctidae; genus Phascolarctos; species Phascolarctos cinereus. Next base: position 391,505,574 of record NW_027555847.1, on the reverse strand, counting down.
GTCTGGCCATTTCTACTTCCACATTTTTTGGTATCTGACCCCTTCTCTCTATTCACACAGCCACCACCTAAGTTTAGGTCATCACCTTTTGCCCAGATGATTGTAATGGCTTCCTAATAGGTCTCTGAACTTCAAATCTTTCTATACTCAGGTCTTTCTTCCACAAACCTGCCAAACTAATTTTTCTTAGATGAACCTCTAACTGTATTACTCCATTACTCATAAATACTAATGGTTTGATATTGTCTCTAGCTTAAAATACAAACTTCTTTGTTTGGCTTTTAAAGAGCCCTTTACAACTTAACTTGATCCCCAAACTATCTTTTGAGCCCCATTCTACCTTACTGTCCTTCCTGTAACTCTGTGGACCAACCAAACTGGTTTTTATCTCTGGTCGTCACACATGTCACTCTGTCTCCTATCTCTGTACCTTTGCATTGGCCACCCCAGATGTAGGATGCAGTCTTGACTTACTTTCTCTTACTTTCCTGAAGACTTAGGTCCAGCATCATGAGGCCTTTCCTAAGCCTCCCAACTGTTAGTTTCCTAGCTTGAATTTATTTTGTATTTATTTTGGATGAACTTCTATATGTACATCTTGTTTCTCCTGATAGAATATAAGCTTGTGGAAAAAAGAAATTATTGCATTTTTGTCCTTGTGTCCTTAGTACATGGCACATAGTATATATTTAATAAGTACTTGTTGATTAATTGATTTTCTAGCAAATTATTATGATCTAGAAGTCACACAAATAGGGAAAGCCCCTGAATACTGTAGCGTACCATACAGATAAAAAATTAAGTGGGAGAAGGTGGGAGAAGCCCATGTGGACATGGATGCTTATTTTTGTTCTTCCCATCTTTCTCTCCCATTTTAGCAGAATATGGGAACTAGGGTGGTGAAACTGGGCTAAGTTTGAAAGCCTCGACTAAACTATTCTAGACTAAGAATACTGGATTAAGGGGAGGCTGAGCTTTTCAGCTGTCCAAATTAGTTCTGATACATCAGTCCAGATGTTGATCACCCAGGACAGTGTCATGATGGTTGTCATCAAAACCTTAGGAAAAGTTGTAACATACGTAAAGTTTGGAACCCCAGACACCAAAATTATCTTCAAGTTTTTTGTGAGACCAGAACACACAAGACTGTTTTATCCAAAAGAGGAGAGAACAGGATTCCTTTTTCCAGTCACCTCTAACTCTATTCTCATCATGTCATTCAACAAAGGATATTAATTAAGGCTAAACAAACATCTGGCAGCCTCCAAAAGAACTGTGGCAACTGGGATCAGAGGACTTGCTTCCACAAACCTCGGGGAGAGAAATTCGATGAGAAAATTCCTTCTAGGCAGATAACTCTGGTGTAACTGGAGCATGAGAATCTTTGACTAGACAACATGGAAGATTAGGAGGACACTTGATGTGCTGTGAGTTGCGCAGGATACCAGGCAGTCCAAGTCGATGGATGTGAAACCTTTTAGTTTCTGATAGGAAGCCATATGCTTCCACTTTATATTCCACACCCTCTGGAATAAAATTTCCTCACCATGGATGTCTTCTCCTCTCAGCAATGGAGGAGAAACGTGCTGTTACTTTTGAGAACATCCAAGGAACTGTGGAAAGATGAGAACAAATGTCTGAAGACAGTTTGCTCCCCCCCCCAACTATGACTTCTCATAGTAATTATATTATATAGTAATGGTCTCATTGTTTACTTGATACTCTCTCAACTGTATCCTAAACTTTAATCTTGTCAGTTAAGCTCAATTATTTATTAAATACTTTCTGTATGTATAGTACTCTGTTGGACACGGAGGGAAAACAAATTGAGACATGATCCCTATTCTCATGAAGCTTTGTTCTGTTCTCATGGCCTCTCATGGAGACTAGAAGGTTTTTCTGGGGGGAGGTGGTAAACAGAATACATTTCTGAAGTTCAAAAATCCTAAATGGTAAAATTTATACTAAAAGCTAAACCAAAATAAATATGTAAATCATTCAGGAATAATTATTTTAACCACAGTCCTCTCTGGTTGCTCTCCAGATAATTCAATCAACAAATATTTATTCAGCATCCACCATCTATCTGTCAGCCCTATGTCAAGAGTTAGTAGATGTAAAAGTAGAAAAAATAGTATCTTCATTTACATAACTTACTATATACCTTGGGAGACAAATGTAACACACATGAAACCATTTAAGGACAATGTAAAACCCTGAAACTGAATGTTAAATAGTCACAACCTGTCAATATTAGGAGAACCCCTAAAGAAATTTAATTGTAAGGGTTTGGTTAGCAGGTATGCCAGGGTTTCTCAGCTTCTTAACTTTAAGTCCCATGACCTCTGACACCAGCATGCCTGAGAGAATCACAAGGAAGGCCTCAGAAAGTGTTAAAGGATGTAGTTCATTGGATTATAGATTTAGGACTGAAGGGATCCTTAAAAAGGACCTTCATGTTGTCTAACCTTCCTCATTTTACTTGGTTTCCACCCCTGGGTCTAATGGTTTTGTGAAGTGAACTTACCTGCTGTGGCCCAGGCCTACATGGCAGTTTCTGTCTGTCTCCTCACCATGCATCTCCTCCCAGCCTTCCTTCATTTTAAGCACTCTTTTATGTGTTCTCTAGCCCCAATAGGATGTATTCTCCTTGAGGGCAGAGTCTGTCTTGTTTTCTTGTATTTATATCACTAGTACTCAGCATAGTGACTAGCATGTAGTAAGTAATATGTAGATAAAATGCTTTATCTATATACAGACAAGGAAATTTAGGCCCAGAGATATGAAGTGATTTGCTCATGTCACACAAAGAATGAATTCCAGTAGAGCCAGAATTCAAACTGAGGTCCTCTGACTCTCAATCTAGCCTTCATTCCACTATACCTTGGGAGAGAATATCATTCCCTACCTCCTCAATAAACTGAAAAAGTTTGCCAAAGATTTATACCATTTTTGTCTCTCCTAATTCCCAGGAAAATATTTGCTCAAGTAGGACCAGCTAAGGTCCATTCTTAATAACACTACCCCCATACATGTATCTCTTTCTCTGATTTGGCAAGCATCCTCAGGTTGGTTGCTTGAAACACTACTGTGTCAGATGTCTGGGAATTCTCCTTAAAAAGAATCATTCTTGGTGGGACCAATTCTTGACCCACGGGTACTTCCAGGTCACATGAATAGTGTGGACTGTGGTTAACACTAGTTCTGCTGACCACTAAGGCCCTGATGTATCCAGCTGACGTTGGGATTGGTAGTATAACCTTGGGATTGGTTTTCCTACTGGCCCAGTGGCTTTGGATAATCTTGCTTGCCCTGATCCTGCCCAGATACTGTGCTTAATAAGTAAATTTGTACTGTTTGTCATCAATTTAGATTGCTAGTACCCTAGCTAGGCATCAATTACTCTGCTAAATGATCTTCTGGGTTCTCATTCAAGCTCTTTAAATTACCTCTATCAGAGCTACCTCCTTCTAACCCATGGTCATACTTATTTGACAGAACTTGCCAAGCTTTTTTGAAGACCATCCTCCCAGAGTCCCAACATGATGGCGATGGGAGTATGGTCATCATTTGGCCGTATAAATGGCCTGAAACATTGCTTTTTTTTAAAAAAAATGTTTGTTCCTTAGCAGGGTATTCACTCTTCCATCAGAGGAGCCCCCAAATCCAGGACTCTTCCTCCAGTCTGCCCTCACAAACACAACTTTTGCCACATTTATTGAAAAGGTTAAAGGATGAGTTTTGAAGCCTAATTCATAAACTACCCAGGAAGGTCAGTGTCTATTCTGTTTCTCCTGGAGCCATGAGTGGTGAAAAATAGGCAGGCAGAGGTAGCAGCAACCCTGCCAAAGCTGGGGTTCTGGTAGAACCACTTTTATCACCTTAACCTTGAGTCTTTGTGTATCTCAAGTCATCCACCAAGTTAAGCTGTTCATCCAGTCTTCATGTTCGCTGCATCAGACCCTTGATGGTTAGTGTGGGACAAGCAGCCTCTGTGATTTTTCTGGATCCTGTGACTACAGTTAACCCTTCCATATTGCAGAGGTTAGAAGTGTGGCACCTCCACAATCTGAAAAATCTGCATAAAATTTTTTGGTCCTCCCTTCATACCAAAGAGATCCTCCTGACTCCAGGGCCACTGCTCTATCCACTGTACCACGTAGCTACCCCTAAACTTTTTCTTTGTGATCAGCTGGGTGTCCTCTGCTGGGTGTCTTCCTGTGTCCTCTGCAGCTTCTGCTAAACTTCCCCAAAATTCCCATTTAATTTCTTATACCAACCCTTGATATATTGAAACAGCAATGGGGAAAGTTGGGATTTGGAAGGGATATCTATATTTCTATAGATAGCACAGCTTAGAGAGTTAAGGGGTGGCTTATTGTTTAAGACACATCTGACACTAACATTGTGATACACAGTCATCACCACATAGTCCTTATGTACTTTCTGTACTCCAGATCTTAGGCAACTTATGGAGAATGCAGGAATACCCAGGGACAGCCATTCCCAAAATGCACACAAAGGAATCAGCTAGCTCTCCTATTCTTTCTCTTTCTAATGAAGAGCCCTAGCCGGAAAGCATAGTGAGCCAGACAAGACACAAGTTTGTGCATGCAGGCTCTCCCTGCTTTTTATATACTGCCTACAGGTAGCCACAGGGTGGGAGAAAGGCTGGTCAAGTCATTAGGGATGTTGGCACGAATTGCTGCCTTCCTGCCCCGCAGATCAGCTGCCCTGCCTTTCTAATTGTGGTAACAGAAGGATTTTTTTTTTTAATCTGAAACTTTTTTTAAGCTTTCTTTTCTTGTCAAAATTGCCTCCTAGCTTTTACTAGCTAGTTCCTGATCATGAGATTTCTTGTCACTCACACTTTTAGTCACGACCTCAAGATTGAGGCATTGGGCCATTTTTTTTTGCAGGGTCTTCAAGACCATGAAAAGCCAGCCACAAATTAAAAACACCACTGGACCTCATAACAATATCCCCATTGTTCTTGATAGTATCCAGAAAGGTGAGGTCTTTTCAAAAACTACATTGACTTAATGTTTTCCTTCCCTAGTCAGTTGTACTGATGACCTGAGCAAAGGTTCACTTCAGGTAAGACCTCAAATGATTAAATAACTCTCTTATCCCTTGTCTAGATTACTGGTCTTGCATTTGGTAGCAAGATAATGTCCTTGATGTTAGGAGAGAGGGAATGAGGGTATTCAAGATGACCTGAGACATTTATCAAAATCAATAATTCCTTGGTTTTTTTTTTTTTGTTTTTGGTGAGGGCAATTGGGGCTAAGTGACTTGCCCACAGTCACATAGCTAGTGAGTGTTATATGTCTGAGGCTGGATTTGAACTCAGGTCCTCCTGACTCCAAGGCCAGAGCTCTGTCCACCTAGCTGCCCCAAAATCAATAATTCCTTAAATGCTAGTCGTCATACTTACAGTGTTTCTCTGCAGAGAAAAATGATATCAAAATCATTCCCCAAAAAGGGATGCAGTAACTCAAGCTTAGGGATGGGGTTTCCAAATAGTGGGACATTTGCCTTCCCCATAGCTCTTTAGTTCCCTATGGTTTCTAGAATGATAGGACAGCATAGATTTCAATTTGAAATCTCTTGCAGCACTGGGTATTAGCAATCCAACAAGTTTGACCTTAGCAGCTTTAAATCTAAGAATTGATTTTTTCCCCCTCCTTCACTGTTTCTTCACTGCCTCTCCATACCAACTCCATGCCTGTGTCTCATGGACATAAAAGTGTCTCTGGCTCGGCCACACCCCTCTTTAATAATCTTAGATGATTCATTAAGGGGTATCTCCAGCTGCACTTGCTGATTTATCCTGGATCCTCATGCATCACAAATTAAATATTGCTCTAACACCACTAAACCAGCCTATCTCTGTTTGCCTGAAGATTTCTACCTGGGATCACTCTTCTTCCTTTTGTTTTCAAGCCTGTCTCTGCATTGAAAGATTTATTAAAGTCTTGGTCTAGAGAGTTACAAAGCATTTGTGTCCTAGAGCTGACTTGCTTTGTCTAGGAGACAAATGTTAAATTTTTAGCGCAGGCATTTACACCTTGAAAGTCAAGCTACAAATCAGGGGCCTGACTTATTATTTGGTTGATTGTCTAGACTTATGAAAGTGATGGAGAAAATGTTGATAATGAAGATTAAACTTAAAAAGTAGGTCTGGGTTGTTAAACATTTACTAGCATACCCCTGGAACTTACAACACTTATGTATGGGTACACAGTGCTGAGTGTGATGGTTGATCTAAACAACTGGGAAATTTTTCATACTGGTAATAAGTTTATTATGCAGCCTTGTCTGTAGATAGGGAGACAACATGATTTAATGAGGAAAAGCGTAGGAGTGAGAGGCAGGAGACCCAGTAGCTGGTTCTGATTCTGACATTAGCATTGTGAACACGAATAGGCCACTTTACTTTTCCATTACTGAGAGTCTGAGACTAGGACAGTGGCGGGGGTGGGGTTGAAATCATATTATACAAAGACTTAACTGAAGAAAGGAAAAGATGTTTAGCTTGGAAAAGAGAAGGCGTCAGTGGGACATGAGCTTGCATTCAAGCATTTGAAGGGCTGTCCTGTTAGAAGATTTATTCTCCTTGTCCCCCAAAAGCTATAACTAGGAGCAATGGATGGAAATTTCAGGGGGCTCCGATTTTAGCTCAACCTAAGAAAAAGCTTTTGATAATTAAAGCTGTCCAAAAAGATAATGGGCTACTTCAATCAATAGTAAGTTCTCATTTGATAGGGGTATTCAGGTGAAGATTGAATGGATACTTTCAGGGGATGTTATAGACAGGATTCATTCTTAGAATGAGTGTTCGATTAGATGACCTCTGGGGTCTCTAACAAATCTGTGTTTCTGAGATTCTGATAGCTGCCTTATTTAATCACAACAAAGAGACATCGAGGGAACTGTTCACCCCTGTCTCTGCTTTTGGAACACAAAGGAAAGAAGAGAAAAAAAAATATGCTTGAGAAATGTATAACTTTCAGCCCAATTCCAAGTCACTGTCCCATTTGCTTTCCTAGCTATATCCAGCCTCTTGAAGATTGGGAGGTAAAAAAGATTTGGCTTCTGAACACAGCAACCCCCTTACTCCCCAAGTGTGAATCAGTTAGACTAGGGATTAGTGTTTTTCTCTTGCTTCCTTTTCCTGGCAATTTGGATCTTACTTCCCCAGTCTATGGTCAACATATCTAACGTGAATGAATCAAAGAATGAATGAAACGATAAACTAACAATACAATGTCCAGACTTATTTAATAGTTGTCATCTCTGTAGACAGGGGTGTGCTGGTAAATGTTTAACAACCAGCCCTCATTTTTCTCTGTCACTTTCTTAGGTCTAGACTCTAGACAATGAACAAATAGTAAATTTAGCCCTGATTTATTGTGTTTGCTAATTTCTGGGGTGTAAATGCTCCCAATGAAAATTTAACTGGTTCCAGATAGTTTCATTTAGCACACTACTGTCTTTAGTACTTTGAGGCTTATAGTGAATGTGTTTTCATGACAGTGAGCTTGTATAGTAGGTAACATATGAATTGTTATTCCTATATGAGATTTGAGGAAGCTGAGTTTTCTGGTGATCATACAACTTATGTGTCAGAGTCAAGATTCTAACTTGGTTCTCTTGACTTCCAAGTCCAGGATTTTTTTCACTTTTTTCAGCAGAGGTGTCAAAGTCACTTCCAAGAGTGACAGAACCAGATGAAAATGTCTTTGGGAAATGTTTACAAAATAAATGAAAGTAAAACTCAACATAATGTTAATTTGTGGTTTTCTAAGTCAACATGTGGCTTGCAGGGATCCCTTTCATTTGACTTTGACACTAGGGGTCTACCAGCACACTGGGCATGCCCTGGCAGGCATTGCCTCCTGGCCCATCATTCCAGCATTGATGATGTCTTCTTCTAGCCAGGTCTGGGAGACGGTGAGAACCTAGGACAATGCTTAGGCATACCTGCTACATGTGATTTTATATTTGTAATAGTGTGATATACCTGTATTATTTCTTATTTCACATTATCTGGCTAATAATTATTTATAGTGGTTTTCCAAAAGAGAAAAAAATAATTTTAAAAACTATTTTTGTCAACTTTTTCCCCCTTTGGATAGTAGTTTATAGGATTTTGAATAGACCACTGAGTAGTTTTCCATAGGTGAATCTTTCCACCTTTACATTGATTAAAAATTGTCTGGAAAGGAAGTGCCTTTATAATAAAAATGTTAAAACAAAACAAAATAAAGACAGATCTCCAGTCTTGCCAGGAAGTGTTGGTGGTAGCATGTGAGTAAATGAACTCATTCCCACGAAGCTGCTTGGGACACAGGAAGATGCTTATGTTCATGGTCTCTAGTTGTGTGAATATAGCTGAGGATAAAGAGCCATAGTATGAAGTTTGTCTGAAGAGCAGAGATTTGAGCTGGAAGGGACTGGAGGAGCCATCTGGTGCAACTCCTTCATTTTACAGTTGAGGAAACTGAGGCTGGTTAAGTGATTTGCCCTAGGTCACATAAATAGTAAGCATTAGAAGTAGAATTTGAACCTAGGTTCTCTGACTCTGGAGCAACTAGGAAGCACAGTGGATAGAGTGTGGGCCTGGAGTCAAGAAGACCTGAGTTCAATTTTACCTCAGATACTAGCTGTGTGACCGTGGACAAGTCACTTAACCCTGTGCCTCAGTTTCCTCATCTGTAAAATGAACTGGAAAAGGAAATGGCAAAACACTCCTGTATCTTTGCCAAGAAAACCCCAAACAGGGTCACAGAGAGTCTGACATGACTGAATAAGACAAAACAACAACCCACCTGTGACTGTGGACTCCTGTTTTCCATCGTACCATGCTGCCTCATTGTCCTCAGCCCTCTCTCTCCTTATCACAAATACAACAGTACACGGACATGAATTTATTTCTGTATCATTTACCTTGTAAAGCTCCCTCCCCTCTCCCAACTTTCGTTGCCCAGGTACCTTCTGCCACTTAACCTTCTCTCCCTATATGGAGGAAGGAACCTCCTATGTCATTTACACTTGTTAACTGATTGACTGATTATGCTTCAGTGTACGCGAGTTTCCATCAACATGCTACCTCAACTAGGCTTTTTAAGTCTTTTATCTCTAATTCAAGGCTTTGTGCACTGTTTAAAGGAATTTCAAGCATTAAAAAGTGGTTGGGGAAGAAGGAGGTGGAGGGGGAAGGGCTCTGAATCACACTGCACTGAAGACTAACCCTGGAGATAAGCTTGATTCAGTCCACTGTGAGGTGACTGGGAGTGTGAGGCATCCAAAGGATGCTCCGGTGCCCTCTACCACCCCGAGGAGGAAAAGGCCTTTACTTTGACCGAAAGCATCCTGGGGCCTGTTGTGAGAACACAAAGTTATAATCCCAACTGTCTTTTCTTTTGAATTTCAGATAAGTTGACATGAATAATCTAGGGCTCTTTTAAAATTGTTGCCAGGGTTGAGAGAAGGGACAGGAAATGGCAGGACCGATTGGGTATTCACAGAATAAGATTCCCAGAATCTTAGAAGGGAACTCAATAGCCATCTGTATCAACAAGAACGCTCTCTGCCTTACACTTGACTAGTCCCTTGAAGCTCTCCTTGGGGAGGGACCCATGATCTTCGGAGGCAGCTCTTTACCTTTGTGAATGACTCTAATTGTTAGGAAGTTTTCCCTCACTTTGAGCTAATTTGGCCTCTTTGCAATTTCCACATATTGACTCTAGTTATGGCCATTAAGGCCAAATAGAACAAATCCAGTTGTGTCTTCCAAGTGAGGACCTTTAAACTCTTTGAAGACATCTATCCTATCTCCTTAAGTCTTTTCTTCAGGATTCCTTTTTCTGTAATTAACACTGCAACATAATAAATCAGTTTACAATAAATGTTGATTTGAATAGTGTCTGATCATTATAGAGTTTGATCATGCCTAGGATATACATATATATATATACATATATATATATATATATATATATATACATATATATATATAATCTACATATGAACATGTCTGTAAACGATATGTATGTTTGTATGTATTTGTTTAATGATTGTCTTTTCTAGTTAGGTCTGTTTTGTTGGAGTATGAGGCAGCTAGGAGGTGCAGTGGGTGGAGTGCTGGGTGTGTGGAGTCAGGAAGACTTGAATTCAAATCTAGCCTCAAACACTTAACTAGCTATGTAACCTTGGGCAAGTCCTTAACCTCTCTGCCTCAATTTTCCTAACTGTAAAATTGAGATCATAATAGGACCTATCCCCTCAGAGCTGTTGTGAAGACCAATTGAGATTGTATTTGTAAAGCGGTTACCACAGTGCCCAGTATAAATTAGGCTTTATATAAGTATTGTTGTTGTTGTTATTATTATTATCCAGTACACTAGAGGTGGTTTTAGAATATAAGGTAAAACACAGTTCTCAGTATCCAGCTTAAAATTCCAAAACAGAGGGAAAGAGGACTGAGGTATTTTCTTAAGTATATATGTTAATGTAAATTAACATTGTATCTGGAAATAGCCAGCCTTCAAGATTCCATGCTAATGGAGGTAAAAAGATAAAGAGGGGGGATAGCAGTAGTAGTACAGCTGATCCAAAGTAAGAGATCATTATAATAAATATTTTAAATTGGATTTTGGAGTGAAATTTTCTTCTTCAATGTGCCTGACATTCTAGGAATTTACCACACAAATAAAATAATAGCGCTGAAGACCAAGCTCAGGAGAAGCCGGAATCCTGCCCAGATTTCTTCCTATGTAGTCCGTTTCCCCTCCTGTCTGTCCCTCATTCCATGCTGAGGCTAGGGATGGGCAGCACTACCTCCCAGACTGTCCTTCTGCTGGATCTGAGCTGCCTGGCCCCTTTCATTCTAAGCTTGCTGTCTGTCCAGCTCACAGAGCCTCTCTAAGCACCAGTAAGGGCTTTTTTGTTGAACAGTCATTTTTCTTGGCTGTGAGCCCAAGCTGAGAGTTGGGATTTCAAACCACTAGCCCTTCTCTTCCAGCTCTTGCTGGGTTATGGACTACATGCAGAATTATCTAGGGAATGAGACTACTAAGGAAGCAAAAAATTCAACAAAGAAATTGAAAGCAACTTGATGTCCTGGGATTCTAACTCAAACCCTACTGATAGAACCCATCCTGGGGAACATTTCTGTGCTTTCTATCCTATCTGGGTGCCCCAAGTTGCCAGGTAACTAACTGGAGAAGGCCTACTTCACTTTGGCATTGCCCCAAGCTCCAATATTACTACCCCTTTATCTTCTTTCTCCCCCTTTGCTCCAGAGTTCCATTCCTTTTGCCTTTCATAAAATCATTGACACTTATGTAAGAATTACCCCTTCCTTTCATCTGTATTTAAACAGATTCTTATGGAAGTGTCATCTTAGGTCAGAGCAATTGATCTCTATTGGTAGAATTTTAGGCAGTGTGTTTGGCGATAGTGAGGGTGGATTTTTTTTTTATGAGACTTCTTCCCTTGCCCCTTCTCCCATCATAATAAGTAGGGGATTGCCTCTTCTACCTCTGCTTCGCCCTAACCCTCAGTCAGTCAGTAAGCAGTCACTTAAGTACCTATTATGTGCTAGGTATTGCACTAAATGCTGGGATACAAAGAAAGGCCAAAAAAAAGTTCCTGCCCACAAGGAATGCACCTTCTAACGGAGGAAATAATATGCAGCCATTATATCATAATTATTTAATAATTAGATACTTATAAGATATATTCAGGTGGGGGCAGCTAGGTGGTACAGTGGATAGAGCACCGGCCCTGGAGTTAGGAGTACCTGAGTTCAAATCCGGACCCAGACACATAACACTCACTAGCTGTGTGACCTCAGGCAAGTCGCTTAACCCCATTGCCTAGCAACCAAAAAACAAAAACAAACAAAAAAAAGATTTATTGAAAAAAATGTATATACAGGTAAATGGAAGGTAAACTGAGAGAGGAAGAAGGCTTTAGTCCCCTGAGATGGACTAAGAATGGCCTTCTGCAGAAAATGGGATTTGAGACCCTGGGCAAGTCACTTAACCCCAATTGCCTAAAAAAAAATGGGATTTGAGTTGAGTTCTGAAGGATGACTGAGAAACTCAAAGATGAAGGGGTGAGGGGGGTGGGGAGCATTCAAGACAAAGGGGACAGCAAAGACGGAACTATAAAGGAGGCCAGTATAGCAGCTTGATCAGGAGATAATTAAGAGTTGATTTTACATAATTACTGTGGAAGAGGAGTGAAAACCTTTTGGTCATACAATTGGTCAGTGAACTCTTCCTCTTCTACATTTTAACATCATGCTTACCTTATACTCCTCTCCATTTTCCTAGAAATCTACCTAACAAGCTATAAAACTCAAGAAAGTTCCGTCTTTTTAATGTTTGACAAATGCATATTTGTTTATGACATTCCTTGTTGGACATATGCCAATGTGTACATCTTAAAATGTAAACTCCTTAAAGGGAGGAAATATATGTTTTTCTTGAACAAGTTTCATATACAGTTACTGAGTCTGTTTACATGGTGAACGCTTGAGCAAGTGTTTTAGATCACAGTTAAGAACCATGATTACATAGTTGGGGAGCATTTATTTGGAGGGATATTTTAAACATAGGTTGTGAAAAGGAAGGACATTTTCACTTAGAAGAATGACCTAAGCCAAAAGGTCAAGGTCACAAGAACAGTGACAGAGCATTTAGCCAATGAAATTTCCAGGTTATACGTAGGGGGAGATAGGGAATTTGGTTGAGATGTTGTCAGATCAACTGGAAGAGAGCACTCAAGTCAAAGTCAAGAGTTTGGTTTTTTGAAAGGGCAGTCTGGGTTGGGTGCTCTGGCCACCCTTGCTACTGGGGAGGCTGAAGTTAGTGGATCATTTGAGCTATGCTGTGACTCTCTGGGGTCTGTACTAAGTTTGCTACCAGTAGGGTGAGCTCCTGAAAGGCTGTTGGGGGTGGTGTACCTTGCCTCCTAAGGAGGGGTGAATCAGCCCATGTTGGAAATTGAGCAGTCAGAACTCTCTTTGCAGATCAGCAAAAGGATTAAGCCTATGAGGGGTTGCTGCCCTCCCAGCCTGGGTGAGATAGGAGACCCTGTCTCAAAAGGAAAAAAAAAAAGACATTTGGAATGGGTACGACTAAAATAAGAGCAATGATTCAGCAAAGACTGGTTGGAATTAGAGAAAACTCAGTTATGAAATAGTTTTCAGGAACTCTAAATACAGAAGTAACGCAACCCGAAGAGCAGCACCAGGGGGAAGGGAAATCTTGGCTTTATGTCTTGGGGAGTCCCACGAGCTTTAATGGATTGAAAAGCTTTGGGGCCTAGTCCTGCTTCCATTACTAGCTGTGTGACCTTGGCCAAATCACTGAACTTCTCTGCGACCACTTTGCTCATTTCTAAAATGAAGGAGCTGAACTCAAGGATCTCGGAGGCCTCTTCTCCATCATGTTCTGTGATTCTTTGTGAATTGAGGTCCTTGAAAATTAGTTCATTAATTAAGAAGAATTAAAAAAGGCAAACTGTCCCTGGTTTATACAAATAATGAATGTTTGCTTAGCAAACTCTCCTTATTTTCCCTCACTGGAAAAAATGAGAAGATATTTCTATTGTGAGCAATTCCCCAATAAAGGATCTTATCCTAGTTAGATAATTTTTTATTTACCAGGTACATGAAAAAGGGAAGAGAAAATGTTCAATGACTTTTATTATTTGAAATAATTTGTAATTGATTTCAAAAAAGACCCCAGCTTTGTGTAAGGCTGCTTTAACTGAAATATCATTTTACTAATTAAAGTTAAATGACTTCTAAAAATTTACATTTTGCTCCTAAATTTGAAAATTGCCTGACACATGGCAGATCTCACGGGACCCATTTTTAAGTAAAGGATATCTCTCTAACTGACCTATCATTCCATGGATTCTATCTATCAAAGTAAACAATACCCCCTTCCTCGAAAGTCCCAACCTACTGGGCATCTAGATATGAATGTTATCTCATTATATCTGTATCATTGCTTGATACATCTAGTCACCAGTCATGTTCTCTCCTACTTCCCCTTTCTATCCCTCCTTGTATCAAACCCTACCTCAAGCTCTTTGCTGGCAAATTTCTAGGCCTCATTCTATTAGCAAGCTTATAGTTGTGTGGAATGGGACCAACCCATTCTATAAGAGGAGGATGTTTTTGGCTAGCAATTATCTATAATCTTCCACAGAGAGACTGGGTGTGAAGCTAATTAGTGAATTGGGATTACAGCTGTAATGTAAGAGGCATGAGTAGTGTGGTGAATAGAGAGTTGGCCTAATCAGGTCCCACCTCTGACCCATATTAGCTAGGTTACTCTAAACAAGTCTCTAGTGCTAGGCAATTCTCTAAGTTGCAGAGCTGAAGTAGTAGAGGGAATTCAGTTTCCTAATCTGAGAGCTTCCTACCAATGAAATGGCAGATTGAGTCCTTAGGGAACAATGAATTGTGTATTGTAGACGTTCTAAATTTGGAGAGTTACTTATTAACACAAGCCCTAGTAAGGTCTTTGATCTAAAGTGAATGCTGTTGTAACATTTTACAAATAATTGATGAAATCTTTTTTTTTGTATTTAAAGAAATAAAAGGTAATTAAACAACTCTCTTGCTTCCTTTTATAATTTGTCATAAGGGATAGCTCTTTGAGGAGGGGAAGGAACATATTTGGAAATAAAGGATTAGGGGCAGCTAGGTGGCGCAGTGGATGGAGCATTGGCCCTGGAGTTAGGAGGATCTGAGTTCAAATCTGGTCTCAGACCAGACATTTGATACTTACTAGCTGTGTGATCCTGGGCAAGTCACTTAACCCCAACTGCCTCACCCCCCCAAAAAAAAAGATTATAAAAGGTCATTAAAAAGGCTATAAAACAGAATTTAAAAGTTTAAAATAAATGATATCAATTTCAAATGTCAATGACGTTTGCTCTATTCATGATCTTTCAAAAATCAGTTTGATTTTCAGGCTCTGCTCTCCTTTAGTACTCTGTTTCTTATGACTTTTAGATTATATGACATTCAAGAAGAATTCTAAAAATTGCAGCTGAAATTTTACATGGTAGAGTAAATACAAAGAATGGGCGCTCTACCATAAGTCTGTTTGCCAGTCTGGGCCACATTTTCCACAAGAAGTTTTTCTAATTAAAGTGGCATCTTTTGAAAAAGCACATCTGTCTTCTGCAACTCCAGCCACTTAAGAATTCACAGGCTGAAGAAAAGTGACCACTCTTTTTCAGCAGTTTGGTATTTCTGCAAGTTAGTCAATGGCATTTATTGGGCTGCTCCCTGCTGTACAACTCTTTCTTAGGCGCAGGCCTCCTCACCCCGACTCTCATTAAATGCGCTACTTCATTTTGAGTAATTCTTTGTGATGACTTGGAAAACAAATTGCATCCTGGTGCCTGCATTCCATTTTAGAACTTCTTTGGTATGAAAGAGAACAAAGAAAAACCATTCGTGGTTGTTGACAGATGCATGATGTTGCTCCTTGCTTGTCTAATGAATGAATTTATTGGTCTTAATCTTGCGTGTAACTGCTGTTGGCAAATAGCTTTAAACCACTGTCAGCTATTTTCTTGGGGAAGAGAGATCCTTTTTTCAGGGTGGAATGAAATCTAAGAACACTCTCCTTGTGAGCATTAATGAAAAGCTAACGTGAAAAGGGAATGTAAACTTATGTCAGTCTAGTTTAGTTACAATTCAGGTTGGAGTCTCAGTATGAATCAGCTTTGCCAATGATTTGAGAAGTCAAGAGATAGGAGGCAGCTAGATGGTGCAGTAGACAGAGTGCTGAACTTGTTGTCAGATAGAGTTCAAAGTAAGTAAGAACTTACTGGCTCTGTGACCTCAGGCAAGTCACTTAACCTCTGTTTGCCTCAGTTTCCTCAGCTGTAAAATGGGGATAATAATAGCACTTACCTCCCAGGGTTGTCATGAGGATCAAATGAGATAATTTGTAATGCACTTAGCATAGTGCCTGGCATGTAGTAGGCACTATGTAAATACTAGCTATTATTATTGTTGTTATATAACAAGAGCAAAAATGCCAAAACTTTAAACTGGAAGAACAATGTTTCACCAGAATTATTTTTCATTCAAGTTCAGTCATGGTTTGATTGATTACCCTGAGCCTCTAATTAATAATGAACATTCCCTTTGAGTCTCTGAGCCAGATTGGAGAATGTGGAAGATAGGGCAATAAAGGCACCAGCTTCCATTCCATTCTTATTTATCTAGTGCTTTGTGAATGCTCAGCACTTTAAATATGTCTTTGGGGATTCAGGAAGGATTGGAAAGCATAGACCCTGCTCTCTCTAGGAGTTTACTGTCTCCTCAGAAAGAATACAACAAAGTTAAAAAACCAAAACATAAACATGAGTAAATGACAAAGTGAGAAGTATAGACAAAGAGGAGCAGCTAGGTGGCACAGTAGATAAAGTGCTTGGCATAGATTCAGGAAGACCTGAGTTCAAATGTGAACTCACACACTTACTAGCTGTATGACCCTGGGCAAGTCACTTAACCTTGTTTGCCTTAGTTTCTTTGTCTGTAAAATGAGCTGGAGAAGGAAATGGTAAATCACTGACGTATCTTTTTAAGAAAACTGCAAATGGAGTCATAGAGAGTGAGACATGACTGAAACAACTGAACAACAACAATAATAACAAAGAATATTAGAGGAGGTGAGAGTAGACAAAGGATAATGTCAGCCCAAGTTGTCAGCAAAGGTGGAGATCATAGAGAAGAGAAATTCCAAAAGGAAGATTTTCAGGAGCCATGGGAGGACAGAGACAAAGTCTATGAGAAAGCATCTTTTTCAACCCCTTCATTTTACACTTTAATAAAGAAAGTAAAGCCCAGAAAGACCGAATGATTTGTTCATGGTCACCCAAGGAGTCAGTAGTAGAACTGGGATTCAGACTCACTTCTACTTACTTTAAATCTAGCAGCTTAACATTGGAACTAAATGAAAGAGATCCTTGAATGCCAATTCAAGGAGTTTGGATATTATCCTGTACATTGTAGAGATGTCAACCCCAGCTGATTCTTAGTGGCATTCACTCTGCTGATCCAGTTTATTGGGAAGGCACAAGGATTTCTGAAGTGATAAACAGAACCAAAGAATCTTTTTCTTTTTTTAACTTAATAGTATTTTATTCTTTTCCATTACATGTAAAGATAGTTTTCGACATTAATTTTTGTAAGATTTTGAGTTCCAAATTTTTTTCTCTCTCTCCTTCACCGTCCTCCTCCCCAAAATGGCAAACAGTCTGATATAGGTTATACATGTACAATCATGTTAAACAAATTTCCACATTAGTCATGTTGTGAAAGAAAAATCAGAACAAAAAGGAAAAACAATGAGAAAGAAAAAACAAAAAACGAAAAAAAGTGAAAATAGTATGCTTCGATCTGCAGTCAGACTCCATAGTTCTTTCTTTGGATATGGATAGCATTATCCATCACAAGTCTTTTGGAATTATCTTTTATTATAGTATTGCTGAGAAAATCTAAGTCTATCATAGTTGATCATCACATAGTGTTACTGTTACTGTGCACGATGTTCTTCTGGTTTTGCTCACTTCGCTCAGCATCAGTTCATGTAAGTCTTTCTAGGATTTTCTGAAATCTGCCTGCTCATCACTTCTTATAGAACGATTACATTACATTTATATACCACAACTTGTTCAGCCATTCTCCAATTAATGGGCATCCCCTCAATTTCTTAGCCACCACAAAAAGAGCTGCTATAAATGTTTTTGTATGTATGGGTCCTTTTCTCTTTTTTATGATGTCTTTGGGATACAGACCTAGCAGTGCTATTGCTGGATCAAAGGATATGCACAATTTTATAGCCCTTTGGGCATATTTCCAAATTGCTCTTCAGAATGGTTGGATTAGTTAGAACCAAAGAATCTTACAGTTGGAAGGGACTTTACAGGCTACTAGTGCTACTAAATAAATAAACAAATCTAGATAAATGAATGAATAAATAAGGGGAAAAACCTTTGCTTGAAGAATTGTAGTGAAAGGGGCAACTCCATTACTTCCCAAGACAGCCTAATCAACTTTGAGATAGCTCTAACCATTAGGAAGTTTTTCTTAAGTGGAGTGAAATATGTCTCTGTAACTTTCATCCATTGCTTTTAGTTCTGCTATGGGAGAAGGGAGACATTAGCAGAACAAAATTAAAATCCATCTTCCTCATAATAACCCTTTAAATGCCTGAAGGCAGCTATCATCCTGAATCCAAACTTTGTCTTCTCTGTTTCTTTCAATGACTCCTCATATAGTGGCATGATTTTTGAGATCATTCATCATCTTGGACTTCATCTAGACATTCTTACCTGTGAGTGTCTTTCTTAAAATAAGGCACTCAGGATTGAACTTAATATTATAAATATGGTAAGACAAAGGCACATTACAGTGAGACTGTCCCTCCTATGTTGTGGTTATGTCTAGATACATTAATTTTTTGGGATGCCACATCACATTGTTGACTCATATAGAGCTTACAGTCCACTATGATCCACTGATCTTTTTTCAGACAAAATACTGTCTAGCCATGGATCCCCCTAACCCCCAAATTGTACTAATGAAGTTAAATTTCTGAAGCTAGGTAGGACTTCACATTCATCTCTATTAAGCGTCACCTTGTTAGTTTTGTCTGACTTTTATAACCTTGCAAGCTTTTTCAGATCCTGTCATTCAATATGTGTAGTTAGCCTTCCAGTTTTCAGTCATCTGTAGACTTGATAAACATGATATATATGGTTATCCATAAATCCAAATCATTGATAAAAATATTAGACAGCATAGGACCAAGCCCAAATCCCTGGGGCACCTGATTAGAGACCTTCTTCCAACTTGATATTGGCCCATTGATGACTACGATTTTAGTCTAGTCTTTCCACCAGTTTCAGTTCCACCTAATTATAAGATCTTCTGGGCCATATTTCCCATCTTGTTCAAAATAATAGCATGTAAAACTTTGTAAAATAGTTTGCTGAAGTATGGCCAACTTATGTTTATAGCATCCCCATAATCTACCACTCTAGTAATTTAGTAAAAAAAAAAAAGACATAGCTTTAATCTAGCATGCCCTGTTTCTGATGAAAAAATATTGACTTTTAATGGTTAATCTTCTTTCTTTTTGGTATGAGAAAATCATCCTTTAATGCTATAAATGCCATGTATGTCAATTGTATTAATTGATGCAGGAATTTTTTTAAAAAGCAAATAATTTTTAAAAAATATTTTTATAATTTTAGTATATTATAATTTCTGCTATATGTGTAAATGTTCTTTACATGCAAATATATATAAACACATATTATGATTTTACTTTGAAATGAAAGTTTTGATCCTACTATCTATAGTATGTACAAAGGCAGCTAGGTGGTCCAGTGGGTAGATCACTGTGGTTTGAATCAGTTAAGGCTCATCATCATGAGTTCCAGTCTGGCCTCAGACACTTACTAGCTGTGTGACACTGGTCAAGTCACTTAGCCCTGTTTGCCTTAGTTTCCACATCTGTAAAATGAGCTGGAGAAGGAAATTGCAAACCCCTCCATTATCTTTGCCAAGAAAACCCAGGTCCTTTGAAATATCCTTAAGTTCCTGTCCTTCCTAGGATTTCAACATACTTATTGATGGCTAATATCTCTGTTTTATTCTTTCTTACAGTATCTTAAAGTCCTTATTGGCCTTTTAGAAGCAGTGGGTAGAGTGTTGGGCTCAGAAGTAGAAAGACTTGGGTTTAAATCCTGCATCTGACATTTACTGGGCTTGTGAAAGTAGGCAAGTCACTTAATCACTTTGTAACTCAGGTGATTCCCAAAGACATATACATACACACACACACACACACACACACACACACACACACACACACACATATATATGTATGTATGCATGTGTGTATGTGTGTGTGTATATGTATATATAACATACTGTCATAGATAGGTTATCATCTGAGTTAGTGGAAGGAGTTCCCACATTAAGTTTCTCGCTGGTGAAATTAAGGCATTCATTTATTCACTGCTTATATAAAGAATTTGTTAAACAAAGAACTAAGTTTGTATATGCCTACAGTCTAAACACACACACACCCATCCCACAAATCATTGTGGATTGAGAACCTCCACATCTGTCTGGTGCCAGGATAATTGAAGTATATTTGCTGGTAGACATGTTTATGCTGTCCCAGAGTAGACATGAAACCTAGAAAATGCAAATGCGATTTCACTGGCATCCCAGGTAGAGCAGTAATTTTTTGGCGAAGGCGAGTAGAAAACTGGAGCTTTTGAAGAGGCAAGAGAATCCAGAACGATCAGATTCAGATTGGAGGGTCTGTTAATCAGCATGTTTGAAAAGCATACTAAAGCAAAAACAGATGACAACGATTGTGGTTCAACTGCCTGTGTAAGTACTACAGAGTGGAGGAAGGTCATACTGGGATAAGTGAAAGGTGAAATCTGGGGGATTTGAAGCAGCATTCTTTGATCCCACTGCATGAGTGGTTTGGCATTGGAAGCCTGTAATACATTTTGCTTGGGCAAATTTAACTTAATTCCAGCCAACAGATGAACATTTTTGAGTGTTCTACATGGATAAGATTTTTTAAAAATCACCAAAGGGGTCAAAAAGAGAATGGAGGAAGAGAGGGCAAGGCAAGTGGATATAGTATCTGACTTTGGACATGCACATATAAGGGGGACTATTTTGCTCTTTCTGTTTGTATCCCCAGCACTTAGCACAGTACTTTGCACAGGGTAAGCACTTAATAAATGCTTCATTCACTCATTCCTTCTCATTGATTGGATGACAATAGGTCCTTGCCCAAGCACCATTTAATGGTTATTTTTTGGGTCCTCTTGGCTCAGAGTGAATGTAAATAGTAATTGTTTCTCTTTCATCAGCAACCCTGAGGGTCTTCCCCTCCAAGTTAGTTTTTTTTTTTTAAATTAAAGGGGCCATCCCTTGATGGGCTTATTCACTCAATGGGTGTTGCCTTACTCAAAGTGAGAACTGGGAAAGACCTTAGCTTAAAAAGGCTGAGGTCTCCACTGCATCCTGGGCCTTCTCCAGTTGTCCTGATCTATATCTGGCCTCTGGACCCAGATGGTTCTGGAGGAGAAAGAGGCTGGTGATTTTGCACAGCCCTCCCTCACTCAAATACAATCCAATTGCAAGTGATGTCACCATCTTCCTGATGTCATAGTCCTCTTTGAGCAGGAAGGACAAGCCACCACATTCGTTCATTCATTCATTCATTCATTCATTCATTCATTCATTCATTCATTCAAATACATGCATACATAAGTGTGCGTGCCTTCCCAGCTAGGTGGCTCCAGGAATTCATTTTCTTTCTCCTTTTTTTTTTTTAAATTGAGCTGTCCTCCTCCTTCCTCTTTTCTCCTTTTTGCAAATCTCATCTTAGTACCATCTGGGACCATTGTCTCCTCTCCAAGCCCAGTGCCCATCCAAGACCAGTTCCAGATGAGGACTCTGGGGGCATGGCAGGTGGTGATGAGGCAGAAAAAAAGGTAGGCAGGGCAGAAGGAATGGTAAATTAGGTATCAGTAAATTTAGTTGATTAGGTCATTACATCTTGACTTGTTCTTTTTCTGAATTATCCATCTAATATCCAATTCTACATAGAAGGAGGCCCTGGGAAACCCTTGAAGTAGGTTAAACTACCCTTTTTTATTCCTTTTCCCTTCTAAGTGCTAGCCCTTGTCCCAAAGGGATTTAGCATTCTCTTGTTTTCTCCTACTTTTATTCTACCTCTAAAACCTATTTGAAGAATATAATCTGGAATCCATCATTTGCACCTTAGTGTGAATTTATCAATAGACTCCTTTCAGAGTCATTTGCAATTTTAATCTTATCTCTCATTGCATAATGAGAACCCTGGGTTGAAAACAGTTTCTGGAATTTGCTAAAAGATAAGGGAGATGAAGAAGGGAGAAGGAAACTCCTCTATGACCCTCCTAAAGTCTCTTGGACTAATTTTGATAATTTTGATCACCAAACTTCTCAGGAAAACATACATCTCCAACTGGAAAAGATAAGAAAAAGAGCAGAATGTGAAAAAACTAGTAAGGATATTACAAGTGTCTTCTCACAAATGAGCCAGCATTAGCTCTGGAATAGATAGGTCATGTATCCATTTTATTGTTCCCAAGTCATCTATTTCATCCCAACCGATGAGTAGAAATTATTGAGCAGCAATGCATATGTAGAGTGAATGAAGACTTAGTAATTGTTTTAAAGAACAGTGAAAATTATTCTGTTAACAAATAGAAGCCACCTTTGCATGTATATGTATTAATTTTATGGAGAATAGTTTCAGAGTTACTTTGGCTATACCTTGTAGAACAGAAACAATTAACAACTGGAGGCTTAGGTGGCTGTGTTCTCGGTTATCATAAAGAGGAAATCTTCTTGAACACTGTTGACTTAACATTCTAAATTGCAAATATATTGGCATAGTCCCCAGACTGCTCAAGCGTATTCATGTGATTCTAAGTCATTAGTCTTAATTAACCCAATGTGCTAGCTACTCAGATATACTGACAAGCAGTCTTCTTCCATGTTATTTGACTGACTGATCAAAGTTGCATGTGGTGAATAAGTGGTTTGACCCAATAGTATTTAAAGCAAATAATTTTCTATAGCCACAAATAGCATGGGACTTAGTAGCAGTATGTTAGGGGCAGCTAGGTGCTGCTTTGCTGGACTTGTGGTCTGATAGAACTGAATTCAAATTCTGCCTCTCACACTGTTTGGCCCTGGAAAAGTCACCTAAACTTTCTCAGCTTCAGTTTCTTCATCTGTAAAATGGAGGTAACAATATTAACTACCTCACGGGATTATATCAAAGTGCTAATGATAAATGTAAAATGCTTTGCAAAAAGCTGAAGTACTTATATAAATTGCTAGCTATATAGAGTGCTTTATAAATTGCAATTACGTAAATGTTAGCTTATTATCTTAAGACAGAGCTGATGACTGTAGATTGAAAATGACTAATCAGTCTGAGGGAAAAACATCTGCCATGTCTTACAGTATGGTAATAGTATTTCTCATTACCTTAAAACCACTCTTCAAAAAAATGGAACTTAAGAGAGTAAGAATATTGATCAAGAGAGTTCTCTGATTTGATCTGCCCATTCAATTTGATCAGCTCACAAGAAGTGTAAGCCTTTGTCTTGGTGCCAGGAAGGTCCCTACTTATAAAGAGTGTACGCATATGCATGGGAACCTTATTGAAAAGACATAGACAGTTGCTGATTGGTTTTCAGTGACTGTGTTTGCCCTGTAGCTGACTGGTTGGCCCCTTTTTCCTGTTCAGAAGATAGACCAGAACACAGCCAGGGAGGACCTGTGTTCTAAGGTGAGAGAAGCCTACACATTTTTGGTTTCCTTTCCCTCATCACCCAGTAATGGCTACTTTAGGGAAGAGATTTATTGGAGTTCCATGAGTTGGCACAACTTTCTGGCATACCAGGCCAGAAAGGAGAGTTCCTGAGAGTTAACTTTTCCAGCCCAAGAGATGACAGAAGCCAAGGTAAAAATAGAGCCAGAGACAGGAAATTCCCTGGTAGCATCAGCCTTGGCGTTGCCTTGTATATTGACAAGTCAGGCTGTGGCAGTTTGTTTAGCTAATTTTGTTCTCTCATCTTTTCTCTCTCCCTTTGTATTAGGTGTTGAAAAAGAAACAATTTGACAAGGAGAATCATTTATTAAGCACCAACTATGTACAAGACACTGCTATTTTCTGGAAATATAAAGACAAAAAAGGAAACAGTTCTTGCCCTTTTTGTTTATACAGGGAATTTGCTATCTGGTAAAAAGTGACATGAAAAATCATATTACTCTAGAAAAGTGCAAAAGCATGCCATGTGATGGAAAGTGGACTTTTCCTAATAAAACAGGAAAAGTCAGGTGGGAGTGGGAATTAGAGGAAAATGATAATTAGAACTTCATTTGGCTCTCTGCTACTAGTAATTATTTTATCATCTCTCTTTAATGTCCAGGTGCACTCTATTTAGGTCCCCAATTTCATCTAACACTTGCCATTCACTTTTTTGGGATTCTATCAGTAGGTGATGAGTGGTTCTTTCCTTTTCTACATTACTCTCTGGTTCTAAGATATCTGAACAATTCTCTTTTGTGATTTCTTGAAATATGATGTCTAGGTACTTTTTTGTTCATGGCTTTTAGGTATTCCATTGCTTCTTAAATTATCTTTCCTCAATCTGTTTTCCAGGTAAGTTGTTTTTCCTGTGATATTTTTCATATTTTCTTTTATTTTTTCAGGCTTTTGTCTTTGTTTTATTATTTCTTGATGTCCCATGCAGTCATTAGCTTCCATTTGGCCAATTCTAATTTTCTAGGAGTCACCATTCACTCTTAGAAGATGATTTTGCCTTCTGCTTTACTAAGAAGGTAGAAGGCATCTGCACGATCTCCATTTATATCTACCTCAGCATTAGGGGTTCCTAACCTTTTTTTGTGTCATGGACCCCATGGTCATTCTGATGAAGCCGATGGACAACCTTTCTCAGAATGTTTTCAAATATATGAAATAATATGCATAGGATTACAAAAGAAATCAATTATATTGAAATTGTTGTCAAAATTTTAAAAAATCATAAACCTTTATCCTTCCTTCCTATCTCAAAGGAAGAGGTATCCCTATTCCTTTTCAAGGCTAACTCTTTTACCTGTTAAACATATCTTTTCTCACCACCTACAAGAGTGTACTTCTTTGACTGTATGCTCTCTTTTGCCTTTCTAAATTTTTCCTTACCACTGGGACCTTTTAATCTACCCCAAAAAGCACTCAGAAGAAAGTGAGCACTCACAGTGGTGAGTGGACTGGAGACCATATCATATGAAAATATTTTGAATGAATTATGGATATTTAGGCTGGATAAGAGAAGACTTAAGTGGCCACCTTCAAGTATTTGGGGAATTGTCATATTCTATTTGTACAAGAGGATAGTACTAACAGTAGGGGAGACTGGTGGAGAGGAAGATTTAGTTTGAGGTGTAAGGAAAGAAAAACTTCCAAACAATAGAGCTATCCCAAAGTGGAATGGGCTGCCTCTGGAGGTGACAGGTTCACCCTACCTAGAGTCTTCAAGTGAAGGCTGGACGACTGACCACTTATCAGGTATGCTACAGAGGAAATTCTTGGATAGATACTAGATGGATGATCCCTTCCAGTTCTGAGACTTTAAGATTCTTTTTTGCCCCTTGTGTCTCTTCCAATTAGCCTTTTACCCCCTTTCTCCTATCCTACTCCTGCCTGCCCCACATTAATCTTTCTAATGCCTTCAATGGTTCTATGCTACCTAGAGAAGCTTAACTAATGAGTATTCTGTACTTTTCTATCATATAATTCTAATCTATCTTTTCCATCACTCTTTAAAAGAATCCTTTTGAATATTTTACCTCTTTGTATCTCCTATGACCACTAGGGCATGTATATTCTTTCTGGGTGCAATAACAGGATTCTCATAATAGCTGACATTTGTGTGGGTTTTAAGATTTACAAAGCACCGTATACACTGTCTTGTTGATTCCTGCCACTGCCATACCCTGTGGGATGGAGGCTCTATGAGTATCATCTCCATTTTACTGAGGATGAAACTGCAGCTTGGAGAAATTAAGAGACCTGCTCATTGTCAAATAGCTTATAAGGAATTCTGTAAGAAGTGGAAAATCTCTCCTTACTCTGTGTGCAGCCCCCTTCCCAGAAGCATTCCACCTGTTCTTGTGCTAGTGACTAGTGGATCTTTTTTCATATTCTGTGGGCCTCACAGGATGGAACTTTTTCAAGAATGTTACAAATTCCCCTTCTTGAAAAGAGCCTCTTATATGTTTTATCACTCCAGTGATTCAGTTTTCTGCTTATCTTTCTCCATTGTATTTAATTTTCTGTTTTTCATCCCTTGGCATCAATAGAGAAACCTAGATGAACATGCCATCTTTGAAGAGAAGCTGCTTACAAAATCATGCCTTTGACTTTACATAAAAAGTGCATTAAAACAAAATAGATTTATGTTCAGGTGTATTTTTAAATCTATTTTGCAACAAAACAAACCTGCAAGTTGTGATTAAATTTCTACTACTTCTTTCAGAGTATGCTAATCAATCAATAAGTATTTATTGAACACCTATGATGTGCTAGGTACTGTGTACCAAGCATACAAAAACAAAAGCAAATAATTCCCAGCCCTCAAGGTGTTTAGAAAAGTAGGAAGTGGCCAGACTGTGAAGAGTTTTAAATACCAAAATTATGGTAACTGCTTGGGTGTATGGGCCTTTTAATTGGTCTGAAAATCATACTTGAATAGTAGAGGAACTCCCTCCATGCAGTGATGATGCAACCCATGTCTAACTTAACCTAATGTCTTTGAGAATTGCCTAATGCTTAGTGTGACAGGGATGACAATATGTAAAATGTGTATGGATATGTATATATACAATATGTATGTATGTGTATATGTATATTGTTATATATACATATATATCTTTCTATAACTATATTCATATATATATATACATATACATATATATATATATGTATATATATATATACATATACATATATATATATACACACACACACAGAGAATACATGCAAAATGAATACAAGGAAGTTTTGGGGAGAGGGAACTAGCAACTTGGGGAGGGGGGAATCAAGATCCTGTAGAAGGAAGATGTTACTTCTAGGTGAGGCCAGACATCCCTCTAAGAGCTCTGCAATAACCTTGGGGAGATTATAATAACAAAGGGTATAAACAAGGGATGAACAAACCTCTGGGGCTATATATAATCAAGCACTGAGAGGTTCTAAGTGTTAGTGGCAAAAATTGTAAATGCAGAAAGAGTTCGGAGGAGGAGACATCACCAGTACTTAGAAGAGGCAAGGAGACCCTACTTGAGAAAGGCCAAGAAGGATGGGGATGATTTGAATAGGCATGGACAAGGGGAAGGGTGTTCTAGCTTAGGGAGTGCTGTGAATAAAAGCAAAGTGGAGATCAGCATAATTGATTTCAGTTACTCTCTAGTGAAAAAGGAAAGAGCTTTAGATTTGCAATCACAGGACCTGGTTTCAGGTAGAGTCTCTGCTCCTTAGTACTTGAGTGATCTTGGTAAGTCACTTAATATTTCTAGGTTTCAGTTTCATAATTTGTAATAAAATAATAATGATATATTAATAATAGTAGTAGCTAGCATATGTTATGTGTATCACTTAAAATGAACTCAGGTTCTCCCAACTTCAGGTCCAGCGCTCTGTGTACTATGGTGCCCACCTACCTGCTGGTAAAATGATAGGGTTGTACTAGATGACTTGTAAGGTCCTTTCCTGCCCTAAATCTGTTTATATTTTAGTTTGATTAGAAAAATCTCAAATTCTCTGGATTCCAACTTTGTGGTGCAGCTGGGCATCTAGATAACACAGTGGATAGAGTGCTGGACCTGGAGTCAGGAAGATGTGAGTTCCAGTGTGTGGACTGTGTGAGACTAAGCAAGTCACCTAACCTCTGCCGGCCTCCGTTTCCCCAACCGTTTCCCCAACCGTACAATGAGGATAATTATAGTACTTACCTCTCTTGGGATCCTTGTGAGTATAAATGGAGATAATATTTGTAAAGCACTTAGCACAATACCTGGCATATAGTATGCACTTAGTAAATTCTTGTTCCTCCTTCTCTTCCCCTTGTGCCAGATTTCTCATAGGAAGCTTTTATTTCCATTGTGCAGGGTCTTGATGTGGGCTCTGGGTACTACAAAGTAATATAAATTAACATGATTATTTTTAAAAAGAAAACTGACAAAATGGACAGGAAAATTTAGCACACTGCAATGCAGAAACAATACTTTTGCTATTACATTCTATAGGAATATACATTGTGGACTTTTCAGCTTAGAAGACTTGACTACACCAGCCTTGTAACAATTCTGTTGGGGAATTTTTTTTTTTTCAAAACAGGTCTACATTGTGGGAAAATAGGCACACTGGTGCATCGTTGGCAGAACTTTGAATGAGTGAAATCATTTTGGAAACCAATTTGGAATCATTCAAATAAATTGACCCTTTCACTTAGAGATTCTATTATAAGGCGTGTGCCCTTAGGAGACAATAGATAAAAAGCAAGACTTCATATGTACTAAAATATTTAGAGCAGCACTTTTTATCTTAAGAAAGAACTGGAAACAAATTAGAGACCCTTCAGTTAGACAGTGGCTAAACAAATTGTGATATGTGAATGTAATAGACTATTTACTATGTTATAAGAAATGATGACTAGAATAGAGAATAACAGAATAGAGAATAATAATAGAATAGATCAAAGCGTAGAAAAATTTACACTAACTAATGCAGAATGGGGTAAGTGGAGCCAAGAAAACAATGTACACAAATGAATGTAAATGGAAAGAACAACTACCAATCAGTAAAAATGAGTGTTTCAAAATGACAAAGAACAAGCTTGGCCCCAAAGAAGAGATACCTCTATGCTGAAGTGGAAGGTCCAGGAGTGTGGAGCATTGCATGTATTTCAGATTTTTTTTTCAATGAGTTGATTGTTTTTTCTCTTCTTCCTTATTTTCTTTTGTCTTTTAAAATATTATTTATTATATGGGATGACTCTGGAAGGGGAAAGTAAGAGGGATGCCAAGGGAGATATAAACAATATAATAAAATGTTCAGCAAAAATTATTTTTAAAAAAAGTCTTGAGTAGTTCTTTCTATAACTATATTGGTATTGAATATGTCTTCAAGATGTTTTCCCAAACCCCACTGGCACTGTCAGGCTGGGTCCCAGAGTTTGATTAGCTACATCTCTCCTCAGAATCCAAAGGGTAACCAGCTCAAAAAGATTGGGAGAATTGTTTTTCTAATGCTATAAACTCACACCACCATCCTCCCTCACCCCATGCTTCCTGCCATGATTATTAGTTGACACAAATTAGCCAACCAGACTTAACTAGCTTTTTAGAAAGGGGTATCTACTAAGGTAATATAGTAACAACAGTTGGTACAAAACATCCTTTTAGAAGTCTCTGACACACTCACTTAGTAATCCAGGGAAAGTGAACTCATTCGTACAGAGCATAGATGGCAAAGATGTAATTCACACTTCCTAGAAGTCCTTTTTCTGGAGTCCTCAAGTTAGTTATGGTGTAGCTTTTCTGCTAGGGTCTCTATCGAGCCTTTGGATAGACTTTCCTCATCTCTTGCAGTCTGTCCTTGGCTGTCCCTGCAGACACTGCTTCCGGCTGCTTCTATGTGGGGGACACAGGATACCGATGACAAAATCCAAATCCAGTTAGGAGTGGGGAATGAAGACTGAGGCTGAGCCTGAGGTCTTTTTCCTTACCCTCTCTTCCCCCGATCCCTGCCACCCGTCTTCTCCCAAGTGATTCCTCCTGGGGGGACTTTGATGGAAAGGCTTTTTTATACTAGAGAATGTTCAGATGCCCGATTCTGTCTAGTACTGCTGGATTTATATGGACCCCAGGAGGCATGAACAAGTCCCTTAGCCATGGGGAACATATTTCCTGTAGGACCTGGAGAGGCATTCTGGGTTTATTCATGCCTAGTGAACCATCTCAGTGTGTTCTCACCAGATAAATATAGCATCTTGACATCTGCTTTAAATGGTTGGGATAATTTGATTGATTTAATCAATCAACCTCCACTCCTACATAGAGATGACAGATAATGAGTTGCCAATGAGAGGAGCCAAAGAATAAAAAGAAGGGAACTAATAGGATAATGAGTTTGCCTCTTACAGCTTTTCTTTTGAGTCAGCAATGATTCCAAATGAATTTAAAATTCTTTAAAGCATATTTTTTTATTCTTTACCTGTCCAGGCATTTGGGCTGATGTTATGGTCATTGTGCAACTGGAATTCAGTGGTGGTGTCTGTTAGCTGCCAGGCAAAAGCAAAGCCTACCCTTTAATTTTCCCCCTCCCCCTCCCCCATTCCCCCCTCTGGCCCACTTTCTAATTCTTTGTCTGACAATCAATCGGTAGATATTTATCAGGTACCTACTATATGCCAGACACTGTGCTGAATGCTGGGGATACAAAAAGGCCAAAATATATTTCCTATTCTCAAGGAACTCACAGTCTAATGGAGGAGACAACATGCAAATCGTGATGTACAGGCAAGCGTGTATACAGGAGAAACTGGAAATAGTCCACAGAGTGAAGGCTTTAGAATTAAAGGGCATCAAGAAAGTCCCAGATTCTAAAAGATGGGATTTAACTGGGACTAGAGTTAGAAGTCAGAGAAAGCAAGAAGTGGAGATGAGGAGGGGAGAACATTCCAGGTTTTGGGGACATCTAGTGAAAATGCCTGGAGGTGGGAGGTGGGATCTTGTTCATGGAGGGAGATGTAAAAAGAATGAAAAGGTAAGAGGGGGCCAAGTTGTGAAAGGCTGTGAATGACAGAGGATTTTCTTTTTCTCAAGTTTATTATTTATTTATTTTATACATTTTTTTTCTTTTTAAATTGGGAGTTCTAAATTCTCTTGCTACCTCCCACACTTCCCCCATCCACTGAGAAGGCAAGCAAAATGATATCAGTCATACATGTGAAATTATGCAAAACATTTCCATAGTAGCTACTTTCAAAAAAAATAAAGTGAGAAAATTATATTTCACTTTGCACTCAGAGTTCATCAGTGTTCTTCTCTGGAGGTACATAGCATTTTTGAAATCATGAGCACTTTGAAATTGTCTTGGATCAATTTATTAATCAAAGTAACCGAGTCTTTCATAGTTGATCATCATTATAATGTTATTATTACTGTGAACAATGATCTCCCAGTTCTTCTCACTTCATTTTGCATCAGTTTGTATAGGTCTTCCCATGTTTTTTCTGAAACCACTGCCCTCATCATTTCTTATAGCACAATAGTACTCCATTTAGATGGAGTACTCACAATCATATGCTACAGCTTTAGCCATTCCCTAGTTGATGAACATCCCCTTAATTACCAATACTTTGCCCTCACAAAAATAGCTGTTATAAAATTTTTTGTACCTATAAATCCTTTCCTTTTTCTTTGCTCTCTCTGGGATACAGACCTAGTAGTGGTATTGCTGGGTGAAAAGGTTTGCACAGTTTAATAGCCCATAGGGCATAGTTCCAAATTGTTCTCCAGAATGGTTGGACCAGTTCACAACTCCACCAACAATTTATTATTGTGTCTATTTCTCTCATCCTCTCTAGTATTTGTCATTTCTGGTGGATGTGAGGTAGTACCTCAGAGTTGTTGTAATTTGCATATCTCTAATCAGTAGTGATCTAGAGCATTTTTCCATATGACTATAGATAGTATTGATTTCTTTTTTTTTTTTGAAAACTGCCTGTGCACATCCTTTAACCATTTATCAATTCGGGAACGACTCTTATTTTTATAAATTTGACTCAATTCCCTATATATTGGAGAAATGAGGCCTTTATCAGAGAAACTTATGTAAACTTTTTTGATGTTACTTCATTGTCTAATGGTACCTTTTAGCAAAATATAGTTTCTATGATTATCTCTTTTAATTAGATCTATTTTTGCTTTTGCTTTGTCTGAAATCACGATTGCTACTTCTGCTATTTTTACTTCAGCTGCAGCACGATAGATTTTGTTCTGGCCCTTTATTTTAACGCTATGTCTTTCTATTTCAAATGTGTTTCTTGTAAATCACACATTGTTGGGTTCTGGTTTCTAATCCATCCTGCTATCTGCTTCCATTTTATGTGTGAGCTCATCTAATTTACATTCACAATTATGATTACTTGTTTTTCCCTCCAACCTATTTTCTTCTGTTTCTCTCTCTCTCTCTCTCTCTCTCTCTCTCTCTCTCTCTCTCTCTCCTCTCTCTCTCTCTCTCTCTCTCTTTCTATCTCATACCTCCTAAAAAGTCTGTTTTGCTTCTGAGCACTGCTTCCTTTAATCTACCCTCTCTTTTATCATCCCCCCAGTCCCATCTTTTATCTGCTTATTTCCTTATTGGGTAAAGTGGATTTCTATTATTGCTGGCCATCCCCACTCCCCATTTTCCCCTACATTTTAAAAGTTCATCCTTGGGGGTGCAAATAGAGGATTTTCTGTTTGATGCAGTGGGAGGGAGCCACTGAAGTTTATTGAGTAGGGGAGTGACATGGTGATTCCTTCTTTTTATTTCATCATGTCAGTGTTATGTTATTAATAAAAGCAACTTCCTGTAGCCTTTGAAAATACCATGTGTTGGATCATAGGAACATAAAGGAAAACAACTTTGAAAGGCAACAGAGCTCTGATCAATGCAGTGACTAATCCTGATTTCAGTTATCTCTTATTAGAACATACCTCTTTGTGGAAAGTGGATTGTGAGTTCAGAATAAGGCAGAAGTTGTGCAGCCAATATATTGATTTGATTTGCTACACTTCTTGACTGTGAAGGGGAAGATACTTATTGGCAGAGAGTGGGAGGAATCAGTGGGCAGTGACAGCAATGTGAAAAAAAAAACATCTCCAAAGTGAAATGAGCAGAATTGGTGAAACATTGTAAACAGTAACAGCAATAAATGATCAACTATGATTAACTTACTTCTTCTCAGCAATGCAATGATCCAAGAAAATTCCAAAAGAATCATGATGGAAAATTCTATCCACATCCAAAGAAAGAATTGATGGAATCTGAATGCAGATCGAAGCATACTATTTTAACTTTATTTGTTTGAATGTCTTTTTTTACATGACTAATATGGAAATATGTTTTATATGATTACATATGTAATAATCTATATCAAATTGCTTACCATTTTAGGGAGGGAGTGGGAGAGGGAAGGAGGGAAAAATTTGGAACTTAAAATTTTATAAAAAGTGAATGTTAAAAATTGTCTATGTGTAATTAGAAAAAGCAAAATACTATTTTTTTAAAAAGCATATCTATAGTATTTAAGAAAATATAAATGCAATTAAAGCAAGGGAAAAAAAGAAAATGGTGTTGTTGATAACACCATAGTTTGAATCCTTTATTTACTTTAATGGATGTTTATTGTCACCTGTTATATGCAAGTCATTGTGCTTCGTATGGGGGCTATTAAAAAAATAAAAAATGTGCTATAGTCAAGAAGCTTACAGCCTCTTAAAAGCAGTTATTGGGAAAGCATTGAATTTGGAGGCAGCAATCCGAGTTCAAATCCTGTGACTGGGTAAATTTTAAGTTACTAATCCCTCTAAGCCTCAGCTTCCTCTTCTGTAAAAAACAGGACTGATAACACTTTGCATTGCTTACCTCAAAGGCATGCTTTGGAGGATCAAAGTAAGGGAAGAGTTTTTTTAACAACAATATGCCATACATAAATGAGTAATTATTATTTTATTTACATATGTACAGTATCCCTGAGTTACTCAGCCAAAGAATAAATAACAAAGAATGTATATCAGCCTGCAGGACATTCTGCTCAATTTTGCTCAGGAATGTTGATCAGTCATCTCTGGAAAAGTCTGTGAGAGTTAATATTTGTTTGGCCAAGCTGGACTTTTCCAGTGTTTGCCAGACCCCCTGCTGAGTTAATGGTGTTTCTATGAGTCTTACATGACAGGATAGCAGTCAGTGCTGTAGCACAGAACACCTCTCTGGCAGATCACTGAACAGTGACAGTTGGAGCTCCGCTCTAAGACTCCAGTGCATTTCTAATTAGCCTCTGGGCCTTGAGCATAATCCTTTCACCATGCAGAATTTTTCAAGGTTGAACTTTCTGATGGTATGTGACTAATCAACTTTGGATACTGATTGGAAAGAGTTTGAGAAACGTTTAACAAGTTGGTTGATTATGCTAAGTGTAGAATTTTGGGGCAGGCTGTATGCTCTCACTTTTGGGGTACTCTTCTCACTATTTCACTGAATTCTCCTTTTTAACCTGAATGACTGCTGGAGGGAGAAAAGAGCCTGTTGTAATGAGTTTTTTTTTTGAAGGAAGTTTTCATTTAAAAAAAGGGAAATTTTTGGTCCCATATGTGTTACAGTAAAGGATGGATTCTTTGATTTTGGATGGTTCCTTCTAATTTGTTGTACCTGATAGATATGATCAGTTGCAGCAATACACTATAGACTTCGGGTAGGAGTATGTGTGTGTGTGTGTGTGTGTGTGTGTGTGTGTGTTGGGCAGGGTAGAGTAGGAGAAAAATCCAAGGGTTTTAGCTGGCTATATTCCACTGGGCTAGTCTTGGACTCCTGTTGTGAAAGGAAGGGGATAAGAGGCTGGTAGGCACCAGACTTATCTTGCATTGAGCCCGAATCCCTGTGTGTATTTTCTGGTCTTAACAACCATCTAGGGTTGCCTTAGTTTTGGATGATTACTGCCTGTCCTCCCTATCTGCTGTCTTGCTTTGCGACTTGATTTGAACTCTAGATCCAGAGCACCTGACATTGACTCTCCCACTCCTGATCTATGTTCCTGCTTCCTTAGAGATAGCTAAGTGTCAATACTAGACTTCAAATCTAGCCTCATACACTTACCTGTGTGACCCCGGATGAGTCATTTAACCTCTTTTTGCCTCAGTTTCCACTTCTATAAAATAGGGAAAATAATAGCACCTACTTCCCAGAGTAGTAGTGAGGAGCAAATGAAATATTTGTAAAGCACTTTGCAAACCTTAAAGTGCTATGAATCCTAGTTATTATTATTATTATTATTATTATTATTATTATTATTAGTAGTAGTAGTAGTAGTAGTAGTAGTAGTAGTAGTAGTAGTAATGTAGTAGTGGTGGTGGTGGTGAGTACCGACAGAGTCATGTGAGATCTAGAATAAAGAGTTGGAAAGCGCTTTAGATGTCATCTGGTCTAGTCTTCCACCCAATTCAGGAACTTCTTCTACTGCATCCATGACATATGGCCATTCACCCTGAGCTCCAATTTCTTGAGCAAAAAGCCAAAGCATCCTTTTCCACAACTAAGGAGCTCTATTCATTAGCCATTCTATAATTTCTACCTATTATTTCTAGTCTGGTCAAGTGAAAAAATTTATGTTTTTCCCTCTTTTGTGTGACTGTCCTTTATATGTTTGAAGGCAGTGATTGAGTCTTTAGATTGGCCTTTGGCCAAAAGTAACCTAATGATAATCTCAAGGGTCCCCTTAGATGTCTGTTCTCTGTACTCATTGTTTGATTAGACTCATAGGATCATTAGTAGGCATCTTAGGTCTCTAAGATCTAAATAGTCAATGAATAAAGCAATGTGCTGTCATGGAAAGACCACTGGACTTATAGTTAGAAGACTGGGTTTTGAACTCTAGCTCTAACATTTACCAGCTGTATGACTTTGGATAAGTCCCTTCACCTCTGAACCTTAGTTTCCTCTTCTCTCTAATGGGATGAATGCTATTTGGATGATTCAATGAGTGACTGAGCATTATTTAATTAATGCTATTTGCCAAGGACCATACTAAATGTTAGGAATGCAAATACAGTATCCTCAAGGATCTTATGTTTAGGGGAGTGGTGACCAGGGAGTAGGTTTTTTTTTTTTGCTGTTGTTTGTTTTGTTTTTTAGTTGGTAAGTCACAGGGTTAGTAAGTGGCACTGTAAGGAAGTATATTGAAGTAGACTGAGTAACAAAGGCAGTATTGATTTCTTTAATGTTCCTAGAGGAAGAACTGGAAAGGTGATATAAGCATAGCAAGAAAGGGGACAGGGTAGAATGTGAGACATGCCTGGGGCTGACTAGATAGAGAGGGTCATGTAAGGTTGCACTCCCACATCAATCAAGATAGCATGGGCTGTAGGGGGGAGCTCTAAAGCTGAGTGAGTTGTCTCCCCAGAAGGCGGTTTGGTGGTCTGGAGGGAGTTGTGGGAAGGTAGATGGCAAGATGATAAGGGAGAACCAATTATTTCACAGAGTTGTTTATAAATGGCAAGGCACTATAAAAATGTGAACTGTAATTATTATTTACAAATGATAAAATTGAGTTCCTTCGACTATTTCACACATGGCAAGGTTTCTGGACCCTTTGCCATCCTAGTTGAACTTCTCTGCATACACTCTTCTTTAAGTGATCCAAAATGTGACAGTTTACTAAATGTGATCTGGGTAGCTGAGAATACAAAGGAAATAGTACTTCACATTATTTAGACACTCTATAGTCGAAGTTTGCATCAGCTCTTCATAGAAACATTATACCATCGAATTACATTAAGTATATCAACTAAAACCTCAGATCTTTTTTCACTTGACCTTCTGTTCAGTTGGGTCCTTTACTTGCTAATTTTTTTTTATCCCTAGTACAGGAATTTACATTTAGCCCTGTTAAATTTCATCTTATTGGTATTAACCCAGAATTTTGGCTTGTTGAGATGATTTTGAATCTGTAGGATGATTCATAGCTTGTTAAATACTAATTTAAGATAAACTTACTTCTTAGAAAGGACGCCTCAAACATGAAAGGAATCTATAGGGGGGAAAGGGTGAATCCCAGAGGAGAAGAGTGTTACCAAATGGAAGATACCCAACATTTACACTTTGAAAGGGTGACAGGAATAGACTCAGGACTGGGTTTATATGCTTTATAACTACTAAAATCCCCCTGAACTTGTTTATGACACACAATTGTATAATTTATGGTCTTGGTTAGGGAATAGAGATTTCTGGTTAGCTCAGTGTTATTTGACCTATTCATGCAGAATAGAATACCCTTGCATCAGATGGGAAGGCTGTGCCTGTTTTTGCTGTGTTTTAAAGCTTGGCAAGTTTCCTATAGTCTAGGCCTTGGACATTCTAGAAGATGACCAGATGAATGGCAGGACTAAACATGGCAGTACTACATCTTCCGATCCTGCTCATGCTAAATCAGCTTTAAAAGTGCATGGCTGCAAATTTGTGTTCTGACCTGTGAATGGAATAACCCCATGAGGTTAGTAAGCTACGTGATTCTAAGAGGGAAAAAAGCATACTTTCAACTATTTCATTTTCAATGTGACTCAATTAGTATGTGAAAATGATTTCACCTTTTTCCCTGTCATTATGAAAGTGAAAACCCACATTTAATTGAAATGTTCCCAACAAGATACTGTGGGGAGACAATGATAATGGCTGACATTTCTTTTTTTTTATAGTTTTTTAAAAATTTTTTTTATTAATTTATTTTGATTTATCAACAATCATTTCCATAAGCTTTTGAGTTTAAAATTTTTCTCCCCCTTTTTTCCCTATCCCTTCCCAAGACAGCGCACAATCTGATATAGGATTTACATATACATTCCTATTAAACATATTTTCACATTAGTCATGTTGTAAGGAAGGATTAGAACCAATAGCAGGAGCTACAAGAAAGAGGAAACAAAACAAAACAGAAGAAAAAAAATAGCAAATAGTATGCTTCCATCTGCATTCAAACTCCATAGTTCTTTCTCTGGATGTGGATAGCATTTTCCATCATGAGACTTTTGGAGATGTCTTAGATCCTTGCATTGCTGAGAAGGGCTAAGTCTATAAAAACTTTGTCATTGCGCAACATGGCTGTTACTGTGTACAGCGTTCTCCTGGTTCTGCTCACTTCACTCAGCATCAGTCCATACAAGTCTTTCCAGGTTTTTCTGAAGTGCACTTGCTCATCATTTCTTATAGCACAATAGTATTCCATTATATTCATAAGCCACAACTTGTTCAGCCATTCTCCAGTTGATGGGCATCCCTTCAATTTCCAATTCTTTGAATGGCTGACATTTCCCTAGCATTTTGAAGATTACCTTACTGTGCTGGCAACAATCTCTTGAGATAATTAGCGTTAAGTGTTGTTATCTCCATTTTGCATGAGGCTTAGAAAAGTTACTAAAGGTCCTGTAACTAGTAAATGGTAACATTAGGCATCAAACCCAGGGCCTCTAGCTACAAATCCTTTGCTTGTTGTATTGTACCACAACTACCTATAACAACAAGAACAAAAATGTACACTCTGGCCTTTTCACTAATTGGTTCTCTGAAAATATATTTGGGTGAAATGATGTTACAAGGGGGCAGTTAGTTCTATAATAGCAACATTACAAATATGAGTCATCAGTCAGTCAAGTTACATTAGTAGCAGGTGTTTTTTTTTGCTTTCTAGTTACATTTTATTAGAGTGAAAGAATTTATTAGGTGCTTATTATGTACAAAGCACTCTAAATGTGAAGCAAAAGCGAAGAAAGTGCCCTCAAGGAGCTTGCATTTTAATAGGAGAAACGCCACATATAGGTGAGTGGAGTGGCCAGGGAATGGCATTTTGGTATGGAAACTTATAGAATTATCTGTCTATTGAGTGCACCTAAAGGGTAGTCACTAATTGGTTCCCTGAAAATATGATATTTGGGTGAAATGATGTTACAAGGGGATAATTAGTTCTGTAAAAGCAATGTTTTAAATATCAGCCAAGGTCAATCAGCCAAGTTATATTGTAGTCATAGTCACTTTAATCTTTCTAAGCCTCAGTTTCTCCATATGTACAATGAGGATGATAATGTTTATGCTACTTATCTCATAAGATTATTGCCAGCATCAATAAGATAATTGGCTAGGAGTCAGGCAGACCTGGGTTCAAATCTTGCCTCAGGTAGTTACTAGTTGTATGACTGACCCTAAGCAAATAACGTTTTTGAACCTTAGTTTTCTCATCTGCAGAACAAAGATCAATAAACCAACAAGCCTTTTTTAAGTGCTTAAAATGTGTCAGACACTGTACTAGGCAGTAGGGATACTAATACAAAATCAAGACAGTCCCTACTCTCAGGGAATTTACCTAATAGGGATGTTATGAGGATCAAATGAGAAGATGTTTATAAAGAACTTTGTAAGCCTCAAAGCACTACAGAAATGCTAGCTTTTTATGTGTATGTATGTATGTTTATATATATATATATGTATGTATATATATATGTATACACACACATGAAATAAGTATATGATATAATGTTTATGTTTATGGAAATCAAAATCTATTTTGACAGTATGATAGTCTAAACAACCATTAGGAAGAGAAAGTTTATAAGCATGGAACAATGAGAGAAGAGTACAAAACAGAAAAGAAGATCCAATATTAGGTGGTAATAGTACAGATAATAGCTTTTCCTCAGAAAAGGAAAAAAACTCATGTTGGAATTGAGTGGCAGGGCTTCAAGGAAGGTGAGACTTGAGTTGAGTATATGGAAAAGCCCCATAATTACTCCTATCTAATATAGACATGCTACTGCCCTTTCTTATAGAATCATAGACTCATAGAGTGGAAAAAAGCCTTTAGATTATTTAGTCCAGGGGTGGGGAACCTGCAGCCTTTAGGCCACATGTGGCCTTCTAGATCCTTAAGTGCAGCCTTTTGACTGAACAAGTTTGTTGTGTAAAATTTAGATTCAGTTAAAAGGCTGCACTTAAGGATTTAGAAGGCCACATGTGGCCTGAAGACTTCAGGTTCCCCACCCCTGATCTAGTCCAACTCATACATGAGCAGGAATTCTCTCCAGTAAACGAAGCCTGTTGAAGAAAATGTGAAGGAGCCTGTTCCATTTCTGGATAACTTTAACCACTGGGAAGTTTTTCCTTACAAAATCTGACTCTGTCTTCCATCCAGTGACCCCAGAGTTGTGTGAGAGTTGTATAGCTAATTGGAAGAGGATTGGGCTCCAGTTTAAATATTAGATTAAAATGTGGACTCAGGGAACAAAGTAATAGGCAAAATACATGCAAAGAGAATTAAGTTCTTGTGAGTTTTCTGTATGAACCTGTATGAAGAGATTTGGGGATGATGAGAGGGGAGACTTAGAGGAATATGCTGAGAAACAGGAATGAATAAAACTAGAAAAATGGAAGGTCCTGGCCTGGAAAAAGTCTTTGCTCAGATAGCTAGATGAAAATATCCATAAAGGATCTTTATCCAGGAAAGTTTTGCCCTTTTTGAGGACAGGCTGTGTCTCACTTCTGTCTCCCCTAACATCTAACAGCCTTTTCCCTCCGTACGTAGTAGAATCATGGAATGTGAGTGCTAGAAGGAACCGTAGAAACCAACTAGAACAATCCACTTTATTTTACAGATAAGGAAGCTGAGGCCTAGATGTAAAATGATTTGCCAAAGGTCACATAGTTTATTAGTGGCAGTTCTTGGACTAGAATTCAGTCTCCTTTTATTCCAATGGGCTTTCCAATAGGTACTTAATAAATGCCTAATGAATGATTGAATGAATCTCTCAAAGCAGACCAAGCTGTGCTCTGTACCCACTCTATATATGAGCAGTTGCTCGCTTGCATCAAGTTTTTCTCAAATAAATTTTTAAGTGTGTAATAAAATGTTTTCTTTGCGCTTAAGAAAGGCTTGCCAGGGAATGTATTGTTGTTGACTTATTATGAGGAGTCAGACTGGAAACAAAATAACACAAAAAATACATTCTTGAGGCCATAATCCCAAGGAATGCCAAACCTGGCAGTAAAGGCACAAAAATTGATGTTTTGCCACATGGGGCTTTATAGTGTGGCTAGAGTTTGGAGTGGTGGAAGTAATAGTAGCATTCTAGGCCAGCAGGATGAAATGAACAAAGAGATGAACCTGGGTATGGGCAGCAGAGTAATCTAGGGGGATGGGAAGGAGACTCGTTGAAGGGGAGAGGTGGACTGGACACATGGAGACCAGTTAGAAAACTCTCTTGGTTATTAAGGGTGAGGTCATGAGAAGCTGATTTTTTGGTGGTAGCTATAGAAATGAAACTAAATGGGCAACTTTAAGAGACTCTGGAGAAGAAACCAGCAGACTCTGATTGACTCTGAGAGGGAGGTGAAAAAGGAAGATAAATCAAAGATAAGCAACTTCATGGGTTGGAGCCTAGATGAATTGTGCTCAAGGTCAGACACCCCCAGTAGCTTAAGGGAGGAGGCAGTAACTGGTTTTAAGTGAGTTGAATCTGAGGTAAGGAGAAGATATCGAGGTGGAAATATGAAGACAGCTGTGGGTACAAGACAGGAACATGGCATAAACTGACCTGGAGATTTCGGTAATCTAGAAATAGGTTTGGAGGAGTCACTGTCTTTAGAGGTAATAGGTAAAGACATGGATGTAGATAGGTTTGCTAAGTGAAAAGAACAATAAAAGCTAAGAAGTAACAATAATAGCTCACAATGGTGTAGTGTTTTTTTTAAATGCTTTACATATATTATTTAATTTGATCCCAAAAATAGGTTTGTTAGTTTTAATATAAAGAAACTGAGGCTTAGTGAGCTTAACTAACTTGCCCAGGGTCACTCAGCTCAAACAAATGTAGGAAGCTAGATCTGAACCCATGTCTTCTTGACTATGTCCAATACTCTATCACAATGTGAGTTTTGAGTCTGCCTTTAATATGATTGGGGGGGTGGGGATAAGCCACAAGCATTTGTTAAGCATGTACTACATGCCGGACACTATGTAAATGCTTTACAAATAATATCTCATTTGATCCTCACAACAACCCTATAAGGTAGGTCCTACTATTACTCCCATTTTAGAATTTAGAAAACTTAGGAGAGGTTAAGTGGCTTGCCTACGGTCTCCTAGTTAGTGTCTGAATCCAGATTTGAAGTCAGGTCTTCCCAATTCTAGGTCCAGTGCTCTATCCACTATACCACTAGCTGTCTTTTTTGTGTTATAAGAAAAAGAAAAGTTACTGAAGGGGCCAAAGAAAAAAGTTATGAAAAATTAAAAGTAGGAAAATATATTGTCATTGAAGTATTTGGACAGCATTTCCTTTCCATGATTTGAAAAGTTTTAAAGATAAAACTGAGGGCTTCAAAGGATATTTTAGAGGTTTCAAAATTAGATTGTTTAATAGAGACGGAGCAAAGACTCAAGATAGTTTCACTGCAGATATGCAGGAATTTTAATTGGTTGAAAAGTGATATAGAAAATAAATAAATATGAGCAGAAGCAGCTACTAAATGACTTTGCTTTACACTTTAGACACATTCCTGAAAAGGAGCATATAAAGTGAACATGCTCATATTGGCTAACTTAGTGAGAAGTTTAGGACTCCAGTCTGGAAAGATAAAAGCTGAAGAGGGAGATAAAATCAAAGTTAATAAGGTCATAAAAAGTGAGCAGACTCATTCACTAAATCCTGGGATACTAAAACTAGGAATCTCCTTCTGAAGTTTGAAGGGGAAAAGGTAGTTTTCTAATCTTTCATTTTATTCAGCAAATATTTACTAAACCCATCCCAGGTGCTAGGCCTATTCCTTACACATTTCTTCCTTAGTTTTAGGATAGATAAAAGAAAGCACTTTTTTTTTTTGCCATGATAGCATGCATGTGGAACTTATGCTGAGGAATAGTAGTGGCAAGATATGAAAACAAGTTTATAAGGGAATTGTATCAATGAATGAATAAATAATCCACAATGGATAATTGATGAAAATTAGATAGGAATGCACTGGCTACCTCTGTCTTTTGAACATGTCCCTTTATGTCAGTGTCAAGGACTCCATGCTATCCTGTACCAGAATAAATATTAGTTTCTTATTTTTATTTAGCAGTTTGTTTCCATTGAAAAATTTTGGCCCTAATATAGAATATGTGGCACGATTTAAAAAAAAAGTTACTTCAAGTATCATTTTGTTTTTTTCTTTATGTTCTGTGTTTCTGCAATTAATTTTCTCACACAAATTCAAATTCCTATCAATTTTTGTTTTATAGTATAGCTCTGTGATTTGGTTGAGGCACATATCATTTGTTCTTGGACTAGAAGCATAAAACTTTAGAATCTTAATTTATTTATTATCTTAATTTAACCTCTTTGTTTTGTAAATGAGGAAATTGAGACTCAGCTAATCATTTATTTTTCCTAAAATATCTTGGACATTTCTGCCTTTGAGAAAGACATTTCTCTGTACTGAACTTCCCTCCTCTTTTCCCAAATTTCTGCCCATCCCACAAGCACCAACTTAAGTTCCATCTTCTCTATTTGGTTTTTCCTTCCTTCTTTCCCATGAAACCTACTCGGACCCTCCCTCTAATAATTCCTTTTGTACTCATTTTCTGTCCCAGAGTGACTTGTTGTTTTGTTGCTGTGTTATATCACTTGTGCCCAACTCTCTGTGAGCCCATTTGGGCTTTTCTTGGCAAAGTTACTGGAGTGATTTGTTGTTTCCTGCAGTGATTACCTTACTATAGATGCTCTAATTTCTTTTACTGTGCACTTGTTTACTGGCCTCAGCCAGACTTAGATTGCAAGCACCTTGTAGACAACAATTTTTTTTTATACTTGTTTTGTGTCTATTATATAGAAATGGAGAAAATAGCCTCATGGTCAAGAAATACTTTAAGTCCACTCTTCACTATTGGTCATTTTTTTCTCCCTTTTTTCTTTTTCTTTTTTTGTGTGTGAGGCAACTGGGTGACTTGCCCAGGGTCAGGTCACACAGCTAGTAAGTGTCTGAGGTTGGATTTGAGCTCAGGTCCTCCTGACTTCAAGGCTGGAGCTCTATCTACTGTGCCACCTAGCTGCCCATGTTGGGTTTTTTTGATCT
Organism: Phascolarctos cinereus; assembly: GCF_003287225.1. NCBI lineage: Eukaryota > Metazoa > Chordata > Mammalia > Diprotodontia > Phascolarctidae > Phascolarctos > Phascolarctos cinereus. Next base: position 391,462,000 of record NW_027555847.1, on the reverse strand, counting down.
TCCAATTCTGCTAGTTTGTAGATTCTTGCATCAGCTTATCAAAGAGTGGTTAAGCCTTGGGCAAAAACTGGCTTATATTGCCTAGACTCACATGAGGCTGGTTTGTACCAGAAATCCAGTTTAATCATTTATAGTGAGAAATACATCTTCCAATTACTAAACTTACCTGAGAAAGCACAATAAAACCAATAGACTGCTCAAGAAGATGTGGGATCAGAGCTGGAAAGTGCCTTTAGGGAGGGGTAAGTGTGCCAAGTTGCCCAGTTGTTCCTATGAACTGGATCCTTTTTCTGTTGCTCCCACCCCATGTGCCCATGCCCTAGTAGTTTCAAACTGCTTTAGTCTTTTGCTTTTGTTACTGGGGCAATCCACCTCTTTCAGTGATGATAATTCCATTAATAGTTACTTAGAGAACCAGTAGCCGTAAGGAAAGCTGAATACTGCAGAATCGATGCTTTCGAATTGCTGTGCTGGAGAAGACTTCTGAGAGTCCCTTGCACAGCAAGGAGATCAAACCAGTCAATGCTTAAAGAAATTAATTCAGGCTATTCACTAAAGCTGAAGCTTAAATACTTAAGCCACATAATGAGAAGATAGGACTCATTGGAAAAGACCCTGATGTTGGGAAAGATTGAAGGCAAAAGGAGAAGGGGATGGCAGAGGATGAGATGGAGAGATAGTGTCATGGAAACCATCAATGTGGACAACTTTGAGGGATAGTGGAGGATAGTCCATGGGGTCACAAAGAGTCAGATGTGACTGAATTACTAAACAGCAACAAAGAGAAATCCATCTTTAAATCCTATGTGATAAGCCCACAATAAAATGAAGCATAGAATTTTGAGCTGGAAGTAAAAGATCTTGGAAATCATCTATTCCAGTTTTCTAATTTGTGATTGAATAAAGGAATGTTAACTTCATGGAGAGAGCTATCTAATGGGCGGTCATTTTAATATTGACATTTGAATTCTGGATGGGAAGGGAGTCTGCCTCTACACTTGGCAACTGTGTTGATCCCTTAACTGCTTCTTAAGTCTTTGATTGCTTGAGTTGCCTAGCTACCAGTCATCATTTGTTGTTGCTAATTGACTGACTATTTTCCACCTGGGAAGTTCTGATAGGCCTCTTAGCTGACTAGAAGATATTTTAGAGTGCTGCCTGAACTAGCTGGTAGAATTTTCTAAATGGTGCTTATGGTTCAAGATTTTCTTGAATGCTTAATTTGCTACTAACATTGTTAGGAATTTCCATAAGGTGTCACTTTTCACCCAAGACAATTAAGACAAAACAAAAACTTAGAGGCAGCCCAGAATAATGGGAAGAGGCCTGGATTTGTTTTCAGAGGACCAGGGTTTGAATTGCAGGCCTGCTTTTTACTTCTTGGGGCAAGTTACTTCACCTGTGGAGCTCAGTTTCTTCATCTGTGAAATAGAGACAATGAAATGGTTCATCTACTTCCTGAGGTCCTTGTGAGGAAATTAAATTCATTCAACAAACATTTTTAAGTGCCTTCTATGGATATGTTGCTTTGTGCTTTCTAACTTTTAAAAGAATAAAAATGTCAGCAATCATCATCATCATCATCATCATCATCATTTCCAGTGCTACTGCTAAAACTAAATTGCTGCCTCCCAGGGACCTTTTTTCTTTCCTTTCCCCATCTTTGGCATCTAGTCAGATGCTAGATTCTGTCATATTCTATCTCTGTTTCTCTCCCAGAACCCTTGTTTGCTCTCTTATCATCCTCTCACTGGTTTTATTGTAATAGCCTCCCAGCCTTCAGTCTCTCACAGCTGCCAAACTTATAACCTTCCTAATGCAAAGGTTTGACCATGTCACTTTCCTGCTAAAAACAAGCAAACAAATGACAACAACAAAACAGCCTTCAGTGCTTCTTATTCCTTTAAGTACAAATACAAACTCAGCTGATTGGAGTTCAGTGCTCTTCACACTGACTCTAACCCATCTTTCCAGCTTGATTTCATATTACTACCCTTCACAAATTCTTCATTCCAGCCAAATGAGACTAATAGCTATTTCCCAAATTTGATATGCCATATGAGGCCTTCATGAATGTGTGTAGGCCCCTCCTCATGCCTGGAATGCATTCCCATGTCCTACCTACCTATTAAAAATTTTTATCTTCCTTCAGTGTTCAATTTGGGTTTTGAATATACTTCCTCACTCCTAGGGTAGCTAAGTGGTGCAGTGTAATAGAACATCAGGCCTGGAGTCAGGAAGACTCCTCTTCATGAGTTCAAATCTGGCCTCAGACACTTAATAGCATGTGACCCTGTGTGACAAGTCACTTAATCCTATTTGCCTTAGTTTCCTCATTTATAAAATGAACTGGAGAAGGAATGGGCAAACCACTCTAGTATCTTTGCCAAGAAAACCCCAAATGGAATCATGAAGAGTTGGACAAGACTAAACATCAACAACGTCACCCCTTCCTGCCTTCCCCAGCTAAAAATCCAGAGATGTTTTTAGATCTAGACTATTATCAGATGTGATTGTTAGTTAGAGTTCTTAACCTTTTTTTATGTCATGGACTACTTTAGCAGTCTGGCAAAGTCTGTTGGCCCCTTCTCAGAATAATGTTTTTAAATGCATAAAATAAAATACATACGTTTATGAAGAAAACCAATTATATTAAAATATAATTATAAATTTTTTTTAAAGTATGCAAATCTTTGTCAAGAACTCTTGACTAGGCTTTGTGTTTTCAGCTTCTCAAAATTTTTTATTTCCTTCATTATCTTCTCTGCCTTCTCAAATTTTCTGGGAGTTCTTTGTCTAGATTTCTCTTTTATCTTCATTAGCTCCCGAGATAAATAGTATATATCTTTATGTACACATCTGATTGCCTCTCTCTTTCAACTTTCCCAGTAGCGTGGAAGCTCCTTCTGATCCAGGACTACATAATTGTTTATATCTTTGTATATGTAGCACCCAGCACAGTACATTAATCATGGTAGGTATTGTATTAGATTGCTGTGTTTTTTACATCATTAATTCATTAAGCCACAGAGAAAATATAATTATCAGTCACAGTGTGGGCTAGATGTAGTCTTGAAAAATCATCTGTAAAGCAAAATTCTCTTTATGACTGACACTGCAAACATATAGAAAGTGGCTTCTCATCCTTGGAGCAGTCCCAGTATTGCTTCTGTTGCCCATTATTTCACAGCTTTTAATACTACCAACTTGGTCCCACAGCTGGAAATGGCAGGAGATAGTAGACAGATTTTTGTAGGTATAAGTTAAACCAATGAAATTTGTACCTTGACTTATAAATTTTGTAACCATGAAATTACATATAATACCTATTTTAGGTATCATATTTGTGTTCCATTGGGGGCTTTTCTTATAGTCTCAGGAACTGAGAACCCTTGTTTCAGAATACTGACTGATTTGTTATGGGTCATCACTGTAGAATCCTGAGTGAGATTTCTGATCATGAGAGCTGATAATTTGTCCATTAAGAAGACCTCCTTCAGATGTGGTAGAAGACCATGTAGTAAACACAAGCTTCTGAAAGAGAACATCTGGTTTTTGCAAGAAACTTGGCCTAATTTCAACAACAATGGGCATTTGAATCCAGCAGCAGAAGGCAGTGTGTTTAGGGAAGAAAGGAACAGCTTTTGTAAATCTGCTTTATTGGTGGAATTGAATCTGGTTCCAAGGACTTTGACAGTTTTGCTTGATAGCAGAGAAATGATGAAAACCACAGAAATTGCTGGGGTAGGTGAAGAAGGATGTGTCTGTTTTTTTGAATTTCATTTCCTCTGAGTCAGTAAGTACTCTTTCTTGATTTCTCTGAAAGAGCTCTCCAGTGCTTAGTACAGTTAATTGACCACAGGAAATCAAGGCCTGGAAATGGCATAAGAAAATTTTTGTTTCTGGTTAATCATATAGTTATGTTGTACCTAAAGTTATAGTTGGTAGTTAAATGGATTACAGCCTCATAATTTGTATGCTGGGCTTTTTTTTTCATTATTTAATGACTTGTTATTTTTCTGTCTTAACATATGAATGAGACAGGATACTCTGGATATTTGTAGGAGGCAGGTTCTGGGGTCTCCATACTCCTGAGAAGTGTGGAAAAATACTCATACTAACATGGAGAGTAAAAGATTGGAGGAAGAGACAGTGGTGGGGCACAAAATCAGAGACAGTAGGAAACCTATTCAGTCTACTTTTCTCCAGTCCTTTTCCCCCTTGATTCTCAACTTAGTCAAAAGGTCCATTCCCTAAAATTGATTTCCTTTAGATATAGAACTGATTAAAGCAATTTATACTAATTCTAAGAAGTATTTGGAACCTTGTAGAACTTTAAAGAAAACATGGATCTCCCAGTTGATGAAATGAGAAAAATGTTTTGTTTTGTGTTTTTTTGATCTGGAGGCCTTCTGGTTCTTCTGGTCTGTTTGAGGGAGCTGCGCAGCCCTTTCCCTGACCCCAAACAAGTCTCTCAGGGGAGGAAAATACATGAAAGCAACATTTAGTACAGTGCATCCACAGAGAAATATACTTAATGTGCTGAGAGCCTCCTGTTTACCACAAAGCTTTAAATTCCGTGGGTGCTCAATAAACACTAAACTTCCATTGCTGGTAGGGAATATGAATCAATAGATGAAGGAGTCAATCTAGAATTGATCATGGGAGCAGGGGAGCTCTCTTTTGTTAAAGACAGAAATATGAGGTGTGGACCCCTCTCTGCCACTGCTCACTTCCTCCCTCCTCCCCCTTATATGTGTTCTGGTGCTGTGAACCAAGAAGGGGAACCAGACTGGTTAGCATGGATTATGCATAGCCCAATGTGGAGATAGTTCCGTCTTGGAAATGGGAAGAAGGCTGTGATTGCATTGGAGGTAGAGAGGTTTCAGAAGTAGGTTTTGTTCATTTGGAGGAGTCAAGAAGTATTTGGAAGAGGACTCTCTAGATTATGTGGCCCCAGTGCATTCAGAATGTATTTCTTTCTGTATTGGATCTGAGATTGCTGTTGATGTTATTTTAAGGACATTGGGACATTGGAATTATTTCCTAGTTCACTCAGTTCACGATTGTATTCTTGTACCAGGGCTACCAGATTCTTGAATCTCCAATATTAAAGGTACCTTAGTTCTCTCCCTGCTTCCCCCAACTCAGGACACTACTATTGATTATCTCTAGCTTCTTGCTTTGCCCTGCTTTATCCAAATCAAAGTCTGTTTTGGTTTTGGAGAGCTCTTGCTTATTTCCTTGATACTTTTGTGAGTTCAGATTACAACCCATTTCTGTTTCATCATGGGCAACTCTTTTTTTTTTAAGGCGATTGGGGTTAAGTGACTTGCCCAGGGTCACACAGCTAGTAAGTGCCAAGTGTTTTGTCTGAGGCCGAATTTGAACTCAGGCCCTCCTGACTTCAGAGCCGGTGCTGCGAGACCTAGCTGCCCCCATGGGCAACTCTTGTCTATGTCTTCCTACAAACCCACAACAGAGGGCCTGTGAGACATGCTCAGGCCCTTCTTCCAGGTCTCTAGATATTTCATAGACACTGATGGAGAGCTAAGGTTGTTCATCTGTTATCCATGATTTGTTATATGATCAGCCCACTTTCTTTTTCCAGTCATATGTTTCTCTAGTATGAGATAAGACAGCTTATTTTCTCACTTGCTTTCAAATACATGTCATTACTCTCCGTCTTCAAAAGAGTTTCTCTCTCTAAAATATATCCTGCTTTTTCAGCTCGACCGTTCCAGCTCCATATATACTTTCCAAATTTCCGGAATCGTATGAAATCTTCTATTATTGTTGTTTCTCTCGGTTCTCTATGTGACTTGACCTTCCCTGTTCAATGGAAACAGCTTTTACTAATGGCATACTCGAGCCTAGTACAGTACTAGGAACACAGCCAGGAGCTCACTGCATGCCTCCTGGCTTGTTTTAACCTTCTTTTGTCAGAATGTCCATCCCATCCTTCTTATACATACACACCACACACACACACACACACACACACACACACACACACACACACACACACACATATATATGTATACACACACACATATATACACACATATATATGCGTGTGTGTATATATATGTATATATATGTGTGTATATATATGTGCATATATATATATATATATACATGTATATATACACACACACACACCTTAATTTCCTTTCTTTTGTATTCAATCACTCTGTCAATGAGTTTTTATTGAGCAAATACTGTATAGTTCAATTCAATTAAACAAATATTAATTGCATTCCTGCACTGTACAAGATACTGAGGTAGGTCCTGTGGAAGATACAAGGCCAACAGTGCTAGTACTTGAAGTTTAGAAGGCACTTAAAGTACTTTCTGTTAATTATTTCATTTGATTCTTACAACTCTTTGAAGTAGATAATCTAAATGTTTTTTATTCGTATTTCACAGATGTTGGAATAGTCTCAGAGAGGTAAAGCCTAGATTTTCTAATTTCAAATCTAGAACTCTCTCTGTTATAGCACAGTTGCCTTCAAAAATGAATAAGAGAAATGTGCTGTGGGGGTAGGAATCACAAGGCTCCCTATTCAGAATGAACTCATAGGCTCATTAGTATGACTGCATAGACCTAACTGCCAAATTATGATAGTTCTAAAAGGCACAATGCAGAGAATGAAATAGCATATAAAGTGCAAGTAGGAAATGCAGAAGGAGTTAGAGAAGAAGGAAGTTAATTAAATCAAATCACCAAATATTAGTTATCCCCTGATTACATGTGAAGAATGCTGGGTCAAGTTCTGTGAACTATATAAAGAAACAGAAGATATAGTCCTACCTTCAGAGAGTGTCCAGTTGTTTGGATTGATATGATATCAACAGGTAAATTTTTCTCATTGTTATTTAGTCATTTCAGTTATGTCTGACTGTGAGATCCCATTTAGGGTTTTCTTAGCAAGGATACTGGAGTGTTTTGCCATTTCCTTCTCCAGTTTATTTTACAGATGAGGAAACTGAGGCAAACAGAGTTAAGTGATTTGCCCAGGGTCACACAGCTAAGTAAGTGTCTGAAGCCAAATTTGAACTCAGTATTCCCAGCCCAGTGCTCTATTTGCTGTGCTAGATTCTCATATCTGCTTCTCCATTTAATGTTATACATTATTTCTGTTGAAGTACATGAAGAAAATCCAGCCTCACACAGGATAGTAGTTGGAAAAGGAGGAGTACTTTAATAGGCAAATAATGTCTCAGTATTGTTATGGAAATAGTTTTAATTCATCAACCCCCAAAAGGGCCAGAAGGGATGTTGGGAAAGGTTTGCCCTAGCTCTGACAGCTCTATTCAGGAACTACTCTTTCTTGACTTCCTCCCATCTTGTAGACTGTAAGCTCTTGGAGGGCAGGGACTTTTGTTTTTTGTCTTTGTATGTACAGTGCCTGGCCCATAGGGTGTGGGCCCTTGATATATATTAAGACTCGATACTTCTTCCAACTGTTTTTGTGAAGTAGATTCTTCAGTAGTTGGATCTATTTCAATCAGTTGTTCCTTCATTAGTTTAATCACTTCTTTGGTTTGGAATTACAATATTCAGGAGAGTCTGCCCCTAACTCCTTTGATGCTTGATCTAAGAAAACAAAAGAGCCAATAAAGATTGAGAATCTTTTTTATCTTCCTTAACTTTTCTACCTTAGGAGGCCCCTTTTCCCTGGTGATAGGTCCCTCTGGCTACAGGTATTCTACTGTAATTGCAAAAAGACAGTCATGGGCATACTACAGCATCAACTAGTATTTTCTAATCCACCCAATAATCAAAAAAAGTCCTGAATCCTGGAGGGGAGAAGTGTATGACCTTGGGAATCCCAGAGGTAAGCATAAGGACACTGGATGCATCTGGGGCCAGGGAGAAGAGAAGGGGGTTGTGGTAAGATTGAGATTCAGAAGGGGAGGTAAGAGAGTGCCCTCCCAAAATTTGAAATTTTGCCCAAGGTCATGGTCATAGTCGCTAAGACACCATCTCCTATACTATATACTACAGGCTGTTTTTATTGATGTCAGAGATAATATAGACTGATTTAGAAGATTGTAAACCACAGCTTCCTTTAGTTCAGTTTAGCCCTGTGCCTTGCTACACAATCCTCCCCATCCCCATCTCTGGGTCATGAGTAGAAGAAGAGAGAAAAAAAGGAGGTGAAGAGACATAGAAAAGTTGCCTGTTACTAGGGGAGAATATTAGACGACTGCTATCATATTATCCTCCTTTCATCAGCTCCCTTTCTTGTTTCTTTCTTCTTCCTATGGTGTAGCCCTGCATTTCCCAGTTCAAGGATGTAGTGAAGTATAACTTCACAAAAGCTAAGGACTTCCTGTGAGACATTCTGGGAGGTTAAACCCCCCCAAAAAAAATAAAGTTATGAGATTTAATCTAATAGTATATAGAATAAGGTTTGGCATTTTAAAAAATTTACTAAATACATGTTAGTTATTGAGAGACATAGTGGATAAAGTCTGGAATTCACTGTCCTAGCTGTGTGTCCCTGGACAGGTTATCTAACTCAGAGCTACAGGCTATTCTAAGATTGAAAGTTAACAGAACTGCTGATCTGTATCAGGGGAGGGAGTTTTAATACTGGAAGTTCCCTATATCAATGCAATCACAATTCTGGACGACCTCCTCAATTTATTTTTTAAAATTGTATTTGATATGAGAAATAATATTGTTCTGTGACCTAAATATCATATTGCCTTTAATTTTCTGGATGTCTCTGAGAAAGTCCATTTACCACCTTGTGCCAAATTGTCATGGTATAGGGATAAATTATAACTCTGTAGACAGACATTAAAATTTATGCTGATGGCAGGGAAAACACAGTGCTCCTCCACCTGCCTTTATTACAGGCCTTTAGTAACCATCTAATAAGCAGTTGTCAAAGGAATGAATGAATGAATTAATGACTGAATAAAAATATATCAAGTGATAAATATACCATTTCTGCCTACCTCCCAGAGTTGTTGTGAGGATTAAATGAGATAATGCACATGAAAGTATTTTGTAAGCCATAAAGCACTGTACACATGTTAAGGGGGTCCAATTTGAGACAGAGAACCTAGGCTCGAATCCTGCCTCTTCCACTTACTACCAAAGTGATCTTAGACAAGTTATATTACCTCCCTGTGCCTCAGTTTACTCTCCTGTAAAATGAGGTAACTAGATTAATTGCCTTCCCTAACATTCCTTCTAGCTCTAAATTTCTCATCTCTTGTTGCTGTGGAGTTATGTCACCTGAGTTAGAGCTACTGGGAGGGGAAGCAACAAAAGTTGAAAAGTTCTTACGGTGGAATACATGGACTCAGGAGTTCCTGAGACCCTTTTGGGGGTCTGTGAATTAAAACTATTTCCATAATAATACTGAGACATCATTTGTCTATCAAAATACTCCTTCTTCCAACTATGTATCCTGTGTGAGGCTGGATTTTCTTCATGTACTTCAACAGAAATAATGTATAACATTAAATGGACAAGCAGAGATGAGAATCTACCTATCTTATATCAACTCTGACATTAAAGAAGTTTGCAAAAATATGAAAAATAATACCATTCACCATTTTTTGTTTTGGAAAAGAATTATTTTTTCATAAAAATGTGTCATTTATTGGGCTTTATTATTTTAAATGAAGTAATAAAATATTTTAGACATTCTCCATTTTAATTTTTATTATGCTAAATATCAATAGCTATAACCCACATAGACAAAAGAAAGTTTGTTGGAGTCTGCATTAATTTTTAAGAAAAGGGTCCTGAGGGGGCAGCTAGGTGGCGCAGTGGGTAGAGCACCGGCCCTGAAGTCAGGAGGACCTGAGTTCAAATCCGGCCTCAGACCAAACACTTGACACTTACTAGCTGTGTGACCCTGGGCAAGTCACTTAAACCCAATTGCCTAAAAGCAAAAAAAAAAAGGGGGGGGTCCTGACTCCAAAATGTTTAAGCCCAGAAGCTCTGGTCTTGAAGAATAGGTAAGGAAATAAATGAATGAAGGTGAAGAAAGAGAAAAAGGTAGTGATATAGAGTGAGAGGAAAGAAATGCTAAGTAGGAAGAAATAACCAGATGTGAAAAATGATGATGAGAGAAGAGAATAACTGGGGGATCAGGCACTATAGACAAACCTTCCTTTAGTGTTAATTGGTTTTGTGGGGGAGAAATAGTGACTTCACAGTATTTTAAAGTGACTTCACAATAATTTTCATAGGCATAATGTTATAAATGGGCAATCAGGCAAATTATTTTAGAACAGAATATTTCATAGATAATAGACATAGCAATAGCAGGCCCTGAGAGGCCATCTGGTCTGATGATCTCATTTTACAAATGAGGAACAGAATCTTGGAGAAGTGAATCAGTTTGTCTTAGGACAAATAAGTACCAAGTCTAAGAGTCAGGGTGATTTGAATGTGGGTCCTCAGCTCCAAATATGGAACTTCATTCCCTACAGTACCCTAGCATTTTTCTTTTCAATAGATGGATGTGAAAAGCAAGATCTCTCTATTCACCAAGGTTCCCTTTTCGTTATCTTTTTTTTTCCTGTTCAACACAAATCTAATTTCATATCTTCTTTCTTTATCTATGTCTATATTTGTATCTAAATCTCTGTAGCTTTGAGGAATAATAAAACACTGATCTAAAGAAAGAAACCACAATATAAAGCAAAACACACAATGTAAAAGCTTTAGGCAAGGAACCACACCACATGAATATCAGAGCATTTTAGAGGAGAAACCAAGAATTAATAAAGCTTGGTAATTAGCATTGTTAGAGAATTGGGTCCAATGATCATAGTAGATAATCATAAGTATGACAAGCATGAATCAGTGATGTGGAGGATCACAGAATCTTGGGGTTGGAATGTTCTTTAGAAGTTGTGATCATGGTGGTTGTGTGGGGTGATAATGATAAGGATGATAGCTAGCATTTATATAGCGCTTTAAAGTTTACAAAACACATTATGTATTATCTCATTTTACCCTCACAATAACCCTGAGAGGTAGGGGGTTTTATCCCTATTTTATAGATGAGAAAAACTCAGGCTGAAAGAAGCTTAAATGACTAGGTCTCATTTAGTAAGTATCTGAGGCAAGATTTGAACTCTGGTCTTCCAGACTCTTGAGGCTGGCACTCTATCTATTATGTTATCTAATCTTAAATATAGCTAAGTAGCTATATAATATCCCAAGGAGTCATCTAGTTTCCACTTGATATCTCCAGAGAATTTACTGCCTCCAGAGGCATCCCATTCCACATTTCAGACAGTTTAAGGGGTGTTTTGACTTTTGCTCCATGAGGCTGAATCAGAAGAAAAACAGGATACTCTAATATTCCCCTATGCCATTATTAACCTAGTGTTGTATTATCATCCACATATATTTGTAGATATCCTCTCTGGTAAAATCAGTAATCAGTTATATGAGTCAGAATAAATTTATCCTCTCTGGACTGACTGTAAGATGCAAGGGAAGTGATTTTACCCAGTGGCACACAGCTGTTTACTAAGCCAATATTAAAACCTAGTCTCTACTATCTAGGACCCTTTCTACTACAACATTTTACTTCTTGTCTCATCCCTTCTTGAACCCACTGATTGAATTCACTCAAAGATTATTTAAGTCCTTACATTTTCTCTACATATGCACAGTTTAGTTACTCTACCTCTTTATTATATCAGTATGGGTTCTTATGAAAAAAACTTGAAAATAGAGAAAATCTTAAAGCTGAATACCAACTTTTAATCGCTTTCAAATCATCTCTCTCAACATGAAAGCAACCATACTTTACTCTATGCAGGAATAAATTACTAAAGGAGGGTGGCAAACATTATATGATTCAACTAAGTTTGTAACCTCACTGTTCTTTAAAATGTGGGGATTAGGACCTTACAGAATAATGGAAGTTCTGTTTTTTTGCTTCACATTATTTGTATCAATGTTTAATGCTAATTTTTTAATGACTTATTTCACTGAACATACTCTTTAAAAAAATAATGAAGGTTGGTGGACCTCTAGATCCTAAACTCTTTTGTACTCTGCTTTCTTCCTTCCCCAGTAATTTTAAAATGAAATTTGTATGAAAAAAAGGTGCGGGAATTATACAACTTACTTAGTTACTTTTCCCTCCAAATAGCAAGTTTTCCCCTTGTAACATCTCTTGGGAAACCTGTTTGTAAAGTAGCACCTTCTCAAAATAGCATTTTAAAGAATTAATGGGCACCCTTCCTCTTCATTCTGATGAGATTTGGTACATGTGGGTTGGCATTCAACCTGTCCTTCTATTTTAGGATTTTATGAAGTTTGGTCATGTTGGATTTATCAGACAGTCACAGACTGAAATGTAAGATAGGCCCCAAGATCAAGGAAACAAGGTCAAGAAAAGTGCAGGACCAGGGAAAAGATCTTCTCTTTGATTGAAGATAACTACCCATTAGAGAAGGTGAAATTAAGGTGCTGCCCTAGATGTCAGGAGACATGATGTAAATTCAGCTATAAACTTGGAAATTGCAACATGTCAACTGAAAGGTTATCATCATGGCATCTAAAAAAAATGGAGACTTGGAAGGTAAGAGCATGTCTGTTGTTGCTTCTGTTGAACTGTTCAGGGGAGAGGGTGCCCTGACTAGCCAACATGAACATTCCTGTCCGCTTGGCAGTCTGACTGTAAATTTGTAAATTGGCATTAAGGCTCATGAGACAGTCCCAACTGTATTTGAAAGTGGTAAGCCAGTTTTCCCAGGGCTTGATGATGACCTCCAAAGATAAGCTGATTATTTTAGTTCTAGACTTCAGAGCAGTGGGACAAGACACTGGATTCTTTCTTGGTGACCCTGTTGAGGTGAAGCGTGTGTGTGGTCCCACTTAAAACTCTTGCTTCCCCTATATCATCACTCTCCTCAACCTTTAGAGTTTCAGAACAATAAGTATTATTTTTATTTCTATTTTGGTTTTTTCTTTAGGCTTTCTAAAAATTTCCAAATTGCCAGGAGTCTTCTGGAATTTTTGACAGATTCTCATCTCCCAGGCAGAGTTATTTTTCTTTTGTGGTTGTCCTTAGGTGGCTGTGTGCAGAATCACTTCGCCATCTCAGTGATTCCTGGGAAATGTAGCCCATTGATCTTGAGAGAAAGTAGAGCACCTGCCAATTCAAAGGTGCTTCTTCCTTCCTCTCTGAAATGTAGCAGCCAAATGCCACAGACCTCATGAGGCGTTTAAGAACAGCTACTCTCCAGTAGACTTTATCAGAATAGGAATATTCCAGTGAATAAAATAGCTTTCATAAGGCAGTGACATGAGACTTGTTACTCTTCAGGAGCTTATATAATTTTTTAAATTAAATTTTATTTTTCCAATTATCAGGCATTTTTTCTTCTCTTCCAATACCCCCCAGTGAAAAATATCCATATTCATAGATAGGCAAAATGAATGTCCAAATTGCCTGGTATATTTAGCCCATCACTTCTCTCTCAGGAGGTAGGCAGTATTCTTCATCACTTGTCTGGAATCAGTCAATTATTGTATTGAAGAGAGCTCTTTAAGTCTTTTTAAAATTGTTCATTTTTTCAATGTTATTATTATGGTATAAATTTTCCTCCTGTTCTGCTCACTTCACATCTGTTCAGTTCATGCAAATCTTCCTAGGTTTCCACTAAACTATCTTTCCTAATTTTTATAGCACAATTTTATACATATACCATTACTTTCATATACCATAATTTGTTAGCAATTCCCTAATTAATAGGTACCCCCTTAGTTTCCAGTTCATTGCTATTAATAAAAGAGCTGCTGTAATTGGTTTTGTACATATCAGACGTTTTTCTCTTTCTTTAGGTCTAGTATTGATATCACTGGGTCAAAGGAGGAACTAAGTTTACTTTTGAGAAACTAATATTGAGAGAGAGAGAGAAAACAGAGACAGAGAGAGAGAAGGAGAAAGAGAGAAAAAGAGAGAGAGAAGAGAGAGAGAGAAAAAGAGAGAGAGAGAGAGAAGAGAGAAAGAGAGAGAGAGAGAGAGAGAGAGAGAGAGAGAGAGAGAGAGAGAGAGAGAGAGAGAGAGAGAAAGAGAGGGAGAGAGAGAGAAAGAGAATGCTTATTGAAAGTCTTATCTTTTAATCAGGAAAAATCAAATTCACTAGAGGGAATCAAATAGCACTGTTTTCTTAAGTGCCTATATTCCTATTCCTTATAGAGGTAAGGAGCTTTTCTAAAATGAAACTGAACAACCCTCTAAAATGTAAAATTCCTCACAACTTGTTGAGAAGCTAGAAGAAAAGGCAGAGGCTGCTCTTTTGTCTAGTGTACTCTAGATATAGAGAAACATCCAAGACTTATCAAGATGGATGACCTTTTGTCCAGATTTGGTGATTCACTTGGGCACAAATGACACTTGCAGAAGCAACCTAACAAGTATTGCCATCAGTTGTGAAGTTTTGGGCAAGAAACTGAAGACCCTAAGGGAACACATTGTGTTTTCCTCACTGTTGCTCATTGAAGGCAAGAGATACAGAAAAGAAAAATTAATCTAGGAAGTGAACACTTAGGTAACATAGTGGTGTCTGATGATGGAATTGGGTTTTCTCAATCATAACTTAAAATATAGAGTTAATAGTTTCCTGATCAGAAATACAGTATACTTAACAAGGGCTTGTCTTCCAAATTTAATCCAAAAAAGTTAAACTAAATTTAAACTAAAAAAGGTGGGAGAGGAAGAGAACTACACATATATGTTCTCCATGTTAGATACTATAGAGAGTAGTAACAAAGAAGGAAAAATAGTGGCTGAGACAAAAAAAAATTCACAGGAAACAAAAATCTGAGAAAGGATTCTGCAATATAACCATTGACATGAATTACAAAAAGTTTAGGAAAGAAATTTTTAATAAATTATATTTTATCTTTTATTTTTTATCATTTATATTATTATTTTATTCTTTTATTAACCTTTTAATAAATTATCTTTTATTATTCTTGTACAAAGATGGAGAGAGAAGGATTAGACAATAATACCATCAGATGTATTCAGAGCTGTTTGAGTGGCCAGACTTAAAGAGTAGTTGCTGATGATTTAATGTCAACATGGAAAAAGATCTTAGGCAAGGTATTCCCAGGATCTGTGCTTGGCCCTGTGCTGTTTTATATTTGTATCAATGGCTTATATAAAGACATAGATGATATGTTTATCATACTTGTAGATGACATGTTTAGGAGAGATAACTAACAAACTAGATGACAGGTTCCAAAAAGATCGTAAAAGACTATAGCTTTGGGCCGAATCTGATAAGATGAAATTCAATAAGAATAAATGTAAAGTCTTGCATTTGGGTACAAATAATTAACTTTACAAATATAGAATGAAAGAGGCATGGTTAGACAGCAGTTGTTCTGAAAAAGTTCTGGAGATTTCTTTCAGTGGACTGAAAGTTCACTATAATTCAGCAGTGTGATGTGACAAGCGAAAAAACTAATATGATTTTGGACTGCATGAAGAGGGGCATAACTCTCAGTAATAGGAAGGTAAAAGTTTTGCTGTACCTTGCCCATTTTAGACTTTATTGGAAGTTTTATGTTCAGTTCTGGGTAACACATTTTAAGAAAAACATTAATAAACTGGAGAGTGATCAGATCATCTGGGGTGGTGAAGGACCTTGAATCTTTGTCATAAGAAGATTTATCAAAGGAACTGGGTATGTTTAGCCTGAAGAAGAGAAGACGTGGTGGAGGTCAGGGAAGGATATTATAGCTGTGTTAAAATATGTAAACAGCTGTCAAGGGGAGGAGAAATTAGACATGTTCTATTTGACTTCAGGGAGCAGAACTGGAAACAATGTGTGGAAGTCACAAAGATGCCAATTTAAGTTTGATGTCAGGGGAAACAAACAAACAAACACACTTCCTAACAATTTGAGCTGTCTAGAAGTGAAATGAACTGCTTTGAGAGGTGAAGGGTTTCCCCTCCTTGGAGGTCTTTATGTGTAGACAGGAGGACAATTTGTTGGCTATATTATAGTTCAGGGTTCCTTTCATAGATGGCTAAGGAGATCTCTTCCAGATCTCAGATTCTGTGATTCTGTGCCCAGTGGTCATCAATAGAGAAATGGCTAGTATAATGGAGAAAGGCTGGGAGTCCTCTGTTCTTATCCTGGCTTTGCTAATAACTGTGTGACTTTGGAAAAATCTTTTCACCTCCCTGAGCCTCATTTTCCTCATCTGCAAAATGAAGGTGTAAAATGAAGATTAGGTGGTTTGTTAAACACAGGAATTGTACTCTTGGTTGCAGGGCTGACTGAAAATTGAGGGCTTTTGTTTATTGTTTAAGAAATCCAGTCTTGCAATTGCATTAAGGAAACCAAATGAATGGGGAGATGGAGTGGACATGGAATTAGGAAAAGAATGTAATACTAAAAATAGCAAGGAAGACTGAGGAGAGAAGAACCCAGAATGTTGTCATGGACCTTAAGTTGGGGGTTGGGTCAGAGGATAGCATAAAGTGAAGAACAAGGTGATGAAGTAAAGAATGTAACATGAGCTAGCAGCTGGGGTACTGGGGAGAGGATTGGCCTGGTTAGTGGTGTTTTGGAACAGCTGCAAAGAGGGGGAGGGTAGGACTATTGGGAGGGTTGGTCAGGTTAGAAAATTCACTGTAGTCTCATGTGGATGAAGCACGTAGAAGCAGATACAACCTAGCTAGCTGTATTGGAAAATCAGGTGTATTATTTGGCTATTGCAGGTGCTTCCTTTACTCCATCATGTTATCAGTTATTTTAAATTGTTATCTTAAATTATCTTTCACTCACTCTAAATTTTTTCACAGTAATGATTGCCAACTGTGTATTTTTCTTCATCTTATTTGCTCTGTTTATCCTACACACTCTCTCTTTTTACCCTGTCCATTCTCAAAAGTGTTTTGCTTCTGACTTTTACCTCCCCCAAATCACCCTCCCTTCCATCAGTTTTCCCCGTTATCCCCTTGGTTTTACTTCTAGCTCTTTTGCCCTCCAGAGTATCATATTCCAAGCCCTCCAGTCCTTTAATGTAGTAGCTTCTAAATCTTGTGTTATCCTAACTGTGGCTCCACCATATTTGAATTGTTTCTTTTTGGCTGATTGCAGTACTTTCTCCTTGATTTGGGAGGTCTGGAATTTGGCTATAATATTCTTGCGAGTTTTCATTTTGAGATCTCTTTTAGGAGGTGATTGGTAGATTCTTTTGATTTCTATTTTACCATGTGGTTCTAGAATATCAGGGCAGTTTTCCTTGATAATTTCTTGGAAGATGATGGCTAGGCTTTTGTTTTGATCATGACTTTCAGGTAGTCCAATAATTCTTAAATTATCTCTCCTGGATCTATTTTCCAGGTCGGTTGTTTATCCAATGAAATATTTCACATTTTCTTCCACTTTTTCATTCTTTTGATTTTGTTTGATTGTTTTTTGATGTCTCATAAAGTCATCAGCTTCCACTTGCCCAATTCTAACTTTTACATATTACTTTCTTCAGTGAGTTTTTGTAACTCCCTTTCCGTTTGGCCAGTTCTGCTTTTCAATGCATTCTTCTCTTCATTGGCTTTTTATACCTCTATTACCATTTGGCCTATTCTGTTTTTAAGGTGTTTTTTTTTTGTGCCTCCTTTACCAAGCTGTTGATTCTTTTTTCATGATTATCTTGTATCACTCTAATTTCTCTCCCCAATTTTTCTTCTACTTCTCTTACTTAATTGTTAAGAGCCTTTTTGAGCTCTTATGTGGCCTGAGACCAATTTATATTTTTTGCTGAGGCTTTTTTGAGGAATTTTGATTTGTCTTCTTCTGAATGTGTGCTTTGATCTTCCTTGTCACCACAGTAAATTTTCTTTTCTTTTCTTTTTTAATAAAAATTTATTTATTTTTAGCTTTCAACATTCACTTCCACAAGTTTTTGAGTTCCAAATTTCTCACCCCTCCCCCCACCCCAAGATGGCATGCATTCTGAATACCCCTTCCCTAGTCTGCCTTCTCTTCTGTCTCTCCCCCCTCCCTTCTCTTATCCCCTTCCCCTTCTATTTTCCTGTAGAGCAGGATAGACTTCTGTACCCCATTTCCTGTATTTCTTATTTCCCAGTTGCATGTGAAAACATTTTTTTAAAAACATGTGTTTTTTCTTTGAGTTCCAAATTTTCTCCCTTCCTTCCTCCCCACCCACCCTCATTGAAAAGGCAAGCAACTCAATATAGGTTGTACATGTGCAGTTATGCAAAACACTTCCATAGTAGACATGTTGTGAAAAACTAACTCTATTTCCCTTAATCCTATCCTGCCCTCCCATTTATTCTATTCTTTCTTTTGACCCTGTCCCTCCTCAGAAGTATTTACTTCTGATTACCTTTCCCAATCTGCCCTCCTCTCTTCATCCCCTGCTCTCTTGTCCCCTTCTCCCCATTTTCCTGTAGGGTAAGACAGATTTCCATACCCAATTGAATGTGTATGTTATTCCCTCCTTAAGCCAAATCCTATGAGAATAAGATTCCTCATTCCCTCTCACCTTCCCCTGTTTCCCCTCCACTGTGAGAACTTTTCTTTTCTGTTTTTTTTGTGAGATAATTTACCCCATTCTACCTCTCCCTTTCTTCTCCGAGTATCATCCTCTCTCATCCCTTAATTTTATTCTCCAGATATGACCCCTTAATCTTCAACTCACCCTGTGCCCTCTATCTATCTATCTATCTATCTATCTATCTATCTATCTATCTATCTATCTATCTATCTATCTATATATACATGCATATAATTTTTTCCTCAACTACCCTAATACTGACAAAGGTCTCATGAGTTATAAATATCATCTTTCCATGCAGGAATGTAAACAGTTCAATCTTAATAAGTCTCTTATGATTTCTCTTTCCTGTTTACCTCTTCATGTTCCACTTGAGTCCTGTATTTGAAAGTCAAATTTTCTATTCAGCTCTGGTCTTTTCATCAAGAATGCTTGAAAGTCCTCTATTTCACTGAATGACCATTTTTCTCTCTGAAGGATTATACTCAGTTTTGCTGGGTAGGTGATTCTTGGTTGTAATCCTATCTCCTTTGCCCTCGGAATATTATATTCCATGCCCTGCAGTCCTTTAATGTAGAAGCTGCTAAATCTTGTGTTATCCTGATTGTGTTTCCACAGTACTTGAATTGTTTCCTTCTGGCAGCTTGTAATATTTTCTCCTTGACCTGGGAACTCTGGAATTTGGCTACAATATTCCTAGGAGTTTTCCTTTGGGGATCTCTTTCAGGAGGAGATCTGTGGATTCTTTCAATTTCTATTTTGCCCTCTGGTTCTAAAATCAGGGCAGTTTTCCTTGATAATTTCTTGAAAGATGATGTCTAGGCTCTTTTTTTGATCATGGCTTTCAGATAGTCCAATAATTTTTAAATTCTCTCTCCTGGATCTATTTTCCAGGTCAGTTGTTTTTCCAATGAGATATTTCACATTGTTTTCTAATTTTTCATTCTTTTGGATTTGTTTTACAGTGTCTTGATTTCTCATAAAGTCACTAGCTTCCAATTGCTCTATTCTAATTTTTAAGGAAGTATTTTCTTCAGTAATTTTGGACTTCCTTTTCCATTTGGCCAATTTTTCTTTTTAGGGCATTTTTCTCCTCATTGGCTTTTTGGACCTCTTTTGCCATTTGGGTTAGGCTATTTTTTAAGGTGTTATTTTCTTCAGTATTTTTTTGGGTCTCCTTTAGCAAGCTGTTGACTTGTTTTTCATGATTTTCTTGCATCACTCTCATTTCTCTTCCCAGTTTTTCCTCTACTTCCCTTACTTGCTTCTCAAAATCCCTTTTGAGCTCTTCCAAGGCCTGGGACTGATTCATATTTTTCTTGGAGGCTTTGGATGTAGGAGCTTTGACTTTGTTGTCTTCTTCTGGTTGTATATTTTGATTTTCTTTTTCACCAAAGTAAGACAATATAGTCAGACTCTTTTTGTGCTGCTTGCTCATGATCCCGGCCAATTACTTGAGTTTTAAACTCTTTGTTAAGGTAAGAGTCTGCTTCCAATGTGGAGAATGTACTGTCCCAAGCTTTGGGGTTTGTACAGCTGTTTTCAGAGATACTTGTAGGGACCTGTAAATTTTCAGTTCTTCCAAGGTGGTATGATAAGGGGCAAGGTGTTTATTCCTTTCCTGGCCTGTGACCACAAGTATTCCTTTCTGTCCTGTAACTGTGAGGAAGGGTTCCCCTCTACAGCCACTACAAGCTCCACCATGCCAGTGCTCCTCCTCACCCCAGCACCGCTGCCCAGAACTGTGACCCAGATCCACACATGGGCAAAGCAAGAGATTCCTGCCTCAGCACTGGCAAAGAGATCCCTGCAATCCCTCTCTGATCAGCCAATGGATTCCCCCTCAGTCTGTGGGCCAGAAGCTCGGGAAGCAGCTGCCCCCCCCCCCAGGGCCACGCTCTTGGGGAATGGAGCTGAAACCCCGCCTTCCTTTCTCAGGCACCGACAGAAACAGACTTTTCCCACTGACCTTCTAAATTGTCTTTGGCATTTGCGGATTGAGGAGTCTGGAAAACTCCACAGCTGCCCATGATTCAGTCCTCTGAGGCCTGCTCCAGGTTTGCTGCGGCCTGCATGCCAATGCTGTACTCCCAGCCTGGTGTGATACACCTTTCTGATCAATCATCCAGATTGTCTTGGGCTGGAAATTTGTTTCACTCTGTCTTTTTGTGGGTTCTGCTGCTTCAGAATTTGTTTAGAGCCATTTTTTATGAGTATTTGGAGGGGTTTAGGGGAGAGCTCAAGCAAGTCACTGCTTTCACTATGCCATCTTGGCTCCGCCCTCATGTAATTTTCAATGGTCAGATTTTTTTCTTTTGTTTGCTCATTTTCCCAGCCTATTTCTTGACTTTTAACTTTATGCTAAAGTGCGGCTCTGCTTCTCAAGTGGAGGGGACACTGTCTCAAGCTTCAGGTTTTCTGTGTAGCTGTTGTCAGAGGTAATTCTGGGACCTGTAAGTTTTTGGTTCTTCCAAAGTAGTATGATCTAGGCAGAGGTATGTTTACTACTCTCCTGTACTGTGCACTGTTTTGTGAACAACCGCAAGCACTCTTTTCAACCCTGGAACTGTGATCAGGGTCCCTGCTCCCCTGGGACTGCAAGCTTTACTGTGCTAGTGCTTCTCCTTGCACTGGGACTAAGACCCAGGATGTGACCCAGATCCAACTATAGGCAACGCACCAGAGTCCTGCCCCTCATGCTAGCAAAGGGACCCGTATAAATCTCCTTCTGTTCTATTGTCTGATCTTACCATCTATGGGCTGAGAGGTCTGGAAACCATCACTGCTACCACTGATTCAGTTACTCCGAGGTCTGCTCCTGGTTTGCTGGGGCCTGGTCTGCACTGGTATGACCTGTGCTGAACTGCACTCATCTCTCATCCTGGTACAACAGACTTTTCCTACCACATTTTAAGTTGTCTTGGGCTGCAACATTGTTTCACTTAATCTTTTTGTGGTTTCTACTGCTCTTGAATTTGTTTAGAGTCATTATTTAAAGGTATTTGGAGGGTTTTAAGAGAGAGCTCAGATAAGTCCCTGCCTTTACTCCACCATCTTGGTTCTGACTCACCTCTCCAGTCTTCTTACGCTTAACTGTACTCCCAACACTCTGCAGTTTGACCACCCTGGTCTATTTGCTTCTCTCACACACAGTGTTCCATTTCCTGACATATTATTTGTATTGGAGTTCTCTCATGCTTGGAATGCTCTTCTTTATCACCTCTGACTCTTAGTTTCTTTGGCTTCCTTTACGACTCAGCTTCTGCAGGAGACCCTTCTCAGTCCTTGTCCCTTCCTTCTAAGATAAATTTAAAATTATAAAAAAACTATTTAAACTATACATGTTCAATTTACATGTCTATTTTCATGTTACTTCTCTCAGAACAAGTCCCTTGAGGCCAGGGGCTGTAATTTTACCTTTCTTTGTATCCTCAGTGCTAGTACAGTGCTTGATATGGTAAGAGCTTTAAAAAGTTTTGCTGACTGACTGACTTGACTGTTTCTCTTTAACAGTTATTTGTTTAAGAGGAAATGTTATAAAGCAGCAGCATTTAAGAAAACACATTTAGTATGTCTAAGAACACACATTTAATAATGTTAAATTGGGTCTGGAAGAAATGAGCCATTCCAACCTCATTATTTTATAGATAAGGAAATAAAAATCCAGAGAGATTGAACTGATTTGCCTAAGGTTCCAACTTCAGACCCCAAGGTCTCAGAATATGAAGTATTCTGGAGCCGCTTGGGACATGGGGTTGAGTCTTGCCCCCTTTGCTTTTGGAGTCCTCTAGATGAAAAGCATAGGTAAAATATAATTTATTTTATGAATAGAACAAAAATAGGTATAATTTTTGTAAGGAATGTTCAGTTGTTGCCTAATTCTTTTAATCTTAAAACTAATGGGCTAAAAAAGTTGTTGATACCATTTTTATAGGTGAAATGACTTTGAGAGTTGAAAGGAACTTTAAAAATTATCTAACCTCAAACTGTCATTTAACAGATGAAGAAACTGAGGCCCAGAGAAATGAAAATAATTTGCTTAAAGTTATGAAGCTTATTAGTAATGGAACTGGGATTAGAACCCATGCTTCTTGACTCCAAGCCCAGTTCTAATTCCAAGGTTCCAAGGTTCTCCCTGCATAGCTTAATTTCATTCATCCCTTAAGAAGTATTCCACCATTAAAAGCATCCAGACCAGCCAAGGTTTGAACAGTTGAGAGGCTATACTATGAATTCATGTTGATTATTGGGCAAGATGCTAAGACAGCAAGTTTTGGCAAATTTGTACATTAGAGAAGCTGTTGGGGACTGGAGCCTTTTTGGGAATCTGGAGGTTTCAAGAAGCAGAGTGTTGATGGGTAAGAGGTTTTGTCTGTTGGCAGAAGAATTGTCATTGGGGATGCTGGAATGGGTTGTTTCACCCTGTACTGGTTTCCCTCCTACTGAAGGTCTTCAAACAGAGGCCTTGAATAATCACTTGTCAGGGACATTATGCAGGGTTATCCTGTTCAGCTAGATTGACCCTGAGGTCTTTTCTAACAGAGATTCTGTGATTCTGCTTACACAGTGATAAGAGTATCAAGGAATGTGAGGCCCAGAGAGAAGGAATTATTTTTGCAGACATATGAATTAGACAGTTGTGGAATTCACAGTCACATTATATAAGCATGGGCTTGGATAGGGCAGGGTTTTGGGGGAATGGGACAGATCGGGAAAATTTTTTAAAAAGTTAGTCTTCCCTTCTCTATTTTCCCTCTCTGCTTCTCTCGCCATCTCAATTTTTCTCTCATATTTGTCTTTTTATTCAATGTGCTCCTTCCACTGGTTGTAATATGATATGAGTATAGTTTATTTTTAAAACATTTGTCAAATTTATTGAATAGCTTAAAGTTCTTTACTTGTAACTTATAAAGAGATGGAGTTGAAACTTTTGTATTTTCCCTTTCCTCAATCCCCATCTCTATAATAAAATTAAGCTGCATTTGTATATGACTGTTAATGATTTTTGCATGTGTAGATCAGTGATTAATTTCCCAAGCTGTCAATAATGAAGTTATTTAATAGTTCTTATAGGAAACTAATGTTGACCAGCCATTAACTGCCTTACCTAAATGATTGTTGAAATTTGTGAGGCATTAAAGTCTTAAAATTTTATATTGATAATTGGTAGCCAAGCAGGATACCCTGGAATGTCAAGCAATTGACCAAGTATGAATGAATGAGGTGGCATATCATGGTTGGAGAATGAATCTGTCATCCTTGTCAGGCAATAATGACCCTTTGCACAGCCCAGAGAGTTGAGCTCTCTTCCCTAGGAATTTGGGCAACTTTTCTAGTGTCCAAATGAGGGATAAGAATGTGTCCAATGGTTTTCAATTTCTAAAGGTTTCAATAATACTTCCCTTGCTTCTCTCATCCCCTTGTCCTCAAGGCCTTCAGAGATTTGGGATAAATGGACATATAATCCACTCAAGGACATTCCTTAAGGAATATTTTGCTGTCTCATAGCAATTTTCCTTGAAACCTAGGAACAGTTGTAGAAAGCTTAATATTGGTTGCATTTAAATTAGATCTATATCAGTCTGGGTCAGCGGGGCTGCCACAAAATCCAGTGGAGCAAGGCTTCTCAGTTCCAAACAAGTTATAAAATGTGGAACTAGGAGATCAGTTAAATTCAAAATATGTTAAATCCAGAAAGTTGACCATTGTTTAAATGCCCCAAATATAGAAACCAAGAAAAATGTAAATGAAATGCCACCCTAAGATGTTTTAAATTTTTTTAAAATAATTTTTAGAGTAAATTTTAATGTACTTTGGTGTAAAGACTATGTTTTTCAAATGTCCAGTTAAATCTGTCTCATTAATAATAGCCCTAACATAGTCTGTGCTAGTTGCTGCGAGAGATTCGATTTATTGCTTTCGAGGGTTTTATTATAAAGTCATTTACTAAGCACCTATATTATATGCTGGGCACTGTGCTAAGAACTGGAGATAAAAATACAAAAAGGAAAGACAATCCCTGCTCTCAAGGTCCTTACAATCTAATGGGGGAAAACAAAACACAAAAGGAAGTTACAAAGTGGGGAGGAGGCATGGTAGAGAAGTCAAAGAAGTCCAAAAGGAATGCAGCCAGGTGGGAAATGAAGAGATGTCTAATACATTTGTGGAGGGTCGGGGTGTGGGTGGGGGTGGTAGGGGGAGGCAAGATTTACACATACACAGTAGACAAAAACAAACAGCATAAACCATTATATAATTGACTGCTAAATGTTGTGATAAGGAGACCAATAAGTATTTAGAGGAAAGGGAAATCAACAAAGGCGACACAAATCAATAAGATTTTACAGAAGAGTTGGTCTTTAAAGTGATCTTTAAAGATGAGTGAGAATTAAATGGAGAAGAGCATTCCAGATGAAGATGCTAGATGAGCAAGAGCTCGGAAGTGAGACTGACCACTGGTCATTCTACCAGTAGGATGGTAGGAATATCAAGCTGGTCAAGCTGCTATCTATGGTTTTCTTGTTATGTAGTTGCTGATTTATTTAATTTTATATTAATAGCTAATAGACAAAAGTGCAATTTGGATTCTCTAACAGTTGAAAATGTAAGGGAAAGTAACATTGAATTGGTAGTTTTGGATCAGATAATGAAGGTCTTACATGCTAAACACAAGAGTTTAGAGGTGATGTGTTAGGAACCAGGGAGTCATGACATAGATTTGCAAAAAGAGGTGACACTTTGAAAATAGTATTTAAAAAACAGTATATAAGCAGAAGTGAGGAGAGGTGCTTCTTCATGTGTCTTCTTTGTGGGGAAGCTTGTTCATTTCATTTTTGTATCACTCGATTTAAGTTGTTTCTGTTCTTTCCATGTATATTATTGTAGTCATGTGTATATACATATATATACATACATACATACACACATATATGTATGTATATATTCTGGTTCTACTTACTCTAACATTTTGTATTAGTTCATCTAAGTCTTTCTTTACTTTTCATTCATTCAGATTGATCTTTTTTATAGTGCAGTAATATTTGAAAATATTCATGTACTATAACTTGCTTAGTCATTTACCAGTTGAAGAACAGATGCTTTGTTTTCAGTTCTTTGCTCCTGCAAAAACTTCTGAAATAATTGCAATCCGTTCTTGATAAGCAGCATAGTATGGTAGAAAGAGGGCTAAAGTTCAGATTTTAGCAAAAATTATATAATCTTGAACAAGTCACTTGACTTGGCATCACTTTGTCACTCTTTTGGCATCATATTCCTCGTTTATAAAATGTGGATATTGGTTTAGACAATCTATAAAGTTCATTTCAGTTTCTAATCCCTTGATCTCAGACATCCAAAAATTTTCCAAGTGCTTTGGTATTCAGAGAACGTGAGTTTGTTATTAATAATATAGGTGGTTCCTATTGAAAAGATTATAAAATGTCCTCTAGGAACTGAACATTTGGTTGTAAGAGAAAGTTTGAGTTTTTGTAGCTTTTTATTTTTTTCTGGTGATGGTGATGATGCAGTGGTATAACAGCATTGAGGGCAGTGATCAAGATTTTTCAGACACCTCAGCCAAGTAGACACCCATGTGTAGCACTAGTACCATGGACAGATACCCCACAGGCATTATCTTTGTCACTCAACATGTTCAAAAGGTAACTCCCCTCAAAATAACTAAGAAAATATAAATTATAAAAATTTTACTCCTGTTGTTGCTTCTGAAGTCAAGAAAATTTACAGAATTATTTTGGAAAGATTTTTAATGCAATTGTTTGGTAAACAAGTATCAAAAATAAAATGTGCTTTTTGCAGATATATGAGTTCTTTATAAGTCATCACTTCCATTAAATTAGTAAACTGCCTGGACCAGATCTTGAAATCCTGAAACTTCTTTAGTTTGTATGAATTAAAGGCAGCTTATATTAGTTCATACTTTTTTACAATTTGAATAACTAGAATTCACACAGAAATGAATCCTGTTACTATTTTGTGTTTTCAGAGAAACAGGCAAAAGTGGTAGGAGGGCCCTATATTGCAGCTTCATTAAAGAATCCCATAAATTAATCCTAGTTCTCAAAATCAATAAGAGAATAAAACTGAAATCTTCTATAAGATATGAAAAGTGTAATTCCGTACAGTATGTAATCTGCTTCCTTCATTTACCCAGGCAGTCACTGGGGAAAGTGATATTTATGTATATGTCACTGAAATGATTGACAACATTCCAAGGCCATCACTTATTCAAAAGTGTAACAGTTACAAAAAGTGGAGATGTGATAAGATTGAGTGACTTGCCTATGCAGAGAGCAACTAACCAAGGAAAATTAAACTATTTACCTTTTAGAAAGCATTGAATAAATAAATGAAGAAGGTATATTCTTCATGACACTATTTGGAGTTTTCTTGGCAAATACACTAGGGTATTTTGCCATTTCTTTCTCCACTTCATTTTATAGATGAGGAAACTGAGGCCAACAGGGTTAAGTGCCACACAGCTAGTAAGTATCTGATTTTGTATTTGAACTCAGGTCTTCCTGACTTCAGGCCTGGCACTCTCTCCACTGTGCCACCTAGCTGCCTGGGTATAAATTAGTGAGCCCAACAACCCTTCTCTCTTGACAGAAAAGAGTGGTATTATTCTATTTAACAAATCCTTCCTCTGCCATGCACTTGGCTCAGGAGACAAGTGGTATAGTGGAGATAACATTAGAATTGGAAGATAGGTAATTTGGAATCAAATCTAGACTTTGCTTACATGCCAATAGTCAAGTAATTTAATCTCCTGAGCCTCAGGTTTTTCATGTTAACAATTGAGGGTGTGGGTGGAGAGTGCTGTTAAGACTAAGAAATCTCTAAAATCTCTTCCAACTTTAACATTCCTCCTCTATATGTACAGAAAGGAAATGTCATGAAGAAGAAGGAGCTTTGGATTTGGAGTCAGAAGGATCAGACTCTGCTGTTTACTATCTTTGAGAACTTGGATAAGTTACTCAAAGTTTATGAGCCTCAGTTTTCTCATCTGTAAAATGAGAGGATTATATTAGATGATCTCTAAGGTGCCTTTCAGAGTTAGTCCTTAGTTTAATGCCTAGTGAATAGGGGAGGAGGAATCTGGGCTGCTCGCCAAGTGGGATATGTCAGTGGAGAGTCCAACCGCTGCTCCAGAGGCTGTAGTTTTCAACTCCAACTAAAAAGACCTGGGACTTTTAGCTGACCAAAGGTTTACTATGAGTCAGGAATGTGAACTGGCCTCTAAAAGAAGCTAGTGGAATCTTAGACCACACTAATAAAAATATAATGTCAAGATTACAGGAGTGAATGGTGCCATTGTGTTCTGGATCTGAGTTGGTAGGACCACATGTGGAGTAATGTGTTCATTTCTGAGTGCTGCATTTGCAAGAAGGATTTTGACACACAAAAGCCTCTAGAGGAGAGTGGCAAAGGATGGTTAAAGGTCTTGGAAATATGTTAGATGAAAAATGATTGAGGGGGTTGGAGATGAGAGGAAGAGAGGACTTTGGCTATTTTAGATTGTCATATAGAAGAGAGATTAGACTTTCCAGATCTCAAACTATTGTGCAAAGACATAATCATCAAAGTGATTTGCTATTGGTCAAAAAATAGAGAGGTTGCTCAGTGGAACAGATGAGATTCATAACATACAGAAATAGATAACTTAATAGCTTCAGTTTTGATAAGTCCAAAGGCCCTTTACGAGAGTAAGGATTCACTATTTAAAAACTGCTCTGAAAACTGGAGAGCAGGGGCAGCTAGGTGGCACAGTGGATACAGCACCGTCCCTGGATTCAGGAGGACCTGAGTTCAAATCCGACCTCAGACACATAACACTTACTAGCTGTGTGACCCTGGGCAAGTCACTTAACCCCATTGCCTGGCAAAGACAAAACAAAACAAAAAAATTAAAAAAACAACTGGAAAGCAGTGTGACAGAGACCAACACTTTGTACTTTATACCAAAACAAACTGCAAATGAATATATGATTTAGACACAAAATTGGTTGTTTTTCAATCTTTTCAGTTGTGTCTGGCTCTTCATGACCCCATTTGGGGGTTTTCTTGGCAAAAATGCTGGAGTGGTTTGCCATTTCATTCTTTAACTCATTTTGTAGATGAGGACACTGAGGGAAACAGGGTTCAGTGACTTGCCCAGGGTCACACAGCTAAGTGGCTGAGTCTAGATTTGAGTTCATAGTCTTCCTGACACCAGGCCTGGATCACAGAATATAAAATGGACAGTTTTGATGCAGGCTTTGATACTGTCAACCACTCTTCTCCTGGATACTTTTTTCTCCCTAGGTCTTTATGACATTTCTTTTTCCTGGTTCTTCTCCTTGTTTGACTGATTCCCAGTCTCCTTTGCTGTATCAGCATCACTAACTGTATATCCCCAAAGGCTTTGACCTGGGCCATTTTCTCTTCTCCCACTGGACTGCTTTTCTTGGTGATTTCATCAATTACCATGGATTCAATTATCATCTCTATGAAGATGATTCTCAGATCTATTTGTCTGGCCCTAACCTATCTCTTGATGTGGAGTCTAGCATCTCCAACTTTCTGTTAGACGTCTTGAACTAGCTGTCTCATAAATTCAACATGTTCACAGCTGAACTTATTATATTCCTTCCCCTGCCCCCAGCCTCTCCTCTTCCTAACTTTTCTGTTACTCTCTAGGGTACCACCACCATCAAGCCACTCAGACAGACTTGTAACCAAAGTGTCTTCCTTGGTGCCTCACTTGCTTTCACCTCCCATGTCCAATATGTTGCCAAGTCCTGTTGATTCTACTTTTGCAATATCTCTTGCATATGTCTCCTTTTTTCCTCTGACATTGACACTATTCTGGTGCAAGCCCTCAGAGATGATCTAGTGACACTGGTTTCCTTGCTATTTTTTGGACAAGACATTCCTCTGCCAAGTCCCAGTCTTTTCACTGACTGTCCCTTATTCCTAGAATTCTCTCCCTCCTCATCTCTGCCTCCTGACTTCTATGGCTTCCATTAAATCTTAGCTAAAATACCATCATCTGCAAGAAGCTTTTCTCCATCTTACCTAACTAATGCTGGTGCCACCTCTCTTAGATCATCTCCAAATTAATCCTCTATATATCTTATTTGTATATAGTTGTTTGTGTGTTGTCTCCACTATTAGACTCGGAGCTCCTTGTTTCCTTGTTTCACTGCCTGTGGTCAAGGATGTCCAATGACTTCCCTTTAAGTACTTAAAGGCTGAGTCATGACCCTGATAAATTTTATCTTTTCTAGGATAAATAGCCCCAATTTACTAGATTCTTATAGGGTGTGTCCCCCATCATCCTATTTGCCCTTCTCTAGACATAATCTGGTTTGTCATTGTCCCTTCTCAAATTGGTACCCAGAACTGCAGAATGAATCAGAATTCTTTCTTGTCGGCTCCAGTTCTTCAATTCTGGATATTTCTCCATTTTTGACTCACTCTCATCTGAGACTGAAAGTATCCAAAACCAAACTCAGCACCTCTCCCCAATCCAGTCTCATCTCCCTAAGTCCAGTCTCCTTTCTGTATCATTCCTCCCATGAATATTCTTTAAGCTTTAGGTTGCTGTCAACCTCTAATAAGTCATCTTTCACCTTGCAACTCTTCTAACATTTGATGCCATCCACAATCTTGCTCCAATTTCAATCTAACCTTATTTTTCACCACTTCTGAGCCTTCTCTCTTTACTCATCTTCTACATATTCTTTTTTATGGCCTTACTTTTACTGTTCACTACCCTAAAAGTTGCTTCTTTCTCCCTCCTTCCCATCCAAACCTTACCCATGTTTCAAGACCAAACGTGAATCCTCTTTCCTCCAGGAAACTGTCCCTGACTACTTCAGACTTCATCCATCTCTTCTGCTGAACTTCATAACACCACTCTTTGTGCCACCACATCAATGTATTGCTTAATGATATATTGCCTTATATTGTTTCCTACTGTTTTATATGAGCTAGTCCTGTTTCCCCAAGTACCTTGTAAACTTTTCCTGGGCAAGGACCACATTTGTAATACTTTTATTTCCATCATGCTGCACAATGCTGGCATATAGCGCTCAATTTTCTATGTCAGCTGAAAATGACAGAATATTTTAATGAGCAAGAATTAGTCAATCATTAATGTAAACAAATTAGTAGTATGTGGAAAAGAGTTCTAGAAATCTACCACTATAAATGATCCTATCTTTACTTTTCAACTCAATTCAGCAATGTTTGTTCATCATCTACCATGTGCCAGTCACTCTGTTAGCATTCAGGATATCAAGGCACCAAGACAGGTCACCACATGCAATTGATCTGTCATTGAAGTATTTTTATACAAATTGATCTAGTAGAGAAATATTATTTAGGAGAGGCAGCCAGGTGGCATAATAGGTAGAGAGTACTGCGCTTGAAGTCAAGTGACCTGAGTCCAAATTTTTTTTCAGGCACACTAGCACACCATAACCCTGGGGAAATAACTTATCCTCTCAGCCTCAGTTTTATCATATATATAGGAATTAAATAGGAATGAGGAGGGGAAGAATAAGCCTACTATGTTCCAGGCACCATGCTAAGAACTTTACAAATATTATCTCATTTAATCCTGGCAACCACACTGTGAAGGAAGTGCTGTTATTATCGCCATTTTATAGTTAAGGAAACTGAGGTAAGCACAAGTAACTTGCCCAGGATTACACAGCTACCACTAGCAAGTGTCTGAGGCTGGATTTGAACTCTGCTCTTCCTGACTCCAGGCCCAGAATTCTATGCATTGTGCCACAATATGGAATAATTTGGGATATATGGGACAATAAACTAGCAAGAAAGAACTTGCTTAATTTTTCATATATATATATATATATATATATATATGTATATATATATATGTATGTGTGTGTGTATGTGTGTATATTTGTGTGCATACACACATGATCATATGTATAGTATGTATTCCTACAATTCCAGCTGCCCTGGAAATAAACCCTAAGTAAAAGGACAGACTTTCAGAGATAACAACTAACAAGGAAGACCTTGCTTGGTGCGTGTGTATATATACACATGTGTGTGTGTGTATCACACACATGTACATATATGTATACAGATATGCATGTATATATTACATATACACATGTATAAGTATATGTACACACATATGCCAATATGTATGTGTGTAGGTATGCATATGTATATGTATATAGATGTATGTGCATATGTACATAATTCATATGTACAGTGTGTATATAAAAATATTTACATAATACCATATGTATATGTGTGGTATTATACATTATAGATATGGGTAGCTAGGTAGCACAGTGGATAGGGTGCCAGGCTTGGAGTTAAGAAGACTCATCTTCCTGAGTTCAAATCTGGCCTCAGACACTTACTAGCTGTGTGACCCTGGGCAAATAACTTTACCCTGTTTGCCTCAGTTTCCTCATCTGCAAAATAAGTGGAGAAAGATATGACAAATCACTCCAATATCTGTGCCAAGAAAAACCCAAATGGGGTCATGAAAAGTTGGATGTGACTGAAAAATGACTGAACAACAACAAATATACATATACACAATTCCCATTACTCAGGATTGCTGGTACACGGTTTTGCTTAGATTTGCTAATATACGTGGATCAGTGCTGCTTAGTTACTTATCCAGTCAACTGTTACCTCACAGATGAGGCAGTAACTGAGATTTGACTAGCCTTGCCTGCCTCGTGTCAGAGTTGGAATTAGCAGCACCTCCTAAGACATTTCCAAGTTTACTTTATACCAATTGCGGACTGTAGCTCTGGTTTTTGTACTGTAGGCCAAGAATGGTTTTATGTAAAAACCATTCTTAGTTCCCAGACCCCTGGGCTGGATTAGTTTGCTGACCTCTGCTTTATACTCTCCATAAAGGTGGCCTGGTTTAGTGGATAGAGTGTTGGGTTTGGAATCAAGAAGCCCAGGCTTCTAATACAACTTTTTTTTTTTTACTTAATAGCTGTGTATACATCAGCTATTCTTACTTATACTCTCTGAACCTCAAAGTTTTCTCATCTTTTCAATAATGACAATACTTAGAGTACCTACTTAAAAGAATTGTTGTGAAGATGAGATAATGTAAAGGCCTTTCACTCAGTCAATCTACAATCGTTTATGAAACACCTGCTCTATGCCAGGCAACGTGCTAAGATACACTGGGGATGCAAAGAAGGAATAAAAGGATGAGGATGCATGTGCTCGTTTTCTGTAGGCTTACTGTAGGCATCTTTGGGACAGGGCACAGTAATAGCCATGATGACAGGGATGATCTTGCCACTTCATGACCTTTATTTCTTTTTCTTGCTTTCTCTCTACATTCTGAAAGCTTTTCATTTCATATAGCTTGGAAATTAGAAGTGTTTGGCATGAAACAGCTTTTAAAACTGTTATACTTAATTTTTTATGGATCAATATTATGTCCTGACAATTGTGGGCAACAGTTTTATTTATGATAATGGGATAATGATGATGATTATGATGTGGGCATTTAATGGATTCTTCTTCTGATCTGGTGGACCCTGAGGCATAGCAGAGCTATAGCTTGCCCAAGGTTGTAGATTAATTCTTTGGTTTGAATCAGCTTGATGTCAAACACAACAAGAATTCAGTTATTTCTTTAATGATGATTTGTTTTCTTTGGCAATAGATCATAAGGCAAGATTATGAATAGGAGGATGATGTTAGAAATATTTAACTCCATCTGATACTTTTAAATCCCTAGTAATACACACCTTCACATGTATACATAAATGTTAATTTGTATTAAACCAAATCTATTATGTCATTGGTGTAGGGAGTTTCCATGGAGTAACTTCCTCTTCCAGTGGAGACTGGCATCATCTTAGGGCATTGAGAATTTGGGATGCACAAGTGGATAATTTTGATTATATTAAATTAAAAAGGTTTTGCACAAACAAATCCAATGCAACCAAGATTAGAAGGGAAGCAGAAAGCTGGGAAACAATTTTTATAGCCAACTTCTCTGATAAAGGCCTTATTTCCAAAATATATAGAGAACTGAGTCAAATTTAGGAGAATACAACTCATTCCCCAATTGATAAATGGTCGGACGATATGAACAGGCAGTTTGCAGATGAAGAAATTAAAGCTATCTATAGTCATATGAAAAAATGCTGTAAATCACTGTTGATTAGAGAAATGACATTAAAACAACTCCAAGGTACCACATGACACCTGTCAGATTGGCTAACATGACAAAACAGGAAAATGTAAAATGTTGGCAAAGTTGTGGGAAAATTGGAACACTAATACATTGTTGGTGGAGTTGTGAACTGATCCAACTATTCTGGAGAGCAATTTGGAACTATGCACAAAGGGCTATAAAACTGTATACCCTTTGACCCAGCAATACTACTTCTAGCTCTGTATCCCAAGGATATCATACAAATGGAAAAAGGACCCACATGTGCAAAAATATTTCTGGCAGCTCTTTTTGCGGTGGCAAAGAATTGGAAATTGAGAGGCTGTCCATCAATTGGGGAATAGCTGAACAAGTTGTGGTATATGAATGTAATGGAATACTGTTGTTCCATAAGAAATGATGAGCAGGCAGACTTCAGAAAAACCTGGAAAGACTTAAATGAACTGATGCTGAGTGAAGTGAGCAGAACCAGAACACTGTAACATTGTAACAGTCACATTGTGTGATGACCAACTTTAATAGACTTAACTTTTCTCAGCAATACAAGAATCTAAGACAATTCCAAAAGACTCATGATGAAAAATGCTATCCACATCCAGAGAAAGAACTATGGAGTCTGAATGCAGATTGAAGCATACTGTTTTCTCTGTCTCTGTCTTTGTCTCTGTTTCTGTCACTGTCTCCATCTGTCTCTATCTTTCTCTGTGTCTCTGTCTCTCTTTGTTGTTTCTTCTTTCTTGTGGTTTTTCCTTTGGTACTAATTCTTCTTTACAACATGACTAATGTGGAAATATGTTTAATATGATTGTAAAAAATAATTTAGATGCACAGTCACACAGCCAGTATATGTCAGAGGAGAGAATTGAACTGTTATTTAGAGAGGCTAAGTAAACTTACCCAAACTGCTAGTAAACATCAGAGGCAGGTCCCAAACCAGTATAACATATATTTGTAGTCAGAAAGGACTGGTTGTACTATTTGCTCCCTGAGTGCCCTTATGTAAGTCATTGCCTCTGTGGGCAGAGAGGCTGGCATATAGTAGGCACTTAATAAATGTTTATTGATTGATTGGGCCTCAGTTTCCTCATCTTCAAAATGAGATAGTTGGCCTAGATGATTAATCTCTTAGCTACCTTCTAGCTTTGACTCTATGATTTTGTGACTCTTAAGTCTAGTGCTTGTTCTAATATACCACTTGGCCTCTGATTGAAATTGATAAAGACATTGTTTCTCTCCAAATGTGAATATTCACCTTATAGCTATTTGCTGCCAGATCTTTTTTTCTAATTTTTTTTCCATATGCTTTTGAGTTGAAAATTTTTCTCCCTTTTCTTCCCCCCCACCCTCCCCAAGGCGGAGCACAATCTTACATAGGCTTTACATTTACATACCCATTAAACATATTTTCACGTTAGTGAAGTTGTAAGTAAAAATTAAAGCCAATAGGAGGAACCATCAGAAAGATGAAACAAAACTCAACAGAAGGTAAAAATAAGTGATAGTGATTTGACTTCCATAGTTCTTTCTTTGGATGTGGACAGCATTTTCCATACCGAGGCCTCTAGAGATGTCTTAGATCCTCGTAATGCTGAGAAGGGTTCAGTTTAACATTCTTAGTCATTGCATAACGTGGCTGTTATTGTGTACACTGTTCTCTTGGTTCTGCTCACTTCACTCAGCATCAGACCATACAAATCTTTCCAGGTGTTTCTGAAGTCAGCCTGTTCATCATTTCTTATAGCACAATAGTATTCCATTACATTCATATACCACGACTTGGTCAGCCATTCCCCAGTTGATGGGCATCCTCTCAATTTCCAATTCTTTGCCACCACAAAAAGAGCTGCTATGAATATTTTTGTACTTGTGGGTCCTTTTCCCATTTGTTTGATCTCTTTGGGATATAGCCCTAGAAGTGCTATTGCTGGATCAAAGGGTATGCACATTTTTGTAGCCCTTTGGGCATAGTTCCAAATTGTTCTCCACAATGGTTGGATCATTTCACAACTCCACCAACAATGTATTAGTGTTCCAATTTTCCCACATCCCCTCCAACATTTATCAGTTTCCTGTTTTGTCATGTTGGCCAATTTGATAGGTGTGATGTGGTACCTCAGAGTTCTTTTGATTTGCATTTCTCTAATCAATAACGATTTAGAGCATTTTTTCATATGACTATAGATGGCTTTAATTTCTTCATCTGAGAACTGTCTGTTCATATCCTTTGACCATTTATCAATTGGGGAATGGCTTGTGTTCTTATAAACTTCTCTTAATTCTCTACATATTATAGAAATGAGGCCTTTATCAGAGAGACTGGTTGTAAAAATTCTTTCCCAATTTTCTATCTTCCTTCTAATCTTAGTTGCATTGGCTTTGTTTGTGCAAAAACTTTTCAATTTAATGTAATCAAAATTATCCATTTTGCTTTTCATAATGTTCTCTATCTCCTGTTTGGTCATGAATTCTTCTGTTTTCCATAGATCTGATAGGTAAACTATTCCTCGTTCTCCCAGTTTACTTATGGTATCAGCCTTTCTATCTAAGTCCTGAACCGATTTTGATTTTATTTTGGTGTATGGTGTGAGATTTGGGTCTATACCTATTTTCTGCCATACTCTTTTCCAGTTTTCCCAGCAGTTTTTTTCCAAGAGTGGGTTCTTATCCCAGAAGCTGGGGTCTTTCGGTTTATCAAATAATAGATTACTATAGTCATTGACTATTGTGTCTTGCATATTTAACCTATTCCACTGATCCACCTCCCTATTTCTTAGCCAGTACCAAGCACTTTTGATGATTGCTTATTTGCTGCCAGATCTTGAGTAAAGCTTATCTGAAAAGGGATAAATGAAAGAAGCTCTTGAGATACCATTCAGACCTGAGTCTAGGATTCTCAGCAATGCTGTGATTTCCTGCACACAGTTGTATCTGCACCTTGAAAGCTTTGTAGAAAACTGAGGCAGCTGTACAAGTAATTCAGGTTTTCCAGCTGAATTAGTTATAGACCAAATTATGAAATAGATAAAGTTTGTTGTTGTCAACCTCTTCTCTCATTTTTTCTTGGGTAGTGCCCCATGCTGTAGACACCAGTGTGGTGCAGCAGAGGTGTTAAACTCGTGGCCAGGATACAGTGCAGTGAAAATGTAACTGAGATATGTTTCAAAAGTAAACAAAAATGCAGCACAATATAGACAATGATAATTTGTGGTTTTCTAAGTCAATAATGTGACCTACCAGGATCCATTTCTATTTGACTTTAACAACATTAGAGAAAAAGGATAATTGGACATGGAGTCAGATGTCAATGTGGCAATAAATCACATAATCCGACCCTCAATTCCCTTATCTGAAAAAAAGTGAGTAACAACACAACACCTGTCTCCATTACTTTATGGGCTTGATGTGAAGAAAGTGTTTTTAAAATTATAAAGCCTACGTAAATGGGAATGAGCTAATATTCCCATCTTCCTCACTTTCCTACCAAAGCTTATCCCTTTCTGGCTTCTTTCTTTAATGGTCCTCCTTTCTGTTTACCCAGGTGACTAGGAGATTAGGAAAATTTGCTTGTCCTAACAGATGCTTATGTATTCCTGGGAGATAGCAGTTCCCTTTTTTTCTGTGAGGGAAATATTTGGTCCTCCACATACTTGGGAGGAGAAAGGAAGGGCCTGCCTCTCATGACACATGAAATAGGGAGTTGTTCGTTTTTCCTTTGCTCAGGCAAACTCCCATTCTCATCATAATTCTGGATGTTTTAGTTAAAAGCATTTTAAAGATCTGGACTACTGAGACAAGTTTCTCCCCTTCACTCTATGAGTATAATGCAGACTGAATATTGCTTTCAGCCAGGAGAGTCTCTTAGATTTCAGCTCTGCCATCTAGTGGCCACCACAAAAAATTTTTTTTTCTATATTCCACGTATTTACTTTTACATGTGTCATGCTGGTTTAAAACCCGCCAATATGGGCTGGCTGTTCATCCTAACCTTGAGATGACACCCACACAGAGTGTTTGAATACAAATGAACATTCAGATAAAAAAAATTTTCTTTGTGAATAAGGCCTAGAATGCTCCTAGAATGGGATTGCTTTAACCAGCACCAGGTAGAGGGAATTAGCATCCTCTTTGGAGAGATTGGTAGTCATTGACAGGGAGCAGCCCTTAGATCCACAAGGACCAGGATTCATGGGCCCACCCTCTGACACATACTGGCTGTGTGACACTTAGCAGATCACTTCACCCAAAGGGAGATAGATGGCACAATGGAGAAAGTACTGGGCATGGAGTTGAGGAGACTGGAGTTTACTGTGTGACCCTAGTTCATTTTTATCTTTTTGTGCTCCAGGAAACTATCTAAACTTATAACTTTTCAAGAAGATGGAAGAAAACCCCCAGTGGGTGCACTCTCCACCAATGAAATCATAAATGTCAGCCCTATTCTGGTATGGCCCAACCATTCCAACAATTGCCAACAATCCCTCTGCACTTTGCCAATTATTTAAGTCCTCTTTCATTGCTGTGAAGAACATTTTGTAGCAATAGTCACATAATTCCTGTGTAAGTTTTAATAAATGGAGTCCTATATATTTGACACATGATGCTATAATTGTGATTGGAAGTTCTTTTTCACTTTTCTTCTGAGTTTATTTGGTAATGTATAGAAAGACTAATGATATTTGTTGGCTTATTTTGAATCCTACTAAATTACTGAAGTTATGGTTTATATTGATTTTTATTTGAATCTCTAGGATTCTTTAAGTGAACTATAATCTCAGACAGCAGTAATCTTGTTTATTCTTTGCCTGTGGGCACGGTGATGGTGGTGGTGACTTACTGCTCTATCTCACTTTTCTATATCAAATAACAGTGGTCATGATGGATATCTTTGCTTTACCTCTGAACTTACTGGAAAGGCCTCTAGTGTTTCCCTTTTACAGATAATACTAGTTCTTGTTTTTACCTAGATATTACTTACCATATTAAGGAAAAGTCTTATATTCCTATGTTTTCTAATATTTTTAGCATAAAAGGATGTTACATGTTGTCAAAAGCTTTTTCTGAACATACTGATATAATCAGGCTACTTTGCTGCTTTTGTTATGACTATGGCCTATATCGGTTCTATTTTTCCTAATGTTAAAGCAACCCTTCCTTTTTTCCCAGGCCTCAGTTTCCTAATATGTAAAATGAAAATGTAGGAGTGAATAATCTCTAATGTTTCTTCCAGCTCTTGAGCTATTCTCTTATGATTATCCATATAACTCTGATCTTTACGTAGAAATTATAGAAGGCAATGGAGAGAGAACTGGAGTTGAAATAAAGGACAGAGATCCAGCTTCTTCTTTCTCTCTTCATTGTTATAACACCACTTAAGCAGCCTCTCCAAGTGAAGGTGTTGCTGTCCTTATTTGGTTGTATGGAGAATTAACGGGCAAAATGTAATTCCAATTTAGTAGAGTATGCCCCTAAAGTATTAGAGGGAAATGTTTATATCTTTGAAATAATATCTCTATGTAAAATCCAGTTGATGCTAAGTGGTTAAATTGGAACTGAGATCTAGTCACTGGTGGCTAACGGTGAGGTGAACAGTCCTGGAATGGGGGCTTGGGCTTATACCTGTAGGAAAGAAGCATCTTAGCCTTCCAGCAGTACCTTTGGAACACTGAGGGGAAGATGTAGCCAGCCCGGTTCTGCTATAGTGAGCCCAGAGAGCTACTCACTACGTTATCTTGACATCCTCCCTCACCCTTCTATGTTGATAGGACATTTGACCTTCAAACAGTGAGAATATAGGTTTATGTAAGTACTCATTTTGTAGAAAAATTAGGGGAAAAAATGTCACAAGCTAGGCGGTGCTGCCTCACATGCAAATATACCCCTTATTTCCCCCTCATATAGGAGTCCTAAAGACACAAAAGTCATTGCAAGAGATTCATTTGCTCTTTCCTCCCACCTCAAGGAATCTCATTTTAATGGGATAATTCAATTGTGGTATTTTAGCTGAAGAGTATTATTTATTCTTGGTTGTCTTCTCAGCCATCTGCTTTTATTGCTGGGAGACACACCTGATAATAACGTGTTCATTGAAAGGAATTCTTGTCCTTGGACTCTCCCTTATAGCTCACAGAAACTCTGAATCTCTAAATAGAAATTGGCAATATATTGCCATTATGAAAAAAAAAAACCAATGTAACTCTAGTATACATACCAAAGTCATGGTTTTTTTTTCCATTACAGTTTTAAAATAAAGATTTATTGCAAATTTAATAACAGTTTCAACTAATATGAACAATGAAATAATAATATCCCGAGAGGATGCAGTGTGAAATAGTTTGAAGAGGTGTACTCAGAGTGAGAAAGATCTGGTTTCAAATTCTGCCACTAACACTTGCTACATCTACTGACCATGTCATTTAACCTCTTAGTGCTTCAGATAGCTTTCTAGGACTTATTTGCTAACTCAGTAGATTTTAGTCTCTTTTGTTGGAAGAAATTTCTTTACTCATATCTGCAGTTTCCTACCCTAAGAAAACTACAGATCCTTCAGTAAAATACCAAAGAAAAACTAACAAAATAATACTTGAGACTAGTTCATTTTTCTGCTTTCTTTTCTTTCTGTGAACTCAAGGATTTTTTTCCCATCATTTTTATGTAGCCATAGTCATGGATAATACTTTTGTAGAGTTGTATCAGTTGCTTATAAGCTATAGGTGTATTTTTTGTCAGATATTTTAACCTTCCAATCTTCTCTTTTTTAAAAATTTTGTTGTGAAAAATATTTTATTTGTATGTTATCAAATCCATTCATTTTTTCCATATTGCCATGTTTCACGTGTCTAATAGATAAAATATTTCTCTTCTCTATAGTTAGCATAAATGTATTGTTCCTTTTCTTGAAAAAAAAAGTAAGCACATCAAATTTCAATGATAAAATTTGGATTTTTATTGTAGTATATTGTGTAAAATGTATGGTCAATTAATTACTTCCATGCTTATAACAAATTTTCTTATTTTTTTTAATTAAACTATGATTCTATTCCCTAATGTTTTAGAATATTGGGTTTATAAAATATTAGATTTCATATACATTTGGGCTTTCCCCCCTAGATTCTATATTTTTCCATTGCATTACTTTTTCTTTGTAAAAATTTTAATACCAGATATCTTTTCATAATAACCACTTTGTAGTACATTTTAAAAGCCTGGTAAGACCAATGTTCTTTAATCATTTTATTTCATGGTTCCCTTTGGTATTCCTGTCATATTTTTATATACATTTTGTTATCTTAATTAATTTTATAAAGTAGGTAATCAGTATTTTGATTTATATTTTATTGAATTTGTGCATTAATTTGGAACTAATGACTGACATTTGCTATATTCATTATCCATTAATTTTTAGTGTTAGATCTTTGGTTGTTAATTCCTTAATTTGTTTCTATGAAAGTTATTTAAAAATTTTAAAATTTGGTAATGTATATCTTGATAACCTAATTAAATTTTTATTTTTTCCTTATTGATATGATTTGCTATATCAGTTGTTTTCCTAATATTAAAAACATCCTTGCATTCCTTG
This sequence comes from Phascolarctos cinereus, assembly GCF_003287225.1. NCBI lineage: Eukaryota > Metazoa > Chordata > Mammalia > Diprotodontia > Phascolarctidae > Phascolarctos > Phascolarctos cinereus. The sequence continues at coordinate 391,420,678 of NW_027555847.1, read as the reverse complement.
TATGTAGTCTACTTGGTTGTAATGGCTCATTTAGGGGATATTCTTATATTGTGACCATATATCAGCCTCAGAAGGAAGAAGGTTCAAAGCCTTTTCCTTTAATTTTCTCTCACTGTACTCTATCAGAAAAGGAATCAAACTAAGAGAGAACAATCTAAGACAAAATGGCTCAAGCTCTGGTTTCTCTCTTTTTTTAATGCCTTCACAGCCAATCAGAGAGTCTCCTATTCACCACTATTGGTTAGCTTACAGAATATCTATAAATTCATCATCCTCTCCAAGCCATATATATTATATGATATTATGATTCTCCCAGAAGCAGGATTCCCAGATTCCTTCATGTGGGAAGATGCTATTAGAGGCACTTTGAACCTAAGCTAGTTCCCATTACATATTGATAAAGGAGTTTTGAACTCTTCATCATTAATAGTTTTTTGGTTATTTCTTTTGTTGAGACTGCCAAATTTTCTTTTTTCTAATAATTGCTTTAATGTTAAAAATTGTTATGGCCTCATTTTTCAGTGATATCTGTAAATACATTTTCTTGTTCATCATAGTTTTTCTGGCTTGACTTTTTACATGTCATTAATACTACTATATATTTTCTTGATCTGCAAGTAACATGCTAAAATGCATACTTTTCATTGGCATTAGCTATGTCTTTAATATTGTGTTACTTTTTAAAAATTCAGTCTTCTTTTGGTGAGTCCAATCCATTTACATTTAGCATTGTAATAGTTAAATTAGATTTATATTTTATAATTCTTTTTGTTTTGTTTTGTTTTTGTTTTTGTTTTTTTAGCTAGGTAATAGGGGTAAGTGACTTGCCCAGGGTCATACAGCTAGTAGGTGTTATGTGTCTGAGGCCGGATTTGAACTCAGGTCCTCCTGACTCCAGGGCTGGTGCTCTATCCACTGCGCCACCTAGCTGCCCCCTATTTTATAATTCTTAAATTGCTATTATTTTGATACAAAAATATAAAATGTGAAAAACATTTTATTGCTAAGCAAGCTGAATGAAAGAACATTAAACAGAACATCTGTATTATATACTATTAACTGTATTTCTAAACTAGACCCTTCCTTTCTCCTACACCCATTTTTCAAAGATAGCAACTTCATCATAAATATCATTGCCTCCTTCCCTTCCCCCTCCTTCTCATTCACATGGCTTTTTTCTTTGTTTATCTACAATTCCTTTTACATTATTTATTCCTATATCTTTGAAACTGCTTGGCCTCTATCATTTTTTCCTATGTTGACTATGTCATTAAGGTATTTAACCATTATCAACTATACTTTTTAAAAACCCATGGAAGGTTTTGCATTAGAATAACTCATTCATCATGGTCATCTATCACTCTCTCATCTCACCTTCTGTTTCACTCTCTTGATTCCACGTGCCCTTTTCACATATGTTTATTTTATTTTTCTCCAGGAATTCTTTGGAATCTTTTTTGATATATAAATGTCCATCTTTTGTTTTCAAAGAGATTTTTTTAGTTTCTCTGGAATCTTATTCTTTGATGAGGGCTCATATCTTAATATTTTATTTGTTACTTGTGTGACCTTGAGCAAGTTGTTTCCTTTCAAAAGACTTCAATTTCTTTATATGTAAAGATTCAGAATTTTTTTTTGTTGGCAATTGGGGTTAAGTGACTTGCCCAGGGTCACACAGCTAGTAGGTGTTAAGTGTTTGGTCTGAGGCCAGATTTGAACTCAGGTCCTCCTGACTTCAGGGCCGATGCTCTCTCCACTGTACCACCTAGCTGTCCCCAAAGATTTAGAATGGAAATAGATGATTTACAAGGTCTCTTCTGACTCTAAATGCAATGATTTCATGGTGTAAGTTCAGGTATCTTTTTTTTTTTTGCCAAAAAAAAAATCTTGTAACTCTGGGTGATGTTTCTTTATAAATGAAGTATTTTCCCTTTAACTGCTTGAAGAATTTTTTTGTCAATAAAATTTAAGTTTTTAAGTTTGATAATGTTATTCCTCAGTAAGCTGAATTTTGAGTTCCTTCTTGAAATTCTGTATGTTCGTCAGTATATAGAAACAAAAATGATTGCTACATTTAATAAAGAACTCACATTCTATCCATACCCATCCATACCCGTAAAAGTTAAAAGTAAAGAAAGGGAAGGGGGAGACAGGTAAGAGAATGAGGAAGAAAGAGGTAAAGGAGATGAAGGAGAAGGGAGATTTATAAAGGGTCCTCACAACAACCCTGGGAGGTAGGTGCTATTATTATCCTCCCTTTACAGTTAAGGAAAGTGGGGCAAACAGAGGATAAATGACTTGTCCAGGGTCATATAGATAGTAAGTCTGAGGGCTGATATGACCTCATGTCTTCCCAACTCCAGGGCTAGTTCTCTGCCCGACACACCAAGTATATTTAGGATATATACAGAATTACTACAAAGTACTTCGGTAGAGGTGAACATCCACAAGGGGGATCAGGAAAGGTCTCATGTAGGAGGTGGCACCTGAATGAAGCTTTTGAGGAGGCTAAGAATATGAAGAGCCAGTGGTGAGAAGGAAATACATGGCAGTCATGGGACATGGTCTGTGCAAAGACACAGGGGTCAAAGATGGAATGTTGTGTGGCAGCAGGTAGGTTAGATTAGCCACCTTGTAGAGTGCAGTCAGAGGAGTAATGTATAATAAATCTAGCTCAGAATCTGAGCTGGATGGTCAAAGACTTAAATCCAGAGAAGTTCATATTTGAACCTAGAGGTGATAGGGAACCAGCCTCTTGAATGTGGTAGTAGATCCATAAATGTAGAGTTAGAAAGGCTCAGAGAAGTCATCCAGGTTCACAGAGCTGGTAAATATCACAGGTGATATTTGAAATCAGATCTTCTTGAATATAAGTCTAGCACTTCATCTTCTATAATGTGCTTCTTTCATCTGGCATGGTCAGACCTGTGCTTTTTGGCAGCTAGCTGGATGAGAAATGGATTGGAGAGGAGAGAGACTGGAGGCAGGGATTTATTATATTTGCAGAATGTCACTTGTTTTTGATAATTTTGGCAATTTGAAATAGGATGACCACATTATTATTATTTTTTATATTTTCCAGGCCTCATTTCTTTTCCTTAATGTCCTCCAAATCCAATGTTTTACTTTCATCTGTATTAATTCCAAGTCCCTAACTATGATCCTAATAGCTTAGAATTAATGTATTTACAGCCATGAAATTTTAAATCTCTAATGGTAATTGGTTCTTTTTAGTCATTTGGCCCATTTCTTCCTCCATTTCTTAGTGCTATTGACAAGGATTTTAATATTTTGATTTGTTTTCATAATCAGTAATCATTTCATAGGGATATGGCCTGGACCTCTGATTTTACTGCTATGGGGGGTGCTCTGATGAGAAAACATTCCTTGCCAATGCAGGTCAGCTCCTTCTTTCCAATTTATATAGTTTTAACAACTTGCCTAAAGCATTGAAAGATTCAGTGTCTTGTCCAGGGTCACACAACCAGTATGTATTCGAGGTGGAATATTAACCCAGACCAGCTTTCCACATGGCCAAGCATATCTATGACATGTTTTATTTATTGAATGTTGTAGAATGATCCATTTGTTATTCTTTAAAACATTCTATATTATCTGTAGATAACCAATGTTGTCACCTTTGTTTGTAAAGACCTGAAAAATGATTACATAAAAAGTGTCATTAATATTAGTTAGGGTAACCAAAACCAGTCTCTAGTAAAGCTTAGATTTAGTCATAGATTCAAGAAATGCTGAAGCAGAAACAGGTCTAAGGCATTTGTCCAGCATCCTTATTATTCAGTTAAGGAAACTGAAGCCCAGAAGGATCAAATAGGTTGTCCATTGTCAAATAGCTTGGAGTGGCAGAGCTGAGATAGGAGCTCAGACCTCCTAGCCTCGTGTTTCCATTGTATTTGAGCTGCCTGCTGTGGCCTTTTCCTTCTAATCTTGGGCAATGCCTCATCACTAGGGCCTCCTTTTGCCATACTCTTCTTGAAATCCATAGGTGGGAGAGAAGGAGCTAATGCTTAGCCATCTTGCTCCAGGCTGAACAGGTGAAAATGAATAATCTTTGCTACACTGTCTCCAACCTTTGACTTCACCTTTTTGCTTCTTGAGACTTTATTGGAATTCAGGAAAACATTGTAATCCCTCCCCAACCAACCTCTGCTTTGAAATATTTCTGAATTCACCTAACTCTTACCACATAGTGATTGAAAAATTGAGCTTAAAATTGTTTTTCATTCTTATTGCAACAACTTGCTGCAACCACACATCATCCTTGGCTTAGAAAATGTACCTTGTAAATGGAATTGGCAGAACTTTGGCATCCAACCAAAAGGTTAATTTACAGAGAGAAAGCAGTCTGAGATTGCAGGAGTTTATGAACTTCCCTGTTTTCTAGTTTCCTACTTTACATACATAAACCTGTAGTTCAGATTTTCTTACGCTTTTTTCCATTTCCATATATTAATATCTGCATGTATGTGCTATATACATATATATATGTGTTTTATATTTTCATATATATGTGTTATATATCTGCATATATATGTGGATATATATTATAGATAGATTACAGTTATGGCCACAGAATGGTTAGAATAAGTCCTAACCAAAAACAACCCCCATTTGGTTTTGTTTTTTAAAGGCATTTTTCTCTGGCTCCACTTTTTCAGATTATGTAATGCTTGTTTCAGGATAATAACTGCTTTCCTCTTGAAATAGAATTTAGGGAAAAAGCAACAACTCAGCATTGGCTGCTGTGGTACGGACAAGATGAGCTAGTAAGTCTTTACCATGTTCAGTCCTTATGAAATGATTGATGACACAGCATTTGCTTTTGACCCCAGCTAAATGTGGTCCTTACCTTCTCCCCAAGGATTGGAAATTCACTACCATTTTCCTCCATAACTTTTTAAAGTAGAGAAAGAGAACATTTTTCTTATTGACAGCCCTTAAGCATAGCAGAGGGTCTCTTGAGTTTTGGGACAGGCGTCCCAGACCTTGACCCTGGTTTGTCTGTCTTCATATATAAAAGTAGTATCTTGGACATTTTTGTAAGTGAGTAAAGGCCTAGAGGAATGCTTTTGAAATACAGATGTATTGTGTGAAACCAAGAAGATATCTCTCATGAAGGAAGTACATGCAGAAATCCAGGTGCACTGTATCAAAGAGTAGGCAGGGTGCCAGTTGTAGTCATAGGATTTTCAAGCTAGAAGGGACTCCAAAGCTTATTGTACTAAGAGACAAATGAATCTCAGGTAGAAAGTGACTTACTTCAAGGTAATGCAAGAAGTTGAGACTCAAACCCAGGTCTTCTGATCCCAAGTTCAGGGCTTCTTAGTTGTTCTATGCTTTGCTGGTGATAGGAAGGAATCATAATGGGAAATCCAATATATTGAAGCTAAGGAAATGAGGATGCATCTTCCCATGCCAGGCATTCCCTCCATTCTCATCTCTGTCTCCTAGCTTCATTGGCTTCCTTTAGGTCCCATCTTCTCCAAGAAGCCTTTCCCAGTCTTCCTTAATGCTAGTTCCTTTCCATCTGAGATGATCTCTACTTTATCCTGTATATATCATGTTTGTGTATAGTCATTGACATGTTACCTTGTTTGTTAGACTGAGCTCCTTGAGAGCAGAGACCTTTTTGTAGATTTTTGTTGTAATTGTTGCTGTTGTTTTACCTTTCTTTGTACCCTCATTGCTTAGCACAGTGCCAAGGACATATTTGGTGCTTAATAAATGCTTGCTAACTCAGGCCCCAGGAAAGAAAGGACTGAGCTAGTTACAAGCAGCACTTGTTTGAGTCTATGAAGGACTATTAACCCTGACTCATCAACTACATGGATTGTGAGGTGGTTGATTTTTAACTTGACTGAAGCTGACTAAAACCATGAAAATACAGTTTATTTGGGACATGCCTCAGGTGTATAGAGTCTGTGCCCCTTCCCAATATTCCATTATTTTGAAGCAGTAATTATGCATCACAGCTATCTGAAGACAAGATGACAGGTAGCCATGTGTGTGTGCATATGTGTGTGTGTGTGTGGGGGTACTGGTAGCAAAAATACAGCTAGAGAATTAGGGAGAGCACAGAATATGTATTTTTACAGAGAAGAAGTTCCTTTATGCCCTTCTAGTGGTGGCAGTGAATAGAGTTTAATATTTAGCTAGCATCATTTCAGTTAAATTCAATAAGTATTAATCAAGCATCTGCCATGTTCTTGAAGAATCACTTGGTTGGATTATGGTAGGTTCTCACTTTGTTAAAGACTGTAACAGGGGGAAAAAATAGTTGAGGCCTTCGCCCAGGTCAAAAGTAACTTAATTTTGTTTGGAGGTTTATTTATTGTTAACAGAGAAAGAGCACCTAGTTTTTAAAATTAAGTAAAGGTAACATAAACCTGTATTAAATAAATGTTTTAAAATGAACAGGTATAAATTAAGAGCAGCAAGGTGCCACAGTGGACAGAGTACTGGGCCTGAAGCCAGGAAGACTCATCTTCCTGAGTTCAAATCCAACCTCAGACACTTACTAGCTGTGTAACTTTGGGCTAATCACTTACCCCTGTTTGCCTCAGTTTCCTCAGCTGTGTAATAAACTGGAGAATGAAACGGTAAACCGTTCCAGTCATCTTTGCCAAGAAAACTCCAAATGGGGTCATGTCAGACATGACTGAAAATGACTGAACAACCATTCTAAATTATAATCTTTGGAGGTAGGAAGAGTCAGGGAGAAAGGTGAAGTGGAGGAGGCAGGACACAGATGATCACTTGTTGGGTGTGTTCTGCTGGGGATTCCTTTTGTCTATGGCTTGAACCAGCTAACTGCTGAGATTCCTTCTAACTCTCAGATTCTATGACCTGATGATTCTGTGAACAAGAGATGATGAAAGAGAAACAGGCCAAGTAGTATAGGGTCAGAGCATGTTCGAGCTTGAATCAGGTGAGACCTAGCTCTGAATCCTTCTTCTTACTCCATTTTGAGCCTCAGTTTTCCTCTCTGTAAAGCAGGACTAATAATAGTACTTACTTCACCAGGGTGGGTATGATGACCCAATGAGACAATGTAGCTAAAGAAATTTGTAAAGTTTTAATAAATGTCAGCTATTATTAAAAGCAAGAGACAAGCAGAAGAATCTGAGAGACATCCTCAGAGATACGATCAAAGTTCTGAACCTGAACCTTATGCTTTTCTAGTCCGAGATTTTGCCTTTCTTGGCTACAGGACTGTCTCCTTTATTTCTAATCTCTGAATCAAAGTAGTGAGTCCCCTTGACTTTTCTTGTTCTCTAACAAGAATCCCTGGGTTCAGAGATTTATCATCTAAATCCTTAATTACCCTTTTTCTTCTACCCCTGGCACTGTAACCAGATACCCAATTCTAGAATCCATGCTATTTTCCCCTTATTATCCCCAAATGTTACACATTCAAGATCAAAAGAGTTTATTTTTCAGGGTTTATTCCTACTGAAAAAGAAAATATACAAATAAAGGAATAATAATACATCAGGGAAACTTGGGACCCAAGTTTGCTAAATTCATCTCTAACTAGACTTCTCTAGGCTATTCAGCCTTTCAGATTTTTGTACCTGGGAGCCCATAGTATAATGTGCTGTTCCAGTTATTTGTGGCTTTATCCTTAAAATGGCATCCTCTGTAGCATAGCAACCTCTCATTACTTTGGAGTTTGCCTGCTGGGGCAAACTGGATAAGCCCATTCATTTGTTCTAGGGTCTTCTGCTCACTTCTAGCCAGTGGAGAACCTCAGTTGCTGGTGGCTTTGGGGAGTCTTCCTACATTCCTTCCTAATCATTGGCTAACAAAAGATAACTCTTATTTTCTCCTCCCCTCCTGTCTGCCCAGTGAGACTAGGAAATAGAAACTGGTAATGACAGTGTTCCTATCACCTCAAAAGTCAGAGTAATTTAACCTGCCAGTTTATATCCAAGGTTGACAAAAGACCTTCCCTTTCTATACTGAGGTAAAGATATACGAAGGTACTGCGGAGAAGAAAAAGGGAGAGGAGAATTTGACTAAGTTCTGAAGATAGTTGAAATAAGCTGTTCTTATCACAGCTTAGTTGTCTTTTGTCCAGTGGGTTTCTACATTGCTATTACCTTTGACATGCTAATTAGCTGATTAACCCAGAAGTCAGCAACCATTCATCTGGGCTTGACAAGGCCTAACCTCTTAACCCTTTCCTTTTGGCTGGTTGGGGGAGGGAGTAGAAGGTATATACTCATTGTGGGGTGGTAACTGATAGGGAAACACATTTAATCTTTCTGCACTTTACTTTCTTCATTTGAAAAGTTAGAGGATTGTCTTCAGTTATTTTTCTCTATAACATCTCTCCTGATATCTCCTTTTCTCCACTCCGTAGGCACTTTCCTAGTTCACCTCTTGCTGGCACGGCACTACTACAGGGGGTCTTTGTATTGGCTTCCCTGCCTCGAGTCTTTCTTCACACCAGTTCATTTCTCACACAGATACCAGAATGATCTTCCTAAAGCTCAGGTCCGATCACATTACATCCTTTTTTTTACCCTACTAAATACACTCCTGTGGTTCCCTATTGCCTCCAAGATAAAATATAAAATACTCCCTTGGTCTTTTAAAGTCCTTCATAGCCTGGCCCCTTCTTACCTTTCCAGTCTTCTTATACTTGACTCCCCTCCCCAACCTCTGTGACTCAGTGACACTCATCTTGCTGTTTTTATGTAAGACTCTATCTCCAGATTCCATAGCTTTTTCACTGGCTGTACCCCATGCCTTTCTAGGCCCTCTCCCTACCCCTAACAGTCTTAGTGCCTTCCTTCTGAGATTACCTCCCAGTTACATCGTATATATTTTGTATGTAAATAGCTGTTTACATATTATATCCTATGTTACAATGTGAGATCCTCAAGGGAAGAAAAGATGTTTTTGTCTGTTTTTATGTATCCCCAGCACTTGGCCTAGTGTCTGACACATAGTATGTACTTTATAAATGTTTGTTGTATGTTGACTGAGGAGGTCATTGATAAGAAGAAAGTCCCCTATGTTCATTAAAATGTAGTAGTATATTGTGTGCGTGTGTGTGTGGTGTGTGTGTGTGTGTGTGTGTGTGTGTGTGGTAGCAAAGAATTGGAAATAAAGTAAATGCCCATTTTCTGGGGAGCAGCTAACAAGTTGTGGTACATGAATTTAATGGGAGGGGCGGGAGGAAAAAGCATTAAGCACTTTGCAAATTATTTCATTTGATTCTTACAGCAACCCTGTGAGGTAGGTGCTCTTATACCTCCATTTTACAGTTGAGGAAACTGAGGCAGACAAAGGTTAAGTCACTTGCCTAGAGTCACACAGCTAGTAAGTATCAGAGCCTAAATCTGAATTCAGGTTTCCTTGATTCAAGGCTGCCTCTTACTATGCTATAAGAAATCATGAATACAGCGAAGCTTGGAAAGACTTATATGAACTGACACAAAGTGAAATAAGCAGAGCCAGGAAAACAAGCTATACAACAAATACAACAATGCAAATGTAAAACAATTGCTAAATGAAGCTAACATTGTAAAAATTATAATGATCAAGCTTGGCCCCAAAAGAGAATAAGATACCTCTCCTACTTCTTTGTAGAGATAAATGTCCACAAGTATGGAACATTGTATATAACATCATATTTTTCTTTTTTATGTTAATTGGTTTAGCTATTTTTTTCTCTTTCTCTTTTTAAAAATCCTTTGCTATAAGGATGACTCTGGGAGAAAGAAGTGGGAAAGGGAAATATCAAAAAAAAATCTGTACAGATCTATTAAAATATAAACTCCTCTTTTGACATTTAAAGCTCTTTACAATCTGGCCCTTTCCTATCTCTGTAGTCTTTTAACACATTACTGTCCTCCATAAACCCTAAAGTGACAAGAGGGGAGGAGTTGTATATGACCATTTTATTTTATGACAGTATGATGACCCCAAAGACTAAATAAAATCAATTCAATGGCCAGATTTGGTTTACCATCCCTGCTCTAGGTTGGATCCTTTAAGGTTTTTTTTTTAATGCTTATGTCTTAAAATGACCAGGGAAGCACACCAAAAGCTATTTATTATCCACAGCCACATGATTATTAATCCTAAATTTGTTCTCCATTTAACACGAACATAATCTTCTGCTAATATTTAAGAAAGCCATAACCTATATGAGAACAATTCATAGCAGATAAAGTTCTTGTTGCTCTTCTGAAAGACAAATACTTTAGACTTTGTCAGATTGTAACTATATTTAAGAGATAGTGGGAAAATATTAGCTTTTCAAAAGATGTGGAATTGAATCAAGATGCTGATTTCTTCCTTTGTCACCATTGGGAAGATGTCTAATGTTTCTGGGCTTCAAATGCAAAATTTCTAAAGTGAAAGGATTGGACAAAATGATCTCTAAGGGCACTTCCTGTTCTAGAATCTATAGTCCTATGAATCAGAAGGTCTGGGTTCAGTTCTAGATTCTGCAGCTTTCGTTACTCCAGGGATCATGACACAAGTACAAGTTACAGTATTCCTGAGCTTCAGTTTTCCTAATCATTAAAATGAGAATATTGAGTATCTTGTAAGGATGTGACAACAAAAATGATATGTAAATGGTAGCTATTATTAAACTATGAGAAAGTGAGGTACTTTCTAGCATGGTGACTAATAAATGACGATTTTGAAGTGTGGCCCTTGGAAAGGGAGAGGGGAAAACAGCAGCAACAACAAAATATCTTCAGGTCCAGACTTCACAAGTGTCAGAGTAGCAGAATGAAGGCAATGAGACATTGAATCTTTCATGTCTCCCCTTACCACAACTCTCCAAATGAACTCGTTGGCGAAAGTTGTATCAGTATAGGTTACTGTCAAATAGAGCTGATGGGATTGTTGCCTAAATACAGCCAAACACTTTTCCAGTGTATTAAAGAATGATCTTTCTGTTAAAATTTCACTCCTTCCCTCATTTCTTGCAGGCTCATCTTGGGGAAAAGCTGGTTCTGGTTGTTTGATAACTTTGGCAATTCACTAGCAATAGATTATCTTTCTTGAGTTTTTTTGTGGGGCAGTTTTGGTCTCAAACTTCCAGTGTCTGTTTTTTTTCCCCATTCTTTCTTTTCTTAAGAACTGTAAAATGATCTTTAAATCTTTTAATTTAACAGTTCTCAAACTTTGGGGTCTCACAATCCTGTTACACTTTTAATCAGCTTGATATGATTCCACAGGAGTAATGATTATAAGTTCTGTATATGAGGCCTCAGATACTTATGTGTGACTCTAGGCAAGTGACTTAACCTTTGTCTGCCTCAGTTTCCTCAACTGTATGTATATGAACTTCAGATGGTAAGTACACTTGTTTAATCATAGGAAGCTAACTAGAGGCCCTCTACCCTTGTTTTTCCTTGTTATGATGACCAAGCCCAGTGTGACAGAGGTGACTCAATTACATGGAAAGTCCCCTAACTTATTTTTGTGCCTCTAGACCACTCTCTCTTGTCCAACATGAGCAGGTGACTATCTTATGACCACTTAGTCAGTGGAGATGCCCCATGCTTTGCCCAACCCATGACCCCTCCTGCTAATATACCATTTTTGGTTGATAAATAATTTTTGGCCCTTGAAGCAAGATCTATCAACCAATGGGATTCTGTACTTTGTGTAGCCCCTCTAGAGTATTCAAGTATTAAATCTAGTATCAAGCCTCATAAAAATAAGGTTCTGAAAGAAGGGAGTATCTCAGATCATGAGGAAGACCTGAGGTCCTCCTTATTAAAGAGGAACATTTAATGAACTTTAATAAAGTACCATAGGTTCAGAACTCTGCCTCAGAGGTTTTTCTTGCTGATTGGAAAACTGTAATCTCCATATTATTGGTAACCCAGAGGGACAGCAAGGCATGAGCCTCAACCTCTTTATACTAAAGAGCTTTTGTTGTATCTATTGGGTTGTATCTATTGATATTTACTGCAGTGGATATTAAGGTATCTCTTAATGTTTGTTTTTTTTGGTTTGTTCTTTTGATTTTTTGCTAGGCAATGGGATTAAGTGACTTGCCCAGGGTCACATAGCTAGTAAGTGTCAAGTGTCTGAGGCCAGATTTGAGCTCAGGTCCTCCTGACTCCAGGTCTAGTGCTCTACCCACTGCACCACCTAGCTGCCCCCAGGTGTCTTAATGATCAATAAACATTTATTAAGCACCATGATGTGCCAGGTACTCTTCTAAGTGCTGGGGATTAAAAAAATGCGGACAACAGTCCCTGCCTTCCAGGAGCTTGCAATCTAATGGGAGAGACAACATGCAAACATATATGTGTGTGTGTGTGTGTGTATATATGTATATATGTATGTATGTATGTATGTATATATATATATATATATATATATATATATATATATATATATATATATATATATATATATATAAAACAAACTATGTACAGGATAAATAGGAAATAATTAATAGAGGGAAGGTTAGGTTTTAGTTAGGACTTAAAGGAAGCCAGGGAGGTCGGTGGAATAGTTAGGTGGTGCAGGGGGTAGAGTGCCGAGCTTGGAGTCAGGAAGACTCATTTTCCTGAGTTCAAATCTGGCCTTAGGCACTTACTGGCTATGGGACCCTGGGCTAGTCACTAGACCCTGTTTGCCTCAGTTTCCTCATCTGTAAAATGAACTGAAGAAAATGGCAAACCACTCCATCAAATTTGCCAAGAAAACCCCAAATGGGCTCACGAAGAGCAGATACAACAGAAACGACCAAACGACAACAAAAGTTTTCACGTGTTGTATTACCCATTAGAATGTGAACTTCTTGAAGGCAGGGATTATTTTTCTTAGTATCCCCAGTGCTTCGCACAGTGTCTAGCACATAATAAAGAGGTTAATAAACGCTTATTGATTTACTCTTTGTTCCTGTTGTCGTTTTATAACCAAATAATTTTAAAATGCCTCTAGTTTACTAAAAGCAGTGACTCTTCCACCCACCCAACACATGCCATCTCATCTCATACTACTGCCCTTTTTATTCCATCTGATTTCTATTACTTACCATTCTATGCTTTCATCTTGTCCTCTATTTTTTTATGCCTTTTGTTACACCATCATTCATGCCAGGAATGATCTCCTTAACATTAATCAAGGATCAGCTCATATCTACCTCCCAACTCCACCTCCACTTCACCAGTGCCCCTGCCTCTCTCCTCCTGCCCTAACCAAAAATGAACTCTCCTTCCTCACATTTCTCGTTGCTCCTTGCTTGAGCCTCTTTTTTATACATCTCCCTATCCTTAATATCACTTTTTTATTTATATATCTTTCCCCAATTAGATTTAAACTCTCTGAGATCAAGACCTTTCTTTTACCCCCAGAGCCTGGCACAGTACTTAATCAGTGTTCACTGAATTGACTTACACAAATGTTTTGTTGGTGGCTACAAAAACTCTGAAAAGGAAATGAGTTTCAGTTCCAGTAAACTGTTCAATATACACTTTGTGCTATATCTGTCACCCTGTCTAGGTTTAGTTACACAGGTCTACCCTCTAATACACACACAAAAAAAGCCTTGGGAGAATAAACAATTCTTGGTGGTGGCCATGTTGCTCAGTTTTGGCACTGTTGAATTTAGGTTCACTTCTTCACAATCCCAGATTTTTGAATGCAAAAAAATACCTCTTGTTCTCTCCCTCGTACTTATTGTTTCTACTTTCTTACTTCTTATAGAATATATTTCGACTGCATTGTTTTCTTGAAGGTTACCACTGAGCATCAAATCTAATGGCCATCTCCTAGCACCCATCTTTATTTACCTCCCTGAAGCTTTTCACATTGAGGTCCAGCCTCACCTTTTAAAGCTCTTTCCCTGTTGTCTTCTGTGACACTGAACTTCTTCTATGTTTCTTTTATTTCCCCCTCTATATTTCTCTACTTGACTTCTTTTTCTCCTATTGCCTCTCCTGACAATCTCTTCATTCTCTTGCTGTTCTTTGTTGATCTCACTTCATGGATTCTACTATTATTTTTAATACATATGCCTCCTGAATCTGTATATTCTGTGCTTCATGGCTATCTTTAAATTTCCCCTCATTCCCAAAGTGTAGACAGAGGCACTTGTTTTCTGGCTCTGTCCCTACTATTTACTACAAATTTTTAGAGTTGTAAGGGACTCTCGAGATTGTTTTGTCTACAACTACTGCTGTTTTCAGAGGCAGCTTCCAGCTCAGTGGATGTAGCACTAGGCCTGGATTCAGGAAAACTTGAGTTCAAATCCATTGTCAGATACTTCCTAGCTGTGTGACCCTGGGCAAGTCACTTAACCTCTGAATGCCTAACAAAAGGATGCACTGGATCCACTGGAAGAGGAAATGGCAGACCACCAGAATATCTTTGTCAAGAAAACCGAATGGACAGTATTGGCATGTTATGGTCCATAGTGTCCTGAAGAGTCAGACACAACAATAACAACAACAGTTTCTATTTTCTCTGTTTCCCAGATAGCAACTGAGAATTTGTATTGGGAAACTGAAGGGGCTGTTTCTGGTCCCATTTTTTTTCTTATCCATTAAAGAATAATAATATCTACCTCTCTGATTTTCTTTTAAAATAATATCAAGGGATTACCAATGAAGTCACAGTTGTGTCTCTAATGGAAAGTTAAAATGGAATATATTCCTTCATTATTAGTATGCCATGTAACACATTTTGGTTCTCTGGCAAGAAATCTTGGGGGCAAATTCCTTAGAAACACTAAATGCTAACAGTAACTTGAGCTGATTGTTACTTGGCCAGGGACAGAACAATAATATAAACTCTGTTAATTAATTTTCTTCAAGCCAAATTTTGTCACATTTCACAAATTTGTTCCTCCCTATTTCCTCCTCTTCCCCTCTTCCCCCCAATCAGGCATACAGCTAATTTACTTGCTGATCAGAGAGAGATTCAAACTTCCTCAAAGGAATAAAATGTTGGCACAGCTGAACAGTTATTTCCTATTGTATAGCTACAAACAACATTTTGAAAAAAACAGGTGTGAGATTATTTTACAGGTAGTGTAAATAGGATTTTAAAAATATGCAGTAGAGAATAATTTGTGAATCCCCTTATATGGTGCTGGCTTGAGAATACAAGGAATTAGGTTGACTAGCCAAGTGAAAGAAAAGATTTCTTTTGGTGTCAGATCAAATTTTTCCTTAGTTATAGGTTAATTTGTTTGACACTCAGTGAAAGAAGAGGATGTTAAAACAGTTAATTTTATGTCCTTTAGTTTTATGGACCTAAGTGGTTAAAATGCATCACATGTTAGTTATTTCTTTTTTAATTTTTCTAAAGTGACCTAGTCAAAAGTGATTTCTTTTGTTCTTCTCCACCTCTATCAATCTTCCCCTTCCTTCATTTTCTAATTTGCTAACTTTATAACTGACTCTTTTCTTATCATCTTGGCTTTTCTTTTCCCCTAAAAGTGGAGGCTTTTATTGTCTTTCCCATCTTTGTGATTAGCCAGTGTGATACTTTTTGAGCCTCAAAATTTGGATATTTACTGTATGTAGAATGATAAAGCAGTTGATGTTTGGAGTTAATCTAATCCTGTAACTTTACAGATGAGGAAACTGAAGCTCAGAGAGTGATGATTTGCTCAACTATCCAGGAGGAGAGCCAGGAAGAGAACCCAGACCACCTTAGTTCCTAGAAGCCATTGACTCTAAGCATTATGACAATGGGCTATCTCTCTGAGTCTCAGGTTCTTTGTCTGAAAAATAGAGATAATAACAATACAACTATGTACCTCCCAGGATGTCATAAGGCACATACCTTGAAATATGAACTGCTACTATTATTACTACCCATAATTGGTTTGCAAACAGAAACTAAGAAACATTAAAGGTATCCTTCATTTAAAATATAACTTCATTCCTTGCTCTGTTTTGGAGTGGAATGGGAATGGGGATGGTCTGGACCTGTGATTTCATTGGTACAGGGAATTCCTAGTGTGGAAAATCTTTCTACTTGCAGAAATTATACAGAACTTTCTGTAATTTGTAGTCTTTGAGAATAAATATTTGTTGACTAATTGTCTGGGATCCTTGAGATGCTAAAATGATTTGCCCATTGTTATCTTTTGTCAGAGGTAAGACTTAGCCCAGGTTTTTCTGGCTCCGGGCTCATCTATCCAAAGTACCAAGCTACCTCTTCATTTTCATGATAATTTGACTGTAATAATAATTCATATCTACATAATATTTAAAGTTTACCAAGTTCTCTCCTTTCAACCACCCCATGAGCTATGAAGTGCACATATTATTATCCTCATAGTTCAGATAAAGAAACAGGTTCAGAGAGACTGAACCTGGTCCAAAGCCAGTAACTATAGGGGTTAGGACTCAGACCTCTTGACTTCCAGTCTATTCCCTTTCCAGTCTACCTTAGTACTTCTTTGTAGCATATTTGTTGTGGTTCTTGAAGGAAGATATTTATTTTTTGAAATTAAAGTTTGGAGGAGACTGGCATTGTGGGGAAAGTTTGGAGGTCAAGGAGACTATAATAAATGGTGAGTGGGTCACAAACTGGTTCCTTTCTACCTGTTCAGTCTTTTTACCCTTTACTCTCCTATGACCTAGTGACCTAATGACTGTGGCCTTCTTATTCTTCAGTCTCCAAACACCATGCTTTTTCACTGGCTGGCCCCGAATCTGGAACACTCTCACTCCCTTCTTACCACTGCCTCCTAACTTCCTCCAAGATTCAGCTCAGATCCCACCTTCTACATATGGCATTCTCAGCTCCCACCCACTACTAATGCTTTCCCTTTGAGGTTATTTCCAGATTGTACAATATACATATATATATATATATATATATATTATATATATATATATATATATATATATATATATAGACACACACACACACACACACACACACACACACATATATATGCATACACAAGTAGGAAAAATAGGTTGGAGCCATATTGTAGTGGACTTAAAATGCCACAGTTTATTTGGATAACCATCTCATTTATATACAACCACCATATCAACCCCATTGGAGCCTTCATGTTGCATCCCACTGTCTCCATGTCTGGCCATTACCCCTCCCCCTCCAAGTCCCTAGGGAGTCTTTTACAGCATCTCCTATGGATTCTTAATAGGGAAGAAAATAGAAGACAAACCTTCTCCTTATAAAGGAAGCAAATAGCAGGAAGGAAAAAGAGAAGTGTAAATGTGTATTAACAACTTTTTGTATATTAAACAAATATAGACTAAGATATTTTCACCAATACCAAGTTAGGGTACATTACCTAATCTATGATCTTTCTCATTTCTTTTCTTTTCTGCAAGGTAAAAACACTTCAAAACTTTTTTTCCTTTTATTTTGAATCCTTATTTCCTTAGTTCAAAGACTAATTTACCAAGCAATCAAGGCACTGGGTGTGGCAGCTGATGTAAAAAATAAAACCAAACTTATTTCTCCCTTCTAAGTTTTAAGATGTTAAAAAAAATCAGGTGTTATTTCTTATAAGGATTTTAGGGTTAAATAATTCAACCTCTTTCACTTCACAAAAATTGGTTTTCTATACTATCCCCAATTAATACTGTGAGATAAATAGTTTCAACCTACCAAGGCTATGTTGGTATAAAAGTACTGGATTAAGTATTTATCTATAGAGAACATCATAGCAATTTAGAATAGCAAAAGTCTTTAATAATGCTGAAGTCATCTCCTATCTGCATCCAAGAATCTCTATGCACAATATATGAACTTAACGGGTGAGAGTATAATGAAAAAAAAGCCTATGCTAAAATGTCAGGTGAGATTTCTGTTTTATGTAGAGAACAATTATATGTTAAGCACATATAGTTCTTCTGTTGAATAGAAAAAACTTAAATTCCTGAGCTGTGAGCCTTTTGTGATGGTCTCATGATCTCCTTGATGTGGCAACCCACCCACAACAAATCTGGCCCATTTCCTCCCATTGGTTCTTCATAGAAGATTTAACTAGTGTGGCAAAGGTCTTCTAACAGCTGTCCCCCTGTCATCCCTTACTCTCCCTGCAGAACTGCCTTGCCTTTTCTGATTGCTAACCTCCTTGATGTCTTACTGTATTAGAGTGAAGTAACTCTTGATAATACACTGCACACTGCTTATAACTCCACTTGTGTCTCTTTTCTAAGCTTTCCTTTCCATAATGTGACGATAATTATGGTAATCCACTTATCTAGCACTTTATAAAGTACTTTCTCACAAACGTCCCCAAGACCACCTATTTAAAAAAACACCTTTTATTTTCTTTGATTTAAAAAAAAATTAACCAGCATTATTCTCTTTCTCCAGGTCTACCTCCCCCCTCCCCCCCACCTCCCATTCCACACTGGAGAAAAAGAAAAAGAAAAAACAAAATCCTCATAACAGATATGCATAGTGAAGCAAACCACTTCACTTATTGGCCATGTCCAAAAATATGTGTCTCAGTCTTCAGCCTGAATCCATCAGCTCTTTTGGTATAGAATCATAATTGGTCACTGAATTGATCAGAATCCTTGAGCCTTTCTAATATTGTTGCCCTTGTATAAATAGTTCTTTTGGTTCTGATCTCTTCACTTAGCTGCCACAGTTCATATAATTCTTCTCATGTTTCTCTGAAACCACCCCTTTCTTATGATGGAATCGTTTCTTGTGATGGAATAATGTTCTATTACATTCACATAGCATAATTTGTTTTGTCATTCCCCAGTTGATGGGCATTCCTCACGTTTCCAGGTTTGTTTCTTTTTTGCTACTATGGGAAGGACAGCTATAAATACTTTTGTACATATGAGTCCTTTTCCTCTTTTTTTATCTTTTTGGAGTATAATAAACTTAGTAACCACCTGTTTTCCAGAGGGTAAATGCTGATGTCTTAGGAAATATATGTTAAAATTGCTGGAGTAGGAAAGCAAATATGAAACTTCAAAAGACTTCTTATTTTTGGCTGCATGATCTTTTTCTCAGTTAAGTTTGTTGAGTTTGAATTAGCCTTTCCATTTTGTTATCTTGTGTTCAATCTTTTTAAAAAAAGGAGTTGTCTTCATTTTAGAATGACATCAAACACAAATCTGGCCTATCTGGTCTGTCCTTTTCTATGAATTTTTTTTGTTGTTATTCCATCCATGGTGGAATGTCCTTATTGTTCTCTTGTGAGAATGGAGACTAACATATGTCATCTGTTAAGAGGTTGATTAAAAAGACAAATCTAAGATTTCTAGCATGCTAAGAGATGGTGTCTCTCGTGATTAAAATGAAACTTCATTGCTAGTAATTTGTACAAAGGGGGAAAATGCCATAATATAACCAATGCCAGATGGCAGAATTTCTTGTATAGGAATAGCTTTATAATACATGAAACAAAAAAAAAAACAGTTTTAAAATAGCCTTTTAAAAATCATTTCTGACATGCTTTTTCATTGAGCCAAAATATGTAATATTCTTGTGCATGTTAGCAAATCCTTGAATACTGGAATTATAAAGAGCAAATCTAGCTTTAGAGTTTAAGCAAAATCATTTTCATGAGTAGTTAATGAGGAAGACTCCCTCAAAAAAAGAGTATATAATTCAGTAGTAAAAACCAGTGCTGTTTCAAATGGGCACATTTAAAAGGATAAAAAAAATGAGTGGAAAGAATTTTATTTTGAAAAAATCAAGGCAGCAGGGAATGTTACCTGGTTTTCAAGAACAAATACCATCTTATAATTTAAAAAGTGAATGGCAGTGCTTTTTGTAAAAAAAAAAATGAAAGGCATTTGCAGAAAGTTGAGGTTTTTTTGCATGTTCTTGTCAAAATCAGCAGTAGGTTAACTTTCAATGTTTTGCGAGAATTTTTTTTTTTACATTTATAGTTGGTAGTCAATTACAATTCCTCTCAGAATTTAAAGGAACTATTAAATGATCTGAGAACGTTTCTCTTATAAAACAGCAATGGACATGGATATTAATTTAGGATGTTTCCAATTTCATAAAATATACTGATGAGAGGAAATTAAGCAGATTAGAGGGCCAGATTTAGAATACAATCAATCAATCAATTAACATTGTTTGTTAAATGCCTACTGTGTGTCAGAAACTTTGCTGGGCACTGGGGTACAAAAAAAAATCCATGCCCCCAAGGAGCTAACATTCGATGCAAGAAGGAAGAGAGGAGAAGATGATATACTCAGATAAGGTGGCACAAAATATGTGAAAAAAATAAATACAGGGAGCTTCGAAGTTGGAGAGAAGCATTAGCACCTGGGAGAATCAGGAATGCCTCATACAGGAAGTGATCCTTAAGAAAACTAGGGATTATCAGAGGAGAGGAAGATGCTTTATTTAGCACCCAGCATGTGTTAGGCACTGTGGTAAGCACTTTACAAATATTATTTCCAATTGGTTCTAATAACAATCCTAGGAGGTAGATGCTATTGTTATCATCCTCATTTTACAGGTGAGGAAACTGAGGCAGACAATGGTTAAGTGACTTGCCCAGGGTCACACAGTTAGTAAATATCTGAGACTGGATTTGAACTCAGGTCTTCCTGACTCCAGGCTTAGTACTGAATCTACTACACCACCTAACTACCTTAGGGGAGAAGAGGAGGTGAAGAAGGACAGCATTCCAGGAATGACTTTACACAGCTTGTGTAAAGTCAGACAGACAAGAGATAGAATGTTGTGTGTGAGGAATAGCAGAAGGCCATTTTGGCTAGACAGTAGCATATATGATGGGGAATAATATGTGATAATACCAGAAAGGTAGGTTGGAGCCAGGCTATGTAAAAGACAAATAAGTTCAAGTTCGTCCTGGACACATTATGTATATGACTCTTGGCAAACCATTTAACCTCTGATTGCCCCAAGATCTGTGATAGATGAATTACTGATTTGCCAAATGGGGAAGGAAGTTTCCACACATGGGAGTTACTCATTTCAGTTAATCAATCACAGGCTTGAGAGGCCAGGGTGAAGGTGGAGATTCTATTTGCTATTCTTCTTGTTCTATATGGGTATATTTTGGGGGAAAACAAAACAAAACAACACAGCAAAACAAAACACTCCTCAATTCAACCCTATAATAATTATTTCCTTACCATAAACATGAAATTAGTTGTTCTCATTGTAAATTTTTCTCTGTTGAGGAGACCTTCAGTTTTAACACTAAAAAGTCAGAACAGTGAAGTGGATAGAATGTGTATAGATGCATAACAAACATTTGTTAAATTGAAGGTTGCCTTCAAATGGCACATTTTTAAAAGAAATTTCAGAATCAGAAATAAAAACAGCATATTGAAGTTACTAGAGAATTATGGACTATATGATGGGAAAGGGAATAGGCTTTAGACATAAGATAAAGGGAGGTTCCTAGTATAAAAAAAAATCATTAATTTTTTTTACCTAAAATGAAATTGGATATTTTCCTAAACATGATAAGCATTTGATAAATCTTTGTAAAGTTTAACTGGGAAAGTGAATGAAAGCCATGGATTAGGTAGGTTTTCAAACCAACTAAGAAGTATTACTATGCTTGGCCCTCCATTAACCAGAGAATTTAGTCATACTATCCTGCTTCCTTTCTTGAGGTAGATTCACCATTCAGATGAAAGTAGATATTCTTGTATTATTTTTACTTTCAGCTGATAAAGTCCCTTTTGCTTGTATTTTTTTCAGGGACTTGCATTTTGTTTGCTGACAGTTTTGTATGGGCTCTAATAAAAGTAAATGGGGACTCTAAGTAGTACCAGTTACAACCAGAGGCCCAGACTGAGCACACAAAGAATCAATGGGGACAGATTTGCTGAAATGTCCCCTTTTGATTTCTGCAGGAGGAGTAAATGAATGATGTAAATATTTGTGGCAAATGGGCCATCTATTAGAATAGTGAATTTGCTTTTTTGAAAAACGGTTTCCTAATGGCTGTTCAGTTAGGGATGGTGATCATACTTTCATATTCTGTTGACATTCCCGCAATTTGTGACTTGTTCTTAGTGGGGAAGTGAGAAGAATGAGGGTAAAGGGGAAAACAGTTGAAAATGGAGACATTAATTCATAAAGGATTGTGAGCCATCCCATTAATATGGCATTAGGTGGTATAAAGTATAGAGCGCTGGTCTTAGAGTTGGGAATACTTGAGTTCAAATTCTGTTATAGGTACTTAGCTGGGTGATCTTGGGCAAGTCATTTAACTGCTGACAGCCTCAGTTTTCCATTTTGTAAAAAGGGGATGATAATAATAATAATTCCAACCTTCCAAGGTTGTTGTGAAGATTAAATGAGATAACACATGTAAAACATTTTGCAAGCCTTAAAGAATTATATAAATGCTAATTATTATTATTATTATTATTATCATTAATAGTAGTAGTAGTGCCTGCTTACCATATAAAGCCAAGTCAGAGAGAAATTCTGACTGAGCCCCAAAGGATATCATAAGTAGTCACCCCAAATTGGATGTATTTCCTGAAAGCACTTGCAGCATAGCCTAGAAAGGAATGGAGGAAAACTTGGCCTCTCTCTGAGGGCTGTCTGTTGAACACCCTGTCCCATATTTTCATATGACAGATCTTTTGCACTGGCATTTCATTGGTAAAGCATTCTCCTTTAGTGGAGGTGGTGCTGGCCAAGACTTGCTTGTCCTGAATTTGAAGTATGTTTCTAGTGGTAGAAGTTAGAGGAGCAGTCATAAGCTTAGGGAGCTAAGGTGACCTATTATAAATCTAACAGAGAGACAGCCAGCCAACTATGTTGTCTTCTCTCGGTCTAGCTTCAGAAATTAACAGCAGTTAAGGTATTTTCTAGATTTCCCATCAAGGGGTCATTTTTGTCTTATCCAGACCTTTTTGATTCATTGCTACTTGATGGTGAATGAGCCCTATTCATCTGGAAAGGTCATGGTATCTTGTGAGCCTCTTTTATGCTTTGTTTTTAGGAATTAGTCATTCCCACCATTGTTGAATCACTTACTCTTAATCAAGATCATAACTATTTAGGAAGTATGTACTGAATGTTCAAGACTCTTTTTTTCTTTTTGTCTCAGGGTTTATACAAAAGATCAGATAGGGGCAGTGGATAGAGCACCGGCCCTGGAGTCAAGAGGAGCTGAGTTCAAATCTGGTCTCAGACACATAACATTTTCTAACTGTGTGACTCTGGGCAAGTCACTTAACCCCAATTGCCTAACCAAAAAAACAAAAACAAAAAAGATCAGATGCATGGTTTCTACCTTCAAGGAGTTTATAATCTAGTAGCAAAGTCAAGTTTTCTATCAGTCCTCCATGCGATATTATAAAACAATTTTAGCCACAAGGGAAAAAAAAATACTTTTGCAGTATTATTCTGAATCACTTGACCCTTTAAATGCGAGAGGAATCATAGATTAGAGAGATTAAGGTGGGGCTATAATTAGGTAAAACTTGTAGGGAGGGGATTTTTGAGCTTAGTTATTGACAGTTTTGGATATGGAGCTTGGATTCGTTTGTGACTTTGATCTCTAATTCTCATTTTTGTTTCTTCATTTGTAAAATGAGGGGATGAAGGTATAGATGGCTTCTGATAGATTGGAAAGAGAAATAGATTTTGAGTTAAGGGGCCTGAGTTAGAGTTCTACTAGCTGTGTGTCTCTGAATAAGTCACCCAGTACCTGGCTCATGGGGAAGCGAGGTGGTGCAGTGGGCAGAGTTCCAGGCCTAGAGTCAGGAAGACTCATTTTTTTGAGTTCCAATCTGGCCGCAGACACTTACTAGCTGTGTGGCCCTGGGCAAGTCATTTAACTCCGGTTTCCTCAACTATAAAATGGGGATATTACTAGAACCTAACTCTCAGGGTTATTGTGAGCATCAAATGAAATAATATTTGTACAGCATTTAGCACAGTGTCTGGCATGTAGTAGGCACTTAATAAATGTTTATTGATTGATTAATTGGTTGAACAATTAAACTGACCAGATGTTGAGCTAGAAAACTAGTAAAGTCAAGCTCCTTTTAACAGCTTCATACCCCAAGGTCAGGACTGGTTCCAGGGAACAGGCCATGGCTAAGCCAATAGATGGGGGCTCAGTTAGTACATGGGGAAGGGTTAGAGGAGGCAGGCAGAAAACTTGAGCACACTACTACACCCACTGGGCTAATTCCTTCCTCTAAGCCTTTGGTTCATGTTATTTCCCAACCCTCCCCACTATCCCTTTCCAAGCTTACCTCCTCTCTTGAGGCATTCCTTGACTACAGCAAGTCTCACCGACCTCTCCCATGTCCACACCGCCATTTACATCCCCCTTCCACCCCTCCTTCTGCTATATCTGACGTGAAGATTCTGGGTTCACTGGTGTCTCCCTGTGCACTGGGGGTTTGGAGCTTGGCCTGTCTGATCACCTCATCTGCTAGGGTCCTCTCCTCTTGACTTCCCAAATGCTGATATTGTTCAGTGGAATGGCATCAGAAGCCACATACATAGAGTCTTGGGGCTCAAAGCTACGGTGGAAGACCTCAGGCTCCACCAGCTACCGCAGCTTCACAAACTGAAATGCAAGCTGCCTTCTCCAGGGCCTTTCAAATTGCCATGTTCCCACTGGCCATTCAGAAGGATCCACAGTCTATTGTTTCTTGATTTCTATTTCATTCATCCACTCAAACTCAAGTATCCAGTCACTCCAGGTCCTACACATGCATCCACTGATTCCTTCTACATTACCTCTCTGTCATCCCTGCTTCTACTGATAACCCTCTGTATTTTGTCACAGAAACACTGGGGAGCAAGATAACACCAAAAAAGATCAAGAACATGTCTTAATGCTTTTGTTGCCTGAGGGTCCAGAGCAGTAATTAGCCAATGAGGACAGCTGAACAAACACAACGTCTTCAATCCACACAGCTGCCTGCCTCCCCCTGGGATTCTCAAATCTAACACGATTGTACATATGGTTAATACCACATAACCTAACACTTAATTATATTCACATCCACATCTGTTATCGCATCCCATTTCAAGCACACATATACTGAACTTGAACATCCTTCATCCTTTACTTGCTATTTACATTTTTATATAGATAGCTAGCTTTCAGTCTTCTATTTGGCTTCTGGTGGTCCCATGAGATCCAGGCTGTTAATTGGGAACTTTATTTGTTGTCTGATATGTTTGTTACATGCTTTGCCTGTTGTCTTTTCACATGATTGCTTGTTATTTAGTTGTTTTTCAGTCATGTCCAATTCTCCGTGATCCCACTAGGGGTTTTCTTGGCAAAGATACTGGAGTGGTTTACCATTTCCTTCTTCAGCTTATTTTGCAGATTAGGAAACTGAGGCAACCGGGGTTAAGTGACTTGCCCAGGGTCACACAGCTAGTAAACGCCTTAGGCCAGGTTTAAATTCAGGAAGAGGCCTCGTCCTGACTTCCAGGCCTGGCACTTTGTGCACTATGGCGCCACCTCGCTGCCCTTTCCCATGAGAGGCTGTCCGTAATCCATTCGCTATTTCTGTCCAACAGATTTCCTTTTTTGTTATTCCTCAGAAAGCTTTTGTACATTAAAATTTTCATTGTACAATGAACTTAACTCTTCCCATTTTATTGAGATTCATCTCTAAACTGTTAAGCTTAAATTTTCTGTAGTTTTAATTGTGTATTTTTTTTTTTTACTGTTCTGCAATTCTGTAGTAGAAGTCTTATCTTCCCTGTTAGGTTCTAAGACCTTAGAAGGCAGGGATCATGTTTGTCTTATACTTCTCTTGTGTGCCTGATAGTACTTAGCATAGTAATTGGGAGTAAAAACTTATGTTGATTAAACACTGTGCACATGAAGGAAGGAATCATCAAAACAGAGACAGAAAATGATGGTCTAATGAAAATAATGGGTGAATTGAGAAGAGGTGCTGATTTGAGAAAAAAATAAAAATTTCTGATTTTTATTTAATTATTTGGAAATGGGATGTGTGTGTGTGTGTGTGTGTGTGTGTGTGTGAGAGAGAGAGAGAGAGAGAGAGAGAGAGAGAGAGAGAGAGAGACAGAGAGAGAGAGAGACAGAGGACAGATTTAAAGATGCATATCTGGTAGTTATTAATGTAACTGGTAGTTGGTAGATGGTAGTCAAAAGCTTGAGATCAGAGTATCCACTGAATAACGTTGTACCTCTTTATCCCATTCCCAATTATGAAACTCCCTTTATTCAATCTGAATTTCTATATATTGTTAGAAGGCTAAAAAATATGTCCTTTCTCAGTTCTAATTACTTTTTCACTAGAAATTCTCATGATGAACCCCAATCATCAGTGTGCCTTAATCATCCATTTGGGCAGTGAAATTGATGTTATTTGTTATTTTATTTAATTTCAGAAAAACTGTACAACTCCAGTGGACGAGAGTTAAGACGGGCTCTTTTTTCCTTGAAGCAGATATTTCAGGTAAAAAAGATTTGACTTAATTAATTTTCTATTGAGGAATGCTAAATTGTATTAGCTGTATTGCCTGAAGAACTTAATGCAGATAAATTTGTACTTCATTCTAGGGAAAATTAGGAAAAGTTGTCTGTAATTTACCAAAGAAATGCCTATGCAAGACTCAGAATGTCAGTGTTGACTTTTGTCCTCTATTGTTATGGAGGCAAAGTTTACCTTCTCTATTCTCCTGTGTTTAGAACAAATAATTATGGCAAAAGGTCAGGTTCACCTAAAAAGACCCAATCTCATACCAGTATATGTGCTCACCCTTTATTTGGGGATCTAGTTTTTTTCTAAGGATACCCAATAGATGATTTGGAAAGGCATGAAAAATTCTGGTAGGATGATGTACCATTCCACTATTTAATCAGGTCCATTTACTGTTGACAACCATATTTTACTGCTCCAAAACTTTCAGTGGCTCTGTGTTGCCTAAAAAGTCCAAATTCCTTAATTTGTCATTCAGGTCCATCTATAGTGTTGGTACCAACACACATTTTCAGCTTTATTTCATATTACCTTTCTATATATGTGCTCTATTCTTCAGCCAAAAACTTCCTTGTAAAAATCCTCTCTGTTCTTCAAGGCCCAACACAAATGCCATGTCCTTCAGATATCCTTTCCACCACACTACCAATTGGATATATTTCTTCTTTTGAACTCCCATAGACTTTTATTACTTTGGTATTAGAGCAAAACTCCTTGAGAAGAAGGACTATCTTACATTTCTGTTTGTATCCTTAATGCTTAATAGAGTGCTTTGCACATAATAAGCATTCAATAAATGCTCTTCTCCCCATTCATTTATTCATTCATTCATTCATCCATTCAATTATATTTATGGATCTTCTCTTGTTTTGTTTTGTGCTGTATTTTTTCTTTAGTAATTATCTTATCCCCCATAGCTATTTTAATAAATTAATTATGGGCAGGGACCCTGTCTCACTTATATTTTATCCCAGCAGTGCTCACCAGCACAGTGCCCTTCTCGTAACATTAATGAACCTGTGATCTCAGCAATTTGGGTACTTCCTTTGATAGTGCAGATTGCTGCCTATTCACACTTTTTCAACCCATGTGACTTTTGCTCAGTTTGCTCTTATATATTCCTCATTCTGGAGGCCTCCTCTAAACCATGATGTCATGTGGATAACAATGGAGCATTGGGATTATTTATCAGTAGTTATCTTTTACCTTTGCTACCTGACCACACTACTTCCTTTTCAAGTCTGCTATGTCTTTGATAATATCTCTCATAGTCCTTCTCCTGCTCAAGTTTTCATTATTCATAGTTGCAGCACATTCATGCTGATCATTGATCTCCTCATCGTCCTTCAGATGATCTGTAATTTTAATTCTTTGGAGTTGAACTATTCTACAGTTCAAAGCTGTATGAGATGAGTGGAAGAATTTGATGTTCAACATGGGCCTTTGTTTCAGGAAGTCTGATGTCAGTAAAAATCACTATAGTTTCTTCAAAGAAATTCAACCTGTTCTCTTCCTCCTAGTTAATTCTAGGCCCAGTTCATTGTGCAGACATAGCGCCTGTACAAGTGTTTCTGCTGGACTAGTTTTTAATGAACCTATTCAGTTGTTACTTTTGTCTGGATAATAGACCTTCTTCATCCAGTTGATATTTTCTGCATGGACAGTTAGACTAAACTCTTGAATGATTGTGAAGCTCCTTGGGAATTCTCTGCAATGATCTGGGGCTGAATGCCCTACACATTTTTTCATGTTATCTGTAATTTCATTGGTGTAGGGAATTCTGGATGAGGAAACTCCCTTCACCAATGCAGATTTATAACTGCTTTGCAACTTACAATCTTAGAAAGCTTACTGGGGCACTAAGAGGTTAGATGCCTTACCAGAGTTTTAGAGAATTTAGAGACAGAGTTTTGGAGATTTGAACTCAGGTCTTCCTAAGTCTGAGGTCAGCTTTCTATCCAATATGCCATGTTATTTCTATAATTATTAATTTGGTTTAAATATTTTATATTTCATTGAAATCTTAAACAACTTTCATAACATTATTTTGTCCTTCCAATATCCTTGAAAAATTCCTCATGGGCAAATAGTGTCATCCCTACAGAAAAGTCAGGTTAACAACTGATATTCATTGAGTAAAAGACAGACCTCCTGAAGTCAAGATTTCTAATTTCTAAGCCAGGACCACCACAGATTCTAACCAAAATCACTTACTGACAGTGAGGCACTATAAAATGCAAATTTGCCAATGTAGTATAGATTTGCTTTTTGTATTCACAGATACTCCTCTGCCAGTTGGTAAAAATTGTGTACAGTATTAATCTTGATGATTAGCTGGAGATATTACATGAGAGTACTAGTCATTACTTTTGCACAATGAAGCCATGTGTGATTTGACATTTTAGTTAAGGCAATAAACATTTGTTATATGCTTGGAAAAACTTTCTGACTAGACATGAGCTCATCTAAATGTTCATTTTTAACATATGGTGGTGGAAAGGGATATGGATAGAGAGAAAATTATTTTTTATTTCCTTTTTACTTAGGGGTGTAAAGTAATTTTCCAAAAATTCATGATATCTTCCCATTTTCTCTTTCTCCCAAAGCCATGATTATCTCAAATGACTGAATTAAGCACAGATGTCTTTCATTACTTTTAGGGCATTGCACATAACATTTTTTTCCCCACCTGAATAACATATTAGAGCTTTCCCTATGGTTTCTTGGTTCAAGAGGTGACGTCGTTAGTGCCTACCCAAATTTAGCCCTAGACCTTCATCCATGTAATTTCAAAAATATCATAGACTTCAAATAAAGGCTTGGTTCCATGTAGGGCCAGGAGAATTAGGGCAGTTATTTAAAATTATTTTTCCCTTTTGGAGATAAACCATAGTTACTGACTATTCCTTTAACATCAACCTTCCATTATCCCATTAGGAGTTCTAGTCTTTACATCACTGAGGTTTTTATGTTTGCTTTGTTCTTATAATTTTGGCCAAATGCCTCAACTTTATCCTGTACATATTTAAATCTAAGACGTGACCTTATGCAGGAAATATACAGAAACATAAAGGGAGAATCCTAGACTGTAAATTTACAGTGGTAGGGAACTTTGAAATTATCTAGTCCAACTTCTTAATTTTATTTATTATTAATATCATAATCATAATCATTAAAATAGTGGTTCTCCATCTTGCCCAGGCTAGAAGTTCAAGGCTACTCACAGACCTGATCCTTCTTCTGATAGATAAGGGAGCTTTAACCTACTTAATTTGCAACTTGGGCTGTTTCACCACTTCTGAGGCAATTTGGAGGGGAAGCCCACTATATTGATGGTAGACAGTGTAGCCCCCTTTCTGCAAAGCCTATTGCAGCTCAGAATTCGCATGTGGTGGAGTCTGAATGCAGATGGAAACATGTTATTTGCCCTCCTTTTCTTTTGTTTTATTTCTTCTTTCTTGGGGTTCCTCTCATTAATTTTAATTCTTCTATACATCATGACTAATGTGAAAATATGCTTAATATGAATGTATAATTAGAGCCTATATCAGATTATATGCTGTCTTGGGGAGGGGGAGGAGAAAGAGGGGAAGAAAATTTGAAACTCAAAATCTTATGGAAGTGAATATTGAAAACTGAAAATAAATAAATTATTTAAAATTTAGGGGAAAAAATTCCCATATGGAAGAGACTCTTCCAGCCTCAGTCTCCCTGGTAGTTGAGATTACAGGAGTGTACCACCTGTAATCCAGCTCTCCTGGAAAAGACAAAACAAAACTGAGACCTCCCCCTTGCCCCGGTGGTGTCATTTCCAAGGGGCCACAGATGGTAAGTGCAAAGCACATATTTGAAACTAGGCCCTTTGCTGCAAATGTATAACTTTTATCAAATTGCTTGCCATCTCAATGAGGGTGGATGGGAAGGGAGGAAGGGAGAGAATTTGGAACCCAAAGCTTTAAAAACAAATGTTAAAATTTGTTTTTACATGCAACTGGAAAATAAGATATACAGGCAATGGGGTATAGAAATCTATCCTGCCCTACAGGAAAATAGAAGGGGAAGGGGATAAAAGAAGGGGGGTGATAGAAGGGAGGGCTGATTAGGGGAAAGGGTATACAGAATGCATACCATCTTGGGATGGGGAAGGGGCAAGATGGGGAGAAAATATGGAACTCAAAATCTTGTAGAAACGAATATTGAAAACCAAAATAAATAAATAATAAAGGGAAAGAAGATTAGGATAAGATAGAAAAAAAAAAGAATCCCCTCTCTAGTACCTCTTAGAAGTGATTACTCAGCTTCTGCTGGAAAACTACTGGTGGTAGTGAATTCATGACCTCACAAGGCAGTCCATTCTCTTGGTAGGGAGCTTGAATCCTCAAGCATTTTTTCCTTCTATAAAAGCAAAATCTGCCTCCCTGTAACAGCCGTCAATTGCTGGAGCTCTCCTTTAGAATCACTCGGGGGCAGCTAGGTGGTACAGTGGCTAGAGCACCGGCCCTAGATTCAGGAGAACCTGAGTTCAAATCTGGCCTCAGATGCATAACACTTACTAGCTGTGTGACCCTAGGCAAGTCACTTAACCCATTGCCTAGCCAAAAAAAATGTCACACAGAATAAATCTGTTCCTCTTTTCACATGATAGCCATTCACATATTTAAAGACAGTTATGTAGTACCCAGCACATAGTAGCTGCTACATCCTCAGTTCTTTTAACCATTCTTTATAACCATAGAAACCATGGTTTCTAGTTTCCTTGCTATTCTAGTTGCCTTCCTCTGTATATGCTTAAATGGGTTAATCAGTGTACCTCTTAAAATGTAATACCCAAACAGGTCTTTTTTCCTTTTTTGTATGTCTTTGGAATATAGGCCTAGCAGTGGTATTGCTGGATCAAAGGGTATACGTAGTTTCATAGCCCTTTGGGCATAGTTCCAAATCGCTCTCCAGAATGGTTGGATCAGTTCACAACTGTACCAACAGTGCATTAGTGTCCCCATTTTCCCATATCCCCTCCAACATCCAACATTTTCCTTTTTGTCAAATTAGTAGCAGCTTTTTTGTGGTGGCTAAGAATTGGAAATCAAAGGGAGGCCCATCAATTGAGGAATGGCTAACCAAGCTGCGGTATGTGACTGTAATGGAATATTATTGTTCTCTAAGAAATGACAAGCAGGATGATTTCAGAAAAACCAAGAAAGACTTACATGTGCTAATGCATAGTGAAGTGAATAGAGCCAGGAGACCACAGTAACAGCAATATTGTTCAATGAAGAATTGTGAATGACTTGGCTTTTCTCAGCAATATAATGCAATACAATCCCAAAGGATTAATGATGAAGCATACTATTTACCTCCAGAGGAGAACTTATATTGATTGGATACAGACTGAAGCATGCTATTTTTCACTTTCTTTCATTTTTTAATTTTATTTGAGTCCTCTTGTACAAAATGACTAATATGGAAATGTTTTACATAATTGCACATGTATAACCTATATCTGATTGCTTACCATCTCAGAAAAAGGTGAGGCGAGAAAGAGAAGAATAGAATTTAGAATTCAAAACTTTAAATAAAAATGTTTTTTAAAATGTGGTCCTAAGAATTGATAATGACACTTCATATATAGTCAAACTAGGCAGCAGAATATGGTGCCTGTTCTTGTTTCTGACAGTATTCTCTCCCTTTCCCTTCCTCCCTCCCTCCTCTTCCCCTCCCTCTCTCTTCCCCTTCCCCCTTTCCATCACCCCTTCTCATATATACATGTTGAAGTTACAGACAATATTGTGAAAATTAGAACAAAATTTTCCTGATTTTACTTTTCCAGAAAATATTTTCCACAATTCCACAGTTCATCTGTATCATCTCATAAGTTCTTCCTCTAGCTCGGTATAACATTTATCTGGGCCAGCATATGACCTCATTCAGAGCTACTAGATGATCTTTTATTATCTCTTCACCTATTTGGGTCTCCAGCACCCTCTTAGTTATGTATGAACTACTCATCATAGGCTGAAGATAATTTCATTTGATAGAGACTATGGAAGCAAAATTAGAATTACCTTGTATTTCCTCCTCTCTGTTGTCTGTTAAGAATATCAAATCCACCCTAAATGTCAGGTAAGGTCCAACCCTTGTTGTTTTCCTTGCTCCTCCCTTACCTTCCAAAGCTCATTTTGTTGTCCTTATATCATTATTTAGAAGCTTAAGATAATTTTTGCTTTTAGCTTTCCTGCTAATATTCTTAGAGCTTTATGCTACCCTTTAAAAAAAATAGACCTTAGTTATGTGTCCCTCCATCCAACTTCTGTATTTGACCTTTGATAATCTGAGCACATCAAGGAACTCATTTCACAACCACATTGTTCTTGACAAATGCTTTTCTTTTTTCTTCTTCTTTGGGATTATTAACTTAGGATTCCATTGTCAGAACTTTAAATTTTTCAAAAACTCATTCCTATTGAGATGTCTTCTGTATTCATCATAGGGCGATCATATCACAGAATCTCAGGCTTGGAACAAATCTGCAATATAATATCCTTCAACCTCATACCCAACGCATGAATGCATGAATGCACTCTAAAGTGTCTCCAATAAATTTATCTCTTGTTCAAATGGAATGGAGGCAGTCAGTATACATGACTAAATAGCAGAATTATTGGTCTGGATAACATAAAAGAGAATAAATATCTGAGTCTGCAAAGTGGAACAAAATTCTGGCTTTGCTCTCTCCTTGTTTCTATTCTTCAACTTTTAAAGTGACCAAGCTTATCATTTCTCTACATTTTTGTTGGTAAATACTGAAATGGATTGTGGAAAGAGACCTCCTTTGGAGAGCTATAAAAATGGAATAAATGATCAATGATTGCTATGATTTGTTCCCTGTCCATAGTTCCTGCTTAGACACACTCACACACACATACACACACACACACACACACACACACACACACACACGCGCGCGCGCGTGCGCGTGCGCACAACTATGCAAGATGTAAAGTATTTCCATACACACCTTCAATTTCCCAACCTGGGACTATTCCCACAAAGCACTCCCCATGGAGGCAACTGTCTGTAGCAGGTGAAGAATGAAGCAGAAGGGAAGAGAATCTTTGGGTTAAGAAGAGTAGATCAACATAGCAGATGGAGGTTGCTCACCTGGTTTAGGAGAAGAGTAAACAAAAGGTGAGGCAACTGTTCGATGGGCTGGTTGTTCATTCCTTGTTCTTGAAGAGGACCAATGACACTACAAGTTTGAAGGTGACACAGTGAATAGGGTGCTAGGCCTGGAATCTGGGGAACCTAAGTTCAATTCTGGTTTCAGACACTTACTAGCTATGTGACCCTGGGCAAGTCACTTAACCCGATTTGCCTCAGTTTCCTCATCTATAAAATAAGCAGGAAAAAGAAATGGCCAACCACTCCAGCACCTTTACCAAGAAAACCAAATGAGGTCACAAAGAATAAGGCACAACTGAAACAGCTAAACAACAAAGATGAGGTGAAGGGCTGAGTTGAAAGGCTGATGCTTGAGACTATAGAAGTTAACTCACCTCCCTACCTGTGAACTCCCATAGACTTCATTGTCTGTTTTATTCATTGAGCAATTAATCAGGGAGTCCTCTGTGACATCAGTTTTGTTGAAAATTTGAAATGTTATTAGATGTATATTGTTGTCTTACTTTTTACTCTTTCATGTTTGTCCCCCCCCCCAAATGGTAAACTACTTAAATGCCAGGATTATGTATTATTTTTCTTCAAATATGCCCTGGCACCTGGCATAGGAAGTCAGGGATCAATAAATACTTACAGATAATACAAATTGATAGACGTAAATTCAGAAAACAGTATTTCTAGGTAGTTCTCATTCCACCAAGGAGATTCCTACTGAAAGAATGGATTTATTATAAAGTTAATACCTGTATGTTCAGATCAGACTGGCTTGAACAATAAAAATAACAAAGGTACAGCCATATAAGTTATCAATGGATTAGTTATACAGCTGACACCAATTTTAATTAACATCATGGGACTTCTAAATTAAATTTTATTTTGAAACAATTCATTATAATGAATACATTGCTAGCTGTCTCGTGACCACTAAAATGTGTAGTGTGCAGACTCTGCAGAGGAGGCAGAGCTTATAGTAGGCTTTCTGTAGTGAATTAGCAAATTGGAGGAAGATACTTTAAAGTATTTGAAGCCAGTAGAAAAAGGAAGTGTTCTACCTTTCCTTCAGCAAGCTCTTGGATCTTTTTTTTTGCAGTGGTAGTGGTAGCGTGTGTGTGTGTGTGTGTGTGTGTGTGTGTGTGTGTGTGTGTTTTATGGGTCACTGGGGACTTTAGACAGTTTTTGATTTGGGGCTTGGTTGATTTATTTATTTGTAGAGTGAAATGACAATGAAGAGGACTTAGAATGATAGGATATTGGAGCTGGAAGGTTTAGAGATCACCTACCTGAGTGAGGCACAAATCATCTCTACATCTCTTAACAAACATTATTTAACAATCTAGAATTTTTAGAAGGAAAGGGGATCTTGGGTGTCATTTAGTCTGATCCACTAATTTTACAGATGAAAGAGCTTGAGGTCTAGAGAAGTTGATCATTGCCAACATCACCCACCTAATTAGTCTCAGTTGACTAGAATCCACATCTCTTGGGATACTGGCAGTGAGGAGAGTTGAACTGCAATTGCTACTGAAAGGAAAAACTAATAGAAAATACAACGCTGTCTTTCTCTCTTCAATTCTCCCTCTTTCCCCTCTCTCCCCACTCAGTTCCCACCATTTGCACTGCACGCAGAAAAATATCAAGTACTTTTGGTCTGCAGAATACTTGCTTATTTCTGGGACAGTGGAAAGAATTTTGAATTGAGGACCTGAATTTAAATCTTAGTTCTGCTGCTTATTACTTCTGTGACCTTGGGCAAGTTACTTTAACTCTCTCAGGCTCAGTTTTCTCATCTTTAAAATGAGGGGGCTGGACTCAATGACCCATTAAGGTTTTTTCCATCTCTAAAGAAGACTATGACAGACTAGGAAAAACATATGTTATAGTCTTTATTGTAAAAAAAAAGTGTCATAACCAAGTCAAATCAGTGGATGTGGCCTATCTCTTTGGACAGCTGGAGTGCTGAGCCCTTCATTGTGATCATATGCATTTAAGTGAGATGGATTTCTCCCCCCACAGTCTGGGATTTCACTGATGAAGGAGACTCTGGTGTTGAGATTAATTTCAGTCATGCAGATTAGCGAGTCATCTATAACTTATAGTCTTAGAGAGCTGCCTGGTATAATGAAGGGTGAAATAATTGGCTCCGTGTTATGTGCCCAGTATGTGTCAAAGGCAGGGCTTGAACCCAAGGCTTTCTGATTTTAAGGCTGGCCGTCTATCAACTACTCCATGATTCCTCTCAATGGGATCTTACCTATAGGAATAATTTTAAAAAAAGACTCTAGATCTTCTGCTTCTGGGAGCCAAGATGGCAGAGTGAAAAGGTAGTTGCTCTCACTCTCCCCTATCAACCTCTGAAAACCCAGAAAATATCACCCCAGAAAAAAAACCCTGGAACACCTGACCTAGAAGAAAGACAGGAGCAGCAGTGCAGCAGCCCAGCAAATGGGTCTCCCAGTGCCTCAGCAAAAATAAGGGAGGCAGAACTACAAGGGGCCCCAGGCAGACAAGTACCCTGGCATTCATCTGAAAGGAGGTGAAGAAAACAACCTAAAGGCTTCCTAAAGCCCGGCCTTGCTGATTCCAACCCAACACCAGGTGAGCTGTAGGAGCCTTGAAGCCTCCAATTGTGAAGAAATCCTGAAGCCCAGGTAGTAGAGCAGGCAAACACCAACACCTGTACCTCCAAGTGCCTCAGTGAGGGCGGGGGAACCGTGGAAACCAGCTCAGAAAACCACCAGGAGCTCGGCACTCCACTGCAAAGGAATCTCCCGTGCATTAGCAGAAACGAGGGAGACAACACTGCAGGGGGCCCCAGGCAGATAAACATCCTGCAGCACCCATCTAAAAGGAGCTGAAGAAAGCTAAAGGAAAGGAAAAGCAGGCAACCTAGAATTGCCTGAAAGTTCCAGCCTTCCTGATTCCAGCCCAACAGGCCTTAAGCTGCCAGAAACCTACAGCCTCCAATTCCCAGCATAAGAGGCCCCAGAAGCCAGTGACCAAGACCTAGGCTCCCAACACAAGAAGCTTGGGTCAGTACCCTCTGTTCCCCAGCAGGAGAGCTCAATCTCTTTAAAGGCCAGGGAATAAAGAAACACCATGAGTAAAAAGAAACGTACCATAGATTCATATTATGAGAAGAGTGAAGATCAAGACAGAAATTCTGAAGAGGACAACATTGTCAACAAACCCACATCTGCAACAACAAAAGGGAATATGAACTGGTCTGAAGCCCAAAAAGCCTTCTTAGAAGAGCTCAAGAAGGATTTTAATAGTCAAATGAGAGAGGTAAAAGAGTCCTTCAAAAATACAATTGGCCAGTTGGAAAAAAAATACACTGAAGAAAACAAGTCCCTAAAAAACACAATTGGCCAATTGAAGAAGGAAGGACAAAAACTAACAGAAGAGTACACTGAAGAAAACAAGTCCCTAAAAAACACAATTGGCCAGTTGAAGAAGGAAGTACAAAATCTAACAGAAGAGTATGCTGAAGGAAACAAGTCCCTAAAAAACACAATTGGCCAGTTGAAGAAGGAAGTACAAAAACTAACAGAAGAAAACAATCTGTTAAAAACTAGAATTGGACAAATGGAAACTAATGTCTCTATGAGAGAGCAAGAATCAGTCAAACAGAAACAAAAAAATGAAAAAATAGATGAAAATGTAAAATACCTCATCAGTAAAACAACCGACCTGGAAAATCGACTCAGGAGAGACAATTTAAAAATTATTGGACTACCTGAAAATCATGATGAAAAAAAGAGCCTGGACAGTATCTTTCAGGAAATCATAAAGGAAAACTGCCCAGAAGTCCTAGAACCAGAAGGGAAAATAACCATAGAAAGAATCCACCATCACCACCTGAAAGAGATCCCAAATTGACAACACCAAGAAATATAATAGCAAAATTCCAAAATTACCAGATGAAAGAGAAGGTGCTGCAAGCAGCCAGAAAGAAAGAATTTAAATATCATGGAACCACAGTCAGGATTACACAGGACCTTGCAGCTTCTACATTAAAAGACCAGGGCATGGAACATGATATTCCGTAAGGCAAAGGAGCTTGGAATGCAGCCATTACCCAGCAAAAATGAGCATCATTTTTCAAGGGAGGAGGTGGATATTCAACAAATAGGAGACTTCCAAACTTTCCTGATAAAAAGACCAGAGCTCAACAAAAAATTTGATCTTCAAGTACAGGACTCAAGAAGGACTTAAAAAGGTAAATGGGACAGAAGGATACAATATGTTGTTAATAAGGGGGGGTGTTTAAACCCCTACAAGGGAATATGAGACTTGCAACCCTTGAGAACTGTATTGTTATTACACCTTGTTAAAGGAGTATACATAAAGAGGGTGGATATTAGTTGACTTTGATGTAATGATAAAAAAAAATCTAATCAAGTGGGTTAAATGGATCCAAATAAGTGGATCAATCTATCTTAGAAAAGTACTGAGAAAGGAGGAGGCAGACAAGGGTAAATTACATTATAAGAAAAGACACAAAATCCTATTACAGCAGAGGGAAAGAAGGGGGGGAGCATTGTTTGAACCTTACTCTCATCAGATTAGGCTCAAGAAGGGCATAATATAATCAGTTAGGTATAGAAATCTAACTTGCCCTATAGGCAGTAGGAGGGAAAAGGGGAAAGAAAAGGGAGGGGAAAGAAGGGAGGGAAGCAGCAGTAAGACTAAAGGGGAAGAAAAGGGAAAGGGATAATAAAAGGGGGAAGGGACTGAAGGAGGCGGTGGTCAAAAGCAAAACACTAGTGAAGGGGAGAAAGGAAAAAGGAGAAAGAAAAGCATAAATAGGGGGAAAAGGATGGAGAAAAAGACACAGATAGTAATCATAAAAACTGTGAATGTGAATGGGATGAACTCTCCCATAAAACGGAAATGGATTGCAGAATGGATTAAAAACCATAATCCTACAATATGTTGTTTACAGGAAACACATTTGAAAAAGAGTGACACATACAGGGTAAAGGTAAAAAGCTGGAGCAGAATATATTATGCATCAGCTGAAGTAAAAAAGCAGGGGTAGCAATCCTGATCTCAGACAAAGCAAAAGCAAAAATAGATCTAATCAAAAGAGATAAGGAAGGAAACTACATCCTGCTAAAAGGCACCATAGACAATGAAGTAATATCATTACTAAACATATATGCACCAAATGGTATAGCATCCAAATTCTTACAGGAGAAAGTTACAGGAAGAAATAGACAGCAAAACTATACTAGTGGGGGACCTGAACCTCCCCCTCGCACTAGATAAGTCTAACCACAAAATAAACAAGAAAGAAGTTAAGGAGGTGAATAGAACATTAGAAAAGTTAGGTATGATAGACCTCTGGAGAAAACTGAATGGGGATAGAAAGGAATATACTTTTTTCTCGCAGTACATGGCACATACACAAAAATTGACCATGTACTAGGGCATAAAAACCTCACAATCCAATGCAGAAAGGCAGAAATATTAAATGCATCCTTTTCAGATCATGATGCAATAAAAATTATATGTAATAAAGGGCCATGGAAAGATAGACTAAAAAATAATTGGAAACTAAATAATCTAATCCTAAAAAATGATTGGGTCAAACAACAAATCATAGAAACAATCAATAATTTCATTCAAGAGAATGACAATAATGAGACAACATACCAAAACCTATGGGATGCAGCAAAGCAGTTCTTAGGGGAAGTTTTATATCTCTAAATGCTTACATAAATAAAATAGAAAAAGAGGAGATTAATGAATTGGGCATACAACTAAAAAAACTAGAAAAAGAACAAATTAAAAATCCTCAACTAAACACCAAATTAGAAATATTGAAAACCAAAGGAAAAATTAATAAAATTGAAATTAAGAAAACTATTGAACTAATAAATAAAACTAAGAGCTGGTTTTATGAAAAAAACAATAAAATAGATAAGCCTTTGGTTAATTTAATTAAAAAAAAGAAAGAAGAAAACCAAATTACTAGTATCAAGAATGAAAAGGGCGAAGCTACCACCAAGGAAGAGGAAATTAAAACAATAATTAGGAATTATTTTGCCCAACTATATGCCAACAAATTTGACAATCTTAGTGAAATGGATACATATTTACAAAAATATAAATTGCCCAGATTAACCGAAGAGGAAGTAAAATACTTAAATAACCCCATCTCAGAAAAAGAAATTGAACAAGCCATTGATGAACTCCCTAGGAAAAAATCTCCAGGGCCAGATGGATTTACATGCGAATTCTATCAAACATTTAAAGAACAATTAATTCCAATACTATATAGACTATTTGGGAAAATAGGTGAAGAAGGAGTCTTACCAAATTCTTTTTATGATACAAATATGGTGTTGATACCTAAACCAGGAAGAGTCAAAATAGAGAAAGAAAATTATAGACCAATTTCTCTAATGAATATAGATGCAAAAATTTTAAACAAAATATAGCAAGTAGATTAGCAACTTATCACAAGAATAATACACTATGACCAGGTAGGATTTATACCAGGAATGCAGGGTTGGTTCAATATTAGGAAAACTATCAGCATCATTGAGCATATCAACAAAAAACCAACAGAAACCACATGATCATCTCAATAGATGCAGAAAAAGCTTTTGATAAAATACAACACCCATTCCTATTAAAAACACTAGAAAGCATAGGTATAAATGGAGTCTTCCTTAAAATAATAAATAGCATATATCTAAAACCTTCAGCAAGCATTATATGTAATGGGGACAGGCTAGAAGCATTTCCAATAAGATCGGGGTGAAACAAGGATGTCCATTATCACCACTGTTATTCAATATTGTACTGGAAACCTTAGCTTTAGCAATAAGAGAAGAAAAAGAAATTGAAGGCATTAGAATAGGCAAAGAAGAAACAAAGCTATCACTCTTTGCAGATGACATGATGATATACTTAGAGAATCCTAGAGAATCAAGTAAAAAACTACTTGAAATAATAAACAACTTTAGCAAAGTTGCAGGCTATAAAATAAACCCACATAAATCATCAGCATTTCTATATATTACCAACAAAGCCCAACAGCAAGAGATAGAAAGAGAAATCCCATTTAAACTTACTGTAGACATTATAAAATATTTAGGAGTCTACCTCCCGAAACAAACCCAGGAACTCTATGAACACAATTACAAAACACTTTTCACACAAATAAAATCAGATCTAAATAATTGGAAAAACATCAGTTGCTCATGGGTAGGCCGAGCTAATATAATAAAAATGACAATCCTACCTAAGCTAATTTACTTATTCAGTGCCATACCAATCAAACTACCAAAAATTATTTTATAGAGTTAGAAAAAATAATAACAAGATTCATTTGGAAAAACAAAAGGTCCAGAATATCAAAGGAACTAATGAAAAGAAATGCAGGGGAAGGTGGCCTAGCAATTCCAGATCTTAAATTGTATTATAAAGCAGCAATCATCAAAACTGCTTGGTACTGGCTAAGAAATAGGGAGGTGGATCAGTGGAATAGGTTAAATATGCAAGACACAGTAGTCAATGACTATAGTAATCTATTATTTGATAAACCCAAAGACCCCAGCTTCTGGGATAAGAACCCACTCTTTGAAAAAAACTGCTGGGAAAACTGGAAAAGAGTATGGCAGAAACTAGGCATAGACCCAAATCTCACACCATATACCAAAATAAAGTCAAAATGGGTTCAGACTTAGATATAAAGGCTGATACCATAAGTAAACTGGGAGAACAAGGAATAGTTTACCTATCAGATCTATGGAGAACAGAAGAATTCATGACCAAACAGGAGATAGAGAACATTATGAAAAGCAAAATGGATAATTTTGATTACATTAAATTGAAAAGTTTTTGCACAAACAAAGCCAATGCAACTAAGATTAGAAGGAAGGTAGAAAATTGGGAAAGAATTTTTACAACCAGTCTCTCTGATAAAGGCCTCATTTCTAAAATATATAGAGAATTAAGACAAATTTATAAGAACACAAGCCATTCCCCAATTGATAAATGGTCAAAGGATATGAACAGACAGTTCTCAGATGAAGAAATTAAAGCCATCTATAGTCATATGAAAAAATGCTCTAAATCGTTATTGATTAGAGAAATGCAAATCAAAACAACTCTGAGGTACCACATCACACCTATCAGATTGGCCAACATGACA
This sequence comes from Phascolarctos cinereus, assembly GCF_003287225.1. Taxonomy (NCBI): domain Eukaryota; kingdom Metazoa; phylum Chordata; class Mammalia; order Diprotodontia; family Phascolarctidae; genus Phascolarctos; species Phascolarctos cinereus. The sequence goes on along the minus strand of NW_027555847.1, from coordinate 391,378,918 downwards.
AAACAGGAAAATGATAAATGTTGGAGAAGATGTGGGAAAATTGGAACACTAATACATTGTTGGTGGAGTTGTGAAATGATCCAACCATTTTGGAGAACAATTTGGAACTATGCCCAAAGGGCTACAAAAATGTGCATACCCTTTGATCCAGCAATAGCACTTCTAGGGCTATATCCCAAAGAGATCAAACAAATGGGAAAAGGACCCACATGTACAAAAATATTCATAGCAGCTCTTTTTGTGGTGGCAAAGAATTGGAAATTGAGAGGATGCCCATCAATTGGGGAATGGCTGACCAAGTTGTGGTATATGAATGTAATGGAATACTATTGTGCTATAAGAAATGATGAGCAGGCTGACTTCAGAAAAACCTGGAAAGACTTATATGGTCTGATGCTGAGTGAAGTGAGCAGAACCAAGAGGACTTTGTACACAATAACAGCCACGTTATGCAATGACTAAGAATGTTAAACTGAACCCTTCTCAGCATTACGAGGATCTAAGACATCTCTAGAGTCCTTGGTATGGAAAACACTGTCCACATTTAAAGAAGGAACTATGGAAGTCTAATCGCTATCACTTATTTTTACCTTCTGTTGAGTTTTGTTTCATCTTTCTGAGGGTTCCTCCTATTGGTTTTAATTTTTACTTACAACTTCACTAATGTGAAAATATGTTTAATGGGTATGTGAATGTAAAGCCTATATCAGATTGTGCGCCATCTTGGGGAGGGTGGGGGGGAGGAAGGGGGAGAAAAATTTTCAGCTCAAGAGCATATGGAAGTGATTGTTGATAAATCAAAATAAATTAATAAAAACAAAAGACCCTAGATGCTCGGTTCAGCATAAAACTTTGGAGGAAATGAGACAATTTCAAAGACCGAAACACAAACAAACAAAAAAGTTAGTACAAAATGCTCCTGACAAAGTAGAGAGCATTCTTACCTCCTCTTCTTTAGATATCTGAAAAGCCAGTTTATATACACAAATGTCATGATATTTTGAAAACAGGTGATTAAATTCCTTTAGGAATATTTAAATAAATTCATTTAAATAGAACAAAAAATAATGGTGAGAATATTAGTTTAATGGTTTGAATTTGGTTTAACATATAACCTGAAGAGGAAGCATATGTGAGATTAGTTTTTTCCTTCTTCCCTTTCAGGATGACAAGGATTTGGTGCATGAATTTGTTGTGGCTGAAGGTCTGACTTGCTTAATAAAAGTGGGAGCTGAAGCAGACCAGAATTATCAAAACTACATCCTTAGAGGTAAGTAACTGGGATTACTTCCATGACTCTATTGAACAATATTGCTGCTTTTCTTATTTAAGGATTTAATTATCTAATACATTTTTTTCCCAGTCTAAGGTCCATTTTTTACTGGCGTAAGGAACTTCTGATCAGGAAATTCTTCATACCTATGCAGATAGGCAACTGCTTTCCAGCTTGTAGTCATGAAGAATTGCTTGACAAGTTGTGAGTTTCCTGGGATCACACAGCCAGGATGTATCAGATACAGAACTTTAACCCTGACCTTCTTGACTCTGAGACCAGCTTTCTATCCATTCTGTCATGCTGCCATACTACTTAGGGTATTTCCATTTCAGGGTTCATATGGTGCAAAAGAAAAATCTTCATTGTAAGCCACTCCTGCTTACTAGTGTCAAAGATAATTCTATGAGTTTCATAAGTAAGTTCTTTCCTGAACTTTGAGAGAGAAGCATTGCACACTCAAGAGAATCATTAAAATAGTTCTCCTTAGATGAAAGTTTACAATGTTACAGAGCATGTTTCAGTGAAGTTCAGTCTTCACTACATAGGGTGTCCAGGATAAAGGAAGTCAAGATTAGTTCTTGGTATATTGTGCCCAGTGTGGGTAATTTTGGCTTCCTGACAGTCACAAAGAACCCCACACTTGAGGTCATTTTTGCCATTGATGTGTATGGCACCACTGCCTCCATGGCAAAGCAGGGGACTGACTTGTTTTGATAAGGAAAATTTCAACTCTTCATGTTGTTGGGTCTTGGCTAAGGAATAAATCCATGTAATATGTGATTAAAGATCAAGTTGACTAGAATTATAAGGCAGTCAGAACTGAATTGTCCTCACATAGTTCCTGGCATGTCCTTTTCCCACAGCCATTATTATCTTCTCTGCATTGTCATTATCCTCTTACCCAACTATCTGGACTCCTTCTTCCTTCTCTCCTTTCCTCACACTGCCTTGCCCAGAAACCTATGTCAAAGAAAAGAAAAACACAAAGGAAAAATAGAAAACTTTTGAAAAAGTAAACATTAGTGTTTTCTTAGCTTTGTATAAACACATTTAATGTCATGCATGCATTTTGTAACCCATCTCTAGTTGTTCTTCTTCTTTGTTCTGTCTTAGGATAGCAATTCCAAAAGGTCTGGGAATCTGTCTTCCCCCCACTTTTTTTTTTAAGTTCTAGTCTTTTGCCATGCTGATGGTGGAATCTCAATAGAAAGTTTTTAAAGGTTATGCTTTGTTGATAAGCTCTACCATTTATTAATCAAGAAAAATAAACTTGAGATAAGGTGGAGTGGGGGGATGCTAGCCACCCTTGGTTATCTGAAGGGCTATCACATGAAATAGGCATTAAGCTCATTTTGTTTGGCCCCAAAAGGCAGAATAAGGAGCAATGGGTCGAAGAAAATTTAGGCATGATTTAATGAAAAACTTCATAACATTTTTCCAAAAACAAAATGGATTGTCACTGGAAGTAGTAGGTTGCCCTTAACTGGATGTCCTTTAGTTATGTAACACACATATACACATGGATCTGTGTATACGTATTGAGAGAAATTAGTATTATAGTAATATATTAATAACTAATTATTAATTGTGATTCACTGTTTTTCCTCCTATTTTCTGTAAAGACCCAACTCCTGTCAAGGTCAGTCAGTCTCTGAAGCACATGGACCTCACGGAGGGCAGAAATAATTCATGTCCTAAAAGAGTTTACATTCTAATGGGGGAGGCAACATATGTGTATCTACACATATATACACACACATGTATATATACATACATATATGTTTGTGTGTGTGTATATATACAGGTACACTGAGACAAAAACCCCTAAGAGACAGAGTTTATGGGTAATTAATCAATTTATTAATTAGGCTAGGGAGCAATCAATAAATTGATGGTTAGTGGTTTCTCTTGGTAATCAAAGAGGCCAAGGGAGACCCTGCTTTTTTTTCTTTTTGTCCCCAGTGCTTATCACGTGCCTGGAACATAGTGAGCATTTAATGAATACTTATTAACGGTTTTACAAATTGATTGTATCCTTTAACCATTGACATCTCTTTTTCCCTTCTGTTAGATGAGTTTTGAGTAAGTTGAACTAGGGAGAAGGAAATTTTCAATTCTATTTTAAACTAGAATCTGAATTTTAGATATTCTTGTCAGTAGAGAGAATTGCACTGGTCAACATTTTGTCAAATTGTATGAAAACATAGAAGGCATACTTATCAAAAGCTGGACAGAGTAACTAAATGCCATGACATAATCAAAATTCTAAACGATCTAAACAGTCTAAAATGATTGATTTTACTCGTATAGAGGAACTCCCATGGTAGGAAAGCCCCTCCTGATTCAGGGTGGCATCTTTTTTTACCACGTAGAGTCTTGGAGAGTTGCCAATTGTACCGAAACTGTTGAATGAAAGGTGAAATGTCTTGCTCGGCGTCAGACAGCCAGGATATGTTAGAGGCAGGATTGACCCCAGGTCATCCTGGCTGTGAGATCATTTCTTTATCCAATATACCACACTGCCTTTTCTAAAATAATTAGCATTGAACAGAATAAATATAAGCAATAAGTTGCAAGTTATTTAGGGGGAGCAGTTCTATGAAGAAATAACATTACTGAGGATGCATTTGATGTGTATTGGGTATACGATCACTAGTGTAATCTATTCTTTCTAAAAAATTGGTGATTCAACATTTCTACCTTAAGTCTAATCATTACATTATTATATTTTGGGTTTCAAAGAATTTCCAATGCCTGGAAATAGGAGGCCTCCCCAGCACATCAATTTGACAGTAAATATGAACACACCCAACTGAGGTATACTTAGGTTACAGAATAGATTGGTGTAGGTGCTGTACTCTGAAATTAATTGACTTGTGTCTAAATAATTGATCGTAGTTAGAGGCAATTTATTTCTTGATTATTGTATTTTTATGTTGCCCTTTAATGAATGTTCGAGTGAAGTAGATTCTGAAGAATTTAAATGATCAGTTTGTGTCTTTGGGTTTAACATAGAGAAATTAAGATCTTTCTTAGTATTCCTGTTTTGTAATTTGTGATTTACCCTTGTTTCTTCCAAATAGAGTTTCATAAATCTGTTTCTTTGTGTTTAAACCGGCAGCTCAGTGCATTGAAAGATAATCATATTTGTAATTGTGGAAAACACATGCCCACCTTGAATTATTCCACTAGTTAGGCAGCCACCAGGCAATTTTTGGTGTGATTGGTTTTTAAAAATGTTTAATATTAAGCTAATTCCTAAAAGTATAGTCAGAATTTATGTCCAACTGTGGGCGTATATAGGAGTATACATGGATCTTTTGCCCACAGTTCTATGAAGAAATAACATTTGTAGAATCTTTACTATTTTCCCACATCTGTTTTTAGAACACTTTGAATTTATCTTTCTTCTCCTTCCCCTTCCCCCACCCTGAAAATTTTAAAGCTATTACTTCAGATTCTATGTCAGCTCTTTTCTAGTTCCAGGAATCTCGGTATGCTTTCAGTTTAAGGTTGTATCTGCAGAGAGATAAAAATAGGTTTTGAATTATAGTGTAACCAAGCTTCTTCAAACGTGAGTAGACCTTTAAGAAGAACATTGAAAGTACAAGTAAAAATAACATTTATCTGTCTTATTATTTTTGGATGACTCTAGTGGTTACTCTAAAGCTTTCATGATAACCATGTACTTAATATAAATCTAATACGGTATTTCGTTAGCTCATGGCTATGGTAATTGAAGTGAAACATTTGAAATTGCTTAGAAAAGAAGTGCATATATTTTATGGAATTCACATATTAATATGCTGATGTTTACATATGAATGTTCAAGAGAATGCAAATTCTCCTAAACCACTTCATCCAGCCAGTCCCATACTATGCTTCTCATGCCATCCAGCCATGAGCTAGGAAATGATGGCCTACATCATTGCCTCATCGCTGCTACGAGACACTGTTACTCTTTATACTTTTTTCTCTTAGAAAAAACAAATTAATATTGGTCCAGCCATTGGAAAGGACTTGATAATCAACTGTCCTGTGGCTCTGCTTACAATCCCTGGTACTTTCCAGACCCAAGCTGTCCTCTCCAGCCATCACTTTCCCACGTGTGGAGCCATCCCCTGTTAGAGTATAAGTAGGGATTGCATCATGTTTGCCTTTATGTTCCTGTAGCGCCCAGCATATAGTAAGTTTGTTGTTGTAGTTGAGTCATTTTTTTCAGTCACATCTGGCTCTTTGTGACCCCATTTGGAGTTTTCTTGGCAAAGATACTAGAGTGGTTTGCCATTTCCTTCTCCAGCTCCTACTATAAATAAGGAAATTGAGGCACACAGAGTTAAGTGACTTGCCTAGGAACACATAACTAGTAAGTGTTTGAGGCCAGATTTGAACTCAGGAAGATGAGTTTTGCTGATTCCAGGCCCAGTGCTTTGCACTATGGCATCACCTAGTTGCCCTAACATAGTAAGTACTTCATTTTTATTAATAGCATATTCTTTACATGAATGAATGTATGTATGTATGTATGTATACACACAGCTATGTCCCAGTGGATCTGTGATCTCATTGAAATAGGTATCTTCCAGTTATGCAAATCTTAGCCCATGCTCAGTTTCTCTGGAATCTTTGCGTCTCCCTTCCCATCAGCCCTCTACAGAAAGACTACCCAACATACTGGAGGCCTTTCTCTAAGTCTTACAACATTCTGTGTGTACCAGTATTACTTTTTGCTTCTCACTATATGATGAACCTCACCTCCTTAATGGTTACAGATTTATTGCACAATAGCCTTTTCTACTCTCGGAGCACTTAGCTTTTTTTTTATACTAATATTCTAATTTGCTGGGCAGCTTGATGATTCAGTGGCTAGAGTGAAAGGCCTGGAGTCAGAAAGACCTGGATTCATATCTGGCCCAGGCACTTAGTAGCTGAGTGATCCTGAGCAACTCATTTAACTTGTCTTTGCTTAAATCCACCGGAAAAGGAAATAGCAAACCACTCTGGAAAATCTGATGGGCAGTAGTGTCCATGCTCACAAGTCAGGGAGAGTTAGACGCGACTGACCAACAGCAATTCTCATTTGTATTATACATATACATCTTATTACACCAACTGGTTTGCAGACACATAGTATACATTCCATAGCTATAATGAACTGAAATGAATTGAATTGAAAGAGGTTGTATCTTATTTACTTTTCTGTTTCCTCCCTGTACTCATCTTAGTGCAGTACAGCATAATCTAGCGAAAGGACTGTTGGACAGGGAATTGGAAAACTTGGGGTTTACTTCAGGCACTGCCGCTAAACAGCTTTCTGACCTTAGGAAAAGCTTTAGAATTGTAAGATCACAGATTTAGAACTGGTCATCCGAGCCTTTTAGTTTACTGATGAGCAAACTGAGGCCCAGTAAAGTTAAACGCCTTTCCCAAGGTCATCCAATGATGAAGTAGCTGAGTTGTGACTTTGACAAGCCATTTTAATTGGTCTTATTTTTCTGTTTTACTCTTTTCCTCATTGTAAAATGAGGGAGTTAGATTACATTATTTCTAATATCCCTTTCTATTTGGACACTCTACCATTTTGATATAGTAAATCACTTATGTGTGTGTTCATATAAACAGATATATTGCATTTTATTTCTTCTTTCCTGTGAGGTGATACCTGAGTGAAGCCTTGAAGGGTGTCAGGAGTTCTAAATTGTGAGGAGTGAGGGCACTGAAGGATGAGAGGCAGATTCTATGTCCTCATGCCCCATACTAATTAGCTCAGCAAGTTCCTATCATTTATGCCATACAGAAGGCCAGGAAATACCTGAAGGAATTTATCCAAATTGTAAATGACTTTACACTTGGAAATTCAGTTTGAAGAAAAAGTACTGCTGATGTCATGTGGAACATAGTAATTGAAATTGGAGTTATGGGTGTTATTTATCAAACCTATACAGGCTGGTACCTGCTTGTGAGCTGATTGTTAAATTTTCAGTGAGAGCATTTTTATCTCTGGAATGGATAAATGCTATAAATCAGAACTTGATTTATTATTTGGTTGATTTTCTAGACTTAATAAAGTGATGGGAAAATGTTAACAGGGCAGATTAAATTTACAAGTGTGTAGAACAGTTTTTAGGAGGAACTTCAGCAGCCATGTAAACTAACCCATATACAAAAGGAATCTCCATTGTAAGATACTTGACAAGTGGTCATTCATGACACTTTGCATCCTCAATGCTTGGTATGGATTTTGGTTTGAATTTTAGGAAAAGGAGGAAAATTTTCCTGCAGTCATTTAATTCCTTGTCACTTAGATTCACTCTGTTTCTAATTACACAATGCAATGCTAGAGATTCTGGTTAACTTTGATTAATGAGTGTGTAGGGGTGGTGGTGAGGTAGGGGTGATGGGGGCTTGCAGCCCATCCCGTGGAGCATGCATAATGATGAGCCTATGCTGTGGCCACTTCTTTCAGGATGTGTGCTTGGGTCTATGTGCAACCAGACGTTTCTGCCTGCTGTGGGTGTACTGCATAGCGCCCCTCACCCAAGAGGGAGTTAGAGTTGAGTCAAATAAGATTGACCACTGACTAGCAAGAATTGCCCACTCAGATTTTAAAGGGATAGGCAACTTCTTTATTCCTCTAGTATCTTCTTCCCCTCATCCTTCAGGAAGGAGTAAGGGGCTGGTAGCCAGTATCCCATCAGTCCCAAATCCCACTGTCCTGTAGTCAGAGCCTACCAGCATTCTGGAAGGAGGGAGCAGAGGAGCAGGCATCCGGAAAATCAGCTCATTCCTTTCTGTCATCTTTATTCCTGTGTGGTACATACAAGATGGATGGTCTTCTGGCTTCTTTCTCAGAAGTCTCCAGAAGTGAAGCTCAAAAAGATGTCACTAAACTGGTGAACTCTCTGAGAGAGTATCTATTTGTCATTTTTAGAGTCTGACCTCTCTATGACAATGCTTTCTGGGAACCAAGGATTACAAATATAATTTGTTATAATATAATTATAATAAAATATAATTACAACATAATACATAATGATAAAATATTAATATAATATAATTTATTATAATATAGTGTGTGTATACATGTGTGTGCATATATATACATATATATTTATATATAATAGTTTGACATAACTTTTAACATGGTGAGATTTTGTTTAACCACTACATAATGAATATTCTTAATCAATACTATAGGGAAACAAAGCCAATCTCATATCCTCTTCTGCATCATTAGCAATGAAGTATTATGATACTGTAACAATATTAACCAGAGGGGAGATATTAGTCACTATATTCAGATGTTATTTTTTCAAGTTTTGTTCTAATTTTTGAAATTATATTAAAGCACTGACAAACCTACCTTCTGTCTTTGAAGAGGTGGGGGACTATAGGTGTGAACCATTGTATCTATTGACAGTCTCGGTTGTAAGGCTTATAGATTTAGCTGAACTGCTTTCCTGACTCCTTGCTTTCATTCTTTGTTATAAGGTTTGGCCCTCTGGTGATGGGATGGCTAGGAAGATATTTAGAAAGAGAAGTGGTATTTTAATAATAATAATAACAAAAGATATAAATGCATTTTTTAAATTGCCAAAATATTCTATTGATCCGAGTATAGGTTTTACACTTCAAATGAGATCTCTTTGAAAGAAATACATAATACTCATACACATACAGAGTTTGACTGACTGAAAACAACAGTAATTATAGTCTGCACTTAGTAAAGCTAGATTTTTTGGGAAAAGATAACATGTATTTGGAACCAATGAGATTCACTGGATACTTCTGTTAAATAACCATGCTCCTGAAGACTCTAAGAATACTTTGGTATTTGGAATTGTAGTCAACTCCTGTTATTAAGCTAATCAAAACATTTAATTTACAACATGTAGTCTTAGACAAAAATACTGAACAATTTATTTTTGCTTGAACTAAGGCTATAGGACTTGCAAATGCACTACTGGGTGGCATTCTAAGGGAACAGTCAGATTGTTCTTTAGGTTGGAAAATGTCCCCACGTGTCCCTCCCACTGGATCTAGAAAACAGAATTCCAGTCTTGTCATTCACCCACAGGGTATCATAGCCTTATATGCAGACTAAATGGAATGCTTGTTTATCTAGACAGGAACGGAAACTGACATGACTTCTAATCTAGGATTACTCATTTAATGTCCACATTGCAATTTACAGAGTCATCGAGTCTCAGTTATAAAATACCTTTTCACATTAGCACTGCTGATAATTACATAGGACTGTTGTGGAATTCAGAAATAAGGAAAGAGAATTATATATTTCCTTGTTATCAGTCCTGCTGATACCAGAAGGTTTTGTGTTACTATTTGGGAGCTAGAGTGGGATTAGTAGCTCTGGGTTCAATATCAGCTACTTCTACTTCCTCTCTATGTGATCCTGGGCAAGACGCTTCACATCTGAGAAGTAACGATAAAAATGTCATCTAAACCTGTCTCACAGGCCTGTGGTGAGGAGATGATAAGATCATAGATCCTTCATATAGGCCTAGGGGAAGTTATGACTTGGTCAGCTAAATAGCACTGTAGATAGATAGGGTGTTGGCTTGGAGTTGGGTTCAGTGTTGTCTTCCAGAAGACATGAGTTCAAATCCAGCCTCAGACATGTACTAGCTGGATGACTCTGGGCAAATCATTTTACCTCTTTTAGTTTTAGTTTTCTCATCTGTAAAAGGAGGTTATCATAGCACCTACTTCCCAGGGTTGTTGTGAGGAGAAAATGAGATTAGGCAGCTAGGTGGTAAGGTAAACATAATGTTGGCCTTGGACTCAGGAAAACCTGAGCTCAAATCCTACCTCAGACATTTGCTAGCTGCGTACTCTGGACAAGTTACTTAACCTCTGCCTGACTCAGTTTCCTCAATTTTCAAGTGGGGAAAGAAGTAGTACCTGCCTTCCAGGGTTATTATAAGGATCACATGAAATAATATTCTTAAAGTGCTTAGCACAGTGCCTGGTACACAGTAGGTAGTTGATAAATGTTTCCTCCCTCCCTCCCTTCCTTCCCTTCCTTCTTTCCGCTCTCCCTCTCTTCCTCCCCTTTTTCTCCTTCCTTCCTTCCTTCCTTCCTTCCTTCCTTCCTTCCTTCCTTCCTTCTTCCTTCCTTCCTTCCTTCCTTCCTTCCTTCCTTCCTTCCTTCCTTCCTTCCTTCCTTCCTTCCTTCCTTCTTCCCTCCCTTCTTTCTTCCAACACACAGATCATTTGTTAAAGGTGAGCTCTGAACCCAAGTACTCTGACTAGAGCCAATATTTACTGTCTAAATGTATGTATTCATGTATATAATATATGCAAATATGTATTTGTGATGTTCTTTATAACTATAAAATACTGTAGAAATATAAGCTGTGATTATCATTTTGCTTGCATAAAAATGAAACTTTGGTTTGAGTGTAGATTTTTCTGCCTTATTGGATTTCCATGAAAGGTGATACTTTGGGCCAAGCTGATCCTGTGAAAAAATGAATACACTGAAGCATGACAAATACTTATCTTTTAATTACTGAGCAATGAACAGCTGGTCCTAAGTGTCTGCCTCCTGTCCTTGGAGAATCTTTCTAGAAGCTGCATTATTGTTTTTTTTCAAATTTTACAAATTGGATTTGTAAATGTTATGTGAATGCAGTCTGAGGTAAGAAGAAATTAAAGAAATTCCAGTATTTCCAAATTAATAGGGAGGTAGCATGATGTGGTGGGAGCATGCTATATTTGGATTCAGAGGAGTCAGCCCAAATTCTAGTTCTACCACTTACTTTCTCTGTGACCTTGGGAAAGATATTGAACCTTACTGGGTCTCAGCTCTTCATCTGTAAAATTAGAGGGTTATTGTAGGTGGACTCTAAGTTCCTTCCAGCTCTGAATCTATGATTCTATACCTTTGTAAACCCATGCATTTATAACCCTTAGCTCCTGGGTTGCTTCACAGAGAGCATTGCCTTAGAGGCATAGGACCCTAGAAACCATTTAAGTATTTTCTTTTTGGACTCGGCTTTTGGAGGCTCCTGGAAGAGAGAAGCCAGAAGAGATCTTCCATCTTGTGTTTGCCCCAAAAGAGGAGGTGCAATGAGAAGGACTGAGTAGCATGTCTGATTTCTGGATGCCTGGTCCTCTCTTCCTCTCCAGGATGCTGGTAGGCCATGGCCCCAGGACAGTACTAACTACAGCTGATGAAATATTCACTATTGCCTGCTTCCTGAAGGAGAGCAGAAGTCTCTCCCTTGAAAGTCTACTGAATGAGCAGCTCTTGCTGTCCATTGGTTCCCTGCTCACTGAGTGGAGGCCAATGGCACGTGGGGACCAGCCAGAAGCCTCTGGTTGTACAAGAGGCCAAAGTACAGATCTCCTTTGAAGTTGCCAAAACAAAGATTCAATTCTATTCATGTTCCAAGTTGTGGTTCTGAAGGCCCATCTTCAATCATATTTCACTGTGTGTGTGTGTGTGTGTGTGTGTGTGTGTAACTCCAATACAACACCTTCCCTCTTGCTACCATATTTAGTATATAAATTAAGCTTCTAGTGTTAAACTTTGTGACTCTCTCCTCCCAAATGTTGTATTTTAACTTTAATTTTTTAATTATTTATTTTTTGCAAGGCAATTGGGGTTAAGTGACTTAAGTCACACAACTAGTAAGTGTCAAGTGTCTGAGGCTGGATTTGAATTTAGGTCCTCCTAATTTCAGGGCTGGTGCTCTATCCACTATACCATCTAGCTGCCCCCAAATATTGTATTTTAAAAATTTGATGTGACTGCTGAGCTTCTCCCCTCTAGATCTTATATAGTTACTAACCCCTTCCAATGCTAGCTTTTGTTTGCTTAAGTTAAGTGTATGTCAAAATGAAACTTTTTATCAAAACACATTCAGTCCAACCTGGATTCTGGGTCTTACACACACACACACACACACACACACACACACACACACATATACACATATTTATGTCATGCATTATTAACTTGGTTTCCACCAGGACCACGTTAAAAAAATTATACAACATGTGCTTTAAAGGTTTTATTGTATTTCGCAGTTTGGGGATGGGGCAGAGATCCTACCTAACTGTACATTTTCATTTTGGAGGGGGAATGGATAAGTGATAAAATTAAAGTTTTCTTAGGATATCTTTGGACCTGAAAGGGAACTTAGAAGTCATCTGGTCCAATGTCTTCATTTTACTGATGAGGAAACTTGAGGCCCATGTTTTATTGAAATGAAATATAGAAAACGAGGCAATTGACTTATTCTCAGGCTAGCTCTGTTGTAAAAATATCTTCAGTAAATTAAATTCCCTGAGCCAACAGTATGCTTGAATTCATAGTAAAAAGTGATTCTTAGACGTAAAACTGAGGAAAAACAGCATGGCTAACAAATGAAGAAGACCAACATAGTAGTTCTAGGACATAATAGCTCATGGTGCCTTGTACAGAGCAGATAACTTGATAAACATTTGTAGAATTCATGGCTTGCCTGTGTTTCAGGGATAGCAATTTCATAAATGTGATTACATCCCTATGAGTAGTATAGTCCAGCAAATGGGTTGAATGTTTAATGGCTTGAACATTTTGTCTGCACAATATCATTCTGACTCATTTATACAGTGGCAACACATAACGAGGATCTAAAAATACATTCTTCCTTTTGCAACATCTACCTGTGCAACATCTGTCGTATCTGCTCCCTTCTCTCACCACAAAGAGCCATTTTCTAAATTCAGGTCCTTATCACCTTTCATCTGGACTATGGTTACAGCCTCCTTAATATCCCTTCTCTTAGGCCCCACAAAGTTGCCAAAATAATTTTCATAAGCACATGTCTCACCGACCTACTGTCTTGCTCAAAAATCTTCACTGGCTCTCTATTGATCCTTAGATAAAATGTGTACATATGTAATTTATACATGTATGTGTGTATGTATGAGTATACACATCCTCCATCCCACAATGTAGAATGTATACACACACACACACACACACACACACATACACACACACACACACATATGCATATATTCCTCAGTGTAGAATATATAGGTATGTATGTATAGATTCCTCCATCTAGAATATAACCCCCCTACAGTATGGATCCAACGTCCATTTTCAGACATTCCCATTACTTCTCTTCATACACTTTACATTCTAGCCAAACTGACCGGTTTGCTAACTCAGACTCAGCATTTCATCTGCCCTCTCTATGCCTCTGTAGAGCCTGAGCTATGTCCTTGGAATGTTCATTCTCCTTACCTCTGCCTCTAAGAATATCCTCTTCCTCTCCTTCAGACTTTTCACTTGGGGTGTTTTGTGAAAATCACTTTTCATCTCTGAACTGGACAGCCGCCAATATATCATTCAATGGAATCAGTCTCTTAGTCCTCTAAGACATAAATGATGTCATTTTGTTAGTGTTTTTGAGGTCAATGCCTATGGTCCTAATACTAGTAAATACTAATTCACATTTTTATTACATTTTGAAGTTTACAAATTATTTCCCTCCCAAGCCATCCAGGCAGGTTATATAAACATCATCACCCCCAATAGAGTACAAAGAGCACTCTGTAGAGCAAAGCATTAGTTTTCTTTGTAGATTAAGGCTTCCCCCTAGGGCATCCGAAAGACACCGTGGCAGTTGTCTTCCAACTTATTCCCTGAAGGCTCTGTGTGCTAAGGAAGCTGTTGTAATAGAAAACTTCTAATTCTGGAATAAGTGAGACTAATGAACATTGCTACCTGCTTCTCTTGAGGAAATCCAGCCTCAGTGTTCTATGTGGATCTAACATTCATCTCACCTTCTCTTGGACTCTAACTGTTCTGGTGATTGATAGGTATGAACCAGATGGCATTCTTCATGAGACAGCCACAAGCTGAGCCTGACACCAAGCAAACACGGACATTTGCTCTAAAGAGGGTGTCTGAAGAACAGGCACTGGCTTGCTAACTTGATGTTTTATAAATAGATGTAACTGTTGGTGACATTCACACAGGAGTTGGAAACCGCTTCCTTCAGATATCTCTAGACCGTTGGAGACAAGTTAACATCCTAAGTAGTGTAAGGTTTCCAAGTTCATTTTAGAAACTTCACAAACTACAAAGAACAGGCTGGTTTTAAACACCAAGTCCTCATGGGAATGATAAGCCTCTCTGTATATGGTTTTAAGATGTTGGTTGCATAACGGAAGACTAATATTTCATAACAAGCCCATACCACATGTTGCTGGGCATAGTGGAGGGTTTGCAGTCACCCTAATACAGTGTCTGGTACAGAGTATGTATGTGTTTAGTAACTGTTAATTGTTTGATCAAGAAAGCTAGGTGGGTGGATAGAGTCCTGGGCCTGGAGTCAGGAAAATCTAAGTTCAAATTCAGCCCCAGTCACTTATTAGCTGTGTGACCCTGGGCAGGTCATTTAACTTTTGTTTGCCTCAGTTTCCCCAACTGTAACATGGGGACAATAATATCACTACCTCCCAGGTTATTATGAAGCTCAAACGAGATAATATTTGTGCAATGTTTAGCGCAGTGCCTGGTGTATAGTAAATATTATTTAAATGCTAGCTATTATTGTTGTTGTTGAATCTGTTTATCTTTACAAATATATTATATTTTCTTTGAATAATAAATGACCTTGATTTTCAAAGCAGAAGCAAAAGGGAGATTTTTCTTATGTGCTATTCTCTTATACTAAAATTTTAAAATTAATACTATATTTATTGACAATGTTTCCTTGTTTTCAAAGATATTTTACTGCCAAAATGGAGGGCAGGAGATGTGGGAAAACACTAATCTGTGTGACCAAGGCAAGTAATTAATTTCTCTGGACCTCAGTTTTCATCAGTTAAAAAATGGAAGCAATAGAACTTTAATGTGCCATATAAATATTAGTTATGATCAGTATTAATAAGATATATAATATATACTTCTAAAATATTTAAAAGAGTTTAAGGCAAATATTCAATCCAAATGATATACATTAAATAAATCAAATTAGGCCAATAGGATTTATAATTGAAAAGAACCTTAGAGATCATCTATTTTAATCTAGTCGTTTTCCAGATGAGGAAATTGAAGCCCACAAAAGTTAAGTGACCTTCCTGAGATCACCAAGGTAGGAAGTAGCAGAATTGAGATTTGAACCTGTCTCCTGACTGTGAATCCGATGCATATTACACTTCCCCATGACCACTATGTCAAATATCATAAAGGGCTCCTTTGATAATCTCGGTCCTAGCAATTGTGCAGTAGATCTTGTTTTCATTTGGCTAGACTGGTCTTGTTCCAGCAGCTCCAGGCCAGAGATACTGTCTTGCTATTTTAACAGAATTCACACCTCTTCAGATCCCCTTATCAAGACCTCATTGGCTGCTCCAAAGGCTACTGCTGCTTTAGGCAGTCCCAAAGCCTACTGAATAGGAAGTTAGGCTCTCTGCTGATCAGAACAACATCCCCACTCATCTTCTTATATCTGCCGCCCTCTATTTTATCAGTAACTGAAAATAGGAAATTGGCTAAGTACACATAAAAGGAATTCTGAAATTTTAGCATAACTAAAGCAGTTTGTCAGCTAACATTTATTAAGCCCCGACTGTGTGCCCAGCACTCTAATATGAAGAAAGAGCAGAAACAGTCCTTGCTCTCAAGGAACTCACAGTCTACTGGGGGAGACAACATTCTATCAGCTATGTACAAATAAAATGAATACAGGATATTTTCTCACACATGACATTCTCCCACCCCCCCCCAAAAGTGCAGGCCCTTACTAAAATAGCTGAGGAAAAACACCAAAGCATGCAATATTTAAATAAGACACACATTCTAGAGAAAGCTTTAAGGAATGTTATGAATAATAGTGGAATGTGGTCTATAGTGGGATTGGACCTTTCCATTAAGGAGCCAGTTCAGGGCAAGTGAAAATTGGATGTTAGGGTTCAATAAAAGTTGATGCTATATTCAATTTGATTCAACAAGCATTAGATAAGAGCCCAGTATTTTCCAGGCATTCATACAGGTGCTGGGGATACAGAGATTAAAACAAAACAATTCCTGCCTTCGAATAGCTTACTTCTATTTAGGGGGAAATATGTGTACAAATACAAATGTGTATACAAATAAATAAGTTCAAATTATATTTGAAAAACATATGGATATTTGAGGGGAGCAGTGTGGAGAGCCTCTGACAACCAGTGGAATCTAGAAAAGTCTCTTGTTGGGGGTTGGCTTTTGAATCGGGCCTTGAAAGGAATGAAGAGTTCCAGAAGGCTGAGGTGAAGAGAGAGAGCTAAGAGCAATCAAATTGAGGCAGAGCCTGGGGGAATCCGGAGTTTACTATAGTCAGAGGCAGCCTTAAAGATCTAGAATCACCTTGGAGGTTGGGAAGTTAAGGAGGAATAATTGGATTTTGGAGGTCAAAGCAAGCAAAAGTTGAGAGTTCATCAGGTTAGGGCTTTTGAAAGGATGCTACTAGTTATGGTCATTGGCTCTAGCAATGGAAGAAAAAGAGGGGGGAAAGAATGATGTGAATGGGAAGGAAAGAGAATGGGGGGAGGCATGGGGGGATCTCTGGGAAGCAGCTCTAGTGTGGAAGAAATAAGTGGTCGGGGAGAGGAGGGGGAATAAGGAAGAGGAATTCTTTTTCTTGAACCAAATTGGAGATGGACCCCAAGCTATGGTGGGCATTTGTAAGGAACTTTCATAAAATGGGAAGTACCTGTTACTTGTTCGGAGTTACTGTTGTTTGCCTTTTATTTACAAGACTTTTGGATACTATAAAGGAATTTTCCTGTCTTGTCTATAGTCTGACTTCTATTTAGCCTTGCTCTACAAAGCTCCTCACTGCTACACCAGCTTGTATGTGTTGCATATCTAGTACTAATTAGTGAGTAGCATGTACTGCTTTCTCTTAACTGTCAGTTTGCTTTTCTTAGCGGTGAAGCCACTGAAAGACATTTGTGGAAATTAACCAGAAGTCTAGGGGTGTAGGACCGAAGAAATCTTTTCTGTGGCACTCAAAGTCTTAGTAATTATCTGTTTTCCCTCCTTCCCCCACCATGGTGATAGATTAAAAAAAAAAAACAAAGTTGTTCTGTTTGCTGATTTAAAATGTCTGTCTCCTCCTTTGCCTGCCTTGGGGAAATTTCTTCACATGAAAATATGAGTGTTGCCAAAGAGCATTTGTAATTTCATAATGGAGTTTTATTTATGTGGTGTTACATTCTGGTGCTCACCTTGAAGGCTTATGGGAAATAATCACATTGTTTCTTTATTCAAATCTGTATTATAATCATTATCATCTGCTGAAATTAAGCAAAAAAGTCAACAGTCATTTGTTAAGTGCCTACAATGTGCCAGGCTCTTCCCAAGCGATAAAAAGAAAGGGGGAAAAAGCCCTTAATAATCATAATAACTCTTGAGCGATGTAGCAGCATTTTTGAGTACTACTCCTGTTATTTCATTGACTTCTATCAAGGCAAATAGGTACCTGGTCTTCAATTTATAGCTTAAAGAATTTGCCTGGAACACTAGGAGTTACAAAGGAATTTGAACCCTTTTGTGCCCTGGACCCCTTTGGGAGTCTAGTAACCCATGGATCCTTTTTTATAATAATGTTTTTAAATGGATTAAATACATTAGGATTATAAAAGAAACCAAATCTATCAAAATAGGAAAAGTTCACAGACCCTAGGTTAAGAATCCTTATCTATCTCATATTCTAATGGGATGGTGGTGGCTGATGAGAGAGAAGAAGAGGAGGTAGCATGCTATACTTGAAAGGCAGGCAGATTTGGGTTTGAATTCTGTTTTTGTTCTCACTAGCTGTATGACCTTGGACACTTCACTTAGTATTAGTTTCTTTGTGAGTGAAATGGGAATGCTAATCCCAGCCCTGCACAGCTCACAGGTCAAAATCAAATGAGATACTCTATAGCAAAAAAAATTTGAAAATTATTAAGTGCTATACAGATATAAGGACAGCTAGGTGGCACAGTGGATAGAGCTTGGGCCTCAGATCTGGCCCCAGAATTGGGTGACCCTGGGCAAGTCACTGAACCCTGTTTGCCTTGGTTTCCTCATCTGTAAAATGAGCTGGAGAAGGAAATGGCAAGACACTCCAGTGTCTTTGCCAAGAAAACTCCAAATAGGGTCAGGAAGAATTGGACGTTACTGATAATGACTGAAGACAAAAATACAAATATAAGGGATTATGATTATTTTATTATTGTTGTTATGACCAAAAGTACACTTTAAAATATTTTCCTTCTTTGTTAGTGTGTCAGCATATTAAAAAAGCTTTTAAATTGTGAAATACTAGATTTTTGAATAATTTGTGAAGAAAGTTGATGTAGGTTGATACCTTCTCAGGGTCATAGAGCCAGTATGTGTCCAAGGCAGAACTTGAATTCAGATCTTTCAGACTCAGAAGCCAGCTCCATACCCACTAGGCCATGCAGTCTCTTTAAGTGGAAAAAAATGGAAGGATGCAGTGATTGGTAAACTACTGAGTCATCTTCTGCTAAAAGCATATTCAGAAGAAAATGACCAGGAAAGGAAAGGGTCTTGAAAGCACAATATAAGGAATGGCTGAGGGAACCAGGGTGCTTAGCTTTGAGAATCAAGACCTCCTTGGCACTTAGGATTTCAGATATGGCTTCCAACTTCTGGACTTATGTCTCCTTGACCACTAGTTTGCCCTGTTCTTCATCTTAGTTGGTACCATATTCTTGCCCTCTATCCATACAGAAAACTTCTCAGTTGCCTGCTTCCCAGACTCCCAAAGTGAGGAGTCCTTCTAGACCTTGAAAGTGCTGAGTCCCGGCCCTTACCAGAAAGAACACACCCAGAATTTGAGGGAGAAAAGTACAGAGCAGGAAGCAAGGTTATGTGCTCGAGATAAGAAAGATATCAGATTTTTACACTCATCAACTTTATTTGGGTTATGAACATTTTGAGCCCAGCCAAACACCCAGGCCCATGGGAAAATGTAAACTAAAACTCTCTTTGGAGAATTTGGGGAGATTTAGTTTAATTTTCAAGGTGTCTGAAGTTTCTGTTAAGAGTTTGAGTCTATTGTTTGAATCATTCATTTATTCAGTAAGCAATCCAGTGCTTATTGGGTGAAGAGTTCCATGGTAGATACTGAGAGGAACAAGATATAGATAATTCTCAGACCTCACCCTCATGGACTTTACAGGCTTCAATACGGTGACTTCATCAAAGTGGGTGCTCCCTTCCAGCTTACAATTCAGAACTCCCCTGCCTTCTCTTCCCAGGTGACTCTTGTCTGTGTGCTCTTGGGCTGCAGGGAATCCTCCACAAGGGGGCCACCCCACACATTGAAGGATTCCCTCTAGATCTGTCAGTATATGGGAACCAAGGAAACTTACCGTCTGGAAAAGAAATAAGGCACAAGTGTGATTATCACACGACATTCCATTACACCAGAGGGGGCAAAACAAAGTCCTACATGGGTGCTGAACAGATAAGACTTATAGTAGCAAAAAAGATTAGAGAATTTAAGTGCTGATTGGGATTTTCTCCATCAACAAATCAGTACTTATTAAGTATTTTGTATGTGCCAGGTACTGTGCTATGTGCTGAGATCAGTTGGTCCCCTTGATTTACAAAAAGATTGGTTGGCAGGAGTGGCAAAAAAACCCCGCAGGCTTTATGTATAACAACAACAATAATGATAATAGCTAATATTTTTATAGTCCTTATTAAGTGCCAGGCACTGTGCTTAGTGCTTTTAGAGTTCTCATTTGATGCCCACGACAACCAAGGGAAGGAGGTGCCATTATTATCCCCACTTTATAGATGGGAAAACTGAGGCAAAACAGGTTAAGTGACTTGCCCAGGGTCACACGGCTGATAAGTGTCTGAGGCCAGATTTGAATTCAGGTATTCCTAACTCTAGACCTGGTGCTCTGTCCACTGCATCAGAAGATGCTGAGTCTATGGGACATGGCTGCTTTGGCCATGGTGATACAGGCAGATCATGGGAGATCTCAGACAGCCTTGAGACAAGAAGGAACCCTTGAGGATGAAGTGCTTCTCATGCCGCCTTTGGCTTTGTGTAGTTGCATTTAAATAATAGTCGTTTTCATTATTTTGCCCTAACAAGTACAATTCCAACAGATCAAAGTGAATTCCTTGATGACACAGAGTACTGCAGGTGTGGGGTGGAGTCAGTATGAAATATTAGGCAGACAAACAGGGTACTAAAAAACAGAGGAAATTCACTATAAGAAACCCATCTGATGTAGCTAGATTCAAATTATGATAGATGTAGAAAGCGCTAAGAGAATATCTGATTATTTTTGTTCTACTATATGATACAATATACTGTAGCCCAGTGTAATTTCCTTTAATTTTTTTGTGTGTGTGTGGAAATGAAACTGAACTTTGGTAGCACAAAGTAGGGATGCAGCTGATACAGACACATCTCTGTTATAAAGCTATATTCTTGGAAATCAAAGGAATGCCCATCAATTGGGGAATGACTAAACAAGCTGTGGTATATGATTGTGATGGGATATTATTGTGCCGTAAGAAATGACAAACAGAATGATTTCAGAAAAACCTGGAAAGACTTACATGACCTGATGCATAGTGAAGTGAACAGAACCAGGAGAATGCTGTACACAGTAACAGCAATATTGTATGATGAAAAATTGTAAATGAGTTAGCTATTCTTAGCAATACAATGATCTAAGACAATCTCAAAGGACTAATGATGAAGCATTCTATCTGCCTCCAGAGAAAGAACTGTTGTTGATTGAATACATTCTGAAGCATGCTATTTTTCACTTCCTCTTTCATTTTTTTCTTGTATTTGAGTCTTTTTGTACAAAATGACTAATATGGAAATGTTTTACATAATTGCACATGTATAACCTATATCCGATTGCTTCCCATCTCAGGGGGGCTGTGGGGGAGGGGAGATAGAATTTGAAACTCAAAACTTTAAATAAAAATGTTTACAAAATTTTAAAAAGCTATATTCCATCAACACACTAACTCTTCAGAAATCTCTGTATTGACAATAGAAGTAATATAAAAGGCATATGGAATGTTTTCCAGCATGTTACAAAGAGGGGATTATGGCTTGAAAATGTTATATTGAGACATTAATTTGCCAAATTGTAACTGAATCAGTAAATTCAAAGTAGCTATTTTCCATGGCCAGGTCCGCTTAGTTCCACATCCTGCCTGCCAATAAATTATGAATTCATTTTTTGTTTTGATTTTTTAAACATGGTCAACTTCATGATAAACTCTTTTCTTGAATCTTTCATTAACTATTTTACCATGGCAGTTTAATTTTATATTATAAAGCCGCTTATGTATCAAAAGGATGGGATATGGTAAAAAAAAAATCTTCTTTTTTCCTAATTTTTTCAAATGGGGAGGAGTTAATTTGGAGATAAATAAAGTGTAAGACTAGTTCAGGGAGATAGCAGTGCAATAGTTTAACTGAAGCTCTGTGTCTTTGGTTCAAATTTTCTTTAAAAATTTATTTTCATTAATATGTTTTGTTTTTGAGAAGGTGTCACTTTTTATTAAAACAAAACAAAACAAAAACTCATATGTGCCACCATAGGATCTTCTTATAAGAAGTTAAAGTCATTTTTTTTGGAGTGGCTGACAATATGAGTAATTTTCTACTTTTATAGCTTACAGATTTCTTAACAGATAGGCAGGGTCTATGTTTTAACTTACATCTAGGTCCAGCATTGCTTTTGTATTTAGCCTGAATTCTGTTGTCTTTTTGTATTGTTTTTATTTATACTGTAGACATACATATTGTTCTCATGGCCCTACATTTTTCTGTGTATGTTCATATAAATGTAATGCCTAGAGGGCTCCTCCCCTTCATTTCAAGTATAGATCCCCTGGACAAGACTACAAAGTTTAAAGTACCACGTGGTGCCATATCCACACAAAACCATGGCTCACAAGCTCCCATGAATGTGTTTACTTTTGATAGTCAGAAAATATTCAAAGAAAAGACATTTAATGAAATATGGTAAGAAGAGCAGCAATCTGTCTTCTTAAAACTGGGGTGTACTTTCCCACCAATGCACATACTCTTAGTGGAGAGAAGGGACACATATAAGGAATATGTGCAGCCAAAGCACAGATGGAGAGGAGGAATTCACCATGAGAGCACTGCAGGGTCACTGATGTCTTTGGGGGGACTTTTTAGTGCTTCTGCTTTTTGGACCTGCCCTTTCTGGTCTTGCATAGTATGCAGTTTCTGCTGCACATTGTGGAAATATAATCTCATCTGAGTATATGTGCATGCAATATCGTCTCTGCCAGTCATTACTTGCTGTTAGACTCAGGTGGCTTCAGGTTGGAACATTTATTTCTGCTTCCAGAGTGCTACTTTACTGAGAGCCCTCAGCTAAGATGTGATCTTTTCCATATAGGAGAAGGAATAGACTTTGCCATGGTTCATTTAGCTTACAGCAGAGCTCTTTTAGATAATCAAACCTCTTATATACCCTTATCAGAGTAGAGGCAAAATCCTGAAGAGCTTTTCTCTTATAAGAGAGCTCATTTTGTTTCTTAAATCTGTGACTTTTCTTTGTAGAAGACAGCTCCTTTCCCCAAGGGTGAGCTAGGTACACAGACCTTGCTATACTAGCTAACTAGTGTCTTCAGAGTTACTTTTTTAACTTTAGATTCCTTGGTCACCAAGGTCAGTGCCTTGGTCAGTGAGAGGCCTCAATCTGACTTAAAGTTAGAAATCCCTTTCGGCAACTTGCTTAATTTCGACTTGCTAAATTGTATCCAATCAGCATCAGTGTAGAAGATCTTCAAAAACCCCTATTTTCTCAAGCCCAATACTCTTTTTGTCTCTGATGCAAAGGAATAAGAAGAGGAAAAGAAAAAGGGACAAAAGCAAGTCCAGGGACAAAGTCATTGCCTTATTTTTGCATAGTGGTATTCCTGTCTTTAAGATGTTTATGTGGCCAGCAATAAGCTGCCTTACCTAAGTTTTCCCGTGTTTCTATGAATTCTTATTTTTGGGGGTGTTCTAAGTCACATAAGCAACAAGATGATGGACTAGGCATCTGACCTCCACCATCCTTCAAACCTCTGCAAAACAGAAATTATGCACCAAAGATAAAGCAACTTCATCTGTCTCCGTGGGCTAGGAAACCCAGAATCCAAAAGAAGGATAAAAACAACAGCAGTAACAACAAAAAATCAAACCCATGAATTGACATTTACTGACCGTGAGCTTCCTCAGCATACCTCTCTCCCCTCCCACAAATACTGTAAATAGTGTTATTATGGATACTTGGGTATACATGGCACCTTTCTTTCTGTCCTTGAATCCTTTGGGTTCAGTCTCAGTAATGGGACTGCTGAATCAAAAGGTATGAACAGCTTAGCAGTGTTCATTCCAAATTGTTTTCCAGAATGATTGGACCAATTCACTACTCTACCACTAGTAGGAAATTTGTCTGCTTGTTTTCCCACAGCTTGTCCAACAACTTACTTTTTCCCTTTTTTAAAAAAATCCATCTTTGTAAATTTTATGAGTTGTGAGATAGAGGAAACCTTAGGATTTCATTTCTCTGATTATTAATGACTTAGAATATTTTTGTATAGTTGTTGACTATTTTTTGAATTGAACTATTAATCCCAAAGCCAGGTAGAAGAGGGCTTAAAGTGGGGGCAAGAATGAAGCTTGAAGCTTAAAAAACTGCAGAGGAAGCTATCCAGGTGCAAGGTCTATTAGTGAAATCACACATCCTCCCACTCCTCCCTCCCCTAGTAGCATAATACTGTGACTGAGCTTGGCCCAGTGATTAGAATTCCCACACTGAGGTAGCATGGAGGGAACATAGGGCCTGGAGCAGAGGAGGCAGAGTTGAATCCCTATTCTGCCTGTACTACCTGTGGCATCCTAGGAAGGTCATTTGACCTCTCTCAGGGCCCCAAGTTCTCCTTCTTCAAAATGGATGAGATGGCATCTCAAATTGTTTCCAGCTCCAAATCCTTGATGCTATTCTTTCTCTAAAAGTACTTTTGTTGTTGTTGTTGAGTTATTGTGGTTGTGTGCAACTCTCCATGAACCCATTTGGTTTTTTCTTGGTAAAGATACTGAAGGGGTTTGCCATTTCCTTCTCCAGGTCATTTTACAGTTGAGGAAACTGAGGCAAACAGGATTAAATGACTTGCCCAGGGTCACCCAGCTAGCAAGTGTCTGAGGCCAGATCTGAACTCAGGAAGATGAGTCTTCTTGACTCCAGACCTTGTACTCTATGCACCATGGTACCACCTAGTTGCCCTAGAGGTACTTACTGACTCAAAATATTGGAAAAATCCCTTGCTTGAAATTTGCATTTAGCAATTCACCAAGTCTCATGGTTCTTTTTCCTGATTCCTTTGCACTAATTAATGAAAACAGAAGCACACTAAAATTTGTATTCAGGGCAAGCACCTGCCAGTGCAGATGATTCTAAAGCACCCCTCTCCTTTTCCCTATATTCCTCCTCTTTCTCTTTGCCTCATCTCTCTTCTCACCAGAATAAACCATATCGTCATCATCATTATCATCATCGTCATCATCATTATCATCATCGTCATCATCATCATCATCATCATCATCATCATCATCACTAGCATTTATATTTCACTTACTGTGTGCCAAGTGCTTACTATGTGTTAAGTGCTTTACAAATTTTATCTCATCTCATCCTAATCCTGGAATGTAGGTGTTATTATCCCCATTTTACAGTTAGGGAAACTGATATAAACAGAGATCATGTGACTTTCCCTGGGTCCCACAGTCAGTAAGTGTCTAAAGTCACATTTGAACTCAGGTCTTCTTGACCCTAGGCCCAGCTCTCAATCTACTCTTCTACCTAGCTGCTCCTGTGCCTTTCTTCTCATACAACTCCTCCATTTCAGTGCCTGTTTTAAGAATTGCCTGCTAAACTGAAATTTTGTGGTTAATTACTAACATATGGAGAGTCAGGAACCTCAGGCTTAGAATCACGTAAGACAGTGACTGCTGTAGTATCCTGGGTGTGTTAAATTTCCCCCCTGGATCCTAATCTCTGCATCTGTAAACTGAAAGAGTGGTCCCAATTCAGCTTCTACTGTGTTTCCCTGTACTGGACTGTTCATTTCATTTTGCAACTTGTATTCAGCCTAACCTGCCTCTTGAGGGATGATATAATGGTCTGGATCTCCAGATTGTCTCAATGGTGAAGGCTGAGAAGTTAATACTCACATCTACCTAGAGATCTTCAGATAACAATGCTTTATGCTTATAAAGTGCTTTTTATTAGTGTATTAGCCCCAGGGGGAGCCAGAGAAGGTGTATGTTTACCTCTGCCAGAATCCCAAGATTGACAAGAAACATTCACAGTCACCATTCCATTTCTGAGCTGTTTCCCCACATCAAAGAGAGTTTTACGAATGGGAATTTGGATCCTGGTTTATACACCAGAATTAAAAGACTGACACACTATGGGATATAGCTATTTATAATGAGGATGGCTTTAATGGGATTCCCTACACCTCTTTGAATGTTTAGTGGTACCTTTATACTTTTATGAAGACAGTGGTATGGTGCAAATTAGATGGCTTATAGGCTGGAACTTAAACAGGAAGTTAAATATAGGGTTCCTCAATTTCTACAATTGGTGCCTAGCTTGAGGAGCATGTAAGGGAGCTTTGTCATCGAATCATATTTTCAAATAGGCTTACATCATAATTTAAGTAAGGCTTTTTCATCATTTCTGATTCATCTTCACTTGGCAGTCACTCCTACCTTAGCTTTGAGTTTCTCTATCCCAAGCTTTTGAGGTCAAGCAATGTGCATAATTGGTAAGCAGGTACAAGAAGGCCACTTAGAGGAGCTCTCTCTTTAAAGAAACCCCAAGATGAATCCTTTGTGATGTAGATAATATTTTTGTAAACCAAATAACCGCTCCCAAATTTATCTATCTCATTTGTTGAGATCATCGTCCTCATCCTCATTGCTCACACTCTGAGGTTTGCAAAGCACCTTGCATTCATTATATCATTTGATTAGAGGTCTCAATAATTTTGTTCAACTCTCCCCCAAGTATTGACATCAGATGAGATGTTACATAGGGATATATGTTCTTCAGTAGTATAGAGAATTCCTGACTTCAGCTCTCAAACTTCTAACTACCTAGTGGACATTTCAAACTGGATGTCCCATAGATAGATATCTTGTGACTGAACTTACTATCTTTGCCCTCAAACCTTCCCTTGTCTTAACTTCCTCCTTGCTATTGAGCATGTCACCATCATCCAAATCACACACAGGCCCACAGCCTGGGTGTCATCCTGGACTCCTCATTCTCTCTTTCATCCCCATATCCAACCCATTGTCAAGTCCTGTTTTTTCTTCATTAACAACATCTCTCATATACACCCCTTTCTCTCCTCTGACACTGCCAGGCCTCTGGTGAAGGCTGTCATTACCTGAAGCCTGGATCATTGCAAAAATCTGCTGGTTGGTCTCCCTGCCTCAGATCTCTTGTCACTCCAGTCCATCCATCAGTCTTCCTAAAGCACAAGTTTGACCAGGTCACCCCTCCCCTCATGGCCATACAGACACACACACACACACACACACACACACACACACACACACACACATCCCCTAAACAGTCAATTCAAACAGCTCCCTGTTGCCTCCAGAATCAAATATAAAATCCTCTTACTTTTAATACTGTCTGTAATCTGGCCCTTTCCCACCTTTCCAGTCTTTTTATTCTCCCCCTCCACTCCTCCCACATATTCTGCTATCCAGTGACATGGACCTTCTCATAGTTCCTTGAACTAAATACTTCCTCTCTAGACTACAACAATTTTCACTTGCTGTCTCCCATGCCTGGACCTCTCTCTACTTCCCAGTTTCTCTGGTTTCCTCCAAGTCTTAGCTAAAATCCTACTTTCCAGGAAGGCTTTTTAATGTTAGTGTCTTCCCCCATTGATTATTTCTAATTTATCCTGTGTATGTCTTGTTTGTGCATAATTGTTTGCATGTCATCTCTTCCATCAGATTGTGAGCTCCTTAAAAGCAGGAACTATCTTTTGCCTTTCTTTGCCATGCTAGCACTTTGCTGAGTTCCTTGCACATACTTAACAAATTCTTATTGACTTAATGACACTCCATCTGCCATGCCATACTGCCTCTTTATATTTATATAAAGCCCAGAAATAGTGGACAAGATGAGAAGAGAAGGGCCTGGACTGGTTCAAATTTGAATTAGTGGAAAGAATACCTACACTGATGAATCTTGTGTATTTTAAAGCACAAAACAACAAAGTAAAAGGTATAAAAATGGGGCATCCTATATCTCTGTTACAGATGTAAGACCATAGGAAACAATGAGTTCTTATAGCATCATCATTGTCATTATTCTCATCACTAGCATTTATATAGCACCTACTGTGTGCCAGGCACTGTGATAAGCACTTCATAATTATTATCTCATTTGATCCTCACAACAACCCTCAGAGTTAAGTGCTGTTATTGTCCCCATTTTATTTAATTTTTTTTAAAGGTTTTTTTTTTTAGGCAATTGGGGTTAAGTGACTTGCCCAGGGACACACAGCTAGTAAGTGTCAAGTGTTTGGTCTGAGGCCAGATTTGAACTCAGGGCCGGTGCTCTATCTAATGTGCCACCTAGCTGCCCCCTATTGTCCCCATTTTACAGATGAGGAAACTGAAGCAAACAGAGGCTAGGTGACTTGACCAGGGTTACACAGCTAGTAAGTGTCTGAGCTTAGATTTGAACCCAGGCTCTCCGACTCCAGGCCTGGCTCTCTGTACTCTATGGCACCACCTATGACACTAACTGTCTTGCCCAGGGTCATATAACTAGTAATAACTAGCATTTATATAGTGATTTAAGATTTGCAAAGCACTTTACATAAATTATCTCATTTGATTCCCACTAGTATAAGGTAGGTACCATTATTTTCACTAAACTGAAGTTCACCAGGTTGTGACTTGCCTGCGGTAAGGTCCACAGCTAAATGTGTGAGGCAGAAATTGACTTCAAGTCTTCCTGATTTCTAATCCACTAGACCATGAGAACCGAATAAAGGACTATTCCAAAGTGCTCCCTTTAAATATGATATAAATAAGTGGTGATAAAGGACAGCCTAGACTTTTTAATTGTCTGTTTTTAGTTTCTTAGCTCCAGTATTTTGTCTGCCACCTGTTCTCACTCACCTATGATAGTCTTTTAACTGAACTGTTTGTTCAGTTAAAATTGCAATGTGGTTCTTTTGGCGGAGGAGTTTAAAAACTCATTAGGTTTTCCGTCTAAAAAATATTTTGAGGTGTTTTGTTCTATTCCCCAAAGTCCTGCTCCCGAGGATTCTCTTTTCTTCTTTCCTGCATTCCTCCCTGTTAATATCATCCGTTCCCATGGGTTTAAGTATTACCTTTACCTAAATGACACCTTTACCTGGAACTATATATTCAGCCCTAATCTTTCCCCTAAACTCCAGTCATGCGTCATCATCTGCTTGCTTGATTCCAGTTAGAATCTCAGGCTCAACATGTTTAAAACAGAGCTTTTTATTAGCTGCTCCCCTAAATCTACTTCTCTTCCAAACTCCTCTAATTTTCATAGCTCTGTCATGCTTCTGGTCATCCAGCTCCATAACCTCAGTCATTCTTGACTCCTCCCTTTCTCTCCCTACCCCTCTCCTACCAATATCTAATTGTTGATCAAGCCTTGTAGAGTCTACCCTATTTCCTTCTTTCTAGTTACATGGCCTACACCCTAGTTCAGGCTCTTTATCCTCTAGGATCATGAGATCATTGATTGGAATTGTTTTGACAACTACAATAGTTTCTTAATGGTTCTTCTTATTTCAGTGCATCCCTCCTTTATTCCAGCCTACCAGAATCATCTTCTAGCAGCACATGTGTAACCATGCCACTTCCCAGGCCAAGAATCTTCAGGAGCTCCTCATCACCTATAAGATAAAAAATTTCAATTCCTTACTGTCGTTTAAACCCCTCTGCAACTTGGTTCCTACCTACATTTCTATCTTTATTTCATATGCTCCTCTCTCACAAGCTTTACATTACAGATGGGTTTGATACTCCATTTTATGAAGCACATGTTCCTTGCTTTAATCTTGCTTTTCATCTCTTATTTGGGGAACGATAATCAAATCAATATTGCCATGGCTTCTGGATTTGTTGTTCAATCATTTTTCAGTCATTTCCAACTCTTCATGACCTCATTTGGAGTTTTCTTGGCAAAGACACTGGAGTGGTTTGTCATTTCCTTCTCCAGCTCATTTTACAGATGAGGAAACTTGAAGCAAAAAGGGTTAAGTGACTTGCCCAAGGTCACACAGTTAGTAAGTGTCTTAGGCCAGATTTGAGCTCAGGAAGATGAGTCTTCCAGACTCTAGGCCATGGCTACTGGATATAATGTGACAAAATGCTACCCTTTGGTAAACATGTAGACCCTAACTCCTTTCCCTGGCTATCATTCCCTTCAGATGCATTGTATCCCCAAAGTAGAATGTAAGGGCAGAGTTGGCCTCACTTTTACATTTGTAGCCCCAGTGGCTAGCACAAAGTGGACACTCCATAAATGCATGTAGATTGGTAGATTGCCCCCATCCTTTAGTGCTCTTTCCTGTTGTAGTTGTCTTTGTACTACACTTTTTCACATATATGTTGAATCCTCCCAGTAAAAGGAAATCTTCTTGAGGGCAGGGTCTGTTTTGTTTGTCTTTGTATCCCCAGGACTGACCTCAATGCGCCTAGTAGGTGCTTAATAATACTTAGCTGACTTGAATTTTGGCAGAGAGCTGGCTTTCTTAGAAGAGAAATCTATGGTATAAATTAAGATTTTTGTAAGAGGAAGTCCTGTAAAAGACAGTTTCTGAAAGCTGCAGGTTGGCAAAGGTTACCTCTTGAATTTAGGAGTTGGAAGAAACCATAATGATTAGCTAATCCACCCCCTTCGTGTTACTGAAGCCTAAATGGTAGTGCTGTGATTAGAACTCAGGTTTCTTTAATTGTACTTTCTTCTATCATATTACCTCATTTTCTTATGTAAGTGTTATGGTATTTAAATTTCATACAACATTTAGCAGGCAGCTAATGAATTTCAAAAATTAAGGGGGAATATACTTTACTCCTCTTCCAAAAAAAGGTTAATTAGAAGGGTAACCTATGATCAGAAAAAGACTATGAAACTTTTAATTGGAAAGCACAAGATTTGAGAGTGAACTCTTTTTATATTAATAGATACTAAATTTCTAGACTTCCTTGCCCATCAACATGGAGAAGCAAGCATTTTGTCTTAGTTGTCCACATAAATCTCACTGTGTGAGAATTTGCAATGTTAGTATAGTGTTATTCATTGGGTTTTGAGTGGAAAAAGAACTTAGAGGTCATAGTCTGACTCCTTCATTTTCCAGGTAAGATAACAGAGGTCCAGAGATGTCAGGTCTCTGGTCCATGGTCATACCAGTAGGAAATAGCTGAATTGGGATTCAAATCTAGCATCACAGAACCTAAAAGCTGGGAGGAAGCTCAAAAGCCATCCTTTCCAACCCATTCCTAAGCAAGAATGTCCATAGCATCCCCAAGAAGTAGACATCCAGCCTTTCTGCTGGACATCTTCCAGTGAGGGGCTACCCACTATCTCCCAAGATAGCAAGCTTGGTGCATAGGGGATAAATCACTGGGCCTGGAGTCAGAAAGATCTGAATTCAAATCTGACATCAGACACTGGTTTTGTGACCCAAGTCAAGTCACTTAACCACTGGCTCAGTGTCCTCAATTGTACAATGAGGATAATAACAGCACCTACCTGAATGGGCTGTTATAAGGATCAAGTGAGATAATGTCTTTAGAGCACTTAGCACAGTGCCTGGCACATAGTAGCCACTATATAAATGCTTATTCCTTTCATTCATTTTTTGTTTTCTCAAATTGTTAGAAACATTTTCCTTTCATTAAGTCTAAATTTTCCTCCCTGAAACTTCTACTTATTGCTACCCAATTCTTCCCTCCAAGACCAAGGAGAACAAGTCTCATCCCTCTTTGACATGATAGCCTTTCGAATATTTAAAGACATTTCTCCCTAAATCTTCTCTTCTCCAGATTAAACAGTCTCAGTTCCTTTCACCCTCCTGGTCACTTTCCTTTGGTCACATTTCTGCTTGGCTCTGTCTTTCCTAAAATGCCATGCCTGGTACATAGTAGATACTTAATAAATGCTTGCTAATTGATTGATCTTATTTTATTTTCATAGTATGAGAGTGGTGATAATTCATTTGGCAAGGCTCAATTCATGCACTACTGTGTGTGGTGTTCTCCGCTCCTTTGCATCTACAGCCAGCTCTCTGTGTAAAATGCTTCCGGCCTGGAGTCATACAGTAATTACAGCTATTGACGCCAGTTGTCTTGTAGTAACCAATCCTCCACAATGCACCTGGGCTGGTAAGAGGCAACTAATAAAAAAAATTGACTAGCTATCTGTAGAGGGGCGAGGAGAACCAATCTGGGTGGTGAATCTTCTGTAAAGAAACAATACAAGGGCTTTGGAGGAACTGGAAAACAAGGTAAATATCAATGAGCAAATTGGGGCATAGGTAGATGAGTTCTACCCACATATTTCTGAGTTAAATGTCTACAGGGTAATATTTATAAATGTCTCTGAAGCAATTCCACTTCTGATGTTTTCTCTGGCTTTTCTTTCAATAAATTTCTGTTTCTTTAAGTCATGTAAAAACATTTCCATACATGAGAGAAATTCTTTTTGATCTTAATCATTTTAATTTTTTGAAAAATTTCTCTTCTGGATTTATTAGAATACTGCCTACTAGATAAACAGAAACCTCACTGTCCCCATTGTTAAAGTGTTGAAAGACATTTCCTGTGCCGGTTAGAATAATCGCTCCAGAGCTCTGCTGACTGTTATAGATTTCAGTGGTTATGGCTTGGTCTTTCTGGTGTTTCCTTGTGAGAAAAATGTTGCAAACAGCTTGGTACAATTCTTTCCTTCCACACCTCTCAGTATTTACTTTTATTTTTTCCCCTCAGAGGGATGAAGGGATGTGGTGGGAAAAGGCAGTCAGAATTAGGTTTTCCTTGAGTTTCTCTATTCATTAATTCCTGAAGATTTTTAAATTTATGTTGTTATCTATTTAAATGTTTCCTAGTCTGCTCACTCTTTCCCCACTGTTTGTCACAAGTCTGTCATTCCTGTCATTTTGTAGCTAGTGTCATTATTTTTTATTATTGTTTGCACCCTGTATAGTAATTCCCTAAAAATTCACAATCCTGAACTTCTAGTCATTTCTTATGAGGCTCCCAAAGAGGAGGAAGTTGAAGATTATCATTCTTGCTTTGCAAAGAAACGTAGTCACAGAAGAATGGAGTGCTACAACTGCTGGCTTAGGACAGGTGATTTGTCTGAAGGAATGAGTTTTGCTGTAGTCAAACCTGAGTTTAGCCTGATATATGACATAATCTACCTCATCTGCTAGTAAGGATGGACAGTAAGTAATGATTCTTGAGGGGGACTATTTTTTCTTGCTTTTTCTACTCTGTCATCTTGGTGTCAGTGGGTCACGACTGTATAGCATGAGCAAATGAACTGCTTTTTCATTAGTTTGTCTTCTTTTGTTGACATAGAGTAACATAGCTACAGCCTAATTAACCCCTGCAGTTCTTGGTTTCCCAGAAAAGAGAAGGGGCCATCTTTGGTTCTTGGCAAGGATGTTTCTGGGAGCAGTGGACTGAAAGTCTCCTGCATTGCCAGAATTTAAATTTATGTTACTCCAACACCGGTCAGTGAAGCCAAATGGCTAATATGAGTTTTTATCTATTTCTCAGCATTTGATTACTAAGATATGAAAAATGAAACTGTTATTTGGTGACTTCATATAGATAGAAACTGTTAAGTAAAGTATTTCATGGAGCTTCTAATGTCTACAGTTATCAGTGTTGCTAGTAGAAAGGCTTAGGGACTATGGTTATTGGAAGATTATTGTATTTAACAAAATTCAGAAGATTATTTGGATAAAATAGTAGATGGCAAAGTTGTGTGAACAGTTGTATATATGTAGAAGCAGTGCGGTGTGATGAAAGAACCATAGTGACTAGTAGTTAAGGAATGTCAAACGTCAATTGCTGTTTGACCTTGAACAAATCCTTTCCCCATTTGGGATCTTAGTTTCCTGGTCTATAATAAATAAGGATCAGATAAGGTGATCTCTAACGTTTCTTTTACTTCAGACAGGCATTCTATGTTTGGAAGGTTTTTGATTTTATTTTAAAGTAAATTTACTAATAATTTTGGTTTTGTATCATGATCATTTCCTTAATCAAGTTTTTTATCAATTAATAAGCAATTTTTCCTATTTTTCCCATCTTCCCCTTCCAATTGAAAAAGATAAAGGAAAACAAATATGTTTAGTCAAGCAGAACTAATTCCCGTGTTGGCCGTGTCCAAAAAGGTATGTCTTATTCTGCAACATTAGTCATGACCTCTGTGGTTCTCCTGTGATGCTTCATCACTGATTATCTGCAATAGTGTTTGTTCATTGCATTGAAGTGGAAATGTGGAAGTTCTGTGGAACTTTGTTGTTTTTATAGCAGTGTTTCTATTGTATAAATTATCCTTCTGATTCTGCTCACTTCACTCTGTATCAGTTCATACAAGTCTCTCCTGGTTTCTCTGAAACTGTGCCTTTTGTTATTTCTTACAGAATAATACATTCCATTACATTCATACACTTTAATTTATTCTGCCCCAAAGTAATTCCCCCCAAACATTGAAGCTTCCCTTGTAACAAAAACAATTACACACAACCAAAATAGTGATTTGTGTTTGAAAATGTCTGCAGCGCTCTGTTCTCAAAGTCTCCCATTAATTTTCAGAGTGTACTCTCTCTCAATGATAGCAGAGTAGAGTTTTTGTTGATTTGAACTAATTTTTTTTTTCTAAAACAAGTGGGGTAGAGTATGCGGGTTAGTTGTGTACTGATGCTATTTTGATGTAGAAAAAATTCATTTAAAATATTTTAAGCCAGAAAAACTCCAAGAACAAACTGGATCTATATTTCATAAAAATTATAATAAGGTATGGAGGATTGCTATGGATATCTGTGTCATAAAGAGAATCCCCCAAATTTAGTTTTATACCTATCTGTTCTTTAGAATGTAACCACTGAAAATTGTTGTGGAACTTGTGCATAGGTGAAGGCATATTCTTCTTATAAAGAGATGACTCACACGCTTCATATTAGAAGAAACATTAGTTAGTGCTATGGAGAGTAAATTACATTCGTTTTGAGTCTCCTTAGGCTATTAAGTCAATTCTTTTGACCTTAAGTTTACCTGGTGACAGAAACAGGGATTTTTTGGGACTCATACATGTGCTTACCTCTCATACTGCATAGGTGCCTACAGGATAGTTGGTCTCATTTTCATCCTGCATTTGTTTGTTTACTCACTCTTTTTTCCCAGATAAGCCCTTAGCCCTCAGCAGCAACTTTCATTTGAACTGAAGAGTATGAATGTTTAATTTTAAAATGAAACCCCAGAGCAACCCCAGAGCAAGCCTGAAATGATCTTGTGGTTACTTTCTATTCAAAGCATCAGCATAATTAATGTGTTTGTTGATTTTAAAGGGGTAAGGATACAGAGAGGGGGAAAGTGTCCCAGGGAACATTCATTCTTCTGATGCTGGTTTATTGTTCTGCTTAAGTGCCAGTGACATTCAGGAATGAGACCATGAAGTTCAAAGTGTTTATGTAACAGTTTCAAGCCAATGTACTGAGCAAGCATAGAGAAGAAACTAGAAGTAGTTTCTTTCATGGAATGTCAGTCAGAAGATACCTTAGAAGTGTCTTGGGATAACCAAGGAAAAGGAACCTTTTCTTATAGTACAATATCCGGCAAGTGGTAACCTGGTCTCCACTTGAAACACCTTCAATGACAAGAAACTTGTTACCTTTTAAAATAATGGATTACATCTCTGGAGACTTCTGATACGTTGAGTTTAAGTCTGTCTCTCTACAATTTCCAACCATTGCTCCTGCCTCAGCCTTCTGAGGCCAAGGACAAGTCTGCTTCCTCCTAACCTAACAGCCTGTCAGATAGATTTAAGAAAAAAAAAAAGCTACTGTGTTGTCACTGAATTTTCTCTTCTAGGTGAAATAGCCTCAGTTCTTTAACTAATGTACCAATATTAAGATACAACAGACAGTTGTGGGCTGTCACCATTGGTTGGAGCTTTGAGATCTAAAAGTAATCTCTAATACTAAGGTTTATGGGTATATTTGTTTTAGAGCAAGATTCCTCTTTAAAATGTAATTAGGTCAGTGTATAAATGAAATATTGTGGAAATGATCCTTCTGCCATACAGTGGCAGATCCTCCCCATGTGAATATAACTGTATCAGTTAGAAGTGCCCACAAGTGGAACCCATTACTTTAAATGTCACTGAAGGTATTTCAAGTGGAGGCCAGGCTACCACTTATGGGAAGCAGCAAAAAAAAAAAATTCAATTTTAAATTCAATTTTAAATTTAAAAATTTTTCAGTTTTAGAATAAAAAGATAAGGTGAAAAAAATCCAAATGTTTAGAAGCTACTGGAGGTAAACATATTATCTGAGTTGAGTAAAACATAATAATTCATGCCTATGTAATACTTCTTTTAGAATACCTAATGTTGATTCATCTAATCCTGACAATCAATCCCTTTCCACTTAAGAGGGAAATCACTATAGGAGTTGAAAGTATCATATATGACTAATGACTGTCTCTACAAGGTGAATGTGATCCATGCAACCTTAATGTAGGAAAATAATAACATCTCACATTTAAATAGTGCTTGAAGATTTCCAGACACCCTTCTTCACAACAGGGTGAGATAGTATAAATAAAAAAAACAAAGCTGAAATCCAGAGAGTTCACAGATCTCTGGTTAGAAACAACTCCAGAAATGGAGGCCCAGGGACCAGCCTGTGGCCAGTCACTTAAGGCAGTAAATGTCAGAGTTGAGATTTGAACCCAGATCCTCTGATTCCAGGACCAAGGCCCTTTCCATTGTAGCCTCCTAAGTTGTCCACAGCTGATAAATGGCAGAGCTTCATATTGAAACCAGCTTTCTGACTTCAATTCCAGTGTTCTTCTCCCTGTAGGCAGCTACTCCCCCAAAAGATAAACCTACATTTATAAGCAGGACAGATCTAGGGCAGGTGACATAGGTGGTTGAACATGAAATGTATTGAAGGATGCTGAAAATAGCTCCCCATCTTCCCCTGCTTCATTGTGATGTTTGCTTAAGAAGATTTCCAGGACCTTGTCATCATGGGGAGAAAACATCCAGTGGCCAATTACAGTTGTTGACTTTCATAGGACTGTGGCCCTGAGAAGCAGGGATGGATGGGCCAGCCAGTGAAGACACAGGGTAGCAAGGATTCTTAACCTGGGGTCCATGAGCTTAAATTTTTTTTTAATATTATTAAGTGGGGAAAAAAGAAAAAAGAAAATTTTTATAACTTTCAATATAATTGGTTTCCTTTGCAATCCTATGTATTTTGTTATGCATTTAAAAACATTATTCTGGGGCAGCTAGGTAGTGCAGTGGATAGAGCTCTGGCCTTGGAGTCAGATATGGCTTCAGACACTTGACACTTACTAGCTGTGTGACCCTGGGCAAGTCACTTATCCAGATTGCCTCCCCCCCCCCCAAAAAAAAGGTAGGAAAAACATTATTCTGAGAAAAGGGGTACATGAGCTTCACCAGTCTGTCAAAATTGTTTAGGACACACAAAAAAGTTAAGGAGCCCTGGGGTAAGAAAGGCCAGAAGTAACAGGACCCATAATGAAATAGAGCCTGTACTATCTTCTCTGAAGAGCTCGGGATGAGAAATGTTTTCTTCTTCTAAGGGCCTCAGACTCACGTTAAATAGGAAAGGTCAATCATATGTAAGAGTAATCAAACATATATTCTTTTTAGCTCTTCTTTCTTTCTACCTTCTACTGGGTAGAGGAAAAAAGTGGAGAAGAGAAATAATAAGTTAAGCTTACCCGATTTTAACTGGAAACATATTCAGGGAACTATTCAGCACATAACAGGAAACAAAATTTTATGTAATATGAATATTCATAGATTGCTAAGAAAGAGGGATGAAGGGAAAGGTGAAAAGAGAAAGGTATAGAGGAGAGAGAAAGAGATGTGGAAGCAACAGGTAGTCACAGAGAAGGGGAAGGGAATAAGCATTTATATACCTCCCAGCTATGTGCTGAGCACAATGCTAAGTGCTTTACAGATATTATCTTGTGTGATCTTCACAACAACCCTGGGAAACAGGGGCTATTATTTTCCCCATTTTACAGTTGAGAAAACCAAAGTTAAGTGACTTGCCCAAGGTTAAAGAGCTAGTAATTATCTGAGGTGGAATTTGAACCCAGGCTTCCCGAAGGGTTTACCCACAGAGCCATATAGCTGCTTCAGAGAGAAACAGACACACAGAAGAATTGGGGAGAGCAGGAGGAAGAACAGTTTAGGAGGTTTTAAAATGTTAATAAACTACCTTGCAAATACTTTGTTTGCTTAGGGGGGATGATGCTGCCTTTTGAAATCTTAATGATCATATTAATAACTGTCCCTAGCTCTTGCATTGCTTTTATTCTGAAATCTTCCAAGTTTTTGCCTCTGAATGGGATAGGAGAGACCTAGCAGCCCTCCAGTGGTTGCTCTAGAGACGTGAATCAGAGACAGCAGAACTCATTGTATAGAAATATTCTTTTTAGATAAATAGAGCTAGGTACCTTCTGTTTCCAGCATTACCTGATTGTTATTACTGTTCCCATCCTTAAGAACTTGGAAATAGCACGACTATAAAGAGCTTTGTAGCGTTATTAAATGAGTATGAAACAATTACTAAGTAAACTACCAGGTTTACTAAGGAAATATGGTAAAAATGGTTAAAAATAAACAAAAAAACCCCAAAAAAGGCAATATTAGCCTACTTAACTATGAATGTCATTAATATAAGGATTTCAGTTCAAACAATCCTGGGATAATTTTAAATGACTTATCTATTTGTTAAAACACTTTAAAGATTCTTTAACATTTAGGGGAAAGGAAAAACAAGACTGTCAGTAATACTAAGTAGTATCTGAAAGTAATTAAAAAATAAACTTAGTTTCTGTTGAAATGTTCAGGTGCTTAGATTTTTCATTATTCGTATTAATTTTTCCTAAATAAGATTGTATTGCCTCTAAAAATCTTGAACCCAGAAACTCCCTAGTAGAGAGAGTGGGGATCTTCCCAGCTCCCTAGGCCGTAAATCTTGGCTCCATCTTGAACACTTCTCTCTCCTCCTCCTCATCCAGTTGGTTTCCAAGTTAAAAACATCCCTTCTGTTTGTAATCTTCTCTACATTTGTATAGACTTTTCCTAATTCAGGCACTTATCGTCTGAATTGTTGTAATAATTACTTAACTAATCTCCCTCCCCAGCCTTTCTTAGAAAAAATTTCCAATATATTCTTCCTAATCCAAGGGTCTATAACCTGCTCAGAAACCATCAGTGGCTTCCTTTTGCTGATAGCATAAGATATATATTCCTGGCATGCCTTCTATAATTTGCTTCCTCATCGTTCCATATTTCTTGCCTTATTTCCAGTCAGTAAACAACTGTTTAGTAAGTAATTAATGTGTGCCAGGCATTATGCTAAGCAATGGAGATAAAAAGAAAGGCACATACATTGTCCCTGCCTTCAAGTAACCTAGGGTTGGAATGCTAAACCTGGGGTATGGAAGATCTGAGTTCAAATGCAGCTTTAGACACTTACCAGCCATGACCCTGGACAGCAATAACTTTTATATAGCAATCTAAGGTTTGCAAAGACCCCCTACTCCCCCTTTTTTCTCTAAATGATAAATGCAGAAGTGGAATTGAAGTTGATCTTAAAGTGTCACATTTACATTTAGTACCATTATTTATGACTTATAATGAATAAGTGAGCCTTGGTTGTTTTAAATAAATCTGTTAAGTTAGGACCTCCTTCCAAGTTCAACATTTACTTTAATCTCCTATAATTATATAGGCTTTCAAAGTAATTTCACATTCATTAAATCATTATTAGCTCAGCATCAAGATTTAATCTCCCTGTAGCTCAGTTTTCTCATTATTCCTAGGAGATAGGTTCTATTATTAATCCCATTAATCTCAATCCCATTTGTCATCTGATGTAGTATAGCAATATATCCCTGTCAGCTACCTTGGCTGAATATTTATGATATGCCCATTAACCATGGGTGTCCCCCAAGCCTCTATCCTGCATCCTCCTCACCTTTCCCTCTGTTTTATCCTTTATATTATTTCACTTGGTGACCTCTTCCATTCTAGTAGGTTTAATTAACAAAAGGGATTAATAATGTGGGATTAATAATAGCACCTATCTCCCAGAGTTGTAAAGATCAGATGAGATATTTGTAAAGTGCTTTGCAAGTCTTTAAGTGATAAAAAATGTGGGTTATTATTATTGTTATTGTATAAGATATATACAGAATATATGGAAGATAATCTCAGAGGGGAATATACTAGCAGCTAGAAAGGAAGAGGGACCAAGAAAGGCCTCCTACAAAAGGTGACACTTGAACTGAGTCTTTTTTTTTCTTTTTTTGGTGAAGCAATTGGGGTTAAGTGACTTGCCCAGAGTCACACAGGTAGACAAGTTTTGGTGTTTGTATCTGAGCCTGGATTTGAACTCAAGCCTCCTGATTCCAGAGCTGGTGCTCTATCCAATGCGCCACCTACTAGCTGCCCCTGAACCGAGTCTAAAGAAAGCCAGGGAAATTAATTGGCAGAGGTGATAGGGGCAGAGCATTAAATGCTTAGGGACATTCAGTGCAAAGGCATATAGATGGGACATGGAGTGTCATGTTTGAGGAACTACCAGTAGTAGGCCAGTGTGGCTGGATTGTAGACTAGAAAGATAGAAGGAACCTGGCTACGAAGAGTTTACATGCCAAACAAAAGAGCTTATGTTTGATCCTGGAGGTGATAGGGAGCCTCTAGAGTTTATTGATTAGGAGATCAGCACAGTCAAATGTATGTTTCTGAAATCACTTTGATAGCTGAGTAGAGGTTGGAGTGGAATGGGGAGAGACATAAGGCAAAGGGACCAGCTAGAGGGCTACTTTAATAGTCCAGGTGAAAGGTGATGAATTCAGGCCTAAACTAGGGATGTGGCTTTGGAGTGAAGAGAAGGGTAAGTATATAAGATATTTGTGGAGGTGGATGCAATAATAGACTAAATATGTGGGGTGAGTGAGAATGAAGAGTCCAGGAGGATATTGAGGTTGTGAGCCTGGATAATTGGGAACATGGTGATACTCTTGACTTTAATAGGAAAGTTGAGAAGAAGGGGACATTTAGCAGGGAAAGATAATGTATTTTGTTTTTCATATGTTGCATTTGAATTGTTCTAAAAGGCAGTTGGGGACATGGGCTTGAAGCTCTGGAGACTAGAGTTGGATATATAGATTTGGGAATCACTTACATAGAAATGATAATTAATTTACAGGAATGGAAGAGGTCACCAAGTGAGATAATATAGAGGATAGTATAGAGGGAAAAGAGAAGAGGATGCAGGACAGAGCCTTGGGGGACCCCCATGGTTAGAGGGCATATCTTAAAGATTCAGCCAAGGTAGCTGATCTGGATATATTACTATACTATCAGATGCTCATCATCATCATCATCATCATCATCATCATCATCATCATTATCATCATCATTATTTTGCATTAGATATTTCCTGACTTGGGACCCTGGATAAGTCATTTAACCTCTTTACCTCTGTCTGCCTCAGTTTCTTCAACTGTACAATGGAGATAATGTTAATACCTACTTTCCAGGGTTGTGATGAGGATCAAATGAAATAATATCTGTTAAAGTATTTATCACTGTGCTTGGAACATAGTAGCCTGTTAAAACATGCTTATTTCTTCCTTCCTTCGAAATCATTGTCAGTCCATAGCAGTATTATTCTGTCTCCTGATACAAATCTAAATGTAGGAATAAAGGAGGCACTTAGGTAATCTATAATAATAATAGTTAGCATTTATATAGTAATTTAAGATTTTCAAAGCTCTTTTTCCCACTAAATGATGAATTCTAGAAGTGGAATTGAAGTTGATCTTAATGCTTTGCATTTACATTTAGTGCCTCTATTTATGAC
The DNA here is from genome assembly GCF_003287225.1 of Phascolarctos cinereus. Classification (NCBI taxonomy): domain Eukaryota; kingdom Metazoa; phylum Chordata; class Mammalia; order Diprotodontia; family Phascolarctidae; genus Phascolarctos; species Phascolarctos cinereus. Next base: position 391,337,369 of record NW_027555847.1, on the reverse strand, counting down.
TTATAATTAACAAGTGAACTTTAATTATTTTAAGTAAATATGTCAAGATAGGGCCTCCTGACAAGTTCAACATTTACCTTAATCTCTTACAATTGTATAGGCTTTCAAAGTAACTTCACAGGCATTAAATCATCATTATCTCATCATCAAGAGTAGATGCCAGTAGAAACAAAGCCAACCTAAACTTCAGGCATTGAGCACTGAAGGAAAGAAAGTCCTGTCTGAAAGTATATATTGGTTAAACTTATAGTGTTATGCTCTAGAGTTATTAATAAGCTGATGTGCAGAATTATAAATGCTGAATGAATGAAGTAGGGAGCTTACTTAATCTGGGCTACATGAAGCCTCTGTTTTGTGGAATTACCATGTTACAAGGTGGAACCTACTGACATTAGTAAGAATACTTTACATTTGCATAGCTCTTTACAGTTGATCCTCACAACTCCAAAAACAACATGCCCAGAAGACAGAAAACCACTCCAAAGGCCTTGTGAAGGACACCTGCTGTCTCTAACTTTGTGATACAGAATCCTCATCACCAAAGCCTTCAGTGTCTTCAGTGCATGAGACTGCCAGCTTAGAGCATGGCCTAGATACAATACAACCCCAGAGATGCACAAGACAAAGCTCAGGGAGGGCTATCCAGGGACACCAAGTCCTAGTAGTTTTCCATTTTGTCATCAAGATTTCACCACCAACTCTCTTTCAAGGACAACATACTCTGTAACAGCTACATAATGATCCATTCTAGAACACTAACCCAGAGGTTCTGCCTCTCCTTACTTTTACCTGCTGCCTCAATGAGATGATGTTTGTAAAAAGCGTTTAGCACAGTATCTGGAACATTTTATTGTGGTTCACTTGTTTCAGTTATGTCTGATTCTTTATGATACCATTTGGGGTTTTCTTGGCAAAGATATTGTAGTGGTTTGCCATTTCCTTCTCCAGCTCATTTCACAGATGAGAAAACTGAGGCAAACGGGGTTAAGTGACTTACCCAGGGTCACATAGCTAGTAAGTGCCTGAGGCTGTATTTGAATTCAGATCTTTCTGACTCCAGGCCTAGTACTTTATCCACTATGCCATCTAGCTGCCCCTGATACATAATAGACACCTAATAGATGCTTATTGACTGATTGATTCTTGACTAATTATTCTCACTAACTTCACATAGCCAATCCTTTGCCAAATGTTGTTGTGTCTAACATTACAACATCGTCTTCTCTCACTGGCACAGCCACATCCCTATTACCTTAGGGGCCCTTATTACCTCTCACCTATTACAATAGCTCTCTAATCTGTCTTTCTGCTTCAGGTCTCTCCTTTCTGCAATCTGTCAGCACTCAGCAGCCAGACTGATTTTCATAAAGCTTAGATCCAATCATATCACACACTTTCCCCTGCCCCTACACTACTGCCTGAGATGCAGTGGCTCCCTATTACCTCCAAAATAAAATAGAAATTCCTCTGCTTGGCATTTAATGCTCTCATAACCCGGTCCCTTCTTCATCTCCTAGTCTCAGATGCTTCATTCCCCACCACACTCTACAAATCCAGCCACGCTGACCTACTTGCATTTCCTCAAACATGACCCTCCATCTTCTGTCTCTACTTTTGCAGTAGGTATCCCATGAGCCTCAAATCCTCTCACTCCTTACCTCTACCTTTTACTTTCTTCAAGATCAGCTCAAATCCCAAATTTTGTAGGATGCTTTTTCTGATCTCACAGCTGTTGGGACTGTCTCAGATTACCTTCTAGCTATTCTTATATGCCTTGTATGTGCCTATTTATTTACATGTTGTCTCCATTAGAATGCATGCTCTGGGAGGGCTGGAACAGTAATCTTTCTTCTTATCCCCATAGCGTAGCCTAGTGTCTAGCAATTAATGCTCATTGATCAATTGCTCTCTAAGTTTAAAGTACCTTGCCTCCCTAATAGGGCAACAGCACTATTCTTGTAAGGTAGACAGAGATAATCATTTATGAGAAACTTAGGGCCCGAAGAATTTAAATGATCTATCCAAGGTCACATGACTAGGAAATGGTGAATCTGGGACTTGAACTCTGATCTCTTAATTCCAGTGTATTTTCCACTATACGGCACTGAAGAGAATGATAGTGTAAACTTCTATACACACACCTATAAAAGTGTGGAAATATGGACTGAACTTCAGTCTGTGACACTGTATGAAATTCAGTCATATTTGTGGAAATGCCAACAAATTATGACTAACTAGTGGGGACTAAAGGGACAGCTAGGTGGCACCGTGGTGCATAGAATGCCAGCCATAGAACCGGGAAGACTGCTCTTCTTGAGTTCAAATCTGATCTCAGACACTTACTAGCTGTGTGACCCTGGGCAAGTCACCTAACCCTGTTTGCCTCAGTTTTTTCACTTGTAAAATGAGCTGGAGGAGGAAATGGTAGAAATCATTCTAGTGTCCTTGCCAAGAAAACCTCAAATGGGATTGTGAAGAGTTGGACACAACTGAAAATCAACTGAACTATAGGAAGTGGGGACTAATGACCATAGAGAAGAACAGAGATTTAATTCTAACGCAGATTTGCCAAAGAAATTTTAAAAGGATCTCAAATGATCTATTTATTAAATATTATTTCTTGCATTAGATTTATGGTATCAAATCAAAGTAGAAATGAAACCTTGTGAGCCGCATATTAAGCTGGAAAGCTACAAATTAACATTATCTATGTTGTATTTTTTTATTTATTTTGTTAAACATTTGCGATTACATTTTAATGTGGTTCAGGTATGCTCGGGTAATTTTGCAGGCTATGAATTTGACACTTCTGCTTTAGATATTAAGCCCCTGGCATTTGACCACAATGTGTGTATGCTTTTAAAATACACTATTTTCCATTAATTCCGTTTTGTTATCAGGCTGAAAGTCAAAAAGTAATTTGGATTTGACCTATCTAGCAGGAAGATTTTTTTTTCTTTTAAACTTTAGGAGATTTGGGAAAGAAACTTTTATTTATTGTTAATATATTTTTTAAAATTTTCCTTCTTTTAACTTTGTCATTCCATAGCTTTCAAAAGCCAAGCTATAAGGTTGACATAATTACATTTTTTTTTAAAATTTATATGATGTTTTTAAATCTGTGCACACAGATTTTTTCTCTTTCAGGTCATAAGTTGACTGCTATTAAACTTCATAATTATTATCTCATTTAATGATAATAGTAATAATAGCCAATATTTATATCACATTTACTTTGTACCAGGCACTATGCTAAATGCTTTACAATTATTATTTCATTTGATCCCCACAACAACCCTGGTAGGTAGGTGCTATTATCATCCCTCTTTTACGGATGAGGAAACTGAGGCAAACAGAAGTTAAATGATTTGCCCAGGATCATACAGCTATGAAGTATCTGAGGCCAGATTTGAATTCAGCTCTTCCTGACTCCACAAGTAACAACTCCACTGTTAGTAAAAGTTTTGCCATGGGATGATAGTATTAGTGAGAAGACTTTGTAGGTTTGTCAATAAATCAGCTAGTATTTTTTAAGCTCTTGTTATGTGCTAGGCAATGTGCTAAGCACTGATCAGTTGTAAAACCCTCATGGTTGGGTTTTGTGTAGAAACTAGGGTTACATATATGTGCAAAATCTCTCTTATTATCTTGTGTAATAAAGATATATTATGTTGCCTTTAAACAATTATGATGTTTAAAAGGGGGAAAAACTCATTGGAACAATTTCTGTAAGCAGAAAGCACACCAAATAAGCTAATAAAATGGCTTAGGGAAAGAGTTTTATGAGCAGATTTGCCCTTGGGTGCAAGTCTGGTTTCCCTGAGCCTCTAATTTGCCAGATATCAATGATTCACTTTCTTTATCTGTAAAGTTCAAACCAGATGCTATCTGTCACTTTCATCTCCAGCTTTCCATGACTGAGTGTAAAGAAACTTTTTATAATAACCGTAAACTGGAAAGGGAAACAAATAAAAGGAGAACCCCAGAGATTACTTGAGAATTTGGACACTTTTTGAGCTTCAGGGAAGTGAGAGGAATCATATGTCCTGAGGACACCATACATGTAATGAATTCAGTCTTGACAGGGTTAAAAATAATTAGAAAAACAAGGAGTATGGGCATTTACCAAGCCCTATCTCTGGGTCTCCTTTGAGTTTCAAATTTGGTGCTGATATCTGTCTCTGAACAGACTCATTAGTAAGTAGCATAGTAAGTTAATTAATAGGTTCCAGCAGCTAACCTGCTTCATGCACATCTCTGATGCTTCTACCTCAAAGAGGTAAGAAGCCCCAGGCTAGCCAGTCATAGCTATCAGGGTGTGCCCAAGTGAGAACCACTGAGGGGAAGGGTAGAGGGAAGTTTGCAAATCTAGGCTTTAGGGAAAAAGAGACAATAAAGTAAAATTCTAGAATGACTTCCCTGAAAGTTGCAACTCTGATAATACTTTTATAGTCATTTGGGAACAATAAATAGCATCCTCCAAAGAGCACCTCGAAGTGCCTAAGCTTTTTTGTATTTAATATATTGTTATAAGAGGTATTTCATCTATTGTCATGTCATGATGATGATGATGATGATAAATAGCCAGTATTTATATAGCACTTACTATGGGTCAGACAATGTGCTAAGTGCTTTATAATTATTTTCTTATTTAATAATAATAGTAATAATAGATACTATTTATATAGTGTTTACTATGTATCAGGCTACAGCATATATTATGCACCATGCACTGTGCTAAGCACTTTATAATTATTATATCATTTATGAATGATAATAGTTAATATTTATATAGCACTTATGTGCCAGGCATTGTGCTAAGCTCTTTACAATTACTATCTCATTTAGTAATAAGAATAATAGTAATAATAGCTAATATTTACATAGTGCCTACAATGTGCTGGGCACTATGCTAAGTGCCTTACAATTGTTATCTCGTTTATTCCTCACAACAATCCTGGGAGATGATGCTGTTAGTCCAGTTTTATAGATGAGGAAACCTAGGCACACAGAGGTTAAATGATTTGCCCAGGGTCACATAGCTAGTGTCTTGAGTACATATTTGAATTCAAGTCTTCCTGACTCCATACTCTATACATTAAGCCATCTAGCTTCCCCTGGATGATATGCAGATGCCCAAGTTATTCAGTTATCAGAGTCCTCATTTTGACTTGAGAGACTAGTATGGTGTAGTGGATGTTGGACTAGGAGACAGGAGGATCTGAGTTCAAATCCCCTCTGACCTCTGCTGGCTTTGTGACCCTGAGTAAGTAATTTAACTTCTCAGTGCCTTAGACAGTTGTCTAAGATGGGGGTTCTTAACCTGGAATCTGCACTTTTTATAAAAATGTTAACTATATTTCAGTATAAATTGTCTCCTTCATAATCATTATGTATTTTGTTTCACACATTGAAAAACAGTATTTGAGAATGAGTCCAGTGGCTTCACTGGACTTCCAAAGGGGTCCATGATATAAATAAGTGTAAGAACTTCTTGCATTAAAAATATGAGTTGCAGAAAGCTGTCAAACTACATTGGTAGAGGGAATCCCTAAGCTGGTGAAATTGGAGGTCTGTTCATTCTTCCAAAAGATATTTTTATGTAAATGGCAAATTTCTTTCATTTCTGTATAACCCCCTCACCCCAACTTGAAATGTAGGCAGCTAAGTGATTTAGTAGATTGAATGCTTTCCTTGGAGTCAGGAAGACCTGAGTTCAAATCCTATCTAATATACTTACTAGCTATGTGAGCCTGAGCAAGAAGGATACATTCTAGTTTTAATATTCTAATTCTGTAATTCCCTGTAGCTAATTTGCCTCTAAGGCTTGTCTTCCTTTGGAATGTTTCTTGGATTTGCCTTTCTATTTTTGTTCTCTAGTTATTTTATTCTATTTAATTGCCATCTTTAAGAAAGCGACAGATTCTCTAGGACCAATGTAAGGAAGACATTCTTTCAAGACATGTGGGACAGGCAGTGAAAATGTATGGAGAAGGGGAATGGAGCACTGTAGTGCGTGAGGAACATCAAAAGGGCCTTTCAGTAGGAAGGGCTTCTGACATTTACCTTCTGGAGGTCGCTGAACACAACACCCCATATCATGACTCCAGGCCTTTTTTTCTGGCAGTCTCTCAGGCTTGGAATGCTCTGCCTTCTCACCTCTGCTTCCTCATATCCCTGACTTTCTTCGATCCCTCCTAAAAGTCTTTTTTTTTAAAAAAAATTTTTAGGTAATTGGGGTTAAGTGACTTGCCCAGGGTCACACAGCTAGTAAGTGCCAAGTGTTTGGGCTGAGGCCGGATTTGAACTCAGGTCCTCCTGACTTCAGGGCTGGTGCTCTATCCACTTCGCCACCTAGCTGCCCCAAAATCCTTTTTTTTCTACAAGAAGCCTTTCCTAATCCTCCTTAATTCTAGTTTCTTCTCCGTTCATCTCTTCCTGTTTATCCTGTTTATGGCTTGTTTGTACATAGTTCTTTGCTTCTTGTCTCTCCCAGTAGACTGTGTGCTCCTAGAGAGTAGGAAATCTGTTTTCCTTTCTTTGTATTTCTAGCAATTAACAGAGTGCTTGGCATGTGGTAAGTGCTTACGGAATGCTTGTTAACTGACTGATAGAGGAGAGAAATTTATAGTGAGTTTGGAAAGATGTTGGGACCAAGTTGTGAAGGGCTTTAAAAGCCAAAAAGAAGAGTCTTTATTGTGTTCCAAAATCAATCCAGGCCCTCATCACCTCATGCCTAGATTCAAGTAAAAGCTGATTTCTTTACTTATAGTTTTACTTCCCTTCAATACCTATGGCAAACTCTGACTGGGCAAAATTCCCCAAGTACAATTTGCATCTTGTTGTGACCCTGCTCAAGCAAATATAGTATATTCTTCCCTGTTGCCTAACCGATTAGGTCCAAATTTCATGGTTTTCCCTTTGCTTTCATGGTTTTTTCCCAATCCATCCTCCTTTAGTTATCTACATGTATTTCTATAACTTTGGGTTCAAACAGCCTGATCTCTCAGTACTCATCTCTGGATCTTTCTTCAAGGTCTTTTCTCCATGTAAAATGTAATGCCTCCGTCTCACTTTTGTAACCTAAATCCTGAGGCCCAATTCCAACCCTTCCTCTTGTGCAAAACCTTCTCTACACATGCTGAACTTGGTCCTCTGGACTCCTATGACTCTGAGAGTCAGCACCCATTTGGTTCTCTGGTTGCTCTTAATTGTTTTCTCATTGAATGTAGGTATTGTGTCATATATGTTGTATGTATGCTAGTTCTGTTTATCAGGTGTGGGTTGTATTAGGGAACCTCAGAAATCCCTTTCAGTTCTAAGATTCCATGAGAATGTAAGCTCCCTGAGGGAAGGGGCCATACAGTATACTTGAGCTGTGTTCTCTTACAGTGCTTAGCATAGTAGATATTTCATAGATTAATACCTTTTTTATCTGATGGACTGATCATTCAAAATATTCATTGTTAAGGGTATATCTATGTATCATCTCATCTCTTGATATTATGCATTCTTTCTTGATAATACACGTGCTCTCATGGGTATTCATTTGATACTTTGTATGATCCATCAATCATTCAGTCAATCATGATCTCATTAGGGTGGGCACTCTCTCTGTTGTACTGAACACAGCCATCAGTTTTATATTTCAGAGCTTACTTCTAGACATTTGCTCAGAGTCCATAGATACTTAAGATAAAGATTTTTTTCCCCTCAAGAGGCCTAGAATCTCTGCTACTTCTATTTTTTCCATCATCCCTTAAATTTCTCTTAATTTATTAAATCAGCCAGCATAATAAAAGCAGTTCATGTGGTAGGATCTAAAGCTACAGACGAAATTCATGGTCTAATGGCTTATTGCAAAAGTATTTCTGACAACAATGGTGTAGAAAATGAACTCCTCTAAAAATTTTTTTACATGGATTTAGAATTGAAACTTTGGTTATTGATAAGAAAATGCAAAGAATAGAAGAGAGACAAAGTCAACTTCTGTAGGGAAGTAAGATATCAGGAGAGATAGGGATAGGTTGCAATAATGCCTTTGTGGAAAAGTTACTCAGAAATAACTAGAATCATTTTTCTATTGCAGAAGAGTTGGTGGCTTGGGCACACCCTATTACCCTTCTTCCCACTCCTACTCCCCAACACCAAGTTATTAATTAAGCATATGTGTTGAGTGATCTTTAGATCTAACTTATTATTAAATTTATCTTGGGGAGCCTTCTTGGAAATGGATTTTTTGGAGTTAGGAGAAGTGTTTGTCTTTTTTTTTTCCCAGGGAACACTTGTGAAAATTTGCATTGCAAATATCTCTAAATGTCAGCAAGGTTCTCAAAAATTTGACACCTTGTTTTCTCTCTGCATGCAGATTAAATTCCTGTCTCCAGAATTGGCAGCTTGTTCGCCTTAATTTTCATGCAGTAATCAGTGTTGAAAGAGTATTTCTTTGACGGTTGCCCTTGGGGAAAAATAGGACTGAGGTTATTATTTAAGACAGACAATTAAGTGGAAGAGAATAATAATAACATGTACCTAACAGTTTCCATTTTGTTCCAGGAATGTCAAAATCATAAGCCTCTTTCCAATATTTCCTGTGGTCTTCTGATAAGTAATGAGAATTAAGGCCATTCTGAGCCATTTCGGAGGAGAAGAATGTTTATAATACTAAGTTTTAATGGATTGATTAAAGTAAATCAACATGCATTCCCTTAAAGCAAAAGAATGTAAAAAATATTTTAAATTCTTGTCTTTCCAAATGATAAGGTTTTTGTGATGCTGCTGATGGTTTTGCTTTGTTCCCCATTATGATATGTTTCTCTTTTAAAGAATATGCCTATGTAGTAGCAAGCTAAGATAAAGCAGTATAAATTTTGGTGCTCAAACCCGTAGCCCTGGCCCCCCCCCCACACACCCTCAGAGTCACAAGCAGATACCTGCTTTGTGAGGGAATTGACTCTCCAAAGTTATATTTTAAAAACCAGTTTTATCCTCTTAAAGATCACCTGAACATTTTTCATTTTCAGACCTGTGTATTCTGAAGCTCTGGGGCATTTGCTTGTAGTTGGCAGCCATAGACCTCATTATCTCTACCCTTTCTTAACCCTCCCTGCAAGACCTGATCTTGACTTCATCACATTTTATGCTTCTCTTATTGCACTTTCAAAAAAGCCCCTTTTCCAGGCCATTCCTCTCGGAAACACCCTTGTGAAAATGCCAAAGGACTATGAAATTAAAATCTAAAGCTATGAATCCTATCCCCTCCTTTCTACTAACACAGCTAGGTGGCATGGTAGATGGCATGATGGACTTAGCGTTATGAAGACAAGAATTTGGATCTTACCTGGACTACTTGCTAGCTGTGTGACTCTGGTCAAGTCCTTTAACCCCATCATCCATAAAATGGGAATGATGATAGCACCTTCTTTCCCTGTATAGTTGTGAGAATCATATGAGATTGAATGTAACGAAGTGCCTTGTAAAACTTGAAGTGCTGTATGATTGCTGGCTATCATTATTGTTATTGTTATCCTGTGTCAATGAAGAGTTGTATGTGTGCCTGACTCATTTGTTCTACTGGATTGTAAACCCCATGAAGGCAGGGAATGCTTCCCAGTTCCACTGTAACCTACTCTGTCTAGCACAGTGCCCCACACGTATTAGATTTGTATATAAGTGCAGAATTGAAAAAAAAATTCTGCCTTTGCTTACTCCAGCTTTAACAGAAGAAAAATTGTTTTCTGCTAAATGTTTCTAATAATACCTCTATCTGAGGACAGCTTTTTAGCTTATTTTTTCCTGAAAAGAAATGCTGCCCAAAATGTAGGAAGGAACTATAACAAGCCTTAATTTAGGTTTATACTAAAGTTCTGAGACTTCAGTGGGAGGAATCTTTGCTCAGCTTTTGTCTTGTGGGCTAAACTGTGGACCCAAGTATTTGAATGAATGCTTAGTTTAAAAGCATAAGTCCCAGCAGCTACGAAAATTGCCCACTTGTTTGAACAATATGATTCATTTCCACATTGTCTATGGAGTCCCACAGTGACAATAATGCCTGCCTTCATGAGCCCTGGAATGAAAATGCCAATGTCCCTTTCTAAAGAATTCACTAAAAAAGGGATTCTGGCTGATGGATCTTTTTGTGCCCATTTAAGGAATATATCATTAGCAGAGAAAAGGAATAGAGGGCCAGGAGTTTTATAAAAAGGATTAAACAGGATAGCAATATTTGAGAACTCTTTGTTAAAACAAAGTTCAATACTGGTGCCAGTAAGGAATTGCCTTTCAGCTCCTTCCACAGTTTTGCTGACTTCCTCGGCAGTTGGAGCCACCGTGAACAAGCAGGCAGATAACTGATTTGGGACTATAGACTAAACTTGCTTATGTTTCTCACAATACTCTAAGAAAATCTTTCCAGAAGATAGAATAACTATATGTTAGAGAGAGCAAAACTTAGTTACATTTGTACTCTTTCAAATTTAAAAAAAAAAAGACTGATTTAAAAATTTAGTCTTCTTAAGTGGTGTCTGGTTAAGTTAGTATTTAATGATATCATCCTTTTCTACTTGGAACAATAGATGATCTGAATATATAAGTAGATGCTTTGTCAATTTTAATAAACTATTTTATTTCTTTTGTGTAACATTGGCTTGAGAAAGAATGCAGAGTCATTTGTAAAGCTTCAGAGCCTCCTTAACACCACTAGGAAAAAATACAGACTCTTCTGTTTGACTTGTAAAGCCTTTCACAATCTCACTCTAGCCTACATGTCCACCTTCACACTCTGTGTTTTAGCCAAATTGGCTGAGTTGTCCAATCCTTGTGCACGGTTCCTTGTACTTCAATTTCTTGTATGCAACACTCCACCTCCTATGTTAGTGGCTTTTCACCACTCTGTCTCCTCATCTACCCCTCTTAGAATCCCTTCCTCCATGCAAAGTATCACTTCAGATGCCACCTCCTCCGTGACATCTTTCCTCATCTCACCAAAAAATTACTTGGCATTTAACTTTGTGTATAGTTTGTTTAATTGTGTGTGTTTGTGTTGTTGATAGAATTTAATCTCCTTGAGATCAGGGACTATTTTTTTCTCTTTCTATCTTTACTACCTAGCATAGTAGATGGCATACAGTAGATATTTAATAAATGCTCATTGATTGACCAATTGACAAGAATTAAACAAGATAAGAAAGCATGAATAAATTGTGATCTGCATAGAAGGAAATCAAAGTCCCAATCCTACAAAGTATTGATATATTGTTGTATTTTTTAGGGAAACAGTACACACACACACACACACACGTATATATGTATATATGTCTGCTGATAAGTTGAACATATGTTAAATATTGTCTCTATTAGTATTACAAGAAAAGGTTATATTTGCTTCAAAAAACACAATTGCATTCTATTTTATGATTTCCTTAAGGAAAAGGACAAGAGTTTTAACAAACTAGGTCCAATCTTTGTACAAAAATCATTTTCTTGACATTATCAGTGACAGATAGGAAGGATCTTAGAACTAGGAAGGATATGAGAAATCATTTAGACAAATGTTGACAAACCTAAGCCATTCCAAAAATAAATTGACTGCTTTGTGAATAAGTGAATTTTTACTTCACAATTCAAGCAAAGCCTAGAATATCACCTAATACAGGGATGTTGCAGAGTGATTATTCCTCTGATAAAGGGATTGAATGAACTAGAATCTTTGAACAAGAATTAAGAAAGACCTTATAGTTTATCTGGTATAGATTCTTTTACATTATTGAAAACTCCTCCTACAATATCTCTGTAAGGTAATTTGCTTAAATAATTCTAGTATTGGGGAAGCTCCTATCTATAGAGATAAGCCATTTCATCATTGGTCAGTTGTCATTGTTAAAAAGTTTATAATGCTGAACCAAAATCGGACTTATATGACTTCTAACCACTGGCTCTAGTTAGGCCTCCTTAAGCTAAACAGAACAAGCCTGCTCCCTCTTCTGTGTGATAGTCCTTCAGATATTTGAAGACAGGTTTCACATATGTATGTTTCACGTATAGAGATATGTTTCATGTATATTTTAGAAATTCTCTTTTCAAGGCAGAACATTCCCAGTTCCTTCACCAATCTTCTTATAACATAGTTTCTAGACCCTTTACCACTCTGATTACTGACCTCTGAAAAACATACTAGTTGGTTAGTGTATATTTTAAAATATGGCACCCAGAATTTAATGCAGTATTTCAAATGGTATCTGACTTGCATAGGACTACAACAGAACTATTGATTAATTATTCAGCAAGTATGTAGTAAGCATCCACTATTTGTCAGGCATTGTGCTAGGTGCACATTGAAACAATCTCTAATTTTAAATAGTTTGTATTCTAAGGGGGAGACAATAAGTATATATTTAAATCTATACAGAATAAGTGTTGTTATTGTTAAGTCATTTCAGTCATGTCTGACTCTTCATCACCCCATTTGGGGTTTTCTTGTCAAAGATACTGGAATGGTTTGCCATTTCCTTCTCCAGCTCATTTTATAGTTGAGAAACTGAGGCAAAAAGCATTATGTGACTTGCCCAGGGTCACACAGAAAGGGCACTGGCAGTTGTGGGGGGATCAGAACAGACTTCATGGGTGGATGACCTATATCTTGAAGGAAAAGAGATTTCACGAAGCAGAAGTAAAGGGGCTGGAGGTGAATGCATTCTAGGCATAGGAGAGATGAGTGGTTGAGTGCCATATGTAGGGAACAGAGAGAAGGCCAGTTTGGCTGGTTTGGAGAGTACAAGAGTTGAAGAATAATGTCTAGTGAGGCTAGAAAGCTTGGATCCAGGCTATGAAATGCTTTAAAAGCTATGCAGAAGATTTTATATTTTATCCTGGAGGCAACAGGGAGCCCTGGAGTTGATTGGATAAGGGAGTCATGTGAGCAGGTGACTTAAAAAAATTTATTGTACTTAAAGAGAATTATATGGATAGTGTTGTGTAGGAGGGACTGGAGTGGGAAGAGATGAAGCAGGGAGATGAATTAGGGTGCTGCTCTAGCTAGGCTAGAAATTATGAGAGCTCGATCCGAAGATTTTATACCCATACCTGCTACTGCGAGGCTCACATGAGATAATATATCTAAAATACTTTGTAAACTTTAAAGCACAATGAAAATGTCAGTTACAATCTTGAACCTGTTTTCAGCCATGAGGGGTGTTAGCTGTCTCTTCATCTTTCAGGTATCTGCAAATTCAGTATGCAATCCACCTATGCTTTTATCTAAGCTATTTATGAAAATTTCAAGTAGGCCCATCAAAATGATATTTTTTCAGGATGGGCTCTAGTGAATATGAATCAATATTCTACAAGTTTAGCTGTTTAGTTTCAGATCCTCCCAACTGTATTATTTAGTTCACATTTAAATTCAGTTAGAGAGCAAACATTTATTAAATTCCTAGTATAGAGCTCTGTGCTAGACACTAAGGCAGATGGAAAGTTTAGATAAGATGTGTAGTCACTGCATTCAATGTTTCATTTTGTTCATGGTTGACTGATAATGGAGGGGGTTGATAGGCAATGTCACATACACAGGTAACTGTGGAACAAAAATGCCCAATCTGTGCATCACAGACATGCATTGTACTGCATGAAATCTGAGTGAGGAAAGATTGAGAGATAAAGGAAGGCTATGTGGAGATGGTGCTATTAGAACTGAGCTTCAAAGGATGGATTCGATTCATTGGTTAGTATGGACTACAGCAGCCCCTCATGGATCACTGCCTTTCATGGCGGAAGTGATTGTGTAGCTCAATGAAAGTACGAGCTATTCCATGCAATGTTACTCAAGATGGACAGGTCATAGTGAAGAGTTCTGACAAAAAGTGATCCATTGAAAAAGGAAATGGCGGACTCCATTATCTTTGCCAAGAAAACCCAGCGGGTGGTAGTGGTCCAGGTCACAAAGAATTGAACACAACTGGATGACCAAACTGGCTTACAACTACAGAGAAATTGAACCAGGTGAAGAAATATGGCCGCTTAATCTGTCACAGGTTGAGTTTCTGGACTGTTGGAGGGGATTTAGGTTCTTGTGGTCTGCATGGACTACCACAGGGTGTTGGATTCCTCCAAGTGATGGAACCAAACTTCAAGTACTTCCTCTATGATGACTCATTTGTTTTCTCCAAATACATATGTGTGTATTTTTTTCTTTCAACTATTGAAAGCTTCCATGAAAAAATATACAGATTGCTAAAGTACCTTCAGAAAGTGTCTGGCCCGGGAGAACATGGCATCTGCTGATAATGAAAAAGAGCATCTGTTTCTATAGCATAGCCCTTGTCTGAATCTGAATATGTTGCTGTTGAGGTCATAGTGAATTGTCTTTTCAGTTTCTTAAAAGCCTCCTTGATGTTGTGGCATCTAAAGAAAAGTTGAGTACTAGGGAATGTCTGCAAGATGTTCAGTCAGGGCAGAAATGCATGGGAGTAGAACAGCACTAGTAATAGTGTGGGAATTCCAGGAATAGCTGGAGGTCCTCAGTGGTCAAAGGTCTCCCTCTTGGTTGCACTGCCTTCAACTTTCCTGGGTGTGTTTGTACTATGCCACCACCCCCTCAGATGCTGCACAATCTTCCTAATTGGACATTATCCTTAGATTGTTCCTGAGAGGTCTGAAATGCTATTTTCCATTTTAAGTTTCCCTCCTAAATCTGAAAAATATTACAGGTAGGGCCTCCATGGATCCGTTTCAGGGTTGGGGGTATTCTGATGTAACATGTTTGAAAGGTCAGGGATGATGGGGAGATGTTGCCATGGAGATTCTTATAGTCATGGAAGAGATTTATTCTTCATATAAGGGCCCCAGTAGGGGAGATGGAAAGGGTGGATCAGTGCTTTTCAAAGGTTTTGTTTTTTCCCCCCAGAAATTCTTATTCAGTGGGACTGTGGGCCTGAGGACTTCCATTCAAAGAGACTAGAATACCTGTGGCCAAGATAACTGTGCAGTCCCAGGGTTGGCGGTGGAAAGGGACTGACAGGATAGTCCCTGGTCCTTATAGTTCTGTTGGCAGTAGGCAGAGAGGAACATCCCGTGCCTCTCTAATGATAAGATGAAATTAGAACAATCACCAAATCCTTGGTATTGCTGGATACACAGAATCACATGACATATGGAGTAAAGTATTCTATATGTTTCTTATACTTGGCTTACAAAGGTTAGTTTCTGGTCCTGATTGAAAGAAGCAGCCAGCAGTTGTCTCTCCTAAAACTGCCCTTGTTCTGAGTTATAGCATCACCTGCTTTCCTGGGAGAGAATGTCAGGGTAGTGATGGCAGTCCTGGGTGGTCATGGTGGATTCCTTCTGTGCTGCCTTGTACTTTGCTGGATCCATGAGAGATAGAATGATCCATTGCTGAATTTGGAATCAGAGGACTTGAGTTCAAATCCACCTTACTAGTTGTATACTGTTGGGCAAGTCAGACTCTCTGGTCCTTATTCTTCCTCTGTGATAATTAAGCTTGTACTATTGTGACCTCTTAGGTCCTTTCTGACTCCAAAGCTGTGGTCAGCACCTAGAATCTCAGTCATTTCTAGTCAAGGAGCAGGAATAAGTGAGCTGGTTTTCTAGCTAGGTGAGGGCAAGATGGAAGGTTTGTTCCATTGACAAAATTCCTATTGCCACAGAAACTTGTGGTTTCCCTACCCTCTTAGGACACTGGCTGGACAGATGTCTATGTGGCATCTGGGTGAGCTACTATATAAATGTGCCTCATCCACAATGCACTGAGCCTTTTCTGCTGATGTCATTCTGGGCAGAGCTTTCCCTATCTCTCCTGTAATCACATGGGTTTATTGAGAGAGAGAGAGGAACAGAGTGAGAATTGATGGTGAAAAACAAATATCACCCTCAAAAGTCTGTTGTTATATTGATTGGGAGTTGAGGCACATCTTCTCAATGGTACGCTATTTAATGAGTCCTAGGAGAATGTCTGATGCCTTGATTCTCAGTACCTCATTTGGACCCGATCACTCCAAACTGTTCTATCAGAGCTGGGTACTACTTCCAAAGGCTAGCCCCAAAGCTGCTGGCTGCTACTACCAAAGGTTAGCCCCAAAGCTACTGGCATATTCCAGTGTAGAGTTTCCTCTATGTTCATTGTGGCCTATCCATCACTTAGCCATTTAAAACTCGAGTAAGTTACTGAAGCCTCCTGTAGATGCTTCAGGGAGCCCTGGGAGTTTAATAGCAGGGGGTGGTACCTTGGCAAATAAGATGTGACTTCCTCAGCACATGAAGAGGACCAGTGAGTACGCTCAGAGAAAGACCCTGAGCCTAGAGGTAAAAAATTAACTTTATTTGGGCAGTAGATCCAAGAAGTCCCTGGTCTGGTGCCATCTTGGGCTGCCCTTTGAGCTACTCATTCTTCCTCCCTGATTCCTCTTCCATCCCACTTCCTGGGGAGATTCTCCTCTATATAGTGGCCCCGCTCTTGATGTTCTGCTTGCCAATATGGGGTTTGGTTCAGCATAGCTGTTGTCTGAGGAGGAGGAGGATTGTAGGTGAGTAGGGTTAGAGGGACTAAATGAACACTTGAGCAATAGAAAAAAGAGTAGAAATGCCAACATAGAGAGGAGGAAATGGGGAGTGGGAAGGACTGCAAGTCAATATAAAGAACGTGTTAGCCAAAGGCAAAAGCAAGATCAACACCAGAAATTCCCAAGATCTAATGGAAGAGGGGTAGCAATAATCCAGGTCACAGTGTGAGAACATAGTGGACAGACAAAAAGACAAATTATATCAAGAAAATGGGTTTGCTTTGTCAGGAGTGAGTTTTAAGCTGAAGAGTACAATGTAGTCCTTATCCTCCAGACTCAGGTAGATACTTCCTGGCTGGAGAGCTCCTCTTGCCATAAAGGGGAGAGAATGGTATTTATACTGTGCCTAATATGTAAGTGCTTTACAAATATTATCTTATTTAATCCTCACAATAACCCTGGGACATAGGTGCTATCATTATTCCCATTTTACAGTTGAGGAAAGCAAAACAAACACATCAAGTGACTTGCTCAAAGTCACATAGCTAGTGTCAGGCTGGATTTGAACTCAGGTCTTCCCTAACTAAGTGTCTGAGCCCAGCAGTTTATCCATGGTGCCACCCAGCTACTATGATTACCTGCTTTGACCTCTGTGGAGCTTCTATCTATGGTGGCAGACACTCAGGCTTAGGAAGGATTACCCAGTTAGTGTTCTTGTGGCAACTTGAACCCAGGCCACCTAAACTGTCAGGCCATTTCGCTTTCTACTCCCCTACCTGCAGTCCATTAATATGCACTCACTAGCATAGTCAAGTTCAGTTCTTTCTCATTAAGGCCCAGTTAAAGCTTCTGAGATGGCTTATATATTTATCCATAATCTCACATTCTTTTAAAATCTCAATGACTCTTGCTATATTGTGTTCTCCCTTATCAGACAGGTAACAGAGAAGTAACTCTAGGGGCCCTAGTGCTCATGCCTCCTCTTCAAGTCCCTATTACTCTTCTTAAAAGCTTCTAGGACTTGGGTTTCCTACTGAGATATGTAACTTCTGGTCATCTTTCACTTTTGGGGGGGGCAGGGTCTGTGTATTTTTATTTAAAAAGGCTGTCTCAGTGTTCATTCATTCAAGTAAGTCCCCGGTCAGTCGTAATGGACTTGAATCTGCCTGGTTCCACCATGTGTCTAGAGTAAGTTTGACATGAAGAACTGCTTTACTTTTGAGGCCTTCAGGACAAAACTGTACATTAGGATGGGTTTTATTTTTTTTAAAGACAAAACAAGAAGCAAACTGCTGAGAATCAGTAGCAGCTGACTTCATGAAAAGAAAATTATTTAATTTAATTTCATTGGTGAGATTCAGTCAGAGTAGTGGCTGGAACACCCCTCACAGAGTATACTTTTCATTGACCCTTTTTCCTTGAAGGTCACATTGCAAAAATGGAGATATATGTGGCCCTAGGATACCCTACCTTTTCACCAAATTCCTTAACCAGTGTCTTTTCACAATCTCATGTTAATTCCTTAAGCAGACCCACCAGCCCAGCTCTTTTGTTAACTCAAGTCCCTGTAAAAACAGATTTTAAAGCTTTTATTGCCTGAATTTTGGCTTTCCCCAACACATCTTGCATTTTTAAGCTCATTGCTATGGAATTAACTGCTCGTTGCAAGTTATTCCTCCAAAAGTCATCTTTTCCCATAAGCTATGAATGTCATTAGGTTGAGTATACCTGTACACCAGTGTGTGGGTGTGTATATACAAATTCAGTAACAACTATAGATAGAATGAAAGCGACAAAAAATAGAAATGTTTTCTAGAGATTTTGGCTCCCTCTAGGAAACACTGTGAAAATGTATAATGCACATGCATTTACAAATGTGAAATACATGTGTGTATATCAAGAGAATTATTTCATTGATTTTCTGTATACATATAAGTATATCTCAACAATAACAAATATCTCACTTAACATCATTCAGTGATTTTGCAAAAATGATTTTACATGATACCCACTGGTACCTTGCTAGTAAACTTGTCAAAGTGGTTCATAATATGTTTTGATTTTGAGCCTAAAACAAAGAGTGAAGAAGCTAGAATACGTCTTCACAAATTCAGGTACACATTCTCCCTGTTTTGTCCTCGTTTGAAGCAGCTAGGTGTGCAGTGGATAGAAAGTGAGACTTGGAATCAGGAACATCTGAATTTGAGTTTTGCCTTGACACTTACTGGGTGACCCTAGGCAAGTCACTTATCCTCTCTCTACTTCAGTTTCCTCATCTATTCAATAAGAATAATAATAGCATCTACCTCACAAGGTTATTGTGAGGATACAAAGAATTAGTATAAGCTCTGGGGTTACAAATTAAAGTAAAAAACAATTCATTTTTTACCTTTGAGGAGTTTACATTTAAAAGGGAATTGAAAAGCTCTGGAGGAGGTACCCCGTTGGGGACTTGATGGCAGTATCCCATCTCAGACACATAACTAGCTGTAGGACCTTGGATAAGTTTCTTTATTTCTCAGTGCCCTAGGCATCTCTCTAAGATTGTACATTGGAGTTGCTAATCTATCTTGGCAAAGGGAATTTCCACACTGAGAGTTCCATATCTGGATCAAATAGGAAGGAAAAGAAGACAGTAGGAAGAGTTCTCTGGAAGAGCTTCGTCTACTCTTAAGTGGCGAAGGAGAATTAAAAGCATCCAAGGAAATGTGATCCATCTCCTCTCTTCCTTACCCTTTGCCCTGTTTCAAAGGAAAGTTTTTGCTGTCATTGATTTTAAAATACACATACATAAATATTATTTCAAAATCTGACAGATACACGTGCTATTTATTTCACATTGGTTCCAGATTCATTGTTAAGCTCTTTGCTCTTATCCAAAGAATTCCATAAAGCAGAACTATTTGCTGATCTTATCTTGGTTTGATCTTGCCCTATTCAAGAGCCAAGCCTCTTACACTAAAAAGAAGTTTAAAAATTTTTTTTTTTAGATTGCCCTTTAGTGGAATGAATTTTTCTTTGAGGCAGTGCCTGCACGTGATCAAACATCCCAGTTAAAAATGAAAATTTGGCCAGGTTGTTTGAACTGAGATTTTCCTTATGGAACCAAGAAGAATTGACTGTACAATTGAAGTATTGACTAGTTTGCCTCCCCCTCCCCCCGATCAGATCATTTCTGGCACATTAAAATGGACACACTAATTAAACTTTTTTTTTTCTGATCCAAGCTCCTGTCAAGGAGCCTCTCTGCTCTTTTAAAGCTGGAACAATGTGTACCTCTGAGCCCCCACTCCCTGTTTAAAGCTAGGAGGGTTCTCAGAAAGGGGAATTCCAACCGTGAGCACACATCTGTTAGAGTATTTAGACTTTTGAGGGTCTTGTGCCACTGTTGCTTCATCAGCAGAAGGATCCTCCATGCTCTTTTGCACCCCACATTCACATACTATTGATCCCTATTGGCTGACTTTGAGGAGAGCACCACAGTGTCTGCTTACCCCTGAAGAGGTCACCTCTACTTTCTGGGAGCATAGTTGAGGCACTTTAGGCAATGTTTTGGTGCCTACTCTCTTTCCCATTCTAAGAAGGGATGTGAGATGTTTATCTCCATTGTGAGTCTGCCAGGTGGGGTAGTCTATATTCCTGGTTTATAGTGCCTGCCAACTGTCTTAACTAGGAGTTATCTATACCAAAGATATCAAAAGTCTATCTCCTATCTCTGTCTTATTCCAACTGAACTATGGGTATCCTCATCTCTGCCTCCTAGCTTCCCTGGCTTTGGTTGGGTCTCAGTTGAAGTTCACTTTCTGCAAGGAGCCTTTCCCAGTCTGCCTTAATCTTAGTGTCTTCCCTCTGTTAATTATCTCCAAATTGCCCTGTATACATCTTGTACGTATATAGTTGTTGGCACATTGTCTTTCCTATTAGACTGTGAACTTCTTAAGAGCACAGACTTTCTTTTCTTTTTTTTCTTTTTGCCTTTCTTTGTATTTCCAGTGTTGGTATACAGTAAGCACTTAATAAAATCTAGTTGACTGGCTGTTTCCTGAATATATGTTGTGCATTTCTAGCTCCGTGCTGCTTCCTATGCCTGTAGTGTCCCTCTTTCTCTGTCTGTTGAATTACTTTCCATCATTTATAGCCCAAGTTCATATGATGCTTTTGTCTCCTCCATGAAGTAAGCCTCCTACAATGTCTCCTTTGGGTGGTACAGTGGAAGGAGCCCTGGTGTAACATAAATTCAATTCAAGCTATGCCACTTAGTGGCTTTGAGACTTTCTCTGAACTTCAGTTTTCTTATCTACAAAATGGAGTAGCATTAAATGACCTACTAAAGTCCCTTCTAGCTTTGATCTCACATAACACACTATCCAATGTGCCCATCCTGGATAAAATTATGTACTTATAATTAACTGTGTATATAGCTTATCCCTCTACTGATCTGTAAACTTAATGAAGGCAGAAATTATGTCTTGCTTAAATCTTGTGTCTCCCCAGTCTCGGTGCAACACTTAAGATACAGAAGATGCTCAGTAAATATTTATTGAATTTAATACTGTTTAATTGGGTAAATAAAAATTGCTATTCTTTTATCCTTTTCAGTGTTCTTTCTTTTTATTTTGAGATTGATGGAGCTTTAAAAATGATTTTATGTATAGTTGGTAAAAAAGAACTATTTTAGTGTAGGATGGGATAGTTATTGGTGAGAAATTTATACAACTAGGAGAATGATGGAATAAGTGCTCAAGTGGATTCTGCCTTGTTCTTCCCATCCCTAAATGTTTCACTAATTATGGCCAAGTCTCAGGAGGCCATTTGGGGTTCAGACTAATCCTAGAGATTCATTTCTAGTCTGGATTGACACATAGGTCATTCTTATATCATCCATCTACCTATCTATTGGTGGTTTTTCATTTTGTTTTGTTTTACTTCTGCAAAAGCATCCATAAGATGGAAATCACTTTGGCCAAATGCTATAGATGAAACATAGGCTAGAGTGACCAATTTATGCTGAACATCAAACAATAATATCATGTATTCTGTAAGTTATAACAACCTGGCTCTTTTCAGTCATTTTGGTTGTTAAGACAATATGATGAGATTAGCAAAAGAGTACAGTTACATATGCACATGTAGATAGATAGAGATATCTCTGTGTATATATGTATACCACATATTCCATCCATATGCATACATATGAAGCAGGAGACACAGTCAATAAAAGGGATGGGCTTGGATCTAGAATCATATACGGTGTGACCACAAGCAAGTCATTTAACTTCTCATTGTCTTAGGCAGCTAAGACTTTTAAGTTACAGTTGAGTTATTGTCCAAAATCAGGGAAAGGAATTGGAATCACAGAAAATAAAGAAAAAAAATTATCAATACATGTGTATGTGTGTGAATCTATATGCATATATAGAGGTATGTGTATATATACACATGGAGTGTGTATATAAAAGTATGAATGTGTATATATGTATGTATGTATGTATGTATGTATGTATGTATAGATTGTCATATGCATATGTATATGGAGTTTCTGGTGTTTTTCTTCCAAAATTTAAACTATACAGCTATCAGAAGTCAGGATTCTTATTGTCAAGGCTCTTAGATTACAAGAGTCTGCTAATTTTGATTAAGGAGCTCAGTCACTGTCTGGTGTTACTCTCAGAAGAAGAATGAGCTATTGGTTCCACCAGTCTTGGGTTCTGCTCTGTTGATCTTGAAACTTCTTTTGCTTGTCTTGGATGTCTGCTTTAACTCCTGGATCTGATTTCACACAGTCATAGAGATGGAGAGATCAAAGGGACCTTCTAGGGCATTTAGTTCATCTTCTACACTCTACAGTATCTTCCTGAAATTTTCCTCTAGCCTCTACTTGACTACCTCCCCTGGCAAGAATTTTAACTCCTTCTTAAGACATCCTGTTCAATTGGAAGGTGACTAATTATTTAGCAACTGAGCTGAAGTTTTATTTCTTATAGCTTCTCCCCATTGGTTCTCATTTTGCCCCTCAGGACCAAACAGAATAAGTCGAATCCCTTTTTCACATGATACTCTTACTAGTATTTTTTTTTTTACCTTGGATCCTGTAATTCCATGACTTCTGGCTTTCACCCTGGACTTTGCCCTAGACTGATTACCTCTATCTGATGCCAGGGAATGCATCTGTCTCTTCTGCTGCAATCTGCTATTGCCTTCATTTCTGGCAATGAGGTACAGCCAATACCAAAAGCTCATTAATCAGTCCTCTTTAAATCCTTCCTGGAACGTGTTGAATCTAAGTGCTCAAGGAATGAAAATTTCTTGATTAATATCAGGATATGTGATGAATGCTTATTTGTGATATCCATAGATTAGAAATATTTTTACAAGAAACCATAATGCCTCCTTGTTTCTTTTCCTTTCCATAGCTTTGGGCCAGATTATGTTGTATGTAGACGGGATGAATGGAGTCATAAATCATAATGAAACCATTCAATGGCTGTATACTCTCATTGGTTCTAAGGTAAGAAAATGCCAAGGTTATGTATTTCGTGCAATGTATAGGCAAATACCCTTTTTATGCCCAGAAAAAAAATCTTGCATAACTTTGCCCTAGGCATGTCACAGTACAAATGTGGGAGATTACCTTTTAGATTTTTTTTTTATGAATACTGAATAAATGAAATGTGACATGTCTTAATAATCACTGAATTTCAGAGTTAGTTGGGACCTTGGAGGCCATCCCATCAAGTCTGATATCTCTTTGAACTTTAACTCCCTCTGAAATAAACCCAACAAGTCACCATGGAATCTTGGGGACATTTCTATTGATTTTTATTTCAATAATTCATATGTTTATAATGGGACTGCCTTAATATTTTGGTAATAAAATTTTAAACAGTCATTAATGACTACGTTACTGAATTTTGGATTCGATTGCAATAAATGTCCTTCCATTTGGCCCAGAATCCATATGAACAATTGCCAGCTTACCTTCTGATCTTATTTTCTATAACTAGAGCTCAGACCCGCTGCCTCTTTCTGGCACAGAAATGATCCTGGGTTCTCAGAATTTATGCCAGCACAAAATATAAACCCAAGCAGGTCCTACAAAGTTGGAAAGATTTTGAGTGTGTGTTTGGCAATAGTCTGTACCTCATCCCCCCAAGACCTAACTTAGCTAAGGGACCCAATTGGCCATTTAATCCAATTCATAAGCATAAATCAATCCCTTCTAGTAGCAAGGAAGCCATATGGCCGTTAGCTGAAGACCTCTGGTGAAGAGGAACCCACTCTTTCCCTATGTCTCCTACTCTGTAATTGGACCTCTCTGTCTATAATTCCTTCCTTACATCAACTGCACATTTGGCTCTCTGCATCTTTGCACGTGATTGTTAGTTCTGTCCTTAAGGGTTGAAGAAAACGAGTTGACTTCCTCTTCCATGTATAAAAACCCTTCAAGTACCAAAGACAGATATAACTTCCCCTAGAGGTCTTCAGGCAAAATAACCCTAGTTCTTTCAACCATGGAAGGCTCTTGAGGCTTCTCACCATCTTAATTACCTTTTGGATGGCTTCCAACTCATCAATGTTCTTGCGCTAAAGTCCTGTTCTTTAGGAACAGATAAGATGTCTATTTCACTGCACATGTTATAGCTATAGAACTAAGGATTCTAGAATTTTTAATTTTTCTGTCTTGAAATTGTATGTGCCAAGTGTCGGATCCAGATTTAGGTCTGACAGACCACAGAGTCTAGTACTGATAATAACTTTATTCTCTTCTATATAAGATTACAGTGAAATAAAATCTTATTGTACAGTATTTACTATGTTCTTCCCCAAATAGAACACCCATGGATGACTAAACATAGTAGTCCAGATGTGGCTTTCTGTCATAATTTTTTTGCCAATTCAAAAAAGTCCATATTCAAGAAACATTCCACAAATTGAAAAATGCCGCCATAAGGACTAGGCTTAGTAAGGAAGTACGGCCTTGAGGGAATCACTTAGCCACTCTGGGCTTCAGTTTCCTCATCTATTAAAATAAGGAAGCTGGATAAGAATAATTCTGAGGGTGCAGCTGGGTGACAGCAGTAGATAGAGCACTGGCCCTGGAGTCAGGAAGACCTGAGTTCAAATCCAGCCTCAGGCACTTGACACATTAGTTATGTGATCCTGGGCAAGTCACTTAACCCCAATAGCCTCGAAAGAAAAAAACAAAAAAACAAACAAAAGAACAATTATGAGTGCCTTTCTAGATATAAATATTCTTTGTTTTTATGATTTCAAGTAAGTTATTGACTTTGTTGTTGTTCCTGTTGGTTTTTTTTTTTACTTTTTAGGCATTTGGGGTTAAGTGACTTGCCCAGGGTCACACAGCTAGTACATGTCAAGTGTTTGGTCTGAGGCCGATTTGAACTCAGGTCCTCCTGACTTCAGGGCCGGTGCTCTATCCACTGTGCCATCTAGCTGCCCCAGTTATTGACTTTAAAAAAGTTCTTTGTTGGAAATAATATCTGGTTGTGAAGGGAATTGTCCTTCCAATTTGAGTTTGTCTGAGTTTTTGGAATCTCAGCTTTAAAAAATAATCCATGAAGCCATTAATCAGTCAGGAGAGAAAAGAATGATTTATATTGCTGATATTAAAGAGAAGTTACCGTCACTTTAATTGGAGGAAAAGCCATGAGAAGAATAGCAGATAATGAGAACACATAAGAGAACTAAATGAAATAAACAACAGAGGTTAGATAGGAATCAGCTGAATTAACTCACAGGTGAGCCAGTGAGGGTCATGTGAGTTAACTGTGGCTTACAGCAATGATGAAGAGATAACTGGATAAATGATCATACTCTTCAGCATGATAAATGTGTGAACCACATATTTTTATTTCAAATTTATGTCCAGCATTTTACATTTAGGGGCAGCTAGATGGTACAGTGGATAGGGTTTAGAATCAGGAAAACTCATCTTCCTGAGTTCAAATCTGGCCTCAGACACTTATCAGCTGTGTGACTGGGCAAGTCACGTAATCCTTTTTGCCTCAGTTTTCTCCTCTGTGAAATGAGCTAGAGAAGGAAATGGCAAACCACTTCAGTACCTTTGCCAAGAAAACCTCAAATGGGGTCATGAAGAGTAGGACGCATTTGAAAAGTGACTCAACAACAACAATCTTACATTGTTCAGTGAGATTTTATTTAATTACCATCCTACATAAGAAGATAATGAAGTTATTCTCACAGGAACCTCTGAGGTGTCAGACCTCAAACCTGTATCTAACACTACAATAATGAATCATGTAAACTGATAGTCAGTGAGGAATCCAAAGTAAATGGCTTTAGTTCTATGGTGAAAAACATAAAATGAGGTATACTTGTCATGCATCCCTAAGAAAATGCTCCTATCAAATTGTATTTTAATTATGGTTGGCATTTTGTGGGAAGACATGGATAAAAGGTTTTAAAGGCCAAGGTGAGAAGCGTGTAGTTTATCCTAAAGGCACTAAGGAGCCAATGATGGTTTTTGAAAAGAGGAATGACATGGTGAGACCTGTGCTTTAGAAATACTGTTTTGTTGTCAATGTGTGAAATAGATTAGAGAGGAGAGACTACAAGCAAGAAAACCAAAAAGGAAGTTTTTACAATAGACCAGGTAATCTAAACTAGAATGGAGTCTTGAGTGGAGAGAAGAGAACAGATATGAGAGGTATTGTGAAAGTAAAATCATCAAAACTTACCCAAAAAAAAAAAGGAAGAAAAGAATGTCAATGGATCACTAAAAAAATTAAAAAAAAACCCAGAAGATTGCAGAATGACGTTCAGAAGGTGACTCAGGGCAATATTAAAACAACCATATTAAATTTAAAAAATGCAAAAATAAAATCAGCTATACATTGTAGAGATTCGTGGTTTACATCTTTTTCAATTCTTTATGTAGGGAAATTTTCATGCTTGTTGTTGTTCCTCAAGTTCATGACAATAAAAGGAAAAAAATATTTAATTGATGAGGTTTGATAACTGATTGGATATGGGGATGGGGTGAAAGTAAATGAAAAGTTTGAGCATGACTGAGGTTGTAAACCTAGGAGACTGGGATGATGGTGGTACTCTCTATAGAACAGGAAGAAGAGTCTAGAGCAGAAGATTAGTCAATTGGTCAATGCAGAACTGGGCTTCAGAAAAAAAGCTTCTGACTAGATATATAGATTTGGGAGTTCTCTACATAGAGATGATAACTTAAGCCCTAGATGCTAATGAGATGATCAAGAGAGGATTGAGGAAGAGAGTCCAGGAGGGTACCTTTTTTGGAAGATACCAATTTGCTCATTAATGGAGTAAGACATGGATGATATATAGCAAAGGAGACTGGAGTGGTCAGATAGGTTGGAAAACCAAGAGAAGTTCATGAATGCTGACACAGAAGAGACATCCCAAGTAAAGGGATGGTTAATGATAGCAAAAGTTAAATGGAGGTCAGGAAGGATACCTGAAAAAGGCCATCAGATTTAGCCAGTAAGGGCTATTTGATAATTTTAGATAGAACAACTTCAGTGTAGTAAACAACTTGGAAGCCAGATTGCAAAAGATTGAGAAATGAGTCAGAGTTGAAGTTGAAAGGTAAACTTAGTCTTAATGTAAGGGAGACTGGGGTGGAGAGAGGAGGTTCCTAATATTCACAACTATCCGAAAGTAGAATGAATGTATTGCCTGAGGAGAGAGTGGTTTCCACCTCACTCGAGGTCTTTAAACAAAGACTGGAAGACCACTCACTGGCAATATTAAAGAGAATATCCTTGTTCAGGTACAGGTCGAACTAGATGGCGTCTGGGGTCCTTTATAAATCTGAGATGCTTTGGTTTTATAATCTCTAAGGTTATCTTTAGTCCCTTATAGTTTAAGAACCTATGAGTATATATTTTAGCATCATAGGATTTAAAGATAGAAGGGACCTTAGAAATTACTTAATCCAACTCTTCATAGGAAAATAAATTCCTTTATCTATTTTCTCTGAGAACATGGATACAGTACTCATTTTTTTAATCCATTGTATTTTTGCATTTATTTCCTTCAATATTGAACTGTATATATAAGCAGTATACATACTAAAGTATATATATAAGCAATGGCCTATTGCTATTACCCTGTATAGGCAGGCATTAGAGTAGACAATTCTCAGAATTGCAATATGAATCAAATACAATGAAGACAAGTTGTACAGTTTTGTACTTTTGTGTGTATTCCAACCTTTCCTGTAAGTACATGTTTAGTTCAACTGTTCCCAGCTCAGATTGGTATTTTTGGATTGTTTTGTTCATTTCCTCAGGCTGTGTATGGGGCATCTCTGTGAGCCAGAGTAGGGAATGTGCTGGTGTTAGAAAGAGGTGGGGAGGAAAGAAAGAATGTGGGCCTTCTATATGTTTCTTTTCTTTCATTTCTGTCTAAACTAGCCTCTGTTCCACTCTGAGATCTCAGGCTTGATTGAGTCTAACCTAGCTGTATATGTGTGAAAGGCAGAGAGAGGCACCAGAGGGGAGAAGGAGAAAGAGGGAATGTTAGAAGCTGAGGGGAAAGACATGTGCATGTGTGTGTGTGTGTGTGTGTGTGTGTGTGTGTGTATGTATGTGTGCGCATGTGCACGTGCATATGCTCGCACACATATGCATTATGAGATGTTTTTCCTTGTCTGTCTTCAGTTTCATTTAATTTACTTCAACAAAAATATAAAGTTCATATAAAACACTTTTCCTGCCATTATGGTACTTAACCTTCATGTTACCCAGCATCGCTACTTTGTCAGAAGTAATAAATTTAGAGACATAGTAAACTTGTAAGTTTTTAAAGATAACCAGTGAGCATTTATATTTCAGTTGTTTTTTTAAAATGTTAAATTTTATGATTAAAAATCAGAACTAGAGAGAAAAAAATGAAAAATTATACTTGCATTATGGAGTTGGAAGATGTTTATTGAAATCATATTTTATTTTTAAAATATGTTCTTACTATAAACATGGCTTTTTTTAAAAGGCCTTTTTCTGTCATTAGTAGTTTTCAGAAGCCTTAATTCATTCTGGGCTTTAGCTGTTTTTAAAAATCTTACAATTTATGCCAGACTTTTCCATTATTTTTCAATTATAGGGTCCTCCAATCATTTTTCATATGGTCTTTTAATCATCTGAGCTCATCAGAGAGCTTCCTGTGCAGCCACATGGATTTCTTTAGCAACCTCTCCCTTTTTCTTTCTCTTAAAACACACTCAAATGAAAGCATAGTGGAGATAAAATTAAATGTCATTTTGTGGTTTTTGCCTGAAAAATAACTCACCTCATGACAACTATAAATATGTTTACGGCAATTTGGAATGAATGTTTATATTCATTTTACTTCATTCAGGATCCAAACTATTAAATAGTTTTATACCTTTTTAAAGACTTCTGTGGTAGTAGGAGAAGGGGAGGAAGAAGGAGGATGCTTACATTCTAAATACTCCCATAAGGGGTTCATAACACTGACTTATGACAAGGCACTTCATAAATTAAGTAGAACTATTGAATTTTTGGTATATCTTACCAATACGTCTAGATATTATTTTTCTTAACGAAAACACTTGTTTCCATGTGAATATTTTCAAACATATTGTCATGAAGCCACTTAAAAGTTCTGTTCAAAACTCATGTTTATTAACTTTTTCAGTATTTTTAAATGCTTAGGTATACAGCACTGATGGGTTAGGCAAAATGGCCATTTTAAGACAAAAATCCCCATCCTGAAGAAAAGCTTAAATTTTAGTTGAGCTAAGATACATGCTAGTTAAAACACTTAAGTAGCCAAGTAAGGCAGCAAGCCACTTCTAAGACCCAAACAATCTAGTTCATGCATCTCTTACACATAAACAGTTACTTGTGCATTACCCCTCTGTCCCTCCTTGTCCCCATTGCCAGGATGTTTTGCGCCTCAACTTTAAAATGTATACTTTAAGGTAGCTGTTCTAACCACCAAACTATCTTAAATGATGCTGCCACCTAGTGTCCATCTCAGGGGAAAGTAGTAGGTTGAAATGAGGAAAACACAAACTAGCCCAAGAGACATGAACTAAATCTGGTTTTCAAAGTATGGTACAGGAACCTCTAGGACTCTCTGAAACCCTTGAAGGGGGTCCTTGAGATCAAAACTATCTTCTTAATAATACTGAGATGTGTTAGTTTCTAATATGGTGAATATCAGTATAGATATAACTGATGTAAGGTCCTTAGTAATAAGGTCCTCAATATTTTTAGGCTTGTAAAAGGGGGGTAGGGTGGGATGAAGGGAAATATACTTAGTTTTCCCCAACATGACTACTACGGAAGTGTTTTGCATGACTACACATTTATAACTGTATGGAGATGCTAGCCTTTTCACTGAGGGTGGGTGGGGAGGGAGAAAGGGGGAAAATTTGTAGCCCAAAGTTTTAAAAACACATGTTAAAAAAATGCTTGTTGAACCCCCCCCAAAAAAAAGGGGTCCTGACACCAACAAGTGTGGGAACTGCTGAGCTAAAAGTTAAGGAAAGATAGTAGATTAAAGCTAGGACTGGCCATCAGAAGCCAGAAAGAGAAATAGTTACCTGAGACAATAAGGTAAGGCTGTTGGTCAGAGGCCAGATAGGCAATGAGGAATCAGGCACTTTATAGGCAGTGGAGGTTAGAGCAAGCCAGTGAAGTCTGCATCCAGGCAAGCTATTTGAGAAGCAGCTATGAGGTACAAAAAAAACCAAGACTGTTATCATGGTGACTTCTTACGCAGATAACCTCTTACACGGTTGGTATAACCAACGCTAGCTAAGGCAAGTGACAATAGTGGACTATATTAGGAGGCTGATCAGGAGACCAACTTGGCTAAAATAAGGAGTTAGATGAGATTAAAGCAGATTTTGACATGGGGGAAACAACATACACAAGATAGAAGAGAAGGGGAAATGAAAATGACTATAAGGGGGCAGTGAAAAGACTGAAATGACTATATTAACGGGTACATGTTGAAGCATAAAGAGATGTAAGATTTTTTTGTTGTTGGTATTTAGTTGATTAGTCATGTCTGACTCAGTGTGACTCTATTCGGGGTTTTCTTGGCAAAGATACTGGAGTGGTTTACCATTTCCTTCTCCAGTTCATTTTACAAATGAGGAAACTGAGATAAATAGGGTTAAGTGACTTGCCCAGGGTTGCACAACAAGTGTCTGAGGTCAGATTTAAACTCGGCTCCTCCTGACTTCAGGTTCAGCACTCTATCGACTGTGCTACCTTAGCTGCCCCTTGATGTGAGATTGGATAATCTAAAATACCAGGCTAAAGAGTTTGCATTTGAAATGATAAGAGGTAGAATTGACATAGCCTCTGGACAGAACTATAACCAAAGTGGGATGGGATTAGAGAGAGAAACACAGCTTAGTACTTAATTGATAGAAATAATTAGCTAAAATAGGAAGCTATCATGTGCCTGTATTAGTGGAAGCTCCCCCTACCCAAGAAAAACCTTCCTGTCAAAAACCTTGAGCTAGTTTCACGGGGTCACTGTATCCCTTCCTCAGCCATTGCTTTCTTTCAACCTTCACCCAATAAGGGCATCTTTATGCCAGTTGCCCCAGGAGGAGTTTGTGATGCTTGTCCCAAGTGGAAAGATTCCTAATTATGTTCTGCTTTTGGGAGCTCTTTCCGAGTGTCAGGCCAACCCAGAACGACCTGTGACCTCCATGCCTCTCCAACACAAACACACACAACACACCACACACACACACACACACACACACACACACACACGCTGAGTCTAGCAGAGCAGGAAAGGAGAACTTCAAAGCCTCATGCAACGCAGAGATATTGCATGCTTCAAGATGGAGCACGTCCTCTCATCTTGCATTTGAATTCAGATTTTCTGTACTGAAAGTTACTGATATTTCAGCTTTGCCCAAGGAGAGCAGAGAGCTAGTCTGAGCTTTTCCAGGTACTTTAGAGAGAGAGTTCCTAACCAGACTTACTCTATTTAGGTCTATATGTCTCTGTATTCTCACAGTTCCCTGAATATGGAATTACAGTATGTAAATGTTACTTTTCTCTTTAAACTCACAAATCCATTTTCCTGTTCTTACAGCTTAGAATTTTTGCTGAAGGTAGCATTAAGTATTCCCAAATCCATAGCAGAGTTTCACACTCCTTGGCCACTTTTTTTCCATTTCATTATGTAATTGATGATGGTGATTTTCCCCTGTTTCATAATGGAAGCTGCTACAGTTTCCCTCAGGAGACTTGAAACCCCTTTTTGGCTGTATTTTCAATGGAAAATGGAAATTAATCCATTTTCAAACTGATGCTGGGTGACCTCAGAAAACAGAGTGGGATGCTCAGCCTAGGTTGATTTAGCAAAGTTGATTAAAGATTTATATCTCACATGCTGTTTTAATTTTTCCTAGTTTGTTTTTGACTCTGTTCTGGATATTGCCTCTGCTTCTGTGAGGCTTAGCTTTTATATTCATTTGACAGTCACCTTTGATAACTCCAGATGGCATCAGGGAAACTGGTAGATTTTTTGTAACTGAAGAATGATTATAAAATTGACATTGACATAGTCAGAGCTAGCGTGGTTAAGCAGGTGTATCATCATAAGTGGTTTAACTGCAGTTAGTGTGGTTGTATATGGAACAAATATTTCTATTTCTAAAATCTAATGAAAACAATTCAGTTAAAAAGAATAACCATGTCTGACCCTGGGTAAGTCATTTAACCCTGATTACCTCAAAAAAAAAAAAAGAATAACCATGGCAACATAGGATAAGAAAGAGGAGGGATAGGGCTGCAGGGAGAAACAGGGGAATTAAAAGGAAGAAGAGGGGAAGTAGGCAGAAGAAACGGTCTGAAAGTAATGTAGAAAAAGAGGAAAAAATAAAAGGGGAGAGAGAAAAAACAAAGAAAACAAAGAGAAGAGGGGATAAAAATAAAGAAAGAGATAAGGGGGAGGAAGAAAAGAAGAAAGAAGGAGAGAAGAGGAAAGAGGAATAAGAGAAGATGAGGAAAGTAAATTCCCTGAACCCAAGTCTTCCCCAATATATGTCACAATATATATATACCTTATGTTATACGTGCAATTATCATTATTAGACATCACACATATATACACACATGTAATTATGTGTTACGTTATAGATCTGTTTCTACATGGGATCACCACATTGATTAAGGTTGTTCAGCCAGCCTCATTTGCTCTACTGCTTACTATTGACACATGTATACACACATGTAGAAATATATACAGATACAATGTAATTATATACAAACACATGTAATTCAAACTCTACATGTGTACATGTTTGATATGTAATATGCACACATGGATATGTGTATGTGAATGAGTATGTACATTTACATATACATGCATATACCCCGGGAGAATTTCTTTTCTTATCTTCTCTTGCTCTCCTTTCTGTCTTTCTGTTTTTCATTTTCTCCCATCCTTTTTTCCTGTTTAGCTCTTTGGTATATTGATGAGGGTTGTTCAGCCACTTCTGCCCAGCTTACTAATGCATCACTGACCAAATGGATTTTCCAGTATAATGCTTCTTTTTCCATTCTAGAAAGTAGTATGAAAGGATTTAAAATGATCTATTTATTTAAAAATTCTCAGACTCCAGTCAGATATAGCTCTTAAGGAAAAATAACAGTGTTAGAGCTACATTTCTTCTCTGGGGATGTTTCCTCCACTGCCCCAGCTGCTTCTTCCTAACTCTATTCTTTTTTTTCAAATGAGTTTTGATTGAAGTCTTCTGTTTCTTACATTATCATGATTATCCCTAGTATATTCTTCCCTTTCCTCTTTCTAGAGAGTCATCTCACATAATAAATAGTACTTTTATTAAGGGGGGGAATCAGCACAACATTGAAAAAAATCCCAAAGCATGTACAATGTCTTAACACCTGTGGACCTCTCACATCCACAAAGGGGTTAGTTGGGGCTTTCTTCTAATATCTCCTCATTCAAATCATGCTTGATCTTTATAATTTTGTTACAATCACTTTTGATTTTTTTTTGGTATATAGTTCTTTCCTTTTACATTGTTGTAGTTATTGTGTATTGTTTTCTTGGTTCTACTTACTTCATTCTACCTCGAGTTCATGTAGATCTTTCTGTGCTTCTCTGTATTCATCACATACATCATTCCTTACAGCATAGTAATATTGCATTACATTCATGTACCACAACTTGTTTATCCATTCCCCAACTGATGGGCATCTACTTTGTTCCTAATTATTTATATAAGGGGATTTTATTCTTATTGATAGCTCCCTTGGCCAGTAATGGACTCTCTGGATCACAGGGTATGCATATTTTAGTCTTTATTTGAATATTTCCAAATTGCTTTCCAGAAATGTTTGTACCCTTTCATAGCTCCACCAATAATGTATTAGTTTGCCTATTTCCACTACCCTTTAATATTGAGTACTTCCTTTTTCTTTTGCTCATCTTTGCCAATTTGCAGGGTATAGGATAAAACTTCAGGGTTGTTTGGGTTTGCATTTCCCTTATTATTAGTAATTTGGAGTACCCTTTCATGTGGTTGTGAATACTTTGTGATTCTTCTTTTGTGAAGTCTTCACATCCTTTGACTACTTAGCTATTAAGGAATGGCTATTAGTCATATATATTTATTAGTTGTTTATGTACCTTGGATACCAAACCCTTATCACAGAAATTTGATAAAAAGATTTGACCACTTCCCTTCTTATACTAAGTACATTATGTCTGTGCTGTTCCGTTTAATTCAATCAAAGTTATCTGTTTTACATTTTGTAATTGCTTCTAATTCTTGTTTGATTAAGGATACATTTCAGAATTGTGAGAGAGATGTAATCTGCTTTATTTCTAATTTCTTAATAATCTGATCATTAATATTAAGGTCACATATCCATTTAGAGTATATCATGGAATATATTATAAGGTGTTGGTCTAACTGAAGCCTAATTTTTGGCAGACTGCTTTCCAGTTTTTCCATTAGGCTTTTTAAAAAAAAATCTAATAAGGAGGTTTTTTTTTTCCTTAAGTACCTTTTGATTTTTACTTTCCTAAACACTAGGTTGAATATTGACTTATTTTTAAAATTAAAAATGTAATATTATTTATGCTTTATCATATACTTATTTATTTTGTTAAATACTTCCCAATTATACTTGAATCTTGTTTGGGCTACTTCCAGGGGGCAAGGGCACATTTGATACCTCTAATCTAGTTGTCCCCTAAGGTTCTTTATAGTTATAAATCTAGGATCCTATGATCATATATATATATATATATAAATGTACTTATATGAATGTTATATTTATATCAGATATACCAAGATACAAAGATGCACATGCTGATGCACTAGTAGCCATGTATTTATATAGAGTACAACACATTGATATACCCAGAAAAGCACATGCCCAGAGGTAACCACATATGCATCACAGATAGCAAGAGAGACACCCTTAAAAGAGGACTGAATGGGACAGGTAACTGGGAGTAGACTCAGTTTGCTGGACAGGAGAGAGTATGGACAGTTGAGTAAGAGGTGCAGTATATTTATGTCTGTGTGTGTGTGTGTGTGTGTGTGTGTGTGTGTGTGTCTTTGTAATATAGGGATTAGAAAAGTCAGAAGGTAAACTTCAATCCAGTATCACCTTTATTTGTTTGTCTTTTTTAGTCAACTATTTGCAACTAAATGTTTCTTTTAACTTTTGATAGATAACATGAATTAGTGAATAAAGCACCAAATTTTGAGTGAGAATGACCTGGATTTGAATCTCATCTCAGACACTTACAAACTATGTGACTCTGGGCATATCACTTAACTTTTCAGCTTCGTTTTCCTCATCTGTAAAATGGAGATAACTATAGCACCTACTTGACAGAGTTGTTGGGAGCATCAAATGAGATAAAATATATATGTATACATAAAGACACATATGTGTATACACATGGAGAGATTGAGCTTTGCAAACCTGAAAGCACTGTATAAAGTTTAGCTATTGTTGCTACTATTTTTGCCTTCTGTCATCAAATACATCATAAGATCTGTGCTGGCAAAAATCAAAGTTCCTGTATTCTTCACAATAGCATCGTTTTACACAAAGTAAGTACTCAGCAATTACTTACTGTTGATAGTTGTTTCTATTGCTACCTTCTTCCTAAAAAGCCAAATAACTTTCTAAGCCTGCTATATTTGCAGTATGTACTTTGTTCTAATTATAAGTTCTAGAATTGTATTTGGTTTATTTACCTATTAGTTCAGACTCTTAGTTTGTTTTGGGAACTTCAAGTGTATTTACAGGATAGCTTTAGTCAATATGTATTTCTTAGAGATCGAGCAACTTTGAGATTATACAGATGTTTGTAAGAAAGGTTGGTGCTTCAAAAGTGGTTTCTTCAGAATTATAATGTCTTCTAAGCAGAGCATGGAAAGCCAGTCTGTACCACCTATAAGGTATCAACACAAATGTATAATTCTCCCATATCTCTTCCTCCTCTTACCATAGGTTTTATCTTATGATAACAATCTGTGTAGTGCTGAGTGACAGGGAAGAAAACTGTTTAAGTTTGGAACTATTGGAAGTGGATAATGATTTATTTGTACAAGTGTTATCTCTTGTTGATAATGATGATAAATAAGACTTTTAAAATAATAATGATAAATAAAACTTTAAAATAATGCCTTATATCAATACTGATATTATCTAATAATAATTAATGTAATATGAGTACTACATCCAATAGAATGTAAATTCGTTGGGATCAGGGACTGTTTCAGTTTTGTGTTTGTATTCTTAGTACTAGCCCAGTTCCTGGCACACAGTAGATGCTTAATAGTTACTTATTCATTGGTTTTGATCAATACTTGTCTTAAGTAAATATATACATACAGATATGTGTGTTTTTATATCATGTACATACACACATGTGTGTATATGTAGGACAGCTAGGTGGCTCAGTGGATGGAACATTAGGCTTGGAGTCAGGAAAACTCATCATTTATGATTTCAAATTTGGCCTCAGACACTTACTAGCTGTGTGACCCTGGGCAAGTCACTTAATCCTGTTGGCCTCAGTTCCTTATCTGTAAAATGAGCTGGAGGAGGAAATGTTAAACCACTCCAATGTCTTTGCCAAGAAAACCTCAAATAGGGTCACAGAGTCAGACACGACTGAACAACAACAAAATGCATATGTACGTGTATACATGTTTCATATATGTGTATATATGTATATATACATGTATTTACATACGTGTGTGCATAAATATAAAATCGTCCCTACCTTAGGGAAAGTAAGTCTTATAGAAGAAATAACACTTATGCAAATAACCATAATACAAGATTAAATATGATAAATGCCACAGAAGTAGTACAAATAACCATTAGATTTCAGAGAAGATAGAATTTCTTGCTAAAGGAATTGGGGAAGCAATAAGGGGAAGGCATTTGAGCTAGGCATTGAAGTATGAGTGAGATGTCAATAGGCACAAAAGAAAGGTGAAGGGTCTTCCATTTTTCTGCTTTTCCATTCAAAAAATTAAAGAAAAAGGAGAAAGGAATGAGCTTCCCACATAGAGACATCATCTGGAAATTTACAAGTAGAAAAGCACAGGATATATTCAGGGTTATGTGATTTTAAAAAGAAGACTTTTCATTTTAGCCCGTGGAATGTGTGGAGTGCTTGTCCATTTCATCTTCAAATTTTTAGTACCTGAAGATGCTGTAATTTCATTGATGTGATTCATCCAATGCAAATTGCTATGCCTTAGTAATTTGTAGTTTGTCTTCCAAAATTGTCATGCCTGAAAAATTCATAATATTGCAGCCACCTAATAAACTTAGCTAAGATGATCTACGATCACCCTACAGTCCATCACCAGACTCATATTGAAGGCTATTCAAGTGGAGCACAAGGTCTGCCTGCCAAGCTCCCTATTACTGAAATGCTTAAGTAAAAGCTAGATGGCTATCTTTCAGGGATGTTGTAGAGGGGGCACCTATAATGTGTAGGTAGTTGGATTGGATACTTTTTGAAGTCCCTTTTAACACTAATATTCTATTATTCTGAAAGTGACGATATTCCAAGACTGATATTTATTGCTCCCCTTTGCTTAATGACTGCCGTTATTCTCTTCTCCCATATTTTAAATCTAAGGTTCAACAGAAGGTGAAGTGTTTTATTTTTCCTTTGATACCCACAGTCCTCTCTTCCCAATCTTCCCCCTCATGGTTTCTTTTTGTTTTGTGCCATTTGGATTGGTAAGTCAGTACTGTTCACTGTTTCCTCTGCCTTTCATTTTCCAGAAAACAAAGCTTGTATTAGTTCTCACCTTCTTCAATGCCATTTAATCAACACGTATTTGTTGAGATCCTGGCATGTACAACATGGTGGTGGGTCCCATGAGGAGTAGAAACTAAATATGACAGGATTCTGACCTCTAGCAGCTCATAATTTTATTTAAAAAGACACTATACCTGAAACAGGCTTTGTACTACTTACTATATATGTCAGTCTCCACCTTCACCATCTTCCCAAATGCACACACACAGCTAGCTCATCTGTGTGTGCTAAATTCCAGAGTAGCAGCTGGATACAAACCAAACTCCAAATAAATAAATTAACTAATTAACTAAATGGAGTATGTTTGCAATGTGGTTTCAAAGAAATCACTTCTGATTTATAAAATTTTAAGAAGATATATTCTTCTGTGCCACCTAAAACTGACTGGCAAAAATGAATGATATGAAAAGAGGATGTGTGAGCTACATTTTAAAAAAGACCTAAATAAAAACAGTTTTGACCTTAGGAAAAGAAAAGGTATATTTATGTGTCTGTCTTTTGAAGATATGTTATTTGAGAAGAAAGACTATGTTTTTCAAAGGTTATATACCTACCAATCACATAGAATAGGTACTTTAAGATTATGGAAATGATAATAGAACACAATATGTTTCCATGGTTCAAATTAAATTAAGAAATTAGAAGAGCCAGAGCTCCCACAATTTTCCCTTTGAAGAGTCAAATTTCCCTTAATGAGAAGGGTATACCACAAGCTCCTATTTTGTTTTGTTTTGTTTTTTTGTCTTGAACAGGATCAGAGTTGATAATTGAATTTCATTGTTAAAGAACTAATGTCATTCCATTTTTATCATAATCCATTTTCTTTCCACGAACAAAGAAGGGCAACAAAATGTGATTTTAGAGTCTTGCCAAAGGGCATTTACGCAGTGCATACTTGCAGATATGTGAAACCAACAGCCAGGGGAGAAAGTGATGACATTTGCAGGCAAACCATTACTCTTTCAAAAGAAAAATAGAAGTGTTCTTAACCCAGCATGGTCTCCACTCACAACATTCCACGCCAAAGCTGTGCACACTGAGGAACAGATTCCATGACAAGAGAAAAACTGTTCTTTATTAATGAAGTTGTTATGTTTATTGATGTTATTTTCTTTCTTCTGTAAAGGTGAGGCCCCGACACAATTTATTAAAAATTATTCATTTCAGAAACTTAAATAATATTTTTTCTTAACCTTTTATTCACCTGTCTCATGTATGTGTGTGCATGTGTGTACATACACACACATATATACATATATGCACACATTTGCATATGTGTATATGTATGTATATCTTAAGAGCCCTCCACCCATCTCCTAGGCTTAAATGAACATAAAGGCACACTATTAGTAAGGAGGTACCTAGATGGTTTAGTGAATAGAGTACTGGATTTGGAGTCAGGAAGACCTGGATTCAAATCCTCCTTCAGGCACTTATTAAGATTGTGGGCAAGTCATTTGACCTTTGGCAACTTCAATGTACTCATCTGTAAAGTGGGATAATAATAACACCTACTCTTAGGATCGTTGTGAGAATCAACCGAGATAGTATATGTAAAACTCTTTGCTAACTTTAAAGCACTATATAAATTTCAATTGTTATTACTAACACTGTAATCAACAATAAAATTGAGATAATTTATCATCTTTAGTATATCAGCTATGAGAAAGATCATAGCCAGAGTCACCTTTAACCATCACTACAATTGTTATCTTCTTTTCAATTCTGGAGACATATCCCCAACTATTCAGCTTTATAATGTTTCTTTCCAAGATAAGATTTAAAGAAGTTCTCTCAGGAAAGAAATTTTCTTCTTATGACAAATAAAATATATCCAGAATGACTCAAACTACTAGTACCTCAAGATTAGCACAGTGCTTGGCACATATTAAACTGACCATTGCCTCTTTTTCCCAAGGCAATCAGGGTTAAATGACTTGCCCAGAGTCACACAACTAGTGTCTGAGGCCATGTTTGAACTCAGGTACTCATGACTGAAGGCTTGTTGCTCTATCCATTGGGCCACCTAGCTGCCCCTCCAACTATTGCCTCTTAAAGATACAGTAATGTCTATCGTCTCTATGGGAAAGGCTATTAGTGTTGGTGTTACACAAATATGAGACAATTAGTTCGTGTAGGAGTGTAGCAAGAACTCAGACTGGAAATAAAATGGACTTGAAGGCTGAGCTGAAGAGGAAGCTTTGTGGACTAGGAAATATATATTTATTCATTCCATTTGAGATAGAAGGGAAATTATAGATGGCATTTATAGATGAACTAGGTACATGATAGAATTTGCAGTGATCCCCTAAAGATGTCTGGCTAGGCTGATATTAATCCATTAATTTATGCTCTTTGGCTGTGGTTTTCAGCAACTTGTATCTCCATATTGTTCAGAAGAATATTATAAGAGATTTTTTGTCAAATGCCTTGTTGCAATAAAGAATTAATAAATTTATGGCATGTCCCTTACATGTCAGTCAATAAGAGAAGAAAATGAGGTGAATCTGCATTGATCCAATAAGAAAAGAAAATGAAATGGATCTGTGTGAATTATTAGCGATCACTCTTTTCTTTTCTAAGGGTTCACAATCCATCTATTTAATCATTCATTCTGGAACTAAGCACCAATGCCAAGCTTACTCAGAAGCCAGTTTCTGTAATCATCTACCTTTTCCCCAATTTTTTTAGAAACTAGAGCATTCACCTGTTTTTGTCTTTTATAACCTCTCCCATTCTCCGTGATCCCTCAACAATTACTAAAAACAGTGCTAAATATTGTTTGAACAATATGTTTAGTTATAATTGCTATTATACTTTACACACTTGGCAAAACGAAACTTAAAAGATTTTTTAAAAAATTATCTGAACTTCTTTTTGCTGCTATGAATCAATTATATTATTCTTTTATATATAGCTTTTTTGAGATTTCAAGATTTGTTTTCATGGATTTTTACTACTTAAAATCTAGAATGTATATTGTAATTTAATACCTTTGACTCAGTCAGAGAGTAGTATTCAGTAAGTCAGTCATCGTTAGACTTCTCAAATACAAGTTAAGGGAGAAGTATGCATGTGAAAAAGATTGTAAAGCAAGTGCAAGCCTGATGGTAATCATAAGAACAAGATGGTAGCTGGAAAATCCAATGCAATCTTAGGCAGCATTAAAAGATACCTAGTGATCAGAATGAGGAAAGCTGTAATTCCACTAT
Source organism: Phascolarctos cinereus (assembly GCF_003287225.1). Classification (NCBI taxonomy): domain Eukaryota; kingdom Metazoa; phylum Chordata; class Mammalia; order Diprotodontia; family Phascolarctidae; genus Phascolarctos; species Phascolarctos cinereus. The sequence continues at coordinate 391,296,292 of NW_027555847.1, read as the reverse complement.
CTTGCGCTCTGCTTACATCATCCCTCTAGATCCTTGTTCTGTTCTGGGTGCCATATTTTAGGAAAGATAGACAGATTGATGTATTGCCTGGAAGAGGTTGGCCAGGATGTTGAGGGCACTGGAAAACATGTCATAAGAGAATAGATGGAAAAAATGAGGAATATGAAGAAGACTCAGATAATTGAATAGCTCTCAGGTAGAAGAGTGAGTTACCTTTTTCTGCTTGGCATTAGAGGGCAGAACTAGGAACAATGTTTGTCCTTTGTTTTCAAAGAGGACCAATGACATCAAGAGTTATTTAAATGTTGATGTAAAGAAAAACTCCATAACACTTAAAGTTGAACAGAGGAGAAATACTTTAATTTGGGAGGTTCCCCCGCATTGGACATCTTCAAGCAGAGGCTTTGCCATCATTTGGAGATGTGATTGAAGAGATTTTTTTGTTTTAGGTGGCTTCTGAGGGCCCTTCTATATCTAAGATATTATGCTTGTGTGAATGGTCCGTTCACTGGCAGGTACCCATTACTCATAGAAGGCAAATAAATTTTTAAGTTTTATCACACAGTATTTGTATTATATAATTATAATTTAAGTCTAGAGGCCTACCAAGACAGTAATTTAATTTTGTGATCATGTAGTCACTTATTTAAGTTTCTCTTGACTATAAACCCAATGGAATTCATATTTTAAAAAAATAAATTTCTTTGAGTAGTAATAATATTGGCCCAAAACAGGTCCTTGGATTTTGTCCTAATCTGCTATAGCTACTTTTGGGAAAACAGAACTTTCCACAGAAGGAATTGGACAATGAAGCAAAAAGCAATAGGTCTTTATTTAGTGTATTTTAATTCACATGAAGAAAGATCTGTGATAACTTGGGACACCCAGAGGGATACAGGGTGAAAAGAAAAGAGAAGGAGGGGTATATTGTGATCCCAGTCACCTAAGAAGCATGATATGTGTCCAACTTAGCCAGCAGGGAAACCAAGGACTTTGGGAAAAGTGATTTTGAAGATGTGGCTGGAGAAGGAAGGGGACTGATAATTATGTAAGAAAATCCCTTCAGATGCATCCAGGTTATGCTAGGTTCTCTCCCTTTCTCCTAGTTTGGGGCAGGTACATCTTGGATAACCCACAGAACAGGGCTGCTTGGAGATATAGAAGAGAGCCAAGGTTTTTAAAGGAAAGGGGAGGACAGAGTGTATGGTTGGTGGATGTCAATTAGCCAGTAAGCCGTAAGTTTCCAGCAAAGAAGACTCCAGATATTGGGGGCGGGAGGTTCCAGATGAGATGCAGGGTGAGGATACTAAAGAGGAGATGAGCACATCTGTTGCAAGAAAGGCTATACCCAAGAAACCAGAGGGTTTTTGAACCACCTCAGTTTTTGTTTTTCTCAGTTCATTTCCAAGTGACCTGAATTAACACTGCACCAGGACTATTCCTAGACTTCTTCAACAGAATTAGCTTTGTAAATCCAGGGATCTTCTTACCCTGGCAAGGGCACTTCTTGGCAGACTTAACCCAATAAATCACACAGAAGGAAGTATTTCTTTTCAATAAAGAGGGGAGGATATTATTTATTTGTCATATAGTATTAAAATGTACTTTGATCACTTTGTGTAATTTTTAGAACAAAACAAATATGTTAATCTACCTGATAATGCCTTTAAATTGAAAGTTTCTGTTACAAAAATACTAACATGGAGACAAACTATGCTTTGGTCTTCTCTGATAGAAAGTAAGCTCCATGTAGGCATGGACAGTTTTATTTTTATTTTTATTTTCATATCCCCAACACCAATCATAATGTATTTGTTGATTCACTTATCAATTGAGCTTAAAGAAGATGAAGAGGAAGTGTACCCATCCCAAGCCAAATTCAGACTGATGGTATGGAGACCACCAATGCTAGTAGCCTCAGTCAGGGCTCTTCCCAGCCATTTTCAGACTTGATCCACTCTCCTCATCTTCTTCCTACTGGAACTCAGACTCTGTCCCTGGGATACTGGGTTCTGACAGATGAGTTTTTCTTTTGTATTTCCCAGGACTCTAGGCCACCATAACTTTCCTTGGCCATTTTCAAACCATGTCCCTTCATTTACACTCCCTCCAGTTTCCAGCTCCCTTTTGTGTATTGTTTTCCTCTTTTGAAATATAAGCTCTTTGAAGGCAACAAAATCTTGCTTGTATTTCTACCCTTAGCACTTAGCATGCTACCTGGCACCATAATAAACACTTACAAAATGCTTTTTCACTCATTTGCTAACTCATAAGTTCATAAGATTGCAGTGCTGACAACTGAAAGAAACTAGAAATAATTTAGTTTTGAGGATGAGATCTCCATAAATCATGCTGAAGAAAGCACTATATAAATGTGAACTATTATTATCTTTATGATCTTGAGCAAGTCACTTCTCCCTGAGCCTTACTTTTGTTATCTGAAAAATGAGTGGATTAGATTAGATGAACCCTAAGGTTCGTTCCAGCTTTAAATCTATAATTCTGTGGTTGCATGAGTAATACTATGTCCTTTAGTAAAGCCTAACAAATTGCTAAGAATTCTCATTGCTTTGGCCTATGGCATCAGGATATTCAGCTTGTTGACGTTATGGTTAGGAATATTGCTACCAGCTCCTAGCCTTACCTCTCATAGTCTGGGGAGTGGCACTATGATGGAACCTTATGAGCACTCTGCATTTGAACAAGTGATCTTCTAGCATAGGAGTCATCATTGCCACATAGGTTTGCTGACATTCCTTTAAATGATCATAACCTCTTATGCTTCTACCCTTCCTTATTTGTTACCCACCCTGATCCTATCCTTATAGTCCCCACTTTGACCTCTGATCTTTCTGCCCTGCAGAACTTTCTCAGGCTATCATCCCTACTGTAATGACATTTTTCCTCCTTTCTTAATCCCAACCCTGTAGTTAAACACTTCAGTTCAATATGTCTTCTGTTCTTGAATGCCTTATTCCCCTATCTTGTTGCCATTCATGCTTTTTCAAACTATAGCCGTGGATTACTCTCTCTTCTACTCTTACTCTTATACTTCTGAACAATAAAGGAAGTCATGCAACTGAGTTGATTGGGTTCACTACAGATTTATAATATCTCACCTCTTTTTCTTTCTTTTCTTCTTCTTTTTTTTGCGAGGCAATCAGAGTTAAGTGACTTGCCCAGGGTCACACAACTAGTGTCTAAGCCCGAGTTCAAATTCGGGTCCTCCTAACTCCAGGGCTTGGGCTGTATCCACCTTGCCACCTAGCTGCCCCTCAACTGGGTTCTTACTGAAGCAAAGCATTCCTTTTACTCCCCCCTAGTTTGGTCTTTATCCCACTCTCCACAGAAGCTGTTCTAAACCTTTTCTTTCCTCCAGTCTCCCCAACTTCTCCCCCACTTCCTACTCACTCAGCTGAGAACCTCACTGTATCCAAGGGAGGGCTCGAATCACCGTTTTCATGACTCTGAGGCTGACACTCTGTCCACTACGCCATGCTGCTTCTCAGAATTTAGTTAGTCTAATGTAGGACTAGGCAGCTAGGTGATGCAGTGGATAGAGTGCCAGACTTAAAGTCAGGAAGATGAGTTCAAATCTGACCTCAGATGCTTACTAGCTCGATTAATCCTAGGCGAGTAAGCCACTTCAACCTGTTTGCTTCAGTTTCCTCCTTTGCCAAGAAAACCTCAAAAAGACTCAGACATGACTGAAAATGAGTAAACAACAAAGCAGAAACATAGGAACACACATTTAGAGGTGGAAGGGACTTTAAAGTCTTCTGAGTCTAACCCCCTCATTTTACAAAAAAGAAACTGAAGCTAGACAGGTTAAATAAGGTCCAGGTTGTCATATACGTAGTAAATGAAAGAGGCTGGATTTGAAGCCAGGTTCTCTGACTTCTCTGTCTTTGTACTCTACTATTGATACTTTTCTTTCTTTTAGCAAATTGACTACCCAAACTACTTTAAAAATAAAACTGTTAGTAGCGATCTTGATCAAAACATTTTTTTCCTATACCCTAAGCGAAAAATTTGCTGATCACTATGAATGTATTGTGGAAAAATTCCTAGAATTTTAATGATATGCTTATGTAGCCTTACTAGGATAGGAGAAACTGTGAGTTAATGTTGTAATTACCAAGCTTCACTTAATTTAATATTCTCATTTGGGATCTAATCACTATTTGAAATTAGTATTCTTTGACTTTGACTAGATTATAGTAGATTTAAATCTCATATTCCAAAGTGCATTTTTTCACATATGAATTTTGTTGATTTCTCTCTGAAGCATTCCATCAGGATCTAATCTTAGCTATTTCCAGAACACTGGACTAGGAGCCAGGTTTCTCAAATTTTGGTCCCTGCTTCTTATGCATCTGACTGTGAGATTGTGAAGATTAATTAGACAGCTTTATAAAACACTTATGAGCTACTTAGGGAAAGAATTAAACATTAAAATATGGAAAAAAGAAAAGTCATAATTTTGAAAGGTGATTCTACTGACAAATGACATAACACTGCTTTTGAACAGGGAAAAATAGCCATCTATATAGTTCAACATAATTTAATTTTTACCTTCTTTCCCATTCTTGACCCTTTCTTGCCACTTCATACCTTTTTTCTGCATAAAATTGCAGTGAGACCCATCCAGCTTTTCATTCATTGGCCATGTTTCCTCTATAATTTAAGTATTTATAGTTTTGAGCATACAACCATGTGGCAAACAAACCATGATGATTTAGCAAGTGTGAACTGAGTTTGATGTTATAATTAACTAAAACCTCCACCAAAATTAATCTGACCCAAACTTAATGACAGGAATTATTATTGTTATACTTCATGCTATTTAGGCATAAATGGTAAGCAGCTAGTCTTGCACAGCCAAATTAGGTTTTACTGTTTTATTCTTTTTCTGGGTATTGCTCTAGTAACTCTAAATATTGTCAGTGCAACAGTGATGGTTAATACCAAGTATAATTCAGTTCTGTCTCTCTCTCTTTCTCTCTCTCTCTCTCTCTCTCTCTCTCTCTCTCTCTCTCTCTCTCTCCTCCTCCTCCTCCTCCTCTTCCTCCTCTTCCTCCTCTTCCTGCTCCTCTTCCTCCTCCTTCTTCTCCTCCCCCTGTCTCTCTCTTTTCCCATATCCCTCTCATTCTCTCACTCTGTCTCCCCCCTACCAGTTCTCTCTGTACATCTTTCTGTCTCACTTGAACAATTTTAAAACTAAATGTTGAATTCAGCTATTCAAGAAAGAAATGGGTTACAATTTGGGTAACAACAAGATTGCTATGCTTTGGACTAGAAGTGAGATGAGAATAAGGAAAGTGGAAGCAGAAGGTTAGATACTGGCTGAGAGCTGTTGCAGACAGGACATTGGCTCCTGGAATGCCTTGGCTATAGGCACCTCATGCGAATAATAGAAATCTAATCACTTGGGTTCCCTTGAACTATCAATCCCAGAATATACAAATAAGTCACAGTACCTTCTTCATTTATTTCATCTGACTCCCAAAATGCATTCCTTATCCCAGATCCTACATTCCCTCTGCTTCCTTCCTAACCTTCCCCCCTACCACATCAAACCCTAATGCTTTTTTCTCTTAGTGGTTAAGTTGTAACTCATTGAGTAACCTTGTCCTTAGGTCTCTGATTTTCAAGGGTAATGATCATTTTAAGGTTCAGTCCAGTCTTGATGACCTGGTAAATCTGTTTCCTGACCCCATTCCACCTGGGATAGACCTTAATTTACTAGGTGCCTTTGTATCTTGGGAATTTGGGGTGGAATAGGAGGAGGTGGACTGCCAGCGTATTTGCCTCTTTCTATGTCGATTAAACCATTAATTTAGACTCAATCTTTGTAGCTTGTTGCTTATAGAGTAGCTCAATTATTTAGTCATGTGATATTAAGGACAGAAATAACTGCAAAGGGCTATGAAAAAAAAATGCCAAAAGCAGAGTCTTTTTTTGTAGGCACGTCTATCAGGGCAGATGGATCATATTTGTGGTTGAATATGGTCCGTCTCATTCTAGTATCAGTCAGACAGCTAGCATGTATTTGCTGCCTGATATATTTGCTACTTGATCTGTGCCAGTTACTATGCTAAGCACTGCAAATGTAAAGACAAGGACAAAACAAAGGTCCAGCTTTCAAAGAGCTCACAGTCCAGCAGAGAAGACAACATATAAACAGCTACGTACAAGCAAGATACATACAGGATCAATTGGGAGTCATCTTAGAGGGAAGACACTAAGATTAAGAATGACTATGAAAGACTTGAAGAAAATGGGACTTGAGACTTTAAGGAAGTCAGGGAAGCTGGGAGGCAGAGATGAAGAGGGAGAGCATTCCGAGCACGGAGGACAGCCAGGGAAAATGCACGGCACTGGAAAATGGAGTGCCTTGTGAAAGCAATGAGAACAGCATCATTGTATTGCAGAGTATGTAGAGAAGAGTAAGGTATAAGAAGTCTGCAAAGATAGGAAGGGGCCAGTTATGAAGAGTTGTGAAAGCCCAAAAGAAGATTTTGTAATTGATCTTAGAAGTAATGTGGAGTCAATGGAGTTTATCAGTAAGGGAGATGTAAAAATGTTGCCTTGCTGTAATGAGGTCCCAGTTGAGATGTGGAACATAAATTCATAGTGGAATCCATCTGCATGGTTTTGTGATTGTCCACATCTTTGTTCAACCACAGGTGAGTAGCTGTGAAGGCAATTGTGATAAGGTAGATCTGTGTTTTTAGTAAGATCAATTTGACAACTGAGTAAGAATTGATTAGAGAGGGGAAAGATTTGAGTCAGTGAGATCTATTGCAGTAGCCCAAGCATGAGGCGATGAGGGACTTCACCAAAGTAATGGCCATGTCAGAAGAGAGAAAGGGGTATATATATGAGAAATGTCTCTAAGGTAGAATGCACAGGACTTCACCACTATTTGAGTAGGAGGGTTTGAGAGAGTGAAGAATCAAAGATGGCACCTACATTGTAAGTCTGGGTGACTGGGAATATGGTGGGACTCTTGACAGTAACAGGGAAGTTAGGAAGAGGAGAGAGTTTAGGGAAAGAGATAATGAGTTCGGTTTTGGAGATGTTGAGTTGAAGATGTCTATGGAGCCTCAAGTATAAAATATCTGAGAGTCATATGCAGAACCATGGGAGATGATGAAACCAAAAAGTGGAATAGTATGGAGAGAGAAAAGAAAAAGGCTCAGGAAAGAGTCTTGGGGGATCCCCAAGGGTTGCCTGATGGTCATGCCTCTCTTAGTGGGCATGACATAGATGAAGATCCATGGAGGCAGATAGAAGGAAAACCAGGAGAGAGCAGGGTCATGAAAACCTAGAGAGAAGAGAGTATCAAGAAGAAGAGGATGACCAATAATGCCAAAGGCTACAGAGAGGTCAAGGTAGATGAATGTTGAATAAAGGCCATTAGATTTGTCAATTAAGAGATCATTAGCAACTTTGGAGAGAGCAGTTCCAGTTGAATAATGAGGTCAAAAGCCCAGCTACAAAGAGTTTAAAAAGTGAGAGGAAAGGAAATGGAACCCTATTAGAGATGACTTCTTCAAAGAGTTTAAACACAAAGGGAAGAAGAAGAAATATCAGAAGACAGCTAGCAGGGGTGGGATGTATTGAGAGTTTTTTTGAGGATAGAGAAGATAGACATGGGCATGTCTGTAGGCAGTAAAGAAGCAGCCAGCTGACTGAAACTGACCGGAAGCAATGAATACTATGAGAGAGTAGGGATGGTAGAAGAAGCAGTCTACTGCAGAGGACAGAATGGAATGGGATTACTTGCGCAATTAGAGGTCTTTGTGTTGGCAAGAAGAAAGGATATGTGTTCCTGTGAAACAAAGGTGAAGGAAGAGCTAGCAGCAGAAGGCTTTGGAGTGATGTGAAATGAGAAACAGGAGAAGAAGGAGATTTCTGCAAATGGCCTCAATTTTTTCAATGAAATATGAGGCAAGGTTCTCAGCTGAGGGATGTGAAGAGAGAGAGCTATGGGGGGATTTGAGGGAGGATGAAAAAGTTTGGAAAAGTCATCGTGTTGAATGGGATAGTGAGTGAATAAGGGGGGGTGTAAAAGTGTTGCCTTGCTGTGATAAGGTCCCAGTTGAGATTGTGTAATGTGAACTGGTAGTGAAACCTACCAGCATGGTTTTATGATTTTCCACATGTTTGTGCAACAGCATGGATGGTGAGAGTAAACCAAAGGCAAGAGTATTAGAAGGAAAAGATGTTCTGTAGGATAAAAGATCAAAGGACAAGAGAGAAGAGGATATTGTAGGGTTGAACTGGTTCATCAGGGTGTCAGTATGGAGAGTGGAAGAGAGTATAGCCAATATAGGGCTGATGGCCTGAGAGAGAACTGTAGGTCACAATGAGGATGAAGAACAAGTTTTGGAGTTGCAAGGTAGAGAGAGGTACCATGATCAGATAAAGGAATTTCAGAGCTCATGAACATGGATATGGAAAATTTGTGAGTGATGGCAAGATCAATGGGATGACTATCTCTGTGTGTAGTTGTGGCATGGTAGAGGAATAGGACATAGAGAATGAATGCATTGAAGAATTGAGAGGTTAAGGTGTTTGAGAGGGTATCTGTATGTATGTTGAAGACCCCTAGTATGAGGGGAGAAGAGAAAGACTGTGAGCCTGGTAGGCACTGAACTTACTGAAGAAGGAAGAAGTGTCCTGGAGGTCTGTAGACAGCAGCTACCAGAATATTGACTGGCTGATAAATATGTATTTAATGAACCTCAGAGATAATACTTTACTGAGTGATGGTGGTAGAGGGAAAGCTTAGACATAGCAATGGGGAGCAAGGAGTAGTCCAGTTCCCCCACCACAACCAGGGAGTCTGGATGAATGAATGAAGTACAATCAGGGTTGTAAAGTGTGATATCAGGAGGGAGCCATATCTCTGTGAGTAAAAGATGGAAGGAGTGAGAAAGGAAAATGTTTAAAATGATGTCTGCTTTTTATTTATGGAATAGGCCTTCCAGAGAGCATTGGTGAAAGGGGTGGGTAGCTTTAGAATGGTAGAACGGGGGTGGGAGTGGGAGACCAAGGTTGAAGAGGATGGGAATAAGGGAGAGATCTGTGGAGATATTGACTAGGGTTTGAATAATGGCCAGCAGTCATTCAGAATGGCAGTGATGGAGAGGGTATGAAAGGTTGGGAATGAATCCAGGTTATCAAGTCCACAGGAGTTCATCCTCAGGTAGAGTTATCCCAGGGTTGAAAGGGGTAGGGGAGTTGTGTGGAGAATGTCTAGGTTGGGGCAAGGCAGGCCCAGAGGAGGTGTAGGTAGCTGCAGATGGTGCCTGAGCTTGATGGAAAGGCATTGCAGGCTCAAAGCAAAATGGAAGAGCCCAGGCAAGGCAGACCTTGAGATTCAAGGTCAAGTTTCTGCCCTTGTGGGTATGTTTGGAGTTCTACCTTGTGGTTCTGTTCTAAACTTGATTACCCTCCTTGTCAGGAGTTCAAACTGTCTCCCAGAAAGGACATATCTCATTCATCTTAATTATTATGCTTCTGGAGTCTGGGCTGCTAGGTTAGGCATCCACAGTGGAGATCACAACTTCCTGCCTCTCAGACTGTGGCTTGCAGCTGTTTATGGAAGCCAAAACAAAAGTCAGTCCCTGGAGGGAAGCAATAGGTATGAAGGAAGCCTAATTTAAAACAAGTTTAAACACTCTAGGTCACATGGCAAATGTATGGATTTGTTTTTTAGACGATTCTTGTTTCTTACAAGGCTTGTGTTTTTCTTTGTTTGAGGGGGAAGGAGTTTAAAGAATTTTAAAAATAATAGTTTCTTTAAAAAATACTAAAGGTACTGAAATAATTTAATATTTTGGTATCTGAGTTACTGAAAAAATGTTAATTATAATTCACAAAATTGAAATGTTATTTGAAAACAAATTTAAAATATTCAGAGCTATAATGAATTTAGAGAAATAAGGGAAGATCTATATGAACTCATGAAGTGTGAAATAAACAGAACCAGGGACTTCGATTCAATGACTATGGCAATATTAATGTAAAAATCACTAAAAGTAAACAACTCTTCTAACTATTGCAAAACTAATCATGGTCCTAGAAAATAGATAAGAAGCATACTTTACTCCTACTGGCAGTGAGGTGGAGGTTTACAGGGGCACACTGTTGTATATATTTTCTGGACCTAGCCATTGAAGCAGTCATTTTCACCTAAGTGGTTTTCTTTATTACAAAGAAAGGGATATGTCCAGAAATTACTGTAATGTAAATATAAAAGGCATCAGTAGCACTTACTTTTCAAAATATAGATAGAACTTTGGACAAAAAAAAATAGATGCTTCAAGATACAAATAAATAAAAATAGTTTGACTCTTTAAGAATCAAAACACACTTTAGGGAGTCTCATAATGAAGAGGGAAAGGCATTTTTGGTATACATATTGAAATGGTTACTTCTGTATTTTAACTTTAAAGGATGAGAAGCCCAGTTAACTCTTATCTGCAAAGTGGGAAGGGTGAAGGAGGGAAGGGAACAGGCATTTATAAGAGGCAGAATGGAATAAAGGTGGAATGGGCAGAACTTGAGCACTGATTAGTTTTGGGGGCAGGGTTTGAGAGAATAAGGAGTCAAGGGTGACAGCTAGGTTGTGAACCTAGGTTACTGGGAGGATGGTATGCTAAGCAGTAATGGGGAAGTCATAAAGAGGGGAGGATTTTGGGGAAAAGATGTTGAGTTTAATTATAGATATGTTGAGTTTCAGATGGGATATTCAGTTCACTAAGTCCAGTAGGCATTTGGAGATGTAAGACTAGAGGTCAGCAGAGGGGTTAGGGCTGGATAGGTAGGTTTGAGAAACATCAGCACAGAGGGATAATTGAATCCATGGGAGTTGATGAGATTACCTAGTGAAATAGTATAATGGGAGAAGAAAAGTGGATCCAAGAAAGAACCCTCTGGGACAGCCCTGGGAAGTAGGCATGACCTGGATGTAGATCCAGCAAAAGAGATTAAAAAGATGATCATTAAGGTCCCTTCCCTGTCACTGAAGGATCCTGTGCCTAAGAGTCCTGGGAACCTTCTCAAACTACCAGCCTTGCTTTCATACCACTGACTCTAAGACATTGTCTAGGGAAGCAACTCTTTTGGAGAAAGGTCACCACTAACACCAGCCACTGGTCAACAGCCACCAATGGACAGGTAATCCCAAGAGTAGTGGAAATAGTGGTTCCCCAACAGACCTCCAGCACTGCTTCCAGCTTATCCTTACAGCCACTGACCAGAAGAGCAATCCTTGTAGAGTCAATCTGGTATTAATTAACGTTGCAGGTGCTATAACACCTGCCTACTCAACAGCCACAACTACTAAAAACCCAGAAAAAAAATTACTTCCACAATAGTCCTCAGCACCATCAACTGGTTCAATGTCACAAATGAATATGATTTTATCAATGGAAATGAAACTGAAGAATTTCATTTTTAAGAATCTCCCATCCTTGGCCAACTTCCCCTGGAACATGTTACTACAGGAGATCTTACCTGTCTTTGTTCTGAACTTTTTGATCTAAGGTGCATTTCAGACTATACCCATCTTTCCTCTACTTTATCACAAACTAGAATGGAATGATCATTTCCCCCCAAGGACTCCATCATTTCCACCCTAAAAGCCAGTTCCTACCTGTTAGTGAGAATTAGATCCAGAATAAAATGTCCCCTTGTTGGTTCTTCTACCTTTTGAAGGATGAAATTATCATTACTTTTGGCAGATATTCAGCAGATATCCAGTCCCCCATCACTACTATATCATGCCTCTGTACTAGGCTTGTGATCTGTGTCCCAAGCTCTTCATCTATTTCCTCTTTTTGTTCAGGTAACCTATAGTGTACTCAGTTGACAAAATTACTTGTGTTTTTCCCTCCTTTGACCTTCACCCTTAATGCTTTTTACTTCTGTTTCTGGATTTCCTCACATGACTATATCTTCTTAAAATGCGTTGCTACTCCATTGTACTTCCCCCCCCCATTCCCCTACCTCGATACCCCCCACTTTGAGTGAGGTATATATTCTTCCAGAGCCATACTACAGTCATAGGCTTCCTCCCACAAAGTTTCTATGATACCAACGAGGTCAGATTATCTCCTTGCATGAAGATCTGTAGTTCATCTTGTTTGTTGCTTTACCTTTGGGCATTTGTATCTAGATATTTGGGTTATATTGCTGCCTCCTTTCTTGAACTTTGGGAACTGTGAATTTCAAGGTATGTCAAATGCTATTCATCTTCCTTCTTCATTGCTGCTCTCTATAATATCTAATTTAGGGTATATGCATAAGGAAGCTTCTATTTTCCCCATCCTTTTTTTTTTTTAGCTTTAAATCCTTTTGATCAGATTTGCAAGACACCTTCCAACTACATTCTTACCAGCCTTTGTTATGTGTGCTCCATCTCTGGCCAGGAATCTGTCAATTCTGTGTTGTAAGCCATGGTCCAGAAATCCAAATCCCATTCTCAGACAACACTTTCTTAGCCAGCTGTTCACTTACCATCTGCATCTCTTACCTTAAATGGACACAACAGTGAGGAAAACACCACCTGTGCCCCAATGGTCTCCCAAGACTTCACAATCTTGGCAATATGTTTTAGATTCCTTTTGGAAGTGTGATTTGTGCCCATGTGAATCATTATAAGTAGGTAATTGTCACGCATTTTGATAAGTTTTGGGGGAAGTTCCCTATTATGTCTTGGATATGTACTCCATGACGACAACAGAACTCTTTATTCTTATCGAGAACACAAATAGCTGTCCCCTAATCCAGGAATTACCATCTGTTTCTAGTCTTTTCTTCTTTCTCTGCTATGATATAATGTGGTTCTATTATATTATCAATGGTAGCACAAACAACTTCTTCAGAACATTCAGCTCTCTTCTCAAGAACAATCTCCCTTCTGTTTTTATGCTCTAATTGTACAGCTTTGCTTTTCCTTTCCTGTCCTTAGAAGGAACGCATCTCTTCTCCTCAACCTCAGAACCCCTTCTTTCCCATTGAAACCTTACTTCTATTTTAGGAACTCTTCCTTTTCCATAAAAACCTCCATTATGGAGAGGTGTTTGTTGTTCATTGATTGGGTGCTTTCACTTTCTTCTCCAGGAAAGAGATCGACATACCCTTGGAACACAAATAGCAGAAATACAAACATTGTACCCTTGATTTAAGTCGCTACATAATTACCCCAATTCTCCATAATGGTTTAGATGTTTAGCCTTGTTTCTTCGAACAAATTGTGAATTTTTGTACTTCAACCCCAAGTATCTAGTTAAAACTTTCTAAAGATAATGTCACTTAATTTTCTTTCTTCACAGGCACATGCTTCTTCTGCGTTGTTGCGCCTCTAATCTATCTCACCAACTTGCCCCACCCATCGCTATCAATTTACTTGATCCTCTAATATTTCCACTTAACTTTTCTTAATTACCTTCATTATCTTTCCAACTACCTTGTCTTTCTCCTTTTGAGTCTGCTTCTTTGGGTTCTATTTTCTAATTTTCTTGGCTCGACTTACTTTACTCTTACTTGATAGTATTTTTGTTGTTTTGTTTTATCATGTCCTCCTTTCCCTCTTCTTTTTCTCTCTCCTCCTCCTCCTTCATCTTCATCATCAATGTCAAAGCCTTTCGTGATTTACAGAGCTCAGTCTCTAGCTGAGGTTGTGATTAAAGGACTTAGTTCCCTAAGTCAACAGATACATTCGCAACTTTGAAAGCACTTAATTTTACTTTAATTTAATAATAATTCAGTATGCAAAGTGAGGGATGTTGTAGGAAAAAAGTGAAAGTATTGAATAAGCGGATCCTCAAATTTGCCAGAGGGAATGATGAGTGTTTCTTATCATATAGGATAACTCCATGTATTAGCTGCTTTTACTTACTTTTATTCTTACTGTTTAAAAGAGCCCTATATCAGCCAATGATATTCATTTTAATTTATCTTGACTGTGCATTTTAAAGTATTATGAAATATAAGTGACTTTCCATTTTACATGGGCATGTGTTAAAATAATATGATTAGTGTTTCCTAGAACAAGTTTCAGTAAAGAGGGGTGGGAAGCCTTTCTACCCAGACTAGATCTGCCCCTTCACATAATTGAATCTAGCCTGCAGGTATCATTTATGACTATGGCAGCAAAAACAAAACATGATTTTAAATGTCTTTGATGATAATAATCCTAACATGCCACAAGATGGGGTAGTATCTTGTGAGAGAAGAAAGCTCTTTTTTTTTTCAAAATGAATTGTACCCTGCCTCCCTCATCCTCCCGTTAAGACATAGAAGCTGTTTCTATTAATAAGAACAGCAATAATAATAATAATAATAATGATAAGTTTTATTTCAGAGTTTTGCAATTTACAAAACTTCCCCATAAAAGCATTCACTATATGCCAGGCATAGTGCCAAACTCAGGTTACAAGTACAAGCAAGCAAGATGGTCCCTGTTCTCAAGAAGCTTATGCTCTAATGAGGGAAGGCTATCAGAGTTAAAGGAGAGCTGGAGATCAGGGAGGGAGGAGACAGAGGCAGGGAGTCAGACATAGTTGGGACATGAGTTGAAATGGGCCAGGAAGTTAATCAAATTCCTGGATCCTTGAAGGATAAAGGGAAAGTTCACTTGTCAGAAAGCAAAGTGATTCCAGGTGTAAGGTCCAAGTTTTTGCTAGGGATGAAGTGAGGACGATGCCCAGTGAGCCAGGCAGCAGGGTTTGATGATGGAGGGAAAGTGAGGGAGAAACTTTGACCCTCAGGCAAAAGGACATGAGTTTATCTAACAGCCCTACTGAGAGAGGCAGCCTTGGTATAGTGGAAAAGACCATCGATGGGGATGGATTACATGTCCTCCATGGTCCCCCCCAAAATCTAAATCTAAATTTATATTTACTTCTAAATCTAAGATTCTATGATCCTAAGTATTATTAGCTCAATTTTATAAATCAGGAAATTGAAGTTGAAGTTTAGGTGAGTTTCCCAAGTTCATGCAACTAGTAAGTGGCAGAATTGATCTTCTGACCCTACTTAGGCCCAGTGGTGTTGTTGTTTTTTGAACTATACCACCCTGCCAACAGTTGGGTGTTATTTCCATTGAAGATTAGAAAAAAAGGATTACATGTGTGTATGTATGTATCATATACATACATACACATATATCTGTGCTTGTAAAACTTAGGAAGAAATCAAAATACTAATTTAAATAATAAAATCTGCAATGTTTACTCATATAAAAATTTATATGGTTGTATTTTTGTTCTTTTTCCCCCAGCTCTACCCCTAAGAGCTGTATTAGTAAATGAGGCTGTAGCATAGTGGAAAGAGTATTAACCTTGGGGTCATAGGTGCTGAGTGCAAATTCCAGCTCTCCCACTTAATACCTGTGTGACCTTGAGCATGGATCTCAGTTTCCTCATCTGTAAAATGAGGAAATGGAAAAATAGCCTCCAAGGGCACTTCCTGCTCTAGATCTGTGATTCCAATTTAGATCATTGCCTCTGATGAGTTCAGCAAACATTTAGGGTACATTTTCACAGCTCTAAATGGTGTGAAAACTGTGGTGTTTGAAAGTGATTGTTTTCCTATCTCATGGTAGGTAACCTTTGTGTCAGAGGCACCTGTAGCATGAAAAGCCTGTACTGACTTCTGGGAGTTTGTTCACTTGACACCACCCAGAGATGTGGGAAATTATACCTACTGGAGAGCCTAGCATTTCCCCTCTTGCAAAGCTCAAATAACACGAAATGGATAATGTTGAGAACAGAGGATAGAATGTCAGGCCAATGGAGTGCATTCTTAACTGAGGAAGAATGTGAAATGACATGCCCAGAACAATTGAAAATTAAATGCCCCTGTAACTGGAGAGCATATCCTAGAGATGGGAAGTACTGCTGGCCCTTGTAGCAAACATGCTTTTACCTTAGAGTAGAAGGGCTTTGGAAGAACTCTTTACTACATACGCAGAATGTAGGTACCTGTAGGGACAAGGCCAGCAGTGGAGATCTGGGAAGCAGCCAGGTTATTTCCCATTAAAGTATTTAAAGGCTTAAAGTTCATAATAATAGTACACCCTCTAGAGAAGAAGGATGGAATCCAGGCCTGGGCTTGCTCCTTTTATTTTCCCCAATCTTGCTTGTTACTTTTATTTTCCCCAATTTACCTGAAACTAATTCCCTGAAGCAAAAAAAAAAATCGAATTTCAACTCAACTACTCCACATGTTCCTAATCCCTTCAACCTTATAATTGTTGGTGAGGAGCTCTAGAGTTTTTCTCTGTTCCCAATCAAGTTACAAAAGTATAAGTTAGGGATGTCCTATTACAGACCCATTATTTTCCCACCCACAATATATCTTCTACTGTAATATGGGACATAATTATTATGCAGAATTGCCAATTTTTAAACTACATCTTGGTATCTTTTTGCTGTTCCCCTCTTTGCTTTCTCAGTTTAATGAACTGATATTAGTTAGGTTCACAAGACTGCAGATCTAGAACCGAAAGAAAACATCCAGTTCAACTCCTTCACTTTACAGATGAAAACACTGATGGTCAGAGTATTTAAGTGATATGCCCAAATGCCCATAGGTAGTAAGTAACAGAGCCAAGAGTGGAACTCAAGTTCCACGACTCCAGCCTGTTGCTGCTTCACCACATTGCCTCCTGGTTGGGCAGGCATGCAGTGTTGGAGAGAGCACTCACATTGACGAGATCACAGATCCATGAAAGTATGAACATATGCTAATTAAGTTTGCTGAGAGAAAAAAGCAAAAGACCCCTCTCCCTTTTCTATTTATCTGTTGCTAGGTGCTTTTTCATGATGGTCTCATTCAAGAGACCATGCTGTGAAAAAAAATTTAAATATTCCTAGTAAGAAAATATTGGTTCAGATGCCCTTCCCATCTTCCATTCAGTTCTGTCCTTCCTATCCCCTTCTTTAGACTCTCTTACCACCTTCTGCATTGGGTAAAGTAGAATCCAAACTGATGAAATCACAGCTCCAGCAAGCAATCAGTCCACAGGGATTTATTAAGCACTTATGAGAGAAAATACAAAGAAAAAGCAACAATAGTCTGCCTTCAAGGAGCTTCAAATTAAAGTATTCATCCCTTTCTTTCCTATTATCAACTCCATTTTCTTTGCCTCTCTTAAGTACCTCATGCATTCTTCACCTTTATTTGGTGCTATAGATCTCTTTGACAGCCTAGTGACACCAATGGACCCTCTTTTTAATTCATAAGATAAAATATAGAGGACTACACTGGACACCAGTTGTACTGAAATGCAATAAAACTATTTTTTAAAAATCAATTTCAATCTGAAAAAAATCAAATTTCACAGACACCAATTTAACAATCCTTGGCCTATACTAGGCACCCCCAAAACTTCCTTTAGATCTTCTCCACACTCCCCCATTCCACTTATTAAAACTGTTCCCTCAGTAAATTTTTTCATTCCTCAAGTAGGTGTGAAGAAAGCTGACTAGCTAATTTTTGCTAAAGTGTGAATGACCAACAGTGTCCTCCTAGTTAACATTATTAAGGTTAACAGATAACTGTTAATGTACATGAATTTCTATTTATTAGGAATTCAGGAAATGTGAAGGAGAAATTTGAGCCAATAAGGTGGGTTTATTTCATTTAAATTGTGGAGTATGGAGAGTTATTGGAAAATAGCAGGTTGGGAGGACCCTGGAAAAATGAACCATAGGATGAAGATATGGGTGTGGAGGTTTGATGCTGAAAATCCAGTGAAACAGTCAGACCTTATAACCACTATCAAGAAAGGTGTCATAGGATTCAGGATATATTAATTATCTCTGCTTTGCAAATAAACTGAGAACTAAAAGTATCCCCCAGACAGGAAACAGGTTACTCAAAATTAAGAAAAGATTTTAAAGTAGGAAGTAAGACTTTAATTCTAGCTGTCAGACTAAGCTGAAATAATTCAAATCTGCTTCAGGGAGAGATGACATTTCCCAGGTAGGGACCAAGGCTACTAATGAGATTCAGCTCAGTCACCTTGATCACCTGCAACAAAAGGTTGAACCAGCTTTAACATCTGGCTAGTTATCCTGCTTCAGGCAAACCAAACAAGAATAGAGTATATGGGTCACGGGACATGGTCAGGGACACCAAGACGTGGAGAAATGGATTCCTTAATGGAAAAGGAAAGCTTTGCAAAATAAATGCAGAATGGGAGCAAGGAAATGAATCTTGAGGTGGTAGAACCAACTGGATGTGACTAAGCGTTTGAGTAGATGTTTGTATTGTGTGCATGTGTTAAACTCCATAAGTGAAGCTTCATTGTCCCATAATTGATTATGTCTAAAAGGCAAAGCTCGCAACTCAGAAGAGAAAGAAGCCCGCCTTCCCGTCCCCAGCTTCATAGTGAATTTAATTTCTCTTTCCAGTTCCGCCTAGTGGTGAAGACTGCCCTGAAGTTACTGCTGGTGTTTGTGGAGTACACAGAATCAAATGCGCCCCTTTTAATTCAGGCTGTCTCTTCTGTCGATACAGAAAGAGGTAAGGTGTTTTCCTGTTGCTGAGCATTTGACCGAGAAACAACATTTTAATGAAAGAGACTTGACAACATGTTTCAAGCTGCACATTTTTTTTTTGTTGGAGGAGTAAGGTACATTGCAATCAACCATCAGATCGTCTCCTTTACGTGACTCACTAAAGAGAAGCATTTTCCTCATCTTTTAGAGTAACAACACTAGATAACTTTGAGGAAAGGGTTGTTCAGAACTGTGGTTCTCAGTTTCTATGTCCCAGGTCTTCTAGGGTGGGGGTGCGGGGGAGTTATCAAAAAGAACGCTCAGATCCATGTGCCCACCAAATATTATCTTTTCAGTCTTTATTTAGCTCCAGCAGTATGATGACAGCTTCAATCGTGTAGGGTTTAGCCAATTTTAAAACTCACTTTATTTATAACTTTTGTTTTTATATCATTTTCATTTCTAAATATATTCCTGTCTCCCCTTCTTCGACCCAACAAGCCAGACCTTAATAATAAATTAAATAAGAAATAATTTGTTAAAAAGGCACTTCAGTAAAAGCAAATAATATAACAATTGCACCTGACAGTGCACTATAATATTTTTAAAAATCTTCCTTCATGAAAAGATTGAGAATCACTGGTTTAGAATGGTTAAAGAATCAGGGATAGTGAAATAGGGCAGACTGAGGAAGGCCAAGATCATGAATGTCTTCAGACTCATGAGGATCAGGCTAAGGCCGAGGCTCTGAACATAACTACAGAGCAAAAAGGCCAGTAGTCTGTGAGAGGGACTGGGTCTTAACTGGGGTTCTAAAGGGAATAGGAGGCAAGAAAGAAGAATTTGAGAACCACTGGGCTAATAAGGTTAAAGGACCATTGACAGTAGAACAGTCTAGAGTGTCTAAAGACTTTGTAGGTTTTGGTAGGTGCTACAAAGTGCTTAGGGATTAGAACAGTCTCTTGGGTAGTTTTTTACTCAACCTTCAATCCTTTGGATGGGTTCCTTTTAGGCAGAAAGTTCAGAGTTTGATTCAAACCTAAAGTTAGTTTTCCTTCCTGAAAGCTTGTTCACTGCACATAGGTCCATGGACAGAAGACTATTAATCTAATAAATCTGAACTTGGGTGAAATGATCTTTACACTAAGAGTACCGCCACATGGCCTCTCAAAATGAGTACCAAGAGACCAACTACTAGAAGACCAGCAGAAAATGAGAACAACCTCCTTGGGACTTAAGAGTCAATTCTGCTTCCTCTAGAACAGAGAATTTTTTGTAAATAGTTTTAAAAATTTTTTTCCAATTACATGTAAAGATAGTTTTCAATATTCATTTTATAAGATTTTGAGTTCCAAATTTTTCTCCTTCCCTCTCTCCTCCCCAAGATAGCAAGCAATCTGACATAGGTTATACACATGCAATCATGTTAAACATATTTCATGTTGTGAAAGCAGAATCCTAACAAAAAGGAAAAACCATGAGAAACAAAAAACAAAAAAAAAGTGGAAATAGTAAGCTTCAATCTTCATTCGTGATCCATAGCTCTTTCTCTGGATATGGATAGCATTTTCCATCATGAGTCTTTTGGAATTGTCTTGGATCCTTGTATAGCTGAGAAGAGCTAAGTCAATCATAGTTGATCATTGTACATTGTTGCTGTTACTGTGTACAATATTCTCCTGGTTCTGCTTACTTCACCCAGCATCAGTTTATGTAAAACTTGCCAGGTTTTTCTGAAATCTACCTGCTCATCACAATAGTATTCCATTACATTCATATACCACAACTTGTTCAGCCATTCCCCAATTGAGGCATCCTCTCAATTTCTAGTTCTTTGCCAACACAAAAAGAGCTGCTATAAATATTTTTGTACTTGTGGGTCCTTTCCTCTTTTTTATGATCTGTTTGGGATACAGACCTAGAAGTGGTATTGCTGGGTCAAAGGGTATGTACAGTTTGGTTGCTCTTTAGTCATAGTAGAACAGAGAATTTGAAACTGTTAGCAGGCCTTATGATTTTTGAGAAATGTTACTACCCTTAGAAGTCAATGTAAGCTGGGTCAGGTAGGTGGTGTAGTAAATAGATAATTAGCTCCGGGAGTCAGGAGGAGCTGAGTTGAAATATGATCTCAGATACTTCTTAGCTGTGTGACGCTGGGTTAGTCACTTTACCCCAGTTGCCTGAAGAAGAAGTCAATGTAAACCTCTTGTATGGCAATGATTCTGGTCTTTTTAGAGGCCCTATAGTTTTAATAGACACTATGACAAAGGTTCTTAACCATTTTTATGTCTTGGAACTCTTTGGCAATTTGTGGTGAAGCCTCTGGACCTCATCTTAGGAAAATGTTTTTAAATATACAAAATAAAACACAGGATTGCAAAGAAAGTGAATTGTATTGAAATACAGTTATCAAAATGTAAAGGCACTAATACACAAGGTCATAGACTCCAAATGAAGAACCCTTGAGCAATGACTTCCTGAAATCAGATCAGTAAGAATTTGATAAGCTCCTGCTCTTTGCTACACAGCATGCCAAGCACTGGAATACAATGAAAGGCGAAAACCAGCCGTTGGTTTAAAGAGCTCACCGTTTAATGAGGTAGACAACATGCAAACGATTATGTCAAAACAAGATATCCTGAATAAATTGGAGGTAATCAAAAGAGTGAAGGCACTAGCCTTAAAAAGGATTAGGATTTTTTTGGGGGGTATCTATTTTCTTTCACAACATGACTAACATGGAAATATGTTTTGCTTGACTGCACATGTATAACCTATACCAAATTGTTTGCCTTCTCAATGAGGGGAGAGGGGAGGGAGAGAGAGAATTTGGAACTCAGAATTTTTAAAAAATGATAAAATATTTTATATGTGATTGAGGAAAAAAATAAAATACTGAAGAAAGAGGGATTGGTAGGGACTTTAACTGGAATTTTAAGGAAGGTAGGCAAGTCAGAAGATGGAGATGAAGAAGAAGAGAATTCCAGACATGGGGCAGGGCAACCAGTGAAAATTCACAGACTCAGGAAATGAAATAATGTTCCAGGGAAAGTAAGGAGGACAATGGAGAGAATGGGATAGGATGGTAGCAACAGGGCACCAGGGAATACCTGCTTTCTTGTATGATGGAGTTGAAATCAGGCGAAGCTGCAGGTAGAAAGTGGAATGAAGTCCAAGTTCTTTCCTCTACAGGAATCTGCTTGCCAGGTCCTAGGGCTCCAGTCTAGTCAAGGCTTTCTGCTATCACCACTATAGCTACCAAACAGATCATATTTGGATAGAACTTTGAAAGAGTATTTTCCTCACATTTACGTTGCATTTTAATCACTATTTGGAAAAGCTCTTTCCTCATAACTGTTAGGTGGGTTGCAGCAAGAATTCTCACCTCCATTTTACAGATGAGGGATCTGTGCTTTAAGTGACTTACTTGTCATTCAAGCATTCACATGGTGGTCAGAAAAGGTGACACAAGGACACTCTCAAGGTTGCTCTTAAGAACTTTGGAATTGATTGTGTGTGACATGGAAGACCATGGCACAAGACTACCCAACATAGTGTGCCCACATCAGACAAATTTAGAGAATCCACCCCAGATGTTCACATGGACTATTGGTGCCCCGACCTATGCGAAAGCATTCCAAGCTGGTGTTGGTCTGATCAGCCACAGTCAGACACTGTGTAACTCTAATATAGTGATGTCATTTTGGTCCTCTTTGAGAACAAAGGACAACAACTAAACCATCCACCATCACACAAGAGCTGAGGCTTGAACTTTGGTCATCGTCATCATCATCATCATCATCATCTTCTCCTCCTTCTTCTCCTTCTGCTCCTCCTGCTCCTTCTTCTTCTTCTTCTTCTTCTTCTTCTTCTTCTGCTGCTGCTGCTGCTGCTGCTACTGCTACTTCTTTTGCCTTGGTCATTTCATCTTTTTTTTTAAATTTTATTTTTAATTTATGGAATAAGACAAGCAATTCCATAACATAGTATAATGAAAAAAGATGATTGCAAATGAAACTGAAAATCTATTATGTACAACTTGCTATTCCTTTTAAATATGTAATGAAGTTATTATGTAAATTTTTTTCCCTTCCCTCCTGTACCAAGAGATGGCTACCATTAGACCAGATAGGTATGTATATATATGTATATATGCACATATATGCAAAATTATTCTATACATTCTGTGTATCAGTTCTTTCTCTGGATGCAGATAGCATCTTTCTTCATATGTCCTTTATAGTTCATTTGGGTATTTATAATAGTCAAAATGACTTATTTGCTCAGTCATTCTTAAAACAGTATTGCTTTTACTGTATACAATGTTCTCTCAGTTCTGCTCATTTTGCTGTTCATTAGAACTTTAGTCTCCTTAATCCAAGTTGGAGGCTCCAGCCATCATACCACACTACATCTCTATGATTAACTCTGATCTGCCTGTCTTCCAAAGGCTTCCTAGGAGGGGAAATACTATCAAGGTCATTCAAGGCAAGATTCCTGCCTCCTGCCATGGGGATTATTGGTTTTGAGTATTAATATCCCTGGAAATTATCTGCATATTCAATCTATTTAGGCTTTGGTTTATCAAATATCAATAAAAATTACCTTTCCTTAACAGTGGAACATATTACATTACACACACACACACACACACACACACACATACATCGATTGATCTATTGATTTTTCTCACCCGAAATTATCAGCATGTAATGTTCTTGCTCTTCTAAGCTGATTGGAAACCAGGGGGAGGGGGGAAAGAAAAAAAAAGAAAATTATATGATAACTTTATTATATATTTAAAAAGAAGGACAAATTGTATATAATAGACTTGCAGTTTCATGTACGGTCGTCTTTTTTTATTCTACTATGTTATGGAAATTCTTATTTATTTCATAAATTAAAAATAAAATAAATAAAATTTAAAAAAAGAAGTAGGAGAAGGGATACATAAGAAAGCATGCTGTAATGGACAAAGACTAGTATGGGAATTGGAGGACCTGGTTCCAGTCCTAACACTATCCTTTATTGTGTGATTTGGAACAAGTTGAGGCAACATAGCATAGTGGAAAAATCATTGGCTTTGGGGGCAGAAGACGAGTTCAAAGCTCACCTTTGATACTACCTTGGGAAAATCCTATTTTCCCTATTTGTGAGATGAGAGGCCTGCTTGGAATTCAGTTTCCTTATTTGTAAGATGAAGGGGTTGGACTGTTTAGCCTCCAAGTGCCCTTCCAGCTCTAGCTCTTGGCTCTTAGGAGTTTGAGATGTTGGCAGGATGAACTAGCAAAGCTGTCCTGGAGGCAGTTGGAAGTGTCAAACTAGAAACTGGGGTGGCCTGATGTCATGTCCATAGAAGTGATAGTTTAAGTCATTAAAATGTTAAACCCCTCTAGAGAGATCATGGGCCGAGTACTGCAGAAGTATTGATACGCCAAATGTGTTTATAAAAGCCAGTATGCAAAATGCATCTGTAAAATGTGGCTGCCAAGAGGAAAGAAGACAGCATCAATGCTTTTCTTTTAAAGAAGAAAAACCCCACTAATCTGTGGTCATTTTGGACATTATATGGTCTCACATTAGAAGAAAAATGCTTAGAGAGGAATTGTAGGAATACAGGAATTGCCACATTGGATCTGGCCCATGGTCCATTAAGCCAGTATTCTAGTGCCAACAGAGGCCTGGAAGGCCTAGTTGACTTGAAAGTTACTTGTTTCCCAACCTTCTTTTAGTGGTTGTTTAGTAAACCTAATTGGAACCCATTTGTAATTTTTCTCTCTGCCACTGCTTAGGGTAATGAGCATCATAAGTTCATTACTTCTTTGTGAAGTAGAATTTATTTTATTTGTGCTGAATTTACCATACTGAAGTTTCAGCCTAGTATTTTGTGATTTTGTGAACAAATCTCTGTTCTTTCTACCCATTTTATTGGGTATTACCAGTTTTATGGATTTCTACTATATCCATTCTCTTAGTTTTTGCTTTTATATATTGAAGACCCTGATCTTTTTAGTCTGTGCTCATACAGTAGACCCCTATCTGTTCTATGTTCTTTTCTGGACTATATTTTCTTTAAAAAAATTTAGGAGGGGCAGCTAGGTGACACAGTGGATAGAACACCAGCTCTGGAGTCAGGAGGATCTGAGTTCAATGTGACCTCAGACACTTGACACTTAACTAGCTGTGTGATGCTGGACAAGTCACTTAATCCTGATAGCCTCTCCCCCTGCAAAAAAAAAAAAGGGTTAATCACATGATTCCATGTAAGGAATTCCAAAGGTAGAGACCTCTACCATAGATACAGATCAGCATCTTGTCTGGAGACATTTAGAATGACCTGGTACGCCATAGGTCAAGTGATTTGCCCAGGGTCATACTGCTAATATGTGTCAGAGGCAGAATTTGAACCTAGGTCTTTCTTACTCTCATGATTCTCTTACCCTAAGAAATGATATATGCAAGAATTATGAATGGATTCCAAGTGAGTTTGATTTGCTTAAATGACAGAGCCCTAAATAGTTACTCAAAGAAGTTGGGAAATGGCTAACCTCTACTCCCTATACCTCACTGTCTCTCATAGTTCCATTACACCTTTTAAAAATTTATTTTATTCTGAACTTAAGAAATAAAACAAGCATTTCCATAACATATAGAAAGGGAAAAATGTGATTGCTCAGGAACTGCAAGTCTATTATGTGCAACTTGCTGTTTCTTTTAAATAGACATTAAAGTTATGTAACTTTTTCCATTTTTTTTTCTTCCCTCCTCCTTCCCCACCCTAGACATGGCTACCATTAGACACAAATATGTGTATATGTATGAAATCATTCTATACATGCTTCTATTTATCAGTTCTTTCTCTGGATGCAAATAGCATCTTCCTTAACGTGTCCCTTTTGTAGTTAATTTGGGAATTTATAATAGTCAAGATGATTTAGCCACTCAAAGTTGTTCTTAAAACAATATTGCTGTTACTGTATATGGCATTCTCTTGGTTCTGCTCATTTTTCTGTTTGTTATTTTGTGCAAGTTTATCCACGTTTTTCTAAGATCACTGAGCTCATTATTTCTTATTGCACAGTAGTATTCCAATCACGATCATATACCACAACTTGTTTAGCCAAAGAACACATGCAGCATTTGGAACTATGCCCAAAAAGCTATTAAACTATTAAAAGTGCATACTCTTTGGCCTAGCAATACCACCACTAGGTGTGTACCCCAAAGAGATCAAAGAAAAAATAAAAGGACCTATATATGCAAAAATATTTATAACAACTCTTTTTGTGGTGGCAAAGAGTTGGAAATTGAGGGGATGCTCAGCAGTTGGGGAATGGCTGAATAAGTTGTGATTTACGATTGTGATGATATGGCAACTACTGTTGTGATAAGAAATGACAAGAAGGATGATTTCAGAAAAACCTGGGAAGAATTATGTGAACTTGTATTAAAATGAAGTGAGTAGAACTAGAAGACATTGTACATGGTAACAGCAATATTTTAACAATGATCAACTGTTAAAGAGTTAGATGCTCTGATCAATACAATAATCCATGACAATTTTAGAGAACTTGTGATGAAAAATGGTATCCACCTACAGAGAGGTAACTGATGAACTCTAAAAGCAGATTGAAACATATTTGTTTACTTTCTTTATTTTTCTTTTATTTTTAAATATGCTTAATATGTTTAGCATGATTTCACATGTATAATGGGGTATTATGTTGCTTGCCTTCTCAATAGGTGAGGGCAGAGCTATGGGGAGGGAGAGAATTTGGAACTGAGAATTTAAAAGGAATGTTAAAAATTAATATACATAATTAAAAAATTTTTTTAAAGTAGCACTATAACCCTCAAACACTTTCCAGATAAGGAGATACATATTCACAAATACAGATTTTTTTATGAGTGTAATGATATTTTCTACTTTGTTTTTAATACTCAACGTTTTGTTGGATTTTTTTTTTTACTATACATTGAACCAATGTACTTGGGAAACAATATACAATAACTACTAGGTTGTATCCAAGGACCTCAGAGGTATTTTATCTAAGGCAGCATCTAGACAGTTACTGGAATGCTTGACTTGGATTCAAGGGGGCCTGGAATCAAGCTACTGCCTCTGGCACGTATTAGCTACTTATGATCATGGACATAAGTGATTTATTCTTCTAAGCCTATTACCTAATCTGTAAAATGGAGATAATAATATCTGTAGTAACTATGGCTGGCTCAAATGAGATAATATGAATAAAACACTTCACAATCCCTCAAGCACTCTAGAAATATCAGCAATTTTTCCTATAATTCATTTTGTATATCAGGTAGGTCCTGATTCATGCAAACAAAGAATCCCCTGAAGTGGTCACCAGCAGTCTGATGTTCACTGTTCAAAGTTATAATTATGTTAAAAATGGTAAATGGTTCCAGCCTAGTAGAAATATGCAGTGTGAATTGGAATAATGCAGCCTCTTCAGGGGATTTGTTATTTGCAGTAATGAGGACCTGGCTGTGTGGTTTAGATTTGTAGATTTGTATTTATTCTGCGGTCTTCACTCTTAACTTATTTGCCCCCTTTCTGCCCAAATGGCACAGATTCACCACATCTACCTATTGTTTTGTCCCCTCAGCTTAGCCATTCATTGCCCACTAGAGTTTATTATCATCAACCAGAAACTTAGAAATTTCACTGAATATACTGACCTTCACTTCGTTTATACAGGTTAAATGAAACAAGTCATTATTTTTTCCTTAGAAACATTCAGAATTGGACTCATTTATTTTGGGTTTTGTTTCTGCAATCTTTTCATGTGACTCAATTTTTTAAAACGAAAGGTCTTTGGTATGGAACCCTGTTAAAAGCTTTTTGAGAGTTCAAGTAGATTATAACCATCATTTCTCCTTTATGTGCATGCTCATTTGCCTTTTCTTTATGCCTTTCAAGCTTTAGGTCCAGGGAAAATTGTTTAATAAGAAGTTTACATGTAATAAAAATAGAGCAAATCTATTATGTTCACAGAAATAATACCAACTGTGAAGATAATTATTTTAAATATTTGTTTCCCCAGAACATTTTGAAAAATTACTCATCATGGCTGTCTGGTAAATAGGAAGGTTAAAAATGTACATTTCTGTTGAAGGAGCAATTACTGTTGCTGAAATTTTTCAAATAGCTTATTATAATTTCAGTAAGAAAGCCACCTTTTCAAATTTGTGGTCTGTAATTGCTTCTTCCACCAGCCCACTGCCCACAAACTTCTCTTATTCTTGTAATCTGCCTATTGTCCACTCCGTTCTACTGAAATTGTTCTTTGAGAAGTCATCAGTGACCAAAACCAGTGGTCTTTTCTCAGTTCCTATTATTCTTGGCCCTGATGCATTTGGTACTATTGTTCACCCACTCGATTCTTGAAAGTCTTTCCTCTTTTGTCTATTACTTTGCCCTTTCCTACTTCGCTTCTTATTTCTCTGACGAGTAATTCTTTTGTTTTCTTCAGTGGTTCCTCTTTCTTCACTCTTCTGCAACACTAACTAAATTCAACCATTCCCCAAGATTCCATCCTTGGTTGTCTTATCTTACTTCTTTGCGTATTTCTCTTTGGCGTTTTCATCCACTCCTACAGCTTCAACTGTACCCATTATGCCAGTGACTCTCAAATCTCTATCTCCAACCTAAACTTCTTTCCCTACCTCTAGTCCCACATTTTCATCTGCCTACTAAATGGGATGCTCTGTCAGTGTTTCAAATTCATTATCTCTAAAACCCAGACTCTTATTCTTGCCCTCAGAACCAGCTTTTCCTTCTGACTTCCTTGTTTCATTTCACTTTAACATAAATTTATCAGATCGATGCCTACTGTGTACAAAGTGGTAGGATTACAATTCTTGTAGTCATCGAAGCTTAGCATCTCTCCTTTGCTTCCCACATGTAGGTGCCAAGTTCTATGTTATTTCACATCTCATGAATCTATCCCTTCCTTTGTGTTTCTACTGCCACTAGCCTAGTTCACACTCTAATCAGATCACATTCAGATTATTGTAATAGCTTCTGAGTTAGTCTCTCTGCTTTTATTCTTTCAACTTTGTAATTCATTCTAAGGAGTAAGTTCCAGAGTAACATTCTAAAACTTCACTTTAAGTCATCTTTGCTCTCTGTTCAAAAACCTTTAGTGGTTCCTTATTACTATTGGATAAAATTCAAACTTCTTAGCTTGGCATTCAGGGGCCTCCATAATTTGGCAACAACAATTAATACCCCTCCCTTTGCTCCACCTCTGCTGTTGACTTCCATTTTTTTTCATCTATAAAATGAGAGAGTTAGAACAAGTGACCCCATCTATGACTTTTCTAGCTTTATTTCCTGTTGAGCCCTTAAGAATTCTGAATTCCACTCAACCTGGATGATGTACCATTCACCAAGCATGCTTTGCATTTTTCACCTCCAAACTTTTACTCATTTTGTTTTTTTGATGCTTATAAAAGTTTGAACCTGGTGAACTCCCTACTATCCCTTACTTTATAACGTGTGTAGGGGTGGTGGTGGGGAGGGGGTTTGGAAGGGTTGTACAAAATATTAAAGCGTCTGTTCTCTATGCAGAAGTAAGGAGAAATCTCTTCTGGAGAGTCCAGTCTAGAACTCTGAATGTGATTTCCCATGAAAAATACTGTTTATACATGGCAGTTAGTCTCTATAATACTGTTAATATAATACTATATTTAAGGCAAATTAGTTAAATAGAATTTTGTGGGCAAGGGAAGTATAGTATGGTTTCTAGGGTTAAAATTTATTCTGTGTTCCAAACACCTGACTTCCAAATGAACTTTTGAGAGATAACCCATCTTAGTGTTGGGGGTCGCTTATATTGTAATAGGATAGATTCTTGACATTCTCAAGGGTTTTGTGTTCTCACTATGTAAACCAGCAAAAGTCTCTAAACCTATAATGATTATAGTAATTACCTCATAGGTTTGTTTTGAGGATCAAATGAGATAATGTATGTATTTCAATATGCTTCTTATGTTTCTTGCTTATATAAGCCATAAAACTCAACTCCCCATTCCCTTCCTAACTAGTCAACCAGAGTTTAAAAAAAATTCCCAGCCTTCCAGCCACAGGCCACCCACCCTCTACCTCTTCCTCACCTTTCTAAGTGTAGTCTATAAAGGTTCATTGGGACAAAAAAGTCACCATAGCCTGGTGCACTAAACTGTGAATATTTGAAACCACTAATGACCAACCTCCAGAGGACCAAACCCTGTTTTTAAATGCTACCATGTGCAGTGCATCCCAATTTAAGCCAATTTAGATCCTTTCCAGGCCTCTATTTCAGGGGACAAAGGCATAACAATATATAATGTCTGAAAGTAGTGGGTTTTAGTAGTGGTATGTTAGTCCAAGGGAAGTGGGGAACCATGGGAACTCTGCAACCCACAGGGCTGGCACACTCATTAATATGTTATTGTCTGTTAGTTTTCAAAAGCACCTGAGGTAGGAAAGGTATTCAAATTATTTTGGAACCAACCTCAGGCAAAACCGAAGTGGAAAAGAAGAGAGGCTACAAGTCCAAGGAAAGAGTGGCAGAAACTTGGAAGGGAGGAGGAGAGGTGATGATGTTTTCCTCTGCAAAGTTTCTAAAGTAAATCAAGAATTTTGGTCCTTAGACTTATTTTATGCCAGCCTCCCAGAGGGGCAAATGAATAGATTGGTCAGAGGAAACAGAAAGCTCTGTTGGAGGACTCATTTTAGATTGTTTAAATGTCAGCTCACTAAGGAATCATTAGCTCCACCTCTTTTTGGAAATTTTAGGCTTTGTAAATAAACAGAACCATTAAATAAATAAGGAGTCTCTAAACAGAAGAAAAGAAAAGAACAGTCCCAGAGGAAATGAAATCCTCCAAGATGGCTCTCTCCACCTCAAAGAGAGACTTGCCCCTCAAAAAAAAAGAGAGAAAAGAAAAATTTAATCAGCTTCGAAGAAAAGTTAATTTTATGGTTCCAGCTAAGGAGAAAACCAATGGGTGGGGTGGGGGGGGGGAGAGCAATACATGTGAGAAAGGGCAAAAACAAAGTGATCAGAGTACATAGTAGAGACTCATGAAATATCTGCTGAACAAATGAATGAAGAATAAGAAAGAAAAACCCACTCAATTTAATTAACTTGACTTTTTTTTTAACTAAGAAGAAGATGTGAAAGAAATGATTTGATTTAGTCCTTAGTGCATCCTGATGACTAACACATTTCATTGGTGGGGTTTTTCCCTTTTTGTTTGTTTTGTGCCCTTAATCATTTTGTCCGTCTGTGGGTCACTGTGCCCCTTGAGAAGTTGGTGGTCTGCTGCCTGTTAATGACCCTCACTGTACTTAGTTAGACACATTCTGAAGCCAGATTCGTACTACAATTCATTCTATCATGGTAGATTTTGTCAGACCTTCCATTCCATTGGCATCACTTTTAAAAAACCCAGGGTTGCCTCCATGCTACTGTGGTGTAGCAAGGGAGGAATTTTGTGTTGGTTCTTTTTGGAGGGACAGGGCAAAACAGTGTATAGAAGACATTATTAATGCCAAATATACAGGGAAAATGAGGCAACCAGCTGGTTGGTCACATACAGATAATAAGAGAAAAAAGATGGAGAGTTGAATGTCACATTGATATATTTGAAATACTAAAAGAATTCTAGAAAGGCTTCTGGTTCTTTGTAAAGCTTACATTTCAGTAACATGTAAGCTCCCTGAGAGCAGGGGCTATTTTGTTTTGACCTTGTATCCCTAGCACATAATAGTGTATCTTTCAGATAGTAAGTAGGCTCCTATAAAAGCTGGTTGGACTGAACTGGACTGGATTTTTGGTACTTATGAGAAGAAAAATCCCACTGAATGAGAAGATAGGAAGAGGTTTCAATCTACACCATTGAATGAAATACTGTACCAATGAAATCAGAGAGCCAAAACATACGTTTTGTTTGTTTGTTTCATGTAGGTATGACGGGAGAGAAAGAACAATAATGCATCCCCAGGGGAGCACATGCAGCTAGGTAATGCCTGGCACATAATAGGTGCTTAATAAATATTGATTGATTGATAGTGGTTACAGGACCAAACTTGGAGTCAAGGAGCCCTGGGTTGGAATCCTGCCTCAGACGTTTACTGGCCATGTGACAGTAAAGGAAAAAAATCACTTAACCTCACCGTGTCTAAGTTTACTTATTTGTAAATTAAGGGGGCTGGACTTGATGGTCCCTGAAGTTCCATCCAAGGTCCTGCTCAATCCTATTCTAGGTCACCAGAGGGAGTCTAGTTCTTCCTTCTATGGTTTTTTTCAGTGAATCCAAGTCTCCTTTGCAGTCCCCTTCTTTTCAAAGTAGACAAGCCCTTTTCATTAACCTATAAGATCTTGGTTATCAGATGTAAGACAGACCAGATGCAATGGCTTCTTCTGGAATTTTAATCATAAATTGTGGAGCTCACTAATTAGGTTCAGTGCTGCTTTTGAAGAAATGCCATTTTTCATTCAAATGTAAGGCGATGAGATATGACATAATTCTTAAACATGTGTACCACACATGATTAACAGGAAAAAAAAATCATAATTCAGCTCTCCATCCAAGTGATCCCATCTGTGGTTCCAGCTTTAGAATATCTGCACATGCAAAGCAAAGTACAAAGCAGCATGGAAGCTAGTGAATGCAAAAAATCAGACTATAATGTCATTATTATTTATAGTAGAAATATATATGTATTAAAGGCCTACGGTATATTTATCAATCATGCTGAAAGGCATGGAATGTGCCCCCGACTAGCTTCTATGCTAACATAGACAAACACATGTAAAAGACATTTTGCCAAATATCTTATTTTCCTTTAGGGTCAGTGATGACGAGAAGAAGAAAGTTTTGGTTCTGAGTTTGAGGGAAAGAAACCTGAGGAATTTTTTGAAGGGGAAATATAGAAAGGTGAACGAACATCAAACAGGAAATCAAAAGACTTAAGCTCTAGCATAAGGCCTACCACTGACTTTCCGGTGGCTTTGGTGACACCATGTAACTTTTCCCTGTGTCTTAGTTTCTTTATATGTAACTTACATATGAACTTTATATAGTTTCTGCATAATGGGCAGGTTGGATCAGATTGCTTCTAAAGTACTGCAGAGGTATAGAAGGTTGTCGGTGACATCAACCTTGATGAGAGGCAACTCTTGGAAAGACTGAAGCTTTGGGGGCTTCACCTTATGTATGAAATCTCAAAGGTACATAAGAGGTCATCTAGTTCAATCCCCTCACTTTTTAATGAAGGAAACTGGGGTCTATAGAGATTAAATGATTTCCTCAATGTCACACTAGTAGTGAGCACCAGTGGTGGGATTTGAAGCCACATCTTCTGATTTCAAAGCTATTGCTCTTTCTACTGTACCATGATTAGATAAAGGGGCTGTGTGTGTGTGTGTGTGTGTGTGTGTGCGCATGCATGTGAGAGAAAGAGAGAGAAAGAGAGAGAGAGAGAGAGAGAGAGAGAGAGAGAGAGAGAGAGAGAAGAGAGAGAGAAAGAGAGAGAGAGAAGACAAAATTTACCTGATCTTCATTTTTCTTCCTTTCCTTATTCCAGGACACTGAATTTTCAGTAGAAAAGCATTGTCCAGGCCATTAGTCTAAAGATTCACTCACTCACTCATCCATTCATTCAGTAATTATTTATTGAACACCTGCTATATGCAAAGCACTGTACAAATTAATGAAAGAAATATTTTGTCTCAACCCTGACAATTTCTGTAAGTTAATTTTAATTAACTTACAACAAAGTTTAATTTTAAAGATTGTTTGAGATAAAGGAAGGCTACAAATCATAATTGTGTAATGGATATATCAGCTATGACTCTACAGCTTGAGGAAAAATTGAATTAAATTGGCCCATTTAGTTCATTCTTGAATATGTTCAGATTAAAGGAGAAAAAGTGATATGTATTTATGCATGTTTGTGCATATGTATGTTTGCTTCTTAGCCTTCCACATGCTAGGCTGGGGTCAGGCAGACCTAAGTTAAAATCCTGTTCTTGCAAATAGCAGCACTTAACATAATCAATCAATAAGTATTTATTAAGTTCCTACTATTTGCTAGGTTGTAGGGATGATAGAAAAGCTAAAATGAAATTGTCTGTGCCCTCAAGTTGCTTATATCACATAGGTGGAAACAACCTAAGTGTATGTATGTACATAGCAGCTAGGTGGCACAGTGGATAGAACACTAGACTTAGAATCAGGAAGACCTGAGTTCAAATTCGGCCTCAGACACTTACTAGCTTTGTGACCCTGGACAAGTCACTTAACCCCTATTTGCCTCAGTACCTCATCTGTAAAATAGGGGCACACTGGAGAAGGAAATGGCAAACCACCCTAGCATCTTTTGTCCATGGGGTCATGTAGATCAGACAAGAGTGAATGACTGAGGGACAGCTAGGTGGCTCAGTAGATAGAGCACTGGCTCTGAAGTCAGGAGGACCTGAGTTCAAATCTGGCCTCAGACCAAACACTTGACACTTAACTAGCTGTGTGATCCTGGGCAAGTCACTTAACCCCAATTGCCTAAAAAACAAGAACAACAACAAAAAAGATTGAATGACTGAGCAACTAAATGTATGTATATATGTGTGCATGTATGTAGCATGCATATATGTATATACACATGCATACAGACATGTATACACACATATGGTATATAAATGTTGCAACCTGTATATATGTATGTGTGCATATATGTATACATGTGTGTGCATATGTGTGTATATATACATACCAACTATATGCACATTAAATACAAGATCATTTAATTTAAGAGAGAAGGCACTGGCAGGTGGGAAGGAGGTGGGGATAGGAAAGGTCTCACATAGAAAGTAATACTTGAAACAAGGAAGCAAGATTTTCTAAGAAGCAGAGATGAGGGAGAATACAGTCCAGGCATGGGGATAGTTTGTGCAAAAATATGGAGACAGAGGGTAGAGCTTCACGTGGAGGAACACCAAGAGCGTCACTTTGTAATATGTAATAAGCCTGGAAAGGTAGGTTAGAGCCAGGTTTCAAAAGGCTTTAAATGCCAAACAGAAAGGTTTCTATTTGATCTTAGAGACACAAAGAAAGCCATTGTAGTTTATCGTGCTGGGGAAGAGCATGGTCAGCATTAGGCATGTCACTTTGGCAGCTTTGAGAGAGAGTGGACTGGAGAGATGTGAGACAAATCAGAAGGTGATTGCAGTAGTTCAGGCATGGGAGGATGAGGGATTAAACCAGGGTGATTGTGCTGTGTGGAGTAAAGGAGACAGATATGAGAGATGTAGTTCATTCTTTATTAATGGTGAAACTGAGGTAAAAAGGGTTAAGAGACTTTCCCATGGTCACACAGCTAGTAAGTGTCTAAGGCTGGATTTGAACTCAAGTCCTTCTGACTCTGGGGCTTGAACTCCATCCACTGCTCTGAAGAATCAGTAGGATTTGGCAACTGACTCTATATGTAAGATGAGTAAGAGTAAGAGGTTGATTTTCTTTGACTTTTTGCCAATGTATTCATGGGTTTTGGGGCCATTTTGTATGGACCAATGTACTCGGTGAATTCCAGGGTCCACCAGCCCTGGAGACCATGATGTACACTAATCAATGGCCCCACACCAAGGGAAGAGGTAGTCTTGAAGAAGGCCGGAGGCATCAGCTATTAATATAGTTTCCTTCCTCTCTTTTTATCTGATATCCTCTGCCAGGAGGACCTTGTTGGCTTCTGATTATGATACCCATATGTAACCCATTTCCAAGGGGCTTGAGTTCTAAGCCACCTGGATTCTGTGGCAGCTCAAAGGTGGTATCCTTTTTATAGCGTGGTATATAGAGCATTGCCTGCATCCTGGATCCTGACCAGCAGGCTTAGTCTCTCCTCCTGTCCTACCCTATTGCCATAATCCTTTCCCCAGTTCTTGCAGTACTCAAGAAAAGGTTCTTTTGAGAGCAATTAGCAGTTACTAAAGGCTGTTATAATTCATAAGCTCCATGCAGCAACTTCAGTAATTGTCATTTTCCCTACCTTCTTGACTCATGCAAGGTCCTCCTGCTATCTGCAAAGAGTGTTTACCTGCCTTGCTGTC
The DNA here is from genome assembly GCF_003287225.1 of Phascolarctos cinereus. Classification (NCBI taxonomy): domain Eukaryota; kingdom Metazoa; phylum Chordata; class Mammalia; order Diprotodontia; family Phascolarctidae; genus Phascolarctos; species Phascolarctos cinereus. The sequence continues at coordinate 391,260,645 of NW_027555847.1, read as the reverse complement.
CCACTTTTTTCCACAAATTCATAAGCGACAGAGTAGGCAAGAGAAAATAATGTTGCTTTTATGTATGAACTTCTCATCCAAGAAGGAATAGTTGTGACTCACATTCAATTCCCAATGAAATCTAGAAGGGTTGTTTTGAAGCAACAGTGATTCTAGGTGAGAAAAGTTACTGTTCAGTATCCTAGAAGATCTTTTCAGGGACAGAAAGGAAGAGCAGAAAGAAAGACAACACAGCCACTGGTCACTGTTCTTCATTTTTACTTGTCTTGCATTGTCCTATATTTATCACAGTTTCTGTTGAACAGGTTTTTTGTATGTTTAAGTATTTGGGAGGGGTTTTTGCCTGCCATCTCCCCTCCTAGTCTTCTGCGCTCACTTGTTCCAGAACAGATCATTCTGTGTCCCATGATTTTAGGAAAGAGAGAGAGGCTTTTGTTTTGTTTTTTTCTCCTAAGCTGTAGGACTTGTTATTTTCAGCTTTGGACGAACTAAAAGATGAATAAAATGTGGTTATTTTGTAAGTTAAAAAAAAAGAGTAAGGGGTTGAGATGACATTTGACTTTGTTGTAAGTAAGAGAAGACCTATATATGTATATATGTATGTATATTTGTACATATGGAACATCTGCACATATTACTTGTACTTTTACTGTTGTCCTTCATGCTCAAAGAAGACCAAAATGATATCCTGATGTGAGGTCAAGCTCTCCTTCCACTTTAGTCTTGGCTTGTAGCCTTTTCAAGATAAATAATTTACTGTCAGTGTGATAGCTGACCTTGATGCCATTTTCATCCTCATTGAAGGTGTCAGACAACATTGCTGAAAGCATCATGCTAAAAAGTATGGGAGCAAGCAAGTCCCTCCACCAGTGACTAGGAAAGCAAGTATCCAGAAGCTATGTTAGCATGCTATTGTGGAACTGGATATAATACTGATGAACTTTGGGCAACCAAATTTTTCCATGCTCTTCCATAAGCCCTCATGATTGGCAGTATAAAATGCCTTGGTCAGATCTACCAGCATAGGGTACATACTTCTGTTCTGCTCTTGGAATTTCTCCTGGAGTTGTCAGGCAAAAAACACAATACCAACCTTTCCTCGGCCCTTTCTGAAGCCACATCAGCTCTCAGGTAGATGACCATCTTGCAGGTGAAGAATCAGCCTATGAAGGAGGACTCTGGCAAGAATCTTGTCAGCAATGACTAAGAGATAGACCCCCTGTGATTGTCACAGGACAATCTATTTCCTTTCCCTTTATAGAGATGGACAATGAAGGCATCCTTGAATTCTTGAAAGATAAAATCTCTTGCCATATAACCTGGGAGATTTCAGTCAGCTTTTGTATGGCTTTTTGTATAAGCTTTGTAAATCCCAGCTGGAATAGAATCAGTACTAGTTGCTTTGCCCCATAAGAGGAGTCTAATGGCATTCAAAACCTCTTTTTCATTGGAAGTTTGACTAGAAAGAGATTGACTTCAGCTTGAGGTAAACAGTCGATGGCTTCCACATTGGTTGATGAAGGTCTGTTGAAAACACTAAGGAAGTGTTCAGCCATCTCTCCAGGATCATGTTCATATCACTAATCAACGTGGCTCGATCAGCACTGAGTAGTTGAGATGCACCCTTCAGGGCATCATAAAAGTGCTTTGGGTTGTTACTATCGGCATAAAACTGAATTTCATCTACCTTCTTACTGAGCCAAGAATCTTGCATCTCTTTAAGCTTCACTTGTACTTTACTTGTACTTTTACTATACTTTTACTTTTACTTGTACTTTACTTTTGATGGACTTAAATGCTGCCTTCTTAGAGATGGATGAACTATCCTGTTGGTAAACCCTGTGGAGTTTTTATTTTTTCACTTATCAGCTTTTGCATTTCCCTGTCTTTTTTGTCAAACCAGACTTGATGTCTGTGAGTGTTCTGACACAGAGTAAATGCAATGCTGCACACACCAAATCTCTGAAAGCTGCCTACTCCTCCTTTGCTCCACTCTTGCCAGCTGTGTGTTCATTCAGCTCTCCCTCCAAGTTAGTGATGAACTGTTCCCAATCTGAGAAGTGCTCTAATCTCTTGACATTAAGTCTTCTGGTAATCTTGCCTTGCTGAAGAATCAATAGTGTTTGGCAATTGAATCATTTGGCTGTCTTGTCAGACAAGGGAGGAGCTGTGCGTGCATGTATTTATATATGTATATATGGAACATCTGTACATACATGTATATATGGACCATCTGTACATATATGTATGTGTGGGACATCTTTATGTGTAAGTATGTATGAAACCTCTGCACATGTATGTATATATGGAGTGTCTGTACATGTATGTATATGTCCTTCCGAATAATGTAATGTTCTGAAGTTTTTGGAATCTCCCTTCTGATCTGTTTCACTCCTCCCTTTCTTTTCTTACCCTTCATTTAGAAACCACAGGAAGACGATATTGTAGTAAGGATTTTTTTTAACTGATTATGTATCTTCTTTGAACTGAATAAATCTGTTCCACATGTTTTTGGAACATGTGAAAAGTACATTGAAAATGTCAATTCTTCCTCAAATATCACCACTAAAACAGATCATATGTAAGTCTATATAACCAGCCCTGACTTTGTTCCTGTTCTCATTCTCTCTCTGCCTGCTTAATATTTCCACTTGGCTATTCCATTGTTATGTCTAAAACCAAACTACAATTTTTTCCCAAGCTCCCTCCTTATACGTTTTCCTATTTCCATTGATAGTAGGTAGCATCATCCCTTCATTTACCCAGGTTCAAAACCTTGGTTCGTTCTTGTCTCTCTTCCACAAATTCACCAATTTCTGCCTATTTTGACTTCTCAACAGCCCTTTCATTCATTTCCTTCCTTCTTATCTCCACTGCCATCACCCTACTGGCTTTTTTTTTAAACTTTCTTGGTATCCCTAGTGCTTAGCACAGTGCCTGGCACACAATTGGCACTTCACAAATGTTTGTTGACTGATTCACTAACCCTGTTCTATGCCCTCATCAACAAATTCTTGAACTGTTTCAGTAGCCTCCCAGCTGATCTTTCTACTCTTAGTGTCCCCATGTCCTAATACTTCTTTCATACCCTTGACAGATTCATCTTCCTAAATCAATTTTACATGGTCATAGCTCCTTCTAGAAATCTTCAGTGACTCTGTACTACCTATGAAATAAAGTCTCAAATAATAAACCTGGTGTTCAGTGCCCTATATTGCCTATTCTCATTCTCTTTATTTTTATTTCTTACTGTTTTCCACAAATTCTTTCTGCAGTCAAACCAGTATTCTCATTATTTATAAAGCATGACACACCTAATTAATCCCCATCCTATTCCCCCCATCCTTCATCCCATAATGTTCTCCCTACCTTCTGTTTACTTATATAAATTTTACGCTTTCTTCAAAACCTAGCTCAAATTTCCCCAATCCCAAGAATCTTTCCTGATTATACTCATCTCCCAAGGAGCCATTCTACCGCTTAATTCCATGATGTTTGTTCCACACAATTAGCTCTTAGTACATGGTGACTGATATCTGTGTTTTCATGTAACTTGCCTTTCTCCTGCCTGCCCTATCTAGACTATGGGCCCTTTGAAGGAAGGGGCCATGTCTAATGCTTCTTTGTATCTCTCAAAGCGCCCAGGACAGAGTAGGTTGCAGATTATACTTGCCATCATTGCTTGTCGACCATGATAGAAAGGAGCATATGAATGCAATTAGGAGGTTGGACTACAAGGCCTCTGAGGGACCTTTCAGCTCTCAATAAATGATTCTGTGAACTGGAAAAGTCCATTATGGAATATCACATTTTTTTTTTTTTGCTGAAACTATAATGGATAGGGAAAATATTTTTCTGTTTAGAAGAGAAGCTGGGGAGAAGTCATTCTTTCAGAGTTGGATATTACTTGTGGATTTTGTTATTTTGTAATAGTAGTAAAAGGACCTTAAGTATCATCTAATTTAACTTCCCTCCAAGGATAGAAATCCTCCCATCCCCAATACATCCAAAGTATTTCCATGAAGAGTATGCTTGAACCCTAACAGCGATTTGAATCCAATTACTTTAAAAAAAGTTTTATACAAACTATGAAGTTTGAATGCAGATCGAAGCATGCCATTTGCTATTTTTTTCTCCTGTTATGTTTTGTTTCCTCTTTCTGGTGGTTCCTCCTGTTGGTTCTAATTCTTACCTACAACATCATTAATGTGAAAATATGTTTAATAGGAATATATATGTATAGCCTATATCTGATTGCGTGCCGTCTTGGGGAGGGAGGTGGGGAGGGAGGGGGAGAAAAATTTAAAACTCAAAAGCTTATGGAAGTGATTGTTGATAATTCAAAATAATTAAATTTTTTTTTTAAGTTTTATACAACAGTGTGCTGGTAAATGTTTACCAACTGGCTCTTTGAAAAAAAATGTATGCATACACACTTTTATGTTAAATCTGTATTATTCCCATTTTCTTCATCCCTTTCTTAACTCTATAATGACCAACAAAACAATAAATCAAGCCTTGGTGTGTAGCATTTGCCACTTCCTGAGGTGTCAGGGCTCACATGGAACATTCAACAATGGTTCTGACGAGTTAGTTTGAGTTGGCTTCAGCACATCCTTGGTTTTATCCAATTGTTGGACTTCTCCAGCAGTTATAAAGTTCTTTCTTTCATTAAACTGAAATTGTCTCCATATACCTTCCACTTGTTGATCCTAGTCGTGCTCTGAGGAACAATCCAGAGCACCATTGATTCTGTCTTCTACACAGCAGCCCTTCAAATATTTGAAGATAACTGTCAAGTCTCTCTTTAACCAGACCTACTCCAGAATAAATAGCTCCTTTTTCTTCAATTATTCTTCATGTGGGAATTTGTTGACAGGAGTGGTATCATATTCTGGAAGCAACTCCCTCCCTATTTGGTTGAATTTCAAGCTATGGTTCTTTGATAATTCCTACATCCGGTGACAATAAATCACCCAATTCTCTTTCCCCTGAAATCTAAGATATAATTAGATAGTACTTGTGAGCACTGGGGAATTCCATAAACATTGTATGCCTCAGGTTTAGCCAGACATTTGACTAAATCTCTCATGATGCCTTGGTGTACAGATGGAGAGTTCAGTTAGGTGGATTTGGAAATGATTGGACATTCAGACCCCAAGAGTGCTTATTAATAGGCTGATGTGAACTTGGAAGGACATCTCTAGTGAGGGGCTTCACTTCTAGTGAAGGGCTGTATAAATGTGAGTTATTATTATGTGCTCTATTGATATATGTATTCTACCATGATTTGTTCTTACAGTTGAGGGCAGAGGCTCATCATAGTCAGCTTTGTATAGCACAGTGCCTGACATGGTGTAGTCACAACAGATGTTCTACAAATATTTGTTGGATCAGTGGAAAGAAAGGAGATAGGATGGAAAGAGGCAAGAAGGCAGGCAGGAAGGAAATAGGTAGGTAGGAAGGTGATAAGTAACTGACCTTCTGTAAATGGCTAGTTCTTGTGGTGAATCAGAAGCTTCTAGCAGTGCATGTCTTCCTTCTTTTAAAACACCAAACTTGAGGGTTTGGACATTGTTTATAAATATGTAGTTTTACTGACATAATGTGAATTAGTTAAATATGGTCCTTAAAAGTGGCAAGTGAATTAGTTTTTGGTAAATTGTATTTTAAATTTAATGAGGGCATTCACAATGGTGTAATGGGGGGGAGGGGAGGCATAGTTGGAAGGAGATGATTTATGTAGCCTGAAGTATTAAATCCTTTTGTTAAAGGAAAGATTATTGGCTAGTATGAATAATCAGCTCCTAATTTTTCTGTTCTGTAAACTTGGATTTGGAAAATATTTTCCCCATTCATTAGCTTATATTTTTAATGTAAAATACAGTATTCTGTAATAAACCTTGTATGTGACCTTTTCTTAAAGTAGGGCACACCTACTTTAAAACAGACACTTAATATTTATATGTTATTTTCAGAAAGGTAAGATGCAGCACTGTATAAGGAAAAGAACACTGGACTATAAATCAAGAGGTGTGGCTTTGAGTCCTCCCACCCTGACTCCCCTTTGCCTCCCCTCTCAATCTCCATGCACTCACACCCACTCATCCCTGTCATTATTAACCAGTTTTATGATATTGGTAAAAAGTTAAATTGGACTATATATCTCAACATCCCCTCAGGTGTAAACTCTTATGATTCTATGAACCATGGTACATGATGGTTGTAAGAAGTCAGCCAGCATTAGTGTCTCTGCTCTCCAAAGTGAGAATATGTACCAGTGGATAAGGAACTTTTCCCAGTCCAAGAGTGAGAAGCAGAATGAAAAGTGCTAAGTTCAGAAACTCCCCACCTTCCTCAGTTCTAGATAGACTGTAATGATTCAGATTCACATGGACAACTAGAGAGGAATGGATTAGGAGCAATGGATTAGGAGCCCTGGGTGTATGCCCTGGCTCTACCACATGTGTCTCCTACTCTCTGTGGGCTGTGATGAATGAAAAACCCAAGCGACAGAGTTTCTGGATAATTAATAATCAATTTATTAATTAGGCTAGCTAATAATCAATAAATTGATGATCCGTAGTTTTTCTCAGAAAACCAAAGACCCCCAAAGGAGACACTGAATGTTTTAAATACCTTTCTAAAAGAAGGTGCCCTAGCAAGTGAAAATCAGCCCAGATTGGTGGACATTCAATGAGGAGGTGGACTAGAAGTCTTCAGCTCCTCCTGCTGAGAATAAGGCTTGATCATGAGACTCAACCACTTCCAGCAATTTGGACAGGAGAATTCATCTCCATCCAGACCACTCTGGTTGGTTTTCTCCTTCATGAGCTGGGTCACCCTAAATTCTAATGGAGAGGTGCAAGGACAGGGCTGTTCTCCTTGGGGCAAGAACTCACCCAGATTGGATTCTGTTTATACTCCCTCCTACTCTGGTTGGGTAGGGTCTGGCCCAAGATTGAGGAGCAAGTTCCCCAAGGGTTAAGACACCTCATCAATCAGCTATGTCCTTCAGAGATTAACTGACCTTCTACGGGAGCTGGGCCCTGAATGAGGAAATAAAAGCCTGGATCCTAATTAATAATTGGTTATTAATATAATAGTAAAATAATGACTTCTCTCAGGGCAAATGTCTTCATTTCTCTGGGCCTCCTCTGTGAAGTAAAGCACATGGATTTAATGACTTCTGAGTTCCATTCAAGCACTGAAATTCTGTGATTCTATGAATTATGGTATGCAAAAAGAATGTATAATTTCTAATCAGAGGCCTTTGGAATTTTTGAGCCACCCTTAACCTGGGGCTTCTCTTACTTTCATCATAACATATTTTAACTGAAACGTGCGCCTCTGAAAATTTCATTTGAAGACACTGTTTTGGGTGCTGTTGCTTTAGGGGACGTGTGATTTAAATTCTGTAATATAAGTCAAACACAGTAAATCAAAACATTAATAATTATTTCTAATGTTTACTGCTTTTCTCTTATAGGAGTCAAGCCATGGTCTAATATCATGGAGATCTTGGAAGAGAAAGATGGGGTTGACACTGAACTGCTGGTTTATGCCATGACTTTAGTGAATAAGGTTGGTACACAATTAGACTGAAATTCACCATCTGAATAGGAGCCAAACCAGATAACTCTTCCCACTGTGGTAAGAACACAGGGTTAATAAATCATACTTCATTCCTTCCTTCATTCAACAAAAATTATTAAGAACCTAAACCTACTAGGTTCCATCCCCTTCTTGTGCTAGGCACTAAAGCATATGCAATGTTTAAGTGATTCTGTTCCTGCTCTTGTAGGACTTAACAGTTTGGTAGAAGAAGAAAAAAAAACATAAATCTAGAAAAATGAACTATATATTAGAATAGAATGAGCACATGAAATGGATATGAGGTGCTAAGAGGTCATGAGAAGAAGAAATCACTTCTAGGTGGTGGGGAAGGGAATGACTGCAAAGTGGGGAAGGCTTTATTTGAGCTGGGCCTTAAGGGATGGCTAAGATCTAAGCAGGGAGAGATAGGAATAGGAATGAGTAGGGAAATTCTAGGAAAAACGTGAATTAATTCTGTTTGCCTTCTAATAGCCTGAGAGAAGACATTTAGCATAATATATAATATAACATGATATAGCATGACATAATACATTATAATATGTGATATGGCATATGTCATGTGATATATGATATGATATGATATGATATGATATGATATGATATGATATGATATGATATGATGATATGATAAATTGCCTGTCAGAAGAAGCATGGTACAATGCAGAGGTCAGGAACCAATGCCCTGTGGGCCAAATGGCAGCCCTCTTTTGAATGGCCTGTGAGGTAAGAAGTGTTTTTACATTTTAAAATAAAGTTTAATTGTATTTTAAAATGTAAACACCATTCTAGACTCTCATAGCATTAGCAAGTCACTTCTCTTTTCAGTGTTCCCATACAAAAGACTATGAGTAGACAGAAAATACATACTATCCACAATAATATTGTATATTAATTAACTTATATTCATTATCATCAACTAATTTGTATATTACACACATATATACATACATACAAACACCTTGAAATAGTGGCTTAAAAGATTAGTGAAATATGAGGCTAGAAAGTAGGTAGGTAACAATTGGACAACCTGAGTGTTGCACTGATTCCTGCCCCTAATGAAAAGAATTAGAGGAACATCTCAAGCATGTTGAGTGGATTCTCTACGGAAGACTTATGGAAAGGCAAAGATAGGAATAACGTAGGATAAGAAGACATCGATGCAATCAGTAGTGTGATTGGGCTCATCAGAGTATCTACTGATTTCCTCTAACATGAAATAACGATTGTAATAATTTTGTAACTGCCTTAAATCCCAAGATCATACTGTTGAAAAGAATTTTTCTTAAAAACGGAAAATTGCAGTTTATTCCTAGAAAATGCTATGAGACCGAAGAAAGACCTTCAGAACATTTTAGTTTGCATTGTGTAGTAAATTCTGACTACTTGAAATTGCATATCTATAGTGAGGGAAGAATCTCGTATTCTTCCTTGTCCCTCATTATAATGGCAGCCAGGAATTCTATGCTTCCACTTGGCCTACTCTTCCACATCCTCTATTAAGTTATTGTTATAAATCCAAAGATGCCCTTTGGCTGTAATGGCCCCCATCCTGGCAACTAGGTCTCAGGAGGGGGACAGGTTTTAATCTCAGCCACTGGAGCTCAGCATATTCCCATCTTAGTAGGAATTATCACTGTGGATTCCCTTATTCTTTGTATTAGGCAGCTTTTAAAACCTAAACATAAATGACCTCACCCCCAAAGAGAAGAAAATGGAAATTAATTCAAGAAGAGGGCAGGGAGATAGTAGGTCGGACAGCATAAGATTTTCTTTTTCTTGACTTCTTTCCATATTCTAGATCCAAGGTGCTGCTATCTTACTCCATTGTAAGCTAAAATGGTTGCTGGTCTCTATTTAAATTTGACTTTCTGTTCCAAACCATAGCACAGAAAATAATAGAGGCAGTTAGGTGGTATAATGGATAGAGCATAGGACTTGTAGCAAGGAGGAACTGAGTTCAAGTCTTGCTTCAGATACTCTCTAGTTTGGTGGCCCTGGGCAAGTCACTTAACCTTTCCCTGCCTCAGTTTCCTCATCTGTAAAATGGAAATGAAAACAGTATCTGCCTCACAGGGTTGTTGTGAGGATCAAATGAGTTAACATATGTAAAGTGTTTTACAAACCTTAAAGTGCTGTATAAATGCTATCAGTAGTGGTGGTGGTAGTAGTAGTACTAGTGGTAGTAGTAGTAATGATATATGGCTCCACATAGCTATCTATCCATCAGCTGCACTGCTAGACTATAATACCTCTTTCTATTTTCTTCTCCTTTGATGGAACCTAACCTCTATGAAAGGAAATAAGGAAACCTAAGATGGTACTGATGCAGTCCTTATAATACTTTATCCTATTGGGTCACAATGGTGGAGAAATCATGCTTCAAAGGATGACATTCACAAGCTGTATATGCACATGAAGATATGTATCCATGTGTGCTTGGCTCCACCTCACCATTCCAAGCCCCCTTCCCCATTTAGTCTCTTCTTACCCCTCATCTAGATTAAAATAATAGCCTCCTGATGTGTCGTTCTGCCCCAGTGTCTCACCTATCTGGTCTATCCTCCATACAATTGCTAAAATAATTTTATTAGTGCATAACATTGGTTATGTTGCTTACATGCTCAAAAATATTTAGTGTGTTCCCTTTGCCTAAAGGGTAAAATGCAAATTGTTTATCCTACACAATAAACCCTCCAAAATCTGCCCCCAACCTGCTCTTTCAGTCTTAGTTGACTAAGATTCCCTTCAGACATTCAGTGTTCCAGTTGAACTGAATTGTTGGTCTGATCTGGTTCTGCCCCCTACTGCCTCTGTGTATTTGTGCAGACAATCTTCGTACCTGGAACACACTCCCTTTTCATCTCCTCCTGCTACAAATCTTTCTCTTCCTTCAAAAGTCATCTTCCCCAAGAAGTCTTCCCTTACACTTAAGCTGAAAAAAGATTTCTCTTCCCCACATTTTTATAGCAATTTGTCTGGATGCTCTTAACACCTTGTATTATTTATTTACCTATGTGTTATCATACCTATTAGATTGGAAGCTTCTTGAAAACAGGGACTGGGTTCTTTTATTCATTTTTATATTCTTATTATCTGACTTGCTTATAGAAAGTCCTTCATGCTACCTCTGACACTTACTAGCTATGTGATAATTGGTGAGTCACAACCTCTCTCAGCCCGTTTCCTCATCTGAATTATGGGGATGATAATGCAGGATATCCCAGAAGTCTTAGTGTGGTTTTAAGCTTTCATAACTTGGCAGCTTAAATAACTTAAAACCATACTAACTAACACTTTTAGAACACCCTGTACGTGAAGTAAACCCTTCCCAGGGTTGCTGTGAGACTTCAGATGAGATAATTTAGATAAAGTGCTTTATAGATCTTACCGTACTGTATAAATGTCAGTTATTATTGTTATCATCATCATCATTATTTGTATTATTGTGTGTTTCGTTGAGCATATTGTTTTTTCCTGCTGCTTTCTATTTGGTTTTTCTACGTCAAGTTCTTTTTTTCCCCCCCAAAGTCATTGAGGGGTTTCGTGCCATTTTTTTTCCCGTGTGTGTGTGTGTGTGTGTGTGTCTGCGCGCGTGCATTTTTGAAAAAGGGATGGGGGGTTTCCAGTACTGCACCCCAAGTTGTAAATTGTGTTGTTACCTTTCTCAGTCTCATTGGCAGGAAAGAAAGGCATCAGCACTGTGGCTTTCAAGTACAAAGAAGAGGGGGCCAGGGCTGGCTGGGGGGCCGGGAGAGTGACGAGGGAATGGGAGAAGAACCCAGGGGCCAGTGAGGAGAGGGAGGAGGAAAGGAATAGAGCGAGTAGTGGAGGGCTGTGGGAGGGTCAGGGCAGGTTCTACCTCTCTCCACCCTGTCCCCTGTGAGAACAGATTGTTCCCTCTGGGGGAAGGGACTCATGCCTTTTCTCTCAGAAGTTTACCAGTTCTTAAGCCAAGGTCACTATATTTGCCAGAAGAGGAAAGAGATAGAGGATTCTTTTTGGGACCAGGGGATAAAGACAAAATGGAAAGAAGTAGTTTGTGGAGAAGGATACCATTCTGCTTAGCAGAATGAAGTCTTCCACAGGAACTGGCATCTGCCACCTGAAAGTAACAGCGGAAACTTCAGAGGCTGGAAACTTTGAGAGGACAGAAGGCAGATCTGAGTTTCTTAGCAGAAACCAAATTCAGGAAAAAGGGACTGGCAGCTGGGCAAATGACATAAAATTAAAATACAAACTTGTAGCACAGTGGTAAATGCAGTGTCTTATGGCATGCAATATGAAAAGCACCCAAAAGTTAAGATTTTGTGGGAGAGGAAGGGGCAGAAGGATGCGTTTAGGGGAGAATTAACCCTCTAGCCTCTGGACCCTTGCATTCAAGAAGTTGATCTGGGGTGAGTGAGCCTTTTGGTGCCTCTCCAGTCAAAACAGTTAGTAGTTTCCTACTCTGCCTATATATAAGACCAACCCTGTCCAGAAATCTTATAGGTAGCAAACTAAATTACTGCCTGTCCAGTGGGACACACCACATGGATGCTAATAACAATTAAAATGTTGTGATGATACGATATTATTGAAGTAGATCGATGTCAGTCAGTCAATAAACATGTATTGACCAATGAGACAAGCCCCGCACTGAGTGCTAGGGGTGCTACAGACAAGGGTGGGGGAGGCAGCCCTTGCTCTCCAGGTGTACAAAGATGACCAGGTGTAATGGCAGGGAGATCAGGGTACAAATAAACAAGCTGTAGCTAGGATAATTTGGAGATTATCAACAGAGGGAAGGCACTAGCATTAAGGGGGATTTGGAAAACTTCTTGGAGAAGCAGGAATTTTAGCTGGGACTTGAAAGGGGACCTTGTTTAAAGCGTTCATTAAAATATCTTAGCAATGTTGACTTGCTCGGGCCAAAATGTTTGCTTCAGTCCTAGCAATTTTGTTCCTTGTGCTTTTTTTGTTCAAAAGACGAGGTGAGGTTGTGTAGTAGATAGAGTACAGTGGATAGAGGGCTGGGCCTGGAGTCAGGAAGACTCATCTTCCTGAGTTTAAATCTGGCCTCAGACACTTGGTAGCTGTGTGACCCTGGGCAAGTCACTTCCACCCTATTTCTTCCATTTCCTTATCTGCAAAATGAGCTAGAAAAGGAAATGGCAAGCCACTCTGGTATCTTTGCCAAGAAAACCCCAAATGGGGTCATGACATCAAACGCAACTGAATAACAAAAACCAGTACTCAGCATTGTGATCAAGGATATATTTTCTAGGATTTTGTAATTTAAGGCTACTGCCTTGCCATTTTTATATGCGAGAATGTATGTGTTTATTCCAGAATGCAAATGTGAAACTAAAACCAGATAGAACCTGATAGAACCTGATAGTGTTTCTAATTCATCTCATGCTCTTTGCCTTTGATTCACTTTTAAATAAAAATCTTGTTTATTTTTATTCTGATTTTAACATACAACAAATAAAACAGGTGTTTCCATATACATGGCAGAACAGAAAAAGAGGATTGTCCATGAAACTACAGATTTCTATTGTGTATCACTTGCTTTTATTTTAAAATATAAAATAAATTGAACCTACAGTTTCCAAAGCAGTCCTGCTTGTCTGTTATGTTCTTTTTTGATATTATTGTGTCTTTCCTGAGCAATATAGAAAAAGGAAAAGTAGAATCTGGGTTGTAAGTAGAGAAATCCTCTTCTAATATAGAACCCAAAAATCTGTGTTAGAGAAGGTTATATTGAAATCTGTCATCATCTTCCTAATGTATAATGTGAGCAATGGATCCACTGAACAGCTGGCTGTGAAATGTTCTTGGAAAAATATTGCTCTTTTCAGTCTACATTAATATATACAGAGCATAGGAAAGTTTATAGGCAGGATAAGCGAAGAAAATAATCTTTAACTGTAAGTCAAGAGATGTGTTCTATTCCTACTCTGCCTCTAACCAGATGTATGATATGAAGTAAGTCACATCACATCTCTTGGATTCATGGTCCTCAATTGTAAAATGATGGGAATGAATTAAATGCCCTCTGAGGTCCCTTCTAGATATTAGGTTCTGATTTTAAAGAACTGGTATGGAATTGAGAGTGGCATGGGGGACTTTCCTTATTTAGGTATTTATTCAATATCTCTTTTTTTAAATATTAATTTATTTTTAGTTTTCACATTCACTTCCGTAAGCTTTTGAGTTTTAAATTTTCTCCCCCTCCCTCCTTTCTTCCCTCCCCAAGATGGTGTGCAATCTAATATAGGTTCTACATATACTTTCCTATTAAACATATTTTCACATTATCAATATGTCTTTAACAGGTAGAAAAGGCAGAGGTCCATGAAAAATTGATAAGCTCCTTCAGGGTGGGCACTAATGTCTTACTCAACTTTGATATTAACATAAGGTTTTTCACATGGTAGTACTCAGTATTCAGTAGTTGTCGCATCCTTTACTTGGAAAATTCTATTTCCCCTTATAGAAATTTATAGTTAGAACAATGTAATCAGTTGTCCTTAATATTATTTATATTAATACCAGCAATAACTTACAATATAGCACTTTAAGATTTACAAATAACCTTGAAATCTCAAAACAACCCAAGGACATTGAGGAAATTGAGTTTCAGTAAGGTTACACTTATATATGATTGCTTATACTAGGTAGATAGTCAAATGATTCAGTGAAGGAATGTAAGTTATTAGCTGTATTTCTTTTTTTGTCACTGGTCTAATTTTTTTTTATTTTCACATTCTAAGTTGTATAGATCAGAGAAGCCTCTGTTGAATTTTAATCAAAGAAGAATGTTTATCGTTTAGCCAAAAAAGAAAAAATAATTCAGAGGGTTTATTGCCTAAACCTGGTTTTTATACATTTTAAAAGAAGTTTGCTCAAATGAGTTCATGTTTTTTTTGCCCTATCTGCTCTGTTTTGGTGGTGATGTTCACTTTGTTTTGACTGGGATCAGTGACTGTTTAAAAAAAAAACTTGTTGGGAAATCTTGTTGCCAAATCAGCCTTGCTGGACAGATTGTTGAAATCTTTTAAAACTGTGATTGTTTTTTTCTCTCCTCAGACTCTATCAGGATTGCCAGATCAAGATGCTTTCTATGATGTGGTGGATTGTCTGGAGGAGCTTGGCATTGAAGCTGTTTCTCAGAGACATTTGAACAAGAAAGGCACAGACTTGGACTTGGTGGAACAATTTAACATCTATGAGGTAACCTAACCTGCCCTTGGTTAACCATGTGCTCACTTTAAAGATTAGAAAGAAAACGGAATTTAGGGAAAACTTGGCCATCTCTCCTATTTTCTTTTTTTAAATATATTTTTATTTATTTCATTAAATATTTCCCAATTACATTTGAAAAATTTTTTACATTCATGGTTTAAAATTTTGAGTTATTGCCAGTGATAGAATCATTTGCTACAAGTATCTTCACAGATCTGTTCCATTTTTCATTGTTTCATCTTAGTGCTCTTGGGATAATCTAGCTTACTCAGACCTCTTATTAAACTTTCTTCAAATGTGTTTTTCCCACTGCCATATCTGTATTGTATTCAGTTTAGGTTTTTTAAATTTTATTATAATAATTATATTATATTATTTTATATGTAATGGCTATTGTATAGCATAATTGTATATTGTATAATATATTCCATATTTTATTGTATATCAGATTGTATTATATTTATTATTTACTTACTTTGTATTATAGTTATTTTTTATTAAGTATCTACTATGTGCTAGCTACTGTTTTAGGTGCTAGGGATACAAAGACAAAACAACTCCATCCCCTGAAGAGTTTGCATCATCTTAGGGAGATACAACTTGTACATGGATAAATACAAAATTATTCAAGAAAGGAGAGCATATTAACAACTAATGGGATCAAGGAAGACTACGTAGAGGAGCTATTACCACTTACAAGGAGCCTTGCAGAAAGATAAGGATTCTGAAGACATAGATTAAGAAGGAGTTATGTTCTAAGAAAGGGGGGGGCAGCTGATGCAAATGAATGGAAGCAGGAGATGGAGTGTTGAGTTTGAGCAAGAGCTAATAGTCCAATTTGATTGCAACATAAAATGCATGAAAATGTCTTTCTCGTGATATTTCTTGAAAATATGCTTTATCAGGGGCAACAACGTGGCACAGTGGATAGAGCTCCAGCCTTGGAGTCAGGAGGACCTGAGTTCAAATCCAGCTTCAGACACTAGACACTCACTAGCTGTGTGACCCTGGGCAAGTCACTTAATCCCAATTGCCTCACCAAAAAAAAAAAAAAGCAAAAAAAA
The DNA here is from genome assembly GCF_003287225.1 of Phascolarctos cinereus. NCBI lineage: Eukaryota > Metazoa > Chordata > Mammalia > Diprotodontia > Phascolarctidae > Phascolarctos > Phascolarctos cinereus. Next base: position 391,244,737 of record NW_027555847.1, on the reverse strand, counting down.
AAGAAAAGAAAGAAAAAAATATGCTTTATCTTGAAAATATGTATTATCAAAGTCACTGTTGTTAATTGTTGTTGCTGTCCAATCATTTTAGTCATGTCTGACTCTTTGTGACCCTATTTGGGGTTTTCTTGGCAAAGATACTAGAATGGTTTGCCATTTCCTTCTTCAGCTCATTTTACAGATGAAGGAACTGAGGCAAACAGGGTTAAATGACTTGTCCAGGGTCACACAGCTAGTAAGTGTCTGAGACATGATTTGAACTCAAGACTTCCTGACTCCAGGCCCAGCACTCTAACCATTGCACCACCTAACCACCCTTCTCCATTTAACAATTTGTTGAATTGTTAAATTTAAGGGCATTATAAGATGTGGGTTGATGGTAAGAAAAGGCTATACAATGGATATTTTCTCTTAGTATTCCAGGTTGGAGTGGCGGGGAAAAAAAAAACCTATTTGAAGACATTGGAAGTTTATAGAATCCGAGAAAGTAGGGAGTCTGTAGGGATAGACCTCCCCAAGGTGAGCAAGTGCTCCCAGCCCTAGTCAGGACAAACTCTTTCCCAGATATTGGTAGAAATATACTGTTCATAGCTCACTAAACTTCCATTTTTTTTTTCAAAAGAGAAGGTGCTTTATAAGTGGACAGAGCATGGAAGAAATAGTGTAATTCTAGAAATTTCCACAAGTAGGGAAAAATTTCGGATTGGTACTCAAAATAAAGATGTGCAGGGAGAATAATACAAATAATAATACTTAGCATTTATCAGGTGCCTACTATATGCCAGGCATTGTGTTAAGTGCTTTACAAATGTTATTTCATTTGATCCTTGCAACAACCTTGTGAGGTAGGTGCTTTTATTATCCTCCTTTTACAGTTAAGGAAACTGAGGCAAACAGAGATTGAGTGATTTGCCTAAGATCACACAGTGAGTAAGTACCCAATGCCAGATTTGAATTCTTCTCTTCGTGACTCCAATCCTAGCATCTATGGACTTGGCCAGCTCGCTACAATGCATAAAGGGCTAAGACTGAGATGAGTAGTGAAGGCTGGGAAAGTAAGAATCTGGCTTCTATGTAAATACATGTCTCTTCCTATTTCTCCCTTTGCCTCTCTTTCTCCTACTTTGCCTCTTATCAAAACTTCCAATCCCCACACTGATCTCAGACTGTATTCATTATTGCCCCTGATCCCCAAGTCCAAAATCTACCATGAGTGTCTATTAGAATCCAAATTTCTTTGGGAAGAGAAATATATAAAATAATCTAAGTCTAACAAGTCTTTGGTTGACTTCATTTATGACAATATCTTGATAACTTTGCCAGGGTTTGTTTCTGTTAGGTTTTTTGTTCTTTGTTTGTTTTGGCTTTCTGGAAGCCTTTATCAAGCCAAAATAAAAGATGGTCAGTTCTTTGTTTCCGCAGTCTTATTTTCCAGACTTGTTTCAGCCTATCTACCAACTACTAGTAGGTAGTTAATGAAGAAATGTCTCTTTTAAGACAATGTAAATGGAATGCTAGCAATAATTTATACCTCAGGGCATTAATTTTTTAAAATTGTGGATGTTCGTATTCTGTCTTAACGTTTTGTTCCTATTATCTAACTGTTCTAATAGGCAGTTAGAGATATAAGTGGAACTTAAGATGGGCTTATCCCAGGAGTTACCATTCAAAATTAACTGAGTTGTGGTGGGTTTGCCTGGGTATTTTCCTCTTTAGTTTAAGGAATTGTTTCTGGTATTATGAAAAGTGGGGAAGTAGTTTTTCCAATTCAGATTCCCTTATAGAAGCAATCTTAAATTTCATTAGCAAGCCTAATGTGTATATACTGAAATTATTATATCAACTGATGGATTCTTAGATAATTTAATATTTAGAAGACTATGAAACTGACTTAGAATATCTGAGGAATCAATCTGGATTATTAATTTATGATTTCTCATACCCACAGGATCTGAGATTTTATCCTCATGGGGAACTACTAATGTGCGAGCTCCTTCCATTTTGCAAAGCCCTGCCCACCTATGTGGGAAAAGGAGAAACAGGAAGAGATATGCACTTAGGCAGAAGCCAGTCTCTTGCTTTCCCATAGTCCTTCACTTCTCATCTCAACTTCATTATAGCTAGCTGACACACTGGAGAGAGCTCTGGGCCAGGAGTCAGGAAGACCTGAGTTCGAATATGGCCTCAGTAAGTCTTTAGGAGTTGCCTGGGGCATATAAAGGTTTATTAATTTGCCCCAGATCCCACAGCACATTACTCTGCCAGGTGCCTGAATGGGGAAGGGAAAAGGTTTCAATTCTTTAGACAATGGGGAGTTCATTTTCTAGTGTCTGGTGATCTGTGAGGCAGACAGTGTTAAAGTTAGAGAAGAAGGTGAGAAAATGTGGACCTTTGCGTTTACTTCTTCATTCTGGCATTTTCGAGGATAAGTGCTATACATGGTGACCAGGCCCATGGTCTCAAGGTCAGAGAAAATGTATCTATTTCGCTTTGGGAATGGGAATTACTTTTTATATTTCTGCAGTTTCCATGCCACTAATACTATTGGGAATGATGAAAATTAAGATCTTAGTTCTGTTTTTTTGGTTCATTTTCTTCAGTTCATCTTAAATCTAGTCCTTTGTGATAAAGAATTTATGGGTACCTCAATCTGCTTTATATGAAGATAGATGAAGAGCTTAAAAAATAGTGAGCCAGGGGTACAGATTGATTAAAGGCTGTTGACAGAGAAAATGAGAACCTAGATGAGGCAAATTTTAAGAAAGTTATGCAGAGGATGATATTTTTTGACAAAAATGTCCTAGTTATCAGGCTGCATAGAATGTTCCCTATTGAAGTATTTGATAATTATAAACTTACTGCTTTAGACTATGAGGGAAAACTTTGATATTAGATATGTTCTAAAACCAATATAAAAATATTTAGGGCCAATAAGAAAGCTTAATAATAATAATGATAATGATAATAAACATAAACTTTTAACTTTTACAAAGTCCTCTCCTCACAAGACCCCTGTGAGGCAGGCAAGTATTATTATTCCCATTTTATATGTAAGGAAACTCAGACTCAAATGTTTTAAATACCAGAGTCAAGATTCAAACCTGATTCTCCTAACTGTAAGATTGCTGCTTTTTCATTTGGAACTCAAAGTTTTAAAAACAAATGTTAAAAATTGTTTTTGCGTGTAACTGAGGAAAAAATAAAATACTAAATAAAGCTTTTAAAAAAGACAATCAACTTGTCAGCCACAATGTAAGTGTCATCTTAAGAATAGCATCACAGATGTGAGAAGGGGAAGGCAGTGAGTAGAGGAGTAAGGCTGAGGTCCTTATTATGGCTATTGGTCAAAGAGAATAGTTGGAGAAACAGATTATTAAAAACTTACTGGTAAAGTAGAATTAAAAGATATTAATGGTATATAGCTGAATAAACTAGGTCTCTGGCTTAGGCCAGTAATGGCAACATCAAGATTGATTGCTTACTTGCCGATTAATTATAATATACTAGAATACTTTAGTAATATTACAGATACAAAAGCCTCCTGTTCTTATAATTTAGAGTTGTTTAGATCACTGTAATAGAAATTTCTTGATTTTATCCTGCGGTCCCTGATGTTATATGTTACTGATAAGTTACTGATATGACAACACTACAGATATATCTTTGAATTATTTTTCCTTTCTGCTAAATAAACACTTTGTTCTTGATTTATGACTTTAAATATAAGATATGTAATGATAATTGCTTAGAAATCTCTAGCATTCCCTTCATCAGGTATGTAAACCCCTACATTTTTTAAAGTTATAATTCTTGGCTGATTTAGGGGAATCCTTGCTTACTGATAATGTTCCTTACCATTGCTAGAAATATTAATAAATACGTACTTCTAATAGAACACTAAAAACAAAAACAAAGAAAAATTGACCCATGTGTCAATGGTATCACCTTCAAATAGAAACAGGGTCATTAAACAATACAAGAAGGATTCCTGCAGAATGCATGTTGAAACGTATTAACATTATCTGTGTTCTGATGTATTTTTATTTATATTGTTAGATATTTCCAAATTACATTTTAATCTGCCTCTGGATGCATGCAGGGGTGTTGTAGGGCTGCATTCACCATGTATTTGCTACTACTGTCCTATTCCATACTCCCTGTCGAATTAGTATAAACAGAGATTTTGAATTGATGCTTTTCCCTTTTTTTTTTCAGATGACACTGAGGCATGAGGATGGTGATGAGAATGCTGAACCTCCTCCCAATGGACGGAAAGACCGGCGAAGAGCTAGTTTGGGTTCAAGTGAACACCGGGGATTAAATCGAAGAAGGAGCCGGAGGCACTCAGTGCAGAATGTTAAAAGCACTTTATCAGCTCCTACTAGTCCCTGTAACCAGCCAGCTCCTAGCTTCAAGCTCAGCCAAAGCCATCCCGTTGGAGATCTCAGTGAAAAGTAAGCCCATTTACCTAAAGTTTTGCTTTTCCTCAAAACATAGCCCTCTGATGGCCAGAGGGAGAGGGGGCAGAGATCAGCATGCCTCACCCATATCCCCACTAGTTGGTCTCATACCCTTTCTGACTCTGGTTCCAGCTCAGGAGTTTCTGCCTCCTCTCTCATATAGATCTCTATCTAAACTGAGAGCAGGACCTCTCTGTGAAGCTATCCAGGGCCGGCAAGAATGCTCACTCTGGTGTGGGATGTAAAAGCCTTCACCTCACCAGCCTGAAGTGTTCATGATTTTGTCTATAATGAATTTTTCCATTATGCATGTTGGAATATGTAGCACTTTTGTGAGATGGGATAGAGTTGGTACTTCTGGTCTTCAAGTTAATAATAGGCCATGAACTACAATGTTCATACACTTTGGAAGAGGCCTTGTGAAAGTCTAAAGTCTCTGGTGACTTCAGCTTAATAAATCATGAGGGAGAACATAAAATTTTCCCTAATACTTTCTATTGGTTAGAGGTAGAAAACTCCACAAGTCTGTGAGAGATTACAGATATTGAAGGGAGTAGGGCAGGGAAGTGAAGTTAGAGTAGATGTTTTAGAAACTACAGGTGGTTCAGAAAAGCAGTGGCACACTCAGTGAGTGTTGTTATGTGATACAGTTAAGACTAGATGGCTGGATCAGGCTGTATTTCATGAGATACAGCTTTTGTGTGTGTCAAGGAGTGTGGCTGTGTGTGGTGTGTGGGAGGGGGGCTGGGTGTGCATCTGAGAATTAATTATAATATTACACTGTCTGGTACCCAGCTTTGCAGATTAAATTTTTTTAAAAAACATTTTTCTCACTTCACCAAGGGGTGATGTGGCTTTGAAGTTAATAAAATACTGAGGAGATAAATAGCTAGGTCTTATATGGGGACCTGAAGTACCCTATGCACTATCTCCAGAATGTATTTTTAAAGTAATTATGTTTGCTTAGAAAAGATATATAATATGTATATGCATTTATATATATGTATATGCACCCAGGCATTTTGAGTCATTTTGGCATAGTAGATAAAGGTTTGAACTTGGAGTCAGAAAACCTTAGGTTCTTGTCCTCCTGCCTTCTGGGTGACCATGGGCAAGTAAACTTTCTAAAGCTAGAAGTTACAGCTCAGGTGCTAATTAGTTTCCACTCTACTGATCTATCCATCTATCATTTATCTTCCTGTCTGTCTATCATCTGTCTGTCTGTCTGTCTGTCTAGATGCTCATCTCTCAGCTTTGAGAACTTTCTCTTGCTGTCCGCCCATGCCTGGAATGATCTCCTCCTTCATTTCTACCTCCTTCATTTTTAAAAATCCCAACTAAAATTCAAGAAGCCTTTCCCAGCCTCTACTAATTTTGGTGCCTTTCCTGTTTGTACATTTTTGTTTGCTTGTCTTCTCCATTAGTCTGTGAGCTCCTTGAGGGCAGGGCTTATCTTTTGCCTCTTTTTGTATCCTCAGAGCTTAGCACAGTGCCTGGCACAAACAACTAGTTGTTTAATTATTAAAGATTGACTATCATCTATTTGTGTGTAACACATATACATGTTATATATGTTTATATTTGTAAGTAAGAATTCTTTTTGAATCACCTAATTAGCCTAGCACAAAAGTAATGATTATTTAGATCATAGGATCATAAATAAATCTAAAGTTTGAATCATTTAAAAGAAAGCAGAAATGTCAAAAGCAGGAAATCTTAGAAGTGTTTGAGAAATGAGTTGTAAGTTCTGATTTAGGCTCTACTTTCTAGACTAAAGATAGTTTCTGATTTGCCTACATTCAGAGGTCTTCTCCATGCCTGATCCCTCTAAAAACTACTCTTCAGATGCTTTACTAAGTGATCTTTCTTGCATTGCAAAGTGTTCCTCTGTTTTTAAATGTGCCTTAATACAGACTTCTCCACTCCCATTTCCTCCATGTCTGGAATGTTCTTCCTCCTCACCTCTGCCTCTCAGCATCCTGAGCTTCCTCCAGTAGGGATCCTTTCCTGACAATCCTTTAAATACCTGGGGACAGATGCCACCTCCCCCTGTTGTTCCTCCCACATCTTCCAAGTGTTCTCTTGTCCAGACTAATTATCCCTTGTTCCTTTGACACTTCATCCTGTAAAATCATTTTGAGTCTTCTCTCTATTTTTTTTAATCTTCCTGCCTCCAGCTTTTCCTTTTTTCAAGCTATCCTGTACAAAGCTATCACTCATCTTTCTAAAACTGATCACATTGGTTAACTTGTTTGTTCCTGAAGTTTGATTTTTCATCAGATTCCTTGCTTTTCCTTTTTCTAACCTCTTTTCCTTTTCCTTTCTTTACTGGTGGGAGTGGGATTAAATAAATACTAAGATCTAGATAGACAAAACTGCAACTGGATTTGATTTGAAAGGAAAAACAAGACTCCAACCCAGTACGTATTACCTTTAATTCTTTTAAAGTTATGAGCTGATGATTGCGTTCCATGAGCTCACAGCCACACTATATGAGCAGTAAATGGTGACGACTGAGAACATCTGAATAATGTTTAGATTGTGGCTTTGGGAGAGGTCAGTTAAACTGACAGCTTAGCTACTCTGATCACCAGAGTTTCCAAGAAGCAAAGCCTTCATCAAGTGGGATGCAGTTCTGGCAGAGAGGCTGCAAAAGCTAGAATATGGAGAATACTTCTGGGATCATCCAGTGGGATAGAGAAGAAGAGATTGAGTCTTTTTATGAGGAGGGTGGCAAAAGAAGGAAAATTATGGGTCTCCTAAGATTTAGCCCTAGAAGGGATTAATAAACTGAGACTCAGTAAAATGACTTTCCAGGTAATAAGTTGGTAATAAGAGGCTGAACTGAAATTCACAGCTAGGTCTCCTAAACTATAAATGAAGTGCTCTGTAGTCGCTTGCCTCACTCCTGCAGGAGAGTGGAGGTGGCCACTACCCTGTTTACCCTTTTCCTATTACTCTTTTTCTTCTGATCAAGAACTGGAAACTTAAGTTGTCCAATCTTGCCTTTGCCATTCAAACAAAGAGAGGGAACCCTCCTGTCCACACACCTTGAAATGGTGCTGCCTGGTCTCAAATCCACACTATTTACTCCATTGTTTATCAACATATAAGAGAAGGACACTCAACACTTAAGAGGGTATTGGGCTGCTCAGTTTGTCAGATGACACAGCTGTCAGTGGAAGAAACCAATTAATTCCAAGCCCTGCCCCATCTCCCTGACCATCTTTGCTGAGAAGGCTGAAAACCTGGGTTCCACCCCCTCATGGAATAGATATGTGTTAAGGCCAAGATAAGGTGACTGTTGGGGTCTTAAGAAGCAGGAGGGCTAGGACTGTAGGAATGACACTTATTTTGTGGTAAGCTAGTCCTTCACTGGTCCTCAGAGGGAATTAGGAGAATGTTTTGCTTCTTTCCTCCCATAGAAGAAAATGGCCAGCCTGAGGGGAATTGAGGTAAAAAGCTTCACCTTACCTATGTTGCTGGTCTCAGGGGAAAGCTTTTCTGACTGTTAATTCTCTAGGAGGAACTAAGTAGAGTTCTTTTAACCCAGTTTCCTTTTTAATTGATTCTTTTAATTATTCCTTGGTAAAGTTGACCTCAGTTGTGTTTTATATTCCTATAGGGCTTACTGTATCTTAAACCTTAACCTGCTTGAGGCTTGGCCTATAGTAACCTGGTTTCTCCTTTTCCTAGCCCTGGACGCTCTTTAGAAGATATTGCTTACCTTCTTTGATCAGAACAACTGACATTTCTATAGTATCTTAAGATTTGCAAAGCATTATATAATCTCCTTTGAATCTCACAATTCCGTAACATAGCTGCTATTATTATCCCTCTCCCCTTTTTCCCTTTTTTTAAAAAAAAAAAGTAAGGACACTGAGGCTCAGAGATAGTAAGTGATTTACCCAAGGTCACAGGCATAATAAGTAAGTGCCTGAAGTGGGATTTAAACCCACCTTTTCATGCCTCCAAGTTCAATACTCTGCTAACCAAACCATGCTGTTTCTTTATGCGCCTCTAAGTTCAGTAAAATATTTATCAAGCCTCCACTGGGTACAGAAGATTAAAAAGTTTAGAGATGACATGGACCCTACACTCATGGAACTTACCATCTAAGAGGAGAATAAGCCGTGATATCATGATAAGACACAGATATCATGTAATATTATGTTCTGTAGTTAAGTGCTATGTGAAGGTTGAGGTCATTGTTGACATTAGTAGGGGAATAACAGGGAAGATTTCGTAGAAGAGGTTGCATGTGAGTTGGGTATTGAAAGATGAGTAGAAATGCAAGAGTTGACAAGAAAGAAGCCATTTCAGGCATGGGAAACAGTGTGAGGAAAGGCATGGAAATGGAAAAACATGGTACCTATTTGGGAGCAGAGGGTGGCTCCCTCCATAGAATGCTGATGCCCTATCTCACTATCATTCCCTTTGAAAATTCATTGCAAAGAGATTTAGACTGTGTATTTGCTCTCCCCAGAACTAGCTCTAGAATTATATCAGACCACACAAAATTGGGAATCTCCTTAATATAACGTCACCCCACTTCGTCTCTAGGGATGATCTGCTGTTTTTGTTTAGTCATTTTTCATTTGTGCCCAACTCTTCATGACCCATTTGGGGTTTTCTTGGCAAAGATACTAGACTGGTTTGCCATTTCCTTTTCCAGCTCAACTGAGGCAAACAGGATTAAATGACTTACCTGGGGTCACACAGCTAGTAAGTGTCTGAGGCCAGATTTGAACTCAGGAAAATGGCCTGGCACTCTATCCATAGTGCCATGTAGCTGCTCTAGGGATGATCTGAGCAGATTTGAACTCATGAGAGTTGGGATTAAAGCAGCCCAAACTTCGAAGAGTCTTTTAGTACCAAGACCAAAAGGAATTCAGTGTTCTGATTGTCTTCCTCTGAATCCACCTTCCCAGTACTGATAGTGTGATCTCAGTGGGTCCCCATCACAACAGGGATGCTCTTCTTGAGGGTTCTTATACATCTTAAAAATGACACAGAAGACTTTTAAATAGAATTTATAAGCTAACATTGTTTTTGTGCAAATGGTATGAGCCCTTGGGGCCAGCGTGTTAAAGAAAGCTGGAGAGCCATGAAGTTCAATTCATTAAGCATGTATTAAGCATCTATTAAGCTAAGGATACAAAGGCAAAAAAAAGAAACAACTCATATTCTAGAAGATCTTACATCCTGTTAAAGGCAAACAATATGTATGTCTATAAATAAATAAGTATATGCAAAGCAAATACAAGGTAATTTCAGAAGGGAGCCCTAACAACTGGTAGGCTCAGAAAAGACCTTCTGTAGAAGGCGATCCTTGAGCTGAGCCTTGTAGGGATCCAGGGATTCCAAGAGGCAGAAGTTAGGAGGCAACAATCTGGGCAAAAGCATAGAGATAGGAGATGGAATATCCCATAGGGCATTGGATAGGAGACCATGAAGTAGATCTGTTTGGCTACAAAGTCAAATTCAGGAAAGGAATATGAAATCAATCAAGAAAACAATAGATTGGAGCTAGATTAGGAAGGGTCTTATATGCCAAACACAGGAGTTTGCATTTTTTCCTGTAAAAAAAGGAGCCACTGAAACTTCTTGAAAAGAAAGATGGCAGAGTCAGACCTGTGCTTTAGGAATAGCAGCTTGGCAACATGGGAGAAATCAAATTCTCCGTACCATCAACTAACTGCTTCACATTCTGGGCTCTCACTGTATTGAAGCATCATTACAAATACATTAAGGATGTCTGGAGGTTTGGAGAAAGAGTATATAGGTGGTAATCTTTGCGTCTGGACATTACTAAGAGAAACAGATTTATTGGAGGGGAGAGAGACGAGTTAAGTTGGCATCAATATTGCATCCCATAGAGGTCTCTTGACCTAATTAATTTTCCATCTGCGTATTCTGAGTCTATGCCTTGCCTTGAATACTTCTCACTGGCTTGGTATGTTGTGAGTTCAGGTGGAAAAGCCTAGTAACCTTTGACTAGAAAGGATAATGACTGTACTGGAGCTGTAGATTGTGTAAGAACAGGTGTGCAAGCCACCTGCTGGACACAGCCCATTGGTTTCCTGGTGTTAGGCCCTCCAGAAGTGCAAAGCAGTGTGGCTGGTGTTTCTTTGCTGAATTATAAACATATCACTAACAACAGTTTGTTTATAAAACATCTTACTCTTTTCACATGGGATGATGTTATCCTGGTTTCCGGATTTACTTAAGACATCCTAGTTTTAAAAATTCTATTTGTTTTTTAAAAAATATACACTTCCACATTCTTAAAGATGAATTATGTTCCAAAAGTCGGTGCCTGTGGCCTCATCTCAAATGCCTGTTTGAAGGAGATTTGTTCTGTGGCCTTCAAAGCAACTGTATAGCTTGTGAATAGGTGAATAATAGAAAAGAGTGGGAGGCAAAGGGGTGAGAAGCAAAGTGGGAAATGGTCCCTGTATGCATAGCTGAGTCACCTGTGTAACATCTGTGCTTTAAAAAAATACCTTAAAATAAAGTAGCTCATTGTATTGAATTCCCTGTAGACCTTGAAATACACAGAAGCATGCCTGACCTAGATTTCTTTTCTTCGAATCTATGTGAATTTTCTGGCTTTACTTACTGCTAACTTTTTGGGTCTTTTTTTTTCCTTTTTGACTGTATGCACCGCATGCAAGGAATTTTAGATGAAGTTTCACAATTGTGTGATCCAACTAACTCTTAACTCTTTTGAATGAAAGATGGAACTATGTTAAAGGCTAGAAAGATGCTGTGTAGTCCACTTAATACAAACACAATACTTTACTTTTATTATTATTTATTATAATAAGCACTGACATTTATGTAGCACTTTAAGGTTTACAAAGAAATTTACATGCATTATCTCATTTATCCTTCACAGCAACCATAAGTGAGGTAGTTGGTATTATCATCCCCATTTTACAGACTCAGTAAGCTGAGACTCAGTAAGAACTAGTGATTTGCCCAGCATCATACAGCTAGTGTCCAAGAGAGGATTCAAACCTAAGCCTTCTTGACTCCAAATCCTGCATATTTGCAGTCTTCAAATCATTTTGACCTTCTTCCATGATCCTCACCACAACACCGTGAAATAGACTTTATTCCCCTTTTATAGATAAGGATATGAAGGCAGGTTCAATGATTTGTCCAAGGTTACCCAGCTAGTAAGAGGTAGCACCAGGCTAGAACCAGGTCTTCTGATACTCTTAATTTAATGCTTCTGCACTGCACTACAGTCCTGCCTCTCAAGACATCAATAAATATAAAACTATTAACAGAGCAGCCTCTTTGGAAGCATATTAATTTAGTCATTCATCAGATATTCACTGTATCTACTTAACACATTTTTATTTTATGTATTTAACTAGCAGGATCAGAATTGGACACAGGATTTCCTTGGTATAGGGACCTCACAAATGAGACTCCCGCTATAGATGTGGTTCAGCACCTTCTCTGAAAGTCAGTCTTAGAGAGTTTCCTCGGATACTGAGAGTTGAAATTTGTACAGGGCCACCCAGTTAGGACTTGAACCTAGGTCCTTCTGCCTCTGAGGTCAGCTCTCTGTCCATTATTTTTATTCTGCCTCTCAATTCCAGATGTGGTGTAAACATCTGACATTGTGTATGTGTGTTAATTTGTGGGAGCAAAACTAAGGCTTTTTAGTAGCTATTAAAAAATGAGTGAAATATTTAATGTCAGTCAATGACTAGGTGATTAAATGCATCCTTAAAGATTATCAATTAAAAGGCCTCTGAACTTTGGCTGGTTTTGTTTTTGTTATTTTGCTTTTGTTTTCCAATTACCTCCTAAACTCTATGCCAATATTTCCTAGTTGTCTGTCCACTTTTTACTATCAAATGCCCTTACTTCTCAAAACCTATCCCTTTAAAAAAAGGTGACTTCTTCCTGTATCCTGCTTCTCGTCAACCTTGAACCCTTTTTCTCCCTGGCTCCCACCTCCCATTCTCTAAATTGCTATCCTGAGGTTGACAAGGGCAGAGTGGTCTCTGATATAAAACTTAGCAGTGTGCAGATCAGTTTACACTGGGAAAAACTGTTTTAGATTAACTATCATAAAATGTGGCAACCAGCCAGGACTGGTCACACCACCCTAGGCATGTTCTGACCAGCAAAAGGGTGAGGTGAGGGGAATGGTATAAGCATTTATATACTTCCCACTGTAATGTCCTCAGAGCAGCTAGGTGGTGCAGTGGAGTCAAGAAAACTCTTCTTCATGAGTTCAAATCTAGCTTCAGACACTTACTAGCTGTGTGACTCTGAGCAAGTCACTTAACCATGTTTACCTCTATTTCCTCATGTGTAAGATGAACTGGAGAAGAAAATGGCAAACCATTCCGGTATCTTTGCCAAGAAAACCCCAAATGGGATTAAGAGTTGGTGACTGAAATGACTGAACAGCAAATAGCGTCATGAAAATGTTTATAATCTAATAGGAAGCTGAGACATGTATACAGATAATCTGCAATAAAACCTAAAAAAAGACTAAGTACACAAAGAGGTCAGACGAATGGCCAAGGAGAGTCAAAGAGGGACAGGTCACTTTGAAGCTTACGTTCTAATAAAAGCAGGTGGTGATCACATAGGTCTGGGATCGCTTCATCAGGAAGGTCATGGTGGATTAACTTTGTTTCCTTTTTAACAGGGTAACTAGGGGAAAATTATATAGCTATATTTCACTGAGATTTTAACAAAACAAATGCCAAAGTCTCTCACTGCTGCTATTGGATATGCTGATGGCATGGTTTGGTGGATTCATAATTTTTGAATAGATGGACCCAAAGAGCAATCATTATTGGTTCTATGTCAACTTGTAAAGAGGTCTCAATGGAGTGTCCTAGAGATGTATGTTGGACATTTATATGTTGGAATAAAGACTCTATACTATCACACTTATCAAATTTGTAAGTGACTGCAAAGGTTGAAGGGATACCTAATATGCTGACTGAACAGTAGAATCGAGATTCAAAATTATTTTGACAGACTAGATAGAGCATTGAGCTGAATCTAATAAAACAGAACTTAATTGGGTAAATCATTCCACTTGAGTTTGAAAAATAAGTTTCACAAGTGTAAGATTAGGGAGGCAAGGTGACCCAACAATCTATCTGAAAAAGTATGACTCAGAAGTATTATGTGCTAATACAACGTTATAATGTATCAATCCCAATACTTACTATTTGGGATTAGGGAGATGATAGTTCTATTTTACTATTCCCTTGCCAGTCCCCCTATGGAATATTGATTTGAACTCTGGGTGCCCATTTCAAGAAGAATACTGGTAAGCTGGAGAGTGTTTAGAAAATGACAACTAGGATGGAGAAGGATTTCCAACTTATGCCATATGAATATTGGTCGAAGATGTGTAGAAATGTTGCTTAGAGAAAAGACTTAAGAACATATAATAGCTGTCTTTAAGAAAAAGAAAGGAAGAAAGAAAGAAATGAAGGAAGGAAGGAAAGGAGAAAGAAAGAAATAGAAAAAGAAACAGAAAGAAATGTATTAAATTCTTACTTTGTGCTAAGGACTATGTCAAGTATCAGAGATACAAATACAAAAGTGAGACAGTCCCTGGTCTTAAGAGGCTTTTGTTCTAATAGAGGAAAGCTTTTAAAACTCTACACAATCTGGGTCTAACCTATCTTTCTAGATTTGTTGGACATTATTTTCCTTCTCTCTCTGCTCCTCACACATAATACTCTATCTTCCACTTCCATGCCTTTGCAATGACCATCCCACATGCCTGGAATGTAACCCCTCTTTTATTGTTGTTTTTGTTCACTCATTCAGTCATGTTCAACTCTTTGTGATCCCATGGACCACAACAGGCTAGGCCCTTCTGTCCTCCACTATTTCTCAAAGTCTGTCCAAGTTCGTGTTTGTTGTTTCCATGACACTATTTATCCATCTTATCTTCTACCATCCCCTTTTCCTTTTGCCTTCAATCTTTTCTAATATCAGGGTCTTTTCCAATGAGTCCAGCCTTCTCATTATGTGGCCAAAGTATTTAAGCTTCAACTTCAATATTTGACTTTCCAGTGAATAGCCTGAATTAATTTCTTTAATTATTGCCTTACCTGATATTGCCTGATCTCCTTGCTATCCAAGACATTCTCAAAAGTCTTCTCCAGTACCACAATTTGAAAGCACTGATTCTACAGTGCTCAGCTTTTCTTATAGTCCAGTTCTCACAGCAATACATTGCTACCAGAAAAACAATAGCTTCGACTAAATGGACCTTTGTCAGCAAGACGATGTCTCTGATTTTTAGTATGCTGCCCAGATTTGCCATAGCTTTCATTTCAAGAAGCAAGAGTCTTTTAATTTCATGACTGAAATCATATGGAGTGGGAGAAAAAGTCAAAGACAATGCTTCTCATAAGGATGAGACAATCAAAGACTTTTTATAACTACCAGTTGATTATTCTCTCACAGATATACAAAATCCTTATCAGAATTTTAGTTAAATATGGCAGAAAGTCCTTGAGTGACATATTGGCAGGGAATAAGCTGAACCCACTCAGAATACTTACCTGTCTAACCAATTCTTTCTTACAGCCAACTGAAAATGTAAAATATAGCCAATTCCAATCTGCTTTGTGTTTATCGATCACAACAAAATACAAAGCACAGTAAAATGTAACACAATCCTTGACATGCTTAACAAAATAGGAATCAATTTTCTGGGATTGTATAACATAGTTAAAATGTTCAGCCACCATCCCTCATAAATCTGTTTAGAGGAAGAAAAACAATGGCATAAATCATACTCTAGTCATTTATAACTGGACAGGAATCAATGCTTATAATATTCTACTGAGAAGCAAGAACCTTTACTGAAGCTAAGTGACTGACACACCTCTTCTCTACTGATGGCTATGTTTCATTTGCTGTGTTTCATATTAAGAACACAGCCTAGAGGTGAGCTGTTATAGCAGCCTCTTCCTGTGAGAGCCTCCAGAGAAAAGACCAAAATGCGAAGAAACCAACCCTGGTCATGGATGCTTGAATCCATGAGGTACCACCATAAGCGAGATGTTTCAAATATGTCCATAATAGCTAAGCAAACTCTTCTTTAATATTCATGAAGTAAAGAAAGAAGAGATGTCAACTGAGGCTGGTGCTGAAAACCTACTGACAGTATGGACTGCATCATTTTTTAATCTTTATAATCTCAATGCCTTGTATATAGTAAATCTTTAAAAGTTTGTTGCCTTAAGTAAGTCTAACTAGGCAGCAAGCACATGAGACTACCTTAGAAAGCTGGCTCTTATTAAAATGTAACATGTTACAGTGTAAAGCCAGAATGGGTAAGAAAGTGGTGGTAGGGGATTTTAATTCTGCCTCTATCAAACAATTACGCTGCTAGAGACTCTGGGGAACACAAGAGAATTGCAAGACATTGACACTACCCTACAGGATCTCATAATCTAGTGGTAGTTGAGATTCACTCTTTCAACTATTGACAGATATAAAAGCTACTGTATAATAAAACTCTGAGTGGTTCATTGCTCTCTTAAATGCTGATAGGACTTCCTGATTGGTAGTCTAGGGAATATGTAGAAGAAATGGAACTTTAGGTGAGTTCTTGAAGAAGGAGCAGAATTTTTGAAGACTGAAAGAAGGGAGAGGAATTCAAACTAGGGAAGTATAAGCAAGGTCTCTTGAAGTCAGGAACTAGCATGATGTAAGGAGAGGGTCATAATGAGAATGGAGTGGGACAGTGACTCACAGTCAAGACAATAATTCATTATTCAAGAAGAGAATTTACGATGAATTTACAAATTTACAATACATTTACAAAATGTACAAAGAATTTACAGAAGATAATTAACAATGGAATAATCGGTATACAAAATCCCACATTATGATGATATTTGAGAAGCATACAGGAGTCATATAGGTGATGTGGTACAAGCTATACATGATATAAAATGTCAATGGGTGGACCACGCAGCTGAAAGAAAATACAATAGATATTCAATATACTTAACTGATTGGAAAGAAGGAAGTAGCGTTGAGTCTCCTGATCAGTTTTGCTATGGAAAGGACTCAGAGTTTTCTTACATTGGATGGGCATGGGTGGTCAGTACCATATCCAATGTCAATTTATAGAATTATTTCAGTCTTTATTCCAGCAGTCTTCAAATAATGAGTCCTATAGTTTTCATTGCTTTCAAAATGATAATTTCATTGTTTCCAGCTGCTGAAAAGCATAAGTGAATTTGTCTAAGTAATGTACAGGTCAAATCCTGTTATAACTAATTCCATCGGGAATGCAAATATTTTTCTTTGTAGTGGAATTTCATTTTAACCAGTGTTGGCAGCATTGAAGGCTTCCTGTCTTCACTGTCATCACCCACAGCCTCTCTTTTCTTACTTGGGATGCTAGCCTTAGGAATATTTCTCTCCTTTTTTCAGGCTAGACCTTTCCTCGTCATAAGTCATTATGTGAGCAGAACTAGTCTTCCTGAGTACAATAGAAAATACTTTCCTACAGGTACTATAGTTAAGATATATGGGAATTTCAGGTCAATAGGCATAATATCCTAAGTTCAAAGTAAGATACTTGTTTATCTCAGTGAGTCTATTGATCCCTCCAACACACACACACACACACACACACACACACACACACACACACACATAAGTCTAGCATATTCTCAGTTCAAGGTTCTTCCTTGCACCTCTCTCCCAGACAGATTTGCATTCTATTTCTGTGTGTAGAGTTTTGGATGAGCTCCCCACATGTGCAAGAGGCAGCATGGACATTGGTCAAGACTTTTCTGGAGCTTGTCTTTGAGAATTGCCTTCAGGGCCTATGGCAGGGACACTATTTCTATATAGCAAGTAGAAGATATGGCCTCTTCTCCCACTGGAAGGGTTTGGGTCAGCCCTACCCATTCTGATTGTATTGGCCTGAAAAGGATCTGAGTCAGTGCTAGAGGAGCCAAATAACTTTTCTCCTTAATTCAAGAACGTGCAAAAAAGGGACAGGAATGAATGAGGTGGAAGCAAGGAAGAAACAGAGACATAGCAAAGATGGATGGGACTTGTAGATTATGGTGGAAATGGGGAATGTGAATCAGAGGCAGCAGCTTCTGGGTTAGTGGCAAAGAGTCCTCGAGCCAGGCCAGAAGCTGCATTATCAGACTAAAAGGCAGCAGATGCCAAAGCAGAGGGATTGTGGACTCCAGAGAGGGGGCGTACAGATCACAATGTATGCCTTGCCAGTGGAATAGCCCAGGAACTTATAATAGCAGTGTATGAATGAATCAGTCAAGCAGCAAGCATTTATTAAGTGTCTGTTGTGTACTAAGAACTTTGCTAAACAAGCACTGAAGTCATAAAGACATAGGTGAAGTAGTCCCTGCCCTCAAGGGACTTACATTCCAGCATGGTAGGCATGGTATATGTAAAATTATAAATACAATACATCTTCAAAATAGACACAAGTTAACTTGGAATTGGAAGGTAGTTGTAGCTGGAGGAACTGGAAAATGCCTCTAATAGTTGGTGACACTTGAGATGAATGAAGGAAAGCAGAGAATCCAGGAGGTGGCAATGACAAGAGAGAGTATTCCAGGCATGAGGAATATCCAATGCAAAGGCACAGAGATGGAAGATAGGGAACCACATGTAAAGAACAGCAACTAGTCTAGTATGAATGGAATATAGAGTGTGTGAAGGGAAGAAGACTGGAGGGGTACAAAAGGGCCAGGTTGTGGAGAGCTTACAACTCCAAACAAGAGTTTGTATTTGGTCACAGAGATAATAGGGATCCACTAGAGTCCTTTGAGTTGGGAGGATAGCATGGTCAGACCTGGGCAACCTTAGGGAGTGTGGTTTTGTATAGAGACTTGAAACAGGGAGGAAGGTATTGTAGTAGTTCAGGTGACCAGTGATGAGGACCTGAACTAGGGTGGTGACTGTGTGAGTAGAGAGAATGGGAGACATATGAGATATTATGGAGGTAAAAGCAATATGGTTTAGCAAATGATTGGACGCAGGGAGTGGATAACAAGAGTGAAGAGTTAAGTATGACACCAAGATTGGGAACCTGGGTGACTGAAATGATGATGGGTCCGTGTATTCTCAGAGCTTTGGGAATTGGCCAAGGGCTATGTCTGTGCATTTCACAGCAGCAAATTTTCACTCTTTTAAGGTTGATTTGAATTTTGGCTATAGCCAAAAGTCATTTGGAGCCAAATCTGTTAAATAAGACAAATTATACTGTTGGGATTAAGCATAGTATAGTGGCAAAACCACCAAAATAAGGGATAGTAGATTTGAGTACATTTTGGTCTGCTGCTAACTTACCGGGACATTAAGCAAGTAACTTCAGCTCCCTATGCTTTCACCTTCTTTACCTTTAAAATAAGAGGATAAAGACTTCTAGCTTTATGATTTTATTTTTTAAATTAAATTTTGACTACAAAGTGGCATGCTATGTAAAGCACTAGACCTAGAGTCAGAAAGACCTAGGTTCAGTCCTTCTTCAAACACTAGCTGTGTGACCCTGGTGAAGTTGATTGACTTCAGTGAGCCTAAATTTCCTCATTTATAAAAAGGGGTCTTAGACTCTAATATTGAGGGTTCTTTCAAGGTTTATATATATAATGCTGTAATAGAATGCAGTAGTCACTGAATAAATGTTTCTTGAACCTAGTTCAACTCCTTTATTTTAAAGATAAAGCAATGAATGCCCAAAGAAATTAGATGAATTGTGTTCTAGCGGCAGATCCAGGATTAAAGGCTTCATTTCCTAACTCTTGATTGGGTAGTCTTCTGCACCAAGACATGTGTCTCACCATGATTGTCTCTGAGTTTAGTAAGCCTCAGCTACATGAACCTTTACTTCTCTGGTGCCTTATATTCTTAATTTGTTTTATGTATATACTTTTTATCTTCACAGCTAGATTGTAAGAAGCCTGAGAGTAGGGTTTTATATTTTCTACTTCTTTTCTATACCACACAGTGCCTACCATGGAGCTAGGGAAAGAGTTTTGTTTTAACAAATGCCTTTTGAATTGAATTAGATTGGAATGAACCATGGAAAAAGTTGTTAGAGCCTGGAATCAGAGGATGCCAGAGGCTGAGATCAGATGTTCTTGATGTGACTCAAACTGGAAGGGTAGGTAAACAAGAAGAGAGGTGATGTAGACAGGAACAGGCAGGGAAATGACCTTGAAGACTGTGAAGAATCTAAATAGGCTAATGAAACCATGAATGAAAGGCATCATGCAGGACAATATTCAAAGCACATTGCAATAAAGATTTTTTTTAGGAGTCTTTTGGACTAATTGGAATGGGAAAAGACTAGAGGGTAATAAAGAAGCCATCCAGACTTTTTTATATTCTTTCTTTTTAATATCCTTCCAATAACTTAAATACAGGCATACACCAACTGATGTTGTTAACCAGTTCCACAAAAATATGACAAGTGAAATGACATGACATTTCCATTAGAACAGTGTTTTAAGTGCATGATCCAAAGGATGACATCATGCAGGGCTCTGTGACATTATGGCAGGATTAGGTCATGACATATTAATGTTCAGAAGTAAAGAGGATAGAGGACCAGCTTTGGTTTCAGAAAGATCCTGTCTCTGACACAGCCCCCTCCCCCCATTTTCACCTCCACCATAAAACCTCTTTCTTGTGTACCTCTTTTATGTGAGAAAATTTTCCCCATTCTGCCTCTCCCCTTTCCCCTTCTCCCAGTGCATCCTTCCTTCTCATCCCTTCATTTTTTTAGATCATCCTAATATAATTTACTCATACCCGTGCCCTCCACCTATGTAAACTCCTTTTAACTGTCCTAAGAATGATAAAGTTCTTAAGCGTTACATGAAGCATCTTTTCATAGAGGAATGTAAACAGTTTAACCTTTTTGAGTTCTTTATGATTTTTCTTTCTTTTTACCTTTTTATGCTTTTCTTGAGCCTTGTGTTTGAATGTCAGATTTTCTGTTCAGTTCTGTTGTTTTCATCAGGAATGTTTGAAAATCCTTTGTTTCATTAAATATCCATCCCCCCCCTCCCCGAAAGATTATACTCAGTTTGTTAGGTAGGTGATTCTTGGTTGTAATCCTAGCTTCTTTGCCTTCTGTAATATATTCCAAGTCCTCCACTCCTTTAATGTGTAAGTCACTAAATCTTGTTTGATCCTGATTGTGGTTCTGAGATATTTGAATTGTTTCATTTTAGCTACTTGTAATATTTCCTCCTTGACTTGGTAGCACTGGAATTTGATTGTGATATTCCTGGGAGTTTTCATTTTAGGATCTCTTTCAGGAGGTGATTGGCAGATTCTTTCAATTTCTATTTTGCCCTCTGGATCTAAGATATTGGGGAAGTTTTCCTTGATAATTTCTTGAAATATGATGACAAGGCTTTTTCTTTTATTATGCTTTTATGTAGTCCAATAATTTTTAAATTATATTTCCTTGGTCTATTTTCCAGGTCTGTTGTTTTTTCCAATGAGATATTTTACATTTTCTTCTATTTTTTTTTCATTCTTTTAACTTTGTTTTAATGTTTCTTGATGTCTCATGGAATCATTAGCTACCAATTTTCCAATTCTAATTTTTAAGGAATTATTTTCTTTAGTGAGCTTTTGTATCTCTTTCCCTTTGGCCAGTTCTGCTTTTTGAAGAGTTCTTTTCTTCAGTAAATTTTTGTGCTTATTTTACCAATAGACCAATTTTGTTATTTAAGATGTTATATTCTTCAGTATTTTTGTGCCTCTTTTGCCAAGCTATTAATTCCCTTTTCATAATTTTCTTGCATCATTCTCATTTCTTTTTTGAATTTTTTTCTCTACCACTCTTATTGCTTTCTTTAACTCTTCCAAAAATTCTTGTTGGGCTTGTGCCCAATTAGCATTTTTATTTGAGGCTTTGCTTGTGGCTGTTTTGATGCTGTTTTCTTCTGAGTTTTGTGTCTTGCTCTTTCCTGCCACTGTAGTAGCTTTTTATGGTCAAGTTGTTGTTGTTCGCTCATTTTTTCCAGCCTATTTCTTTACTTTGAACTTAATGTTAAAGTTGTGCTTTCCTCACCTGGGGATGAGGAGGCACTGTCCCAAGCTTCGTGCTTTTTTCATGATGGGGCTTTCAGAGCTAGTTCTGGAGGTCTACAAGTTTTTGGTGCTTCCAAGGTAGTGTGATCTGGGGAGAGGTGTGGTACCTGCTCTCCTGGTCTGTACTCTAGTCTTCACACAGGAAGGGGCCCTGTTCCCCTGCAGCCACAATTGCTAGCACTCTTCTTGGCCCTGTAACTGTGATCTGGTGCCCTGTTCTGCTGCTGCAAGTGCTCATGCTCTTCTCTGCCTTGGAGCTGCAACCAGGACCCCTGGTCCCTTGTGACTGACCACAAGCATTCCTCTCTGCCCTGGAACTGCAACCCAGAATTGTGTATGGGCAATAGCATTGCCAATCAGTGCCAGCTGCACACAGTGCCAGTCAAGAGTACCCGGTAATCTCTTCCTGACCAGTTGTCTGGGCCGAGAGCTCCTCAAGCTGTTGCTGCTGCTGCTGCAGCTGCTGTTATTACTGCAACATGCGTGCACTTCCGACAGGTCTTCCCCTGCTCTCCTGCAGACCTTGTAAGTTTCCTTAGGGCAGACAAATGTCTCACCCTTATCTTTTCTTGACTCTGCCACTCCAATGTTTGATTAGAGACATTATTTTAAAATCATTTGGAGGGGAATATTGATAAAGTTCAATTGAGTTGCTCCCTCTAATCTGCCATCTTGGCTCTGTCCCTCAAAACAGTCTTATTAAAATACAAGTAGAATAACAAATGATTTGTCTGGCCTTTAATCAGCTGATACTCTTTATAAAATCTTTTACCCTCCCTTGCTGTGACCCTAAAGCACTTTAAGACTTCTGTGTTTCTACTCAGTCGTGACCTCTAAGTTCTGGCCTCTGGACTTGCTCAGAAAAGTTTTCTCCATTTTGCAGAAGACAAACTTTCAAATAGTTGAAAACAACTGTCATGTCTTTTCTAACTCTTCTTCAGGCCAACCATCCTCCATTTCTTCAACTGTTCTTTTAGGAGATGCTTCCCACACCCCTCTCCTGTTTGGACACATTTCAGTTTGTTAGTGTCTTTCAAGTGTGGCACCCAAAATGAGTGTGGTGCTCCAGATGTGGTCTGGACAGGACAGAACCCAGCAGGAATCTATGATGTGTGACCCATCCTCCTCTTAACAAAAAGAGAGTGTTTAGAAGGAAATAACAAAGTGGATAGTCTAAGAGAGCAAGATGTCTCTCTTTGAAAAAAGGTACACTGCATCTTGTCACTGTATTTAAGGAGAAAACCTGGAATGAAGAAATTCTTCTAGGGAATTCCATTTAAGACAATGAACCTCATCTGCCTCTTGAGTTAACAGCTCTTCCCTGAACATATTCTTCAGAGAAGAATGGATGTATGGAAGGTGAGATCCCTTTCTTTGATTCCCTGATGCCTGTCACATTCCAACATTAATCTTGAAACAAATGAAAAGCCCAAGAGACAGATTTTCTGGGTAATTAATAATCAATTTATTAATTAGGCTAGCTGATAACTAATAAATTGATGGTCAGTGGTTTTTTTCAGCAACCAAAGGCAAAACCATGGAGATCACTGAATGCTTATACCTTTGGAAAAGGAGGTGCCCCTGAGAGGTGAAATCAACCCCGACTGGTGAACAGTTAATGAGGGGGTGGACATATTAATGAGGACATGAGCTAAAAGTCTTCAGCTCCTCCTGCTGAGAACATGGCATGATCATGAGATTCAGCTGTCTTCAGCAATCTGGACAAAGGAATCTATCTCTATGCAGACTTTGCTAGTTGGTTTTCTCCTTCATAAACTGGGTTACCCGAACTCTGGGGGAGGGGTACAATGACATGGGCTTATTCTCTAAGGGCAGAAATTCACCTAGATTAGATTCTGTTTACCCTTTAAACAGAAGTAAAGTCTTCTAGTTGGGTGGGGTCCCACCCAAAATTACAGAGCCCATACCCAGAGGATTTGGACAATCTCATCTGTCAGCAGTGTCCTTCAGAGACTGACAGACTGGTCTACAGGGGCTGGTCCCTGAATGAGGAAATAAAGGGGAAAAAAACCTTAATTCTAATATAATAAGTTGTTATTAACATAATAGAAAAATAGTCACTTCTCTTGGTCTAACTTGTCAGATTATTTATAAGAGGTAAATACTCTTTTATCTGAAGTTCTTATGTATCATGTCTATATTAGAGAAACTGTCCAGAAGAGTAAGGAATTGTATGGAAAGTTTACATAAAATTACAATATTTTTTGCAACTGCTTAGTTGCAATATTTCTTTTTCTCCAGAGAATCTAATTGTTGAAATAGGTTTATTGGTGATTATTCTACCATAAAGGGTTTTCCCAATTTGTAATATTAACATGTAAATATGGTATTTAAGACTAGTCATACAATTAAGATAGTCTCATTAAAGTCTATCACATCCAAATTTTCAAGCCTAAATAGATCCATTTCATCTGGAAAACATATAGTTCACAAAAGTGTAATAACCTCAATAATAAAAACAGTATCTTGACTTACAAAGCTGTTTTCTTAACAGCAGATTCAGCTAACATTTTCTTAGGTGCCAATTCTGTGCAAAATCCTCTGCCAAATCTTAGAAGATAGCTAGAGAAGATAGCTCCTTCCTTCGGGAAGCTTCAAATCTTGGAGAGAGCCATTTATACCAGAAATATTTGTATATCCTATTCATTATTTGTGTTCTGTCTTATCAGTTGTTAACTAATAATTATTTGTGGCTTGTATTAACAAAGGAGAACAAGATAACATTTTTAAAGGTATGTGAATTTCAAAGAACATGAGATTCTTTCTGACTGGCAGAGTCAATAAATTCTTCATAGTACACATTGGCATTTCAACTTGGACTTTAATAATGAATAAGATTTCAACAGGCAGACAGTTCAGGAGAGGACAATGCAGGAGAAAGGAACTGCACTGAGGCACGTTAACATAATTCCTCTATGTAGGGGACAGCTACAGTAAAGTTTGACTAGACCTAAATATTCTTTGACAGGATATTTTTTTCTTAATTGCTTTCTACTTGCCATGTAGAAAGAAAATCATATTCAATAGCTATGTGGAGGGTAATTTAAAAAAAAAAGAAAGAAAATAATGTGACTTGAACATTTCCGTTTTACAATGTAGATATGTATTGAGTCTACCTCTGTAATGTCTGATTTCAGTAAACACTAACAAATCTTCAAATTATTCAAGTAAAAATCACTCACATTTGACATTTAACATGATTTCAGTATCACATCTGGTATACCAACCCGTCTCATATGAGTCCTCTGGAAAAAACGATCCCAGGTTCAAAGTCTTCATCTGCTCAAAAAACCATAGCTCATGAGCCTCCATTAATATGTTCACTGAGATTTGAACTCAGACCCTTTAACTCCAAATCTACTTTTCTTTCTACTACCCTTCTACATGTTTTTTGCTTTTGTTTTGTTTTGTTTTTGGTTTTGTTTTTGGTTTTTTTTTTTTGCTTTTTTTTGTTTTTTGGGGGGGAAGGGGTATAATGAGAATCTGTTATCTTCAAATGTTTAGAGTTAGAGGGAGTCAGTAAGACACTGTAGAGTAGGTAATGGATTTGAAGTCAGAGAATCTAGGTTCAAATCCTAGCTCAGTCACATACTTTCTATGTGACTGTGAGCAAGACCCTTAACTTCTTTCTGCCTTAGCTTCCTCTTCTGTAAAATGAGGAAGTTGCACTAGTTTCCAAGATCATTGCCAGCTGTCAGTCTTTGATCCTATAATCCCATGTGTCTCACTCCCTTCTTTGTTCTTAGATGTAGGAGAGATCTTACTCCTGACCACACAACTATTTTGCAGCAGAATCAGGGCTAGTACCTAGGTCTCTGGATGGCAAATTTAGTCACAGCTGTCCAAAAATCCTTTCTGTAGAGCCATTCTCAATGCCGCAGCTGTTTCTAACACCTGTTGCTTAGGAGAACTGGAGCCTGGTTTCTCATGGTCACCATCATTACACTCTCCCACTCCCTGAAAAGAAGTTTAGGCTTCTTCTGGACTTACTGCAGATACTTTGATTCTGTATTTATGACTTAGATTAAAATTAAATTAGAGCAGAACAATTAAATAAAATAAGAATTACAGAAAAGCAAATGTTAAGATTCCCATAAAGCTCACTTTGATTCACTGTCTCTGATGAGCACTACTTTGATTTGCCTTTTGTTCATGGATACATCTGTGATTTAAACTGATCATGTTGTCTTTTTGATTGATGTCTATGCTCTTTGTGCTTGGGTTTTATCATTTAGAATTCCCCCATAAGCTCAGCAGATGAAATAAATGGATCAATTGGCATTTCAGCCGTCTGAATTGAAACCACAAAAAGACAAACTCTGCTATTTGGGGATTGGCTAGTTGTTGTCCAGCTTCTCTGATGAATGCACTGTCTATGCACTATTTTTTATAGTTCTTTCTAAATGTACACATATTTTAAAGAAACAATAAATACTTTTCCGTCTAACTTTGGGTTCTCACCATGGAAACAACCATGCAACAACTGTGCTCTATTAAGGCTCTTCATTCACTTGGCTGATAATAATCTTTTCATTTTTTTTTCTAATTTTTACTTGAGTGGATAACCAAAGTCCATTTTAAAAATAAAATTGGTGTCTCAATTTTTGGAAATTTGTTTTTACTTATTAAAAGATATTAACTGAAAATATTCAAATATCACTGGTCAAGTTAAAAACATCTAAAGTGGCTTGGTGCCATGGATAGAGTGTCAGGCCTGGAGTCAGGAAGGCTTGGCTTCAAATCCAGCCTCAGACACTTACTAGCTGTGTGACCCTGGGCAAGTTACTTAACACTGTTTGCCTCAATTTCCTCATCTGTAAAATGAGCTGGAGAAGGAAATGGCAAAAAAAACCCTCCAGTATCTTTGGCAAGAAAACCTCAAATGGGGTTATGAAGAGTCAGACATAACTGAAAACAACTGAACAGCAACAAAATGGCATGAAAGTTCCTGAAAGGCTATCAAAAAAAAAGTATTTATTTTGTATATCATTCCAATTCTAGATTTGTGCTTCTAAAATAGGCACAAAATATATTTTAAATGGTCATTTGAAAGAGATAATCCAAAATAAAAACAATGGTGATACTTTCTGTATGGTAAATTCAACAAAGCATTTCCATGGGATATTTTTTTCTTGCTTTTTCTTTCTTAAATTGTATGTAGAATCTAGTAATAAGTTACAGGAATACGTTACAGCCAAAACTTATGGGAGGCAATTGCTAGGATACACAGAAAGTCTCTGCTGTTGATATTGAATTCATTTTTCTTCAGATTTGATTGTTATCTTTTTATCAGCAAACATTTATTGAGTACTTACTTTGTAAAAAACGCTTCTAGGTGCTACAGGTATAAAAGACACAAATTGCAACCCAGACATAGCATTTGACCTCGAGGAATTACTGAAATCTAGTTGGAGAAATAATGTACATACATAAGAAGATAAATAATACAAAGAAGCCCATGGTCAGAGTGACCCCAAGTATGAATCTTATGTAAATTCACAAGAGAGTATATTGAGCTAGAGCAGTCAGGAAAGGCATCACAGACAACATTAAGGAGCCTTTCATTTCAAAAAAATGATTATGATGAAAGGTGGGACTTGAGTTGGCTCTTGAAGGATAGGTAAGACCTACACAAATGGAAGGGAGGAAAAAGGACTAATTGCTTCTCCTTGTGTCTATGGCTGTAATCCCTAGAGCTGGGACTGATTAACCCTCTCATGGAGGCTGCTTCCCAGATTCTGGGTAAAATTGAGATTCTTGACAGGAGGAAAAGAAATGGACAGTGGAGCTACAGCTCATGGTTCTGTGTGCTACTAGGACTAAGGCTTAGGTAGCACTGGAAGCCTGGCAGGTGCCAGGTGGCCTTTCAGAGCTAAGTGACTACAGTTCAAGGTGGTGCTGCTAGAATTTTACAAAATCTTAGAATCAGTCAAGCCTGAGCAAGAATTCCTTCTACAACTTCCCTGACAAGTGGTTATTCAGGCTTAGTTTCAAGACTGCCAAGATAACTCATTCTACTCATGGATAACTCTAATTAGGAATGTTTTCCTTACAGCAGACCTAACTCTGCCATTGGGTCATCTCTTCAGCCTTTGCATGAAGATACAGACATGTTCTTAATTGTATCTTTGCCTTGCTCCTTACTTTGCAGTCCTGTCAAGTACCTCAGCTCTTCTGGGGCTAGGGATTTGATTTTGTCTTGTCAGTCAGTCCTCTGAGGGCCTGTGGTCCTGCCCCCAAATCCCAGACTATTGGGCCATCTTCACTCCATGCTGTCAGTTATCCATGAGGCCAGCCTGGATCCCTACCTGTGCTTGACACCAGACCATGTCCCAGTGAAACAGCTTTGCAATTTACTACCTGTGTGACCTTGAGCAAATTATTTCTATTCTCTGGGAATCAGTTATTATATGTGTGTATGTGTGTATGTATATGTATATATGTGTATATACATGTGTGTACATATATACATACATATACATACATGCACATATTTATGTATATATACACATATACATTCACACATATATATGTGTATATATCCATATGTATGTGTGTATAAATACATATATATATATATATATATATATATAAAGAATGGGATGATCTCCAAGGTCTCTCTCATTTGTAAGAGTTAGGATTCTGTTTGCTCATTTGGACCTTCATGGCTTGCCTACCACCATCCCTCACTCTGATGCTTGACTCATTGGCCAGATATCCATCTGGTATCCATCACAAACCTCCATCTTTTACTTCCTACCTAAATCCCTTGATAAGCCAGCTTTCTCAATTTCATTCCCACAGCATTACTCTCCTCAAATTACCTGCTCCCCTACAGTTTGTCTTGCTAGTCTCTTGTCCTAGACATCACCAGTTTGATATATCCTATTGCCACCTGAGTCCCAGTATCAACAAAGATCTTGTGAGAAGAGGGAATGGTGTGAATAAACCTAAGACAGGAGTATCTTCAGCATATCCAGGAGACAGTGAATACAGCAGTTTGGTTAAATGATCAGGCTTATGTAGGGAAGGAGCTGGAGATAAAGCTGGAGAGATAGATTAAGGCCAGATGGTAGGAGTCTTGGAATTCTAGGCTAAAGAATTAGAGTCCTATCCTGAGGGTACTGTAGCCACTGATGGGTTTGAATCAGAACAGTGTCACCAGCCATCTGATGATGCTAACAAGATTAATCTGGCAGCACTGAGCAGATGGTTGGGGGGGAAGTGAGTTGGAGGGTCTATGAGGCCATAGAACTAGATATGAGAAAACAAGTTAAGAGAGTGCCATAATAGTCCACATGTCAGGCAGGAGGGACTTAGGCCAGGGAACATGCTAGAAATAGAAAGGAAGATGCTTTTGTTATTGTAAGGGATATTGATCACTTTAAACTAGTTGATGATAATCCAGGCATTCCTCAAATTACAAATGGGTCACTTCTCTGGAATTTGGAATATGTCTCCCCATAAAATAAATGTAATAAGTAGTGGTTATGTTTCTGGGCCAACCCACAAGCACCTATTGACATGTAATATACCATAAATGTAATACTAGTAGGATCATAGATTTAGAGTTGGAAGCAATTTCAGAATCTGTCTAGTCTGACTCTCCCATTTTATAGATGAGGAAACTGAGGCTCAAGGCATTTCAGTGGCTTACCTAAGTTCACACAGGTAATAAGTAGTGGAGCCAGAATTTGAACCTAGGCCCTCTGTTTCTTCTGGCTTTTCCCACCATAATATTATCACAATATAGACAGCTAGGTGGTACAATAGATAAGGGTTTGGAATCAGGAAGAATTATTTTCCTGAGTTCAATCTGGCCTCGGACACTTACTAGTTGTATGACCCTGAGCAAGTCACTTAACAGTGTTTGCCTCAGTTTCCTCATCTGTAAAATGAGCTGGAGAAGGAAATGGCAAACCACTCCAATATCTTTGACAGGAAAACCCCAAATGGAGTCACAAAGAGTTGGACACAACTGAAATGACTCAAAACAACAACAATTATCACAATAGAAAATACAATTCACTTTCCAATGTGGAAAGGTATATATATACATATATACATCGACATACACACACACACACACACACACACACACACACACACACACACATACCCCTAATAGTAAGAATAAGCATTACTATAGATCTTGACATATTGTGGTATGTCCTGGCCCTCTGTCATAAGGTGATCATTATTAGAAACTCCCTCTTGATATCTCTCAGATATCACCCAGATATCTCCCAGCCTGAAGAACCATCCTGGATAGATATGGATGTTGACAAACCAGTTAAGTAGTGACAAAGGGCATTGAATAGTTAGGAAATGGATTCAAGTCTGCAACTTGAAATCTAGGACTGAAGTAGACAGGTACCATCTGCTGGCAAGCTGGGTCAAGATAAGCTGACAATGTGACACATTCTTACATTGGCCATGTCCAAAAAATGTTATGTCTTGTCTCAATCTGCACTTCGAATCCATCACATCTCTACTGGGAAGTGTGTGGCTCATAGCACTCCCAATTAAGGAGACACTGAAAATTCATCCACCTTTGCTTAGAATGAAGAATGGCATGGACTTTGAACTCTTCCTACCCTCCCATGAGCATTGGTGGGGACCTAGGGGCCAAATTGCTAATGCTGGGGAATCATTGAGTCTTATGCAGAAATGCTGGAGACAGGATAGACTCAAAGAGAAACAAGAAGCTGTCATTGAAAGGATACTGGAAGAATCTCTCTATGGGGATTGAGAAATGCACAAAGGCCTAGCCTGATAGCTTCTTTAGAGGGCTAAGCAGAATGAAGGTTTAGGTAAACAGACAGCCTAATGAAGCACCTGGACCCCATCTCAGAAAAATGTTTATAAATGCAAAAAATAAAACAGAGAATTGTGAAGGAAATCAATTGAACTGAAATATAGTTTCTCATTTTTTTAAAACAAAATGACAAGACCCCAGCTTAAGAACCCTGGTCCTAGCACCTCTCCCAAGGCTCAGTGCCATTTGACTAACACATTGTATACTGTCTTAGCAGCAGCCTGCTTGCTGGCCTAAAGATTGACGTGGGCAGTTTCACGGACCAACAGATGTCATCTGCCACTGGGGGCATAGAATCCAGGTGCTGGCATATGAGCAGAACCAGCATGGAACACATAATGAGAAAAGTGTGTTCTCAATGGAAGAGTGAATGGATTTAGCAGAGAATAACTGTCCCATCATCTGCCAGGATGACGTGTGGCTGCAGACTCCTATTTGAGGAATGATTAGTGTACTCTGCCTCTTGGTTCAGGAGGTGATTAGTGGTGGCCATATGGATTTTTGACTCAGAGGACAATATACATGGTGGACCATAATTTGAAAGTTGGAAGGAAATGTATGAAAGTAGTAGATCCTGTTTTTTAGTGGCTCAGAAAGATCGGGCACAAGGGGGAAAATTATTAAAGATATTGGGCAAGATAGCATCCTATAGGATAGAATACAGTAAAATCCTTTTGGATGGAAGACCACAGTTTCTGTGGTTTAAAAAGGAGGAGAACTGTCAGTTTCCCTGGTGTGTCTGTGGCACAGCTGGGCAAATACTAGACAATGCATTGGCAGACCCCCAACCCA
Source organism: Phascolarctos cinereus (assembly GCF_003287225.1). Taxonomy (NCBI): domain Eukaryota; kingdom Metazoa; phylum Chordata; class Mammalia; order Diprotodontia; family Phascolarctidae; genus Phascolarctos; species Phascolarctos cinereus. Next base: position 391,213,528 of record NW_027555847.1, on the reverse strand, counting down.
CAAAAGTCCTAGATGACCAACTGTAGGATGTTGAACACTACTTTGATCTTAGATGTCTTCCTATCATGCCGCAATTGGAGTACATCTCCCTACTCTTCTGATGTAGGCAGGTACCCACAGGAGGCCTCTCATGAGGGATTCCATCTAAGATTGCTTCATCATTGAGACAAGGGCATATTTTGTGTCCAGGCAAGTTAGTTATCTAAGTGGTGTCTGCGTCCCCAGTGGCATTGTTACTAGATCATCTTAGTGAGGTCAAGGTAAGGCTGGCTAGCCATGAAATATATTACTGGATTGTCTTAATGAACTCAAGGTGTGGCTGAATAACCATGAAATTTTCAGCATGGTGAAGAGCTTATAGGGCTTGCCTCTCCCCAGGGCCTGGGTTGGTTCTGGCTTCCAGGGAAACATTCAATATTAAAGTCAAATTTACAAAAGGGCCAACTACATCTGGCACTGGTTTAGCTTATGGGCTAAAGGCAGAAGTTCTGTTAGGGTGGCCATAGTGTGTGGCGATTAGATGCTCTGGATCCTCAAGGTAGCAATTTCATGCTTCAAAAGCCACCTTGACTCCAATAGTTCCTTTTCCCAGGAGGCAAAGTTGCCCTCTGCCCCAGATATATTCCTGGAGTAGTAGGCCCAGAGGCATAATGGGTCAGTTTTGAGGCCTTCTGTAAGAGGTTAGTACCTATTACTACCTCAAAAGAGTTGTTGTTGTTCAGTTATTTCATGTCCAACTCTTTGTGATCCCCTTTGGGTTTTCTTGGCAAAGAACTGGGGTGGTTTGCCATTTCCTTCTCCAGCTCCTTTTACAGATGAGGAAACTGAGGCAAACAGGGTTAAGTGACTTGCCCAGGATCATACAGCTAGTAAGTGTCAGAGGCTGGATTTGAACTTTGTCTACTCTGCCAGGTAGTTGCCCCCAAAGAGTTAGTTGTCCCCATTAAAGGATGTTTGGGGCTAGAGTATGCCAGGAAGAGGGTAGTGAAGAAACTCATGTTTAGTTCCAGCAATGACTATTTGATAGTTCAGGCCTGTAGTCCCTGGGGACCTTGAGTATGCGAGCAAGGCAATCAGGTTCCAATTATGAATCTGCAAACCCAGAAATCCCCCTGAGATTATACCACATCTATTTTCTGGAGATCTGTTTTGACTTTCTGTTGGCCTGCCTACAATGCTAAAAAGCTCCTTTCTGTTCAAACCGAAAAGTTTCTTATTTTATGAAGAGGTTGTGGTGCTCAAAAAGATGGAGCAAACCTGTGTGGACTCATCAGATTATGGTGCTTAGACTTCAGGAGATGAGATGGAGGCAGCTAGGTGGGATAGAGTGCTAGGACCCAAAGTCAAGAAGACCTGAGTTCAAATTCAGCCTCAGACACTTATTAGCTGTGTGACTCTGGCTTAACCTCTCTGTGGCTCCATGTCCTAATCTGTAAAATAGGGGCAATAATAGCACCTACTTCCCAGGATTGTTGTGATGATAAAATGAGATAATATTTATAAAGTACTTTGCAAACTTCAAAGTGCAATATAAGTGCTAGTTGTTGTTATTATTATTATTTTGTTCAAGTAGATCACCATGTGATGATCTGCTAGATCATTAGACCCTGTAAAACAAAACTGATAAGTACTAGAATTTGACCCTGGTGTTTAAGAGTCTAATGGGCACAACCATATTTTTATAGCACCTGAAAGCAGTCTGAAAAGTTGTTTCTAACTGATTTCCTGGCAGATGTAAATTGGAGTTTTTGTTCTGTAAGGATACATTTTAGTAAAATTGTTGTCTATTCTCTGTGTGCTAAGCAAATGTTAATTGTGGTGGCAAATCAGCAGTAAGGGTTAGGTAATCCTAATACAGTCAAGATCAACCTTTTTCTTAAAAAAAAAGTGCTGATGCCTCAGCTGAGAAGATAGACAACACGAAGCATCATGGGTGATATTTATCTCCATAGATGACTGCTGGGCTCATCTCTTACCTCCTCACAAACCAAAGAAACATAGGAGTTTGGAGAACTCTTGCAGTGGCCTTAAGGTTATGTGTTTTGTTTCTCTATACGAGGTAATCATTAACTGTGTCTGTCACAAGTGCAAACTTTAAAAAAAATGTGTCCTCCTGATTGGGGCGGGGACAGAAAGAGATGATGTTTTACTTCCCAAGAGGATGGAGGTTTTGTGTTTTAGTTCGTTAACAAAGGAATGAACATATCTTAAAGAAATGAATCAGAAAGTTAGAAATAAGAGATGAAAGAAAAAACAAAACTGAGAGTTTGGTGCTGGGAAAAAAGCATTTGAATTCTTTTCGACCAACAAATGTTAAATGCATATCATGTGCAAGGCAAAGTGTTGAGAATAAATGAGACAAAAATGAAACAACTTGACTCTCAGAGAGCTGATGTTCTCCTAGGAGGGAGGCAGTGTGTACACAGATAGAGAAATACAAGAACTTTAGGAGGGAGAGACAAAAAGTAACCGGAAAGATTAGGGAGGCTTGGTGTAGGAACCTGCTTCTGAGCTGATCTTCAAAAGAAAATGGAAATTCTGAGATGTGGAAGAGAAGAGGGAATAGACTATTTCAAGAATAAACAGGTGGAGACATGTGGAGACATGGAGACCAGGAATGAAATGATAGTTCAAGGAAAAACTAATGGACTTTCATGAGACAGGGGGATGAAAGCAGTAAGGCTTGAAAGGCAGTTACATGAGATCGAGAAGCTGAGGACAAGCAACCAGAAACAACTTTTGGCACGTAGTTAAATGAGTGAAAGAAGTTGAGGGACTTTCTGTCTGAAAACAATTTTTAAAAAAAGAATGATGATATCTCCATGTATCTTATATTATATTTTCTTATATTAAGTTTGTGTGCTTTTATAAAGGGACTATATTATTAGAAAAATAAGGTGTGGAAGATTCATAGTTTCATCTGCATGAGAGCCAGTAGGGAGCTACCATTTTGAATTCTATGAAAGACATTTGAGACCTGGAGTTGATCATGTGACACATTACTGCCTCCAGTGGGCAGTATTCCTGAATTGCAAGGGCAGTTCTGAAGAGGTGAATAAATCCTTTTGGGAACTGAATCTGCCAAGCTAAATTTGGAAAGTGACAGCTTTGTCAGTAATATATTGCCTTTTTTAAAAAAATCCTTTTACACAAAGTAAATATATACTATATGTTTTATATGCAGATACTTATGAATTGGGGAATGTTGTGCAAAAACCGTTTTGCTTGTTCCAAAGCACCAACACCTGAGAGCATCAGTACTTCATTGCCCTTCTCCCATTACTGTATTTGAATGCAATATAACATTCACAATCATATTTGACATGTTTTCCACATTTCCATTTCAATGTCTTGCCATCACTTTAGATTCATGTCCAAGAGTAAACTCATCTTCTTTCCTTCTTAGCCAGCTCCTTCTTCCCAAATTCCCCACTTTTTTTTTCCATGGCATTACTAAAGAGAAACAAGTACTCCACATGAGGTCCTTTCCAAGCTTCTTTGTGGAATGAGGCTTTTCAAAGGCACAGGAAGTCATGCACCCAGAAAGAAGAGATGAGAAATTCTTCCCTTTCAGATTTTGTTTGTGACCATGAACTTAACAAGGTCAAAGGCAGTTGCTGTCATGTTTCTGCAACAATTGGACACTACCCAAGGATATTTCCAGAAAGGTTTCCAATATTGCCATTTATTCTTATTGGATATCTAATTGTATGTTTTCAGGGGAAATGGAAAGAAAAACTTTATGTTGGTGTTTAAGTTATTTCATTCTTTATAACAGTTGAAGCATACAGAGTCACAGAACTTCAGAGCTGGCAAGACTCATAGGATCAGATTTAAGGCTGGAAGGGACCTCAGAGGTCATATAATCCAAGCCAGAAATGAATTAGAATACATCTACAACTTCCCCCACAAGACATTCAACCTCCATTTGAAAAAACAAAACAAAACAAAACGAAACACCTCCATTGAGAGGAAGCCCACTACCCATTCTGCTCTGAACAGTTTCAAATTAAGAAATTTTTCCTTAGGGTAAATCCAAATCTGCTTCTTTGCAGCTTCCAACCACTGCCCTATGTGACCAAGCAGAACAAATCTAATCCCTTCACACACCTCCCCTAAGTTTGATCTTATTCAAGTTAAAAAGCCTCAGTTATTTCAAACAAGTGTCATTTGAAGTGATCTCAGGCCAGTTCACAATCCTCATCATCTTCCGTATATGCTGCAGACTTAATAGACTTATCATCGGTTGTGAAACTCAGGGCTTCTTTTATAATATAGCAAATGACCTACTGTATAGGACTGTTGGTGAACATCATTTGACATGATGGATGTGAAAGAAGTTTGAAATTACAATCCATATGTGAATATGAGATATTACTAAATTCTTTTTAATGCACCTCAGAAACCTGCTCAATGTGTTATTTTGGGCATAAGAGCATAAGATTTGGAGTCAGAGGATCCATACGTATATCCTGGCACAGCTACTTACTACCTGTGTGACCTTAGTCAAGTCACTTTACTTCAGACCTCACTTTTAATCTATAAAAAAGGGCATTGAACTAGCTGGTCTCCAAAGACCCTTTTAACTCCAAAGTCAGTGGTCTTTTATAGCAAGAAGGTCTGGCTATGTTTACCTAATACTTGCCAGAAGCTGCTATTTTATAATTCAAGGCTATTTTATAATTCACAGAGACAGAATGAAAATATAGGTGGTATGGGTGACAACATGGAAAAGGAGCCCAGTTGCTATGGAATTTACATTACCAATTCCTTGAATTTTGATTTCAGAGTACAGGCCTGTTAGATAACTATCCTGGTCCATCATATTACTCTTCAACCTTATCCCTATATTCATGAAATTTGGGGTCCAGAGCTACTTGTAGGGACCCCAAGAGGGCATTCCACATTGGGAATAGTAATTGCTCACATTTATGTAGCACTTTAATGTCTCTAAAGTGCTTTCTCTGCAACAATCCTGTCAAGTGGAATGTGAATATTGTAAATCAGTCAACAGACATTTCCAGGCACTGTACTAAGGGATGAGGATATAAATACAAGGAAAAAGAGAGATAGTCCCTGCCCTCAGAGAGCTTGCATTCAAGTGGTGGGAGGGGCAAAAGTACTCACACAATTTTTAAGGTGGTCAGGAAAGTGAAGGGTGGCTCTTTTGGAGTTTTTCTCAAAATGGAGGTTCTGGGAAGAATCTGAGAACTATGTCAGGGTGGAGGAAAGGCAACGGAGTCATGGTGGCAAAGTCCAGAGAATGAAGGATGGCTGTCCTAGGCCCTCCGTCAGAATGAAGGTTATGGGGAGACTACTTACAGGTGAGGAAACTGAGGTTTAAAATGTTAAATTATTTCCCCAAAGTCATATAGGTAAAGAGTGGAAGAACCAAGACTCAGTTCAGTGCTCTTTTTCTGATGCCACATTGCTATCCCAGCCACCTCAGAGTTCCCTAAGACATTTCTAATTTTTTTAGTTGCCTCAGTTCTACTGACTTTTTCTCCTGAATGTGCATTAATTTTATTTGTTTCCAGTGTCTGGGTTATTACTTTGAATAGGTCTGGGGCACTTATTTTAAGAGTGTTTCTTAAGGGCTAAGGAAAAGTGACCCCAGACTAATACAAACATACAATAGTTAAGGCAGCTTTGAAGTGAAATTGACTTGGAACCTTACGGATGCTTTTCTAAATGAAAAATTAGCCCTGAAAGACTTGGACAAGCCACAAGCTCTTGTGGGTATTTTAACAAGTAGAAAAGAGGCCTGAAATCTAGGCCTGCTTTTGGAAGTGGGGAAAATACCTGATGGGTTTGAGGCCAGCCCCAAGTTCACATTTTCATCAACTCAGCAAGCAAACAGATGACAGATGAATGCTCATGGAGTATTTAAAATGCCAAACCTCAACAACCCAGAGTACATGAGCTCCCCTGTGCTGATTTAAAAAAAAATCTAAAGGCAAAACAAATCAAAGCAGGCTTTTTGGGAAATCCCCATTAGGGTGAAAGCAAAATCAGCTGAATCAATTCTTCTATCTTAAGAAACCATTAATGAAGAGGAATTCGGGGTGGGCACCATGGGGAGAAGCTACTGGTTTAGCTGGCTGCTCTGCTTGAATTAGAGGCTATGATTAAATAAAATCTGGGTGATTGGTATACCCCAGAGCCAACAGAATCATCTCTATTCCTTGGGCATCACAATGCTAGTGTTTTCTTCTCCCTCACAATGGCTGCTTACACCAGTGTAGCCTACATCTAGGTGGAAAGTTCTGTGCTGACAGTCCATAGTTCTGGCCAGTCACCAGCAATGTGTCAGCCAAGTGGTGCAGTTCGATAGACTGCTAGATGTACAGTTGAGAAGACCTGAGTTCAAATCCATCTCAGACAATTACTAGCTGTATCACTGCAAAGGGTAAATGATTTCTGCCTGTCTCAGTTTCCTCATCTAAAAATGGGATAATAAATAGCACCTACGTCCCAGGGTTGTTGTGAAGACAAAAGTGAAAACATTTGTAAAATGCTTTGCCAATCTTTAAATCACTACATAAGTGATAGCTATTATCATTATTATTAGGAGCTAGGTGGCGCAGTGGATAGAGCACAGGGTCTGGAGTCAAGAAGAGGGGAATTTAAATCTAGCCTCAGACACTAACTAGCTGTATGACCCTGGGCAAGTCACTCAACCCAGTTTGCCTCAGTTTCTTCAACTGTAAAAATGAGTTGTGGAAGGAAATGGCAAATCACGCCAGTATCTTTGCCAAGGAAACCCCACATGGGATCATGAAGAGTTCATATACAATTGAACAGTGACAAAATTACTATTTTTGTTGTTGTTCTGTAACATTTTGGCATGTACAGAAGCCACCACAAGGTATAAGACCTCCTGCTGCAGTGAAGGAGCAGAGTTTAGATGGATAAGATGCTCATCCTCTCAGACTTTCTTTACTGGCAGTGACTTAGTTCAGTTGTGAGGCTGTGAAAAAAGTTTGAAAACCATACATGGCCCACCCCAGAATGCTTGTATGCTAGGTTTTCATTGCTCCTTTCCACAGCCACATGTTTGTTGTGGCACAGTTACAGTTCAGTTTCCTGTGTCCCTGACCCTCATCCTGCATTTGTTTTGAGGCAGCTTAGAAAATACTCTGATTTCAATGGTCTTGGTCAGTGGTGTCAGAATAGAAATGACACCACTAATCAGTGGTTAAGCACTCTTGCAGGCTGCATATTGACTTAGCTTTAAAAAATAATATCATCTATTTTTATTGTATTTTTATTTAGTCAGCTATTTCTCAATTACATTTGAATCTGGGTCAGACCACACTTGGGAGTGTTGGGGGCCACCTGTTTAACATCTGTGGTCTAGATTATCCCAGCCCACCCCAGAGGTGAGGGGCAGTCTCCTATTCTTGCCACATCAGCTCTTTGTCTAACACTCTATGTAAGTGTGAGCCCTGAGTGGCTTGGTGTGCAAAGCTTGGTGCATACCCAAGCCACTAGCCCAGCCATTGAGTTTGGGATAGTGGAGTGTGGGGTATAGGGTGCCTCCTATACCAGTCCCCATTAGGATCTGTCCCCCTCCATGGCTTCCATCCCTATGTAACAGTGTTACTCTTCAGGAAAAACTCTTCCCCTTTTTGCCCTCCAAGGGCTAAGTAGTAAGAGAAAGTACTAAATTCTCTGGGTTTTTTCCCCCTTTTTCCAGGGCAGAGGGAAGGGAGCCTAGATATAACCAATTGTTATCATAAGCCTATGAAATATTAAATAATGTGCAGCAACAGTAAGCTGGTTATGTGACACCAAAAAGTTTAATAATATTTGAATGCATCTAAATGATTAAGTACTCCTTGGGAGATTTGTTAACATATGAAAACAATCCAGATGATTATAAAAACCAGTTAAGGATATTAAAAATGAAGATTTGGAAGTCCTATATCATATTTGCAAAGCGAATATAAAAACCAGTCAACATTTATTAAGAAGGATGAGGATTGAAAAAGAAAAGACCATTAGATTTGGCTATTAAGAGATCATCAATAACTTTGGAGAGAGCAGTTTCAGTTCAATGATGAGGTCAGAAGTCAGATTGCAAAGAGCTAAGAAGAGAATTATAAGAAAGGAAATGGAGACACCCGTTGTAGATAGATGGCTTTCTCAAGGAATTTAGCCACAAAAGGTAATGGAGATCTAAGACAATAGAATAATATTACTGGTACAGATGAACATACTGATTAAATAAGAATTTAGCTAGGGATTCGAGCAATAGGGAACCAAAGATGATTTTGTAAGTTCTTTATAGGATGTAGTTGAGGCAGGGAAATCAGTAGGGAAATGCTTGCATAAATTCAGATATGAATTGGTGTGAGTTTGGACAGTGGCTGTGGCTGTGGAAATGAAGAGGAAGTGAGCACAAGTAATATGGCAGAGAAAGAACTGGCCCATCTGTGTGACTTGCTGCAGGTTGAGGGCAAAAAAGGAAGGAATAAAAACTTGATTTAAGGTCGTGAGCCTGGGGAAGCAGGAGGATGTTTGTACCTACCTTTGTAGATGATGAAGAAGTCAAGAAAGGCTGCCTAGTTTGAGGAGAAATGGTGAGACTGCAACACTTCTGGGTTCCATTGCACTTGCATTATTTTTTCCTTAAGGGTGAGGAGTAGGGGGAAGGAAGGGGAGGAAAGTCTTCACCTGTGATTTCATTGGTGTGGGTCTCCCTGTGAGGAAATTTTCTTTTTAGATGCAGAGCTTCAAGTGGTCTGCAACTTATATTTTTAATTGTCTGAGAGAACTGAGAGGAAGAATAATAATAATAATAGCTAACATTTATATAATGACTAATATTTCAAGGCACTGTGCTAAGTGCTTTGCAAATATTATCTCAGTTTATCCTCACTACAACCCTGGGAGGTTAAGTGTTGTTATTATTCCCATTTTACAGATGAGGAAGCAGAGGTTAAAAGATTTGCTCAAGGTCATTCAACTGGTAAATGTCGAATGCTAGATTTGAACTCAGGGCTTCCTGACTCCAGGTGCCATCTCTATCTACTACACCACCCACCTACTCCAAGTTAAATGACTCTAGTATGTTTTTAAAACCAGGCTTGAACCTATGTTTCCTGATTGACTTACAGGCCAGTTCTCTATCCACTTTGACATATTTCCTCTCAACTGCATATAAACTGCAAAAAATACACTTCTTATTAACATTCAAAGCCCTATACGGAATTGTCTGCTCTCCCTACTCTATGTGGCCAACCTCATTTCTGCTGTTTTCTATATACCCTTTCACTTAGGAGGTATGGGAACAAGCATTTATGTAGTGCCTACTATTTGCCAGGCACTTTACAAGTATAATCTCATTTGATTCTCACGACAATCCTAGGAAGTAGATGCTATTATGATCCCCATTTTATAGATGTGGAAATTGAGGCACATAGAAGTTAAATGACTTGCGTGGACTAGTAAGTGTCTGAGGCTGGATTTGAACTTGTCTTCCTGACTCTGGGCCCAGCAGTCTATCCATTACACCACCCAGCTATCTTCTAGCCAGGTTAATAATAAAAGACTAGATATTTATGGAAAATTGTGATCTCATACGTGTGACTTTACAGTGTGAACCCTTCACCTCACCCCACCCCACCCCTATTGCCATGGACAATTATTTCCATGAGAGAGGACATACCCAGTCTGCTAGAAGCCATTCAGTCTTTCAGCGTTCTAATTCTTTTTCCTGGCCTACATAACTTTCAGGTCAAACATTTAAATCTTCATTGCTAGCATGCTACAGCCTGCTTGCTTTGACTGCAACTCCCTTTTCCTTTGCTGTTTGGGTTAATTGCTATTTTGATTCTTCCAAGATCATAGAGTTTCATAATCCATAGCCTTATAGCATGATCCTAAGGGTATTAGTATTAGAGATGGGCCTTTGTAACATCAAGTAGTTTGGGATAATTAAAAGCACAGTTCAGTTTCCCAGATGGGGTCCAGCTTATTCCTCCTCCTCATTTCTGGGCCCAGTTCACTGCCCATTTGTAACAGGTCTCCATGATATATATTGATGGCTAGACTCAATGGACAGCTAATCCAGTTCCATGTCATAATCTGGGCACTAGTAATAGTAATAATTACCAGCTCAGTCATCTTGTCATCTTCATGCAGCTTATTCATGCCTTTGCAATGCTATGCCGTCTGCCTGGAATGACCTATCCACTCCTCTCTGCCAATCCCTGTACCTCATCTCTTTAAAAATACAACTCACAGTTTACCTACTTCAGAAATCACTTGATATTCGACTCCTCTTAGACTGTTCACTCTTGCAGGAGACACCCACTTAGCATGACATGCTGTTTTTAACGTTTTCTGGATGGTAAAACAGATATTGACTTGACCTTTATAATCCTTAAACTATTGTAAATACACACAGCTCACTTTTCATTTTCTCTGTATTTTCTGTGCAGAACAAATGTAAGGAAATAATGAGTAGACTATTGGCTCAATTTTCTTTTCGATGGATGTATTATTAATATGAGAAAAAGAGATGTGGGTGATAAATTCCATCTGCCTCCCATGTGGTTTGTAACTGACTCATAAGGTGGAAATCTCATTAAGCAGATGCAAAATATTTCTTCATTGGAATCTGTTTCTTTCCATCCTGTGAATTCAATTCAACAAACATTTATTTAGTGCCTATTGTGTGCTAGGTACTGAATAATCTTCCCCTTTCCTGAATAATTAATAAATCAGGTTTATGTTCTTTGAAAGTTTATGTATTTTTGGACATTCTAAGTAACCCATTTGTTCTATACCCTATATTTCTTGCTGTTAATTTTTGAGATCCTATTAGGCCTCTTCTCATATGAACTTTGATCCTTAGCTGTTAACAGCTTTTCAAAAATGTGTTCCTTGCAAAAATGATTAGCAAGAATGCAAAATCACATGATAGTTCTGAAAGTTTTCCTGTTCCCCCCAAAAAAAAAATTTAAGTTGCCATCCTCAGGACATTGCCTTGCCTTGTTTTCCAGTAGCCAGACCAGACTGGTGATGAGTCAGCCTCACTCACTTTCTCATCCAGGCCTCCATGTAACAAATACCAGGCATCTGAAGGATGGTTGACTGAAGCCAGGGCTGTTGTCTGTGTCCATTAATAGTTTTATTTTTCTTCTACATGAACAGGGCCATATGGGGATCAGAACTGAAGCCTAATCCCCCCAGCTGTTAGTGTTCTCTCTCTCCTCATATATTCTTAGGACATTTTGTTTGATCCTTTCTTGCCTTCCTCATTTCCTAGCTAATATTATACTTTTCTGTAGACATGCTCTATCTGCACAATAAGCTCCCTGAGCAAAGGGATAGTTTTTTTTCCCCCTGTAACACAGGGCATTGCACATAGTAGGTGCTTGTTATTATTGTTGTTGTTAAAAGTAAATTACTAATTAAAATTAAGTATTATGACTACTACTGTTACTAATTGCTAGCATGTATATAATAGCATTTTAAGGTCCACAAAGCATTTTATAGATATCATCTTATTTGATCCACACAACTATCCTGGGAGGTAGATACTATTATTATTCCCAATTTTTATAGATAAGTAGCTTGCCTCAGTTTTAGGCAGACAGAATTAAGTGACTTTCCCAGTGTTACTTAGAAAATAAATGTCATAAGTTACGTTTGAACTCAGGTCTTCCTGACTTCAGGTCTACCAGTCTAGACCCTGGGCCACCTTGTTGTTCAGTCATGCCTGACCCTTTGTGACCCCATTTGGGGGTTTTCTTGGCAAAGATACTAGAGTGGTTTGCCATTTCTTTCTCCAGCTCATTTTACAGATGAGGAAACTGAGATCAACAGGGTTAAGTGACTTGTCCAGGGTGACACTAAGTGTCTGAGGTCAGATTTGAACTCAGGTCCTCCTGACTCCAGGCCCAGTACTCTATTCACTGAGCCACTTAGCTGTTCAGTGGGTCACCTAGTGCTCTTAGCATTTTTAACATCATACTCTAACTAATAGAGTTGTAAAGCCCAGATAGTTCCAAATGTATTATAGTCCTGGTCATAAAAAATCAAATATTCTTCATATTTTCTTAAACTAGGTTTAAAAGTAGATTATTAAGCCCAAGATTGACATAGGAATTACTTCATCATCAATGCTATCAGAAATACTTTGTGCCATTAAACAATTTGCACTTGGTGGGACATCCTGCATTGATGGCTTTCTCACCAAAGTACTCAAATATGGTGGCCAGTGATAGAAGCTTAACTTCTGGGCCCCCGAGCCAGAGTTCCCTAGGATTTCCTCTCTTCATAGCAATGGCTATAAGTGTCTTCACTTCACTTGGGGGACTCCTCTCCTTTCACAGCCTCCTCCATCTGCAGAGGCAACTTTTTTGATGGCACCCAACAATTTACATAGCACCTGCAATTTGATATGTTGATACTCTCAACTCTGATGGCTGGTAAAATACTAGTCATTGACATGTGTGACTAATCTGTGGAATTTAATATATGCTAATATCTTCCCTGTAGTGGATGGGTGATATATCTCAGCTGTTGTCACAGCTGGCAGATTTCTCTTTATGTCTGAGTAAATGGACAGTGAATATATTTTAAAGATTCTTTGGGACATGTTCACCTCCCATATGTTGCTATAACTTTTAATGATTCTTATCTAGCAGTTCAACAATAAAGAACTATAGACTCTCAGGGCACCTCTGAAGGTACTTCTAGAGTAATTCAGTTCAATAAAATTCCACATTTACCACGAACCTAGTAGGTGGGAGTGGATACAGCACCAGACCTGGAGACAGGAATAACTTAGTTCAAATCCAGCCTCAGAGCCTTTCTAGCTCTGAGACCCTGGGCAAGTCACTTAACCCCTGTTTGCCTCAATTCTTCATTTGTAAAATGGGGACACATTGGAGAAGGAAATGGCAAACCACTTCAGTATCTTTGCCAAGAAAACCCCATGGGCATAAGTCTGTGCAGTCATGTCAGCTGAGCCACAACTGAACAACAACAACTATTTTTTTGGGTAGGCATTGAGAGAGTGGCAAAGTTTGGAGAAGATTCAGCTTCTTCTTTAACCATGATTATAATCAACAGAGAGATGAAGCATATGCACAGGTAACTATAATATTCAATTGTGAATGGAAAACACATTAGAGAGATACATCTGTGGGAGGTAACAAGAGTTATTGTTGGGTTACAGGATCAGGGAAGGCTTCCTGAGTAAGACGGTAACTGAAGTGCTGATTACATAGATGGCTAGAAATACAGCAGGTGAAGAGAGGGAGGACATGCAAGCATAGGTAACGGTAAGGAGGCATAAAAGTACAGGGAGTAGAGAAGTTTGATTTGATCAGAGAATATATAAGGCAGTAAGACTGGAAATAGGACAGCTACATCTTGTAATAAGCCTTGAATGTCAGGCAAAGAAATTTGAACTTTACCATGTAGGCAAGAGACAGCCACTCAGATTTTCAGAAGGAAGAATTACATGACCAGCTGCCTGGAAAAGCATTAAAGGTATATTAAGGAGGAGAAGTTAGAAAGCTTTTGAGGAAGCTATTATGATAGGCCATTTGGGTTGGAATGAAAATCTGTTTCAGGGTGGTACCAATGAGCAGAGAGAGTATGGAAACCATTGTTATGGGGTAGCCAGAATTGAGTTGTGAATTGATAACTGATTAGATATGAGAATTGAGGGAGAATGAATGATCAGAGGACCTCAAGTTTTTAAATGTAGGAGACTAGATGAGTGATGGTGCTATTTGCAAGATATACCAAAGTCAGCGAGAGGGTCAGCTTTGGGGGAAAAGTTAATAAGCTTGGCTTTAAATATATTGAATTTGAGATCCCATTAGGACATCTAAGTGGAGACTTTTTTCACATATATGTCATTTTATTTATTTGTTTTTAGTTTTCAACATTCACTTCTATAAGATTTTGAGTTCTAAATTTTCTCCCCCTCCCTCCACTCTGCTCTCCCCGAGAGGGCGTTCAATCTGATATGGGTTATACACGTACAATCATATTAAATATTTCCATATTAATCATGTTGTAAAGAAGAATTAGAACCAAAGGGAAAAACCATGAGTAAGAAGAAACAAAAAAAGAGAAGATAGTCTGCTTCGATCTGCATTCAGACTCCATAGTTCTTTCTCTGGATGTGGATGGCATTTTCCATCATGAGTCTTTTGGAGTTGTCTTTGTTCCTTGTATTGCTGAGAGGAGTTAAGTTTATCAAAGTTGGTCATCACATAATGGTTCTCTTACTTGTATACAATGTTCTCCTGGTTCTGCTCACTTCATTCACCATCAGTTCACTCCGCATAAATCTTTCCAGGTGTTTCTGAAGTCCACCTGCTCATCATTTCTTATGGAATGATAGCATTCCATTACATTCATATACCACAACTTCCTTAGCCATTTCCCAACTGATGGGCATCCCCTTCATTTCCAATTCTTGGCCACCACAAAAAGAACTGATATAAATATTTTTGAGTATGTGGGTCCTTTTCCCATTTTTATGATCTCTTTGGGATATAGACCTGGAGTGATATTGCTGGGTCAAAGGGTATGCACAGTTTTATAGCCCTTTGAGCATAGTTCCAAATTGCTCTCCAGAATAGTGGGATCCGTTCACAACTCCCCCAACAATGCATTAGCGTTCTAATTTTCCCACATCTTCTCCAACGTTTATTATTTTCCTGTTTTGTCATGTTAGCCAATCCAATAGATGTGATGTGATACCTTAGAATTGTTTTAATTTGTATTTCTCTAATCAATAGTGATTTAGAGTATTTTTTCATAGCTTTAATTTCTTCATCTGAAAACTGGCTGTTCACATCCTTTAACCATTTATCAAATGGGAAATGACTTATATTCTTGTAAAGTTGACTCAGTTCTCTATATATTTTAGAAGTGAGGCCTTTTTCAGACAGGTGGAGACATTTTAAAGTCAGTTGAAGCAAATCAGAGCTGGAAATACAGGTTTCATAGTCACTTGTCTAGAAACAATATTGTTGTTGTTGAGTCACGTCTACCTCTTTGTCACCCCTGGGACCATACCATGCCAATATTGTTCAGGGGGTTTTCTTGGCAAAGATACTGGGGTGGTTTGCCATTTCCTTCTCCTGTGGATTAAGGCAAACAGAGATTAAGTGACCTGCCCGGCGGCACACAGCCGGTAAGTGTTTGTGGCTGGATTTGAATGCAGTTCTTCCTGACTCCAGGCCTAACATTCTATCCACTGAGTCACCTGGCTGCCTAAAGGTGATAGTGGAAGCCTTTGGAGTGAGTAAGATTGCCAGACAAGAGTATATAGGGAGAAGAGCCAAGGTTGTAACCTTGGGAAGCATCCTCATAGTCTAGTTCTCACAGGGCATGATTTTGAATACCATCGTCCTGGTCACTTCCTCTTAGATACAGTCTGGCTCATCAGCATTGTTTCTAAAAAATAATTCTCACAAAATACCATAGTATTACAGATGAAATCTGACCAGTACAGACAGTGGTCTGTCACCAAACTGGTTCTAGATGCTATGATTTCATCAATGCAGCCCAAGGTTAGATTATCCTTTTTGCTGCCCTGTGACACCATTAATTTGGATTAAGTTTTAAGGTTGTTTTTTTTTTCACAGAAACTATCTTCTGGCCACATCCCTTCTACCCTATACTTGTATCAGCGATTTTTTAACTCATGTAACACTTTACATTTTTCCCTGTTAACTAGCATTTTATTATAAGATCACAGATAAAAAGCTGGAAGGATGTCAAAGTTCATGTAGACCCCCTATTTTACAGATGAGGACACTGAAACCTGAATCAGGGGTTGGCAAACTATGTCTCAGGGACCAAATCCAGCCCTCAGCCAGTTTTTGCTTGCCCTGCAAGCTAAAAATGTGTTTTTTTAAAAAATATTTTTAAATGCTTTGTCAGCCCCTGCTTTAAGTTACTTATACAAAGTCACACAGTAGTAAACAGCAGTCAGGATTCAAATGCAGGTCCTCTGACTCAACAGCTATCACTCTTCTCTCTTCTACTCTGCCTTCCATTAGAGCTAATCCTTTATGTGAGCCTGCAAAGATCTTTTTGAATCCGGATTCTGACCAGCTGTGGTCCTAGTCATTTCCCCCAACTCCCTGTTTTCTATAAATTTACAGCTCTTATTTAACAAGATATAGAAAGAAGGAGGCAGCTAGGTGGCTCAGTGGATAGAGTACTGGGCCTGGAGTCAGGAAGACCTGAGTTCAAATCCAGCCACAAACACTTACTAGCTGTGTGACCCATCACAAGTCATTTAACCTCTGTTTGCCTTAATCCACTGGAGAAGGAAATAGCAAACCAGCACAGTATCTTTGCCAACAAAGCCCATGGACACAGGGTCACAAAGAGTCAGACATGACTCAACAACAGAAAGAACATATACCAAGGAGCTTCAAAGATATGTCAGTTGTATGCCTGTACACACATAAAGAGGACTATGCCTTCCATGACCACTAGTGAGACATATTACTTATCCATTCTTTGGAGGGAAGGCATTAGCACATACCAAGTTGTAGAAATTAGCCATCCACATCAGTGACTAGCGTATTACCAGAGGTCAATGTGGCTTTCATGTCCACTATGAAAGGCAGGCAGGATTGTAGTTTCTTCAAAGCTGAGTTCAAGCATCACCTCCTACATGAGGCCTTTCCTGAGCTGCCAGCTGCTGGTGCTTCCCCTACTCCCATGATCTTGTATATAGTTTGTATGTGACCTTATATAGACTTTGTATATGTGTACAGCCCTCTTCTGATAGAATATAAACTTTTTGGGACAGGGGTTGTTTCATTTTTGTCTTTATGTTCTTGGCATCTAGGATAGTGCCTTGCACATCGCAGGTCCTTAATAATGGTTGTAGATCAATTGATTGATTTGGAGAGCTTCAGGAAAAATGATGAAAACAGTCTTATGACTTGTCCTTAAGTGCACAGACTGGATTCATTTGGGTCTTTTAAATTAAGTTGGTGCATAAGTCAACAAACATCATCTGTTCATGTCATGAGGGCATGACTATGAGAGTGACAGATGCAGGATTCTGAATGGCATCAAATAAAGCAGCAACATTCTTTGGCTGTTGTTATTTCATGGTGACTTTTCAGCAACACTCTCTGTTGCCTTCAAAGCTTTCCTTTAAGAACAAAAATTAAATCAATGTTGTTTGCTGTTTCCTGATGCAATATTGTTGCTAATCCAGATGACATTAGCTCATGTTCAAGCTGTTCTCATAATAAAAGTAAAGTTCTCAGGACAAAGAGGGAAGTTCTTCCTTAGGCTGAAAGTCGCATACTTGTTTTGACCCACAAAGAGCATGTTTGTTGTTGGGGAATTGGTTGTGGTCTTATTTAAAACAATGACAACAACAACACCACCAGCAGGCTTTAGCTCAGGAAGGGACCTTAGAGGTCATCCTTCATTATTCAGGTAAGGAAATTGAGCTCCAGAGAGGGGAAGTCACTTGCCTATTATCACATAAGCATTAAGTAGCAGAGCCAGGACTGAACCCAGTTTCTCTGAATATGAATGTCTTGTTCTTTCCACTATATCAAGATGCCTCTAGGCACAGGTCCTGTTCCAGTACTACCTGAAGAATGCATGCACAGCTCCTCTGGAGCCAAGAGTGAAAGCTGCTTTCACTGCCTTACTAGCAACCTCCAGTGAAGATGGAATAAATGTTCTCTTTGTGATAGCGAGTACCACTTTTATATGGCTTTGTGGGAAAAAAAAAGCCTGTGTAGAAGGACCATTTAATACCAGCACTTATATTTTTGTCATTTGTTCTGTAACTGTGACTTATAAACATGGTACTTCTATAATGTAGCTGTGGGTTTATGTGTGTTTCTGTCTATACCTGGTGGAAGTAACCAGGACATAGCCTGATAAGCATCCGAATATGGCTGTGCCCTCAAGATGTAGCATCACTGAAAATGTTCACATGTTGTCAGAGGATGTAAGTGAAAGGGTAGGGGTTTTTAGTCCCAACCCAATTAATGTATTATAGAAGGCTCAGATATTTGAATCAATAGACTACTAGCTGTAAGGATTTTTCTTTCAAATGTGTGAACAATTCCTTGATCGATTAGAAAGAGAGCGCTTTATGCAATGGATGAAGACAAATCATGCCACACAGGAAATATTTGTGATTGGCTGAAAATATCAGACACATCTATGGGCCCATGTCAGTCCAGAGGTGGGCCAGCCCGGCTTTCAGATCTAAAGATTCTAGTTCCAGAGTTGGAGCCAAGCCAGGCAGACAGAATTGATCTTGGAGGAGAGTGTTTCTTTCTCCCATTCTCCCTTTCTCTGTTGACCACATTGTTAGAGAAAGTAGATAAAAAGCATATAGTGAATCCTGCTGGGATCAGAAAGACCAGAACAGTAGGATATGCTTCTGGGAGCAGAGTGACACGCTAAGGACAAAAGGATATAGAAAAAGAGTCACCTGAAAAGGGAGACAGTATCAAGGAGCATGACCCCTTGCATCAGAGAAGATATGAACTACCTTTTACACATATAGCCTACCCATGTGCTTCACTATCATTTCCTTCTAAGTTTGAGTTCATTCTTCCTATGGACTTCTGTGTATTTTGGAGAGAATGTGCCCCAGGATTTTGGTGGGAATGTTTGTTCTGATTATTCTTACTATAGCATCTTAGTAAATACCTTTATTAAAAGCTAATTGAGGGCAGCTAGGTGGCGCAGTGGATAGAGCACCGGTCCTGGATTCAGAAGGACCTGAGTTCAAATCCGGCCTCAGACCATAACACTTACTAGCTGTGTGATCCTGGGCTAGTCACTTAACCCGCATTGCCCAACCAAAGACAACCAACCAACCAAAGAAAAGCTAATGGAGTCCAACTGGCTAATTGTTAATGGGAAGTACGTGGGGGTGGAGTGGGGGATACTCCTGAATAATAGTACTGTAACCCAACCCATGAGGATTACCCAGAGAATCCAGAGAAAGAGAAAAAAGGGTAGTTTCTCCTCTGAAAACCCAACCAGTGCCAGTGAGATCTGAGTACTAATAGGTACAGATTTAAGTACAGGACAACAAATTGGTGCTAGATCCTATGGAAAAAACAACAAGAATTAAACAGTCTCTTCCTTCAAGAAGCTTACATTTTTGGGAGGAGAGGAATTTACAACATGAACATAAATGCATACAAAATAATTTCAAAAGGGAGAGAGAGCTAATAGCCAAGGTGTTTGGGAGTGGGAAGATGATCAGAAAGTGCCTTGAGTGAGGACTGGCACCTAAATTGTTTTATGGAGGAAGGTAGGGATTCTTTGAGACAAAAATGAGGAGGAAATGTATTCCAGAGGAGGAGGACTGTTTTGCAAAGGAATAGAGATGATAGATGGAATGCTTTGCCCAGAGGTTGGATCACAGTCCAATTTGACTGGAATGGAGGGTACATGGAAGAATAGAAATGTGAAACTAGGGGGCAGCTAGGTGGCACAGTTGGATAGAGCACTGGCCCTGGAGTCAGTAGGACCTGGGTTCAAATGTGGCCTCAGACACTTGAAACGTACTAGCTGTGTGACCCTGGGCAAGTCACCTAACTCCAATTGCCCAGCCAAAAGAAATTTTGTGAAAATAGATTAGAAGGACAGATAAGACTCTGCAAAGGAAAGTGAAGGAACGTGAGGACTGAGAAAAGACCCCCACTTCCTTTCTTGAATGGACAAGAAAACCACATTAGCTTGCTTCTACAATGACTATGTGTACCGTAGTTACTGCTCCATCAGAAAGGGAGGAGAGGTAATTTTGCACTCTGCTTAAAACAGAGAAAACTCCCCCTTCCTAACTGGACTCTCAAGCTGTTCCCTGATCTATAACATGATACATGACCTTTTAGAAAAATAGCAAGTCTTATACATTGAACATTTTTCAGCTGGTTCACTTAGCAACTCTTCTTAGAAACCTTTTGCAGCCTAGCTGCCTTGGAGACCATAATGCCTAGCCTTGTCTTATAAGACATAGTCATAGTAAAATAACACTGAAACAGAAAATTGAACAAGATTTTAAAACAGATTTTAAGTGGTTTCATCACACACAGTTACAAACAAATAACTCCCAAAAAGAAAGTTCTGAAACCTTTCCCGGAAAGGGATTCCCCTTTTAAAAACAAGGCTTAGTTAAATGATCATTTGAACATGTGTTTGGGGTTAACCAGATCAGGCAGTAGGAAAGAGGCCAAGCAGGAGAGGATGTAGGAGGCAGGTTTCCAAGCATGCTCACTGTTGCTCTTACTTGCCTTCATGGTCCCAAATGGCTGGAAACATAGAAGTGGGGCTGAACTGCATCCCCTGAGATTTAATACAGTTTGGTCCGACTTTAAGCATTACATTCATTCCTGCAAAGTGAATTCCAGAGGATCTGAGAGATGAAAGGGACCTTGAAGATAATCTGGTCTAACCCTCCTTCTTTTATAAATGAAGAAACTGAGGCCCAAAGAGATTAAAGGATATATTCAAGGTCACACATTTTTTATCTGTGGGGCCAGGACTACAAGAGTCAAAATGACATTGTGGTAAGAATAGCAGCTATGAAAACAAGGGATCTAAGTTACAGCCCTAGCATTCACTTCCGTGTATATACCAGTTTGTGGCCTCATGCATGTAATTCTCCATCTCTGCCCCCTGCAAATAGTGTATGGATAATCCAGTCATATGGATTCTGTACTCAAGAAAAAAAATCAGTATGTTAAAATAAACCACACACAGCTAATTCTTATTTTGCTGGAAGTTTTTACTGATTCTTTGAGGCTTGAATGTTAAAGTAGCCGCATTGGTTTTATCATTGTTCCAAGTATTCAGCTTAACCAGATAGCTGGAAGGTCCACCTGGAAATGCTGTTTTGCACAGAATGCGCCAGTTTGAAATCATTAATCTCAGGGTAAAAGACACAATATCTTGAAGAGAAAGTTCTGAACACTTTTTCAGACTTCATTAGAATTTATGTAAATTTTTAGGCAAATAATCTTTAAGAGATGGGCACATAATATAGAAGTCAGGAGACCTACAAATTTTTGCTGACTTTGTAACTATAGGTGAATCATAACTCAACATGTCATAAATGGAGTTCTCTCCTCCCAAATCTGCCTTTCTTTCAGACTTGCACATTTCTCTTAAGGGCATTGCCATTTTCTCAGTCACCCAAGTTTGTGAACTTGGTGTAATCATTGACTCCTCACTCTAACTCACCCCCACATATTCAGCCTCTTGCCAGATATTGCCATTTTCCCCTCCACATCATCTCTCACATTCATACCCTGTTATCCACTCACATGGCCACCATCATAATTCATGTCTTCATCACCTCACACCTGGGGTATTGCAAAGCCTCCTATAGTTATTGCTGCATCCAATCTATCTTCCACATAGCTGGCAAAATGATTTTCCTAAAGTGTAGGTCTTACCCCATCATTCCTCTACTCAGTATACTCCAATGGTTTCCTGTTGTCTCTAGGATGAAATATAAATGCTTCTTTGGGGCATGAGAAACCCTTCAAGATAGGATGGCCCCATCCTATATGTCCAGCCTATGCCTGGAAATGTACTTCCTTCTTGCCTCTGTGTCTTAGAATTTCTACATCCCTGAAAAGCCTCTCCTGATATTCATAGTAGCTAACACTCTCCCAAGTTATCTGGTATGTTTTGGTGGGGTGAGATTCTATTTTGTGTGTGTGTGTGTGTGTGTGTGTGTGTGTGTGTGTGTGTGTGTGTGTACTGCACTAGATTGTAAGTTCCTTGAGGGCAGGGACTGCTTTGGATTCCCTAGCACAGTGCCTGGAATATACCTGGTGCTTACTCAGTTCTTGTTCATTGATTTGTTGATTAGTTCATGTTTCTGGGACCTCAAATTCCTCATCTGCATAATGGAGGAGATTGGATTAAATTATTTCTAAGGACTCTTACAGCTCAAAGACTGTGTTCCTTCTATACCTACTGTGAGACTCCAGTTATTTTAAGGTAGTCTTTTTATGTCTTTGAAAATGGGGAGAATGTACATTAGCAATAACCTTATTGCAACAGCAGTAGACAGTGATTTCAGCAGCATGTGAGCAAAAGAAAATTATCTATTAAAAATGTGTGCTTGACTAGACTAGCTGAAAACAGTGTCAAGACCAGACTCCATGTCTTAAAAGCTAGATTCATCATCTTCTCGAAGTATATCCATTGGATTAGGAAATCAAAGGAACATATTTTACTGGTCCACATATAATTAGGAGATTAGGTGAGAAGAGCCAAACACTAGGATGATGATTTGGAAAAAACAATAATGGTCTTTAGGAATGAAGGCTAAGATCAAATCTATGGAACTATTTTCCAACCCTTAAACTTACATATAGATAGAATCCTTTGTTTTAGTAAACTTAGGAACTAGATACTTGGAAATAAAATTCTATTTTAAATCAAGCTCATAGCTGTGGTCAAACATGGGGCAGGAATCATAGTAATTTTTGAAATGGAAAGGGCCTTGGAGGCCCATCTCATTCAACTCCCTTTTGCTATGGGGGAAGAAAGATCATCCTAGAAAGCTGAAGTGATTTACCTAAGTCCTAAATCACACAGCTATTTAGTAACAAAACCAGGAACCCAAGACTCCAGACTCCTAGAGCCAAATGGAAAAGTCACAGAATAGATATAGGCACTGACTTCTTAACTCTCATTTCTGGCAGCAGCTCTCCCTGACTTCAGGAAAGCTTGTATGTTGGCATCTAGACCACTTACCAGAGAAAAATCTGTCCACTTGCTATCTGATATATGGGCTGAGGCTGCCAATCCCCATCACAATATCATAGGTTTGAACCAGAGGGAACCCTAGAGTTCACTTAATCCAACTCTTTCATTTTACATATAAGGAAACTGTGACCCGAAAAGGTTAAATGCTTTACCCAAATGCACACAGATAATAAGTGAATGTCCAAGTATGCAACCCAGGTCCTTTAACTTCAAATCCAGAACTCTTTCCTCTGTATCTCCAAGTCCCCTGTGATTTAAGATTTCTTTGCAGGGGTTTCATCTTCTCTACCAGTCACATGTGTTGTCTTTATCAATTCCACCTTTTTTCTTCCTTCCCTTAATTTTCTATGCAATTTATTTGTGTGACATCATTCTTCCACCTTGTCTCTTTCTATATGCATGTCTCTTTTCTTGGCTTTATATCAGAAAGGAGGAGGAGGAGGAATTTGAAGAAGAAGAAGAAGAGCAACCAATCACAGAACCCAATTCAGAGGATGAGAGAGAGGAAGATGCCTCTTGTCAGGTTAAAGAAAGGTACCATGGTTGTGTGCACTCCCTAACTGGATCCAAATCTTAAAGTTTCAATACTAATTCACTTTACTAACATGTCATTGGCTGCCTTTTAGTGAACTGGCCTATATTTTATTTATTAAATTACAAGAATTGGAAGGAACCTTAGAAGTTATCAAATTCAGTGCCCTCATTGTACAAATGAGGAAACTGAGGTCCAAGAAGGTTAGGTGACTTGCCCAAAGTCACACAAGTAGCAAACATCAAAGGTAGGATTTGAACCCAAGTCTTCTGATTCTAAAGAAAATATTCTTTTCACTGTATCAAGTTTCAGTTAGTTTTCCATGCAGCCTTAATTTGCAAAAATGATTGAATATTTTTGTTACAAAACTATGGTGTTTATTCACATATTTCGTTTTATTAAAAATTCAACACACACTTATTATGCATCTATTATATTAGAGGCACTCAGCTAGTGAGTAGTGGGGGAAATCCAAAGGTAGATGTACCCTCTCTCCTTACCTCTGCCCCTCAGAGTCCTTTCTTCCATCAGGATGCAGCTCAAGCATTGATTTTGTGCATGAAGCCTTTCCTGTTCCTCTCAACTACTAGCGCACTCCCTCCCAAACTACCTTGCATTTAACTATTACTTTGCATAGATTTGTATTTATTCCCTTTATATTTTTGGCATATGTAGTTTCAGGGAATTATATTTGTATGTATATACGTGTATTTTATACATATGTCTATCTTTAAGTTAACTGTACAATATAGTTATATGCACATATAACTATATATCTATATATTATGTTATATCTTGCAACAATACTTGTTATATATCCATATACATGTATCTTTAGTTAACAGTTAATTCTGTTTTTTAAAGTTGGCAATTATGTTGTGGATGAGATTGCTAGAGGTGCTCACTTCCATAGTATATGTTTGTGGTGTGTGTGTGTGTGTGTGTGTGTGTGTGTGTGTGTGTGTGTGTACTAAACTGGAATGTTACGGAGAAGATTAGCATGATCCCTGTGCAAAGAGACATAAGAATTTGCGAAACATCCCATATTTGGAGAGAGAGAGAGAGAGAGAGAGAGAGAGAGAGAGAGAGAGAGAGAGAGAGAGAGAGAGAGAGAGAGAGAGAGAGAGAGAGAGAGAGAGAGAGAGAGAGAGAGAGAGAGAGAGAGAGAGAGAACACATAGAAAAGAGAGATAAAGATAATATCGAGGGATTCCCAAAAGGAGGAAGAGAAAGGTACAGAGATGACACGATCAGAGAGAGGGGAAAAGAAAAGAAACAAAAGACAGTGCAGTGCTCCGGAGGGCAAAGGAAGAAAGTATCAAGAAGAAAGGGATAGTCAGTAATGTCAGAGTGCTACAGAGAGATGAAGGATGACTAAGAAAAGATTCATTTGGGTGGTTGGGAGATTCCTTTCAAAATAATGGATTCAACTGAGTACTGTAGATGAAAGCTGGCTACATTGCAAGGGTTGGGTGGTCAGGGAGTTGAGTCAGCCTGCAAGCATCAGGCTTCTAAGAGCAGTTTAGCAGTGCATGGAAGGAGAAAGATGGGACAGTGGCTCTTGGTAGGAAAAAAGGAGAGGTTGGATCTAGGAGAATTTTTTGTTGGGTTAAGGGAGAGACAATTTTTTAAAACATTAACACATTCATGGCTTTTCTTAGGAGGTCTTGAAACATTTTTGACCCAATAAATTAATTCCTGCTGATCCTCTCCAGAAATTCCTGGGATAAAGACAACAAGGCTGGTGATAAGAGAGGGATAGAGTACAAACAGAGGCTGGACCTGTGCAGGTCGGCACTTTCTCTACAACTTAGTCTTAGATAATTTCCTGGGGCATGTATGGGTTCAGTGCCTTGCTTAGTGTCACATAACCAATATGTGTCAGAGGCAAGACATGAATTCAAGTTTTCCTGGCTTCACGGCTAGCTTTCTGTCCACTACATCACACTGTCTCAAGAAGAGGAAGGTATATGTTCTCATCTGGAGGTGGAATATAGAGCTACCCAGCCCCTAAAGAGACATGTCCAGGAGAAGAAACAAACCTTATAGGCATATTCATCTTCTATGGGAACAGGGCTAGACAACCAACAGGAATTCTGGTAGACAAGAGTAAGGGAGTTCGTATGTCCCTCTTATTGCAATTGAGAACCAGGGACAAAAGAAGCCTATATATCCAAACCACATATAAATTTATATACACCCTCTCTCACACCCATGTAGCTATGTACAACTCTGAAATCCAGATCCTCAAACTCACTCAGATTACAGATGGAAAGGCCGCAAAGGTTCCTCTTTATTTCCTGCTCTTAGGAAGTAAATGCTTAGGAAGCTTTGAGTGAAAATTAAAGCATTTTTCTCACCTTGGAAAAAGTGGTTTATAACCATGACAGTCCTTTTGCTCAGCATTTATATTCAGACAGATAGGGATGATAATATCCTCTGACCAAAACTGGTTTGTATTTTAGTAAATTTGAGGGTAAGACATTATTATTTAATTGGCCTCTTTCCCACAAATGCTATACAAATTAAAACTTCAAAACCATGTAAGCCTCTAAAGAATAATTGGTTTAAAAAATACAAATAATGTGATGTGGTGGAAAGAGTGCTATGTTTGAAGGCAGAAGACCTGGATTTGAATCCTACTTTTGCCATTTCCTGCCTGTTCAATAAGTTATTTAACTCCCCTAAACCTCCCTTTCCTCATCTTTAAAACAAAAGGATTGGACTAGATGATCCCCAAGGACTTCCAACTCTAAATCTGTGACCCCGAGATCTTTTGAATTCTGAACTACAACCTATGAAGCATAGAAACCAAAGCATACATCTTAGCCCAAGAGTCTTGAGACCCAAGAGGTCATGTAGTTGCCTAATTGAACTGGTGAGGAAATGGAAGCCTGGGGAAAATTCAGCAGCTTGTTTATTCAGTTACAAGTTTCTGAGAAACAAGTAGAAGGAACGTATCCTGATATACATATGGGATGCTTTCAGAAGTGTTTGTTCTAATAGCATGATCATACAAACGTGGCAGAATTGGACATGCCTCAAAGAATTGGTCATTTTGATTGACTTTGGCTCAATGGATAGAATCAGCAGTAGGCAAAGTTGTGCAATCAGGAAAATAGTCTTCAGGGTCCCCCACCTCTGCTTTCTGTATGTTTTACCCTGCTTGATTACTCTGTCGCCACTACCTTTCTCCATTTGTTCTTCCCGCCTCCTCACTTTTGTCCTCAGAATCTCCTTTCAGAAAATGATTTAATAGAATGGCTTGCATACATGTCACTTGAAAGACCTGATATCTTCCCTCTCCTTGTTTTATTTCCTCTTATTGAGGAATAAAGTCTGTTTGACCTAAGACAAGGAATGAAACTCTAATTATGTAATTTGAAAGAAATTTGAGACATAAGGTAGAAAGGGATCTGGGAGACTGGGAGCCTTTCAGATGGCCCTTAAATGGAACCACGTAGGCAACTGCCTGCTCCCAGTACTCATTAAACTGGACCTGCTTGGTAATATCCTCCCCTGGCCCCCAAAGAGACAGTCCAGTGACTTAGGGACCTCATTGCTTTTAGAGTGGTATGGACATATTCTTTAGGGCCACGTGTAGTTCTGCTACCAGTAAATGGACAGAATTGTACTCAAGTGGTATTAATTTTAGAGATTGTTTTGAGCTTTCTTTTT
This sequence comes from Phascolarctos cinereus, assembly GCF_003287225.1. Taxonomy (NCBI): domain Eukaryota; kingdom Metazoa; phylum Chordata; class Mammalia; order Diprotodontia; family Phascolarctidae; genus Phascolarctos; species Phascolarctos cinereus. Next base: position 391,186,540 of record NW_027555847.1, on the reverse strand, counting down.
CCCCCTTTCCTTTCTCAAATCTTCTTTCCTTACCCTTTTTCTTTCCTTTCTGCTACAACTCTTTCTTACAGTGAAATCAACTCTCCTTCAGAGTTAAATCAAGTTGAGAATGATAACATTTCAGAGAGCTCTGAAATTTCAACTGCCACAAGTTCAATGATTGAAGAAAAGTGGATTCCTCCAAGTGTTAAATCAAAGAGCCCATCTGGCAACTCCTCGTTTGTGCCTGGTTCATCTCCTGGATCATCCCCCCATCATGCTTCTCATTCACCATCCTCATCTGCATCAGCTTTTACTACTTCCTCATCAGCATCTACCAATCAGAAGGCATCTCCAGTGGTAGAAAAGTTGCCTTATGTACCACATACTCCTTTTCACCTTTTCTCTTATGATTTTGAGGACTGTCCTTTAACCACAAAAGAAAAGGAAAGAGAAGTCCAGAAAGAAAACAGGTAGATTTTTCACATGTGCTCTTGGTGCAGGCATTATTTAGGACTCATCTAGGGAACATGAGCATATGCTTTGCAGTTGCTCATTTTATTTGGCTTCTGCAGTGTTTGCCATTATTTTCATTAACTCAGATATCAAAAACCACTACAGTATAAAAATGTCTTTATGTTCAGCCTGGTTAAGCTTTTCATTACTTATTTAAGCTACACAGAAGATTCTCACTTTAAGATTCAGTAGAGAGTTTGAAGGAAGTATACTTTACAGAAAGGCAGGGTAAGTAGTATTTGATGTAGTCCTTTTGTTAATACCCCAGTTAAAGCTGCTGACAAAAACATAGTTTACAAAAGGATATTCTGACATAGCTACTTATTTTAAAATCACTTTCTGGCACGTATAACAGAAAAAATGTCATACACCTTTCTTAATGACGTACTCTACATAATAAATACATCTTCCTTCCTTCAACAGTGTGTCAGACCCTGTACATTTGAATAAGTACCCTGATTCTGATTCTGATCCCTACAATTTCCGCTCTTTTTCTTCTAATAGGTGGGTATCTTACTTTTTCTTTCTTCTTTTTCTGCCTTTCTGTTTTTTTTTCCTGCTACATGTAAATTTATTTAAAATATTACTCGTTACATCTTTTTGACAATACTCAATTCAATTCAACTCAATAAATATTTATTAAACACCTACTATTTGCCAGGCACTATGCTAAGTTCTGAGAATACAAATAAGAAATAGAAAGACAATCTCTGCCCTCAGGGAGTTACAGTCTAATGGGGGAAGACAACGAAAAAGAAGCTGAGAAAGAGATTGGAGGAATATACCAGGGCATACTCGGTCACAGAGGTATCTTGTTCTATGGAGTTCTATAGAGTTAAAACCCAGCAGAGGTGCAGATGGAAAGTGGAATGATAGTTACAGTGTGGTCAATCAATTCTTTTATATTTGTAAAAATTATGTATGTTAATTTTATAATGGAAGCTATTTACCACCTAGCTGCTTCTATATGTTAAAAAAAACTATCTCCCAGGTAATTTTGAGTGGAGTTTTATATTCCTGAGCACATATCTCAGATCCTTTTTTAGGGGAAAAAAATGGATGAGGAGTTGAAAACATGTGTTGTCCTTAAATATTTTGCTCATTATGCTCCCGACCAAGTCACAATCAGAAACTGATATACCCAAGGAAAGCTAGGCAGAGCCATAATGCATAGAGTGCTGGGCCTGGAGTCAGGAAGACTCATCTTCTTGAATTCAAATCTGTCCTCAGACACTTACTAGCTGTGTGACCCTGGGCAAGTCCCTTAACCCTGTTTGCCTCAGTTCCTCCTCTATAAAATAAGCTGAAGAAGGAAATGGCAAGCCACTCTAATATCTTTGCCAACAAAACCCCAAATGGGGTCACAAAGAGTTGGATACTACTGAAACAACTGAACAACAACAACATAATGTATTACTGTTCCATTCCATGCCATTCGTTTACTCTAATTTATTCAGCCATTACTCAGTTGTTGGGCATTTAATTTGCTTCTAATTTTTTACCTTTACATATCCACTGATACTGGAAATACATTTGTACAGAGAAGTTTGTTTTGTTGTTTTGTTTCCTGGTCAATAACTTCCCTGGGCTGTAGTCTCCATAAGGGGTCCAGTGAATCAAAAGGATTCACATTTGTAAAGCTCTTAGTACATAATTGTGTTGCTTTCCAAAAGATTGGACCAACAACTCTATTTTATCACAGTTGTAGTGCCATTGAATTTTGTTGGATTGTATTAACTAGGATAATTTGATCAGTGTTATGGGGAATTCCAGAGTTCTTTTATCTTATTATTGAGATTTCAAACATTTTTCATGTGGTTGTTGATAGTTGTGTTTCCTCTTTTGAAAACTGACTTTTCATATCCTTTGACAAAATGTCTATGGGATAATAGGTCTTACTTTTGTAAATTTGTGTCATTTCCTTTTAAATATTGGGTGTTAGACTTTTATCAGAAGCTGAAAAATGTTTTAATGAAGTCTCTGATCTCCTCCATAACCCCAGCATTGGCCCTCCTGATCCAAACGTTCTACTTTGTCTCCATAATCACAACATGATGGTGGGTGGAAAGTCACTGATAATAATTTAACGTGTATTAACTTTCTCATTGGACACATAAAAATCAAAGATTGATATTTGCTTAAGAATGTGAAATGTGAGATGTTACTAAAGAGTTCTGCAAATGTCTTAGAACATCTCTGACAGTGTTATCTGAGCGTAGAATAAATACTGCTCAAACGTACTGAATTTTCCAGCATTCAACAAGTATAGTTTTAGAAATAGCTCTCATTTTAGTGTTTGATCCTTACATCATGTAGGTCTGGTTTGACCATTTGTTAAGTTGACTGCAGTTGATCAGATGGCCACAATGCCAGTTCTCTTTAGTCACTAAGAAAATGAAAATCACCAGACCATGTATTCAGCCCTGGAGTCAAACAGGTGCACAATCCCCCATGAGCCATGGGCAGACATAAATAATGGCATTAATAAAACCTGAAGCCTCTAAGCCTGAAAATCTCAGCTCCCAGTGCAGGCTGATTGTGCTTCAGCCCTGTCCTCCCTTAGCTTTTCTGTATAGCAGATTGGATATTTGTTGACCCCGGCTGGACAGTTCTTCTTTAGCATTTCCTTTCCATTGATGATGACTTCAGAATTTCCCCTGCTTTTTGTCTGAAGCTCTCTCCTTTCAGTGGTTATGCTTCTCTTTATCTATCTGGCCCCTTTTCTGACACTTCTAAGCCTTTTTTGGACACTGATCCTGGATTCTTCTCTGTAGAATTTGAGATTAAACTTTAAAGGCTGCCTGTGCTCCTGTGACTTTAGCTGATTTAGCAACCAGACTGGATTGATCAAGAGGTTATCAAATCAGTTGCTTTTGATTGGTTCTCTTGGCAGCCCCCAAAATAAGTCGACTATATTTGATTTCAATTGAGTCATATAGATATATAATGTGATATAACAATCTGTGAGGGACATCCAATTTTTTGATGTATTGTATGCCTTGTGTATATGAACTAGAGATGAAGTCCAGAAAAACATGAAGAATAGGTAAATGAATGTAAAAAGAGAGAGCAGCCCAGAGTATGGATGGGAACCTCTACAGAGTACCTACAGTTTCATTGTTTCTCTCAGCTTTCCTACCTAGTATTCTCTCCATTCCCCTTTCTTTCATCCTTCACCTTTTTTCCCTTCTCCCCATCTTATGCTTTGGGCATGCTAGTGCCTTCCTCTCTAAGATTACCTCCCATCTAAGAGAACCAATGACATTATGGAATGATGTTTTGACTTGCATGTGTATTGGATTTAAGTGAGGTAGAGCTGCGCAAAGTTGTCAGCCTCACTCTCTCCTCTAGAGTCATCAAAATCCAGTGGCAAGACAAAATTCAGGACAACAGGCTGTGGTCCGGGATGCACTGGATGACCTCGGCCTTTCTAAATTAAGGTGATGTCATTGGTTCTCATCAAGAATGAAGGACCACCACCAACAACAGCTTCTCATCTATGCATCCACTTAAACCCACCACTATTCCTCCAAATCCAGAAGCTATTAGAACATAAAAGGAACACTATGCAGGTCCTCTGGGATATTTTTCTTTCTCCTGTTTTTGAGATTAGCCTTCTGGGATTAAACAATGTGAATGTTAAGTCAGTCAACACCCATTAATTAATTGTTTACTATGGCAGGCAAAGGGTAGGCCTAGGGTTACAAAGAAAAGCAAAAGGAAAGTCTTGCCCTCTAAGAAGTTTTACTCTAATTCTAATGAGGGAGACAATATATTAATAACTAGATACATAATAGATATAATCCGTGTAGATGTACAATGAGCTGGATCCAGACTTGAGTGAGAGGAAGAGATCAATCTGGATCTCATTTGGGAAATCAGGCTTTTTTAATAATCCCATACTTCGTGCTACCACAAAAACCCACTTCTTAAATATCAGCATACTGCTGGTGTTGCTATATGGCTTCCAATCATAAAGTATTATCATTTCAGGAAAAAAATTAAAAATTTTGAATAACCTCCAAAGGTAATGAAAAAATGTGTGGTGGGCAGACTGCAGTGTGTTATCCCTAGTGACGGAGACTTTGCTGTATGGAAAGCTGTCAGAAAGATATTCTAGGGAGGAAAGGAACATGTATGTACCTTGGAGGAAACAGGAATTAACATATTTGGCTTCTAGTTTATAGGATTCTGCAAGGAGGATAAGAAGCCAGCCACCATGATTCAATGGAAGTATGTGAACAGATAGGAAGAAAACATAAAGATTAGGATTTGTAGGATCTGGATTGTGAGTTTCTGCCTGCTGAGGGGGAAAAGGAAACTCCCAACAAGCTGAGTCTGTCAATCCAAGGGAACCTTAGAGGTCGGCTGAGATAAAGGAATTGGGGAGACAAGGCTACGGGAGATAAGTTGGACAATCAAGGGCATCTGTTCTGTATATGAAAGGATTTTTTTATTTTATAAAGTAAGTTAAACCAAAGAATATTTTGAATTGTGGGGTTCATACTAAGCTTTAGACAACTGAGTTTCTAAGGAAAGGGAAGGAAAAGGAATAAGTATTTATATAGTACCCACTACCTGCCAGAATTTCTTTCATCATGCTAAACTTAAGATACATGGAAGCTCAGGGTTAAAATCTCTGCCCTCCCCTTATAAGTTGATTTTAGCTTAGTTTTTATAGCGCTATAGTAGATAGAGTGCTGAATTTGATGGTGGTGGTTGTCCTTCATTCTCGAAGAGGAGCAATGACATCACAAGGGTGATGCTGAATTTGGTATCAGGAAGACATGGGTTCAAATCCTATGTCAGATTTTTACTAGCTCTGTGATATTAAGAAGTCACATAACCTTTCCCATACTTAGTTTTCCCCATCTATAAAATGGGGAATATCCATAGTACCTAATTCACAGGATTGTTGTAAGGATGAAAATATAGTGTATATATGTATATTACTGTGTGCAATATGTATAATATCACTTAATCCTATATAGGGATCATTTAATCATATATATATCTACACATTTAATCTATATATGTGTGCATATACATATATGTGTACGTACATTAAGGAAACCTAAAGTGCTACATAAACATTAGATTTTATTATTATTACCTTCTCTCTGAAATATGTGTGAAAAAAAATCACTCTTCTGGGTAGCAAGATATTTGAGTAAGAGTGTGTTTTTAATGATTATCACATATCCAGACAGTTGTTCATAAGTCAAATCAGGCCCTAGAGGTGAGAATTATTCTGAAGGGGAAATAGTCAATATGGGCTTTATGAGTGGGCTAGAGGGTAAAGTAAATTTAATATATTTAGCCAGTAACTCATGATGATCTGTGTTTACTCCATGGAAATTTTCCATGCTGTGATTAATGGCTAGTGAACAGGACCAATTGATAAAGGACATCTGTTTCTGAAGAACAAAAGGAAACCTCGGGATCCGTGCATGTCCTGTCACTGTCCTGTCAGTTAAATATGATTGTGGGATGAGAGAAAAGGAAGAAAACTGAATGATTGTCTTTTTGGCTTTGTATGCAGTCCTGGATGAAAACAGTGATACAGTAGACTCTAGGGGGATAAATGGTCATTCCAGAAGCTGTGGAAACAGTTTCTCTTTGGTCAACAAGCACATATTGAAGTGGGTATTTTGGGCGTGTGGGGGTGTATGTGTATATATGTTTTTAATGTGAAATGGATATAGAAATACATAAAGCTCTGTTTTTTCTCCCCAGAGAGAGATGCGTCTTTAACCATGACTAAAAAAACTTCTAGAGACTTCTTAGAGAGTAACACCTACATGCATTTGTGAAAGGGAGAAAATGCTTCATGTTATAACTGGAATTTCAACCTTTTCACTTGTAACATGTGTATTACCAAATAATTTTCATGTATATTTATAATGAAGCCTGGATGATAATCCTAGTGGTTTTCTTTCATTTGTCCAGAATGAATCCTTCTGACTTGTGTTTTTTGGCCTTTTGGCTCCTTTCCTAATGATCAATTATCGAGCATCAAACCAGTTAATAAATCTGAGGCTCTTCAAGTTGTACGTATAGTTACGTGGTTTCCTTTGCTTCTCATTTAATTTCATTTTCCAGTTGTATTTTTTTTATTTTGTAAAGCAATTTAAATCAAAGAATATTTTGGATTGTGGGGTTCATGCTAAACTTTAGACAACTGGGTTTCTAAGGAAAGGGAAGGAAAAGGAATAAGCATTTATATAGTGCCTACTATGTGCCAGGCACTATGCTAAGCATTTTTACAAATATTATCTCATTTGATTCTCACAAGTCTTGGGGGTAGCTGCTGTTTTTATCTCCATTTTACAATTGAGGAAACTGAGGTAGGCAAAGGGTGAGTGACTTGTCCAGAGTCACACAGCTAGTAAGTATCTGAAGTCCCATTTGAACTCGTCTTCCTGACTCTAGGCCCAGCACTTTATCCACTGAGCCACCCAGCTGGTGGTTAGATGTTCCTTATACTCCAGCCTAAGGAAGATGTTCCTTAATTGAAAGTCAAAGTTCAAGGAGTAATGAAGACTCAACCAGTCTGGAGTAAGCCATTTTTTTCAGCCATGCCTGGTTTCCCCTGATAAGTGTTGATGGATTATATTCAAGAAGATGCAGCTTTTCCCTCTTACACCCACAACTCCCCAGCCCCATCCTCCCTGGCCAAAATGCAAGTTCAGTAAATATCAAGGCCTAGTTGAGGTGGTCTGTAAGGAAGTATTCTTTTGCTTCTATGTACCAAGTGGCTTTGCTATACCTTTGCTATAACTTTGCTGACTGAGATTCTTTCTCTTTCTTTTCCCATTCTGCTTGTGCTCCTGGACTCATCAGATATAGCAACTATGGAAACAGCTCTTATCTCTCTACAAGAGGTTATTCAGGATCGAGTGCACCCACAACACCTACTTCATCCCTCTCACCGCACCAGGAGGCCAAATCAGAACGGTTGGTAAATGATAAATACGTCAATACTTTAATGAGGCTGTCATCCAGGGATAAAGAAAAAAATGAAATTCTAAGAATGGTACATTACCAGTAAAATTATTGGAGAGAATTGAGGAAATTAGAAGGTAGAGTGGAAGAATTTTAAGTGTTTTTCTTTAGAGAAAACCATTCAAAAGGAAAAAAAAAATCTCTCTTCATTATCACCCTCTCCCTCTCTTATTTGACCAATGTACTCTATGGATTAGTTCATTGAAGGTTAGATGTTAGTTGCATTCCTCTTCCTATCTGCTTTCCATGAAAAGTAAGTATTAAAAAGTAAATCTGGCTACTTTAATTTGTTCTTTAAAAATGTGATTTTATTGTGTATACCTACTTGTATTTCCCTACTGGGTAGACTTCTTAGAAAAAATAAAGAAATCAGATATCCATTGATTTTTTTAGTAATTAGTACAGAATTGACCATAACATATCACTGAGCAATGATCCAAAAATTCTTGTATTTTCTTCTAAAAGAGCAAAAGAATTTTATGGCAACATGGAAGGAATTCCATTTGGTGGGAACCTCCTTGCTACAAACAATCTAATTTTACATTGGTGTGCGCTCTCTTTATCCCAGTTGCGCTGGCCAAAAATTCATCACCGAACGTCCACCCTTTTCATGTTGAACAGCCTCTATGAATTCATTTAAGCTGGTCCTGGGATGACAGGATGTTCCTGGGCCTGTGGTCAGAGTCACTTAGAGCTTGGTAGGACTTGCCAGAGCTAGGGGACATCTGGGGGCACAGCGGATATAGCACTCAATCTGGAGTTAGGAAGACCTGAGTTCAAATCCAGCCTCAGACACTTACCAACTGTGTGACCCTGGGCAAATCACTTAAAAACAAACAAACAAAAAAACCCTCCATTTGCCTCAGTTTTCCCATCTGCAAAACGAGGATAAAATTTCACCCATCTTGCAATGTTGTTGTGAGGATCAAATGAGGTAATATTTGTAAAGCTCTTAGCACAGTGCCTGGCACAAGTGCTATTTAAATGTCAACTCACTATCATACTGCCCTGGGCTAGCCTTTACAAGCCCAGACTCAGCTATGTGCCACTGTGGGACATTGGAGAGGCCTTCAATCAAGCAAGAAAGAATAGAGGATGCTAGAAGTGAACACTTAACTATTTGAAAGAATTAATAACTCAAAAAACTGGATTTGAAAGGGTTAGGTAACCGATTTTTGTTATATTATGTTAAGATCAATTAATCTTAAATAAGTTCCTAAAGGACCTGAAAGTTCCAGGTTTTATGTTACCAAATTAGCCTCTGAATCATATCTGGTCCAATCCCCTCATTTTACTGAAACCCACAGAAGAGACACGACTTGGATTTTATAGGATTGTGAGGGGCAAGTAAATATACCTGGGTTTGAATCTTGCCTCAGACACTTATTGGTTGTAGAATCACAAGCAAACAATTTAAGCTGTGAGAGCCTCAGGGTTCTCACGTGTTAAGCAGAAATAATAATACTTGTGTTCCCATGTGTTAAATGGGAATAATACTTGCACTGTGAGTCTCAAGAGGTCATTGTAGAAAAAACACTTTGCAAACAAAAAAGTATTACATAAATATAGGTCTTATTATCATTATAGGGATTTAGAGATGGAAAGTACCTTAGGAATTAGCTAATTAATACCTTAATACCTTTCCTCATTTTACAAATAAATAAACTGAGGCCCAGAGAATTTAAGAGATTTGTTCAAGTCACACAGTTAGATAGTGACGAGCCAGGATTAGACTCCAGGCTAGACCTCTATTCAAAGAATAGAGGGGTTTTTTAACTTGGGATTTCAGAGATCTGTGAAGTTGGATGGGGAGAAAATTACTTATTTTCACTGACCTCTAGCTGAAATTTAGCATTTCCTTCATTTTAAATGATTAAAAACATGATTCTGAGAAAGGATACATAGGCTTCACTACATTACAAAAAAAAATTAGAACCCTTGGCACAGGTCAGGAAACTTCCACAAGTTACCATATTACAGAGGTTACTTTGCTTTCTACAACAAGTGGAAAATTGTTTATTAACCTCCATGTTTCCTATTTTTTTACTCTTTTGCTTCTTTAGACTGAATGTTTATACTAAATATTGTTTTGTTGGGTGCTACTTGCAGCAGAGTTGTCCTTGTTGAGCATTAACCCCGTCAAGGAGGCAGGACACTTCAGCGGTGGGGACGCAAAGGCAGCAGCCCCTGCCAAGCTGTAATGAGGGCACAAGCCTCCCTCTTATTGTAAGGCTGCCAATAGGAAGTTAGAAGAGCCAAGACCTTTGGGCTCTTTGTTGTTATAGATTGACCCACTGTACTACAGTCTCAGAGCTTATTATCTGAGGTTCACCTAAGACAAATAAAGGGAAGCTCTTCTTTGTACAGCATGTAGTAGACATATGGGACTCATTATGCCCTGTGAGATAGTATATACTGAAATACAATCTAGGCTGGAAGAGCTCAGATACATTCATAATAGGTTGTTAAGGGAAATGGGAATTGTAAGGGTATGTCACTAGCCTTCCCTTCTTCAGCTATGGATTCCCATTGCTGGAGGTCTTCAAGAGGAGACTAGATGACCATTTGTGTGGTAGTGTAGAAGGGGGTTCCTAATGAGGTCTAGATTGGATTAGATTTATGAGGTCCCTTCTGAGACTCTTATTCTCAGAAAGAGATCAAGAGAGCTAAAGCCTCTACATGAAAGTGTAGTATGGTTCTGGCGCTATGGTGTTCCCAAATGGTTTTTCCTCCATATCTGGGCTGGTCATCTCTCTTTTTGTGTGGGTGCCTGGAGAGCTCCTGAGTGCTGGGCTGAGTTACAGGCTGCCTAAAGTGTGAATCTATCTGTAGAATGGGAATGCCTAGACTAGGTCATCTCTAAAGTCTTGGGCTGAGCCACGGCTACTCCTTCAAGATCAGTGACAGCTGCATCATTGACAATATCTTCTTAGACCTTCTCTATTTTGGGAGAGGGCATGTGCCTCCATCAAAAGGTGAGGGACCCTGATCCTTACGGCTCAGTGTAATGGGATATGCGGGTTATGCTTTGTACAAAGGCTCCCCCGCTGTGCCTGCCCTATCAACTATCATCGTTGATAACAGTCATCTCTTATCTACAGTTCAGCTTAGCATGGCTCAGTACGCTAGGGGGATCAGTAAAGATCTGGTGAGTCATTTTTTCCACCTCTGCCTTAATCTATCCCTCCAGAGTAAGTAGTCAAAGTCATCTGGGCCATGGAGAGGGCTACCAAAGTCTTTGATTTAAAGTCCGATCTTTAGGGTCAAGGAAGTGAAGAGGAGAACAAGGAGAATGGGAAAATGGGAAACTAGAGATGAATCACTTAGAGTATTGTGGTACAGTGGGTAGAGCGCTGGGCCTAAAGTCAGGAAGACGCCTCTTCCTGAGTTCAAATCTGGCCTCAGTCACTTGCTCACTGTGTGACCCTGGGTAAGTTGCTCACCTCTGTTTGCCTTAGTTTCCTTATCTGTAAAATGAGCTGGAGAAGGAAATGGTAAACCTCTCCAGTATCTTTGCCAAGAAAACCCCAAAATGTGGTCACAAAGAGTCAGACATGGCTGAAATGACCGAACAACAGAATTGGAAGGAAAGGACAGAGTGACTCCAGCGAGGCCTGTTTTTCCCAGATTACAGAGTAGAAATCTGACCTATCCTGCACTCACCCTCATCTTTATGCTATAGGAGTTTGGAAGGCAAAGCTGACTAACTCAGAGAGTTGGGATGGGTGTTGGGGTAAGAGTACTTTCCCTGGCTATAATTCCAGTAACCCTTTGCTGTCCCTTGGAAAAGGTAGATAGAAAGACATCCCTTCTATTAAAACTCTATCAGGAAATGCCAGCTCCCAAATCAACCTGCCCCTTACTCCTACTTATAGAGCTCTCACCCTGATCATCTTTGGGGTGGTGACCTATTGAAAGATATTCTGAATGAGGCCATTTATGTTACTCCTGGGACAGTAACAAAGAAATTAATTGAGTTAAATCTGCTAAATATCATAATGTCCACATGGATTGTATTCTAGATGGTTCTCATAAAGAACAAGCTTCAATAGTGCTAAGATAGCTATAGAGAGGCAGCTAGGTAGTGCAGTGGATAGAGCACTGGCTCTGGAGTCAGCAGGCCCTGAGTTCAAATCCAGCCTCAGACACATAATGCTCACTAGCTGTGTGACTCTAGGCAAGTCACTTAACCCCAATTGCCTTAGGAAAAAAAAAAAAAAGAATGATTATAGAAAAAAATTAAAGTTCATGGTCATGCCATGTTGTTAGGAAGAACATAACCTTGGCAAAGCTCTAGAACATTTATTAATGTGTTTTTTTTAGTGAAAAGTGGTCAGTGACCATAAAGGATGAACATAATGACAATAAATTGAGAGGCAAGTACTAAATGGCTGTTGTGGATTTTAATTAGGTTTTAGGCTTTCCTTGTGTGACTTTCTTGTCTTGACTTTTTATCCAGCAAAAATACCAATCCAGCTTTCTAATTTCAAAAAATTGTTGTTTATTTGGTGTTTTTGTGTGTTAAGTACAGACTCATGATTTCAATCCTCCTCATGAGGAAACCTTCCGCCTTTTATCAATGAAGATTGGTAACTTCTGCAACTGATAGTCTTAAACAGATGCCCAAGTCACTGAGAGGCTGAATGAGTTGGCCAGGGTCACACAGCATGTGTGTATCAGGGGAATTACTTCAACCTAGTATTGTAACTTTAAGCATTGCCCTCTATGGAACCACTCCCTCCACTCCTATTGCTTTTTTTGGTCATATTATAAACTTATTTTTGCTATGAGCCCTATCTACAATAGGTAGACAATATTGAAAGAATTTGTCAATATTAATTCCCAAATAATTTTCATATATCTGCTAGCAAGAAAGATGACAAAGTAAACCAAACATCACACAACTGCCACCACTGAGCAGTGAGGGCATTAGGGAAGCAAGTGACATTTTAGTCATGGTATCAAAAGCTGAGTTTACATATCAATAAAAATCCTGCAGATTAGAAATGTATAGATCCTAAATAAAGTGCCAGCAGCTCACATGTGACAGCAGGAGTTGAAATACAAAGTTTACCATAGCTAAATGTGAGGGGTCCAGGTAATATTTATGTAGCAACCCCCAATGGGATCATGACAGCCCTGTTCATGTTAATAAATGTTTTTTTTATTTCTGAAGTTTTTATCATTCTTGAAATTTTCATTGCCCATTGAGGATGTTGTATCTTAGCATTTTGGCTCTTATCCAGTCTTACTTTGAGTCAAATTAAATCAACAAGCAAATATTTATTGAGCTCCAGCTGTGTTCAAGGCACTAGACTGGGTGAAATAATTTGCCCCAGATGGTCACATGCCTGGGGGCCTGTTTCCCACCCACCCACATCCCTAGCATTTAGGCATCCCCCCTGCATCCCATGGCTATCCTATCCCTCTCCCAGAGCCCCTAAAATGCCCGGGATTTGAATGAGATCAACTGAATGGATCAGTGGAGAAGGTGGCAGGGGTGCTAGCTATTGGTTCCTCATTAAACTTACCCTCCCCCCTGCTATGTTTTATAGAACATTTATTTGTTTGTTTTTGCTAGGCAATGGAGTTAAGTGACTTGCCCAGGGTCACACAGCTAGTAATTGTTATGTGTCTGAGGCCGGATTTGAACTCAGGTCCTCCTGAATCCAGGGCCGGTGCTCTCTCCACTGCACCACTTAGCTGCCCCTAGAACATTTATTAATTGTAGTGCAGTAGAAAGATCACCAAGCTCAGAATCAGAGGACCTGAGTTCAAATCTGAGTTCTGTCATTTACTATCTGTGTGAATTTGGTCAAGTTACTATCTCTTTAAAATTTGGTTTCCTAGAACTTTTTATTTATAAAATAGGAGGATAAGGCTAGATGACCTCTGAGATTCCTTTGAGATCTAACTCTATTCTATGATCTAGATACCTAGATAAGGTCTCTTACTCTCACATTCCTCTGACCTTCTGGCACCAGTGATTGACCTGGGACACCACGTACGTAGAAACAATCTAAAGATCACAGGTATCACCGAAGAATGGGACAAATTAAAAACAACAACCACCAAATTCAATAATGGAGGAAATAATACAAGAAAACTGCCCAGGACTTCTGAAAACAGATAACAAAGCATCAAGTGAGTGAATGTACAGATCACCTTCAGAAAAAAAAAAAAGAAGAAAACATACTTCAAACATGTCACAGATAAATTTGATAGTTTTGAGGACAAACCACAAATTATACGTGTGGCCAAGAGAAAAACCTTTCAATTTAAAGATGATTTTAAAGAAAGAAGATGAAAACTGCTTCTGTCCAGAGATTTAAGTGGAAATGTGGAATTTCATACAGGACTACACAGTTCTATCAATATCTACAGACAGAATCCGACAGAGGTTCAACCCCAAGTGGCAGTGATGTCTTTCAAGTTACGGTTTATATAGAACCACTATATCAGCATTCACAGTCATCTTTAAAACATACAAGGGAAGAAAAGCCCTTCTCCATCTCCTTTGCAGGCCTCAGAGTAGCATCAAGCACATCTTTACCGTCTGCCCTGCCTCGTCTAGTTCATTATAGATCATTCCTGTGATTCTCAGTTTACAAGTCTGATTCTTAATGACCTGAACAAGTGGTTGTTCCTACTGCCCAGAATGTCCCAGTTGCCCCCCAAAAGTGATTTCAGATTGAGGGGAGACTCAGAAGTCTGTTATGTTCAAATATAAGTGTTGCATCATTGCTTTATTTTTGTGTGACTCTACAATCTTAGAGAGGTCATCCAGTCCAACAGTTCCCTAAAGTATGAATTCCCAACTAAATTTAAAAGCTTTAAATTGCCTCCTTTAAAAATTTTAAAACACCAAATAATTTTAACAAACTGTTCAAGTTTACAGAGTGCTTAAAGTTAACCAGCTGTTAACTGTGTAAGTTACTTGGTGTTTTGACACAGAGCCTGAATGGCCATTACAAAGTGGTTTTCTGACAGGACCAATGACATTGGAATCAATGAGAAAAAGATACTTAGAAGGATATGGTGCCTTATGATTCAAGAGGGATGAGACCTAAATACTAGGGTAAGTGGACTGATAAAACCATAGAGATGGAATGGTGAAGAGATCTGAGGATTTTTTTTTTGGGGGGGGGGAACCGTATAGATTCAAAGACAAAGCGAAAGTGAACATGTAGGATGAATTGATCTGGAATGGAAGGGCTGGAAAATAACTTGAAAAGCTTTATGAGAAATGGTAGGAGATAAAAGTGAGAGCAGAAATGGAGATAATGAGAACAAAATGAACTTATGGAGATAGTTCAGCTCAAGGAAGCTGAGTAAGAGCAGAGCACCCCTGAGAAGGAGAAAGGAATCCAGGACACCTATGGACTGTGAACCTGAGGACATTTTCTTTGAAGAGAAATAACTTCCATTTTCACCGTGGGGCAGATGAACAATTTCAGAGGGACTTGGGTATAGACATTTTTTTTTTTGGCTGGGCAGTTGGGGTTAAGTGACTTGCCCAAGGTCACACAGCTAGTTAAGTGTTAAGTGTCTGAGGCCGTATTTGAACTCAGGTCCTCCTGACAACAGGGCCGATGCTGTATCCACTGCGCCACCTAGCTGCTCCCCCAGGTATAGACTTTTAAGATATCTAGAAGAGGGGAGAGTTTCAAAAGAATAAAAAGATAGTCGATACTATTATTATCCTCTCTAAAAGGCAACTGAGAAGACATCAGTAACTTTAGGCCTGTGTGGGAATTTTCTCATCTCTGTAAAATTAGAATGAAGTTAATAGTTAATTAGTATGAAAATAGTTATCCTCGATGGAAAACTCGATAAGGAATTGGATAGGCTTTTCCAGATGGGTATCAATAGCAAAATGCACAGTCATACAGTTCACTGTGATATAAAGAATAAAGAGCCTACTGGATCTATTGTTTTTTAATCACAAAAAATTTTTGACTTAGTAAAGAAATATGAAGCCTTAAAAGCTTTTTGCTTCCAAATGACTAATATGGAAATGTTTTACATGATTACATATGTATAACCTATATCAGATTGCTTACTATCTCAGGAAAGGGGAAGAGAGAGAGAGAGGGTTAGAATCTGGAATTTAAAACTTTAAAAAATAAAAAACAACAAATGTTTTAAAAATTTTACATGTAATTGGAGAAAAATAAAGTATTATTTAAAAAATAAAAATATATCTCTTCCAAAGAAAAGCTTCCTGCTGATTGTAACATCCTGCATATGTTAAAATCATACAAGAATCTTTGATAGATAAAACCACAGAGACAATTTCTTCTACCTTCTGATTATCAGAATTAAGCAACATATACAACAGAGGAGACCTAGTCAATAAAAGTGTTTAATTCCGTTATGGAGACAGTCCTGCACACAATTCAAATGGAAAAGAAATTTCATGTGGTTAGGGTCTCCATATGTTTCAGTTTGTGGATGACATTGTACTATTTGCATCAACTCCAAGGAACATTACAGGGTTTCACAGATGCTTAAAAGAGACCAGTCTTACAATCCACACAGACAAACCCAAGTGGATGAAAAATGCTTAATTGTCCTCATTATGGCATTAGTTGGATGGGTTCATTGAGGTAATTCATTAATCAATACAGATATTTTGGAAAGGTACTTAAGAAGAAGAAAACAGGTTGGAATTTACTTGGATAATTGCATAGCTGTTGTACAGATCCTGAGATATTTCCTGCTATAAAAACATATATTTTACTGTAAATATTCTCCTCAGCAATGCTACATGTCTGTGAAACATGGATTATTAAAGTCTCTGGAGAATAAAAATTCAGAGGACTGGAAAAATTACAGTATTTAGTATCAGAAGATCTAGATTTCTAATCCTACTTCTTCTGTTTATTTCCTTGGTGTCTTTGGGCAAACAATTTGACCTCTATCTACTCAGTTTCCTCATTTGTAAAACAAGACTATTTAGGTGGTCTCTGAGGTCCTTTCCAGCTCTAAATCCTATAATCCTATGCCAGTAGCCCCAAAAGCAAAATGGAATGATATTTGATGAGTATAAATAGACTGCAGCATATTTCTAAGCATGGTTTATATGTAAGAAGTGACACGAACAGTATCATCAGGGACATGTGGGACATGGATATCAGTGCAATACTTAAACTACTAATTTCTCATTCTCATTTCACTTATCCTGTCTGGATCTCAGTTTCTTCTTTCATAAAATGAGGGATTGGACTAGATGGACTCTAAGGTAACTTCTAATTCTGGATCTACCATCTGTGGGTCTACCATGCTGCCCTGGTATCCACAAAATACCAAAAAAATCAAGAGGAAGGTCTCCAACAGATTGGGTAGATTTTCTAGGGAGGATTAAGGAAGGAAATGGATAAGAATTGCAGGATGACAAAGCATGTATGAGTTATAGCCTTCCCCAGCAAAAGAAGTGCTTATAGCAATGGGGTAATTGATCCATTGAAGTACAGCTGAGTGAAAAATTGTATGTGGAAATTGTATATGGAGGGTCATTGTTTTGGCTGCACATAAAAACATCTATTTGCTATTCCTCTAAGTAAAAGAACCCATTCAGTATGAGTAAAAAATGCAAGATGGCAGCCAAAAAAGCTAACAACCTCAGATTACACTAATAGAAGCGTACTATTAGGAATGAGAGGGGTGATAGTACTAGCCACCTCTGTTCTGTTTAAACTCTCTACATTGTTGTGTTAAGTTCTGGAATGCACACTTTAGGAAGGACATTACCAAGTTTGTGTGTATTTTGTGGATGTATTGTATGAGTGTATTCAGAGGAGTATGACTAAGACAGTGAGAGGACTAGAGACCATAAATGTTCAGGATCAGCTGAAGGAATGGGGATAACTGGAATGGAAACATGAAGAAGTCAGGGGGATAATATAGTGGTCTTAAAGTATTTTATGAATTCTCATGTGGAAAAATGAAGAACAAGAATCAATGGATGGAAGTTTCTGGGGCAGATTTTGATTTGGTAGAAGGAAAAACTTACTAACAACTAAAGCTGTCCCCAAACTGGTCTGGGCTGTCTTTGGAAATAGATCTTTCCCCACATAACTTGTGGGTTTTGACCACTTGAGATATTGTGAAAGGAATTTTTATTCAAGTAATGAATTGGATTAGATAACTTCTGAAATAATTTTTAACTTTGAGTTTCTGTAATTCTGTAATGTGTCTCATTTTTTGTGGGTTTATGTTTTTTCATACGAACACTACGATTTCATTGTTATGGGGATTGTCAATGAGGACACTCCTTTCCACCAAAATGGCACCATTCTGCAACCTATACAGCATGGTTAACTGACAAGTTAAGTGACTTAGCCAGGGTCACACAACCAACAGGCATCAAAGGGGAGATATGAATCTAGTTCTTTCTACCAAGGCCACCTGTCTCCTTATGCCACATGGACTCTATAGAATCCCATAGTCAATTCACTTTAAGAAGCAATGATTGAAGATACATTATTGTTCTTAGAACAGTGCTCGTTATTGTGGAAATTAAGTATGAATAATTTTTAAAAGCATTTATTAAGTGCTTGCTATTTGTAAAGCAAAGTGGTAAGAATCAGCAATATAACGGAAAGGTGATGTTCACATTCTAATAAGATGGGAGCATCATAGGAGGCATCAGCTGCTCAGATGGAAAACCCCTGTGGGATCCTTAGGGAACAAGGACTGTATTGCTATTTAATGTCTTCTCTATTGGTAAAACCATAGTCTGTTCTGATGTGGAAGCATTTGACAGTGCCAAGAACTTTGGTGGCAAGGAATGTTGTTTCCCTGTGTCCAGTAGCTATGGCTGCTAGGAAGGCAAATGTCACCTCACCTCCCGAGGCAGTTGCCAATTCACGTCTCTGCAAGGGTTGCTCCCCAAGACAATGGCTGCAGAGTGGCTGGAAGCAAGGTTGTGGGGAGTGGTAGGAGGGAGTTTAGAGGCGTAAGGTTCTGGGCTGTTTCTACCTGAATCTGAGAGACGGTGGTGAATAAGGTGGTTTGATACTCCCAGCACATCACATCTTGTCTCTCCCACAGGGTACCTCACTACTTCAGCTAGGCTGGCTTGCCTGCTCCATTAGTAACAGTCGACTGACAGTCAGTGTTGGTTGTGGTGGGGGTGGCTGGGAGAGGGGTCTCAGGGAGGGGTTGTTCCCCTAGGTGATGGCTACAGGGTCCAGACTGGAGGCAGAGTATGCGACCTTGGAGGTACTGCTATTCTTGAGGCTCAGGGTCCAAGCAGAAGTAGAAGAAATGATGCCCATGCCTTTAAGGAGTTTATAATCTTATTTGAAACATAAAACATACATACATGGAAAAAAAAAAGAAATCAAAGTATTATATACATAATGGACTCAAGTTGCAGAATGCAAAATATGTTTTCAGACATATCCAGTGCAGGAATTTGTTTTGCTTGACTATGCATATTTCTTACAATTGTGTTTTGTGTTTGTAGTTTCATTTAGGGAAATGGAGAGGTGAGAGAGAAAAAAAAATGCTTGTTAATTGGAAAAATTATAGCTAGCTAGGCAACTAAGTGGTGCAGTGGATAGAGTGCTGGGCCTAGAGTCAGGAAGACTCATCTTCCTGAGTTCAAATCTGGCCTCAGACACTTACTACCTGTGTAACCTTGGGCAAGTCACTTAACCTTGTTTACCTTGGTTTCTTCATCTGTACCTCCCAGGGTTGTTGTGAGGACCAAATGAGATCATAATTATAAAGCCCTTAGTAAAGTTCCTTGCACATAATAAGTACTACATAAATTTTATTTATTATTATTATTATTATTTATCATTATTATTGTTTTATTTGTTTATCTGTTTGTTTGTTTTGAGAGTAGATCTCTCTACCTCACCCAGGCTACAAGTGCCACTCAAGGCCTGATCCCACTGCTGTTCATCATAGGAGCTTTGATCTGCTGTTTTTTTTTTCTTTTTTGGGTGAGGCAATCGGGGGTTAAGTGACTTGCCCAGAGTCACACAGCTAGTTAAGTGTCAAGTGTCTGAGGCCAGATTTGAACTCAGGTCCTCCTGACTCCAAGGCTGGAGCTCTATGCACTACACCACCAAGCTGCCCTGATCTGCTATTTATGACACCCCTCTTGGCCAGCCTCGTGGGCCCTTGTTCTCAAGGGGTTGTGGGTGCAGAGGGTGAAAAGGGTTCACCAGATTGGTGCCAGATTTATTGCAGACCTGATCAGCTTAGCACACTGCAGCTCAGAACTCCTGAGGCCAAGTTATCCACCTGGCTCAGACTCCCCAATAGCAGGGTCTACAGGCCTATCTTCAAACGGACTTTAAAAAAAAAAAAAGATAATCTGTGGATCATTCTCTGATTTTCCTGCTTTCTAGACTGATTTATATGAAGACATCCTACAATTTAAGGTTTAGTCTTTGCAGCTTGTTAGATCAACACAGAGCTGACCAATCAAAGAAAAAGAAGGAAAGAAAAGAAACAAACAAACAAACTACGAATCACAGAACCAGTTGCTGAAACCATGAAGAACAGTGGATCTTGGCGGTGTCAGCCTCTTCTGCTGACTCTTCTCAGCCTGGGCCGGTTGTGTTGTTCTGGTTGAGCCAAGAAACGTTCTAAATTACTTAAGGTCTATTGTGATCAGTAGTCTGTGATGATTCTTCCAGCATGTCACTTTTCCACTGAAGACAGAGAGAATTTTAAGAAAGTGGAACAATCACCACTCACATGTTAAAGCTCCTATTATATAATGGAAAACGAGGACTTGTTATTTCCAGATCTAAGGGAATGTCTTTCAGCGTAGAAAGGACTTCTTTTCGCATTTCCTAGGGCCTAGACCTTTCTCTCTGTCCAGATTTTCAGAAAGGAGACAGTGCTAAATACCTGTCAGAAAAGAAAATGCAGATCCTTTTTTAGTCTGGAAAAATTGAGGTTAGCACAAGGAAAACTTGCCGAGTTAGAGGTTTTATAGTTTTCCTAATCCTGATGGAGACAGCACAGGACTGTGGAATGATACTGGACCAGCAGGCAGGACATGTGGGGTCCCGTCCCAGCCCTATCACTAACTCACTGAGATCTTGGGTGCATTGGGGTAAGCCACTGAACTTCTCACACTAATTTCTTCATGTGTAAAATGTGAAATTTGAACCTATTCATCTTTATGGTCCAGCTTTAAAAATATATTTGTCTATAAAAAACAAAGCCAATATTTCTGTTTCCTCATTACGAGGGAAGGAAGGAAGGAAAAAAAAGAAAACAAACATTTATTATGCACCTGCTGTGTGCCAGGAACTGTGTTGACTACTTTGCAAATATTGCATTTGATCTTCATAATAACTCTGGTAGGTAGGTGCTGTTATTATCCCCCTTTTACATTTGAAGAAACTGAGGCAGGCAGAAGTAGAGTGACATGCCCAGGGTCACACAGCTAAAAAGTGTCTGAGTCTGGATTTGAACTCAGGTCTTCCTGACTTCATGCCCAGAGCTCTATCCTTTGCACCACCTAGCTGCCTCTAGGGAAAATCAAGGCACCACTAGAGGTGGGGTGGATGAATGTAGACAGAAGAGCATCAGGGAGGAAAAAAGCAGAAGTCCCCCCTGAAGGCTGCATGGAGGAGTATGCAGAAGTTGGATAGCTTTGCCCTCACTTGCCCCCTGTTCCCCACCAGCACGAGGATAGGACCCAGGATTCTGGGCTTCCAGCTCATGCCCTAGCTTGAGGTTTGAGGGAAGAAGCAGCCAGAACATCTTAAGGCCAGAATTTTCTTTTTTGAGGTCTAGGAAAAGTCAAGATTGTTCTGTCCTTCTCTCTGAGGCCTCCTCTTCACACTTCAGCCGTGGCCCAGTTTTAACTAAGACCAACCTCCACTCCCACCTCCCAAAGCTCATTCATGATTGAGCTGCACTTAAAAGTGGTCCCTCATATTTGACCTTTGTGATCCTTAGCCTGTCTCCCCAGACTTCTTTGTTTCTTTTTTTAGTAATATTTTATTTTCCCCCAATTACATGTAAAAACAATTTTAACATTCGTTGTGTTTTTTTTAAGTTTTAAGTTCTAAAGTCTATCCCTCCCTTTCCCCCTCTCTGTCTTCCCAGCCTCTTGACAGAAAGTTAATAATACTTTCATACACATGGGAAATTTACTATGAAGTATACTGAGTATAGGGGGCAGCTAGGTGGCACAGTGAATAGAACATCAGCCCTGGAGTCAGGAGGACCTGAGTTCCAATCCAGCCTCAGACACATAATACTTCCTAGCTGTGTGACTCTGGGTAAGTCACTTAACCCCAATTAAGAAAGGAAGGAAGGAAGAAAGAAAGAAAGAAAGAAAGAAAGAAAGAAAGAAAGAAAGAAAGAAAGAGAAAGAAAGAAAAAAGGAAGGAAGGAAGGAAGAAAGAAAGAAAGAAAGAGAAGAAAGAAAAGAAAGAAAGAAAGAAAGAAAGAAAAAAGGAAGAAAGGAAGGAAGAAAGAAAGAAAGAAAGGAAGAAAGAAAGAAAGAAAGAAAGAAAGAAAGAAAGAAAGAAAGAAAGAAAGAAAGAAAGAAAGAAAGAAAGAAAGAAAGAAAGAAAGAAAGAAAGAAAGAAAGAAAGAAAGAAAGAAAGAAGAAAGAAAGAAATGTACTGAGTATAACCAAATTCAAACTCATCAGACATTTGTTGCCTATTATGTCCTAGGGCAGCACTGAGGGAGATAGAGAAAAATATAACATTTTTTTTAACTTCAAGCAACTTACAGTAAAGAAGGGAAGATTACTGATATATGTAAATAGCTAGTACAAAACAGAATGCAATAAGTGCATATAATAGAAATATAAACAAAGGGCTGTGAGTCTTAAAAGAGAGAGAGATCTCTCTTATCGTGTTGAGGAAATCATAGGAACCTCAGCTTTTGAGTGGAAGGAATCCTCATGGATTGGAAGGGAGTCCAATCCACACCCCAAAAAGAAACTCTACTACACCACACCAAACAAGTGATCATCTAGGTTTTTTTCTTTGTTTTTTTTTTTTAAAGACCAACTAAAACCACTAGTTCCTAAGGAAGTCCATTCCACTTTCAATTAGCTCTAATTATTAGGAATTTTCTCCTTACATTATACTTAAGCTTACCCCTTTGCAACTTCTACCCACATCTCTTAGTTCCACCCTCTGGGTTCAAACAGACCAGCCTAATCCTTCTTCCCCTAGACAGGCTTCCTGGATACAGGTATCATGTGCTCCCTTACCCCAAGTCTTCTCCAAGGTAAATAACCTCATTCCTTTTCTATTCCTCACACAGCAGATGCTGGAGGTCCTTCAATAGTCTGGTTGTACTTTTCTGGACACTCTCTACAATGTCTTCCAAAAATGTAGTAGCCAGAACTGAATCTAGTAGTCCAGGACTGGCCTGACCTGATCAGAGCAGATGACTACTGGACTGCCACCTGCTTTTGTCTGGACCATTCCTTCATTTCTTGATCTAGCCCTGGATTGCATTAATTTTTTGGATGCCATTTCACGCTGTTGACTCCTCTTGACCTTTGCAGTCCATCAAAGCCCAGATCTTTTTTTTTTCATACAGAATCATATAATTTTAGAGTTGAAAGGAACCACAAGGAGCAAAGGAACCACAACCCTCCATTTTATTTCATCTCTCAAAAGAAAACGCTACAGAATATATGACACAAACTGCCATCTAGCTACATTTCCCTCATCTTGTACTTGTTAAGCTGATTTCTCAAACTAAGCATAAGAATTTTTGGTTGGAATAACAGCTCAGCTACTTACAGCCTGTGTGACTTGGGGCATGGCATGGCATGTCACCTCATCTAGAAAATTAGGGAATTGGAAGATGTTCCAGTTCTAGTCCTTTGGGTTTGAGCTCCTTTTTCACATTGGATTTAAAGTGTCCACTAGGCATTTATGGTCTGTTCAGTTTTTTAAGAAGTTAACAATTTCTGCTTAAATTTTATGTACTTTTAAAGAGTATCAAGATAATAGTGTATGGTCAAGGTACACAGTCATTTATTATGTTCAACAAAGTATTGACCAGTCAAAGTTTTCAAAAGGGCCCATCTCCTATGATAGCCTTAAATGAAAAACATAGTTCACAGAGCTACTCTTACTTCATTAGAACATGTATAGTCTTAAATAAGCCAGCAAGGGAAGCAGAAATGGGCCCATGTGAAACCATGTGCTTAGGGTAAGTTAAGGTATCTTCTAAGCCAATATCAAGAGAGGGCAGACTTTAGATTACAACAATAAGATGTTTAGGAATCCTTTCAGGTAGAAAATTCAGTATTCAATTCAATTTAGCTAGCATTTGTTATAAGCTAAGTACTCTGATAAGGGCTGGAGACACAAAAAAGAAAAATGAAAAAGCCTCTGCCCTCAAGGAGCATATATTCTACTGGGAAGAAATGTATAAACAGAAATGTGGAAGTCAATACAAAATATGTACAAATTAATTTTAGGGAGAGTGGAGAGCACTAATAACTGGGGAGAGCATGATGGAAGGATCTGCATAGGAAGAGATCCAGCACTAGATCCAGAGAAAAGGGAGATTCTGTATGAATGGTAAAATCCTCCCAACTTCTAGAATGGAAGTATTGGTTGAGACAGAAGTACAAAGTAAAATAGGCGTGTTCTCATTGCATGACTTCTATTTAGAATGTACTCAAGGATCAGCTCACAGAATACAGCCTACTAACTCCAAACCATTTTGAGAACCATCCCAGAAGATTCTCTTAATGGTGATAGAAGTATCAGAAACCATCCTAACAAACCATGAGTTAATGGTACCATTACCGAGTCCAGCAGTGCATATGTATCACCTACAGAGGTGTGGAAGTCCTGGATTTGCCATGGTATACTTTATTAGATGAGAAGCAGTGTGGCAAGCTCTAGCTTCAGAGACAGTAAGACTAGGGTTCAAGTCTCACCTCTGATATATGTTGGCTGTGTGATCCTGGAAAAGTGACTGAATCTCTCAGTTAAATAACTGACAATTTTGTAAGACTGTGTTGCCAAACAGTTGCCAGTCTGCAATGGTTAGAGGGAGTTTTTTCTTGGAGAGCCCTCTACCAATGATGTTCTAAGTCCAGCCAGATAAATATATAAACAAATAAATAAATGCTTATAGAGTCCAACTAAATTGGAGAACTCCCCAATTGTTTCAGACATCCCAATATGCAATGTGGAGCTATTATAAAGATCTATCATGTGATGAGGCTCCAGTTGGAGGATAGATCCAAGACAATACCAGGTACCTGGTACTGCCAAAATTAAATGGTGCACCTCTTTCCACTCAGCGTAAATCATAGATTCCTCTAAAAATTACCTCTTCTTGTCCTGCTCCACCTGCTTCTTGTATGTGGTATGCAGTCCTGTGTGGTTTCACTCCATTAATGAGGCCTTGGCTGTATTCAGACTTCTTTCCAGATGGAGTTCCTGGGGCAGTGAGCCCAGCAGATGCTGAATTCAGACGGGAGCATGGACACTAAGGCCTCAAACACAACTTGCCTTCTCTTCCCTTATCATTATAGGTTTCCACTCAAAGTTTAAAATCATTGATGTTACCCTTCCTCTCCATAGCTAGTCTGGAAGGAGGAATAGGCAGCACATACTTCTTATCCTCCGTAAAATAGTCAAGGCTGGCTTTACAAAACCTTAATTGAATGCAGCCAATCTTTTTTGGAGAAGTTAGAATGAAAAGCAAAAATCTGTTAAAGATAGATTTATAGGAAATGAGTGGCCATGTACAGTTGACTATAATGAAACTTTTTTATAGTGCTTGGTAATATTAAAAAAAAATTTTTTTTATGGTTTTGACTGAATTCCAGCATTGATATTGTAGCTTTAGCATACTTCCAGAAACTTAATTTATAGGATATCAGATTTTGTTCTCCCATGTGTAATATGCATCTAGGTGGGATAAGACCTAGAGAAATTTAGTTTATTAACATATTATACTTATACCAACTTGCTTCCAGTAGGATACTGCTTCTCGTGGTGACTCCAGCTTGGGAAACAAAAAACAAAAACATGTCCTCCAGATTAGCTAAGTGCGGAGAAGTTCTGTTACCTCCTATTTCTGCCCCGTCTGAATTAGAAGAAAGCTAGGTTCAAAAAGGCAACAAATGAAGTATTTAGGGTACTGAGACTGAACCTGTAATTGTTCAAGGCATTTTGTTTCATTTCAGGGAAAGAAAAACTCATTCCTCAAGTGCTTTCAGTTCACATTACAATCTCTTCTGAACTCAATTATTCAGGAGAGAGAAAACTTACATCTGTTTTTAATGATAACTACCTGCTAAAATGCAGTCTTTGGTCTCACAGTCAAGCAGAAATTAAGCCTTCCTCGATCTAAGCAGCCGCCTCAATGTCCTTCCCCCAAAGTGATCCCAGCAGGTTTCAATATAAAAGAGAAGCCTCTTGCTTCAATTGGACACTACTAAAAATTCCTACGACCTTTTGATGACATGTTAACAGATGTTACCATTTAAAAAAAAAAGAGAAAAGATGAGATGTATGCAAGTGTTATAACAAAGAATTTAGTCAGAGACAAGATACCACTGCAGACAGGTTAGCTATGCTAAAGCACAGGTTAACTTGGTTAGCTTGTGGTACTAATGATGGTGGGGCAATAGAATTGAAACCTTTACAAATAAATTAACTTGCCACTAAGTGAGTAAATCTACTACTTGTTTTCTGTTGTGTGATGAAACTGTGATAGCTTTCCATCTGCCACTCCTCTCCTCCCTACTGTTTTGGCATAGGGACTTGTCATAAATCTAGCCACCTGAAGCTTGTCTTCCTGGAAACCCTCTGAGAGCTCATTGAGTCCAGTTTACAGATGAGAAAACTGTGGCCTAGAGAGTTTAAGTGACTTGCAGAGAGGGTCCAACAACTTCTAAGTTTATGAGGTAGGATTCAAATCCAGGCCTTCCTAATTCCAAATTTGGCACTCTGTCTACTATATCATGCTACCTCTTTTCCTAGCTTTGGCTTCTCCTTTTTCCCTGATTGGCAGGGAATGGGTTCAAAAATTGTGGGATTCCCTGGCCTTTTCTAGACCTTTCCAACCCGTTCAGTACCCATAGCTAGGCCCAGCAAGAGATAGACATATGTTTAAGTGATTTCCTATCTTCTCCATCATACTCATTAGCTGTCATGTCTCAGTTGGTACTGATCATTGCTCACTGAACAAAGTTATCTCTGTGGGATCATTGGGCATCTTGTATGATCTTGGCATGTGTATGGGAGACACCTTTATAGAAGAGAGCCTTCCAGGCTAAATATTTTTCTACTAAGTCCAATGGTGTATAATTATTGGGGGGGTTTTGCATACATTTGGGGGGGGTTAGATGCTGAGGGAAGCTGGGAGAAAAAGATAATCAACAAAAAGCAAATAGAGTAGAACCAATTCATTGAGTCAATAACTAGCATTTATTAAGCACTTACTGTGTGCTAGGCACTGTGGTAAACACTGGGGATATAAATAGAAGCAAAAAGAAAGACAGTCCCTGCCCTCAAAGAACTTATAATTTTCTAATGGAGGAAGATAACGTATTGAAGGAAGCCGAAACAGGAAGGAGGAAAAGTACCTATTGGGGTATTGTGGAGAAAGAAGTTTGGAGAGTCCAGAGCAGGGTCAAGAGAGAATTAAAGGAATAAACATGGCTGCTTGGGGCCCTGCCTGAAAATGGAGATTTCAAGAGCAAACAACCAATCAGAAGAAGAGGCCACAAAGGTAGACGGATCTTCCAGCTTGAGAAAAGGTGGGATCATCCAGGATGAGGTTTCTGGAGGGGGATAGCAAAGGCGGTTTCCAGGACAAGGAAGTTGGTGGGGATCATAATGGTGAAGAGAACTGGATATTAACTCACTCAATGTAGAAATATATAATATATGTGTCATTGGAAATTATTGTAGATTAAAAGTTCAGTTTAAATAACTCAGGTTCTTTGGGGGGGAATTAATAGTTTTTAATTAGTCTTTCCTCAACTCTTCCTTCTGCCCATCTTTCAAGGCCCAAGTGAAATCCTGCCTCTTCTGGAAAGATTTCCCTGGACTTCCTAGGTGAAATATTCCTCAACTAATCTCATAGCCCTTTGCATTTTTATTATTAATTTAGTATATTCTAGTTTGTGTTATAATTATTTGTGTATATGCTTTATACTTTCGTACTCAATTGTAAGCTTCTTAAGGGCAAATTATATCTTGTTTATATTTTCATTAGTAATTATATTATTTTATATAATAATATATTATATAATAAAAATAATTTTAATTATAGTAGTTGGTCATTTATAATTAGATATAATTATTATTGTTTATTTTTGTACTTTCCACAATACATTGCCATATACATAGTAGGCACTTAAAAAGGATTATTGAATGAATAAATTGTTCATTTGTGCTTATTTCCAAGATACTCTGGATAGTGAAAATATTGTTTGTACGTAGTGATTATTAATGCATTTTGTTACCTTAATCACTAAAACAGTCTCTGAGTAATGGAAATCCATTCTATTTTTAGGTCATCATTGAGTGGTCTCCTTACATCATCATTTCGTCAACACCAAGAGTCATTAGCAGCAGAAAGAGAGAGGCGACGGCAGGAGAGAGAAGAGAGGTTGCAAAGGATAGAACGGGAAGAAAGAAACAAATTCAAGTAAGGAACAGTTTTGAGATACATGACTTGATACCTTGAAAATTAGACCAGTGAATAGTCACTACAAATGCCAATACAGTTATACGTGAACATGTTATAATAGTAATACTAGTGCCTTGAATTCATATAAGTGCTTTAAGGTTTGCAAAACACTTTATTAAAATTATCTCATTTGAGCCTCAGGACAGCCCTATGAGATGGATACTATTATTGCCCCATTTTATAGATGAAGAAATCAAGGCTGAAAGAAATTAAGTGATTTGCCTAGGGTCATACAACCAGTAAGTGTCATGAGACAGGAGTCAAACCTGTCTTCATATCCTACACTCTGGATGCTACACCATGTTTTTACATAAGGGATAGTATGATAAACTGGAAAGAATCCTGGATTGGGAGTCAGGATCTAGGTTCAGCTCCAAATCTGATCCTGCCTACCTCATAAACTTGCACAAGTCTCTGAAAGACTCTGTGGCTCTGTTTCCTCATCTGTAAATTAAGGGTTTAGATGACATTTGAAATCCCTTCCATCTTTGAAATTATGATTCTATGAATAGTTTCCAATTGAGGTTGTATCTATGTGACCAAGTTAAAATCAGAGATATTGGGATATCAGATTATCTGTCTCTAGGTAGGTTTTGTTATTGAATGTTATAGAATCTTTCACAGAAATAGTCATAGAATGCTACAACTGTAAGGTACTTTTGAGATAGTTCTATCTCATTTTATAGATGAGTGAACTTAAATGATTTGCTCAAGGTCAGTCACACATTACTCTCATTGGCAGAAGTGCCAGGCTTTGAACCCAGTTTCCTGACACTGAATCCAGTGCTTTTTCCACTCTGTTTCCCTGTCCCTCACATAACCATTTACACATGTTCCACACTTTTCATACCCATTATCTAAAAAGGTCTTTGTTCAGATTGTCTTTCTCACAAAAAATGTTGCCATAAAGTGACATCTGAAGAAATGATCAGAATCCAATTGAAATCTGATTAGCACAGTTGTAAAGTTACTTAAATGTAATTATCTACCTGGAAATCTGAAATTCTATAAGATGGTAAAAAAAAAAATCCATCTTGATTACCATATAAGAGGAAGGGGAAAAAATGTTCTTGCAATTTTTGTGGCTATTTTTAACATGTTTTGTCAAAAGCCATATTCTTGTGGTTCCTTCAAGATCCATCACTGTTGTGTGTATGTATATAGACTTAGTTATTAAATTTCACCTGAGTTATAACAATAATCATCATAATAACAATCTTCTCAAAGCTCAACCCATTGCCTATTCTATGAGGGGGGAAGAATACCAGCAGCATGATAGGAGAACGTCAATCAGATTGATGTCCAGCAGAGACTTCATGTTTCTGGGTATTACTAAGGAAGGTAAGCACCCCGACCCCCAACAGAAACCATGAAATACTGATAAGTTGGGTTCCAGTAATATTGCCAATTGGGTTAGCATCTAGTCAATATGATAGAACTGTTTCTAAGAGTCAAGAAAATAGAAACAGTAGTATATGGTTATAAGCCAACCCTATTCAAAACCATCATGATGATATGCTTTGGGTAAGTGGTACCTCTTTGGGTTTGGAGACGAAAAGAAGACAGGCTGTACTGGGAGAGAAAAACCAGAAATACCTATACCCCACCTGCTGGAAATGTTTCAGTGCAGGTGGCACTGACCAGTAAAGCAAGCAAATTAGGAGTGCATAAGAAAAGGCCTGGCAATGTGAATGCTTCCATTATGTACCAGTGTAATGTTGACAAAACTGAAAACAGATCTTTCCAGTTATAGGCAAGGACTTGGGCAAGTCACTATCAAGGACTACTGCTTTTTTGTCAACTAATACCCTCAGCTCCAGTAACAGTTTATAGTATACTATAAACCAGTGCAGGGCAATTGTAAGAAATAACTTTATCCCTAAGTCTAGATTAGATAACATAAGAGCTACAATATGGAAAGGGAAAATACTGAAGAACCTGAGGTCAATGAAAAACAACACAAACTCCTGAAATTTCAGATACTAACAAAAAAGATGACAAAAGTAATACAAGTATCAAATGATTTTGAAAAGGAGATAGACATACTTGGACAGAAATTTCAAAAAAGCACTTTTTGAGTTTGATAACATAAATCCAACTAGCCAATCAACTATACCAAAAAAGAGTAATTCAAAAGCAGATTTGCTATAGCTACCACGAATGCATGAATTCTCACGAAAGTTTGGATAGAAAAAATAAAAATATTTCAAGATAAGCATACAACTATATATGTACGTATACATATATACATATATCTATATGTATGTGTATATATGTATACATAGGGGTATGTGTGTATATGTGTGTGTGTGTAAAAAAGCAGCAGTCACCACTGTAAGAATCATAGGAGGAGGGGCAGCAAGGTGGCACAGTGGATAAAGCACCAACCCTGAAGTCAGGAGGACCTGAGTTCGAATCTGGCCTCAGACCACACACTTGACACTTACTAGCTGTATGACCCTGGGCAAGTCACTTAATCCCAATTGCCAAAAAAAAAAAGAATCATAAAGAATCATAGGAGGAAAGATGGTGCTATAAAGAAATACTCTTAACAGCCAAACAGCACCATGGAAGGAACAGCTTGCAAAAGTTATTGAGGAACTAAAGATATTGGAAGATTTCTTCAATATCTAGCTGATACACTCAGTAGAAAAAATGAATGCTATATAACCTGATTCAAGACAAAAAAAAAGCAATAGGAGGAATGGAATATGGAATCATTTATCAGTGTCTGATTAGAGGTATCAGTAAACTCAGTTGTTCCATATAAGTAAAATTAAACAGTGTGAGATGTAGAGTTAGAAATTGCTCCCCTTTTACAAGAATTTTGAAGAGTTAGATTTGGAGGTGAGAAGAAGATTGATAAGAAGAAGATCTGAAGAAGATTGAGATTTGGAGATGCTAAACACTAAATTGTATGCTCCCCTGGACGGGACATGGTCCCTTATTTCTCAGAGTCAGAATTAGAGCTAAAGAAATGCTGCCGATGGATAAATACATCAATTGGGGAAAAAAATCTGAGTTTAAAGAACTATTGATGTTGACTCAGCCTAGAGACAGGGACCTCCTTGTTGTTCTTTGCATGACACTCCATCTCCCTCCTGCATGCCTTTTCTTTGGGTGTCCTCCATGCCTGGAATGCTTTCCATCCTCACCTGGATGTCCTGTGTTCTCTGACATCCTTCAAGACTCAGTTTGTCTCCTACATCATGCAAAAGGCCTTTCCAGCCTTCCCTGTCCCACCTCCAGTGCCTTCTTCTGAGGTTATCATCTGTTTACATTGTATGTGTACATATCTTACATGTATATTACTGTGTGTATATATCTTTTATCTACCTATTTATTTATATGTTGTCTCTCTCCCAGCTCCTTAGAATGTGAACTCCTTGAAGAGAATAACTGTTTTTGCCTTTCCTGGTATCCCCAGTGCTTAGCACAGTGCCTGATAACATTCTGAGTGTTTAATAAAGGGTTGTTGACTGAGTAGCTCAACAAGGGAGAGAGACATGATGGTGGTCATCAAATATGTCAAGAGTTGGCCCATGGAAAAAAATAATTAGACTTGTTCTGCATAACCCCAGAAAGCTGAACGAGGACCAACTAGATGAATTAACAAGGGGGCATATTTCATCTCAATATGATGAACAAGTATAGTAGAGACAGTTTTGAATTTGGAGTAAGTTGCCCTGGGTTTGAATCCTGATCTATATCTCACTACTGGAGCCAGGTGGCTTGAGAGGAGACTGTAAGGTTGTTGACTTTGCACAGCCCTCCCTCACTTAAATCCAATTCACTTGCATTCCTACTGAAGTAATTAAAATGGAATGGGGAAAGCAAGTTGATAATCAAAACCTAACTTCCTCATATAGAAACATCTGTCTGAATTGTCTGAACCTGCCAGCATTTCATTGGCCTTGTTAGTTATTTAAAGACACATAAATAGATCATCCTCTTCTGGGGGAGGGGGGGAATTTGGATGATCAGGATAAACCACAGGCATCTAGAAATTCCAGTTCCTATAATTCCTTAGAAAAAAGTCTGATTAAGTGAAAAATAAAATTTTTTTAAAAGAGCTATGAACACTTAGAAAGTAATTGGGATCCCCAGGTCAGTTCTTTTATTAGGTAGCTAGGTGGAGTAGTGTATATAATAGTATACTTGGAGTCAAGAAGACCTGAATTTAAATTCTCCCTCAAATACTCACTAGCTGTGTGGCCTTGGACAAGTCACTTAACCTCAACCTCAGTTTCCTCAGCTACAAAACAGGGATAATAATATCATCTACCTTAGAGAATTATTGTGGGGATCAAACATGGTAGAATGTGATGGCATATGTAAAGCACTTTGCAAACCTTACAGCTCTTTATAAATGCCAGTTCTTATTCATATATTCCTATTTCCACTTGTGTCTAATCATTACACTGAGATAAGATGCTGATAGTACTTGAATCTTTTGTACTGAGAAGCACAAGTTTGTATCTGCTTATAAGAATGTGTCAAGACATGTGAAGGGATTTGCAAACTTTAAAACATGTAAATGCTATTATCATTATTTATCATCATTATTGTTATTATTATTATTATTATTTATTATTATTATTATTATTATTATTATTATTATTTTGTGATAGGGACAAAGGAAGGATCCAGACCTAGAAAAATTTGAAACAGGAGAGAATGCTTTTCCATCTACAAGTGTTTTCTATTACTAATAAGAAGACTTTTATTGTTTTCTATTAGCTATTTCTTTATCATTTTCTGACCATCTAATGCTTTCATTTTTCCTATCTTTTATTAAAAAAAATTTCTTTGGTATGTTTCCATTAGCCAAGATTATTTAGACAAAAGAGAGGAGCAAAGACAAGCCAGAGAAGAAAGGTTTGTAAATCTGTCCTTTTTCCCATTTTAACCACACAGTTCTTGAAATTAAAATACAAAACTAACCAAGCATGCAAGAAAAACCATTAAAGTGAACTATTTTAATACAGTTGCAGTTTAAGTTAAATCCACTAACCGCTCGGATAATGGGTTTGATTGGAAATGGGATATTTTGGTTAACTGCATTTTATAGGTAAGTGCCATGGAACTACTAAGGATGAGAGTGCTTCTCGATAAGATTTGAGAACTTTTCTTCATTTCCAGAACTCACAGGTATACAGTATGATTAGGGGAAGGGAAGAGAGAGAAAGGAACACTCATTTATTAAGCTCCCACTGTATGCCAGGCACTGTACTAAATGTGTTATAAATATCTCACAACTACCTGTAAGCTAGGTGCTATTATTATCCCCATTTTAAAGTTGAAGAAACCAAGGCGTCTGGAGGTTAAATGACTTGCCCAAGCTCATGTAGCTAGTAAGTATCTGAGGCCAGATTTGAACTCCTGACTCCAGGCCCAGTGCTCTGTTCAATGTACCACCCAACTGCCTATAATCACTTTATTTATTGATATTTTAATTATGTGATTTTTAAAAATCTTACCAAATAAATATCTTAGTTCAGATTGCCAGTTCTTTGGATTCAATGTCAATGCTTTTTGGAAAAATACGAGGTTAGAATAGTCTCTGGTGACTCCAAGCAAAATAAGCCACTTGAATATTGGTTAAAAAAATAATCTTTTTTTTTCCTTCTGTATCCTTTATAGCCTAGAGAGGTTATAGATTGTATAATAGACTGTAGGATTTGGAGATAAGAAGACCTAAGTTGAAATCTCACCTCTAATGCTTACTAAGTTGTATCACCCTGGGCAATGCACTGAACCTTTGAAGTGCCTGAGGAAACTCCCTAGGGCGTATCTCCAAAAGTCCCAGATGCCTTGTGATCTTTCTTGGTGGAGGGAGTTCCACACTAGCAGTTGCTCTCCTTGATGAAATCATAGATCCTTTCTGTATTTCAAGTGCTGTCTAGCTCCAAATGTACTTCAAAATGTACCTTCAACACTAGAGGATGCCTGGGTATTTTTGAGTGGCTGTGTCGGTGAAAAGTGAAGTATGGATACCATCACTTGAACAAATTGGCAAAATGAAGCAACCAAAAATGGAGACTACCTTTTTATTTTGACGAATTCCAATTATTAGAGTCACCTCATAACCAAAGCTATAGAATTTGCTTTAAAAGTAAAGATTGATTTTTTTAACCTTTTGTTTTTGTCTAAATGTATGATTTCATTAGTGTGGAAACTCCCTCCAATCACTTAAATTGGCAAACCATCTATAACCTATATTAGAATGTTGCCTGGGATACTAAGTGGTTAAGTAACTTAACCCAGAGTCACATAACCAAGTAGGTGTCAGAGACCATACTTGAACCCAGGTCTTCTTGACTTCAAAATTGCTCTTCTACCTACTTCTACCTACCAACTAGATAATTACCATGCCTAAAAATCAAGTGTAGCCAAGAAATATGAAGCAAACAGGAGGCCAGCAGAGAAACTAAGGAGTTTTTCTTTTCTTCTGTGCATATTTTTTTCCATTAGGGAATTTATTTAATTTTACTACATTTAATTGTCACAATAACAGTCCTTGCATGACAATAACATGTCTTGCTTTGTTTTTAAAAAAATTGAAGGATTTGGAGAGTTCAAATGTGTTTTAGATAGAGTTCCGGATTCCAAACTTTTTTAGGTTGGGTGATTGTACTCTTAGGTTATGTCCACACATGGCAAACAAAAACAGCTGTAGTTGTTTAAAAGCTACTGGTGAGGTCTCAGGGTATTGTGTCTTAATGTCTGAGCTATCTCTGACAGACCTTGATGTGTACTGAAATGACTGGGAAGAGGCTATTTCATTTCATTATTTTTGGCTGCTTATTTTTCTCCAAATAAGACAATTAAGATGGTCCAAAAGGCTTGGCTGATTGCCTGCTCTCCTCTTCCCCTTCCTCTTGCACCCACTCAGATTCCAGGATACACTGTGAGTGGCCAAGTTTGTTCTTTTAAATGCTTTCCAAGTGCCCCCTCCCCCGACTCTAAAATATTGTGCTTCTATAGCCCATTACTGGCAAATAATTATAGCCACAGCTTGTGGTTCTATAACTTGGCAATTTATTGTTTTAGGTTTTTTAGCAGCCCAGAATTGTGCTTTGTTTTGAAAAAGTTTCTTTTGGGTACTTGATTTCTGAAGATCTATATAGATAGCACCAGGAGAAAAAGGTTTTCCCTACTCAATGCAAACCTGATAGATTGGGGAGCAAATAAAGAAAATCCCAATTCATTGAGAGTTGGGAAGTGGAAACAACCTAAAAGCTAGGGTGTGGGCTGTAAGACAGGTGATGTTAAAGGTCAAAGAGAACACAGAAATGGGAGTAATTATCTAACCAGTCTTCCAAGTAGCTAAAGATATTTCGTGGTTCATCAAGCTGATGTGGCCATACTATGCCACTTCACAGAAAGATGGCATTTGGGACAGAAATCATAGGAAGTGGTTGATTTCATTATGCCAGATAATGGTTAGCAAGATAAATACTATTGTATAGTCTTATGTTCTTCATTGACACATTTTTTTGAGCAAGATCATAGATGTCAAGCTTGGAAGAACCTCAGAAAGGATCTTCTCTGTCTCTGTCTCTCTGTCCCTCTGTCTGTCTGTCTGTCTGTCTGTCTCTCTCTCTCTCTCTCTCTCTCTCTCTCTCTCTCTCTCTCTCTCTTTCTTTCTCTGTCTCTCTGTCTGTCTGTCTGTCTGTCTGTCTCTCTCTCTCTCTCTCTCTGTCTCTGTCTCTCTGTCTCTCTCTCTCTCATAGTCTATGATTTGGGCCTTAAAGGAAGAGAAGAATTTTACCTTGGAATATGTAAAGACTCAACAGTGAATAAACTCACTGAGAGAGGAGAGGATTTAAAGGAAGAAAGGGACTTGTAAGATACACACAGTAAAGGAGAAAGAGGAGAGGAAAAAATAACAAAGAGGCCAAAGGAAAAGTTGTCACAAAATTGGGAGAACCAGGATGCATAGTGTCACAACATACAGGAGAGAAAGTTTGAAGTGATGGGTGATTAACACTGTCACATGCTGCAGAGAAGTTGAGTGTGATAAGGAGTGTGAGGAAACAGTTTACTCTCATAGAATTTTTGGGTTAAAAATGGTTTAGAAGCCATTTAATCTAGACTCTCTACCAGTGCAGGAATATTTCTCTAGCATTTCTGACAGATGATTCCCCAGCCTCCTCTTAAACATTTGCATTGACAGGGAATACTCCTTCTCATAGAAGGGCAATCACTGTTCAGTTCTGTTAGACAGATTGAACTCCACAAATATTTATTAAGTGCCCACAATTCAACAAGCATTTATTGGGTGTTTGCTGTGTGCCAGGCATTGTGCTGGGTGATAAGGATTCTGAAACAAAAATGATCAGTCTCTGCCCTCAAGGAGCTTACATTCTATTAAGGAGATACAACTTGCCCACAAAGCAGTCAATGCAAAGTAATTTGAAGAGGGAAAAAGCTCTTAGAATTAGGGTAATTGAGGAAGGTTTCACTGAAGAGATGGTACCTAGCTTAATCCTCAAAGGAGTATAAGGTTAAGGAAGCTGAAGATGGAGGTGGAAATGCTGCACTCCAGGCCCAGCAGTGGTGTGAGTAAGTGAACAGAGGTAGGAGATGGTATGCATATAGAGTCTGGGAAATGGTTTGTGACCTGTCTTAGCTAGAACATAGCATGTGGGAGAGGTATTAATAGGAAAAAAGGCTGGAAAGGAAAGTTTGAAACCAGAATGTGGAATGTTTATGTACTAGGCTGAGGAGTTTGTATTTTATCTAAGGCAAAAGGGAGCCATTGAAAGTTTTAGAGCAGGAGAGTGATAGTCAGACTTGTGCATTAGGAAAATCATTTTGGCAGCAGTGTAGAAGATGAACGAGAAGGGAGACACTAGAATTGGGAAAACACATTAGGAGCCTAGTACAATGATTCAGGTAAAAGAATTAACAATAATGATTAATAATAGTGACATTAGCTGTAGCTATCATTTTTAAATCACTTCAGGGCTTGTAAAGCACTTTACAGATTTTATCACATTTGATCTTCATAAAAACCAGATAAGGTAGGTGCCATTATTGTCTCCATTTTACAAATAAAGACACCAAGGCTGAGGAATGACTTGCCCAGTTAAACTAAGCCAATAAGTATCTAGAGGGACCTGACTATAGTAGATGCCTAATAAATGTCATTGATGCATTGACTTGAACCCAACTTTGGGTCCAGCACTCTGGATACTACCATTAAGAACAAGCCACAGCAAAATAGGGTTTTATTTTAAAAAAAAAACTTTTCTAGGGTTATTAATTGTAGATAGAAGTAGAAATACTGGTGGAAATATTATCTATATGTAATATACCTGAATTCCAGAAAAGCATTTGACAAAACCACCTCTCTTCTAAACTTTCCATTTCTGTTTAAGGCACCACTGTTTTTCTAAAGTCCCAGGCCAACAACCTCAGCATTATGGGTGATTCTTCACTCTCCAGTATATTCACCAAGTTGACAAATCTTATGTCTCCGTCTCTGCAACATCTCTCTTTCCTTTCCACTCAGACAGCTACTCCCCTAGTTCTGGGCCTCATCACTTCTCTCTCTGTGCTGTTGCAGTTAACTTCTAATTAGTCTCCTTACCTGAAGTTAACCCTTTCAATCTCTCTTCCACACAGCTTCTTAAAACATCAGTCTAATCATGGCAGTCCTCTGCTCAGTAAACGACAGCGACTCCCTATGACCTCTAGGATCTAATACAAATTGTTCTATTTGACACACAGCACTTGATATTTTGTCTACCCGGATATCC
Organism: Phascolarctos cinereus; assembly: GCF_003287225.1. Classification (NCBI taxonomy): domain Eukaryota; kingdom Metazoa; phylum Chordata; class Mammalia; order Diprotodontia; family Phascolarctidae; genus Phascolarctos; species Phascolarctos cinereus. The sequence continues at coordinate 391,148,588 of NW_027555847.1, read as the reverse complement.
TGAAAGGCATTTTGTCAAATCTCTTTCTGAAATTCAGTCAACCCAAACCCAAAGCAAATCTAACAGTTTAGTAACACTGACAAAAAGAGTCAATAAAACTATCTTGTTTTATTTTGTTCTTATTGATTTCATGATGGTTTCAGTGATCTTCTTTTTCCAATTTTAAAATAATTTTTTCTAGGGACTGCCATCAAAGTAGTTTCTACATTTAACCCTTTTCCCCCTTTTGAAAATTTGGGCAACATTTGCTCATTTCTAGTCTTTTGATAATTTGTCCTGTCTCCACAGTTTCTCAGAAATTATTGACAGTGGTTCCTTGATCATGTATATGATTTCTTGCAGTATCTAGGATCAAATTTTTCTGAACCTGCAGATTTTAGCTCATTTAAAGAAAGTAGATGCTCTGTTACTGTCTTTCTCAACTACTCTGGGCTCTAGTTCTTAAGTATATTTTCCTACCTTTACCAATTTGAAGATTCTTTCACATGGTAGAAAAAGTAGAAGCAAAATATGTGGCAAGTGGCACCTTTTTCTCTTTTTACTTCCCTTAGATTTTTTCAGATGCCTTATCTTATTCAAGAATTGAACTGTTCTGACTGTTGTCACCATTTAATGCTACTGTTTTCTGTTCATCTATGATTATATATACCCTTCTATCTTCTGAACATTTCTTATTCTAATTTCTGTTACCCACAGTGCCTGAGTGTCCTGTTTAAATCTGGACTACTTGGAAAGCTCCAAGTTTCCAAGTATAGCCATGAGCATGACTATGCCTTGGACTTCATCATTGAGTTCTTCCTCCTCTAAGTCTTTTTACTCTAAAATACCCTGTGTGACCACCACTTCTCACCTTTCACCTATCTCCCTCGCTTCTACTGAACTTGCTCAAGTTCATATAGTTTTGGTCCTCAGAAAAGATTAGTAGGTACCCATGACCTAAAATTGTGTAGAAGTCATTTCAGAAGTGATGGGAAACTCTCAAGAGTCAAAACACACACACACACATACACACATTTATATGAGGAAGAAAAGGGGTAGTCATTTCAAGGGAAATGACATGACTGTATAGGAATCTCACTGATCAATTTAGACTCTTTTTTTAAAAGACACAGAAGATGGAACCATGTACAAACAACATAGCACAAATCCAAATCATTTTGCTTTTCTCTACCAAGGATAATCATCTTGGACTGAAAAAAATGGGGAAAATGGCTAATAGGGAATTGAAATCCAAAATAACTAAGGAGATAATAAGAGAAAAACTAGTTACCTTTAACGAATTCACTTTAGCTTCATTCTAGAATAATGAATTGGCTATTAAGATTTTGTGCCATTGTCAGGGACCTTTGAAAGATCATAGAGAAGACATACAGGACTAGAACAGGGTAAATGTCCCAATTTTCAAATAAAGGGAAGAGAATAGAGTCTGCCAATTATAGACTTGAGATTCCTGACAAAATTCTAGGGTGTTACATTAAACAAATATTTACTGAATGTATGTCATTAGCTGTCAAATAAAACACTTCAGTCTTTTTATGAATGAACTGCTAGAAATAAACATCTTCCCCCCATTCCATTCTATATCTCTGTAATTGATCTTTTTTTTAATTTAAGAACCATACTTTACATTTATCCATGGTAAATTTTGGCGTATCTGGTCTTAATCGACTGTTCCTGCCTAGTGGAGTCTTTTAAAATCTCAGTTCTCTCATTCAGTATATTAGTGATTATATTTCAGTAATCATTGTAAAACAAAATAGAGATTTAGATAATTAAATTCTCTAATTAATTGAATTCAATTCAATAAACATGTATTAAGTGCCTAATATATATTGCCTAATTAGAATTAAGTAGATTTCAAACTGGTAGAATAATTCAACCAAATAGCAGTCATTGATGAGTTTATGTTATTTTGGAGTGAGATGTCTAAGGGAGTGCCCCTGTGCTGCTTAATACATTCATCATTGACTAAAGTAAAGGTGTACTTATCAAGTTTACATGTCACATAAAGCCTCAATGGCCAAAAAATTGGACGACAGAGTCAGGATCCAGGAAAATCTTGACAGGTCAGACATAATAGTGATAAACGTAAGGTCCTAAACTTGAGTTAGTGAAATGTTTAACATTTATCATGATCCTTTTCAGAAGATTTGGGTTTTTTTAAAGTTTTCCTGAGCCTATTGTTACTGGTTTGAAGTAGTCCTTTGTATTCAGCCTTTATTTTATGTCTGTTTTTCCACTTTTTCTACTTATGGGATCATATATTTAGAGTTAGAAGGGACCTTTGAGAACATTTACACCAGCCTTCTCATTCTGCAAATGAGGGATCTGAATTCCGAAGAGTTTAAGTGAGATGTGCAAAGTTGCACAAGTTACTACTTGTAGCAGAGTAGCAGAGACAGGATTTGAATACAAGTCTTCTGTCCTTCAGTCCAGTGACCTTTCCACTGTAGTATGGTGCCCTCTCTACACTTCACTGCTCTTCCTATTAAACTACTTGTCCTCTCAAATCTAACCTCATCACAAAACTTTCTAGATAGCTTTACTGCTCTCTTTAGATGCTTCCAAGTATTTTTCCCCTTATTCAGCTTGTTTACAATTATAAAATCAGAATTTTGCTTTTAGACTTTCATTCTGTTAAAAAAACCCTTAACCAGTGTCTCCTCTCTCCAATCCGTCTTTTACACAGCTGTCAAAAGGACTATCCTAATATGTGTTTGGCCATATCACTCCCCTCTCAGAAGCCCTCAATGATTCACCATCCTCTATAGGATAAAATCCAAACTCTTCAATGAGTGTTATCCATGGCCCTTCACATTCTAGCTCTAGTATACTTTTTCAGCTTTCTTTCATTCTCTGAATTCCAGGTAAGTTTTTTTTCCCCTCATCTAGTCTTGCACTTTTCCAGCTTCTGGAATTCATGCAGAGTCTCTCATTCCTTTTTCATCTCATCTTGCTGAAATATTCCTTTTTCCAAGGTTCAGCTCAGATACTACCTCCTCCATAAAGTCTAACCTGATCCAATCCAAAGTGATATCTCTTCCTGCTCAAATTTTCCTAGTGTACTTCATCTCTGATTTTACCCTGTTGTACTTGTATCATATTTAATTGTGCATATTTCATCCTGCCAACCAATTAGATTCTAAACTTTACAACCATATCAATTTTTCATTATTCATAACTAACACCCAACACAGAGTGGGTACTTAAGAAAATTGCATTGAATTAACTGTGAGTTTTTAGCCATCTTTTCTCTGAACTTTTAGAGATTTGCTTTATTAAAGTGTAGGATAAAGGTATTTTGATGCTGATTGGTCACTTTGATGGCTATTATAAATTCTCAGATGATTTGATCATTGCCTCTTCTGTCTCTTCTTCATCCTCAACCACTTTTTTCTCGTTTGTTAGATGAGTCCAAAGTAAGAGGTCCCTTTATTGCTTTTTTCCCACTTTCTGGAAAATGAAATTGTCGTCAAGGAAGGTGCCATTTTCTTCTCCAAATAGAGATAGTCAAAAGCAAAAACTTTACCAGCTTCTATGCATGTAATTTAACCATTCCCCAATCAATTCTTTTCTACTTTGCTTCTAGTTTTTTGCTATTAAAAAGGGGGTGCTATTATAAAATACTATGGTGACTTTTCTTTTTAACTTTTACCTCCTTAGGGCATATCCTAGCAGTAAAATTGGTTGTTCGAATTGTTCTGACATTTTAGTCACTTTCCTCATATAATTCCAAATTGTTTTCCAGAATGGTTGGGCCACCAACATTGCATTAGTATGGCACATTTGTTTTCTTTTTCTTAATATTTTTATGGCACATTTATTTTTGAGCAGCAGCAAACATTTACTGGGTGTCTGCTGTGTGCCAGACACTGTCCTAGGTGCTGAGGTCATTACAAATATCTATAAAATATGGCTCATTCTCAAGGAGCGTAAAGTTAGTACAGGGATATAAACTGTATACACGTACAAAGGCAACTAACAATACAAAACAGTAAATCATAAATGCCAAATGAGGGTCTCTTATAGTTAGAGCTATAGGACTTTCAGTGGAGAGAGAAATTACTTCCAGTTGCCATGCTGTTAGAAACCTTCTTGCCTCCCTCATCTCCCCAGCCCCACATGCCCCATGAAGGTATGGCCTGGAGCTGAGCCTAAAAAGGTAAGTGGTATTTGACTAGATGGCAAGCAGGGAAGAGGATATTACAAGTGAGAGAATTACTAGAGCCTTTGAGGCAAGAAAACAGGAATGTACATTAAACCTTGCATTGGTTTCCAGAAAATCTGTTAAAATATGCGACAATTTCCTCATCATAAGTGTATTTAGGATGTAGTAAGGATAGAGTATGCAGGAATTTGGAGGGCTCCTTGGGTGAGAATGTCATAATCCATTGGCCATTGGTTACTGACCACATAGATTGTCAGGGAGGAGGAGGAGGGAGACAGGTCTCAAAGTTGCTCTTTAGGAGTTTAATTGTGGATAAGATAGTCATAAGTCTGCTACAGCTATATCCATCAATTTATTCCTTAGCAAATAATGGTGGGTAAAATTAGCAGACATCTGGAAGAGGCACATATTTCAAAGTTATTTTGGTCTGATTCTATAAAGCATAGTATGAAGAATATGATTGGTAGCTGGTCTTAATAAGCAGTGAGTTCTGCCTGCCTAAAATGCAAAACAGATGTATCTTTGTTCTTTTAAACTGACTTTGATGAATCAACTCTATGTGACGTCAGGTCCAAGCTATTGGGTGGCTGAGTCCGGCTCAGAAATATTTTAGAATATAAAAAAGTTTCCATTGTAGACACTGAGAGAACAAAGTGAATTCCAGCACATTGCTGTTAGCGTTGAAGCAGGTTCAGAAACTCAGAGGCCTCAATCCAAACTCTCACTATTGGTATTTTTCTAGGGAACTTTTTTTAAGCCATTGCACTGAACCATCCTCCTTCTTCCTCATCTGTGCACTTCTCAGAGTTGTCGTTTAGAACCATCACTGTTGTGGGGAAGGGTTTGTTTGGATTATTTATTCAAATGTTTCTAAAGAGAGAAAGATAGGATTAATGCAGAAAAGACCAGCAGTATCTGGGGACCAAGTGATATTGTCTTTTTTTTTCCTATTTGAGCTGTTATGAATGATGTACATTTTTTCTTTATCATTAATATCTTGGCGTTGCTGTCCTTTTCTGGTAGACTGACCCATCAGTCAGTTTTGCACTGTAGTCCATGCATCAGGAAATCTGCTCACTCTGCAGGTGTTTCAGCCATAAACAAGCAGCAACCACAGCCTTCTCTTTCTTTTTACGGAAACCCTTTGGAATTTAACTTTCAGATACAAATACTTGGAGCAGTTGGCAACCGAGGAGTATGAGAAAGAGCTGAGAAGTCGGAGTACGAGCCGTGGCAGGACTGAGCTCTGCTTAGACTTGAGTGCTCCTGCTGCCCCGTCCTCTCCAGTCCCTAAGTGCATTAGCCCACCATCTCTGCCATCCCAAGAGGAGCTTAAGGAAACTTCAGCATCCCAGGAAACAACCCAGCCTGTTGAAGGTGAGTGCAAGAAAGAATTTAGGGAAATGAGCCATCTCACAACTTAGCTTAAGTCTTTTGTTTGGGCAGCAACAGCCTGCTGTTCATACCTTTCCAGTACAAAATAATATTGAGATACCAAATAGGGATAAACTGAAGCCTGTCACATAGATTTCTTCTACCTGCTTCATCTTCCTTCATTTCCTTTACTCAGCTACATTCTGGCGTCTTAGTAGCTGCCTGTGTTTATGCTAAGTATTGATGATATATTGCAGTATAGGATATCTGAAAAGAAAAACATTGTATGGAGCTAGATAGAACTTTGACATTTGATACTGAAGCTAGAAATAATTACAGATTATGGAATAATAATAAAACATCATCTTGTCCCATTGTTATGGAAAAAGGAACTTTCATTGCCGAGACTGTAAGGACAGGACTGTCTAAGCAGGCTAAATTATTCTAACTGAAGCTAAAAGGAGTTGAATGCAGCACAGAAAAAAAGGTTGATGTGGAGAAAAACGGAAGCCAAACAGCAAAGAAGAAAAAAATGGTTTAAAAAAATTTCCCTTGCTTTCAGAAATGTTACTAGCATGTGGCATGTGTGTACACATGTGCAGAATTTCCCAAGGGAAATTCTGGGTGTACTTTTTGCTGTTTTTAGAGAAAACTGATTGCATGCTATACACTGCAAGCTTTATTTCCCAATTATTTTCATGATTTCTAATGCATGTTAAGAACCAGTTTTCATGCTTGCTTTTTGCCATCTAGTATGGTCCCTGTATGCTGAATGGTTAATTAACACTGAAGTAACTATCACAGTTTTGTTTAACTACACATTATGGTTTGAAGCCAGCCAACTAAAGAAAGCAAAGATAGTAAATTCATAACTCTAGAAGTGTTTACTAAACATACTATAATAAAATATGGTTTAGTTTAAACCAAATGGCGGTTATACAACCTCAGAATTGAATGTAATCAAGAGATTCATTCTGTCTATTGTGTCCTTGTCTTTGTGACTGCTTAAGGAGCAGGGATCTGGAAATACCATTTCAACAAGCAGTAACAACGAAATATTTTAGTCCCATCTAAGACTACTTTGGTTCTATAGACACCAACTAGATTGAGGGAAGTGTTAGCAGCTTCTTCTGAGATTATAATTTTGGAAATTATGACCATTTACCTAAAGACTTAATCTTCTAATACTATTGCATTGAATGTGAAGCAGGTACATTGTCCTTTCACAAACCTACACATTTAGGTCCCTGTTTTGAAGCATCATTCTATCACCCAGTCTTAATGGTGTCAACAGTTAGGACAAAAGTACATTTGTCAGTTGAAGAAATTCCACTGGAATGTTTCATTCCACTCTTTCAATCTATGCTGTGAACAAACAGTAATAGTAGCTAACATTTATATAGTACTTTAAGTTTTGCAAAACACTTTACATATTTCATTTTTACCTCACAGCAGCCCTTTGAGATTGGTTTTATTATTATTTCCATTGTACAGATTGGAAAACAGAGGCTTAGACAAATTAAGTTACCTGCTTATCATGTAGCTAGCAAGTAAGTGGCTGAGGCAGGTTTTGAACCAAGTCTTTTTGATACCAAGTCCAGTCCACTGTGCCGCCTAGGTGTCTTATTTGAGCCTGAGCAAAGACAGCTTACTTCATCCTTCCCTAGTCAGATGGCAATATCTAAGACAAGCAAAAAGCATGTTCAACTATGTGTTATTCAGTCATTTCAGCCGTGTCCAACTCTGTGACCCCATTTGGGTTTTTGTGGCAAAGCTACTGGAGTAGTTTGCCATTTCCTTCTCCAGCTCATTTTACAGATGAAGAAACTGAGGCAAAGAGGGTTAAGTGATCTCCCCAAGGTAACACAGCCAGTAAATGTTTGAGGTCAAATTTGAACTCAGGTCTTCCTGACTTGAGGTCTGGTGGTCTATCCTCTGCACCACCTTGCTGCCTGCTGAACTGTTAAAAGTTTGTAAAGGGTAAATTAGTGGTGCACTTCAGCTCAGTAGACTACCATAAAACAATAGTCAGGACAAGATCGACAGGGTCTGAGAGTGTCCTTTCATCTATCAGTTGAATGCTGAATATTGATACTTCATGTGCTGTAGCTACAAATATTTTCCTGTAGTCAAACTTGGCCAGCTACAGTTCATTTGACAGCCATCCCCAGAGGTCATGCAGTTAGAGAACACCAGTTCTGTAGTAGGCCTTGCCTTACAAATATGAAGATATTTATCAAATCTTTATAAGAAAACACAAAATATTTACTTTGTGTAACTTCTTAGTGAAACTTGAAGTAATGTCAAATTTTTGAGTTTGTTTTTATTGTCCCCCTCATACCACTCTCCACCCTCAGCATAGGGTTAACCAAGAAGTTGTTTTGTCAAGAACAAACACTAAGGCCTTTCTGGAATCTTTCCTGGAAATAGAATGCCTGAATCTAGAAAAAGAAAAAAGAATATTTAGAAGATCAAAACAGAATTGAATACAATTAATGTCCTAAAGAGTAATTTTTGATTTACAAGAGTAAATGAACTTTCCTCCATAGGCTGAATGAGTCCATTGGAAGTTAAAATAATTTTTGCCCTTCTTTGTATCCTCATTAGCAGCTAATAAAGGTTTGTTGACTGAGTGGCATGAATCTAGTTTATTCTCTTTATCCTCAATGCAAGAGTATTTGAGGACGGGGTAGAATTAGAATTACAGTGGGGTGGATTGGGACACTGAAGGAGCTACTAAGAATAATTTCCAGGGGCCTCTCTGAGTCTGTATGATCACTGCAGCAACACTGGAGATGCTCCTAAAAGTTTTGGTCCCTTCTGGTTGCAGGCTGTCTCTCTACAGGCTTTTCTTCTATCTAATCCAGAGAATATGTGCTTTTTGCCTCACAGAGTTGTTGTGAGGAAATCATTTTGTAAATCTTAATGGCCTTCATAAATGTGAATTGTTATTACTCTATTAAAACAGGACTCTTTGTCAAATGGTAAAAAAAATGGAATTTATTAAATGTTCCTAATAGATGCACCACCATCAGATTGGGAAAAACGGAGTCATCCAAATCTTTGAACTACTGAAAACATCTGGTATCATGTAGACCAAATATCTAGATGACGGGCTGAACTTTTCACTTTTTATCCAGATGTGTGTGTCACTGAGGGATGGCACATGATCTTTTTACTATGCCACCTTCCAACTCCCCAAAGAAGAAACTCCTAGTGGCCTATAGTTTTAAAGTATATTTGCTGAGAGGGGAGGAGGGAGAGAAGAAGATCCCAGAACTTTTGTTCAGAATATAAGCTCCTTTAGAAAACTCTGTCAAGTGTGTCACAAACTCCTGAAAATTCTTAAAAGAAAGAACATGGAGCACAGTGGATAGAGTATTAGACTGGTTCAGGAAGACTTGAGTTCAAATCCTATCTCAGAAGCTTATCAAATGGATAGCCTGGGACAAGTCACTTAATCTCTCTCAGCCTCAGTTTCCTCACATGTAAAATGGGTATCATAATAGTACCTACCTCCCAGAGTTATTGTGAGGACAAAATGAGATAACATATTGCTTATTCTTATTATTAGCAACAACAACAACAATAATAATGGCGGCTAGGTGGTCCAGTGGATAGAATGAGGGGCCTAAAGTCGGGAAGACTCATCTTCCTGAATTCAAATCTAGCCTCAGAGATTTACTAGCTGTGTGACCCTGGGCAAGTCACTTAACTCTCTTTGCCTCAGTTTCCTCATCTATAAAATGAGCTGGAGAAGGCAATGGCAAACCACTCCAGTATCTTTGCCAAGAAAACCCCAAATGGGATTGTGAAGAATATGACATAACTGAAAAACTACTACACCAATAATGATGGTGATGATGATGATGATGATGATAACAAAAACAACTCCAACCGCCACTATATGCCTTAGAATCATATCTTCTTTAACCAGAGACCTTCCTAACCACTATACTTTATCAGACGCTGGTGGTACTTACTGTGCAGTCATAATTGTGATGTGTTCCTCAAGTTACTATTCAAGTCGTATAGAGGAGTTAGCCCCAGTTTGTTCAGAAGCAGCTGGTCTCCCTGGGTCCAGCAGCAAGCATTTTTCCAAAAAAGCAGCCCTGAATTCAATGTCATGGTGTGTTTATATCGTCTCCAGCCCAAATGAGGTTTCAACTTACAACTTTGATATCATCATCACCTTGCTCTACAACCAGCTGAACTACCCCACCAAAACTCCAAGTACTTCCTTCTTCCATAGTACATGCAGTTTCATGCAATTTCTGAGGCATGGAAATACATTTTGTTTATTCTTTTGATAGAGTTCTTAGTTCATTAGCATCAGAAGGACCTCAGAGATCATCTGGTGACAGTATCTCAGAGCCTCAAAGACCATGTAGTCCAACCTGTACCTGAATAAGAACCCCTTCTATCATCACACCCAACAGGTGCCTTCATTTTAATGATGAGAAAACTGATTGTTCGTAAAATAGAAGTGAATATAATTGATATTATGAGTACTACATATATTGTTTCACTTTCTTTTTAAAATTGGCATGACCATGATATCATAACTAGTATCATATCCTTATTTTTATGCTCCTATGTTATATCTGAATGTATCTAATAAGTTATAAGTGTGACTGGTTGTTTTGTTAAATTGCTTGTTACTTATTTGTCTATAGCCTAAAGACTTTGTTTATATAGCTTCAAATAATTCAGATAGAAATAAGGGGAAAAAAGACTTCTAATACTGAATGTTGGACTTTCTTGTTATTGGATATCTAGATGTATTTAAGTTACATTTTTGTACCTAAAGAGCATGAAGTGTTTGGTCCTAAAGAGCAAAAATGTATTTTCATTAGTAAATTATATGGCTTGAGCTTTTTTCCAGAAATAAAATTAATTAAGAAGTTAAAAGGACCAACTTCCATTACCTGTTTTGGGAAGTTGGTGAGAAGGAAGCTGTACTTTGGCTTTACCAGGCATTTCGGAGTCTGGCCTCTCCAGATGGCCCCTATATCACTCAGAAGCCACTATCTCTTCCTGTACAAACTACCTAGTTTCCAGGTTTTGTTGCTTTTCTGTCCCAGATTTTCTGTTTAATCCTGCTGTTGGGTCAAACATGGGTTATTTGATCCCCAAATCCTGTACTTTTCTTAGTATGCCATGTTGCTGAAAGCAACTTCCAAGCAACAAGTGCTCATTGAACGTGTGCTTGAATACTTCCAGGGATGTAGTTCGTATCTCCTTTATTCCTTGAGTGAGCTGCTATACTTGCTACAAAGTCTTTACTTCCATTCAATTGAATTTTTTTCCCTTTAGTGTCTTTTGGGGTGAAGAACATGTGTCCTCGAGGCCACAGGTTCCCCACCCCTGAATCCACAAGTCCCAATTCTTTCTTTTGTGCCAGTGCAGAATAAGTCTGTTCCTCTTCCTAAATGAAAATTCTTCTAATCATTGAAGACAGAGATCTTGTCCCACCTTAGATTTCTCGATCTTTAATTCTGTCATAATTACTCTGTAAATAAGATGGTTTCTAGATTTTTCTGTATACTGGCCGCCCCCCTCTAGAGGTAATCTAGCATGTAAAGGTGTTTTTTGCAGCATGGTATCCAGAATTAACCATATTTACAATAGAGAGTCCTATTTACAGGATAACGTCTGACTAACTCTGTTTATTGTGAGATAATTAATTTCCATGATCTGGACATTATACTGCTATCAATGAAGCCTAAGGTTTTATTAGGTTTTTTTTGTTAAAAAAAACTACTTTTCACTTTTATATATTTATGTGGGAATTATATCTAGTCTACTTCAGTAAGGATTAGGGGAGAATTATTAATGTAAACATGAATAATTAGGTATAAAAAGAGATTAGAGACTAATCGTCTAAAGGGAAGCCCAATTCTATAGTTGTATATTGTGGAAGGTTACTTCTGAATTACATGAGAGAAATGTTTAGAGTTACCTATGTGCTAATAATTGCTACTCAATTTGGCTCTAAGTTTTCTAGAAGTTAAGTAAAGCATAAAAACTCTTGGATCACAGAACTTTTATTGTAATAAAAGAAATCATCCAGATTTGTCTGAAACTTTTTTTTTCTGGAATTAAACTCAGGGAAGAACTCACAGGTCTTTATACAAGACTTGGACTCCATAATAGGCAATGTCTTCTCCCTCAATTTTGAGAGGCAGAATAGTGTAGTGGAAGGAGTATTGAATTTTATATCAGAGCACCTGGGTTTTAGTTCCAGCTCTTGACTCTTACTACTTCTGGATCATGTGGCAAGTCACTTACTTTCTTTAGGCCTCAGTTTCCTGATCTGTAAAATGAGGAAGGTGGGACTGGATGACCTCCAAGTTTGCTTCCAGCCCTAAATCTGTGATCCAATAAGAAAAGCACATGAAGATTGTTGGAAGAGGACATTTGTGTATCAATCCTCCATGACATCTGAGAGAATAACATTAATTTCTTGTTCAGTGAACTTGAGCAGGGAAAGAGAACAGGATTGAAGTATTTTGATTTCTGATGACTCAGCAGTATAGAAGGTGCTTAATATATATTTGATGAATTGAACTTAATCAAGAAGATTCAGTTGTTCACACATCCATTAGGCTGGTTTTCAAATATGTGTTGTCCCTACTGAGTCTTGGGAAGGTGTTCGAGCTCAAATGGTTCATGACTGGATTTGCTAACAAGTGCCCATAGAGCAGATAGTCTCAGTTGTTAAAGTGAAAGCCACATGTTCAAGATACCAGACATGAGGAAAATAGTACTGGCATTCTGTTATACGGTTTGGCCCAAAGACAGTCCCTGTTTGTTTAATCAAAGACTGATGATAGGTTGATGAATGCTGCAAATCATCTTAAATTGCTCTTAGCTGTGTTCTTGATGAGACAGATTAACTATTCCAACAGTGATAACCAGGGATCACCAAACAGTATGTTTCTGAAAATTGCTCACTCCTCATGAAAGATTTAATTTGAAAAACTCAGTCCTGCAGTTTCTCAAGAAGAAAGCCAGTAAAGAGTTTTGAAGGAATGCCCAACAGATTAATGGATCTGTAATTGAGGCCAAAAAAAAAAAAGAAAAGAAAGAAAATTATTTCTCTTTTTAAAGATAGAGTGGGATACATATTTTTTATACTAAAGAGACCATTTTGTTGTTTGTTGTTGTGTCTGACTCTTTGTGACCCCTTTTGGGGTTTTCTTGGCAAAGATATTAGAATAGTTTGCCATTTCCTTCTCCAGCTCATTTTACAGATGAGGAAACTGAGGCAAACAAGGTTAAGTCACTTGCCCAGGGTCACACAGCTAGTAAATGTCTGAGGCTAGATTTGAACTCAGGAAGATGAGTCTTCCTAATTCTAGGCTCTGCATCACCTAGCTGCCCTACTGGTAAAGTTATTATAATAGGCTAGAAAATTCTAGATTTGGCCCACACTTCAGGACAGATTCTGAACAATTCAGTTGGCAAATAATCTTCAGTGTCATTTTTGTTCCTGTATGATCAGCTATTATTAAAGTTTTTTGTTGCTATATTATGCTTTTACATATCCTTCAATCCTGACTACTATCTCTACCCCCCTCTGATCCCTACCCAATTAACAGAGGGAGGGAGGACGGGAGAGAGAGAGAGAGAGAGAGAGAGAGAGAGAGAGAGAGAGAGAGAGAGAGAGAGAGAGAGAGAGAGAGAGAGAGAGAGAGAGAGAGAGAGAGAGAGAGAGAGAGAGAATAATTCAACTAAAACTTTTGGGATGCCTTTTTTATATAGGCTTCTATATCCATAGGCTCCTAGTTCCTTACAAAGAGGAAGTTGTCTGCTTTTTGTCAACTCTTCTTCAAGGTCAAGCCTAATCATTATAATTACAGAGCTCATTTTTGTTGTTGTTGCTATGTACAGTGTTATAGTCATGTATATATTGTTTTTCTGGTTTTGCTTATTTCCCTCTGCATCCGTCATATAATGCTCACTATGTCTCTCTGAATTCCTCATATTCCTCATTTCCTGCACACACAGTATGTAATACCATTCCATTCATGTACTACAGTTAATTTAGTCATTCCCCAGTCAATCTCAATCAATGTGCATCCATTTTATTTCCAGTTCTTTACTACTACAAAAAAAAGATACTATGAATATTTTGATATTTATGGGACTTCCCTTTCTTTCTGTTTTTTATCTCCTTGAAGTATATGCCTAGCAGTGGTATTTCTGGGTCACAAGGTGTGAACATTTTAGTAATTTTTTAGTATAATTCCAAATTGCTTTAGACAAATTCACAGTTCCACTAATGATGTAATATGATGCCTATCTTTTCACAGCCCCTCCAATATTGACTAGTTCCATATTTTGTCATTATTGCCAGTTTCTAAGACTGCCACAAAACATCAGACTTGTTTTGATTTGTTTAATCAGCTATTTTGGAGTAGATGAAATTGCTGGTTATTAGCTTGAGAGGTTCCTCAGATTTATACAATCTGGTGATACCATCCTAGGAGTGTACTTCAGTACTTTTGGACATTATTGATTTTGTTATTATGATTATTTCATCTACCAGCTCAGCAACTTTTCCCAGAAATCTCCAAAACTTTGTAATCCTTAATACACTATAGATATGTTAGTTGTTTTTATTGTTGCTATGCAGATTTCAACCCTTCTACACTGTAGAAAATGGTCTTCACAAGTTACTATATTTTAAGATAAAATCACTACCTTCTACCCTCTGATGATAAACTTCTCCACATCTAGTTGGCCAGTCCTCAGACAGCAAGCAGACCATTCATCAACTATACTCAAAGCCTTTCCTGCTTCATGAGACCTGCTAAAACTGGTGCACCACAATGTAGTCTTGGGAACCTGCTCATAAACAGGTTCATCTCCATACAACAATAAGGTACCAGAACTATAACAGAAAATGAACTGTATAGTTGAGAAAGGAGGTGAATAGGGGCATGTAGGTGTTCAAGTCACTAGGTATAGATGAACTATATTCCAGAATACTGAAAGAATGAGCAGATGTGATTGCTAAACCCACTTATCAATGACCCTGTGAAAGATCAGTGAGAATAAAAGAGGTGTTCTAGAACTTTGAAAAAACAGATCGCAGCATTATGGTATTTAGAGGTAGAAGGAATCTTTGAAATCATCTAGTCTAACCCCTTCATTTCTTGGGTGAGGGAACTGGGGCACTTAGAGGTAAAGAGACTTACCTAGCTAGTAAGAAACAAAGCAGTAACTTACCCAGCTGGTAAGTAGCAAAGCAAAGATTTGAACCTGTATTTTTTTTTCTCAGCCCAAATCCAAGGCTCCTTCTGGTCCACCATGTTGCCTCTAAATGTTGTATTGATCTGCAAAAACAGAGAAAATGAGCTAGTCTACTCCTGAATCTCAAGAAAAAGAAGGACAATCTCCTACTTCTTAAACCTAACAGAGGTTTATTGATATTATACAGATCATCAGAGACACATAAATATATAAAGTATACAAAAACCCATGGCTAATTTTCATTGTCAAGCCTTCCAAGTCTTTGCTGTCCATTTAAGCCTTGGAGAATTAAAACAGCACATGCACTGTTGACAAAAAAAGCAGACCTGGTCTGTGCCAGAAGGTTCCAGATGACTCCACTAGTTAGAGCTAGGACCATGTTTTTACCCAGAAAAGCAGAGGCAACTTTGACCTTATTCAAGTATATCTATCTTGAATAAATAGACCCCAAATGCCAATAATGGAAGAGCTAAGTAAGGAGTTATCAGGGGTTATATTTATTATGGATTAATCAATCTTTCTGGCTATTTCTGCCTCTTTCCCTTCTCCTTCTGAGGAAAGGAACTTAGTCTGGCTAGATTGCATCAAGGATGAGGGCAGTCTGTGAATTGCAGGCTAATTGGTTTGACCTTTGTTCTTGGAAAAATTGTAGGACATTATCTGAGAGATGATTTGTGATCACTTAGAAAAGAAAGCATCAGTCAAGGCTTAATCAAGTACAGGTCCTGCCAGACTAACTTCATTTCTTGATGTGGAAACTAATATAGCGGGACAGGAAAATACTATATAAATAGTATACCTACGTGTCAGCAAAGTATGTAACAAACAGTCTGTTAAAGTCTTGTAAACAAGAGAGAGAGAGAGATGAGGGCTAGATGATGGTACTGCTCTATGAATTAAAAATTAGTTGAATGATAAGATCCAAAAAATGGTCATTACAGTCTCATTGCCAAATCATTGATAGATCTCTAGTTCAGTGCCCCAGTGATCTATCCTGCACATTG
The DNA here is from genome assembly GCF_003287225.1 of Phascolarctos cinereus. Classification (NCBI taxonomy): domain Eukaryota; kingdom Metazoa; phylum Chordata; class Mammalia; order Diprotodontia; family Phascolarctidae; genus Phascolarctos; species Phascolarctos cinereus. The sequence continues at coordinate 391,132,781 of NW_027555847.1, read as the reverse complement.
TACTATTCTACTTTTTTATAGGTGACTTTCTTTGAATGCTTTTATCAAAGGCATAGAAGGCAAGCTTGCCAAAGTTGTAGATGATGTGAAGCTGAGAGGGTTAGCTAATAGGTGTTAACTTTTTTTATGACAGAATCAGGATCCAAACATATTTCAAAAAGCTAGAATCATGAGTTGAATCTAATGAGATGAAATTTTAGAAATAAAAATGTAAATTATATTTAGGTTTTTAGATATCAGTTTAACAATTACAGGATGACAGATGACTAGACAACAGTTTGTGTACAAATATTTAAGGACTCTTGTGGAGCACAAACTCAGCATGAAACAATGGTGTAGCATACGAGCCAAAAACCTAATGGTGGGTTGGCTTCCACAAAGCCCTACCCATGTTCTTCATCATGAAATGGAGATGACCCTGGACTCTCAAAGACCATGACATCAGAACACAAGCTCTGCACACTTCTACCCTGCTGAAAAGACTTCAAGCATGGTCCTAGCAGCGGACTGAACCTGGCCACTTGGTGATGAATTCTTTAGCTGTGGAAACTCATCAAACAAAGAAAAATGCAAAACGGCATGCAGTACTGTGCAGCTCCCTGCTGCTCCTCTCTAGTAAAATGATGGTGGTAAAATGATGGTAAGGGAGCAGAAGATATTAAGAATTACAGTTTGAGCCAGTCTATAAACTTTAGACAGTCTATAACCTGTTGGTAATCTAAATATATGATCTTCATTCAATGGCCACTGAAGGAAAGGAGCTAAATCACATCAGTCTTGACATTTTGCTATAAATAGAAAAGGTAGTTACAACTAAATAGAAGGATGGCTCACATGTTCTCTGAGACAAATAAGGGGTTAGATTTACAGTGCAATAGGAAACGTCATTTCAGGGACTATTTTGATCATAATAAGTATTTGAACATAACTCACCATGGAAGTAATTGTAGCATGTAGACCAACATCTGTTGTGGAAGATGGACAAGTCAAGAAATTCTACAAAGAATTCCGTAGATCCTTCCAATTAATCAGTATATACTTTGATATTCAATTATTTCAGTGCAAAGTGGGAAAAAGGTGAGGATGGTGAAAAAATACATTTGAGAATGAGAAGTGCCAGTCCCATGCATCATGAATACTTTGAGGAATGAATTGGGAGATACTTCTCATAGTGATCATTTAATGTCCTCAAAAAAAAAAGAGAAATCAATTGTAGTTTAGCAGATAGAAAATAACTCATGATCCATTATTGATATGGGAGTCATTCCTGAATCAGCTATCTGTTTACAGTTACATCTCTGATTTGTTAGAGCAAATATCAAAATTTATATGTAGCTAAAAAGAAAGAATGAACATGAGAAAAAATATGATACATAATTAAAAATCCAATCTAGCTAATTATGTATTCAAGTTATTGATAGAAAGAAATGGGATATATGGATGAGAAAAGGACATAGACACAGGTTATAATAATTTTATACAGGAGATTGACCTAGTAGCCCAACAGCACCTTATTCTGTAATGACTTCAATTACTTGCCAAATAGAGAGATGTGGCAGCTAAGAACATCATCAGTTTTGAATAGAAACTTATCTATAAAATCTTTTGGGAAATGATTGCAAAGGATTATGAGCAGTATCATCTCAGAAAACAGAGATAAATGGAGGTTATAATCAGTTTAAAAAAGCATGGCAACAGCTTCAACAAAGTTAAGCCATCATAAAAGCATTTAAAGATAAAACCTGAAGGAGAGCAACAAACGGGAGAAAGATAGAAAAGATCTGCTGGATTTTTATGTCAGATTTTTTTTCATCAAGGACAATGGAGTCACTACAATATCACAATTCAGAAAATCTTTATTGAGGAGGTAGAAATGGCATGAAAGAATAAAAAACAGGGAAAAAATGCAGCTGAATGAAGATCAAATTTACATAGAGGAGATCCATGCTACAGGTGAAATAAATGCGAGGAAGTTGAGGAATCAATTTACATAGTATCTGGATACTAAAATCATGGAATAAATCTGACTGTCAACAGCAACAACACCCAAACAATCAAAAGGTGAATGAGGGAAAAAAACAACAAGTAGAGACCAATATGTCTGCTCTCCTGTGACTCCAAAAATTTAAAGAATAATATGCTCATATGTTGAGGATTCCCTTGTGATGCTCTAAGAAGGGAAAAGGCAGACTTTTTGCAAATGATATTCTATACTGGACCACATCTTTTCTGATGTAGAAAATGCAAGATCACACTGTGTTTAATTGTTGACTATTGAAAGCTTTTGATTTGATAGAGCAAAATAGTATCTTAAAGACCCTTTTCTGACAAAATATCTCTAAAATGCACATAAAAACCATGTGAAATTTGACTTTTTCCTGTATTTTTCTTCCCCTTCTTGGCTGAATTCTCTGAAAAAGCCATTTATACTAGGTGCTTTTGCTTCCTCCCTTTCTCACTCTTTTTGGCTTCTGACCCTATCATTTAATTGAAACTGCTCTCCAAAGTTACTGCTACTGCTGCTGCTGCAAATAATAATAATAATCATAATAATAAAGCTAACATTTATATAGTGCTTTAAGGTTTGCAAAGCACTATTTGTATATAGGTCTATCCACACACATACATACACATTTTTTATATATGTGTATGTACATATATATGTACACACATACACGTGCATATATGTGTATATTTAGACATATATGTGTATGTGTATATATATGAGCATTTGTGTGTGTTTCATATAGAAATAAAATCTCATTTGATATTTACAACAACCTTGGGAGGTAGAAGATATTCGCATCCCTATTTAATAGATAAGAAAACTGAGGTTGCGAGTTAAATGATTTGCCTAGGGTCGCATATATAGTAAGTGTCTAAGGCAGGGTTTGAATTCAGGTCTTCCTAATATTCTTTCCACTATACTCTCTACTTGCCTGATCTCTTACTTGCCAGTAATCTCTTCAGTGCCAAATATGGTGGATTTCTCTCAATCCCTATCCCTCTTGACCTCTCTGCAGTTTTTGGCTTGGTTGATCACTGTTTCTTCCTGGATACTCTCTCCACTCTGAGCTTTTGTGTCACTGCTTGGTTCTCCCCGTAACTAACCATTCTTTCTCCTTCTTCTTTGCCGGCTCTTCATCCACATCATTCTACTCTCTTGTGTGGATATGCCCTAAGGCTTTCTCCTACCCCTTCTTATCTTTTCTCTCTAAAATATTTCATTTGATCTCATTAGCTCCCATGGAGTTTTAGCATCTCTGTGCAGATTATTCCTTGATTTCTATATCTATCTGTAACTTCTCTCCTGACCTCCAGTCTTATAATGCCAACTGCCTTTTGGACATCTCAAACCAGATGTCTCTTAGGTATTTCAAATTCAAAACATCCAAAACAAATCGTTATCTTTCTCCCCAAACCCTCCCCTTCCCCAGACTTCTCTATTACTGTTTAGGATACCACCATCTTCTCAGTCATCCAGGTTTGCAACCTTGGTATTGTGCTTAATTGCTGAGTCTAACTCATCCTGTACTTCTCATTTGTAGCCAAATCTTGTCATTTCTACTTCTACATCTCTCCTTCTCTCTACTTATATAGATGCCACCCTCAATCAGGCCTCATCTTCCTTCTCTTTGACTAGTACAATAGCTTCCTAATTAGTCTTACTCCATTGTCTCCCCTCACTCCAGTCTGTCCTCCTCACAGCTGCCAAAGTACTTTTCCTAAAGCCTATGTCTAACCACGTTACCACCTCCATAGTAAGATCCAATGGCTCTCTACTTCTAGAATCATGTATCTTTTATTTTTCATTTAAAATTCTCAGCCTGGCCCTTTCCTACCTTTCCAGTCTTTCGTACCTATTACTCCCCTCCACACACTCTGAAGTCCAACCATAGTGGTCTCTTTGCTCTCCCTAGTATGTAGTGCTCCGTCTCTTGGCCTTATGCCCTGCACTGCCTACCTGGAGTGCCTTGCCTCTACCTCCTAGCTTTACTGGCTTCCTTCAAGATTCAGCTCAAATGGTACCATCTTCAGAAGGCCTTTTTCAGTCCTACCCAGAAGCCAGTGTCTTCTTTAACATTATGTTCCATCCATTCTGTAGGTATCTTTTGGGTGCCTAATTATTTACATGTTGTCTCCCACATTAGAATGTTAAGTTTCATGAGGACAGATACTGTTTTTGGCTTTTTTTGTATCCCCAGTGCTTAAGCACGGTGCCTGGCATGAAGTGAAAACTTAATAAATATTTATTAGTTGATTTATTTGGAGCTGGAAGGAACATTAGATTTTATATAGTCTGATTCCCCACATTTTATAGCTATAGAAACTGAGGCCCAGAAAATTTAAGTGACTTCCCAAGGTCACATAGGTAGTAAATGTCAGAGCCAAAATTTAAACCCAGACCCTCTGACTCTAAATATATTGATTTTTTTTTCTACTGTGACATTGTTCCAAGTAGACCCAGGAGACAAAATGAGGAGCACTGAATAGAAATGTAGGGAGACACTTAGGCTCAGTGTAAGGAATAACTTGTGAGTAATTTGAGCTGATTGAAAAGTGGAAAGGGCTGCCTCAGGAAGTAGTAAATTCCCTATCACTAGGGGTCAGCAAGTATGGGCTGGTTAACCACTTGTTGGTTGGTTGCAGATGGCACTCCTGGTCAGTGAGTTAAACTGGATCTTTCTGAGGTCCCTTCCAATTCTCAGATTGTACAGCTCTATTAAATCACTTTTTTTTCCATTATCCATAAAGATTTATACTTTTATAATGTCTTTCTTCCCAAAGATATACTATGTCCAACAATATCCCAAATCCATAGTAAACATTGTCCCTACACCTAAACCTTGCTCTCATATTTTATCAGTTAGGTCTCAAAGAACCCTATTGTCCCATGTGATCAGAATAGCAGTTTGGGGAGAAAACATTGTGCTGTGAGAACCATGAAGTAGGAAATTAGGCGTGCATCAAAACTATCCATCATACAGCTGCTTTTCTTTGGAAAAAATAAGAATTACTGTTTACCTACAGAGTTATTTGAGGTTGGTAAAGAATGCTATCCTCACAGCCCTGTGGGGTTTAAATATTAGTATTGCCTTTTTTACAGATTCGTTCTCATTGAACAAGCACTTATCAGGTTTATAGTCCATCGAATGAAAACTACATGTATGTAGATAAATCAATACAAAATAGGTACAAAGTCATTTGCAGGATGAGGTGAGGAGGGATCAGGTGAAGAAATTGAGGCACTGAAGAGTTAATTGAGTTTCCTACAGTCACAGAGCTAATAAGTGTCTGAGCTGAATCCAAACCCAAGTCTGCTAACTCAAGGTGAGAGCTCAGTCACCGATACAATGCTGCCTCTCAGAATAAGCTGAATGTCTTCTATTCTGGTCCAGAATTTCCCAGATCCTTCTTTATCTCAGAAATATTCCATTCTTCCAGGCTCCTCAGAATAGATTTATGTTTTCTATTGATAATTTCAAGTGCTAAGTATGTTATGGCAAAACTAGTATTGGAAGCCCTTAGTCATTAATGTCTTAACCATTCCAATTGTGTATCTGGTGAGACTCAAGTTCAGTAACACCAAGAGTCAAGATAACTTGAAAGAGGAAATGAAAACATTTGGCGCAGCTAAGTTGTCTATCTGTGGAGCTAAACAATGAAGGCCAGATCATAAAGCAGTCAATAACATTTGCTTCTTGGTGAGATATTTACTTGTAGTTCCTGCCAGTTTTATCTCATAGGCTACCACTTATTATTAACAAGTTGTGGTGACTAATAAGTTTAATCGTATATTTTCTTCCACCAAATAATCTAGAAAAGCAGATAATAATGACTAGCATTTTTTTTATTGCTGAGGCAATCAGGGTTAAGTGACTTGCCCAGGGTCACACAGCTAGTGAGTATCATGTGTCTGAGACTGGATTTAAATTCAGGTTCTCCTGACTCCAGGGCTGGTGCTCTATCCACTGTGCACCTAGCTTCCCTATTGACTAGCATTTCTATAGCTCTTTCAGGTTTGCAAAGCACTTTACACATTTTATCTCATTTGATCCTTACAACAATTCTATGAGGTAAGATATTATGATCCTCATTTTTTACTAATGAGGAAACTGAGGCACAGAAAGGTTGTGATTTGGGCAGAGTCACATAGCTAGTTAGTGTCTAAGAGAAGTAGGATTCAAACTCAGGTCTTCCTGATCACTCCAGCACTCTATCCACTGTGGCACCTTCCTATATAATAATATTCTAGAGTGTCTGAGTTGTAAGACTCTTGGCTAGATGCTGGACATTATGTTATTTATTAGACATGTCCTATTTCTATATTCAAATTGTATAAGATTCTGAGAGATGAACCTACAAATTTAACTTTTTCATGCTATCTCGTAAGTATTTGACATCAGGTAATATGTGAAATAGAAAGACATTTTTACAAAAGATTTTTCCAAAGCATCTGAAAATGCTATTTGGAGAATTCAAATAAAGGAAAGATCTTTTGAGGGTCAGGGTGTCTGAATGCTCCCCATATTTGCATATGGCATTGTACTGATTGCATAAAGCCCTATGACCTTATAAACACCTCACTAAAGAAATCAGTAGTAATAAACATAATAATATCAATAATAACATCTCATATTCACATAAGTCCTTAAACTTTAAAAAGTTTCTTAAATCCTTGGCATTATCTCATTTCACTCACAATAATCCCTGATAGATCCTACAGATGTTATTGTTCCTCTTTTAGAAATCAAGAAACCAAATCTCACAGAGGTTAAATGCGTTCCCATGGCCGTACAACAAGTAAGTGCTGAGGGTAGGATTTGAACCCAAGTCTTTCCTGACTCTAAGTCCAATGGTCTGTTCATTAAAATCATAAACATATAATAATATACAATAATAAACAATAAACTATAGTTTAATTTAACTAATTGCTAGGAAAGCTGGTCCATAAGGATGTCTTCAATCAGGCTTTGACATTACATAGCATATTGACTTAATTTTAAAATATGACATCTATGTTTTATTGTATTTTTTATTTATGTTGTTGTAGGCAGCATGTGGCCCATAGTCTGCCTTTAACACCTCTGGTCTAAGTGACCTAGAAAGCCCCTTTCATCTCTAAAATTCTATGCTCTGTACCTGGCAGAGCAATCTGGATAAAGTATATATTCAGAATAACTTCATTTTCTCTCTCCTTTCAATTTAACCCAGATGCTCTCTCTGTCCTTCTCAGCTTTATCCCTTCTTTATATGTGTTTCTTCTCCTCCTCCATTTCTATTGCACCTCTGTGTGTGTGTGTGTGTGTGTGTGTATGTGTGTGTGTTTGTGTGTGTGGCTTTGTTTAATAAAATATACCTTTCAGTTGGCACGTTTCAGACAAGAACCCAATCCTACCAAGCCGGTTACCTCTATTTCATGCATTTTTATACAACCAGCCAAATCTGTTGCTGTCATTCCCAATCTGAGTCTATTATTTGCCTCCTGAGAATTTGCCCCAGAACTCCTGAGCAGTTCTCCATTCTGCTGTTTCTTTTTCATCAATGTTATCTTCCACGTTATCCAGATTGGCAGTTTTGTTTGGATCTTTTGCTTCTTCTCAGTAGAATTTCAGTTTGGAGCTTTCTTGGTCAGGTTGGCCAGTCTCCTGCCAAACAGATTATTTGCTGTTTCTATGAAGAGCACCGTGTCCCTTGTAAGGACCCTTTGTTCTGGAGTCTTGGGCTATGTCCCAGAAACCAAATCATTTTCTTTGATACAATCTGTGTAGCCAGCCATTCACTTTCCTGTTTATTCCTTTCTCTTCATAAGTAACTAACTTCAACTAGGATAACAGATGACAGTATGACTTATGCTCCCAAATCCTTGACTTTCCTTTCCAGAACTGTAAAGTGTCTAGAGAGACAATCCAGGTTCTTTCTGACTGTCATTGATTTTTATATGAATTAGCAGAAGGGAACTGGTCAGTTGGTTTAATGGTTCCTGGTCTGTTCTTTGTCCTATTTTGTTTATATGCCCATGGAAGAAAATATACCTACTAATTTGTTCAGTTAATATATATTTACTTCTATTTTACCTCTTTTACTTTATATTGCATTAAATATGTATTTACTGCTATTTTATTTTTAGGTTAGTATGTATTTACTTCCATTTACTTCTAAGTAGGGAGTTTTCAAATATCATGACACATTTCTGCTTTCTGAGACCAGTAGAAAGATTGTTCCCATCTGCTAATGCTGTGGGTCATCAACTTTAGTGGCGATCTGTGTATGATGGGGTGGAGCTTCCTTAAGATTTCTGCAACTACCCTTTCTGAAAAAGTCCTCACCCCTTTTATGGAGCCCAAGTTGTGCAGAGTTGCGGGGAGGGGTTATCTGTTCTTTCTTACTTTTGTATTTACCTATCCCTCAACATTGGTGTGAATTCCTTGGTGTTGACTGACTCCCTCAGAATGTTTTGTTTGCCTTCTTTCCTGCCATATTTCTTCTCTCTTTTCTTCTCCAATCAGCCAAGATATAGAGCCCTTTTCCTTTCTCTTACTAGCATAATGACAAGATGGTCCTTGCAACCCAGAGGGAGTTGTAGAGGGGTCTTGAAAGAGACCTCAATTCAACTAGTCCAATTTCCCACCTAAAGCATGAAGTGTCACTGCCACGTCCCTGACAATTCATCATCCTGCCTCCACCTGAAACCCTACAAGGGGAAATTTTCTGCCTGTAAAGGCAAATCATTCTGTTTAGAGATAACTCTAATTGTTAGGAAGTTAGTTCTTATTTTTTAGTTGAATTCAGCCTCCCTGTAAATCATACCTACTGATTTCATTTTCTGCTACAGGCAGATTCAGAACAGGTGAGTCCCTGGGGCCACACGGTCACAAGGGGCTCCCTCCAATATATTAAAATAGCACATGAAGTAACAAACTATAATACATAGAGCACAGTTTTATTTTTAAATAACTCTGGGATTTAAAGCCCTTCACAAACTGGCTGCAACCACCTTTCCGGTTTTATTAGACATTACTCTCCTCTGCATATTCCTCCATCAACTTGCTTTCTTTTATTCATTACATAAACCTCTCCATGTCCTCTCTCCCTACCTTTGCACAAGCTGTCCCAAATGCCCTTCCTCCTTATCTCAGCCTTTTAGGATTTCTAGTTTCCTTAAAAGCTTAGCTAAAATGCCACTTCTTACAGGAGGCCTTAGCCAAATCCCACAACTACTAGTGCTTCCTCCAAAAAAGAAGTTACCTTGTATCTTTCCCACATATGTTATATATATATATATATATATATATATATATATATATGTATATGTATATATGTGTGTGTATGTGTGTGTGTGTGTGTGTATATATATGTATATATATATATATATATATATATATATATATATATATATATATATATATATATATATTATATGTCTCCTATAATAGACTATGTTTCTTTTTTTTTGGGGGGGGGCAATGGGGGTTAAATGACTTGCCCAGGGTCACACAGCCAGTAAGTGTCTGAGGTCAGATTTGAACTCACGTCCTCCTGAATCCAGGGCCGGTGCTCTATCTATTGCACCACCTAGCTGCCCCAAGACTATGTTTCTTGATTGCAGGGTCCATTACATTTATATCTTTGTATTCCTAGCAATTACCTCTATGCTTAGAAAGTGATGATAAGCTCTTAATGAATATTTATTTACTAATTAATTTAATAATTAAGTACAGTAGGAAGCTGGTTTTAATGCCCACAATAAAATTTGTCATTGTCAAATCAAATTTCAGTTACTTAAGTAACACTAATTTCTTAGACAATTTAATAAAAGTCTGAATGTCATTGACATGTCAATATATCAGTATCACATTTTTTTTTTCGTTATGTGACTTGGGATTTAAAATGGGTTTGTGTATCTTATTTGCTTATGGCCCATAATAAAATTATACTTAAATCGCTATTTAAAACACAGTGTTGAAGTGATGAGGAAGCAATGGAGTGTACAAGCAGCAATTTAAAAATAAGAGGGAGAAGGGGCCACTAGGTGGCACAGTGGATAGAGCACTAGCCCTGGAGTCGGGAGGGCCTGAGTTCAAATGTGACATCAGACACATAACACTCACTAGCTTTGTGACTCTGGGCAAGTCACTTAACCCCAATTGCCTCACCAAAAAAAAAAAAAAAAGAGGGAGAGTATGACACAGTGGAAGGATTGTTGAGCTTAAAATCAGAAGATCTGGGCATGACTTCTGGTTCTGACAAAAGTTATCTGTGTGGTTTTAATCAATTCGCTTCAACTTCCTTGCCTGTAACATGAGGAAAGTTGGGCTTGATGACCACCAAGGTCCCTTCTAGCCCTAGATTTAGGATCCTATGAAGAATGAGGAACTGTAGGGGCGCTGGAACGCTCACCCCTTTCTGCCATCATTATCCATCCCTGGGTTTTGACCTACAGGCTTAAGCATAGTCTCCTCCCTTTTCTGTATCTAAATAACCCTTCCATTTTTAAATTACAAATACACATTTCCCTATAGTCTTATTGTTTGCCTCAGGAAAAGAAATAGTGAACACTTTGGAGGCCACTGCATCAATTTCTTCATTGTCTACCTTTCTTCTGTCTCCCCAGGAATCAAGGGGCGTTTTCAGCCTTGTCTTGTTACTCCTGTGGTAACTGCTGGCTGTTTCTGCTTCTGTTTTCTGTTGCCTGGGTGGAATTGAAATGGCCCTTCCTGTTGCTTCTTCTCCATTCACCTGCCCGATGGCAGACAGGTTGCCAGGAAACAGGTGCAGTGACAGAAAGAAAATGACATCTGAAAATACTTGTCAGAGGCACCCTACCAGGGAGCAAATCAGTGTGTCTTTCAGAATCCCAGAGATGGAAAGGACTTCAGAGGTCATCTAGTCCAGAGGTATCAGACATGTGTCCACAGCACTCCGGAGTGCGGCCTGAACCAAATTAAAATGTAGTTTGTATCTGATTTTAGTGTGTTAATGTATTAATAAATAAATATGTGTATATATACACATATGTATATACACACAACATATACATATACACACGTGTAAAAGCATACATAGTTTTCTAGGTCAATATACAGCCCACAGGGATCTGTGCATACAGCTTAGCAGCCCCCATTTCTATTTTAGTTTGACACCACAGATCTAGTCCAGAGTAGGAATCTACTCTACAGTATCCCCAGCATTTATCCAGGCTACACTTGGAGACCCCTCCAGTGATCAGGAGCTGACAATCTCCTCCCAAGACATTGCATTCCATTTTTGAATAGCTTAAGTGTTAGGAAGTGTTGATATTGAAATAAAATCTGCTTGTCAGTCAATCAGTCAATATTTATTAAGTGCTTACTCTGTGCTATTTGGGCTGCTAGGTGGTTCAGTGGGGAGAGCATCGGGTATGGAGTCAGGAAGACCTGAGTTCAGATTTGACCTCAGATACTTACTAGCTGTGTGATCCTGGGCAAGTCACTTAACCCCGTGTGCTTCAGTTTCCTCATCTGGAGAAGGAAATGGAAAACCTCTCAAGTAGCTTTGCCAAGAAAACCCTCAGTGGGGTCACAGAGAGTCAGATATGACTGAAAAAGGACCCAATGACAACAAAATGTGCCAAGCATTGTGCTAAGCCTGTGTGTGATTTTCATGCAGTGTTCTTAGTTCTATCTTCTTAGACAAGCCTAATCTCTTTTCCATGGGGAGTAGGGAGAGGGTTGTTGTTCAGTTGTTTTTCCTTCTCCAGCTTATTTTACAGATAAGGAAACTGAGACAAATATGATTAAGTGATTTGCCCAGGATCACACAGCTAGTAAATGACTGAGGCCAGATTTGAATTCAGGAAGATGAGTCTTCCTGACTTCAGGCCCAGTACCCTATCCACTGTGTCACCTAGCTGCCCAAACGTTGAATACATAATGCTTATTATTGGTGCTTCCACTAATTCCCTTAATAGATCTATTGTTATCCTAATCAGTTCGAGTCTTACTGGCCAATGTGGTTGCTAGAATACATGAGTTTGCTTATCTTAATATGGCTGAATTCTTTGCTTTCATTGAAAAATAACCAAACATTGCTGTAAATTGATGTGGTCAAGGTTGAAATGGGAAATCTGGTCATTCAAACCACCAAATCCCAGATCCTACTTTCTTGTTACTTTCCCAGTCTGTAGAAATTGCGCATGTAGACCCAAGTTTAGCTGGAAACACAGAAGGTGACTGATTGGATTTCACTGTCAGTGCTCGGGCTTGGAGGAGGAGCCTGAGTGTGCCACCAACAGTTCCCACCATATGCCAGTCAATTAAAAGTGAAACGGATGCCATATGCCAGGCTGTTGGAAACACACTTCGGTTTTGATGTGGCTATTAAGACGGAAGTGTGTGTAAAAACATGTGCTTTCTGTCAACCAAATGTCTGACACAGCCATTTTTCTACCCTCTGGCATGACCCCACTTACAGAATTAATAGGCTTTGTATCTCTTTGCTAAGTACTCTTTTCAGATTTCCAAAGGGATCACCATGGAAAAGTCTTTTGAGCACCAAAGAGAATTAAACTGAAAGACACACTTCTGCTTTCTCTTCACCTTTGTTTCAGTCTCTCCTCCCAATAACTCATTTCTGTCTTTTGGAGGCAAAAATTGCATAGTACCAACACAACTAAGAAGCATGTTGTAGACTGTTTGGGTTCCTTTTTGGGTCTCTCCTGTCCCTGTCAGCATGTCTTTGAATAGAAGAAAGGATCAAGAGAGATGCTTCTTACTCCTAGGCCTATCATACTTTCCTTTCTCAAAGAACTTATCAGTGGTTATCATGGTCATAAAACAGACTGTATTTATGTACTACTTCAAAGTCTACAAAGTGCTTCTCTCCCAAGAACTCTGTGGGGAAGGCAGTGCACATATAATTATGCTCATTTTACAGATGAAGAAATTGAGAGGTTAAGTGACTTTTAGGTGGTGCAAAATACCAGTATTGAGTGACAGCTGGGATTTGAACTTAGGTCTTCAGAGTCTCAAGATGAGTTTTCTAATAATGACAATGCAGTAGAATATCCTTGACTGCCTATCTCCACGCTGAATGCCATAGTCTGTACATGACCCCTGCATTACTCAACTAAAACCTCCAAAATCACATTCACACACTGAACATCTTAACATAGCACCACCTCTTTAAGCCTTCCAAAGCCAGCAAAGCAAGGGAGAGAAAAATGGGGGAGCAGGACCTCACCCCATTATCCATTTAGGCCTCAGTAGAGCCCTGAGAAATTCCCCAGTGGGAAAACAGGTCACATTTAGAAGCTGTTCAAGGACTGGTGCACAGGCTACCCCCTGAGTACATCAATTCAGCCTTCCTAGCAAGGGACAGTTTGGAGAGCTTATGAGGATCTGCTAAGTAAGCCTTGAGAGAAAGAATTTCTCTAAGTCATTCAAAAACTGAAAGTAAAACTCCACTTGTCATTAGTGGTGGAGAGATTCTGACAAGCCTTACTGAGCAGGAACTCAATCAATCAAAAAGCATTTTTAATGTGCCTACTATGTGTAGGTACTGGGCATACAAAAGGGAAACAGATTCTGACTTCAAGCAACTTTCATTCTCTTGGGGAAATGTGTACATGTCCTCCTCAAACACAGAGCCTGCCGGTGACTTCCATGTACCCTTATGAGAGTCTCACTCCCATTGTCTGCATGTCCTTGTGACTTTGTCAGTGGAAAAAAAAAACACACACACACACATCCTTCTTATACTGACTCTACATGTGGAAGGTTTGGGGATAGTTTGTCCCTGTCTCTTCTAATCAGTGACCTTATCTTCTGGCTTTATACCTAGGTACATATTTCTGGCATGGGCAGGGATTGAATCAGATTTTCCCCCCAATTCTTTGGACTTGATTGGGAGGCCCAGAAAGTTGAACTGATCCACATGATAAGTTCCACTTAGGGCAGACAGGCATGACATAACATATTTAGTTTTTATATAGCCCAGGAAATCAGGCCGGATGTGGAGGTCTCCATTTTACTAGAAGATAAGCATCTGGCCACCATCTTTGATAGTCTTATAAATGGTTTTGAGAACCCCAGAGTCAAATTTCTAAATATGTTTTGAAAATATGGAGAGGGTCCCCGTGTGGGAACAATTGAAGCAAAGGATAATGGGCTTGTTCAGCTAGCTCTCAATTTCATCCTGCATCCATCAGCATCTTATTTATGAGGCTATACATTTGCCATGGATATTTTTCTTTCCTTAGGAGAAAAAAAAAGAATGGAAAGAGGGGGGACAACCCCACTCCCCTAAGTTTCCGACTGTCACTTGACACCTTCGAGAAATGACTGTTAAGTGAATATTTTCTCCATTGTTGTCTCCACCAGTGAGTGCAAGTGACCCTGACCCTGAAGCAGAGACTGAGACAGAAAGAGTGGAAGCAGGACACAAGGCTGAGGCCGGAGTGGAGCAGAGGGCGGATGTGCCACGTCAGGAAGCATTATGTCGGCAAGGGGGACCAAAAAGTGAGGGGACTCAAGGACCAGAAGAAAGTGCAATACTCAGTGAGAAGGAAAGGCAGAATGAAGAAGTGAATGAAAAAGACAACTGCTCAGCCTCCAGCATTTCCTCCACAAGCAGCACTTTAGAGAGAGAAGAGAAAGAGGGCAAGTTAACCAGTGATAATGAAGCTGGTAAAGTCCTTTATTCAATCATGCAAACAAATTCTAAGGAAAATAAGGGGTGGGAGAGAGAAGTGAACTACTGGACTGTCCATAGAATATTACACAGAGTCACTTTGAGGAGTCATAAATTTAAAGCTGAAATGGATCATAAAGGTCATCAGGTCCAACCCCCAATGAGGAAATTGAGGCACAGAGAGGTTAAATGCCTTGTATAGGGTCACATAAATAATAAGTATCTAAGGCAGGATTTGAACCTAGGCCTTTCTGACTCAAGTCCACAGCCCTATCCACTATGCCATGCTGAGGCTATGTGGTATACAGAGGAAAGAGGTCCAGGTGAACTGCAGCTCTTTATCCTTCTGTAGTATATGGTAACAGACTTTACCACAGAGCTGGATTCAGAAGTTCTTTTGAACTTGTTGATGATTAAAGGATAGGGTGGTTTCTCTTGAGAAAAAAGTTTGAAAATTCATTGACTATTGATTTTACTATTATCTCTAAAATTCTGTTATTTTTTTCAAAGGTAGTGTTGCATTCTGGATATTCTTTTAAAGTCAAAAAGGTCTGAGCCCACCTCTCACACATAATGTAATCTTGGGCAAGTCACTTAACTACTCAATACCCCAGGTGTGTCTATAAGAAAGGGCTTCTTCAATGGGAATTCCCTGCACCCAGGAAATCACAGATTTGAATATAGAAAAGGGAAGAAAGAAAGGAAAGAAAAAAAAGAGGAAGGAAGGAAGGAAGGAAAGGAGGAAGGAAGAAGCAAGGATAGGAGAGAAAGAAAGAGAGAAAAAGAAAGAAAGAGAAAGAAGAAGAGGAGAGAGAGGGGTAAGGAAAAAAGAAAGGAAGGAGGGAGGGTAGGAGGCATACTGCACCAGGCTGTTTTGTTATATTGCAATAATCTTTAAAATATATTGTAAGAGAAGCTATTTTTTTACAACCTTCCCTTTCTTCGTGAGACAATAAGAAATTTTTCTTTCCAGGGTACATTAAATTAAGAGCTATGTGATTAGTTGTTTGTTACCAACAAATCCAGGGTCTTATAGTTTATTTTTGTCTTTGTGTCCCTAGTATCTTCATAGTACCTGGCACATAGTAAGTACTTAGCAAATGCTGATTCATAGATAGAAAGTATTATAATATCATAACACAATGCTGGCATGGGTTGGGTTACACTGTGCTGTGAAATTTAATATTTTCCTCAAAATCCTTAATTTGTCTTTTTCCTAGGGTAACAAACAATTGAGAGGTAGCGTTACATAGTGGGCAGACTTCTAGCTTGGATTGAGGAAGCTCTGGGTTCTAGTCTTACCTCTGATACAGTCTGGCTTTGTAACCCATGATAAGTCATTTCTCCTCTCAGTACCCAAGGACGTACCCTCTGACTGTTGGGTACAGAGCGGGTGCCAGTCTGCATTGGTAGAGGGAGTGTCCTCACTGCTAGTTTCTATAACCAGTGAAGTCACAGGTCTGGTTCACCCTTCCCCCCCCAAATAAAAGCTGGTTATCTAGAGTGAGAGATAAGCTGGTATCCTTACAAGGTCAAGAGAAGGCAAAAAAGGCTCACAGCACTTTGGGTGCACCACTCTGATGCATTTGTGGGAGTACATGGACAAGTCATACGGGCTGGACAGGCTTAGTCTAAATCAACAGAAGGAGTCCCCTCACTGACAAGACTGCAATCTGCTGCAGTATTTGAGCCACAAAGCTGAACGTTGTGGTCAGTGTTCTACTGGGACAAACAATGGTCGATCAGAACTCAATATGGTGCTCTAGTGTTATAAAGTACTTTACATATGGAATCTCATTTGATCCCCTTAACAATCTTGGGAAAGAAATAGCATGAAGATTATTGTTTCCATTTTACAGATGAGGAAACTGAAGTTAAGTGATTTGCCCAGGGTCATGTATATTGTCAGTAGAAGAGGCAGAATCCAAACTCAGATCCTCTAATGCCATGCTTCCTGCTCTTTTTGTTATATTGCATGCTGAATTCTTTAAGATTTGATGGAGGCCATTTCCTTCATTTGGACTGCACTATTTTAATTTTGGAATTACTCCCTTTGGGATCATACATAATCTAACACTTTCCACTGCTGGAAGAAGAATTTTTGCACAGTGAAAAATAGCATACTCGAAGTATGGATTTGATCTTTAAAAAAATATTGAAGTTTTTATCACGGGATTCATAAGAATATGCCACATTTAGATTTCTAAGTATAAGGTTAGAAACAATTTGCAAATCTCATAAAAATACCTGTAATGGTGACCATGGTGTCACTTATTAACTCACAGAGCTCTTTGCTCTCCTTTTGGTATTTAAAGGATGTTAAATTCCTCACACACACACACACACACACACACACACACACACACACACACACATATATGTATATGTATATAATGATAGTCTTTTTTTAAGTTGCCTATTATCACTCTTTTAAAATAAACTGATTTGGGGGTCACATGCCATGTGATCAGCTGATTAAATTGTATAGTTTAGGCTAATTTGCCCTCAGTGTGGGCTGAACAGCAAACTGCATGCCTGAGCTCCGAGAAACAGTCTTACGGAGCTTAGGGAAAGGCTCATCTCCAGAGAAGTGGCCAGCAGGTATTGATGCGTTCCCCCAAACTCACAAACACTGTCTCCTAATGTCCTAGAGATGGGCTTCAGTTTGCCCTGACAAGGGAGGGCCCCTGCTGGTGAAGTCACAGACCCCTGAAATATTTTTTTTAAATGTCCTCTACCAGAAGATATATAAATTCATTAAAGCTGGATTCTCTAGGGCCTGGTGGCCTCAAAAAGCCTCTTGTGAGGATCATTCAGTGGACTCCTGTGACAGCAGCTCTTCAGTTTCAGAATTGCCTTGTTTTTGCATAAATGAGAAAGGTTACATAAATGGTGTAATTTAACAATCAGGCCAACTAATTAAGATTTCCATTTTCATCTAATATTTGCCTGATCAAAAAGCAGTATCATATTGCCCATATATCTTGGCAGCCAAGGCAGAATGACAAAGGGGAAATGTGTGATCCGTTTGCATCTCAGGGGTGTTTATTGCATTTTACTCCAGTCTCTTATTTATGGAGTTGCAGGAGTCTGCAGTAGAATTAGTGCAAGGAAGGTATGAGAGCATGCTAACACTAAGCTGAATTTTATTCCAAGTCAAGTTAGCTAGAATCTCTCCACTGCTTGCTCAGATGCCGTGTACAAGGTTGCAGGCACATGAGCTTTGGATCCAAGTTTTCTTCATGTTGCCTGCATCATGTTTTGTTTATTATGCTTTAACAGTTAGTCATCATTACCCCGTTTAGCAGTCCTGAAATACATCAACTAGTTGGATTAGTAAAGTAAGCCAATGAACTCATGCAGGTCAGATTATCCAGCATTCTTCCAAATATGGGTAACTTTCCCAAAGCAGAGTCTCAGCTATCAATCACAAATGAGTGCCTTCTTAGCAAGAAACAGGAGATAGACAAATGCTACTAATTACTGATGAGCTGTGGCTCTGTCTATACTTTTATGGTATAATCGGATGCCTCCTGCTTTACTGCAGTCCGTTATTACTGGGCTTTGAGAAATCCTGCTGCTTATCCAAACAAGCTAGGGTGAATTGGGATAATCAGCTCTGGCAGTCCTGCCATTCAGTGCCTACAGACACATTTCCATGTGATTCTGGTAAGAGGAACTCGGAGAAAATCTAGTTGCTCTTAGCAGATCTGGGTTTCCAATGATTATATGTCAGTTTAAAGGTGAGGGGAGAGAATTATAAGGCTTAAAAGAAACTCATCTTTGTTTTTCTTACTTTATGATTTCTTCTTTTGCTCTTACATTCATATTGGTTCTTCTCTGGAGTTTTGTGTAATATAAATCTCACTGACAGTGGTGGAAAAGTAAGCAGAGAAACCATGAGTTTAAAATATTGCACTATTAGTTCTTCTTACTCATATGAGAAAATACAAACATTGCCACCATAATAGAGGCACAAAAGAGCTGTTCAGAGCCATGACAAGGTTCATTTTTATTTAGTTCCCATGCCATTTCAAATAGGCTGCTCATCTCTTAATAATGTTGTTTCTTAAGTTTATTTAATTTGTGAAACTGAACAGGGGTTCTCAGAATGTGGAATAGCAAAAGTATACTTTTAAAAATCTATCAGCACTGAAGACCTTCATTCTTCTTGGGCGGGTTAGAGTATGACTTTTTGAATTAAATGCTTTGTAAGTTTGAATCAAAGAACAATAAGCTAAGGTCCTTTGGCTATGGTCTTTGCATGCTGGTGGTAAAGTGGAAATGTCTACAGCAAGGATGGGGAACCTGTGGCCTCAGAACCACAGATAGCCTTCTAGGTCTTTGGGGTGGCCTTTCGACTGAGTCCAAGTTTTACAGAACAAATCCTTTTATTAAGGGCATTTGTTCTATGAAGTTTGGATTCCGTCAAAGGGCCACACTTGAGGACCTAGAGGGCCACATGTGGCCTCAAGGCTGCAGGTTCCCCCCACCCCCTGTACTCTTGAGCCATCTATGATTTTCCTGTTCTACTAAGAGAGAAGAGATATCCCATGGAAATTGTCCAGGGAGATCTTGATTCACTGGGGATACCCAAGGACCCTATCCCTAGAGAGTCAACAGCAGGGACTATTATCTTAACTTAAAAAATCTCTGAACTCTGAGGCTAACTCTATAGAGAACAGAAGAAAAGAAATAGAATATGTGTTATCATTAAAGAAGAGTCATGGGAGACTCAAAGCAGGGATCCACCAGCCATGGCCATTCAAGGAAAACAATGAGGAATTGCCTTCTTTAGAGACAGAGGTCCTCAAAACTGATTCGTCTTCATGAATGTGTGACTGGCAGAGGGAATCAGGTCATAGGTTGTTGGGAGACAGAGAGGAGATTTATCACCTGCTCAGTAGAGTAACAGTTATGTAGAAGCATCATGCCTCCAAGAGAGAACCATCTGTATATACATGCAGGTGTTGATGTGCCAAATGTGTAACCTGCCAAAATGTCATCAGCCTCATTCGTGTCCATTACCATCTGCTCTTGTTGATTTGGGTCCCCTCTTTCCAAAAAGTTTTTTTCATTAATTATGCTTTTTCTACTTTTTCATTAATTATGCTTGTATCATTTCAGGTCTATGGTCACAGACCATTCAGGATGCTGGTGTAAATGAACAGTGTAGCAACATTCTCAACAACAAGCGGTTTATGCTGGACATGTTGTATGCCCATAATACAAAACCTAAGGATGAAGAGGAGAAAGAGCCAGAGAAGGCAGAGGAGAGGAAGAAGACAGAAGAAGATGAGGAGTCCATCACCTGCGTAGCCAGTAGGATCTCTGTTCTCCAGGCCAACACACAGGCTAAAGATGAGAATGTCAGGAAGATGGAGATTGAAAATTTGGATAATGAGGGCAGTGTGAAAGCCTTTGCTGAGAAGTTCAACAGTGGTGAGCTCACAAAAGGCACAGCCTCATCAGAGACGGGAATTGGTGAACAGGTCTCTGATAAGACACAAGCACAACCAAAGAAGGAATCGGACTACATTTGGGATCAGCTCATGGCAAATCCTAGGGAACTGAAAATCAAAGAGATGGACTTCACAGACTTGGGAGATGAGGATGATATAGACGTTTTGGACATGGATTGGGGTCCTAGGGACTCGCTCATTCCTCCTCCTCCACCTCCACCTTCCTTTTTGTGTTTGCCTCCACCTCCCCCTCCCCCTCTTTTTGATTGCTCATCTCCAACTCCAGCCCCTGCTAATTTATTGGCTCCTCCCCCAATGTTTGGCACTCCTCAGGGTTTAGGGTGGCCCCAGGTTCCTAGGGGTCAGCCAGCATTCACAAAGAAGAAGAAAACCATCCGTCTCTTTTGGAATGAGGTGCGGCCATTTGAGTGGCAGTGTAAAAACAAACGCTGCAGAGAATTCCTGTGGTCGAAACTGGAACCCATTAAAGTGGATACTTCCAAACTGGAGCACCTCTTTGAGTCTAAATCCAAGGAACTGTCTGTCACAAAGGTACCACTAACATCTAGCTTCTTCCTTTAATTTGTGGCATTTCTTTTCATCTTTTAGTGAGACCATATAGCTCTGTAGCTCACAAAATGCATTTATGCTGCCTTACGCTTTCAATAGGGTTGTACATCTATTAGGTTTTGAAGTGTTAATTTATCATTCCCATCCTAGACTCAAGTTTAATGATTCTTGTTCATTGGCTCCATTTCAGTTGGTGTGGGCCTGGATAATGTGGGCAGTAACCAGTGAATATTAACCAAAATGGCCATCTAAGAACCCAACTGGGTCAGAGCTGGGAAGAAGGAAGCTGCATTAAAAAACATTAGCCAGTTAGCATTCACATTAGCCAGTTAGGGAATAATAACTACTGACTTGCTGGAAAAACATCGTTGTGGTTCATTTGTTTCGGCTATGTCTGACTCTTTGTGACCCCATTTGGGGTTTTCTTGGCAAAGATACTAGAGTAATTTGCCATTTCCTTCTTGAGCTCATTTTGCCGAAGAAACTGAGGCAAAGTGACTTGCCCAGAGTCACACCATCTGGTAAGTATCTCAGGCCAGATTTGAATTCAGGGAGATGAGGCTTCCTGACTCCAGGCCCAGCACTCTGTTCATTGTGTCACCTGGTTGCCCAGAATTGACATTATCCAGTCAATTAATAAAGTGATCCAGCAATCCTAATTTAATGTTAGACAGTTTGGATGTTGACTATGGAATGCAAACCCTTGCCTACAACAGAAGGTATGTCATCTCTTGAGTGACATTTCTTTAACTTATTCCTTGAGTAGGCTTACAGAATGCCAAAAATATGAACCTTTCCAAATAATCTAATCTCTCTGTGTTTTGGATGGAGTAGACAATATATGTATTGGGCTGACTGATTGAACTTTTTGGTTTACACTTGAATGTTTTAGCCTTAGCTGATGTATTGCATATATGAATTATACTTCATATTCCAAGTTACTAAAAATAAGATAGCTCTCTATAAGGTACCTATTAAACATGACAAGTGAAAGTTAACATAGGGCACTGAGAAAAAAATCTCCATTGATAGACTGAATATTTATAATGATTCATTGCATTAAAAAAAAAGATCCTAGCTTGGACACTCAAGTAAGTTTCTCATCTTTAAAAGCAGGTTGAGAACTTTTAGTCAGTGTATATTGCAGTCTTAAAAATATTTCTTTAATTATCACATCCCTAAAATTGTATTCAAACCGCAAATGTCCTTTGTCACCACATTTGTTTCTCCCTCTTAATGAAACAAGGTTTGTGGAAGCACTTTGCCAAGTACACAGCCATCTACAAATGTCATATTTTATCTTCATTAACCCATTCTTCCTCCTTCTTTTGTTAAACATCACCAGTTTCAATGACTATATTTGCTAGATTAGACTTAAGCAAAAATACGCCATGGACACAGATTCCCATAAGGGTCAAACACAAAGGAAACAGAAAAGCTCAAACATACAAAATTGTATTTTGTATGTACTATTTATCTTCACTAATCCCACACTTTTGGGAGAGGGAGAAAGGAGAAAGGGGTAGCATGGAAGGGGTTGATCATTTAGTTATTGTATATTGCCCTGGATAGGTGGCCCTAAATAGCTATGTAAGTAGAGTAGAGCACTGAACTCCTATTCCATATCAGGGTCTCTTAAACTTCTTCTAGCATTCAACCAAATGCTCATGACTGATTGGGCAGAGTGCTGACAATCCATGGGGGCCAGGCTTGCTTTCCAGGCACATGGCCAGGAGCTGCCAACAATCCCTTCACTCCCAACTTTATTCCTCATTGGGATTTCCCATGGTGAGCTGAAAGGACCTGCTACACTACTGCCTTACAACTTAAGGATTAAAATGCTAGTAAGACACAGAGCTATTACAGAGCTACTATAGAAGGTACAGGTCTGCAGTCAACCCACTTGGACTGCCCAGTCAACCAGTGTGGGAAATATGCTGTATTTGAAAGTAAATCTGTTCTCAGAGTTAAGGCTCTTATAGTACAGAGAACATGGGCATAGAATGAGCTATGACTTCCTACAACTCATTTCAAATCCACCTCACTGTGTGATATAGAAAGGCTTGTGATTGGCTTTAGTCGGTTCACAAGTTTTTCTTTTATCAAATGCCACCTCCCCTCTTTGCCTCCTCCTATCACACACGCACACATGCATGTATGCACAAACACACACACACACACAGTTAAAGTGAAAACCCAACTGACCCATTGTACATTACCTACTTTTGTTCCACATCAATGAAGAACTCCATGTGAAAATGAAATATAATTAGATTTTCACAAAAGAGAGTCTCCTTCAGCAGAAATGCTATCTATATCTTGTCTAGGGAGCCACATTGGCAGGATGGTTGCGTGACCAAAGAATTCATCAGCTTTATGCCGACTAACTAGTGATGAGTCCCTCCATACTTACCTTGGACAGCAGACTTACTCTCTCACTGGGGCTATCTTTGAAGCCTTTCTGGTATGGCAAAACCTGTCAAAGTTTTCCTTCTGCTGGTCTAGTTTTTGAGGTTCTGTTGTCACTTCCATACATAAAGTATCAGAGGAGGAATTTGGTGGAGGTTTCTGGGAGACAATGAAGAAAAATCCCTATCAGAGAGGCAGCCCTGCACATTCAGATAGCTAAAGACACAATTTTTGTTATGTACATCAAGTAGTTTATGTAAAGATGATACCGGTGACCCATTGTCAATGTTGTGGTGATTCGAGTTTGTCTAGGAACAGTGACAAAGCACCCCAACTTTTTCACCCAATTCTAAGTGCCTCTATTTAAAAGATAATGACTAGGAATAAGAATACATTTGTAGCTATAGAAAATATTTTTGGCTGTTAAAAATGAACTGATTATTCCTGAGATCAAGCTGAAAACTTTGGCCCCATTAACCCACTAACTTAATCGGCATGGGTGTCATCTAGATGGTGTTTTTCTGTTGTGCCAATTTATATGACTGTGCTTCATTAGATTCCCATTGGTCCAAGCCACAGGGGTGGGGAAAATGCAGCCTCGAGGCCATATGTAGCCTCCTAGGTCCTTGGGTGCAACCTTTTGACTGAGTCCAAGTTTTGCATAACAAATCCTTTTATTAAGGGCATTAAGTCCCTCTGGACTCTGGGGGAGAAAATGGTTTAGCTAGTGAAAACAAGGATTACTAATCACCAATGGATGTTCCTGGGAAGAAGCTAACTTTGGCAGAGGGTTGGGAAGAGGACAGAGAAGTAACCATTTGGCAAGGAGGAAACATAAAACTTCATTTGTTTTTTAAAAGGAAGAAGCATGACTAAATGACTTCCCCAGGAAACCCCCAGTATGTGGCCCATGTAAATACTCTGCATTCTTGGACTCATTAGGACATGACTTTTAGTACGATGGGTCAGGAAAAGTGTTATCAGTACTTAATGTTTCTTAAAAAGTTGCTAGGTTAAAGTTATATTTCCAATAAAGACGAGCTCATCGGTGTAGTGCAGGTTCATCCTTTAGGCAGGGGGTTGGCTATGTGAATTCTGAGATCCCTTCTAACACTATGACTCAATGCCTCTGATCTAAGATCATATTCCATATCTCAGCTCTGGAGTAGAAATATAAGACTGAGGTAACAATTAGAAGTTTACTGAAACTCATTCTAAGGTGTTCCACAACTAGAAATAAAAACACAGCTCACTACTTTTTGGTGTAGCCAAGGTGGGTAGGTGCTAATTAAGAACATGGAAAAGAAAGATGAAATTAAAATTAAATGACATTTATTTTTAAGTTAATATGCATTAAAATGAAAAAAAAAAACCAAGGTTATCCTAAAGGTTTGACTCCATTTTTTGGCTTGTGTTACTTGATACAGATGTGACCAATTTTACTTCTGTTTCTAATCCTTAACCGTGATTTCCATAAAACACTTCCTAATTCTGGCTCACAAGGAGTTTTTTATTAAATACAATAGAGTGTACAAAAATAAAATGAAATAGACTTCACGTGGCAGTGTATAAGACAGGGGAGTCATTTGTAGTTTAGGACAAAAAACTTACACCAAGAGAGATTGATAGGGATATGATTATAATCATCAAAGCAATCTCCCCCTCCCCACCTGTTTCCCACCCAAGTCAAAAAGGAAGACAATTTGCCAGATTAAAGATTATGATGATGACTCAATAGAACTGATAAGAAAACAAAGATTCCCTGGTAGTTTTTTGTCTGAATGGGTTGTGGAACATGGATCTATATATTGTTTCTTGTCTTGTCAATTTAGATATTAGATGGGGGAGAGACAGAGACAAAAAGACAGAGACAGAGAGCCACAGAAAAAAGAGAGAGCAAGAATGTAAGCTTCCTTTAAAACAAGCCAGTGTGATGGAAGGAATCTAGGGCTGAGGGGGTGAGGGATCAGGAGACTTGGGTAATCCTCTAGGGCCTTGAGCAAGTCACTTCACTTCTAAACCTCAGTTTCCCCATTTGTAAAATGAGAATCCTCAAGTAGAAAACCTCTGAGGCTCCTCCCCCCTCTAACATTCTTTGGAACTTTTTTTTTCTCTGCAGAAAGATATAAACATATACTGGGTTTCATTATTTTGCATCTCTATTGCTGGTCTAAAGCATAGTTTAGAATTCTGAGTCTAATTGATACTCCTCAGCTGTTCCATGTCCCGGAGGAGACAGATGTCAAGTGGAAGCAGCCAAGGTCCAGATGAGAAGAAACTGTGTGTCACTGGGTCTGGGCTGAGGGCTGGCTAGTGCTGATAATGTTACAGTTAGATCCTAAGACTCAGTTATGTGACAAGTAGAAATCACCTGATAAGTAATTTAACATGAACTTTGGGTGGCAGAAGCCCTTAAATATTGAGAATAACTGGATGTACAGAGGAATTTTATTCCAACAGTGTTTTATAGATTTTCTCTTATCTCTTTTTTTAATTAGTTTATTTTTAGTTTTCAACATTCACTTCCACAAGACTTTTGAGTTCAAAATTTTCTCCCCATTTCTCCCCTCCCTCCACCCCAAGACAGCATACATTCTGGATATCCCTTCCCCCAATCTGCCTTCCCTTCTACTCCCCTCCCTCTCTTATCCCCTTCCCCTTCTATTTTCCTGTAGGGCAGGCTAGATTTCTATACACTGTTGCCTGTATATCTGATTTCCCAGTTGCATGTAAAAACAATTTTTAATATCTGTTTTTAAAACTTTGGGTTCTAAATTCTCTCCCTTCCTCCCTCCCCACCCATCCTCATTGAGAAGGTAAGCAACTTGTTACAGATTGTACATGTGTAGTCATGCAAAACACTTCCATAATTGTCATGCTGTGAAAAACTAACGATATTTCCTTTCATCCTATCCCACCCCCTGTTTATTCTGTTTTCTCCTTTGACCCTGTCCCTTCTCAAAAGTGTTTGCTTCTGATTACCCCCTCCCCCAATCTGCCCTCCCTTCTATCATCCCCCTGCTCTCTCATCCCCTTCTTTCCTATTTTCCTGAAGGGTAAGATAGATTTCCATACCCAATGGAGTGTGCATGTTATCTCTTGTCCCTTAAAAAATAAAAACAGCAAGTTATTCTCACCATTACCTGGGAAACTAGCATTTGTGTTAATTATAAAGAAAAGTAGATTTCAAACATTATTTTATATAATATTGCCATATTTAAAGTTTTGAATAAAACTTGTCTTTACATCCTGTTATTCCTCTACATTATTATGCTATATAGAAGCAGTGTGGTATAAAAGTGGATAGAGAACAGGAGGCCTGGATTCAAGTTATACCTGACACATAACTGGCCGTGGGACCCAGAGCAAGTGACTTTATCTCTCCTTCCTTTCATGCCAGGGGAAATCACAGATCAGTCACTCTTCTGATCCTATTATGTTATATAGAATTAATTATGAGAGACAGGATGATGGAGCTTCACAGTCAGGGTGCCTAAATTTCAGGTGCTTTCTTTGATATATGCTGGCCCCTCAATCCTGAACAAGTCACTTAACCATAAGGTTTCAAGGACTCAAATGCTCAAAGGACTTGCTCACAGTTCTGTCTCTATTAAGTGGCAAAACTGGATTTTGAACCCAGGTTTTCTGGCTCAACTCTGTGTTTCCTTGTGTGGGATTTAAATGGGTAAGATCTAAGACTTATGAAGTTGGAAGAGAGAGACAGGGAGAAGCAAAAGGTAGAGGACAAAGGAAACGCAGATTCAGCTCCCAAGGAACACCTTGTGCTAAAGTGCAAGGTAAATCCAAGTCCCAGTGGATGGCAAGTAAATTTCCTTTTCTCACACTCCTTCCTCCCACCCCCTAGCAATTTACATACCTATTGAAGGGAAAGGAAACCACTGCCTTCTTAAAGTAGACTATCTAATTCCCAGCTCATAGCCAAACCAGCCATGAATTGGTTCTACAAGAGACAAGAGCAGCCAGAAAAACAGATTAAAATTTTTTCTCCGTTGGCTGGTTTCTGACAGTTTTTCTCTTTTGGACCTTTCATGTGGGCTGTGGGAGAGGTAGGAAAAAGGTCTGGATGCAAGTCTCTACACACACACACTGGCTGTGTGACCCAGGACTAACAGCACATTGCCTTAGGCAACTCTCTAGACTAGGTTGCAGAACATTTGCCAGCCTACATTAGTAGGAGTTTCCTCGCCCAGAATTCATTACACTAGGAAATCACAGACCACACAATATCAATGAAATCACAGGCTTGGACCAAAGAAAGGGGTTAGGGCTAGAAAATGACAGTGATTTTGATATATCCTGGGTGATTTCAGGGCTTATATTAGGAGTTGCTTAATTTTGGTTGTCAGAGTAAGAAAGAATAAATAATAATACATAAATATCCATTTATTTGTAAAAAGAAGAAACTGACTCCTTTAAGAAACTGTTTAGTTAAGATAGAGAAATTATTCATTTTTCTAATAAGGACAATGGTCCTCTTGAAAAGAAATTAAAAAACACTTGAATGAGGAAGCTGTAGATGCTTAGCTCTCCAGATAGCAGGTGCAATCATCATTTTAGTTATTATTGTTCAGTCACATCCTGTTCTCTGTGACCCCATCTGGGGTTTCTCTGGAGTAATTTGCCATTTCCTTCTCTGGCTGATTTTGCAAGGCAAATAGGTTAAATGACTTGCCCAGGATCACACAGCTAGTAAGTGTCTGAGGTCATATTTGAACTCAGGGCTTCCTGGATCTAAACCTGGAACTCTATCCAATGCACCACCTGGCAGACCAGTCAGTACACTCTGTGTGGCTAGATAGACTCAAGATAACTTATTCATTCCTGTAATCCCGAGTGGCAGCTAAGGACAAGCTGGACTAGAAGATGTCAAAAGTTATAAAAGGACCTAAGATAGACCACTTAGTCAATAAGCATTTATTAAATGTTGGGGATACAAAGAGAGGCAAAAGAAAGTACCAGATCTGAAGCAGCTCAAAGTCTAGTAGGGGAGACACGTAAATTCCTATGTACAAATGTTGTGCCATCTAGGAGACACAGTGGGATAAAGTACTGGGCCTGGAGTCAAGAACACTCATCTTCATGAGTTCAAATCTAGCTTCAGACACTTACTAGCAGTTGCCTCAGTTTCCTCATTGGTAAAATGAACTGGAGAAGGGAAATGGCAAACCACTCCAGTGCCTTTGCCAAGAAAACCCCAAATAGGGTCACGAAGAGTTGGACAACAACTGAAAAACAACTGAACAGCAAGAAAATGTACAAACAAGCTATGAACAGGATAAATTGAAAGTAATCAACAAAATTAATAGATTTTCTTTTGGGTTTTTTTGGTGAGGCAGTTGGGGTTAAGTGACTTGCCCAGAGTCACACAGCTAGTAAGTGTTATGTGTCTGAGGCCGGATTTGAACTCAGGTCCCCCTGACTCCAGGGCTGGTGCTCTACCCACTGCACCACCTAGCTGCCCCAAAATTAATAGATTTAAGGGAGATTGAGAAAAGCTTGCTGTAGAAAGTGAGATTTTAGTAGGACTTGAAGGAAGCCAGAGTCTTAGGTAAAAATCCCTCTTACCATAGGTATGAAAAAGATTAATGAATAAATATTTAAAAGCTTAAGAGGGCACAAACTTAGTCCTAAGAACTTTTTATTTCCTTTAACCCTAACTGTGACATTTTATAGTTTATAGATATAGAATAAAATAGTTGATTATAGCACTATTATTTAAATACAACATTTATATGAGTGGGGTAGAGTAGGTGGGAGGGGGTGCACTGGACCTTCCCCCTCCCAGTGGAGCTAGGCATCCATGCTTTGGCTTAGGATACATACTTTGGCCTCTTGCTAAAGGACACACTCGACCAACAGCTCCTGGTTAGTCCTCAAGGGTCCTCATGACTGGTGGCTATGTCAAAGAGCATTGATCAGTATACGAAGAAGAGTCATCTGTTCCTTGGGCTATAAGAAGTGAGGGGGGATGCCATCAAGCCTCTGCCAAGGTAGCCTCTTGGCTCAGGCACCACTTCTTTGGCACACACCCTCTTCAATCACAGAGGCACATGAGGATCAACCAAGAGCCGCTGATCTCCCATGTTCTTTAGTAAGGGGCCAGAACATGTTTACCTGCTCAAGAAGCCAAAGTGCCCATGCCCAGCCCCAGGGGAAGTACTCTGGTCCAGTCCATCTCCACAGATAAATTCTGCTTCCCCGATCTGTCCGCACCTGAAGTCAGCCTCCCCACAATACCTGTGCTGCTTCTACCAGGCACCATCCTTCACCTAGGAATAGCTACCTGACCTGCAGACGTGGGAGGAATCTTAAAAATGGGATCTGTGCTACTACCTCAATCTCTTCAGTGACAGAAATAGAGTGATAGAAGAAACCAAGGTGCCCAGAGTGGAAAATGGGGCACAGAAGTATAAGAAACGGGGTTTAAAAAGAGAAGAAGTGAGAGTGGAAACTTTGAAATGAAAGGAATATTACTTTTTGGAGAGGTGGTTGGTTTCTTCCCTTCTATCCCACTCCCAGTCACTCCCACCTTGCTTCCCATTATCACAATGATAACCCCCCATCTCAGAATTTCACCTCTTGGGCACAGGAGAAATTTTTTTTTAACCTGCCCAGAACCCTGGTGCACGAAGTGAAAGGAAAACTAAATGCACTGATAACTCACATTTACCTAGCATGTTAAGGCTTGCAGAGTACTTTCCTCATAACTACCTAGTGAAGATTAAGTACTATCCCTATTTTACAGGTAAGGGAATTGAGTCTCAGGTAGATAATGAGACTTGCCTAGATTATGACAGTAAACTGCAGAGCTGGGCTTCAATCCAATACTCTTTTCACTGTATCACTGAAAGTATCCTACATTTTACTTTTTCATGCAGAAGGTGATACTCAAGCTGAATCTTGAAAGACCCCAGGCCTCGAAAACCCATTGATGTTTGCCATTGGCACTACAGAGTATTTTGTGGGAAGTCCTGATTATCCTTCATGACAGAAAACTCAAAAACGTTAAGATTTAGCCCCAAGCTTGTGCAGTTTCTATGATTTGGATGCGTCTAATTTGTTAGAATCCTCTGCTTTTGCCATTGTTTAATCTAGTACCTCCAACCTATAAAGAACAAAGATGACCTTGCTCGTTTTTAACATTTCTCTCATTCAAGACTGCAAAGAAATCTCTCTCTGCTGTTTGTGTTTCAAGCCTATGGTTCTATGCAATGCAAACTCAACCTTTCTGGTCTCAGGACTTTCTTACACACTTAGAAATTGTTGAATACCCCCCCTAAGAATGGCTAATATGGGCTATATCTATCAATATTTACCATATTAGAAGTTAAAATATCTTTGACCTTGCAGAGGCTCTGAAAGGGTTTTGGTGATTCCCAGAGGTCCTCAGCTCATACTTTGAGAACCTCTGATGTAATCAATAGGGACCTGGATTTGGAATCAGGAGTACCTGGGTTTAGATCCTGCTTCAGACAATGACTAGCTGTATAACCCTGGACAAGTTCCTTAATCTCTCTGTGCCTCGGTTCTCTTATTTGTAAAATAAGCAGGCTAGACTTGATGGCTTCTAAATCCAAGATCTCTATGGAGAACAAGTCATCCTCCACACTATAAGAATGAGATGAGAAGCCCCTTGATATTCTTTGGAATCACCATCCAAATATGAGCCACTGTTATTCCCATGTCAAGATCCCTTTATTGTGGACTTAGAAGTTCCTTGCAAGGTACCAATTCTTTAAATTCATTTTTAATTTACCTATTTTCTAATATGTATCTGACCTGCCACATACTGTGAAATTCTCTCTTCCCACTTGGGGAATCTTTTTATAAAAAAAAAAAAACTTTTTAAAAATTACCAGTTAACTATTCATTGTTTTGATTTGTTATTTTTGAGCTTTTGGTACTCTTAATTCTTAGCACATGTTTCCTTCTCCCTCTCTGCCACCCCCAGGCTTCCAATAAGGTCTTTTTTTAAATAGTCTCCAAACTTCGTGAGTTTTATTTACTATTTTTACTACTCTTTTCTTGCTAGAAAAGTGTCCGCATTTATAAAATGAGGGAAGTGGACTAGATGCATTTTAAGGGCCTTTCTAGCCCTAAATGCTATAACCCCAATGTCCAAATTAGTCGAGGTTCCATTTTCTAAAATTGAGTAGCTCTATAATGTACTGGGAGTTTATAAATTTAATTACATTATAATCCCTATTTAGTGGTAATTCACCCACAAATATTTCCTGTTCAATTCCACTCACCATGTTTATTCAACACTTACTATGTGCAGAGCATGTGTTGGGTGCTTAACATGATCAAAGTTTAGATATGACACAATCCCCATCCTCATGGAATTTTCAGTCTAGTAGAAGATCAAAGAACAAAAATATACAGATATCTGTAATTCACAATATTAAATAAGTGCATCAAAGAGTTTTAAAGCAAAGTACTATGTGAGGTCAGAAGGGGAAGGTCCTTGTTAACTTCTCAGATCTAAGTCCAATGTGTTTCCTTTCCTTGTTGACCCTAAAATTCTCTGTTCTTGGAAGTGATGATTAATTGGTCTAATCCAAACCCATATGTCTTCATTTCTTCCCAATGAGGTACTCCACTATCTATGGGAATGAATGAAGTCTCCCAATTTCACTACCTACTCTATTTTTATAGCTTCTCTAAAGATTTCTAGCCCTTATTCATTATCTTGTTTGTGCACTATATAAAATATTCCTGTTATTATATGTGCCAAGTATGTCACTTGATAGGATTGAATTTGTAAATTAAGCCCTCTATAGGATTAGTTCTTCCTGTAAGTCAAATAAATAACTGCTACCAAGGAGCTGGGGATAGGTAAAAGTCACTTACTTTGCTGAGTAAACTTTGGCTTCTTTTTGCTTTCAAAAAAAAAAAACCTCGTTAATTAATATCAAGCATTAACATAGTGCTTTAAGGTTTGCAAAGTTCTTTACAACTGTTATTTTATCTCCACAACAACCTCGTGAGAGAAATGTTATTATCCCTGTCTTACAGATGAGAAAACTGCGGCAGACAAGGGTTAAGTGACTTGCCCAGGTAAAAAATATATCTGAAGTTGGATTTGAACTCAGATCTTCTAGATACCATGTGGCCACCGTACTGCCCAGCTGCCTAAACTAATCTCTAGCTTCCTGAAGACTTCTTGTTTCTGCCTACTAAAACAAATAAACAAAAATTTAAAGGGAGATACCATGATACAGAGCACAGTGGGTACACCTTCTGGCTCTTCCACTTGGTAGCTGCATGACTGAGCAAGGCACGAACACCCTGAGCCTCTTTTCCTCATCTCCAAGATAAGAATGATCATATTTGTATTACCTCCTGTATCAGGTTATTGTGAAGAAAACACTCTGTTGATTCTAAAGTGCAGTATCAATTGGAGGAGTTTTTGTCTGTGTGTTTTGAACCAGACCTGTGATTTCACTGGTGAAGAAACTACCAAATCACCTCAGAACCTGCTGATAGAGAATTCCTTGACTCACCCAAGGTCATTATCTCTCTGAGGTAGAACTTTAATCCACATCTCTCTGACTTGGAGGCCAGCTCTCTAGCCATTCCACCATTATGGCTGTCAGGGTCAAGATACAACAATATCTCTGCAAGCTACAACAATTGATAGAATATAAGACAATGACAGTTATAAGGGATAATTGTAAAATCTTACACTTGGGTTCAAAAAGTCAACTTCATGGGGGCAGCTAGGTGGCACAGTGGATAGAACTCTGGCCTTGGAGTCAGGAGGACGTGAGTTCAAATCCAGTCTCAGATGCATGATACTTACCAGCTGTGTGACTCTGGGCAAGTCACCTAACCCCAACTGAACGGAAAAGGAAAAAAAAAGAGAGAGGCATGGTATCTAGGACTTGGGAAGTGAAGGTTTTACTGATCAGATCACATCTGGAATGTGTGTTCAGTTTTAAATAGCAGCTTTTTAAAAGCACATTGATCAATTAGGGAGCATCCAGATGATTGTGACTAGTATAAGAAAAGACGTTATGATCATACCCTACAAGGATAATTTGGAGGAGCTGGAGACGTTTATTTAGTCTGGTGAAAAGAAGGTTGGGCAGGATGACTGTCTTCAAGTATTTGAAGAGCTATCATATAGAGGGATTCGATTTGTTTTTCTTTGCCCCAGAGAGCAGAAATGGCAGC
Source organism: Phascolarctos cinereus (assembly GCF_003287225.1). NCBI lineage: Eukaryota > Metazoa > Chordata > Mammalia > Diprotodontia > Phascolarctidae > Phascolarctos > Phascolarctos cinereus. The sequence goes on along the minus strand of NW_027555847.1, from coordinate 391,099,470 downwards.
AATGGTTGAAAGTTGCAGAGCGTCAGATTTTGGAAAAATCTCTTGATGATTACAGTTGTTCAGACGTGGAAATGTCTTTCCTTTGGAGAAAATGGGTCCCTTGAGAGGCCTTTAGGCAGAGCCTGCAATGAATACCCCACCATATAAAAAAACTGACTGCACATAGTTTCAGAGAACAGAGCAGCTAATTGCCATATCAACATCTCATTTTGCTCTGGTGCACCACCTCTCCTGTTCATGATTTTTCTTCCATGCATCTTAACTGGTCCCAGCTCACTGCCTAGGTGATCGCTAAAGTTTTTGTTTGGCTGGTTTTAGTTTGGTTTTTTATTTTCTTGCTCTAAATTCTATGATCCTTTGAAATGGAAACTCAGATCTGGTCTTGAAGTGCCAGGATGATATGGGATGGGGGCAGGTGATTAAGGTCATTGAGTCATAAGTAGAAGACTTGATGCCATGAGCAATAGGGAATTGAGGGATTTCTTTTCATTTAAAAAAATTCCAAAAAAAAAAAAAGGTAAGTTTGTCCCAGCTCAGTAGTATGTACAACCACATTTCTTTTGGAATTTAACTGTTTTCAAACCTTGCAGCCAGGCTTCATGAGAAAACTTCTCTATCCCTCCCTTAAAACCCAGTTGCCTTGACAGTTCCCAAGGACCAGAATACTTTTCAGCTTTTCCTTCCTGAAAAAGCAATTTGACCTCTTCTTCCATGAGCACATTTCAAAGAATCCAAAATTGACCTTCTTCATTTAAATGTACAAGTAGCCCTGTTGAGTCGGAATGAAAAATGCCACTTAAGGGAAACAAGAACTGTGCATGGTAGTGGCACCAAGGAAGCTTCTCTTTTTTTCCTTCTTCCATTTGCTAATCCATGGCCTCCCAATTGGCATGTTATGATGCTGTCATGGAAATTTTACTGTAGTGTCATTGCAAGCTAGGCTTTCCTGAGCATTTAGCTCTTTCTGCATCAGTGTTGACTACTCCTCTTTAGAATCAAGGTGGGGAGATCTTCAAATACCAGAACTGATGGATAAAGGAAATTCAGCTCCCCACAATGGGGAAATCATTCCAAAGAGTGTTCTTCCAGTGCCAAACCATCTAGACTTCAGGCTTTGGAGACAGCACTTTACCCTTAAGGAAAGATTTGAAGTATGGTCAGATTTTGTTTCCCCTGACCGCTAACCTTCTCCCTTAACATTATCAACCTTTAGCCCAATGAGTGGTCAAGACCTTGTCCTAGACAGGAAAAAAATCCTGCCCTGAGGTGACTTGCACAAAATAGACAGGAAAAAATATAAGCCATGCTTTTCTAGGTCTGTTTCCAGAGTGACCCCCTCACAAAATTAAGATGAGTTAGAAGCATCAAGTTGTACACTCTGACCCCCTTACTTCTGCTCTCTTATGTTCACTTTCCCTTCCTTTCTATCTCTGTCTCTTCCCTGCCTTGTGCCCCTACTCTATTACTCTCCCTCTCCTTTTCCATTCAACACTAGTGCAGCTACTCAGGAATACCCCCAATTTCTTAGAAATACTAACTTTCATCCTGAAAGTCTGCTTTCTTAAACCATGTGCTCAAAATCTCAACACCAATATTGCCATATACCTTTTAAATGTGAATCCCCTGGGGGCAGCTAGATGGTGCAATGGATAGATAGTAGTCAGGAGGACCTGAGTTCAAATCCAGCCTCAGACACTTACTAGCTGCTTGACCCCGGGCAAGTCACTTAACCCCAATTGCCTCCAAAAGAAACAAACAAACAAAAATGTGAATCCTCTGAAAATCTAGAGCCAAATAAGACAGATGCTAGCACTTTTCTTGGTACCCATCATGGGGACCCTTGTAGGTTTTAATTTTGTTTCTAGTACTGCTTTGGAAATACATAATGTGCCCTTTTCTTAACAACTATCACAATTACCCCCCCCTCCTCCATTAAAGGAAAGTCAATTTGATTTTGTAATGTGTCTGACTTGCAAAGTTCCATTGCCTGACCCATGCTTGGCCTGCTCCCCACACTGACTCCTTGATCTCCTTGTACTGGTCAGTCGCCAGGCTTTTCCTCTCCTGGCTGTGAGCCCTTTGTTTTCCTCCCTAAATGAGTAGTAAGTTGAAAGGCTTAGCTTTTAACAGTTCCTTGATGAAAGGCGCACAGCACCAAAGATTATGAATTAATCTTGAAATTTTCCTTTATTTTCTCACTAAGAAAACTGCTGCAGATGGAAAACGACAAGAAATCATTGTTTTGGACTCGAAGCGCAGTAATGCTATTAACATTGGTCTGACTGTGTTACCCCCTCCGAGGACAATCAAGATTGCCATTTTGAATTTCGATGAATATGCCTTAAACAAAGAAGGCATTGAGGTAAGAGAAAATATGGTCCTTCACCCTAGCTGTATAACGGTGTATTTATTATGGGAGAGGCATGATGGATTGGGTCAGCCTCAGAATCAGGAACCATGCATGTTCAAATCCCACTTCGTATGTACACTTGCTGAGCGCCTCTGGTCAGCTCATCTGACCTCTTAGAGTACTAGGCATTAAGTTGACAGATCTGCATTGGGGGCAGCTAGGTGGCACAGCGGATAGAGCACCAGCCTTGGAGTCAGGAGGACCTGAATTCAAATCCAGCCTCAGACACTCGACACTTACTAGATGTGTGACCTTGGGTAAGTCACTTAACCCCACTGCCTAGCCAAAACAAAACAAAACGAAAAAACCAGACAGATCTGCATTGATAGAAGGAGTCTCTTCACTGGGAGTTCCCTACCATTGAAATCACAGGTCTGGACTAAAAAATAAATAAATATATTTATTTATTACATATGGGAAATATTGCAGAAGTACCTTTTTGGTTGCTTTTAACATTGTCACAGGAGCAGAAGGAGTCCCAAACTTGGAGTCACAGATGCTGAGTTCAAATCTCATCTCAACTGTTCACTCCCTAGGTAAATTACACGGAGTTCTGGACTTGGAGTCAGAAAGACCTGAGTTTGATTCCTGCCTCAGACAATTACTAGCTGGGTAGCCCTGGGCAAGTCCCCAAACCTTAGTTTCCTCATCTGTAAAATGGGGTTGATAACAGCACCTGTCTTTCAAGGTTCTTTTTAGGATCCACTGAGATAATATATGCAAAGTTCTTTGTAAGAGTTAAATTACTACATAAATGTTAGCTTTTTTTTTTTTTAAGGAGCAGCTAGGTGGCACAGTTGGATAGAGAGCTGGGTCTGGAGTTAGGAAGATTCATCTTCCTAAGTTCAAATCTGGCCTCAAATACTTACTTGATGTGTGACCCTAGGCAAATCACTTAACCCTGTTTGCCTCAGTTTCCTCATCTATAAAATGAGCTGGAGAAGGAAATGGCAAACCACTCCAGTGCCTTTGCCAAGAAAACCCAGATAGGGTCACAAAAAGTCAAATACAATTTAAATGGCTGAACAACTAAAATTATTTTTAAACCACCCTGGGTCTCAGTTTTCTGATCAGTAAATGAGAGGACAGATTAAATGGCCTCTGAGGTTCCTGCTGTTACACCCACTCCTTTCCCACCTTACAAGTGGACTGGCATTTTTTTTTTTTGTAGCAGGTACTAGGATGTGAAGCTGTAAATTTGGGCTTCAAAAGAATACAAACCATCTGAATCTTTAACATTTGTTGAACCAGATGGCTTTTGTTGTTGTTCACCATCTTTCATTAAATTATGAATCAGTTTGAACCAATCATTCCAGTAATGAAATAAAGATAAAGAATAAAACATGGCCACCCCCCCCCCATAGATTTGTAAAGGAGCTTAGAACTAGTGCTGAAAGGGCTCAGGACCATTGGGCTCAGGAAACTGAGACTAAAAGAGGTGAGGTCACTCACCCAAGGTAATAGCCAATAAGTGTCTAAGGCAGGACTCTAACTCAGATCTTTCTAACTACAAGCCCAGTACTCTATCTACCGTGCCATCTTACTACAGTAGAATAGAAACTCCTTTAGGGCATGGACGCTTTCTTTTTTGTCTTCTTATTCCCTCTGATTAGCACAGTATCCACTACATTTATTGTTTTTGTTCAGTCTTTCAGTTGAGTCCAACTCTTCATGCCAAATGCTATCCGTGGGATTTTCTTGGCAAAGATAGTGGAGTAGTTTGCCATTTCCTTCTTTAGTAGATTAAGGCAAACAGAGGTTAAGTGACTTGCCCAGGGTCACAGCTGTGAGTGTCTGAGGTCAGATTTGAACTCAGGTCTTCCTGACTCCACTGAGCCACCTACCTGCCTCCTGATACATTTACACCTTATTCACCTTATGAATGCTTATTGATTGATGGATTGATTCCTTGACCTGGTCATTCTAGCACCCACATCCATGTCTTTATACAGGTTTTCTCCCATACTTCAAACTCCCTTTCCTGCTTCCTAGAATCTCTTGTCCAGCTCATGAACCAATTCCCACAGAAGTGGTTATCCTTCTGTTATCTCCGTGGTTAGTGCTGTCTCCTTCCTTAAATAATCCATATATACTGATCTGTTTATATGCCACTTTAAGCCCAGATCATGAGCCATCTCTTACAATAACTTTCCTGATCCCCCTAGTCATTAGTGCCGTCTTCTTCCTTAAACATCAGTATATATAGCAATCTGTTTACATGCTGAATGTAAGCACCTTGAGGGCAGGAATTATTTTTGTCTTCTCTTTGTTTTCCCAGCATCTAATACAACTTGAACAGAGTGGGTGCTCGAATGCTTGTTGGTCTGGATTGGTTTTAGAACATAAACAACTTTTGGTTGTAAAAGTTTTGTGTATCCTTAATAATTGTAGAGGAGTAATGGCAGTTCATGGGCAAATGGCTGAGAAAGAATAGGAAGGAAGGAAGGAAGGAAGGAAGGAAGGAAGGAAGGAAGGAAGGAAGGAAGGAAGGAAGGAAGGAAGGAAGGAAGGAAGGAAGGAAGGAAGGAAGGAAGGAAGGAAGGAAGGAAAATAATCTCTTTCAGGAGTTATTAACTTTTTTATGTCATGGCCCCTTTTGGCTGTATGGTGAAGCCAAATGCCTTCTCAAAGTAATGGTTTTAAATGCATAAAATAAAATGTATAGGTTGACAAAGAAAACCAATTATATTGAGATACAGTTACTGAAATATCAATGGGCTACAGGTTAAGAACCTTCTGCTCTAGACATTTGTCCCTGTGTAAGGCAAGTCTGAAAGGGGTCAATGTCAATAGTGGCAGGGAAGGGTTTGAGTTCAATAGTAAGTACAGCAGAGCTGAGCCAAGTTGTCCTCTTCCAGAATAAAGGATGAACAAGTATAGCTTAGGCAAAGCCAGCCTGATTTGAGGGACAGCTGGAAAGTCTCCCTTGCCAGAAAAATATCTCCTTCCCCACAATATACACACCATTTATTTAACTGTGTTGATTTAAAAATAACTATAAAGCAATTTACCTTTTCTCCCAAAATCATTTGGAAGAAGGGCTAGCCTTATAAGTGGGCAGCTTTGCTTACAGCCTGCCTGGTATGGACAGGGCAAGACTGGACTGAAGGGAAGCCAGAGACCAGTCTGAAGGTGCCATATGAATGCAGGCAGAGGAAACAAAAGAGGGAAAAGGAATGGTGAAGAGTCAGGTGGAAAGCAGAATTCAGAAGACAGTCTGCCTTGTAAACCTGTCTAAGACTGGTACTGTATTATGTCTGTACACAGAATGCTTTAGGGAAGGGAGGAAAAGGAGAGAGAAAGAGTTGATCTCAGTGTTGTTTTAATGCTTCATTTTTCAAAAACATGATTGATAACTGGTATTTTAGAGAGGATATTTTGGCTAATTTCGATGGATAATTTTTGAAACAATTTGTTTGACTCAATTTCCAGAGGTTTTCTTAAAGTTATTTTTTCAAGGATAAGGCCATCTTATACCATCTCTTTAGTCCTTGTAAATGTATATTAAACCCTCCTCCAAAGCACTACAACAAATACCACCAGGAACAAGATCCTTTTAAGCATTTATACCTGAGGGGCTCCCTTCAAAGTAGGCTTTTCCTTCCAAACTAATTGCAGACAAGTGTTTCCTAAACTCTAAAGCTCCTCTCAGGGACAGCTGCTTTTAAGTTCAATGGAAGGACTACTTATATGAAAACTTTAAATTGAGCCTACTCTTTCAACCATTATCCACTAAATAATGAGGATTAATCTCTGTGAAAAAACATGTTTCAGGAGCCAGCTGGAGTTGGAGTCAGAGTGGAGTAGTGAAAGTATATTAGAAATGTAGCCAAGGAACTAGCATTCAAACCTAGGCTCTGCCCTGTGTAACCTGAGCAAGTCACTTAAGCTCTCTGAGACTCAGTTTACTTATGTGTAAAGTGAAGTCGACTATGTGGCATCTACAGTCCCCTCCAACTCCCAGTCCTATGATCCTTTGCCATCCTCCCCTCTGGCTTGCTAGCTTATTATTTGAGAGAAGTCAGAGCTGGAAAAATGTAAGTACATAATGATGGAACTTTGCTAAAAAGGTTTTCAACTTGTGCCCAAAGGGCCTTTAGCTAATTTCTCTGCTTCTTGGATATAAGCAATTTGGATTTTTTTCTTTCTTTCCTTCCTTCTTTATTTTTCTTTCTTCCCTTCTTCCTTCTTTCATTTCCTCCCTTCTTCCTCCCTTCCTCCTTCTTTGTCTTTCTTTTTCTCCATCCTTTTCATTTCCTTCCTTATTTTCTCTCTCCCTCCTTCCTTCTTCCCTTCTCCTTTCTCCTCTCTTCTTCCTTTCTCTCACTCTCTCTTTCTTCCTTCCTTCCCTTCTCTTTCCCTCCTTCCCTCCCTCCTTCCTTGGCAATCACTTAGGCTTGGTGTACACTGCAACAGACTGTTTAAGTTGCATTCCTCTTCTCTAGCTTTCCAGGATGACACTAACGATCAGCAGATCTGCATACATGATCTGTGTTTCTAAACAGAGCCTTACTAGGCTATCTTAATCCCACTCTGGATTGTCTCTTAGCAGCCAAATGGCATGGATTCATGCGTCATCATGAAAAACTGAACAGAAACATCTAGTCAACTAGATGTCACTGAGGAAACATTCACCAGTTACTTTTTCTTAAGTATATTAGACTTTAGAAAATGTGGGGAGGGATGCAGCCCCTATGTGAACCACAATATATTCTTAAGTTTCCAAACATATCATAAATTCTCATTTTTAGAGTTAAATGTAGGGAATTAATTTTTTTCTTGCTATTATAATTGCTGTAGAATTGGGCTATGTCTATTTGGGGATGGCTAAATCAGATGAGACCAAATACTTATTATCACATTGTGTGGTGGGAAATAGAAATACCATTCTTTCATACATGCATAAGTACAAGACATTCCAGGGCTGAAGCAACCAAATTCTTAGGCCTCACATCTCCTCTTTCTGATGCTAATCTGCAGTTCAATGCTTATCTGAAAGAAGAAGGGCCAGGAATCTGTAGATGTTGAATTTTTTTGCTTGATAACCTGTGAAATATGGGGAAAGGGGTAAAAAACTAAGAGGTATAATTAAGGAATTTTCTATGAATGCGGGAAGGTTCCACAGAAAGAAAAGCTGTAGTGTTCATCACTAGCTGATGAACTTTTCTACAAATTGTATAACTTCTCTGTGCCTGTTTATTCATCAGTAAATTAAGCATAATAATACCTGCTCTACTTATCTCACAGAATTTTTGAAGATAAGGTAATATAACATAGGGAAAAGCATAGGGTAATATAACCTGGGAAAAGCATAATAATAATAATAATAACAATAATAATAAGTGACATTCATGTAAGGCAATAATTTTACGGAAGTATAATAATAACAAATAGTAACAATGATTACTAAAGAATTTTAAAGTTTGCAAAGGGTTTTACCTATATTTTCATATTTTGTCCTGCCAACCAATTCTGTGATGTAGGTACTGTTATTCTCTCCATTTTACAGATGGGGAAACTGAGTCTAATAGAGGTTAAGTGACTTGTTCAGAGTGGCAAAGCATTTCAGGTAGAATTCATACCAAGGTGTCCCTGATGCCAAGTGCAGAGCTCGCTCCATTATACCACCTAGCAGAGTCAACAAGCCTTTATTAAGCACCTGCTATGTGCCAGTCACTATGCTAAGTGCTAAATGAAAAACCTTTTTCTATTTAGTATTCTCATATGAAATTTTGATAGTGCATGCAAACGGATCAACTTCACATCACTAGAAGGTTGTCTATCAGATGATGGTCTTTTGAGCCAAGGCTGCTCATGAAGACTATCTCCCATGGGGCCTAAGGGCTGCGATCTGCAATGGTGAAATAGCCTTTGGGCTGATGAACTCATAGATCCTGGCAGTATTGAAGTATATGTGCCAACAGAGCTGAAACCCAAAGAACGAGAATTCTGGGCCCCTTGTCCCCAAAAGCATGATGCTATTTTCTTTTCCAGAAGTGTTGGTGGGGGTTGCCTCATCGGTAAGATGAAGGTTGGATGATATGACCTTAGGGTCTCTTCCAACTCTATGGTTCTTTTCCAGACTCGAAGCAAAATACTTAGTAGTCATGACTTCATCTCCAGGTGAGCTGGATGGCCAAAACCAACAATTTTACTTCCCTGTTTTTCTTAGAAGCAAGGTTCACATACATTTGGGATTAGTTCTGACATACACAGACTATGACGGATCCCAATAAATGTTATTTTTTTTCCCTATAGAGCCAAATATCTCATTATAATAAGGACAGGACAACAAACCCAAGCCTATGGATTAGATTACAAACTCATTGAGAGCAAGCCCTATGTCATATCTATTTTTGGATCCTCTAAACCTAATACAGTTCTTTGTATTTATTGGGCACTTGATATTTACCATTTATTAACAAACTTTAATTAGGACCTGCTGTGTTTAAGACACCTAGTAGGTATTAGGGACATAAAAATGGCAATGAAACTGTCCCCGCCATCAGAGAACTTACATTCTCTGCTTACATCAGCATAGGTAATATGTGTGTTAATAAGTATATTGAAATATATACAAAATAAATTCAATAAAAATGTTTTTTATTGTTAATATTTGTTAAATTGGAAAAGAAAAAAATTATGAGTTCATGGGAGGTGACTTTATCCTGCCATGCTCCTGTGCCTTGATGTAATTTTATTGTCAATGATGTGTAAAAAAATAAAATAAAATAAAACCAACTGGCAGATGGTGGGCTCATAAATCTTCCACACTGAACAAATGGTTTAAATTAGTCATAGAGTAAAAAACAAAATTAAGAATGTTACAGGCAGGAACAAAGAAAGCAAGTCATCATCACCATAAAAATATCAAGGATTGCTCGTCCTGTCTACTAAAGAACCAGCACTGCCTACAGAAGTGCTAACAAAATGTTGCTATAGAACTTGGCTGAGTGAAAAGCATTGGTGGGGGGGCAGCAAGGAGAAGGAGTGAAGGTAAAATTCAATTAGTCAGATAGTTTGAAAATGAATGTAATACAAACAGCTAGCTATTTATTTTTTTATTTAATTAGTTCATTTTTAATTTTCAACAATCACTTCCATAAGCTTTTGAGTTTTAAATTTTCTCCCCTTTACTCCCCACCTCCCTCCTCAAGATGGCATGGAATCTGATATAGGTTCTACATATACATTCCTATTAAACATATTTTCACATTAGTCATGTTGTAAAGAAGAATTAGAACCAATAAGAGGAAGAACAAGAAAGAAGAAACAAAACAAAACAGAAGGAAAAAAAAGAGCAAATAATATGCTTCGATCCACATTCTAACTCCATAGTTCTTTGTCTGGATGGGGATACCATTTTCCATCATGAGACTTTTGGAGATGTCTTAGATCCTTGAATTGCTGAGAAGAGCTAAGTCTAGCAAAGTTAGTTATCTCACAACGTGACTATTATTATGTACAATGTTCTCCTGCTTCTGCTCACTTCACTTAGCATCAGTCCATACAAGTCTTTCCAGGTTTTTCTGAAATCCACTTGCTCATCATTTCTTGTAGCATAATAGTATTTCATTACATTCATATACCACAACTTGTTCAGCCAGTCCCCAGTTGATGGGCATACCCTCAATTTCCAATTCTTTGCCACCACAGAAAGAGCTACTATAAATACTTTAGTTCATGTGGGTCCTTTTCCCAAAGAGAATGATCTCTTTGGGATACAGCTCTAGAAGTGCTATTACTGGGTCAAAGGGAATGCACATTTATGTAGCCCTTTGAGCATAGTTCCACATTGCTATCCACAATGGTTGAATCAATTCAACAACTCCACCCACCAAATTCCCCCCCCACACCCCGTCTTCTCCAACATTTATCACTTTCTTGTTTTGTCATGTTAGCCAGTCTGATAGGTGTGATCTGGCACCTCAGAGTTGTTTTGATTTGCATTTCTCTAATCAATAGTGATTTGGAGCATTTTTTCATATCACTATAGATGGCTTTAATTTCTTCATCTGAAAACTGCCTGTTCATATCCTTTGACCATTTATCAATTGGGGAATGACTTGTATTCTTATACATTTGACTTAGTTCTCTATATATTTTAGAAATGAGGCCCTCATCAGAAACAATGGTTGTAAAAATTCTTTCCAAGTTTTCTGCTTCCCTCCTAATCTTGGTTGCATTGGCTTTGTTTGTGCAAAATCTTTTCAATTTAATGTAATCAAAATTATCCACTTTGCTTTTCATAGTGTTCTCTTTCTCTTGTTTGGTCATAAATTCTTCTGTTCTCCATAAATCTGACAGGTAAACTATTCCTTGCTCTCCCAGTTTGCTTATAGTATCAGCCTTTATATCTAAATCATGTACCCATTTTGACTTTATTTTGGTATATGGTATAAGATTTTGGTCTATGCCTCATTTCTGCCACATTCTTTTCCAGTTTTCCCAGCAGTTTTTGTCAAATAGTGAGTTCTCATCCCAGAAGCTAGGGTCTTTGGGTTTATCAAACAGTTGTGGATTATTGTAGTCAGTGACTACTGAGTCTTGTATATCTAATCTATTCCATTAATCCACCACTCTCCAATTCTTAGCCAGTACCAAGTAGTTTTGATGATTGCTGCTTTATAATACAATTTAAGATCTGTAACGGTTAGGCCATCTTCCCTACCATTTCTTTTCATTAGTTCCCTTGATATTCTGGAACTTTTGTTCTTTCAAATGAATCTTGTTCTTATTTTTTCTAGCTCTATAAAATAATTTTTGGTAGTTTGCTCGGTATGGCATTGAATAAGTAAATTAGGTAGAATTGTCATTTTTATTATATTTAGCTATTTATTTTTAAAACAACTGGTTAGTAACCTTCTAGTAGTGATGTTTAAAATAACTGCATTTGAATCCAATAATTGTTTTCAAACCACATGTTTCTAGAAAGTGCTGTCATTATAAGTTGGCACCACAGTTGGTAAGCAACATGACATCACTTGAGGTACACTGTCTATATAGTGCAAGAATTCCCCCAAATCATTACCCTCATCGCCTATCACAGTACCTAACATCCCACCATTATAGCTTCTTTCCCAAGGTTTTTTTCCCAACCTTTTTTGTTGATATTGTTTTCAGGAGTTCTCTATTAAAATTCAACAGGACTAATACCTTCAGCCCTTATTAGCATACACCATAGGAGGGGAATAAGTATAATAAAGGAGAGGAAAGGAAGAAGAAAGAAATACTTAAAAAGTAGATGGGAAGTTGCGAAAAACAAACTTAATTTAGATTCACAGAATCACAAGATGTTTGAACTAGATCTAGTCTTATGTAACTGTGCTGGTCCTGTGTGTGAGACTTAGCCTTCACCTTACCCAGTGTGTAATTGGTAAGGCATTAAGTCATTATACATTACTTTCTTCACCTAACATGCAATCCCTGACCATCCAGGGGGCAATGTTTGCATTCTGCTTAGAAACAGGAGTTGTTTCATCATTCCTGAATCTCTAGAACTTACCAGTACTTGAAACTTGAGTCTTGGCCCATAGTTTACTGAAGAGCAGAAACAAATATTTTAAATATCTTCAAGAGCTTTCTTCAGCCTGTGCAGATGTCTTCAACCGTGCACAAACATTATAACCAAACCACTTCCATCCAAACCATTCTACCAGGTGTGAAGATGATACAAGAAAAGTGTTTCATAATGTGGTTTGACAATAACACAAAGACAATCTATTAAAATCAGTTTTCAGGGTGAACCTCTGAAACAAGTCCCACCTGCTAGCAACCTCACTGCTACTAAGTCTCACTGCCCCGCAGAACCAAAACATGCAGATGAAAATCCGTTTGATCATCTGGATGTTTCGACTCTGTGAAGCCAAATATTCAGTTTGTTAGAAACATCTGGGTGTTTGAACTAATTTTTCCATTTTCATCCAGATGTTTGGTGCTATCTATATGCAGCCAAAGTATCTGGATTTATTCATACGAATTCCAGAAATAAGGAGCAAGAAAAAGTGTGTGTGTGTCTATGTGTGTGTGTGTATGGGGAGTAGGAAATGAGAATGCATAAGAGAAAAACACTAGCAAAAAAGAAATTTCAGTTTTCTGTGTAAAACATTACATTGGAAATCTCATCATAGAACTTTTCACATCCCTTTAAAGATGCTAACTTTGGCCAAATGGTATGAATCAATGAGTATCCATATATCAGTTCAAAATAACTATTCCTGTGCTGACTTTTTGCCCTCTCTTAATTTTTCTGATAGATTTTTGCTATGAGCAAAGTTAAAAAGTTATAAAATATCTTTGAATTTGTAGTTGTGTCTTATTTTAAAAAAATATTTACCATGCTTTTTAAGCAAACCAAGATTTCACATGACTGACTTTAGATAAAGTGTTTACATTTACCTTTTCATTTCAAGGTTTAAATGGACAAAATTGAAATATGATCAGTTTGTAAGCCTATTTCTGGGCATTCCAGAAAAAAGGAAAACTGTAATAGACCAAACATGCATAAAGGAGAAATTTACTTATCGACCATAAATATATTTCCTAAATGAAGAACAAAAACACCTCACAAAGCGTGTGTTCTCACTGTTTCTTTTTTCCATTCTTGTCTTGATTTCTCTCTCTCCTTTTCCTACATACCCCTTTCTAGCCTTACCTAGAGTGATGTCTGTGTTCAGAACTATGGAGGTTTTAGACAAACAGTGAGTGGAAGAAACATCAGTCTAGGAACCATAAGACCCTGTTTCTGACTATGTGACAACCATGGGCAAATCGCTGTTTCCTCATCCTTAGAGTGAGAGGGTTGGGCCTAGATACTATTGAAACTAGTTGTTTGAATCACGTCTGACTCTTTGTGACCCCATTTGGGGTTTTCTTAGCAAAGATATTGAAGTGATTTGCCATTTCTTTCTCCAGCTCATTTTACAGATAAGGAAACTGAGGTTAAGTAGTGTTAAGTGACTACCCAGGGGTCACATAGATAGTACATGTCTGAGGCTAAATTTGAACTCACATCTTCCTGACTCCAAGCCTGATTCTTTTATCTAATACACCACCCAGCTAAGGTTTCCTCACCTCTAAATCTCTGCTCCTAACTTATTCAGGATCATTGTGAAATAAAAGTTCAAAAAATTAAGAAATACCTGACCAAATACATGTGTGTCCAGAGATGTAATTATGGTAAGGTGACTGGGGTTTTGCTCCCAGATTGCCGGTATACAGAGAGTGTGCTTTTTTCCTACAACACCTACAACCTACTTCCCCCACACCTTGCAAGCAAATCCATCAGTCTTGTGATAGAACTGCCTCCTCTCTTCATATGGACTCAGACCATGACCCACTGAGTCCTATTATCACTACCTCCGTCTCCTGGGACTCATCTTTTGGACCTTCCCCCCCAGAAGCAGGAGGAGATTGAAGGCTCTCAGCCATGACAGAAGGGCATGGACCTAACTCAGAGGTATAGGTCACCTTCTCTTGATGCTAAAGCACCTTAGTCAAATTCTCAGTCAAACCATGTCATGCTGCGAGCCATGGGGACCCACACCATCCCTTTCATAGAGGATGCCCTGACAGCCCCCCTCAGCAGCAGTTTTCTGGGTTCTGCAGCTAAGGGGCTGTATCCATGGTGTGTGTCTCCCTACACACACTCTGGACAGTGGCCTGGGGCCTGTTTGTCTGTGGGACCTTGTGATCCAAGTTCTGAGTCCTCCCTCCTCCAGCCACAAATGAATTTTCCCCAGGCATCAGAAGCACTAGCTACAGAGGGCTTTCTCTGTGTTTACATTGTTTCTCTGTTGTTATCTCTCTGAGACGTATATTACTACAACAGCACAATAATGATGGTACATTTGTGAGGAAACACCATAAACAGCAAATGCATCTCCAGCTTCTAGCAGAACGAAAATAGAAGGTATTGCTGTTTCTGCCACACTGTAAGTAGAAAATAGACTGTGTTGTTTTCTCTTTCCAGAAAATTCTCACCATGATTCCTACTGAAGAGGAAAAGCAAAAAATCCAGGAGGCCCAGATGGCCAACCCAGATCTCCCCCTAGGCAGTGCTGAGCAGTTCCTCCTCACACTTTCCTCCATCAGTGAACTGTCTGCCAGACTCCAACTCTGGGCTTTCAAAATGGACTACGAAGTCATTGAAAAGGTAAACAGTAAATGAGGGAGGGAAGAGGACACACACAACCATTGTTCCTCAGAAATTAGCTCTTCTCATGAGCAAATAGGGATTGTTATTCTTCAGATTTTGGCTTGATGAGTGTGTTGACAAAATTTAAAAAATGATGTTTATTGTGTCATGTACCAGACAGGAGTCAACAATCCCCAGTGTTACATGTTCTAATGATCAATGTTGGGCTATTGTCTCTGGCACTCCACATTGTTGTTATTGCTGATATTCTTTTTTGTTCCCTCTGCCTGGGGAAGAAAGTGGAGACAAGTATTTCTAAAAAGAGACCATCATAATAGTATAGGTATGGGATTGGCAAACTATGGCCCATGGGCCTATTTAAAATCATTAAAAAATCATTCTTAGCTCTCAGGCCACACAAAAAATAGGTGGCAGACTGTGTAAGGCAATAGTTGGCCAACCCCTGGTCCAGGTGGATAGAAATAAAGGCATATAGAAAATGGCATATGATGGCAATGAAAATATAGAGGATGGGGTTGAATTGAGAGACATTTTGGAAATAACTTCTACAGTGAAGATGTGGTGACTGATTGGTAGTGGGAAAGAACAGAGAAGGAAAAGTCAGAGATTACAGACGTAGGCAATAGAAATAGTGAAATCAGGAGGGGCTGGTTTTGGACACATTGAATATCGAGGTAGAAGGTAGAACTTCAAGGATAGAACTCCATCAGTACTTGGAGCTATGGATCTCAAGAAGAAAAGACAGGTTAGGATGGGAGCTATAGATTTTGGAGTCATCTGAATAGAGGTAGTAGTTAGAGGCATGGCAATGAATCAGAATGCCATGTGAGAGAGTATAGAGATAAAAGAAAATAAAACCAGAGACAGACCCATGGAAAATGCCTACATTAAGGAATTATAGGGAGGGTAAGGAGCCAGTGAAGGAGATAGAGAAGATGTTACAGACAGGTAGGAAGAGAATCAGGAAAATATAGTGTATCTGAAGCCAAGAGTAGAAAGGGGGTGGCCAACAATGCCCAGAGGGTTCAGAGGGGTCAAGGAGGATGAATTCTGAAGGAAAAAGCCCATGAACCAATCTGCCTCCAGACGCCTAAGAGGAAACATAGACAATCTAGAACATAAATTCCGTAGAGGTGTTAACTTGCTTTGAGCACAGCTTCTACAAGGGAGGTTGGAGCCCTGCCAAGCACATAGTACCATCCGTGTCCTTTCAGGCCTCAGAGAGGCCAGCCCACCATCAAAGCCATGAAGACTGGAAAAGCTCCATATTCTAGTGGCAGAACAGCCAAATATTTTCAGGCAAGAAGGGAGGGGCTGCCAAGTGACGAGCCTAGATAAAGTGTCTCTGAAGGAGAAGTCTGGAGGAATGATCCTAAGTCTAAATGTTTATTATTCACCTTAAAGAAGGAAGGCTAAAATATCAATGGTGGTGACTCTTACAACAAATAGTAGTTGGTCTCCAGGGCCATTTCTGTCTTTAAAATCCTGTGTTCTATGCTGTAGGGCTGTCATTCACTGATGGCAAGAGGCTGGCCACAATTCTTTCAGAAAGGCAACTGAATTGTCCACATCATGAATTGGTGACGTCTAAAATTTACTGCAATTCAACTTAATCAAGAATCAAATAACCAAAAGATCAATATCAATCATAGAACAATAAAAATAACTTCACAACAATAATATGGTCAGATAGCAGTTGTTCTAAAAAAAATCAGGATGTTTTAATGAACTGCAAGTTTAGCAGTGTGATATGTCAACCAGAAAGGCTAGTAAAAATTTGGGCTCCACTAAGAGGGCCATAGCTTCCAGGAAGAGGGAGGTGGTAGTCCCTATGCTCTCATCAGATATTATTTGGGGTGTTATGTTCAGTTATTGGAGCCATGGTTTAATAATGACATTGAAAAGCTGGAGGGGGTATAGAAAAGGGCAGCTAAGATGGCGAAGGGTCTTGAGTGCATGTGATAGGAGGAACAATTGAAGAAACTGGTGGTGTTTAACTTGGAAAAGAGAAAATTCAAGTGATGATGGTCATCATCAAGTATTTGGAGGATTGTGATGTGAAGAAAAGACTGCACCTCTTCCGTTCGGCCCCAGTAGGTGAAAAGTTGCAAAGAGAGCAAACAGTGTAGGGCTGATGTCAGGAAAAATTTCCTAACAATTAAAACTGTCCCAAAGTGGAATGGGCTGCCTTGAGACACAGAGCAGAGAGTGGAGGATCACTTGTTGGTTATGTTACAGGGAAGATTCCTTTCATGTGTGTTTAGACTGGATAATCACTAAGATCCCTTCTAACTTTCAAATTTTGTGATTCTATAAAACACTGATTGAATTCTTACTATAGGTTTGTTGTGTGCTAAGCAGGATGCCAAGAAGTATGAGGTATGGGCTCCTTCTATCTGGTTGCACTTTGGGGATACTCTCTATCTTACAGTTTGATTGGGAAGAAATGGTGCATTTCAATAAGACAACCAAATACATATGCACACACAATTAATAATGCATAGAAAGAACATAATGACTTACCGGAATGGTACAGACAATAAATTCCCAAGGAGTTTCAAAGAAGGAGCAAACATTGTGGATAGAGGAGGTCAAGATAGACTTATTGGATGTACTGGGACTTGAAGGATGGGTAAGATTTAGATAAGAAGAAATGGGAGGGCACAGCAAGCATGGGGGTGAACAGAAAGGCAAAGACAGGCCTCTGCATGCTTGAGAGAGTGTGTGTATACTGACTAAAACAGGGGGTTTTGGCCATCCCCCAGGTCTGAAATGCACATATTCTTCACTTCTACCTTTGAGAACCGTTCTCTTCCTTAAGAGCTTAGTTCAGGTACCTTCTTCCTCCTTAGATACCATGATTGCTACTCCCTCCCCCATCACTGCCCTTCATGAAGGCCTTCTCCAGCTCATAAAAGTTCACTTCATGGACTTTGTCTGATCTCTCCTTTACTTCATCACACTCTGCCATGTAGTGTACTTAGCTATATAGACATCATATTCCCCCTCAGGATAACATAAGTCCC
Source organism: Phascolarctos cinereus (assembly GCF_003287225.1). NCBI lineage: Eukaryota > Metazoa > Chordata > Mammalia > Diprotodontia > Phascolarctidae > Phascolarctos > Phascolarctos cinereus. The sequence continues at coordinate 391,081,877 of NW_027555847.1, read as the reverse complement.
TTGATGGCCAATTGTCATTTTTTTATTGCTGTGATTAACAGAGTATAGTGTACCTAAATGAATGCTTAATAAATGTTCATTATTGTTAAGTTTGTGTTGGCGTGCCATGAAATATGAGATTATGTAGGTAGGAAGGGGCCCAGATTTGGGAAGGCCTCGATTGCCAGGCCTAAAAAATTGGCAGTGAAGAATCTTTGAAGATTATTAAATGGAGGAATAAAATGATGAAATATGGCAGCATGGGGAGGATGGATTTAAAAGGAAAGACCAGAAACAAGGACACCAGTTAGGAGCAAGTAGTTGTATCACTTCAGGTCACAGCAGCCCTGATTCTAGTCCTGAATCTTCCATTTGAATCATCCTCAAGAGAGAGAGAACTGAAGGTCCAAGGAAATAGATAAATGACTGGTCCAGTGTCACATAACTACTTTGTGATGGCCCCAGGGCCAAGACCAAGCTCTTCTGACCCCAAGTCCTTCGTTCCTTCCAATACATGATGTTATTTCTCAAATGCACAATGGACCCTCAAGGCTACAATTATTCTTTGCAGATGCAATCTACAGCAAAACATATGCTTAAGCAAATATAAACCCAAGTGCTCTGTCTGTAAACACTGTCTTCCCAGTCCACTGTAAAAATAGCTATCCATTTCAGTGACATTCTAAAGAAACAAAGCCATTTTGATGCCTCATTTTACTCGTTAAAAGTGGATTCTTTTAATCCTCCTGGGTCATTTTAATGTAGTTAATTTACATAAAAATGTATCTGTCTTGAACCCAAAAACCTGGAAACCTTATGGCAAGCCGGTGTATGATGGAGTTTGCCAAAGAGCTTTTAGTCTGATAGTTGCTGCCAAAGCACAGCCCTGTGGTCCGTTCCTCCCTTTAGCACACAGGGCTCTGGGAGTTGGGGGGAGGGGAGAGCAGGGTGGGTGACTCCAGAAAGTGACATAAGAATGTTCCTCAGACTTGAGTATTGCCAAGTATAGTAAGCTCTAATCAGTGCTGGTTTGTGTAAGCCCCCAGATTTCCTCTCCTGAGTAGACGAGAACTCTAGTACAACAAAAATTGGGACTGTCTGATGAAAATATCTGCTTGAAAATCCAGCCCAGTTTTCACAAATCTACATAAATTAATGGGATTGAGCCAGCCTTAGATGTAAGCAGAGTACAATGCTATCTAAGAATTGGTATTTGAGGGACACTGAGTAGACCTGTCTTTGCAAAGTATTTCCACACTCCAGCTGTGTGGTTCCCAGAAGCTTGCCATTGGTCAGATCACATCTGAAGCTTTGTGCTCAGGTCTGGGTGGCATATTTTAATCGATAAATCAATGAACGTTTAAGCACTGGGCTAGATGCTAGGGAGATAAAGTAAAAAAAAATTGAAAGTCTCTGCCCTCCAAAAGCTTCCATTCTGTATTAAGAGTTTACATTCTACCTATCTTCATTCTATTTTTAGCAGAGTCATGTAAAAAACAGTGGAGGTCATTTCAGGTGAAGGTGCTATGGGAAATAAAAAGACTTAGATAAAATACAATGGTTATCCTTAAGTATTTGAAAGTATTTGACTCAAGAAATACTGAGCTTCATCACTAGAATTGTTCAATCAGAAGTTAGAGAAACCTGTCTAGGGGATATTATAGAAGGAATTGTTGTTTAAGGTAAGAGGTTAGACTCAGTGGCTACCGAGGTATCATATATATCCAAAACTGAAGGGAATATTCTTAATGCAAACCTACTTACAGTAATGATGTGCTTAGCAAGTACTTTTGTAGATAAAATTCCATTTCAGCCTACTTCCCATCTGAATTATCACATTTAAATAACTTCTTGGCATTTCATTAGTGTTGGGAATTCCCAGTTAGATAACTCCCTCTACCAATACAGATCTGTACCTTTGGTAGACTTAGAGGGATGCTTAGGGCACTGAGAGGTTAAGTTACTTGGTCAAGGTCACACAGCCAGTATGTGTCAGAGATAGGGCCTGAACCCAGATCTTTTTGACTCTAAGAGAAAGTTCTGTATCCACTAATTCAATTTCTCAACCTACTTAGTTCCCATGACCTACTTTTCCATTTCACCTTAGCCATACACAGAAATATTCTTACTTTTGTCATCAGCCACAAATGTTCTACTTTTATGTTTATGAACTATAAAATTGCTTTATCTGATTACAATATTTTATCATTCCCTATTTCTCTGCTTCAGGACCCCTAACCCTATTACTTGTTCTCACTCTGATCTATAATGCAGTACTTTCCCCGGGCCATTGCCCCTTCACTTGTTACACTCTCTTCTATTACCAATCTCGACCCCTTGGTGAACCAGTTCAACCCTACACTGTGCTGTACTCTCAAATCCTTTTTTCCCTTGTCTTATCACCAGCCAAACTCTAGATTTCTCCCTACCATCTACCCACTTTGTTCCTCCTTGTGAGCTGTGGATGAGCCCCACTTGAGAAAGCCACAATGCAGTGCTGAGTTCACTACTAATTTATGTTATCTCATCTGGGACCTCACTGGAGTAATGTAATTCTTCAGCTCCTCCCTGATCGATTCTCTTACCAAAGGAACAGTTCCAAACCTACTTGTTTCTCTTCAAGCCTCCGACATTTTCTCTTCCCCTAATCCTCCCTGCTGAGCATCATCTCATATTTCAATGAAAAACTTGAGGCCTTTTGCTGAGAGCTCCATGCTCTACCATTCTCTGACATTACCCCACATTATCTCCTCCTTAACTGATGATAAAGTAGACTTTCTCCTTGCTAAGGCAAAACCTTCTACATGAACTTTGATCTCTTTCCTATCATCCTCTCCTATCTTCAACAACAAATTTCCTCCATTGTCACCCTAATTCTCTAATCTTCAATCTCCTTATCTATTTTTGTGGTCAAGCACATCATCATCTTCCTCATCTTTAAAAAAAAAAACCCTCTGTTGATTCTACTTCCCCCACTAAAAATCACCTTATTTCGCTCTTCCTCTTCTCAGCTAAAGCTCTTGAAAAGACTGTCTATATTCAGTGCCTCCCCTTCCTCTTTTCACAATCTTTAAAACTTTCTGAAGTTTGGCTTCTGATCTCATCAATTCATCAATAAACTTGTATTCTCCAGAGTTACCAAGCATCTCTTTATTTAAAAAAAAATTTTTTTTTTAGGCAGTTGGGGTTAAGTGACTTGCCCAGGGTCACACAGCTAGTAAGTGTCAAGTGTTTGGTCTGAGGCCGGATTTGAACTCAGGTACTCCTGACTTCAGGGCTGGTGTTCTATCCACTGTGCCACCTAGCTGCCCCTACAAGGATCTCTTCATTGCCAAATCTAAATGGACTTTTCTCAGTCCTCAACTTTCTCGATCTCTTTGCAGGCCTTTGATACTATTGATCACCTCCTTCTGGATAATCTCACCTCTCTTAAGTTTTCATGACACTGCTCTTTTTGGGTTCTCCTGCCTCTAATTGCTGCTCCTAAGTCTTTACTGGATCTTTCTCCATGTCTGCCCACTAACTCTGGGTACACTGGGCATCATCCTGGGCCCTGTTCTTTTTTCTCTACATCTTGTCTCCTTCGTGATCTCATCAGAACCTATGTGTTCAGTTATCATCTCAATGTATAATTTTCCTCAAATCTATGTATGCAGTCCTGATCTCTTTCCATTGCTCCAATCCCACATCACAAACTGCTTCTTAGACATTTTTAACTGAATTCCCTAAGGACATTTCAAACTTAACATGTTTATATGAGAACCTATTACCTTTCCTCCCAAACCTTCCCTGCTTTCAGACGTCTACATTGCTGTCTAGGGCATGACCATCCTCCCAGCTTTGCCATCCCATTGTCATCCCCAACTCCTCACTCTTAACCCACATCCCAGGCAATTGTTAAATCTTGTCATTTCTACCTTTACAACACCTGTGGTCTAGAGATCACCTTTTGTCCATTCACACAGCCACCACCCTAGGTCAGGTCCTCATCCCCTCTTGCCTAGACTGCTTGCAATAGCTTCTAATTTTTTTTCCTTGACTCAGATCTCTTCCTGCTACATTCTGGAGTCCACTCAGCTGCAAAAGTTTGGGGTTTTTTGTTTTGTTGTTGTTGTTGTTGTTTGCTTTTTTAGTGAGGCAATTGGGGTTCAGTGACTTGACCAGAGTCACACAGCTAGTGTTATGTGTCTGAGGCTGAATTTGAACTCAGGTCCTCCTGACTTCAGGGCTGGTGCTCTACCCACTGCACCACCTAGCTGCTCCAAAAGTATTTTCCCAAATATAAGTCAGACCATATCTCACAGATACACACACACACACACACACACACACACACACACACACACACACACACAAAATAAACTCCAGTGGCTCCTTATTTCATCTAAGACCAAGTAAAAACTTTTTGTCATTTAAAACTCTTTATAGCCTGGCCCCTTCCTATTCTATGTGATACACAAATCAATACACACTAGCTCCCTTTCTCTTTCTCACATGTGATGCTCCATCCCCTATCTTCATGCCTGTTCCCTGTACCTGGACTGCTCTACCTCCTCACCTTCATATGCTAGAATCCCTGGCTTCCTTTTAAGATTCAAACATCATCTTTGCCAGGCCTCCCCACATGGTAGTACCTTCCCCTCTGAGATTTTTCCATCTCCCTTGTATGTGTCTTGTGTGTATTTAATTGTTTATGGGTTATCTTCCCTACTAGAATGTGAGCTGCTTGAGGGTCTATTTTCTCATTTCTTTTTATCCCAAGAGTTTAACACAGGCCCTGGCACAGAGTAAGCCCTTAATTAATGCATATTGATTAATTGATTAGAGGATCTAAATTAATGAGTTTTATTTAAAGCAAACATACTTGAGATCAGCTAATGCAGAATGGGAGGTGAACCATGGGACCCAGAGCAGGAAAGAAAAAGGCCAAGGAAGAGGATCAAAATAAATTAAAGGATCAGGAATGGAGAAAGAAAAAGAGAAGAGGAAGAGAATGAAGGAATGGAAGGAGAGAGAAAGAGAAAGGAGAAGAGAGGAGAGATTGTGAGTGTTGAAGAATAAGCTAATGTTGGTCTTATAGATTGTCAGGTGCCTGTGGTTGTGAGGTCTACAGAATCATTATGAATATAACAGAGGAATGTCTGCTATCCACTCACATCCCTCCTCATGTACTCCACAGATTTGGTTCTACACATAGTATAAATTCCTGTCATGCAGAGGCATTTGCTTAGGTCTCATGGTTTCTCCTAGGACCAGAGCAAGATTTGTAGAACCAATGTGTGTCCTCTTATGATGCTTTTAGGTGCCCAAAAGGAAGTATCCAAGCCTTTATGATTTATATGTGCCAGAGACAATCAGGTTTATTATTAGATTATAACTTCCAAAGCTTCATAGTCTATATGTTCATTCAGTAACACTAACAATATAATAATAATAGAAAATAGAAATAAGTTATGTATGTATTCCAATTCTACTTTCTTATCCTTTTTTTTAACTGGCAGGAGGTGGCTGAACCACTTTTGGACCTGAAGGAAGGAATAGATCAATTGGAAAACAATAAAACCCTGGGCTTCATTCTGTCTACTTTGTTAGCCATTGGGAACTTCCTCAATGGTTCTAACGTAAGCATCTTATTAGCATCTCCCTGCTTTTTTGGTAATGGGAACATTTGTTAACAAAGTTTGTAGATGTGATTTCTTATAATGCGGCATTTAACAAAACTCTTCAGGGAAACATGGGAGAAATTTAATCCTGAGAACACGTGTAACTACTACTTTTCTAACGTAGACCTGCAGCTTTTATGTCAATATATCATCTTGTGAACAATCTGCACATTTTTCCTGATGTATACTTGTTACTATCAAAGGGGCATCTCTGGTGCTTTTCTCTTTTCAATTTTTTCCAGGGTGCATGTTCAAAAATGTTTATGCTTACAGAAGGGCCTAGCATTTTTAATTAGTTTTTTTTTAAATTGTAAATGGGAGGAGGTAAAAGAAAAGCTGATGAGATGGGAGGGAGGATAGAGAGAGAGGCTATAACTGATCACTGGGTAGCAGGGAACCTGAGGGAGGACATCATGAGATGAAGAAGACTGCTGGGGATGAAACTGGGTCATCACAGGCACATTTAATTTGCCCTACATTAAAGACCTTTGGTGAAGGGATAATGGGGAGTCGAAAGAGTCTTTGTGCTGTAGAATGGCCATCCCTGTAATTCCGAAGGATTGGGCAGAGGAGGCCTTTAAAGCAGGCACAGTTTCCTAATTTGGCTCACGTGCGCTTTAGGAGATTGAGTAAAACAAAACAGGTTTAAGCTTATTCCCTTTTTCTCTTCTTGCCAAACAGGCCAAAGCGTTTGAGTTGAGCTACCTCGAGAAGGTTCCAGAGGTCAAAGACACTGTGCACAAACAGTCTCTCCTTCACCATGTGTGCACAATGGTAGTGGAAAATTTCCCAGACAGTACAGATCTGTATTCCGAGATTGGGGCCATCACTAGGTCAGCCAAGGTACGTCTGTGAACAATGAAGAAAACCCTTGCCTTTGCTGCAGATGTTGGAACTTAAACTGTCTTCTCCTTCTCCTGAACAAAGGCTGAAGTGTTGCTTTCAGTCTTTCTACGCCGGGGTCTATTGTCAGTGTGACTTCCTGTCGTGTTGTTCCTAATGAACTTTAAAAGCACTTCCTTTACCTTTGCTTCTCTGTCAGAGTGTTTCCCATTGAGGCCTTTAAGACAGTCATGCAACCCCCTCCTAAATTTTACTTAATACTTTGGCACAATACCAATACTCTGAGAAATTCCTGGAGTTTGATTTGTTGGTAAACAGAATGAATTACCATCTCTTTGATTCAAATGCTTCCTCCACTGGGGCAGATTGTGACCATCCATGCTGGACCAGCCTGCACAGCTCTTGTTAATGTCCTTCCATAAGTTCACTGTAAGAGGAAAGAGAGAGGAAGGGGAGACATCCAATGAGTCTAAGGTCCTCCTTGATTTCTCCTGATATCAAGAAAATACTAGTAGAGCACTCTGACTGTCCACCCATCATCCCTCATTCTTGTCATGTGACCAGCCCATCCTCTCTATCATGCATTTCCCTGATGATATCTTTTACTCTTGTTCTTCTTTCAAGTTTCTCATTGGTTACTATCTTAAGGTTTTAACTCTCCTTACGCTTCACACCAAACACAGAAATTTGTCCTAGGGCATAAAACTAAAAAAGAGTAGTTGTATTCTTCCACCTCCCCCTCCCCAAGCCCCTTTAATCACATGAGAATAAGAAAATATCAGGTTCAAGTAGTGGGGTCTGAGAACAGCAGGCCTTCATATAATGGAGCCACTGAAATGAAACATGCCATGAAGGAGGAGAGAGTGAGGAAGAAAGTAGGAAAGGAGGAGAATAAAAAGAGAGACACTTTTCTCTTTTGAGCACCCAAGTCCTTCACTTTCCTGTTGCTTTCAGAGTTGGCTGGTGGTAATTCTTAGTTTGCTGTTGAAAGTCAGTGCAGTCACGTTGTGCTGTCTGGTGGTCTTCACTACATCAGTCTGTTTAAAGCAAATGAGATCATGTATGTAGAGCATTTTGCAAACCACAAAAATGCCATGTAAATATGAGCTTCAAACCATTACCCATTCTTTTAATCTATAGTTAGTGAAATTTCACTTTAGAGGAGGAAGAGATTATCTTGTTCAACAATATGTGGAAGAACCTCTGACCACATTTAGTCCCTTCATCTCGCTGTGCAAAGTTTGAGTTTTGGTAATATTTCTTGCCAGACTTGACAGAAAAAGGTGACTCCGTTCCCTAGGTTTCACTTGGAAAATAGTTTTACAGCTAAATTGTTAGTGTCAATACACATATGAATGATTTTCAGATTATCATTCCCAGCGTTAATCAGAAAAGTTGTTATTGTTGTTGTTGTTTTAACTTTTTGACTACTTTCTTTATGGGAATTGGACTTTATAGCCCAGGTGCCCACGTACAGATTTAGTGGTCATTTGCTCCAGAGAGTTTATTAATGTTTCCCTTGTTTTCAGGTTGACTTTGATCAACTTCAAGACAACTTGTGTCAGATGGAACGAAGATGCAAAGCATCCTGGGATCACCTCAAGGCAATTGCCAAACATGAAATGAAACCAGTTCTGAAGCAAAGAATGTCTGAGTTCCTGAAAGATTGTGCAGAAAGAATTATAATTCTGAAGATTGTTCACAGAAGAATAATCAATAGGTAAAAGGGTTGGGACATCAGCATATTAATACTTTGAAAATACTCTTTAAACTAAAATGTGGTAACTAAGACAATGAAAATTTGTGCTGTAAATTCAAGGCAGGCAGTGCTTATTTGTCCTGGATGATCAGTCATTTCATCTACACAAGAGGTTTCTTCTGAGGAAAATAATCATACTATTTCATAGATTCAGAGGATCTTATTGTTGAATTGGTACCTGGCATCTCCACTGCAGACAGAATCTTGACTAAGGCTTCTCTGCTCCAGGAGTTCCATTTTCCCTGAAGAGCAGAAGGGATTTCCAATTTCTTGGCTAATACCTCCACTTGTCAGGTCTGTTACTACAGCCTGCATTCTGTCTCTGGGAGACAATAAAAAAGTCAGAGTTCCTAAGTCTTTCAAAGTTGTTTGTCTTTACAATATTGCTCTTATTCTATAAATTGTTCTTCTAGTTCTGCTTGCTTCATTCTGGATCATACAAGTCTTCATACAAGTCTTTAGAAGGTTTCCTGAAACTATCCCCTTCATCATTTCTTATAGCACAATAGTATTCCATTATGTTTATATACTGTAATTTGTTCAGCTAGTCCCCAGTTGATGGGCATTCCTTACTTTCTAGACTGGTGATGAAACGTGTTACCTACCTCTTGCCAAAGAGGTGATGGGCTCAATATGTACAATGAGACTTACATCGTTCGGCATGGCCAATGTGGGAACTTTTTTAAAACTATGCATACTTCTTAGAAGTGTTTTCTTTTTCTTTCTTTTTCTTTTTTCAGGGGAGGAAGAGTTGGAAGGAAAAGAAAATAAATGCTCGTTAATTAAAAAAAACCAAATTTTTAAAAGGTTGAAAAAAGAACAAGGGCAGAACTGGCAGGATATTTGGTTTCATGACCTGTTTCAGTCATGAATACCTTTAACAGAGCACTTGTTTCTTTGCTGGTGAAAGCGTCGTGTAATCACAGACAAAGAATTCTAGAGCAGGAATGGAGCCTTTAGAGATTATCTAGTCCAGCCCCTCATTTTACAAATGAGGAAGCTGGAGGAAGCTGAGGCCCTAGGAAGTTAAGTCATACAATGTTTAGAAGTGGTTAGTGGCAGAGATCAGACAGTTTTGTCACGTACACAGCATGAACCACTCATATTTTTTTTTTCCTTAGGGGAAAAGGGCATGTTATAGGAGTATAATTTCACAGAGTATATAATTAGATAGAAGCATCATACATTTAATATGGCACCATATGTTTTAAATTAGTGATTCTCTAAGCAGCAACTAAAGTGACTCAGAAGCATCCACGTGTATATAGACGAGGCTTTCAGTATGGAGATCAAGTTTCCAGTATCACTAAAATGAACTTTAAAGGAAAGACACAGACTATATGGTCTGGATTATTTTTTTCTTTCCATGAACAAAGCAAGCTGAAAGACAGACAGAGACAGACAGACAGACAGACAGACACCAAGTTATGGGGCAATTATTAACTTTACCAAATACTTAATATACCTTACCTTTTAAACAGCATTTTTAGCATATGATGCTCAATTATGTGGCATCATATATGGCATCATATTATCTTATTTTATCTTTACAACACCCTCTGAGACAATCTGCAAAGGTATTATTTTCATTTTATAGATGAAGAAACTGAAGCCCAAGGTCATAGAACTAGTAAGGTGTTGGAACTAAAAATTGAAGGTGCATCTTCTAACTCTTATTCCTTGGCTCTTTAAAATCATGCTGGTTTCTTGACTTCGTGCAAACATTGAACAGATTGGCTTCATTTCACTCCAACCACAAATAATTATTTGGTACCTACTGTCTGCCAAGTGCTATGCTAGATGCATAGGATACAAAAACACAAACAAAATAGCCCTTGCCTTCAAAGAGTTTGCATTCTACTGAGAAGATAAAGCATGATTCTTTTAAGTTCTTGACTCCCTTGGTACATTTAAAGTATTGGTAAATGCCACCCCAAAAAAACTATTTTACAATTAACTTTTTAAGAACGTATATCTTGCTAACAGAGAGATATTCATGCATGTCTCATATATAAATAGATATATAGATATATATATAGACATGACATGTCTATATATACATATATATGAAAGTGTTTTTCAGTATCCTTAAGTATAATAGTAGATAGAATTAAAATGAAATTAAATGGTTTTTTTATTTACACATATCAATAATAGTTACATTGTTTCCTTTTCCTTCTTTCTCTCAATATCTTCCTTTTCTCCATCAATCCTATCCCATGTTCTGATGACTGACAACTGGGCAGAATCCAAAGGTTCCAAAAAGAGTAAGACTATAGTGACCAGATGTTCTGCATTAGGTAGAATGATAGTCCTGGATTTTGACTTCCTGTCCTTACTGGTACATCCATCAAAATGTCCCACATCAACATCATTTCCATCCCACAGGGCTACTATCCCCTCTTTATTTCTCTCCCCATCCTCACTGAGAGTAGTATTTGCATGTGGAATTGAAGCTCTTTTATTTACTATACAGTTGGATCTAGTTAATTCAGACTCCAGTATTCAAAATGTCTAAATATTCAAACAAGGGAAGGGAAAGGGAAATAAATAAGCATTTATATAGTGTCTACTATGTGCTAGGCAGTGTTCTGAACACTTTGGAAATATTATCTCGTTTGATCCTCAAAAACCCTGTGAAGCATTTTCTGTTATTATCGCCATTTTACAATGGAAGAAACTAAGGCAAACAGAGGTTAAATGCCTTGCCCAGGGTCACACAGCTAATAAGTATTTTGGCTAAATTTGAACTCAGCTCTTTCTGATTCCAGACCCAGCTCTCTATCCACTGCGCCACCTAGCTGCCAAGAGTTAAATCAGTTTATCTGTGTATTACCTAGGAGAATGTTCAAATTTCAAGATTCACCCTCAAATACTTAAGAATCACCATTTACTACAAACTGTTATGCTAATTGCAAATTATTTCTTTTTGTTAAAGTAGGTTCCCTAAAGGTCTCTACTAAGTAATAATTTTTAGCCTGTTTCCAATCATTATATAAATTGACTCCACAAATGCTTATTGAGTACTTCCTGTATATGCAAGGCTTCATTCTGGGAATCAAAGGAGATACAGGGATGAATATTGAGTGTCTGATTGGAAAGGCAGATTAGAGTTAGATCGTAGAGGGATATGAGACTATAATCAGTAAGCAAACCATCAAAGGTTTTTGATTTCGAAGGTTAATCTGAGACAGCTAGGTGGCATAGAGCATGAGCCCTGAAGTCAGGAGGACCTGAGTTCAAATTCAGCCTCAGACACATAATACTTCCTAGCTGTGTGACTCCGGGCAAGTCATTTAACCCCAACTGCCTCACTAAAAACAGACAAACAAACAAACAAACAAAAAAGAAGGTTAATCTGACCTGATCTGCTGGGGGGGGGGTGTTAAAGGGATGAAAGACTGGAGACCAATTAGAAGGCCATTGTAGTTCTTCAGAAATAATGAGAGCCTAAACTTAAGTGATGGTATGGATAATGGAAAGGAGGAAAACAGGTGTGAAAGGCAATGTAGAAAGAGAATCTACAAGGACATTGGATGTAAGGGAGAAAGAAAAGGGAAGAACATTAAATGACACAGATCTCCAATTTGGTGACTGGTAGAAAAGTAGTATTATTAACAGAAATAAGGGAATTAGAAGGAAAAGTTAGGTTTAAGAGAAAAGAAGTTCAGTTTTATATGCGTTAAGCCTTTCTGTTAAATATTTGGAATGAGGGTCTGAGTCTCAGGAGATGGATCAGGGCTGGTCTTAGAAGTCTTTCCTTGCCTTTTTTAGGTTAGATGCCCTAAAACTAAAATCCTAAAAACACCTGAGGGATGAATCTTCTCACTGGATGAGCACAAAATTCTCCACATTCACATACTTTAGTGTAGACAGGCAGCACTGATTTGTTTGGCTAGAGGTTTATGGTCAGATTGGCTATTGGAACAATTCTTTTTACACTTGAGTCATTTTATAGAGATAAAAAATACAGGGGCTAATTTATTCCCAACATATTGCCTTATCAATAAGCCTACACCTGGTAAACTCCAATTAGACATTCTCAAGGTTAGAAAGAAAACAGGAGGGAGAAGCGGAGGCAAGTGGAAGAGATGGTTCCTCTCTTTACAGTCTTGGCCCTCTAGTTGACTACTTTAGTTATATAATGTTCTCTATATCAGACTCCCTTGTCTCCCTTTCCTTACCACCATTCACATCCTGTCTGTGTGGTTGCCCCCACTATCTGCTCTTTCTCTTTTTATCCCTGAGCTGCAGAAAACTAGTGGAGGAACTCAGATTCCCATAGTAACTGGACCCACTACAAATGCATGTTCCCTAATCTTAAATTGACCGGGGCAAAATTTTTATTCTTCCCTGATTAATCCTCTTTCTTACCTTTTTTAGAAGCTGTTCCAACCTTATCTTTTCTCCTCAAAGCCCTGTTGCCTCTACTACTACCTCATCTCTTTCAGCTAATGTCTTTCCTCTTATTTCACAAAGTAGAGACCACCTACCAAGAGTGCCCGTTGCCCCCCCCATCAGGACTCCCTACATATTCACTTATACTTCTCTCTATTTTCCTAAATAAAAATAGAAGGTTTTCCACGGAGTTCATTAAAACTATACAATCCATACACATGATAGAGATTTTCAGTCACACACACACACACACCCCAGAATTATTCCAATAGCCATTCTGACCATAAACCTCTAGTCAGACAAATCAATTCTGCCTGTCTACACTGATATGGTCCATGAAGATTAGTAGGTTTGGTCACTGTTGCATCCAATTCATGATGGGAATTCATGTGACTTATGGAACCATCTTGTTGCTGAGCATATAGCTTAAGCCACATAACTAATTGAAAAATTATTGGTGGTACTTCTTACTCAAAGTTACTGGCATGTGGTGAAAGTATTGGAGAGAGAACAGACAGATCTTTATTAATTAAAAATCAATAGTTCAAAATATTCTATTAAAAAAAGAAATAAGCTGAGAATTTGTATCTAGTTTTAGAAGCAGGACATCTGTTTCTGTGGATATTCTACTAAATAGTATTATGATATTTGATATCACTCAGAATCAGATCTTGAGAGTTGGGCGGGACATCAGTGGCCATTTGTCCACCCTATATCTGAAAAGAATCACCACTACAAAATACCCCAAACTGGTCATTTAGCCTCTGTTTAATACCTCCAAGAAAAGAGAATCCATTACCTCTCTTGCCAGCCCATTCCATTTTTGGACAGCTGCAAGTGTTGGGAAGAGGCAGCTAGGTGGTTCAGGGATAGAGCACTGGGGCTGAAGTCAGGAAGACTCATTTCCTGAGTTCAAATCCAGCCTCAGATACTTACTAGCTGTGTGACCCTGGACAAGTCCTTAACCCTGTTTGCCTTAGTTTCCTCATCTGTAAAATGAGCTGGAGAAGGAAATGGCAAACCCTTCCAATATCTCTGCCAAAAAAACCCCATGGACAGTATGATCCACAGAGTCAGGAAGAGTAAGACAGGACTGAACAACAGAACAACAATTGTTAGGAAGTTAATGCTGACATTAAGCCTAGAGTGATGTCTTTGCAATGCCCACTCAGTGTTCCTACTTCTTCCTTCTGGAGCCAAGTAGAATAACTCCAATACCTCTTCCACTTGGTAACCATTTACAACATACTTGAAAACAGTTACCATGACCTACCCCCCCCCCCGCCCCAGTCTTCCCTCCTGCAGGTTAAACATGGCCACTTTTTTCCATCCTCATATGAAAAGGACTCAAGGCCACTCTGGTTAATCTCCCCCAATACTCTCCAGGTTCTTAACATCCTTAAACTGTATTGACTGGATTGTAGAGTCATTCTTGTCCTAAGAGCTTCTGAAGCTTTCTAAGCTCACTTCCATTTCTTTTTTCTTTAGCCCATAGATGTTGTAAGGGTTTTTTTGTTGTCATTTATTTGACTTTTGGTTTTGGTTTTTGAAGAAGGGTTGATAAATCCTGTAGTCCCATGTTTATCAGCAAGAACCCAGGCTTAGTCAACGTGTTCACATGCTGACTGATGCTTGTAGTTCAAGTTTAGAGTCTTATTTGAGTTAAAGTATATTATTGCTTCATAGGAGCAATAATACAAGTCCAATGTAGGAATGTGCTAAGAGTCTTTCCCTGATAAACCTTGCTCATCCTTAACTGCATCAGACACTTCATTTAGTTGTATATTTTATTTTAAAGTAGAACACACGGTAGTGACTAAGGTCAGAGTTAAACTTAAGGCATATGAAATTATTTGGCCATTTTACAGACTCCTGTAAAGTAGGAATTCTTTCCTTCCTGTGTTGCTGAGGTGGCATGGAAAACTTCTTTCCTCTTCTCTAAAATTTCCCTAAGTCTAGTCATTCTTTTAAAGTGGTTTAAGATAAATGAAACTTATGAATGTATATTTTTAGAGTTAAATTTTGAATGTTACACATATCAGAATTAATGCAGTAGTGGAGGCAAATGGGGTTCTGGAAATATCACCATCATAAGCCTGAGAAAGTAGGCTGGATTTGTCAATTATTTGCTATTTGTATTTAATCATATCATGCCAGTGATATTTCATTACCCAAAACCTCTTCGATAGCAAATGAGATTTGCCAACTGAGGAATGTATTGTGCTGGAAAAGGGGAAAGGAATGGGCTGGATTTCTTTTTACTGGGAGTTTTTAGAAAAGTGAATCATTTTTCTTAAAAAAAAGAAAATAGTTACCTTTTTATTTTTATAAATTACAGATTCCACTCCTTCTTACTGTTTATGGGCCATCCCCCCTACGCAATTCGTGATGTGAACATTAATAAGTTCTGTAGAATCATCAGCGAGTTTGCCCTGGAATATCGCACTACCCGGGAGCGGGCCTTACAGCAGAAACAGAAAAGAGCAAACCACAGAGAGAGGAACAAGACCCGAGGGAAAATGATCACTGATGTAAGTGCCAAGAAATCCGCCTCCTGCCAAAGAGTTTGCTTTTGAGTAAAATAAATAAATACGGCTCTCTGAATGCCAAACACGGGAGCCTCGCTCTAACATTTGGATTTACCTTAAACCAATATTTATAATAAGATACTTTGGGTAGCTAAGCTCCCTGCAACGTCCTCATTCTGTTACCACCTCTGCTCCTCGTGTGAGATTACTCTCTATAGTGAATCGTCTTAGGGCAAAGTTTTTTAGAGGTTTAAGATTAATTCACTTAGCCAGTATGCATGAGATGTAGAATCATTGAATCTTTGTAATCATGTTGAGTTATCCCATGATCTTTTCTACATCCGTTTTTTCCACGTCAGTCTATTTGAATCAAATAAGAAAACATGTAAAGTTTGGAAAAATTGAAGTGCTATATAAATGAGTTTTTATTGTTGTTATCATTATTATTATTATTATTATCATTATCATTATTACTAGGCCTGACCAGGACAAGCCATGAGGAATAAACTTAAAGGAAATGTCAGAAAGTCATATAATAAATGAAGATAGCCATTGTGTCTATATACCATGACAAAGTGCCTGGTGTAAGGGTTGATTCCTATGACTTAAACTTCTAAACAGTGGAGTTCTGTGATCAAGCAAATGGACAGCCTAAGTCCAGTCATTTGAACAACAGCAAAGTTATGTATCTCATTTATTTTGGCTGTTCAGATAACAAATTGAGCTTGACTCTGCAGGCCATACAATCAAAACTTACAAAGTTGGAAGGGATCTTAGAGACCATCAAACTCCCAACCAAAGTAGGAATCCCCTCCTACAATATCCCAGACAGAGGCATTTAGCCTTTGCTTAAATACTTCCAGTGACTTTTCCAAGTAGCCTACCAGCTTTGTGGCCATAGGCTAGTCATTTAAACTCTGAGCCTTAATTGGTTCAACTGTAAAATAGGGATAACAGATGGACTAGCTAGGTGGTAAGAGCACTGCACTTGGAATGTAGATAGACCTGAGTTCAAATCTCACCTTAAGTACTTATTAGCTGTGTGACCCTGGACAAATCATTTAACCTCTGTCAGCCTCAAAGTCCTCTTCTGTAAAATGAGGATAATAATAGCACCTTCCTCGGGAGCTTGTCGTGAGGATAAAAGGAAATATTTGTAAACCATTTAGCGTAGCACTTGACTTTGTGAACCTTAAAAAGCTATATAAATGTTACCTTTTGGCATTAAGATTATTGAGAGGAAAAGGCTATGTAAACTTTAACATGCTATACAGTGAGTTATTCAAATGTAAATTATTATAATATTATTATCATCATTCAATTTTGGACATCTCTGAGTGTCAGAAAGGTTTTTTGTTTTGTTAAATTTGAACTAAAATCTGCCCAACCCATCCCCATAACTTTCATTATTCTTGGTTCTTTCCTATAGAACTACAGAGAATAAATTTGCTCCCTCTTCCAATCTTAATTGGAAGGCAACTCATAAATAATTCATCTACATACTAATTAGAGATACATGGACACACTGTATAACTTAGCTTTGAAATTTTTCGCTTGTCAAACCTCCCTCCCCCAACCCATGCTATATACAGAGTCACAAGTTCATAGAAGAAGGTGCAGGACTGGTTCCACACCCATTTAACCAAACCTTGAAAAGTGAATTCATATTTCCAAGGATCTTTTCCATGAGACCCTCAATAAGATATTAAGACAATGAGTTCAGAGAGGAAAACCTTCTGCACTCTCCCTTCATTGTGAGTCAGAAGACCTGGCTTCAAATCCTAGCTCTCTGTCTGATCTTGGACAAGTGATTCCATCTTTTGGGGCCTTAATTTCTTCATCCATCAAATGAGGAGACTGAAATAGATAACTTTTGAGATTACTTCTGGTTCTAGACTCTATAATCCCATGATAATATTTTTGCAAGGCCTCATTGAAAGTAAATTTTGTTTGCTAGGAATCAGTACCATTCCCCCGAATTCAGGATGTAGAGTGTGCCTAAGGGCTAAGTAGAACATATCAGCAAAGAATTTAAATGATGGGTCATATCTAACATAGAGCAGAGGCAGTATTTGAGTCAAACCCTATGCTCATTTTAGAGGTGACAAGGTGTTTGTAGTGGATAGAGTTTTGAACCTGGTGTTAGGGGACCTGAATTCAAATCCATACACTTCCTAGCTGTGTGACCCTGGACAAGTCACTTAGCTTGTATTTGCTTCAGTTTCCTCATCAGTAGAGTGGGGCTAATAATAGTGCCTACCTTATAGGGTTGTTGTAAAGATTGAATGAAATAATATTCATAAAGCACTTGGCAAACCTTAAAGCATTTTATAAATGTTAGCCATTATTATCATTGTTATTATTATCCTCATTTTTGGTGGAAAATTCTTCAGTGAAAATTTTAAAAATATTCTTGGAGGGCTACCTGCTGTGATGATTACTGGCCTTCATTTGGCCAGTTAGTATTTATTAATTTATATATGTATTAGAAATATTGATCCTGAGGGAATTTTGTGTCCCCATGTATTTTTTGTACTTGGAGATCAGTTAGGTAAAAGAGGGAGTAGAGGGGTTTTTCACACTTTAAATTTTTTTCTTGCATTTTTACAACTCTAGGAATAAGCAAATAGTTAATTCCTGTGAGGTGATTCTTTATAGGTACCACTAGTAGACTGGTAAAAATCATAAATGTTAGACCTGGAAGGGCCTGTAGAGCTCATCTGGTCTGGTGGTCTCAGACCGCTTTAAGTTGGTTCAAAGTTTTTAGCATTCTATCTGTTTTCACTCACCTAAATCTCTGTTTCTCCTCACAAAGTCTCTATAATCCAGTGAGGTATTCCCCTAAACAGAAGGACAAAATGTTGCATAATATGCCTGAAGGAAAAGGTAGAGGACTGTAAAGATTCTGATATAATGACCACCCCTTCATTTTGTAGAAAAGGAAACTAAGGCTTTAAAAATGACCTACCTAAGTGATTGATAAAGCTAAGAAGGAAGAACAATGTTTCTTATACACTGTGGCCATACCCTCAGCTCATATCCATATCTATTACCTCAGAACATCTTTCCTTGAGAAGTCCCAATTAGCCTCATTGAAGAAACACATCTGACCCTCAAGTATCAGAAATAAAATTGGCCCTTCTGTCTACCAAAGGCATCTTTATTGAATCTCATTGTCTTGTCTCCAAGTAGTTATACCTTTCCCATTTTTATGGTCAATTGGGCAGACCCAGCTATATTTTCATTTTGCCTTAAAAATTGTCAAAGGTTATTTCTTTCTATTTAAAGGACATATAATCCTGAATAATCCTAAAAATCTTCAACACTGGATAATAATACTTCCAGGTACAGAGCCACTAAAAACTTATATAACTGTGGCTTAGTTACTTAACCTTTCTTGGCCTTCTTTCATCACCTGTAAAACAACCAGACTGTACTAGCTTATATCTGAAGTCCTTTCCAGGTCTAACATTCTGTGATCTGTGATCTGTATCAACCATAAAACCCAACATTGTCCCCAGAGGCCCAGAGAAAACCATTAGTTGGACATTAGTAAATGATTCCCATCAGTATTCTATTCCCCAGGCTGGAGAGAGAAAACCTATTTCAGATGACAGCCATTATGGGAGACAATGACATACGTTGCTCGGAATTTCATTTCTAGACCAACAGGCTCATGTCTGCATCTCTAGCTCCGTGGAGCTCTAAGACTCCCCTTGGAAATGAAGGCTAAATTTGCTTTCTGGGAATCCTTGAAATACTCAGAGAGAACTCAGGCTTCAAGCATCATTCAGGCCAAAGGAACCTACTATAGATGCTTGGATGCCTTTCTTAAATGGTGATGACAATTGAGTTTTCCATTTAGTATTCAAACCTCTTGGCTTCTGTATCCAGAGGATGGTAAGCATCCTTCTACCTGAGGACAAAAAAAGTATGAAAACAAACTGAGGTCAGGTGCAAAACTCCTTGCCCAAATTTCATCCCAAGGGGAACTGAAAAAATGGAAGGCTTCCCTCAATTTAGTCAAACAAATATTTATTAAGCCAAACTAAGCCACAGGAAATTTGAATGTGGAGAAATTACTGCTCAGCTGAAGCTCCTCAGGAAGGGTGAATGGAAGAGGGAGCACCAGAACTGAGCCTTGAAAAGAAAAATTTAGCATTATAATAATGTAATAACAATAATATTATTTACATAGTGTTTGCTACATGCCAGGCAGTGTGCTAAGTGCTTTATAATTATACTCTCATGTGATCCTCACAATTCTTGGAGGTAGGTACTATTATTATACCGATTTTACAGCTAAGGAAACTGAGGCAGGCCAAAGTTATGGGACTTGCCCCGAGTCACCTAGCTAGTAAGTGTATGAGACTGTATTTGAACTTAGGTCTTCCTGTTTCCAGGTCACATAATCAATACACTATACCACTTAGCTGACAGTGAAGTATAATGACTGGCAAGGGTCCCATTATGACCTCAGTGACCTACTTTGTGCCTGTCTTCTGAGGTTGGGCCTAGTTATATTCAGGGAGAGATTAGTAGAAATAGAACCTGGGTCTTGCTGACTCCAGGCCCAGAACTCTGTTCACTGTGTCACAACAAATCAATGTGGAAAACCTTTTTTAAAAACATCTGCTTTGCAAATGCTATTAAAGCACTATTCTTTGCCATATACCTAAAAATAAAAATTAGTTAATTTACTAAATCTTCCTTTTTCAGATTAGAAACACAAGAGGACATTTCTAGAAATTTTATTTATATTATATTTAATATATTTTGTATTAAATTATATTCTGTAATTTCATATTAAATTGTACTTTATATTCTATGTACTTAAAGTATTTACAAGTACAGATATTGCTGGGGGAGGTCAGGGCAGGGGATGATCAGAATCTAATCCATCCCTGAGTTTTTCAAAGCAGAAAAACCCCAGCCTTTCTGCTTTTGGAAAGAGGCAGCATCCCTCACTGCTTGTCTTCTGTCCAGTCTTCATTCACATAGCCACATCCCCATCTACTGGAACTTCAGGATATTGCCCTTACAGGCTTTTCAAGGGAAATGGTGCCACCTTAAGCTTGTGTCTGTCTAGCTGTGTGAATCACAGAATCTCAGACTGGTCAGCTGGAACCCAAATGAAAGGGAGTCCCCACTTCCTAAGGCAGCCCATTCCACTTTTCAATAGCTCTAGCAATTTTGAAAGTTTTTTTGGTTAAGTGTCCAATTTGCCTTTTGGCTACTTTTTAAAAAATAATATTTTATTTGTTCTCCAAATACATGTTAAAACAATTCTTAAGATTTTTTAAAAAGTTTTGAGTCCCAAATTCTATTCCTGCTTTTCTCCCTCTCTTCCGCCCTCCCTGAGGCAGCAAGCATCTGAGGCTAGGCAGAACAAATGCCCCTGTATATGATACTCTTTACACACTCTGTCATGTCCCTGTTAGTCTAATCATCTCTAGTTCCTTTAACCTGTCTTCAAATAACATCTTCTCAAGACACTTTACTATCTTGGTTATCCTCTTCTGGACAACCGTCAACCTACTGATGTCCCCCTAAATTATGGCACTCAGAGCTGAATGCAATATGCCAATTATGGTGTGACCAGGACAGACTACAGCAGGACTCTTACCTGCATTCACTATCCCTCTTTTAATGCCACCCTTTTAACATTGTATTAGTTTTCTTGACTGCCATATCATATTATTGATTTATATTGAGCTAGCAAAAACCTCAAGGTATTTTCCAGATGATCTGCTATCTGATCATAGCTCCCCTGTCTTGTTTTTAATGTTGACTTTTTTAATCCAAGTGTAAAATTTTACGTTTATCCCATTGAATTTCATTCAGTTAAATTTGACCCAATAATCTAGATTATCTCAAGACATTTTTGAATGCTCATTCTGTCCTAGCATGTTAACTATCCCTCTTATGTTCAGAGCATCTGCAAATTTGATATGCTTGCCATCTATGCCTTTTTTCAGTTTAATGATAAAAATATTAAACAGGGCCAGTCACAGATCCCTGAAGCATTCCAATGGAAACTTCCTTACAGGCTGATTTCTTTAGATTGAGTCATTTAACCAATTCCAGATTCACCCAATTGTACTATCTTAAACTCTTTCAAGGGTTCCAGCCCTATCCTGTGCAAGGTATTGAAGAGGAGAAAGAAAAAGAAACTCACCCTATCCTCAAAGAGTTTACAGCTTATTTGAGGAGATAAGATGTATTTCTGTGAAACAACCAAAGAATAACATAAAGCTTTTATTAGCTCATGTGAATCAGAAATACTTTGATTAAAGACTATGTGGGGTTGGAAAGGACCTCCAAGGTTCTCTAGTATGAGCCATATCTGAATAGGATCCTGTCAGCAACATTCATGACAAGTGGTCATCCAGACTGCTCATGAGGACCACCACTGGCAAGGAACTCACAATGGATTGGAGAAGTGACTTGTGCAAGGTCACACAACTAGCTAGTTCTGGCTATGCCAGAACTTGGACCCAGCTGGTCTGAGTCTTTTGACTCCAGTTCCAAGGCTCTTTCCATTACATCATGCTTCAGTATCTACCAGATATAAACTTTGTAACATTAGTAAACCTGAGCTTATTAAATCACCAGCACAACTAAATTGTAAGTAAAACTAAAAAAAAAAAAAGTTCCAAAATAGGAAGATTTTAATAGTTTGCATTACTGTCCTTTAACATTTTGATGTCCTTTTGAAGTAATATCCAACACATAGCCAGACCGAGAGGAGAGCTGAATAAACCCCATGTGGCATGTGCTGCTATTTTCAACCGTGTTACAGTTTATGCTTCCAAAAGAAGTTTATTTCTCAATGAAATTAGACCACACAGTCAGAAGTCTAAGCAGCAAAACATGTCATAGGCATATTTTAGATAAGAAAACAGAACATTCTTTATTAAGGTGAGAAGAAAGCTAAAGCATGGGTAACTATTAAAATGAAAATTTACACTATTCAGTCAATAGTTAATAAATGTATTAAGTACTACTATATGCAAAGGACTGTGCTATTCCATAAACTAGATTGTGGGGCCAAAACCGAGATAAAACTTAAAAGGTAATTATGTTAAGTTCTGCATTTGTACTAAAAAAAAAATCAGATTATGCAACTATGATATTACACAGTTCCACAATGTGTGAGATGTTGCCTTGGAAGCAATTTTTATGAAGAAGACTGGGATTTTAATTGGCCATAAAGTCAGTGTGAGCCAGCAATTCACAGCAGAAGTTATGAAAAGGTAATGGTACTTTAGATGGCATGAATAGAAGTTTAGTGCCCAGATTTCAGGAGATTATTCATCTCATTGTACACTGTGCTGGTCAGACAACAACTGGAGTGACAATGTTGAGGGTATCTACTGGAGGGCATTGACAAACTGAAGTACTTCCAGATGAGGGAGAGTCTGGAAACCATATCATTCAAGGACAGAAGACTTTTTGTAAAGCAAATGATAGTTGTCTTCAAGTATGTGAAGGATTTGCATGTGGAAAAGGAAATTACATTTATCCTGTGTGGCTCCAGGGAGCAAAATTAAAATGGTTGATTTTGGAGGCGGATTTTGATTGAGTTATACAAAAGAGCTTCACAAAAATTAAAACTAAGCAAAATTATAATAATTAAAATTTCTCTATCATGTCAAAAATTACAAAGCCCTTTCCTCATAACAACTCCTTGATTTAGATAGTACGATTATTATTATCCCTACTTTTCTGGTAAGAAAACTGAGGTTAAGAGAAGTTACTGTAAGTAACTTGTACAAGGTCACATAGCTAATAAATGGCACAGGTAGGTACTTGAACCCAGGTCTCTTGTTTCTTTATTCCTAGTCTAGTAATTGTAAAGTTTGGCTGCTAGGTGGTACAGAAGGCTTGGAATAGAAGAGCACTGGGCTTGGAATCAGGAAGACTCATCTTCTGGAGTTCAACTCTAGCCTAAAATGTTTATTAGTTGTATGACCCTGAGCAAGTCACTTACCTATGTTTACCTCAGTTTCCTCATCTGTAAAATGAACCGGAGAAGGAAATGGCAAACCACTCCAGTATCTTTGTCAAAACCAAACCAAACCAAACCAAAAAAAAAAATGGGGTCATGAAAAGTAGGACACAACTGAAAAACAACTAAACAGCATCACTGTAATTATTCAATAAGCAGTGAAATGATCACGTATTGTGGATGTGATAGAGAAGTTTCCTGCCTCAGGATGGGACATTAAGATTTGATACCTTCCTTCCAAATTATTTCAGATTCTAAGATAGGATGATCCTTTTTATCGAGCACTGTTTCTGGCAGGCACTGTGTTTACTACCTCCTGTGAGGGGTATTGAAGAAGCATAAAATCCAGTTCTTGTCCTCAAGTAGTTTATAATCTTCTTGGGGAAACAAAATAAACATTCAAGAAAAAGCCATACAAGGCGGTTTGTGACAAAGTGCTGAATTACACAGCACTGACTTGACATGCTTTAAGAAGTCTCTGGAAGAGGAGAGATCAGTAAGGCTAGAGTTCCTGAAGCAGAGTTCCTATAAATCTTGGGTCAGACTTGAATTGGAGGATAGTTACAATTCCAAGAAGTAGAGCTTGAGGAGAATATTACAGGCACTAGGAGCAATCCAAACAAAGGCACAAGGCAAGAAGGAAGGGCGAATGTCGCATGTCCATAGGCCAGGATGGAGACTGATCAGAATGTTGAGAAATAGGAAGTACAATAAAATCTTCTATGAGACTCTAAGCTTTCTGAGAACAAGGTCCATGTCTATTTCACCTTTGCAGTACCTGTAGTTTTTAGCAGAGTACCAGCTACATATTAGGGGTCCAGTAAATGTTTGTTAGATTGAATCAATGAATGAAAGATGGATAGTAAGGGTAGGGTCTCAGCATGGAGAATCTCCAAAGGTACAAAAAGGAAAATCATAAATTTTGAGATCAAAAAGGTAGCTGAAAGATCATTTAATCCAGTCCTTTCAAGTCACAGAGGAAGGGCCCAAGAGAGCCCTCACTGGGGACCAGAAAGGTTGCCCAAGGACACACAGCTAGCTATATCAGATCTGAGATGAATCAAGGTCCCCCAAATTCCAATTCATCACACTTTCTGCTGCATTATATTTAGCTTACACTTGATGAGGTAGACAATGGGGATCCGCTTGGAAAATTGTCATTATTTTTATGTTTCCTGAGCTTATTTGGGAGATAAGGGTAATGTCAAGAACTCTAAGAACATGCTTTGCTTTTGTACCTGCTAAGAATCTTTCTATCTTCTGTATATTATTTGTTTCCTTCTGATAGACTGATGAAGAGGATGAAGTTGAGGTATGTTTACTTAAAAAGCTTGAAATGATCCTTTTTGACCTATATTGGTGTGTGCTGTGAAGTCTGTTCCTAACATTAGGAGTGTGAAGTGCTCAGCATTTGAAACTTAGGGACTTGAAGTCATACACTTGAGATTTTCTGTTTGGTCGTCTGTTTTACCATTAACAGCCTTTTATGGGGGTTTGCATTGCTCATTCAGCCATGAGGCAGAATTTTCAGGAATTTCAGGCAGAATCTTATTGTGTTTTCCTTGCCACTGAAAGTGAACAGAAACCAGGAAAATTGGCCACATGCCCCTCAGGGATAGCCCAGCTCTTTTTGGTGAAATAAGGGGTCCAAGATTTGGATTTTGACTCTTAAACACTCTTGAATGTGAACTATTATCAGGAATATAAAAAAGAAATCTATTCTTGCTCTTTCTCACTCTCCTATTTTGTTTCTTGAAATCTAAATTGCCTGATATTTGCATTAATTGAACCTAGTAATACGAGTGGCAATAGAATGAGGTGAAGATAACAGGGGAGAAGGATTATCATTGGAAAATGTGACAACCATCTAGCCTTCAGGCAATTGTTATGGACCTAAAACTTTGTAGAATGATTTATAAATAATTTTATATGATTAATATGATTTATATGCCTTTACTGTGCCATGGCTAGCGCTAGATCTATAGAATGCCAAACCACTGGGTAAAAGGAAAAGAAAATAAAGTCATAGAAATGCTATGTTTCCCCGAAAAAATCTTGATAATAGAATTTTTCAGGATTCATCTAGATATTTGGCATCATGGAGCCATTACATGAAGTAGTACATGAAGTACTGGCTTGCCTCCTTTAAAATGCTATTATGATTGGTCTAGAATTTATGGTTCATAGAACAAGAGAACACCAGTTTGCATGTCTTTTTACAGATGATTGCTAAAACTACTAAATATCTGTCACTACCAGGCATAGTGGGTGTTGTTTCACTGTTTCAGCATGAGTTTACATGTAATATAACACGTATATATCTTTCCACAGATTTTATTCTTTTCCCATCACTACTTCCAGTTTAAATTCCCTTTCCAAATTATGAGCTGGTACATACAACTCAGAATTATACTATGTTGTGGGGGTGGGAGGGCCGGAACACTACACCTCACCATAGATATTTGGAAACTTATTGATGCTCTGATTTTTCCATATTCACTAGATATTTGGTGTAAGTCATAATCTTGGGTATAGCTGTACCCAAGTCCCCATAATGTGGGAGCTGTATGGCACCTCATCCTAATGTTTTACTTAGACCTGAAAATTTGAGCCAATATTTATGATGCTTCTCTACTATGAAAGGATGAACCTTAAATCGGTTTGTAAAAACAGAATATCTGAAAGAAAGTGCTTGTTCCTTTTATTCATTTATCCATATATATATATTTATTTATTTATTTATTTTTTTTTTTCCTTTGAGACTCCCTATCTCTCCTAGTACTCCTCTCCTAGGAGTGATTCCCACATGAGAACTTTGACCTGCTCTGTTTCCATCATGGACAAGTTTCCCCTCCTTAGGAAGCTTAATGGCTCCTCCATCCCTCAAAGATTCATCATATTGGGTTAATTCAAATACCAGACTGGCTTAACACACAGCCTCCACCTCCGCAGTAGCAGGAATTTGTACTCTATACATTAACCCTAACATCATGATATCTCTGTGGTCCTCTTTAAGCATGAAGGACAAAAACAACAGCAAGGATTTATACTCCTCTGTGCCACCACACACAGTTATCTATGTACAGCCTAACCAGGAGCAAAGTGATTGGCTGGATGGAATAGAAACTCAATGAATAAGAGAATCAGCTATTCCCCAGACAATTCATTTTTTTTCCACCATCATATCAATCAATAATATAATCAATGGGGTTCCATCCATCCATCCATTCATTCAGTAAACATTTATTAAGAAGGTGTATGTAGATCAGTGTGCTAAGCATGGGGAGATACAAAGTCTAAGTGAGACATAGTGCCTGTCCCTAAAGGAGATAAGACACAAATACAAATAAAGATAATATACACAGGCATGCATCTGTGGTCAGTCCATTGAAGCTCATTTCAGATGGTGACCAATCAGATCAACTGTATGCTATCCTGATGACTGCATAAATGATTAGATATTATTATACGGTTTTTTAAGGCCTTCTTGACAAGAAAATGGACCCCCTTTCCAGGAATGCTAAATCCGTATGGCCAAACTTACCCATCACTAATCTGAGTTGAAACCTTGCTTCTATTATACTTTGTGTTCTGGGCAGTTCTCTAAAACTACAAAGTGGCCTAGAAGATGTTGACCTGCCCTAATAAGAAAGAATTTCTTTATCCCAGAACTCCCTATACCACTGAAATTAGAGGTCCAAGCCTTGTCCCCACCTCTCATAGCAATGTAACTTTTTTCTTTTTTTTTTTTGTTTGTTTTTTGCTAGGCAATGGGGTTAAGTGACTTCCCCAGGGTCGCACAGCTAGTAAGTGTCAAGTGTGTGAGGCCAGATTTGAACTCGGACCAGCGCTCTATCCAATGTGCCACCTAGCTGCCCTGACTTTTTTTTTTCTTAACAGGAAGTCTAACACCCTCAAGCTATGTCACACACAAGATTGTTTCTATAAAATTAGCACTCCTTCCTTTTCCCCTACAGTAGCCAGTTGGCTTCAGTCAATATTCACCCATGCGTGTACTCTATGATAAAAACTGGGCCAAATCCTGTATAGGAGGCAGTTGCACAAAGAAATAGAGGATATCAAGGCATGGGTGGTTTCCTGAGGGAGACACAATACAGATGTGTGAAGATGTAAGAATGGTTGTAAAGAAGCCTAAGTTAGCATAACTGTGAAGTAACAAGGCTGGTTAGCTATAAAAAGATAGATAGATAGATAGATAGATAGATAGATAGATAGATAGATAGATAGATAGATAGATAGATACTAGATTGATAGATGAAAGAAAGAAAGAAAGAAAGAAAGAAAAAGAAAGAAAGAAAGAAAGAAAGAAAGAAAGAAAGAAACA
Organism: Phascolarctos cinereus; assembly: GCF_003287225.1. Lineage (NCBI taxonomy): Eukaryota > Metazoa > Chordata > Mammalia > Diprotodontia > Phascolarctidae > Phascolarctos > Phascolarctos cinereus. The sequence goes on along the minus strand of NW_027555847.1, from coordinate 391,054,351 downwards.
GAAAGACTAGAGTTGATGGATTTGTTAGTCTTCTCAAAAACTCTCTAAGACTATAAGTTAAAGAGAGAGTGCCAACCTATAATGGGGGGGTGGAGTTTATTCTCCAGGAAGTTCCCATACTAGTGAAACCACAGGTCCAATCCCTATCCTGTTTCCCAGCAATGTCCTTCTTCTGGCAAATAGAAGAGCCAAGAGCTCTTCTCTCTTACAACAGAACTCATCACACAAATGTTTTCACAAAATGAGGTAACACTTGTAGAGCACTTTGCAAACATAAAAGCACTATGTAAATGCTATTATTATCCCCAAACAGATGAACAGCCCCTGTAAACTGCAGTAATAGTTGGACCTGCAGAGGCAGCATGCATCTCTAACAGTATTCAGTTTGCTTTTTTTTTCTTTTAACAGAATTCAGCTATGGATTTCTTTTTCCCTCTTGAACAGAATTCAGCTGTTCCAGAAAGGTAACACATATCCTGACTCTAATTGCCTTTTTGCAGACCGGAAAATTCTCCAGCAGTTCCACTCCCTCCCAGAGCCAACCACAGGGACTGGAATATGCAGAAGATGCGGCTGAACATGAGAATATGAAGGCTGTGCTGAAAACCTCCTCCATTGGTGAAGAGGGCACCTCAGTGCTGGGCGTGAGGACACGAAGCAGAGCCAGCAGAGGTAATTGGCCACTTCCTTCCTTAAAGCACTCTCTTCATTATGCGAACTTTAATGAAATTGGCTCTCAGATGTAGGGTTCCTAACCTGGGGTCTGTGAACTTGGTTTAACTGTATTTCAATATAATTGGTTTTCTCTATAATCCTGTGTATTTAATTTTATGCACTTGAGCATTACCCTGATAAGTGATCCCTTGGCTTCACCCAGGCTGCCGAAGGGGTCTTGACACAGAAAAGGTTAAAGACCCCCATCATAGGAAGGAACTTCAAAGACCATTTAAGTCTAATCTCATTTTAAAGATGAGGAAGCTGAGGCTCAGAGAGATTATAAATGACTCGTTCAAGGTGAAGCTATAAAACAATTTGAAAAGCGAAAAGCTCTACACTGAGGTAGGCGTTATCATGGTCAATTGACAATGGAAGAGGAGGAAGCATCATCTTTATAGATAGATGAAGATACACTTGTATCATTACATGAAATAAATGCTCAGCGGAACAAAACAGCCTCTATCTTCTGGCTCTGGATTTTGCATCTATTGTGAACTCTCCCCCAGGGCACCCACCAATGCCAACCTCCTTCTTGTCTGCTGGTGAATGGCAAGTGAATTGGGGGATGGAGTTTACTTGCCAGGGAGTTCTTCTAGTGAATTCCCTCTCTTCAAAGGCCCAGTTTGGCCTTTTTCACATTAGCCCAGTCTACAATGATCTTTCCCTCCTCTGAACTCATAACACTAATAATAAGTGCTGACATTTTTGAAGTTCTTTAAGGTTTACATGCATTTTCTCATTTGAGCCTCATAATAGCCTTATATTACCAAGTATTATTAGGTCCATTTTACAGATGAGGAAATTGGGGCTCAGAGAGGTTGTGTGACTTAACCACATCCACATAGCTAGAGAGTGTCAGAGATGGGATATGGATAATCCAGGTCTTCATGACTCCCAAGTGCAGCATTCTATTCACTATTGCATGTTGCCTCTCGCTTACTGTCTGTCCCACTTGTCTGACCCTTCGGATATGCCCTTTTGTGAACTCTTTTGTACTGTTATTCAACTTTCTACATGTGCACATCTTATCTTCACACAAACTTTAAATATGGAGTTAGGAAAGGGGAAGCAAACAGGTGATTTCACAAAACTACCCAACCTAAGAGAGTTTGGAAAACCATAATACAGAGGCCTTCCTGGCAATGGCACAGGAAATAGCTCTAGGCTCTCTGGGTCAGAGAAAGATGACACTAATTAGCAGCCAGCTTTAAACCACCAGTGCTGACCCTTCAACACAGGCCTCCTAGGCAGGCCATATGTTTTGTTCCTCAGGAATTGCTGGTGGAATTCTTACAACCCTAAAGACCTGCATGGATTAAATAAAGGGAATGACAATGTAGAGAGAGCTTCCCTTGATGGAACTCCCAGCAGCCTAGCCCTCGACTGTCTGAGGAATGGGGATAATTACCTTCTAATGTCGTTTTGTACATAAAATTTATTTTCTTGTGTAATTGGGAGAAAGGAAGAAATGTAACAGCGGCAAGCTTTCAAAAGGCCTGGTCAGGGAACAAAGCCAATGAAAAACCACTGAAGGGCCTTCCCACAGGAATCCCCTGAGGATAGTCAGTAAAGCTCTAGATTCCCAGCCTTCCCTCTGTCCTTTCTGGCAGTCTGGTTCCTGGCTCATATGAAAGGTGGCCTCATTGCTAACGTTTTGGTCTGACTCACTCTAGTTCCACCTCTTCTAGTCTTTAAAACAAAAATAATGGCTGGTTTTTACTAGGTCATGCAACCTGCATGTACTCACTGAATGGTCCTAACTAGGGGACTTGCTGGAAAAAAAAAAAAGCCTACATTGGGTTTTTCTGTGTGTGTTTTTTTAAATCTCCTCATCTGGATTAGTCACCGTTACAGTTTTTAAACTGGTGCTCATGAGATGTCCTCATGGCACAGGGTAAGTCATTAAACCTACCCCCCATTCTTTGTCACAGCTATGTGGCAGGGAGGCAGGGGTAGACTCTGTGTGAGTCTAAGCATGGGCATATGGATGATGACAAATATAAGGAAAGAATAATCAGCTTATGACCACATATAGAGTTGGTGTGATGGCACAATGTTCAGGGAAGACCTTTTCTCCCTTAAGAGTTAAACTCAGAAGCGTGTGCTGTTTTTCTGGTGTGTTTATTGTGAACCATTTACCTGAGCGGCTAGGTAGTACAGTAGACAGAGTGTGGGGCCTGGAGTCAGGAAGACTCATCTTCCTGAGTTCAAATCTGGCCTCAGACACTTACTAGTGTCCTCCTTCCTGTCTACTAGGCAAAGTCACTTAACCCTGTTTGCCTTAGTTTCCTCATCTGCAAAATGAACCAGAGAAGGGAATGGCAAACCACTCCAGTATCTTTGCCACAAAACCCTAAATGGGGTCACAAAGAGTCAGACATGAGTGAATAATAACAACAGTTTGCCAAAAAGGCTAAGAATTACCCATTATCATTCACTACTAGAAAACTAACCCAAAGAGAGGCAACTGAAATCTAGTGAAAAGTTAATGGAACTGCTAGTCATAAGGCCTCATCTCAACTAGTTGTGTGACCTTAGGCAAATGATTTACCCTCTCTTAGTTCCAGCTCCCTTGTCTGTGGAACAGAGATAATGATACCAACTTTACATGTTTCACAGGATTCATTCACACATGTAATGAATATTTATTTAACATCTATGTGATGTATATAGCTCTAAACTTGGCGCTGAGAAAATAATAATAGCTAACATTTATGTAATACTATGTGCCAGGCACTGTATTGTCTCATTTGATCCTCACACCAACTCTGGGAGTTCATTTTACAGATGAGGAAACTGAGGCAAAGAGAAGTTAAATGACTTGCCCAAGGTCACATGGCTAGTAAGAATCTGAGACTAGATTTGAACACAAGTTCTTCTAAACTCCAGACCCAGCACTCTTTCTACTGAGCCACCTAACTGCCCCTTCAAGATGCATATCAAAGAAATGCCAGACCTGGTCACTCATCTTTTAGCTGGAAGGCACTCAGAGTTTTCTGATGTCATTTGAGTGGTGAATACAAATGCAGATAATTGAGAATTGGGTGTTGGACTTTTGCTGAGACAATGCTTAGGAGGATATGACCCAATCTTCATACAGCTTCTAGATGAAAAATCAGAGGTCATTTTGTCTTTTTTTCTTTTCCTTTTCTTTCACAACCCTATGTCTCTTGGGGTTCTTTTGCCCAGGCTCTACTAGCAGCACATGGCAGGCCAGCGTTGATGACTCCCCCAACATTACAGATGATGCAGCAGATGAGATCATGGATCGCATCGTCAAATCGGCCACCCAAGTGCCCAGTCAGCGAGTGGTGCCTAGAGAAAGAAAACGATCTCGGGCAAATAGGAAATCACGTGAGTCCTTTAGGGGAGTGGGAACAGAACAGAACAGGTTTTCCAAGGAGCCAGCCTCTCAGGCCCCCATTTGCAGAGCGGGAATGAGGGGCCTGTGTGGGGACAGTTTGTGCAATAGCTCCATGGTTTGGCCTGTGGAAGCCTCATGCTGTAAGAGCTCCGTGCCCATAGCTCAGGATAGAAGAAATATGTAGTGCATCCATTCTGGTGGCCCTAGCTAGATGGGATCAGGCTGCAACAAAGAGCCCTTAGAATTGTTCAGGTCCCTTTTAGAATTCCGAGGACTTCCAGTGGTCCCATAAATCTGTTCAGTGTTACTGAACTCAAACCCCCTCAGGACTCTCCAGTAGCTGTATGCCAGAAGTTGACGCAATCCAGGGGCCTGAAAATAGCCTGAAGCTATTTTCCTAAGCCTGTTTTGGCTCAGACTTTCAGTCAAGGAAGGCTGCAGGCATCCTTAGATAGCAGAACAGTATGATGTAGTAAATAAACAATGGAGTTGAAATAAGAGTTCCTCAGTTCCAATCTTGGCTCTGCTAAGTATTATATGTGTGACCTTGAACACGTCCCTTCAACTTGCTGGCCCTCAATTTACACATGTGTAAAAGGTTGGGGGTGGGGGAGGTAGGAGTAGATGTTCTTTAAAACCCCTTCCAGCTTTCTATTCTATACACACCACTGGAGATCAGAGGTGTGGGCCAAGGACAGCTTATGCCCAGGCTGCAAAAGACACTTTGGCCAGATGGTGCATTCTTTAAGCCCTAGCTTCTCTCAACTCTAGATCCAGTGTTTCTTCACTCCCGAGGAGAGTTTAGTGTTATCTCTGTAGTTGGAGATTTTGCTGTGTGCTCCCTCCTACAAATAATTTATAAAGATATTAAATTAGTAGGGCAGCTAGGTGGCACAGTAGATAGAGCACCTGGCCTGGACTCAGGAAGACTCATCTTCCTGAGTTCAAATCTTGCTTCAGACTTTTACTAGCTGTGTGTTCCTGGGCAAGTTACTTAACTGTGTTTGCCTCCGTTTCCCATCTGTAAAATGAGCTGGAGAAGGAAATGGCAAACCACTCCAGTATCTCTGCAAGAAAACCCCCAGTAAACAGTTGGACATTACTGAAAATGACTGAACAACAACTAATAATATTAATTCAAGCAGCAGTCCCTAAGGAACAGAGATCTTTATACTTTTCCATCCAGAGAAGTACTGATTTATCCTTAGGTGGCATAATGGAAATAGAACTGGATTCTGCAAGATCTGAATTTGAGTACTGCCTCAGTTACTTACTGTGTGACAGTAGGGAAATCCCATCACCTCACCAGGCCTCAGTTTCCTCAACCTACCTCCTGGGGTTGTTGTAAGGTTCAACATATGTATGATATGAGTTACATATGATAACATATGTAAAATTCTTTGAAAATTGTAAAGCATTATCTAAATGTTAGCTATTATGATGATTATCTCTGCCCTTTCTTTCATTTCCCTAGGATTCTTCATTATCTTACAAAAAACTATCTTGCCCAGTCCCTAAGCCCACTATGACTCAAAATTGTATGTAGCCTTTGGCATGGGACTTTGTCAAAGGCATTAGATTATACCCACTGGTTCTTCTCTATTTACTGATCCCCAAAATGTAGCCAAGCAATAAAAACATCATGGTCAGTTCTCTACTATCTCATATAGGAATCACCAGTTTCTGGTACAGATTGAAGTCTAAGAAGGCAGAGACTGAGTGACTGCTTGGCACAAAGGAAAGAACAAAAAACATAGAATGATCTTAACATATGGAAGAGGGGGGCAGCTAGGGATGCAGTGGATAGAGCACTGGCCCTGAAGTCAGGAGGACCTGAGTTCAAATCTGGCCTCAGACCAAACACTTGACACTAGCTGTGTGACCCTGGGCAAGTCACTTGACCCTAATTGCCCAAAAAAAAAAACATATGGAAAAGGGAAAAGACAGGTTTTTGCCCTTGTTCAGAAAAGATCCACCAGATCAGGATGCCTAAAACCAAGGCAGCATGAGATTGAATCAGCTAGGTCTAGTCAATGAATCCATCAACAAAGGTTTATCAAACACCTACTGTATGCTAGGCCTAGGGATACAAATTCAAAAGGGAAACAACATATATAAATATATGCTACGTAAGTATGTAGAACATGTATGAGGTGAATATAAGATAGTTTGGGGAAAGTGGGCTTAATTCATTTTTTTTTCTGTAGAATCAGTTTATACAACCCTCTCCATATCAAAATTGCCCATGTGGAAGCTATCTTTTGGTTTTATCATTAGTCATTATGAAAGTTACATTAAACATTTTTGGGCACTAAATGCTATTTAGGAAAAATAGAGCCATACTCCCTTCATTGGCATGTTGTGGCCTGAAGCTGTGCCTTCTTAGACTGACATAATCATGAGCAATATCTGCCATAGAGTTCCTACTGAGCCATCAGAAATTTTGCTATTTTAAATATCACTTTGAATAGGTATCATAAAAACATACCAATAAACATTATTTATAAGGCTTGATTTTCTTACTTGGTCCTTTAATGAAGAGATGATCCATTAAGAAAAGCATGACCTAACTCTCCCAATTCTGTTTTGGTCTGTGCTTAAAGAGATCCTATGTTAACACACAGAGGTTTTCTGCCCTGGGTGGGAGATTAGACCAGATGGGCCCAAAGGCCCCTTCTGACTCTTAGGATTCCATGGTCTAGTTCTCACATGCCTGTGGTTTGCTTTTCTCTAAGATAATTCTCTGTTTTATCAGTCCTCTTCCATTCTTGCACAAAAGAGTCATCTATTGTTTCATCTGACCAAGCACATTTCACTCGGCGAAAACTGTTTATTTCCACAAAGCTGGTTTTAATTTGAGCTTAGTGGAAACACTGAGAAAAACTCGGGACTCAGTAAAAGTTTAGGTTGACCCTGATTTCCTTTGTAATATGTGATTGATAAATTCCAGCCTTTCAAAGTCTCAATGTGATGTTTCAGTGAATCAAAAACAACTGAAAAATGAATGTAAAGTTCCATAGTTCAGGGCCTCAGGCTTCAGTTCATTGACTTTAATTGCTGAACAGTGGCACCGAGGTAAGTGGATAATGAAGTAGACAATGAATGACACAAACAGTCTGGCTATAAACTCATTTGGCTGGAGGAGAGAATCATTTAACGCTTTAGCAAGAAGCATTCACACCATTTCCAAGAAACTGAACGGTATCCTTCCAATAACCCAGGAATTTATGATATGAAAACAATTTGAGGGCTGCTAAGATAATTAAATGTCTGCTTTTGGGTTTGAAGCTTATAGCTCTACCTACATAGTGCCAGACATCCTGATGAAAAGTCAAAAACTTGCTCAATTTAGAGACATGGAAGGGCATCCAAATCACCGTAATAAATCCTCTTTTTTTCGAACTGTTGAAGGGTGTTTTGGGGTTTTTTTTTTTTATCCAGTCTCGTTAGTTTCTGGCTGATCTTACTCAATTACGTTTGCTCCTGGCCAAACTCCAATCTATACTCTCTGACTTGGCTTGTGACATGACCATATGAATTTAGAAAGCAGTAGAATGAGTTCATATCCCATCTCAGACCCTTACAATCAGTGTGACCTTGGTGAGTCACTTCACATATCAGGACTTCAGTTTGCTCATCTGTGAAATGGATTAGGTGACCTCCAGGATTCCTGTTTCAGAATCTCTGACATTGGAGCAGCTAGGTGGCGCGCTGGATAGAGTACCAGCCCTGAAGTCAGGAGGACCTGAGTTCAAATCCGGCCTCAGACCAAACACTTGAGACTTACTAGCTTTGTGACCCTGGGCAAGTCACTTAACCCCAATTGCCTAAAAACAAACAAACAAACAAACAAAAAAAGCTTCTGATCATACTGATCTCCTGAGTTTAACTTCAGCAGTTGCCACTTAACTTCTCCTAAACAATGTATTGTACTCCTTCATACGTCAAGGTTACACAAAGGGGTAAATCCAAAGACATTACCATCCATACTAGTTACTTTATAGACAAAGGAAAAAAAAGGCTACGCTTCTGGTATAGACTTTTACTGATTCATTTACAGCAGTAGCAAGAGAATTTTCTGAGCTGCCCCTAGAAAACAGTAAACTGCTACATGTTGCTGGCCTTTCCACTGGACCCCCACCCTCCAACCCCAGTGCCTTCTTTCATTGATTGCCTCCTATTTACACTCCGTGTAGCTTGCAGGTACATAGTTATTTGCATGTTGTCTCCACCATTAGAAGGCGGGGCTACTTGAGAGTAGAGACTATACTTTTGCCTCTTTTTTGTTTCCCCAAGGCACAGGGCCTGGGACGTGGTAAGTCCTTATTAAATGCTTATTAATGGATTAAGTGATATAAATATTAGGTATTAATATGATCTTAAATGCATGAAAAAGTATCTGTTAAGCACTTATTATATATCAGAATCTGGAGATACAAATACAAATATGAAATTCCACAGTGCCTGTCCTCAAGGAGAATTTATTCTAATTTTAAATGAGAGGACTGGAGGGCCAGAAGCACTTCCCATGTAGGGGAAGGGTAATCTAGAAAGGAAGTACCAAACTAAAAAGTCATGGGGATTGTGAGTGGAGCCATAGGCAGGGATATACTGGAGCCTGCTTGTACCAGTTCATAGAGCTGATTATAAAATTTTCAGTGTGGGCATGCATGCCTCGGAAATTGGCAAACACTGCAAATCAAGTCATGACTTAGTATTTTGTTGATTGTCTAGACTTAAGAAAGTGACGGAGAAAATGATAATAATGCAGAGTAAACATAAAATTGTGTGGTGTATACTTTTATTTTCCACCTCCAGAGAATCAAATATTTATTAGTACACTTCTGACTATAGGGCACTTGATTGTCAAGTCCTTCCCAATATTAATGGTAATATTGATTTAATTACCATTTCCAGAGTAAGAAGAGTTAGAAAGCAGAGGAGAGAAGTGGGATAATGCAGCAGCAGGGCCAGTGACAAGATGCTGGTGTAGGCCCTGGTTTGTTGGTGAAGGACTGAGTGAAATGTGAAACATGGTAGATAAAGTGAGTTAGATGAATTTGAACTTACCAACCAATCAGGACAACTCAGCTTCAGGACAGAGTTCCAAAACTGAGTGTATTAATTCTGGTGGGGCCTAGTCCCGGGGGAAGGGGGGGTGGTTTCCTGTCCAAAGGATCACTGTTCCACATGGGAAACATCATTATCATCATCCAATTCAGCACCTCATTTCATAGAAAAGGAAACCAAGGCACAGAAAAAAGACTTAGCTTTCCTTGATTAATCTGGGATAGCCTTGTGGAAGGGGTAGAATTTCAGGACTTTAGTAAATATCTCAAAATAAAAGGTGCTTGGTGGATTGAGTGGAGTACAAAACACTTTCAGCATATGGCATTGCTTTGGAAAAGGCTGAAAGGGGGAAGTGGGATGAATACATAAAAGGAACTTTGTCTTAATCTTCCTGAAATAAGCAAAGGCAGGTTGAGATGTGAGATCTGTCACACACACACACACACACACACACACACACACACACACACACACACATATAAAACCTTGAGGCTAAATTCTCATTCGTTAAGCACGTACTATATGGAAGGAGCTGTGCCACAGGGGCTGGAGATGTACAGATGAGAAATATCCTACTACTTGCTTTCATGGAGCTTACAACCTAATGAAGGTGGTAGATGGGGGGTGGGGCAGAGAGAGACAATGAGCTCCCCCAATAAACATGACCTAAGGTGGGATCTGATCAAGGGAAGTCTGGACAAAAGGCATTAGAAGCCCTATATGAAATATGAGAAAGGAAAGATTGGGGTATGTATATATTAGGTCTTGTGACAGAAATGGCAGCACTTTAGAGGAAGAGGAAAAATACGAACAGGCAGAGATGTGGAAAGGAGAAAGCATGTCATGCATGAGACAACCTGCAGCAATTCACAAAGGCTCAGGAGAGCAGGATGAGGTCAGGGACCAGCAAATAGTCCACTTTGGCTGGAACATAAAACATATAAAGGGGATTAGAATGAAATGAGGCTATAAAGATAAGTTAGAGCCAGACGGTGAAGAAGGTTTTTTATTGTAGGAGATAAGAAATCATTGAAGGATTCTGATCAGGGAACTGACCTGGTTAAATATGCATTACCTTAATTTGCATCATCAGACAATCAAGTACTATGTGCCAGCAATTATTCTAGGCACTGAGGAATCAAAGAAAGGCCAAAACATAACTACAAGGGTTCATGCTCTTCAACAGTTCTCTAAGTTTGAAATTCTGCTATAGGTTAACCCTATTTTGACCTATTAAAACCCATAAGTCCAGTTGTATATACAAATGCACAGGTGAATATCTGGTGTTTTTGCTTAAGCTACACCGTCTTCCCCATTTGGCACCATTATCAGAAGTGTACTGGGTGATGATCCTTAGCACCAGCAGTAGAGAGACCTAAAAAGATGAGGATAGAACATATTGAGGCAGCTAGATGGTGCAACAGATAGAGGGCTGGGGTTTGGAGTGAAGAAGACCCAAGATCAAATCCATCTCAGAAACTAACTAGCTGTGTGACCCTAGGCAGATCATTTAACCTGTTTACCTCAGTTTCCTAAACTAGGAAATGGGGATAATAATAACAGCACTCATCTCCCAGAGTTGTTGTGAGGATCAAGTGAGATAATATTTGTAAAGCACTAAGTGACACCTGACACAGGATAGGTGCTTAATAAATACTTGTCCCCTTCTCCCTGTATTCATTAAGTTGATCAGTAACACCATCCATTTGGTTTTGGTTCTGATTGCCATTTAAACCTGCCCAAGTGAATCAAGTCTGAACCACATGCCACTATTTTTGGTAAGGCTTAGGAAATTATGCTATTAAAAGAGACCACTGTGTAGTCAGATACTTTTTCCATTTATTTAAATAAACAGAACATTGCTGTCACAATGATGCTTACTTAAACACCATGTGAACCCAAGTGCCAAACATTTTCTCAATGTGTGCCCAGAGCGTACCAAGCATTCAAAAAACGCCCCTAGATCTTTGAAGTTTACTTCTCTACTTATTCGACCAGGCATTTTCCATTAAATGAACTAAGATTACCATTCATGGACATCTGTATGCTACCTTCTACTGACATAGCAATATTTTAATTAAATTTAAGATGCTTCAAAGTACAGTAAGTTACGCCCTTCTGACCTTCTTCAGGCAGTATTTTGTGTCTCAGTTATGAGATCTCAGCAGGCCTTTCTCGTCAAGAACAAGGAGGTATTTTTATCCTATTCTAATCTATTAAAGTCTATTTCTTCAACAAATGCTTTAAGGATTGCTTAAAGAACATAAAAGGTCATTAGAAAGTTTTATTTTTATTGCCACTGCATAGAATGCATTCCATTACTAAATTGAATGTAATCTGCCTCGAGACAAGACCTTTAAGAGCCAAAATATTATGTCTAGTCAAGTTAGACATGCAATCTAGAGTTTTAACAGCAAAGAAGGAAGAAGAGATTGTTATAGCTGCAAGCAATCTAAAGCACAGAAGGAAAGTGCTCAGGTTTCAGGGCCATCATTTAGAGTGGGTAGCATGGAAATGGGGTAACCTGAGGGGTCAGGTAAGTATGGTGCCTCCAAAGTAATTCCCCCAAAGGCCATGACTGATTATGTCTATAACTTGGCCAGTTTCTTCTCTTTATATTAAATGTTGAACACCAGTAAAGGTAACATGGGGCAGGTAGGTGGCACAAATGCATAGAACTCTGGCTTGGAATTAGGAAGACTCATCTTCCTGAGTTCAAATCTGGCCTCTGACACGTAACTGTGTGACCCTGGGCAAGTCATTTAATCCTGTTTGCCTCAGTTTCCTCATTTGTAAGATGAGCTGGAGAAGAAAATGGCAAACAACACCAGTATCCTTGCCAAGAAAACCTCAGAGGTCAAGAAGAGTTGGACATAACTGAACAACAACAACAACAAAGATCCATACTATTTCAGAAAATTAAGATTATCAGATAACCCCAAAAGGGACAACACAAGAAGCCAGTAAGAGTCATAAACACTATAGTTGGAAGTAACTTATCAGTTCCTTTTTTTTTTTGAGTGATAACCACATGATGCAAGTCATAAGCATGTTTAAGCTAAGAGATGAGCATTCTTTATTAAAACATCTAAGCTTAAAGGAAAGAGGGAGGGACCCATGACTCTAGAGAAAAATGGCCATCTTCCAGGGCCCTTAAAGAAAAGCCTGAGCATAATGGCTTCTTTTTTCCTGATACTTTTGGGTATTTGTAGCCCACTGAGCAGGTCTGAAAAACATATTGTTACCAAGGAATGTTATTTACATGTGTACCTTTGAGCAATTAATACACAGTAATACTCAATCTACCAATTTGTAACTAACCCCTCTAAGTATAGAGTATATAAACTCCAGGTTGTGTTAGTACCATTTACTATGGTCTTTCAAAACCAGTTTAATTACAGGATCTACATTTATGTCACAAGAACTAAATAAGAGTTTTCCCTCCTGGCCTTTTGGAAGAAGTAATTTAAATGCCCCAAAGCCTCCCTGATGGCTGAACAAGTATTTCCTTGATGCTCTTACCATTTATTCTGTGTGCTCACACAGTGTTGATGGAAAACCGGGTAAAAAGGATTGTAGAACATGTACTTGGGGATGCTCTCTATAATTCAAGCTCATATTGGTTAGACAGGTTCCCAAAGGAAGGATGAGCCCTCTCCCCACCCCTCAAAGGTTACAGGGATAATCCTGAAGATCTGGGGTTGGTTTTCTAATGTTGTAACTCACTGAGCCCCAGCTAGTGTACTTTCCATTAATTATCCAGTTGACATCAATTAGCCAGCCAGAGTTGATTAGCTTTTAGTTAGGAATGTTCACTAAAGTGGTTTACAAAACATTCCCCTTAAAAGTCTATGATATACTCCCACATGAGTACATATAAAGTGTAGTGGAAAGTGGGCTTAAGTTTAGAGAACTTGTGATCAAGGGTAATTCACAGTTCCTTTTATCCTTTTGTGGGGTCCCCATAAAGTTCTTGTAGATACAGCTTTCTCCTAGGCTCCAAGGGTTAGGGTAAAGAATCCTAAAGCTGTCTTTCCTCACCCTGAAGAGGTGACAGTCCACAAAGCTGCCTTTTCCTCAGTGTGTCTAATTTGTCCTCTCTCAGCCCCTGGCTAGATGTGTTATGGGGGGGGGGGCACAGGGCAAAGGGAGAGTGTGACGCTCCCTCTGGGCTTACTCCAGCCCAACTTCTCACCTTGTTTTGCACGGATGGAGGCAAAAGAGATTTCCCTTCTCAAAGAGTTCCCAAAGCTTGATTCTGGAAGCAGTTGCTGGAATCCTTCTGATAGAATCTTATCCTCTAGTATACATAAGTCCAGAGTGTATCTAATTCTTTCAACTAACCCCAATACATTTCATCATCAGATTTCAATCAATGACTGAAGTACTTCATTCCTTCCCAACTTGATTAATTAGGTTGTCTTTACTTAGTTTATGCTTTTGATTGGTAGATTCAATAAAAGTGTTTAGAAATTGTTCCCATCTAGTTTACACCTTTGATTGGTTTTTTGATTCTAAACTCAATCTAAGAAGCATTTTCACCTGATAAATGTACCTGCAGGCAGTCCATCTTGTTAGTTAAGTAATTGAGGCAAGTAGGTGACACAGTAGATGAAGTGCTAGGCCTGGAGTCAGGAAGACCTGAGTTCAAATCTGGCCTCAGACACTCCCCATCTGTGTTACCCTTGGCAAGTCACTTAACCTCTACTTGCCTTGGTTTCCTCAACTGTAAAAATGGGGATAACAAAACCTACCTCCCAGGGTAGTGAGGATCTAATGAAAATTTTTTTAAAAGCACTTAGCAGAGTGCCTGGCAAATAGTAGGTGCTATATAAATGCTGATTCCTTTCCCTTAATTGGGGGTGGAGTGTAGGACATCATTCTAGTCGGAATTTCTTCTTCATGTAGTGGATGGAAGGAAATAATTTGAGTCAATTCCCCCTTGTCTTCCTTCTTTTCTCTGCCCTACTCTCTGAGTCTGGAGGTTGTTGCCTGTTACAGCAGATTCAAAAAAGAGAATCTAAAGCTGTGAACAGCTAAGAGGAGTAACTGCTCTTTCTAGTGGCAAATGTCAATGTCTAGTGCATTTGTAATTTTTTTTCTGCCATTGGCCATACAGACACCCATCAATTTCCAAGCCTGCTGGTCAAAGGCATTTCTATAGGAGCAAAGTATGGGGTGGCAGTCAGGGAGAGGGAGCAAGATGATTTTCTGAAAAGGTTAAGAGATTATTCAAACCCACGGACATTATAGTCCCTCTTTGTAATCTGCTTAGAAAACAGTATTATCTACCAACTGACCTCAGGTTGTGCTATTCACCGCTTGTTTTTGTTATTGTTGTCTTCCCCTGCCTGGGCTTTCCTGGCACTATAGTAAGAAGAACTCTGAAGAGTGGATTGACGCCAGAAGAAGCCAGAGCACTAGGCCTCGTTAGCACTTCTGAAATGCAGCTGTGACATCGGGCAGAGGTGATAACAAGAACTCTCTCCTCCCTAAGATCAAGATAAACTTTTCCACGTGGCACCTCCCCTGGGTCCATGGGTGCACAACATAGTGGCCTGTGTGGTTTAATTGTTACAAAACATATAGCTGGGATAAAAGGGGGCATCTCCATGCCCCACAGAAACCAAGCTGACAGTCATGAAAAGGAGTGTCTGTGTTCCTAGGTGATTTCACACAGCTTGTTCTCTCAGCATAGATGGACGTGGGTACCACACATCCCCTTTGCGTCACCTCCTTATGATGTCAGCTCTGCTCTTGTTGGTTTTCTCTGTGATTTGGTTCAATAGCTCTAACATTGTGACATCTTTTCAGTGTAGGCAGCAGGCCTTTTAGATATAAATGACTTCTGTTATCACTCCCATGACTTGTTGTGTACTCATATAAGACAGGGTCTATACAATACCAAAATATCTGGATCAGAAGTGAAAAGTTGCACACCAGTGAAAGCCCAGATGTCTGTTTCAGGAATTCTAGATGTTGTAAATGTTTATGCAAATTCAGAAATGCACGCCACATTTCAAATATTAAATAAATAGAGTTCAGTGATATTATTGGTTTTCTTCACCTGGATAAAGTCCTTAAAAGTCATTTAGTCTGTAATCCTCCTTTGGAGTCTTGATCAGAAATCTTTGTCTTAGAACACAGACCATTGCACTGAGCAGGGAGTCTTCAAAGGCCTTTTAGCTTTGCTTTGGGGTAGTCCATGGAGAAAAAAAAAAAAAAGATAAACAAATGAAGAAAATGGCCCTGAGATGGAGGGGGGAAAAAGATAAACAAATGGGGAAAGCAGCCTTGAGATGAGTTGTTAATACACTCCTGATTTCATGAAGCAGAAAGAATTTACAAGTGCTTATCACGATGAACATTAGCATTGAAAACATCTTCTATGCCACCTTGCTGGACACCATAGTAACTAAAGTGATCTGTCACACTCAACTGAGCTCCCTCCAGCCCAAGGCTTTATCATAATGGTTAAACTTGTATGAAATAAAGTGCTTTGACGTACACCCCTTAAAGGACTTCTTCCACTCCTTCCCACAATTCTGGCTGTCTGAAACTGAAACTTTACTCAGGCTCCTTCCAATTTCATCCTTTCAGGAAAAAAAAAAACTACCAACAAAAAATTTTAAATGAAATGTTAAGCAGTGTCTATGTACAGGACCACCAAATCAAATGCTGTGGTCAAAAACTCTTCTACTTAGTTTGGGGGCACTCAGTGGTGTGTAAACAAACAAAAAAAGCAGCCTTCAGAATGCTGCCACCTCCCTCAGTTACCCAGGAGAGAGCTACCCATGTGGAAGCTGTGTGAAAGGTAATCAGTCAATCCTTTTAACAAAGAGTTTGTCACACTTTTTAGTCAGTTTCAACCACTAGCCCATCAGGAACCAGACCAAGGCAGGGAGGTGGTGGCACCCCAAGGAGTTGGGGGTGGGGATCACTCTTTTAGGGATTTCTTAAGGGCTGAATCCTTTCTGTATTGGGAACCAATGGCGGAGCCAATAGATCGGTCATTCTCACATTGAGTATTTGGAATGTCTTAATGATCATTAAATTACAGATCCATCCATCATTTCAAATAGATTTGACCTGGTTATAGGCCCAGCCTAAATGATGTTGAGAATGCATTTAGAAGGAATAATCCTTTCCCTGAAAACTAAAGCTAATGTTCCACTCATACACATCAATGAATGTATTTTTCCCTTGTCTGCATTCTACTTTGTTGGCAGACAGGTGGAATTTTTTTTTAAAGCAAACCATTTGTCAAATAATTTATGAAATATATGCCCCAGGATGACCTAAATGCTGCAAAAGTCACAGAATATGCCTGAGTACTATTAAAAAAAAAGTTGTATTTAATTGTCTTTATTATTTAAGAAGAAAAAAACAGGGTATTAATATTTATTAGCATCAAGGTTCTAAAGCGAATGTGTTGTGTGTTATTTTGCTTATGGTTTGGTAATTTGCTAGACCCCCTACCCATTGCTTCAGCTCAGAATAGCAGCATGACAGGCCTCCTTGGTAGGGGAAGGATAACGCTGTGGCAATGAAAAAAGGTGGATCAGGTTCTAGGTTGCTTGTTTAGCTTTTGAGACCCCAAATGCCACACTCATGACTGAAAACGAAATTTTTCTCGTGACAGCAAAGGTTGCATTCAGAAGACAATGTCTGAACGCTCCAATGGTCCTCTTCAGAGTTAGTAATTTATTTAAAGGATTTTTTAAGGAGAAAAGAAAAACGTAAAGAAAAGAAACCAGGGAAACCAATTTCTAGGTGAAAACTAGGGAAGAGGCATTGTGCAGTTAGGATGGCAGTATGGCATAGTAGAAAGTGCTTGGGATTTAGCGAAAGGATATTAGTTCAGATCATGGCTCAGATATTCTCTACCTGTGTGTTCCTGGCCAAATTATTTAAGCTCTCTAAAGTCCTTTTCTGTTTTAAATTTTAGAATATCAGAGACCACCTAGTCTAATCCAACTTTTTTCAGAGAAGAGTGAAACTTAGAAAGATGAAGTGACTTAACCAAGATCATATAGTGGAGGTAGTATTCAAACCCAGGTCCTTCCAGGCTAAATCCAGGATCCTTTGCAGGGGCCTACACTGTCTGTCCAACTCTAAGCCCTATGATAGCTAACTGAGACTGGTAAATGGCATTTTTCTCTGGAGTTTGGGAATAAAACAACAGACCATTTAAGTTTGATTTTTGTCTGCAACAGTAGAAAAAAATGTCAGAAATCCATGATAGTGTGAACCTGCACAAATCTAAATCCCAACATATAATTCAAATAAACATAGTGATTTAAAGTTAGGGCTTTCCTCCCTGTGCTTTCCCAATATAATTTTGGAAACAAGGATGTGTTTTTAGTGGTGCCGAGTGTCTCCTGTTCACATGGCCCTGCTCAAGTGCCGTTGGGTACAAGAGCTCCGTGGGCACCAGGTGTCTGCCTGCAGGGATCTTACTGGTTAGCTACATAGGCTCGCAACTTATCCTCTTTCGGTGGGTGAGGGAAGGGACAATTTAACCCTTTAAGTATCTTCTTTCCACGAACAAAAATATTGGCTCAGAAGAGAAAGGAAAGGGATTGTGAAGAGCTATAGTATGTGATAGTAAAAACAGAATTCATAAAAAAAAATACCAAAGACCAATCTTGACCTACTGTTAATTATTCTCAATGCAAACATGAGCCTATTTATTTAACCTTACCTTGAATCTAGAAAGGCTTATTAGTAGAGGATCTTATAGGAAATTTGTGCACAAAGCTCCCCCAAGTAAAAAAGTCTTTGAGTTAAAGTGTGTATAATAATCATAGTCATGGAGACTGAGTGCCCTGAACCTACCCCTGCTCTCCCACCTGAAGCATTGGCTTACATTCGTTCTCTAGCAGTGCTCTGCGGTTTACAAAGCACTTCACAGTCTATTATCACCATCAATCCTTGAAACAACATGGTGAGGTAGGTCCTGCCTCTGAGACCCACTGGCTGTGTGACCCTGGATATGTTTACTTAACCTCTCAGTGCTCTAGATAACTCTCTAAGACCCCAAGTTATACAGAGGGTGCCAACCTGCAATGGTAGAGGGACTTTCCTCTCCTGGGCATTCCTTATACCAGTGAAATCATGTCTAGTCTCTGTCTCCAAGATGAATGGATTTAGAATGAAAATATCCTTTTCCTTTTGCTTTTTCTCCTCTCTAATCAGGATTATGATTAATTCTGGATCTTTCTCTTAGGGTATTGGTTTGGTGGGCACAGCTGGGTTAGCCCTAAGAAACTTAACTCTAATAGAGCTTTGAAAATGTTTAGATATAGAAAATGAATTGCTCCCTGAATTTTCTACATGTGAAAAAATTCCTTCTGTTCCCCACATTCAAATATAGGTCACCCAGATACCTTTTTCCCTCATCTTCTCAGTGTATGATTAAAATAAAAAGAACTGTTTTAAATGGGCAACAGAATAGGAAGTTAGAAGGCAAATCTCTGCTAAGCAAGACAAGATCTGGGTTTTATTTATTTATAACCTCGAGGTTTTATTTTCCCTCTTTCATTTCAAAGTATGGTTTTTAAGAAGTTTTTGCTCCCATAATTAATTGACCCAGTTTTTTCCACCATCTCCTCTTCTTCATGTGGTATGCAGCGTAGAGAATGGGGAAGTGGGAACCAGGAAACCTAGGTTATTAGTAGCTGTGTCTTTTCCCTAAATATGGTTAACTCTAATGCCCACTGGTGTCTGTGCCACCAACTATATGGCTCTGGCCGTGACACTCCTTCTCTCTGCACTTGTTTTCCTTCCCTTTAAAATAGGAGATTGGACTGGATCATTATCATCTTTTCCAACTCTTAGGATCTTACAAATCCATCCAGGGTATTAAGATGCACAATTATCACTAGATTTGTGGTTGTTCAATCATTTCAGTTGCATCCAACTCTTTGTCATACCATTTGGGGATTTTCTTGGCAAAGATGCTGGAGTGGTTTGGAGTCCTTCTCTAGCTCATTTTACAGATGAGGAAACTGAGGTAAATAGGATTAAGTGAATTGCCCAGGGTCACATAGCTAGTAAGTTCTGAGACCAGATTTGAGTTCAGGAAGATGACTCTTCCTGACTCCTGGCCCAGCACTCTATCCAGTGCATGAGATACCCACAAACTAATAAATGCTGGAATCGAGATGTAAGGTTTTTCCTAACAGGTCCCCCTCTGGCTCTTTCTACACTACAACAGAGCCTTGGATGAACATGCAATAAGTATATCAGTCTAAAAATAAAATAGAGAATTGATTGTTTTGTTTTGTTTTAATCACCCAGTTCAGTGTGAGGGGAAAAAGCATCACCAAACAAAAATAACAAGAAAGTAACATCTTTTTTCCATGTTTTAAATAATTGTTTTCATGTTCCCAGCCCAATCCAGCTAGTTGGTTTAAGCCTCTCTTTCAACAGGTACCAGCCAATGGAGTTGTGTGATTACATAATTACAACTTAAAGGTTCTCTAACCCAATTGCCTTGTTTTACTGATGAGGAAACTGAGGAATGGTGGAATCTATGGAACCCATGAAACATGAACCCAGATCCTCTGACTGCAAACCCACACAATTTCTGCTTTTCCAAGTCCTCTGGATCTCCTTGGTCTCTGATCCTTTAAAGGATCTGATCTTATTGGACAGATTTTTTTTTCTCACCATAGGCCCCTCAGTGTCCAGTTACACATACTTTGTTGTGGTGGCCTCTTTAGGGCCGCATTAGTTTTGGAAGGAAATTATTTGTCTTTCATTGGGTCCTCCTGTTTTTGAATAAACCTTTAGGTTATCCCTTAACAAAAGGCATTGTGGGCCCTTCATTGATGACCCCCAGCATGTATGTAGACAAGAAGCCTGTAAGGTCAGGCAGCTTGTCAGAAGTAGCAGATATGTTTTGCCATTAAGGATGATGGAGAAGTCTGAGTCAGAGATATTTCAAGGGCTCATTTACATAGTGTTCATCTTAAAGATATGGATCAATTTTCTCAGATTGCAGGAGAACCTTTTACAAAGCCACCCTCATCCTTTAATCCTTCCAGATGAAGGAATCTTTAATGAAATAAGTCAATCAGCAGAAAGGGTCCTCAACAGTGTGATCAGTTTTACATTTCCAAGTCAAAAAGGTCCTCAGAGGACCTACCCCAGGCTCTGCCCATCCTCCCATACAAGCATAAAGGGAGTAATCAGTATTCTGCCAGAAGCTCCTGATTAACACTAATATCAGGGTCTTGGAGTACAGCCTCTAACTGGGATCACATGGTGAGCAGTCACTTGCCTCAGGTGATTCAAACATGGAGCAGAGCCTGAAATCCCCACTGAAGACTGGAGCAGCCTTCTGTTAGTCTGTAGGAAAAGTTATAAGCATACACTTACTCAGCATCAGAACCTGCTGTTCAGCACTTGTCAACCGGCCACATCTACAAAGTTTTAGGTGTGCCTCCTCACCCCAATAATAACATTTACATATAGTTTGCAAAGGACTTCATATGAATTATCTCCTTTGAGTTAAGTCACAACAACCCCATGTGGTGTGTGTGTGTGTGTGTGTGTGTGTGACAAGTATTATCTCCATTTTGCAGATAAGGAAATTGAGACACAAAGAGGCTGGTCGTACAGTTAGTATCAGAGGTAGGGTTAAACTCAGGTTTTCCTGATTCCTAGTCTAGTATGCTGTCTGCTTTGTCCTGCTGCTTTTCAGCTTCTATACAATCCAAGGGAACCAACAAGCATCTTCCGTATCTTCATGAAGATACAATAATCCTCTTGATGAGGGGATGCTTGAGGAAGGCTTCTGACCAGGATAGGATCACTCAGATGGACAAAGGCATCAGAGCCAAGTGACTAGCACTGCTTTCATGAGTACTTTTCTTAAAATAAGAATGTGGGAGGCAGCTGGGTGGCACAGTGGATAGTGGGCCTGGAGTCAAGAAGCCCCAAAATCCAGCCTCAGACACTTACTAGCCATGGGACCTCGGGCAAGTCACTTAACCTCAGTTTCCTCAGCTGTAAAATGGGGATAATAATAGCACTTATCTCCCAGGATTGTTATGAGGAGATATCTATAAAGTGCCTTAGTGTTGCACCTAGAACATAGTTGTATCTGACTCTTTGTGACCCCATTTGAGGTTTTCTTGACAGAGATACTGTAGTGATTTGCCATATCCTTCTCCAGCTCATTTTATAGATAAAGAAACAGGGTTACATACAGACTAGCTATAGTAAATGTCTGAGGCTGGATTTGAACTCAGGAAGATGAGTCTTCCTGACTCCAGGCCCTGTGCTCTCTGTACTATGGCAACACCTCGCTGCCCTAGGTACTATAAAATACAAGGTATTATTCCTATGAAGAGATGATATAACAGCTGTCTAAAGCAGATGTTTCAGACTCTGCTGATACTCCACTGTGAGCTCTCCCTCATATATGCTTGCTTGGTAAGCACCAGCTGTATATAGCTATGTAGTTACAGTCTCATGTAGGTACAGGTTAAAATTTTAACAGGCTGGATAATTGGAAGAAAAACCTACCACTGGAAAATAATATACTTGAATGGACTTGATAAATGTATACATGTCTGCAGAATGCAAGGAAACGTGTTCCACCTCTGCTAAGAGCTCAGTTCACAATATTCCTGGTGAAATGATACTCCCAGATCCCTAGGGAAGAAAGAGAGGACTGTGATTATTGTGCACCATGGACATAACCTTCTATCTGCAACCAAAGCAGAAATGGAAGTCGTTTTTAAGGAGCCTGTGGTACCAAGATTGGTATCACGACTGGGCCCATAGGTCCACTTCAGTGGGGGGACTCCACAGATCACCATCAGAAATAGCAGTTTGGTCTAGGCCTAAAATGGCAATTCTGCCTAGGAAAGAATGGGACCAGTTGCATCTTTTAATTGCATAGTCAAAGGGATGTCCTAGAGACATACACAGAGCCTGGAGTACCTTTGAGCTGGCACTTAAAAAAGCAAACCACAAAAATCAGTCACAAGGTGAATTAGTCCAATTAAAGCCAAGGCTGAGTGCTAGTCCTCGTCCCCTGTGTCACCATAACCTAAGCCATGGCTCTAGTTTTTCAGTTTGACTCATTCCATTAGCAGTTTATTGGATGAGGCAGCTTTGCAGTAATGGAGAACATAGGACTGGGAGTCAGATATTTGGGTTCTAGTCCAAGATCTTCCACTAATCATCCTTGAACATGTCATATCCCCTTTATGGACCTCTGTGTGTGTGTGTGTGTGTGTGTGTGTGTGTGTGTGTGTATTTTATACACACACACACACACACACACACACACACACATAAATTTAGAAATTTAGAAATTTACCTTTAGAAAGATCCATTGCTTTTCTGCAAGACCTGTGATTGGTTCATTCACCAGGGCTACAATTCAGATGTCCAGGGAAAGGATTCTGATTGTTGGTTGGGGAACATGGTGGTTTTTTACATTTCTAATTCTCAAGAACTATGAAATCAGAGAAACCACCCCCTTTCTCAACCTCCTTTGGACTGGGCAGCCCAGAGTCCACCATTAAAATGGAAATCATGTCAAGAAAATAAGACCCCAGAGATTGGACAAGCAAGGATAACTGGCCAACTTAGTCCAGAACTAACCAGCATAGCTAAAGGAAAAGGTTGGGCAAGTGTCAACAGCTGCAAGATGTAGAAATCAGGGGGGAGAAATCCCCAATTAGCTGAATGGCATAGGCAAAAGTGAGACTTATTTATCTTGGATTTTGTTATGGTTGCTATTATGGGTTTTTAATTGGAATTATCTAGGCCATAAAGACAAAAGTTTTCAAAATTAAAGTTTGACATCCAGAAATGCCTCTCTTGTGGGGAGTTAAAGTTAAAAGGAGACTGAGAAATATGGGAACAGCCATGAGAATGGAAAGTCAGATGCATGGATAGATGGTCGAAACACTGAGTACACTCAGGCTTTTTTGCAATACTTTTCATGGACTCTGTGGTACCAAGAGTGGTATGACCATCTGTTCTACAGCTCCATTCAGGAGAGGGATTCCAATGAAGAGAACAGCAGAAAAATCAGCTCAACAAAGAAACACTCAGACATAGTCAAGGTCCTTCCACTCACTGTGATGTGACTTCATGATGCAGCTCAAGAAACAAATATTCTGGACACTAATGAGAAAAAACTGAATGCAACTATCTCTGTCAAATGAGAAGTGCTCCCATAAGTAACACAGACATTGAAGCCGCCGCCCAGATACTAGAAAGATGATCATCTGTGCTGGCAAGTTTCCATGAAATGTACATTTGGAGCTAACTTTCTGGAATAACTGTGCTCTTGGGAGGGGAAAAAAGGCTATAAAGCAGCCTTCTATAATTCAAATCATATTTTCCCTTGGACTTCCATTGTAACATTGGAAGTGTGCTTCTGTTTTTGAAATATTGGCCTACAGATCTGATTTTTTTAAAAATAAAAAAGACTACAATAATCCTTTTGAACCAACATTTTTCTTCTTTTGAAAAATAATTTATTTTTCCCAATTATATGTAAAAACAACTTTTAACATTCATTTGTGAAAATTTTGAGTTCCAAATTTTCCCCTCCCTCTTTCCTTCCCCTTTCCTCACCTGAGATGGTAAGCAATTTGACATAGCTTACACATGTGCAATCATGCAAAACATATTTCCATATTAGTCATATTGTGAAAGAAAACACAGACCCAAACCTGCGCCCCCCCCCAAAATAAAGTGAAAAATAGCATGCTTTAGTCTGCATTCAGACTCCATTGGTTCTTTCTCTGGAGGTAGATAGCATTTTTCGTCATGAATCCTTTGGGATTGTCTTGGATCATTATATTGAGGATAGCTAAGTTGTTCAGAGTTCTTTGTCATATAATATTGATGTTACTGTGTATGATTGGTAGTAAGGTCCAGTGAAGAAGAGGAATGCTGGATTTGGTCTCAGAGGATTGGGGTTCCAATTCTGCCTCTGACGCAGGGTGCTGGTGTAACCTTGAGCAAGTCACATAAGCTTTCTGGGACTTGGTTTCCTCATCTGTAAAATGAAGGAGTTGGTTCTGACTCCAAATCAACGATGCAATGAAAATGATTATATTTTGAACATCACACAGTACAAATGCTATATTGTGTAGCTTTTGTGTGAAAGCTCCATAAGAAAGAGAAGTGCTCTGGTGGCTTCCTGGCCACTTATAAATACTGCTCCTCTCCGAGTACTCTATAAGGTATGCCCTCAGACTAGCCAAGTATTCTCTGTTGAAACTGAAGGTCATAAGCTACAAAGCTAGTGGCCCCACAGCTTTAGGCCATGTGTCTGTTCTTTGGGGCTTTATCTCATGCTTTACTTTCTGTTGCCTTCTACTCCATCTCCATCATCCAAGGATTTTCCATTTTTCTGCCTCGCTTGGCACTTTCTACATTTGAAGGGGTGTTTACACTTTTGCTCTTTTCCTTATTCTTTGTAAATTCTTTATGCTGTAAAAAAAATGAAATAAAATAGAAATCTTTTTTTTTTGTCATCGCCACAGAGGAGTAGAGGGGCTGCTTAAAAGAATTGTTTCTTGAATTTCTTATTTCTGTAAGTTTGGGTTTGCACAAAGTGAGTCCCCTCTAAACAAGGGATACCTGTCGGGGAGAGCTGTGTGTGAATAAAGCTTTGTTAGGATGGAGGGGGGAAAAAAGAAGAAAATAACTGTCTCCTCATTTGGAATGTGTCTTCACAGTGGAGGCCCAAGCTCAAAAGACTACATGTGGCTAACTGGCCACATATAGCTATAGATCAGAAATCTGGAAGCCTCATGGAAAGAGATGGTCCAAGGACAAAGGCTTTCTTCTTTTGGGAGAGGGCCTTCAGGCAGACTCAGTGTCTGGGTTGTTAGGTTGTTTGTTTTTTTGTTCCGTGAGCTGAGAATTGTAAAAAATAAAGTTAACAATTGTAAAGTAGAGAAGGATGCTTTTCTTAGGTAAAAAGATAAAAGCTGTACAGTTGTGTAAATGCCACTGCTCATGATGTGTAGCATAGTGTAAAATAGACTTCTTGGCAGTGTTATTCTGTGAATTGTAATTTAAAAACAAGCCATGCATGGTCAAAGATAATGCCCCTGTATGCATCTGGTCGTTGTTGATCCTACCATGGTCTTTGTTGCTGTTGTTGTTTACTCATTGTAGGTAAAAGGTTTGTGATTTTTTTTAAATGTTAAGTTGTCTACAAAGTTGCTTTTGTTGTTGTTGTTGTTCTGACACGTGACTCCATAAAGAACTTGAAACCGTGTTTGAGAATTTGCTAACCAACATATCCATAATTGTCTACTGAGCCATTTGGACACATTGACCCCACGTGGAGATGAACCGAGAGGAATTTTCAGTGTTCTCAAGTCCATGTTCTTTTTCTGCCGATATGCCCCACCTGGAAATTGCAGTCTCGCTTTTCTTCAGATATAGAGTCCAACTGGGAAATCTGAATTGAGACTCACATCCCAAACTTCTTGATATATGCAATGCAATGCTGATCTCTTTTCTTCAGCAGTATCTAAACTCACCTTGCAATAAAACTTTATAAAACACCATCTATGTCCTTGTTTATTTTACTGTCCACGCCAGTGTCTATGGCTGAGCATGAAGGGAGAGAACTCTTAGAATAATGCAAAATTCTTTGAAAGACAGTCTTGAAGCCAGGAGGCCTAGATCCACATCCAGTTTCAGAGACTTCCTATTGTGTGACTTTGTCAGAAGCTTAAGCCTCCAAGTTCGACTACAGGACAGCCATGCAAACCAGAGTGCCCCAAGAATTAATACTGGTAGTCCACGTTGCTCTGCTGGCCTTAAGTCTCTGCACTCTCCAATGCATCCTGCAGATAGCTGCTAAAATGATTTTCATAAAGTGTAGGTCAGACCATGTTCACTCCTACACTCAATCAGCTCCAGGGACTCCCTATCTACTGTAAGATCATACAGTATTTTTTGCCTTTTTCTCTTCCTTTTGAAATTTCCATTTTTTATGTTTTGTTTTATTAGTGTACACAATTAATACAGTAACAAATTATATAATTTATACACACACTACATGTGTATATAAGTGTGTGTGTGTGTGTGTGTGTGTGTGTGTGTGTGTGTCTGTGTATCTACTGATAGGGATGAGCAGAAGTGTTTGGAGACCACTGAACTAGAACAGCTAAGTTCTGCTCAGTAGCCTGGGAAATGCTGTGCTAGAATGGAAACTCAACCTAAAGTCTCCCTCTGCCCCTACAGCTAAGTGGTGCAGTGTATAAAGCACTGGACCTGGAGTCAGGGACAGCTGAGTTCAAATGTAACATCAGACACTTACTAGCTGTGTGACCCTGGGCAAGTCACTTAACCCTGTTTGCCTCAGTTTTCTCATCTGTAAAATGAGAGAGCATGTTGCCAATGTTTGACCCCTTAAGAGTCAGGCCAACTCCCTTCAATACTCTGTCCCAAAGTTTAGGCTCTACACTCCAAAAACCTGCTGAATATTATAATTATCAGCAAGTAAGAGCTATTAACTTAGTATTCCTGAACCTGAGTCCAGTTTTCCATAATTCAATTAGAGAAGGGTGTGCCTGAGCTGAATTTGTTTCTTTAACTGGATTAGTGCTGTGCTGGGGAAGGGTAGGGGTGCAAGAGGATAGTCACCATTAGAATAAAGGCAGCACCAGGCCCAGGAGACTAGGAGCTCAATCTGTGTATACAGGTAAGGAGAGAACTTTCCCAGAAGTTATATCTACAGAGGTGGCTCCTGTACCTACTGCCTTAGTCTCCTTGCTCCCTTGGCCTAAGCTTCTTAGCCCTCTTCTACTGAGAGCTTATATCTCCTACTTAAGTAAGCTGCCTCTAACCTTGAGTAGGAGCAATTCCAACATCTTCATTTTTGAGCCATAGCAAGGTACAATATTCCTCTTTATTAACAGCTCCATTATTTATGCAAGTGTTCCTGGCAGAATGTGAGCTTCTTGAAGCCTGAAGCTATTTAATTTGCGTCTTTGTCACAGGAGTACCCAACACAGAGCTTGGCACATAGCAGACATGTGGTAGGTGTTCATTGTCTGATTGGTGATCGCTTCCTGTTACAGTAAAGTTGATCAATAAGAATTACCCAGTCTCATCTGGGCTCAGCCTCCTTTCCTACCAAGAAAAAGCCTCCCATTTATTACATCACTGGCTGTGTGCATCTCAAAGACATTTAACAAAACATATTGTAAAGATAAAGAGAATCTATCTATTACCTACTTGAAAATAAAGCTCAAAGGAAAAGTTCCAAGAATGTTCATTGCCAAAATCCAGAGCTCCCACATCAAAGAAAAAATACTGCCAGCAAGAAGGAAGGAGTTCAACTTCCAATAAACTACAGTCAAGATCACACAAGTCCTAGCAGTTCCTACTATAAATGAAAGGGAATATAATATTCCAAAAGGCTAAAGATGTAGGATTACAACAAGCAAGGATAGCTTCTGCTTCAAAGCTAAGCATAATCCTACAGGGAAAACCATAGATTTTAAATGGAACAGAGGACTTGTAAGCATTTCTGATGAAAAGAACAGAGCTGAGTAAGAACTTTGAAATATAAATATGAGCCTAGAGGAACCAAGAAAGATCATTTTTAAATAATTTGAAAGAGCTGTATAATGTTGAAATGTTAATATTCTAATGAGAAGGACTTGGGGAGGGAAAAGAAACAAGTGCTCCTTCATAACCTTTCTGTCTTCAAAGGGCATTGGGGGAGTTCAGTAAGAAAGTCAGAGGTGCTAGGGGTGGCTCGGTTCTGGTCTGAGATTTTGAAGAAGGGAAAGAAAAGGGCAATAAAAGTAATACAATGAGTAAAAACAATATAGTACTGTAGTACAGAGTCATTCCTGGGGTATATGAAAAGAAGAGTGTTGAAACATGAGAGAGGTTAGATGAGGCAGAGCCAAGATGGCAGAGTGAAAGCAGTGACTTGCTTGAGCTCTCCCCCAAATACTCCTCCAAATACTCATAAAAAATGGCTCTAAACAAATTCTGAAGCAGCAGAACCCACGAAAAGACAGAGTGAAACAAATTTCCAGCCCAAGAAAACCTGGATGGTTGATCAGAAAGGTATGTCGTGCCAGGCTGGGAGCGCAGCGCGGCTAGGCATGGGCACGCAGGCCACAGTGAACCTGGAGCAGGCCTCAGAGGACTGAATCTCAGGCAGCTGTGGAGGTTTCCAGACTCCTCAATCCACAAATGCCAAAGACAACTTAGAAGGTCAGTGGGAAAAGTCTGTTTCTGTGGTGCTGAGACAGGAAGGTGGGGTCTCAGCTCCATTCCCCAAGAGCGTGGCCCTGGGGAAGGGGCAGCTGCTTCCTGAGCTTCCCGCCCATAGACTGAGGGGGAATCCAGTGGCTGATCAGAGAGGAATTGCAGGGATCTCTTTGCCATTGCTGAGGCAGGAATCTCTTGCTTTGCCTGTGCTTGGATCTGGGTCACAGTTCTGGGCAGCGGTCCTGGGGTGAGGAGGAGGCTGGCGTGGTGGAGCTTGTAGTGATCGTGGAGAGGAGCCCCTCCTCACAGTTACGGGACAGAAAGGAACACTTGTGGTCACGGGCCAGGAAAGGAGTAAACACATCGCCCCTTATCATACCACCTTGGAAGAACTGAAAATTTACAGGTCCCTACAAGTATCTCTGAAAACGGCTACACAAACCCCCGAAGCTTGGGACAGTACATTCTCCACATTGGAAGCAGATTCGTACCTCAACAAAGAGTTTAAAACTCAATAATTGGCCGGGATCATGAGCAAGCAGCATAAAAAGAGTCTAGCTACATTATCTTACTTTGGTGAAAAAGAAGATCAAAATATACAACCAGAAGAAGACAACAAAGTCAAAGCTCCTACATCCAAAGCCTCCAAGAAAAATATGAATCAGTCCCAGGCCTTGGAAGAGCTCAAGAGGGATTTTGAGAAGCAAGTAAAAGAAGCAGAGGAAAAACTGGGAAGAGAAATGAGAGTGATGCAAGAAAAGCATGAAAAACAAGTCAACAGCTTGCTAAAGGAGACCCAAAAAAATACTGAAGAAAATAACACCTTAAAAAATAGCCTAACCCAAATGGCAAAAGAGGTCCAAAAAGCCAATGAGGAGAAAAATGCCTAAAAAGAAAAATTGGCCAAATGGAAAAGGAAGTCCAAAAGATTACTGAAGAAAATACTTCCTTAAAAATTAGAATAGAGCAATTGGAAGACAGTGACTTTATGAGAAATCAAGACACTGTAAAACAAATCCAAAAGAATGAAAAATTAGAAAACAATGTGAAATATCTCATTGGAAAACAACTGACCTGGAAAATAGATCCAGGAGAGAGAATTTAAAAATTATTGGACTATCTGAAAGCCATGATCAAAAAAGAGCCTAGACATCATCTTTCAAGAAATTATCAAGGAAAACTGCCCTGATATATTAGAACCAGAGGGCAAAATAGAAATTGAAAGAATCCACAGATCTCCTCCTGAAAGAGATCCCCAAAGGAAAACCCCTAGGAATATTGTAGCCAAATTCCAGAGTTCCCAGGTCAAGGAGAAAATATTACAAGCTGCCAGAAGGAAACAATTCAAGTACTGTGGAAACACAATCAGGATAACACAAGATTTAGCAGCTTCTACATTAAAGGACTGCAGGGCATGGAATATAATATTCCAGAGGGCAAAGGAGATAGGATTACAACCAAGAATCACCTACCCAGCAAAACTGAGTATAATCCTTCAGGGGAAAAATGGTCATTCAGTGAAATAGAGGACTTTCAAGCATTCCTGATGAAAAGACCAGAGCTGAATAGAAAATTTGACTTTCAAATACAGGACTCCAGTGGAACATGAAGAGGTAAACAGGAAAGAGAAATCATAAGAGACTTATTAAGATTGAACTGTTTACATTCCTGCATGGAAAGATGATATTTATAACTCATGAGACCTTTGTCAGTATTAGGGTAGTTGGAGGAAAAAAATTATATGTATGTATATATAGATAGATAGATAGAGGGCACAGGGTGAGTTGAAGATTAAGGGGTCATATCTGGAGAATAAAATGAAGGGATGAGAGAGGAGGATCATACTTGGAGAAGAAGGAAGGGAGAGGTAGAATGGGGTAAATTATCTCACAAAAAAAAAACAGAGAAAAGTCTCTTACAGTGGAGGGGAAACGGGGGAAGGTGAGAGGGAATGAGTGAATCTTATTCTCATAGGATTTGGCTTAAGGAGGGAATAACATACACATTCAATTGGGTATGGAAATCTGTCTTACCCTACAGGAAAATAGGGGGAGAAGGGGACAAGAGAGCAGGGGGATGATAGAGAGGAGGGCAGATTGGGAAAGGTGGTAATCAGAAGCAAATAGTTCTGAGGAGGACAGGGTCAAAAGAAAGAATAGAATAAATGGGGGGAGCAGGATAGGATTAAGGGAAATAGAGTTAGTTTTTCAAAACATGTCTACTATGGAAGTGTTTTGCATAACTGCACATGTACAACCTATATTGAGTTCTTTGCCTTTTCAATGAGGGTGGGTGGGGAGGGAGGAAGAGATAAAATTTGAAACCTAAAGTTTTAAAAACATATGTTTAAAAAAATGTTTTCACATGCTACTGGGAAATAAGAAATACAGGAAATGGGGAACAGAAGTCTATCTTGCCCTACAGGAAAATACAAGGGGAAGGGGATAAGAGAAGGGGGGAAGAGATAGAAGAGAGGACAGACTAGGGGAAGGGATATTCAGAATGCATGCCATCTTGGGGTGGGGGGAAGGGGTGAGATGGGGTGAAAATTTGGAAGTCAAAAACTTGTGGAAGGGAATGTTGAAAACTAAAAATAAATAAATTTATATTAAAAAAAAAAGAGGTTGGATGAATCTGACTTTTACCTGAGGAGGACAATGGAAAGTTGAATACACACACACACACACACACACGCACACACACACACACACACACCCCTCAGTTATGTCTAAATATATTGAACTCAAGAAAACAAGCAGGTATGTTAGTATGTTTTGGGGGTGAGAGAAGGGTTAAGCCTGGGAAGCTAGGTGACATAGTAGTTAGAGTACTGAACCTGAAGTCAGGAAGATTCATCTTTCTGAGTTTAAATCCAGCCTCAGACACTTACTAGCTGTGTGACCCTGGGCAAGTAACTTAACCCTGTTTGCCTCAGTTTCCTCCTATGTAAAATGAGCTGGAGAAGGAAATGGCCAACCACTCCAGTATCTTTGCCAGGAAAACCCCAAATGGAGTCACAAAGAGTCAGACACAACTGAAAAACAACTGAACAACAAAAGGAGGGTTAAGGCTAGTAACACCAAGGGAGGGAAGAGTCACAAGGAAAACAAACTTCCTGATACTGAAGCAGAGATTAAAAGGGGGAAAAAACAAAGAAAAGCAAAGAATAAAAATCTAAGGGAGTGCCTTAGCTTGCCTCTTAGACATTGAGAAAAGCTGAATAAATAGTAGTATATAATGGCATATTATTGCATAATAAGAATAAATGTTTGTTAACTTTGTGCCACACACTCTGACAAAACAGATGATTTCAGAGAATCCTGGATAGTATGGAGTGATACGGAGTGAAATGTACAGAACCAGGAGAACCAGCCACACAAGGACAACAACATTGTAAAGGAGAATTTGGAAAGACTTATGGACTCTGATCAATGCAGAGACCAACCATATCCCCAGAGGACTTAGGATGTTATGCGTCACCTGACAAAGAGGTGATGGATACAAGTTGCTGAAACATGCATTTGTGGACTTAGCCACTGTATAGACTTTGCTTGACTATGTTTCTTTGTCATAAAGGTTTTTTCTCTTTCTTTTGCTGGATTTTAAGCTGGGGGTGGGGGAGAAAGGCAGGAACCGGGGAGGTCAGCAATAGCAAAAATAACAGCCCATTGAAACATTTTTTAAATGCATGAAGATTTGATGATTTCCCTGTGTTCTGAATCTAAATGCTGGCAGGTCCCTCAGAGATAGCAATAGGCTATAACCATTCTTATCTTAAGCACAGCAGCTGTGACCAGTTGTACTCCTGTGTGTTACCCAGAGAGAAACTGTGGGCATGGATTTGCAATGGGACCTGGTATCCATGGAATGCAACCCTAAGACATCCAAGGGTTGCATACTTCTAAGAGACCCACTTGGAACTATAAATGGAGATAAAGAAAAATGCAGAGAAATTAGGGGGTGTGATACTTGGGGAAAAACCACTTTCTTTTGGTGTTTCCTCCATGGGGCCACAACCATATAATTTATTGTGGTTCAAACAAATGTGACCTTCCCAAAGTGACAATATATTTGGCCCTATGTTTCTTTGGACTGGACCTCCTAAGGGGAAATTCCCATTAATGTCTGCAACACAGAAGGAGAAAAGACTAAGTGGCTGGATTTCAATTAACTTTCCTGTGACGAGACTGACTTTAATTCATCCTAAAAAATTGCTCCACCCACCTATGTGCAACTTGGAACAGTGTTAAAAAAAATTATAGCAATGTATCTAGGCTAGATTCTCACTCATTCTGATGGGAATGGTTCCTTCGATGTGGCAAGGAAAATTATTCTTTCTGTATAACCACCAAATATTTTCTATGTCCTTGTTTTGGATTTTGTTAGTATTTCTCATTTTTAGTGAAGTCTTGTGCTTATCACTTGTAGCTATGGGTAGCTTATATAAGAAAAGATGAAATATTGCTGAAAGGTTCCTTAGTGGCTCCATCTCTGTGTGTTACCAGTCAAGCTGTGGAATGAGACATGTTTAGCACATTCCCCCTGCTCCTAGAAAGAAGGGAAAACAGCTCAAAAATAAGAGTTATTTACAACCATTAAGCAACAGAGAAATTAGGCCAACTCAGGTGAGCACTCTTATCTGGCCTACTCATGATCTCTGCACTCATCAAACATGCCAGAAGAGCTTGTTTTCTCTCAAGTCTAAAGACACATAAATGGAGGCAGAGCTAGTCAGCCCCTGGCTGAAACTCAAATGTGAGATCTTAGTAAATCCCAGGATCAAAACAAAAGGTTAGGACCCAGAGTGGCTATGTCACACAAGTGCACACACCCTAACTGCATCTTTTATTATCAATAAATTGCAGCTAGGTATATTCCTAAAGTAAGAACTGTTTCTCTTCCTTGAAGCTATGAATAAGCTATTATACAATAAATTCCAACTAGGTCAATGATCTAATTATTTTAAAAATCATAGAAAAAATAAGAAGAAAACAGAATGATATATCTATTACAGTTGTGTAGGAGGAAAATCCTTATCTGGTCAACAAATAAAGTAAATTATAGAAGGCAAAGGCCACAGCAGCTCTTGAATACTGTCTATCCAGTCTGCATTGGCAGAGAGAGCATTCACATCACTGAAACCATAGATAATTGACTCTTTGAGTATTACAGCATGGAGACAAAATAGACAAATTTGATGATATAAACATAGCTTTTGCACAACAAAGAACAACACATGCAAAAATAAGGAGGAAAGCAATAGATTGGAGGGGAAATCATTTACTAATCACTTCTGAGAAAACTCTGACATCCAAAACTATAAGGAATTAACTCAAATTTATTAAGACTAAGATCTATTTCTTGGACAAGTAGGTCAAAGGATATGAACAGGCAGTTCTTAAAAGAAGAAACACAATTGCCAATTGAAAATTGCTCAAAATTTCTAATAATTGGATAAATTTAAAGGAAAATAACTGAGATATTGACTAACGTCCATTTCTTTGGTGAAGTTAATTAAAAGTGGCAAAATTCAATGCTAATAAGAATGTGGAGAGACAAGCACATTATTACATTTCAGGTGGAGTGGAAAATTTATGTGATCTTTTCAGAAAGGAATATATTATACAAGAAAGCTGCAGACGTGTTTATACCATTTGATCCAGTGATCCCTAAGGATAACATTGAAAAGGAAGGAAAAGATGTATCTATAAATATTTACATATATCCATATAGCAACATTGTTATTGAATATTAATGAGCTATAAGAAATATGAATGTAATGGGGCCTAACAATGCCTGAGGAGGTACACAGCTCGCATTGCCTCTCAAATTACTGATGTTTCAGCAATTTGAATAATTTAACTCAGCTGCCCCAGGACCAATCACGACAGAATGAAAGACAATTGTAGAGAGATCCTGACCTAATGGAGGCACAGAGGAAAAGAGTTCTTCCCAGCTGGAGGTAGTTCATCAAATTGTCAACACAGAATTGGGTAGAAAACCTTGTTTGTAAGGTGTGAAAGCAAGTCGGTTCCCCTACATCCCTCATAAGGCCTCCAAGAACCACAGAACATAAGGTGGCTCAGAAGTACCAGCAACCCTGGCTACATTTTTTAGTTATAGCATTGGCTATCTAAGATTCTGGAGTTGGGGAACTGACCTCTTGGGAATGAAAAAAAAAACAAAAAACAAAAACGAAAACCCAGTCCCTGCTAAGAGTTGCTAGTGTTTGTAAGGGGTATGGGTTATGAGCAAAATAACACAAGATGGAAAAAGGAGACATAATAAAGGTAGTATCTGCTGAGAACCACTGGAGACAGGAATTGGAGCAAGGGCAAGGCTACATGACCAGAGGTGCTTGGGGGAAAGCACTGATATGGAGGGACAATCCCTGGGTGCCTCCTCCTACAGCCCTACTGAGGGAAGTTTTGGGACTTTACAAGCCTCAGTAAACATCCCTCATTGGTGAGTACTGTTGCTTTCTTTGGGTTTTGATAGTTCTGTTTGTTTCTTTTAGCCTGTAGTAAAACCTGTTCATTTTTTGAGCTCTGTGAGCTTTAATGTGTGAACAGGGTGTTGGTGGGGACTACATCTTGGTGTCTGATGTTTAAGTTTACACATTATCTAAGTGAGAGCAATAAGCCAGAGAAGTAGGTAGACCTCAGCTCCTTTGTGTCAAGATGGAGCTTTTGACACAACACATAAAGAATAAAGAAATATGGAAAGATTTTTATAAAACGACACAGAACAAAGAAAGCGGAATTGAACAATGTAAATCATAACTATCACCGGTTTGTTTTAAATACAAAACAGTGCAATTCAGAAGAAATACACTGGAGAAAGGGTTCAGAAGGCAACACAGAAGCAAATAGTTCATTTTTGTTAACTATACTTTTGAAGAGGCAATGCGATACATCGCTAGACTTAGAGTTAGGAAGTCATGTGTTCAAGTCCCAGTTCTAACACTTAATTGCACTTTAACTACAAACAAATCACCTAACTTCTTTGTGCCTTCAACAATGCTGAAAGACTATCAGGTATAGATTGTAATCAGCACCAGGGAGTTCCCCCCACCACCACCACAAAAAAAAAAATTAAGCATTTTATAGTCGGATGTAAATAATGGAGTTTTGTGGTTTTACTCACACTTATTTTTTTTAATTCTTGTTTGTTCATTTGAATGGTTTTGTTGACTTAACAAACTTAGGGGAAAGAACACACAATACTAAAGATGTGATGGTACTAGTTTGTAGCTTTGGCAACTCAACATTCTTATATGGTATATCATCAGTGACACAGTAATCAATAATTACTGTTTTCATCATCATTTCTCACATGTAGTCGTACAAAACATAGTCTGAGGTGGATTTAAGGCAGCCACTAAAAGAAAGTATAGCAGTGCTGCCTCCTCTTTAAAAAGCTCAGAAGAAAATATAACATTGGCAACTGGAGAGAAATTTGACAAAACAGCTGGAAGGCAAACAAAGCAGCAAAGAGTAAAATTAGATGTTTTGGAGGTAATTGCTACAAGGAAAGCACAAATGTCCTTACAGTAGGTTTTTCATGGAAGGAGAACATTAAGACACTCAAGGCATCATCAGTACCTGACGACAGGATCTTAACTGTCAGGGGATACTCTGACTCGGAGTGTACTTTATTGCTTGCTGGTTTAAGGCAGTACGTGGTCCTGTGTGTGTATGATGGGGCATGGAGAGTGAAGGGGAAATGCTGGGTTTCAAAAGATGTTTCCTCCTGCCCAACAAGAACCAAAATTGAGTTTAGGTGGCAGGAACAATGTAATGATTCCACTTGCTGTATTGTAAACTCAGAGGCCTAGGGATAGAACCCAGTCTCTGATTCTTAGCGTGAACTCCAGTACTGATGAAAAAATCCTTTTGATTTTGCTCAAATCTCTTGATCTTTTCACAGCCAGTGAGAGCCACACCACCAACACCATCTTGGTTCTGGGGTCATGCATTCATTCTTGGGGAGTCATAAGGCCTGGAGAACCTGGGGGTGGGGGTGGAGAATGCTTATTTCCGGATGGGGTTTCCAGGGAGGGGCGATGGCTTGATGACTGGAGAAGCTGATGAACCTCTCTGGGAGCTTGAGTTCTGTAGAGATGACCGTTTTTTAGAGACTAAGGTCTTGCTCTTGCTCTTAAACACCTTGCTCGGGTCCAGCTTGTTCAAGAAGGTGCAGTCGTCTTCAGCAGAAACAGTTGTGTTGTAGGTGATAGGTTTGTACATGTTGAACCATTGCTGCGGAGGAGAGCAGTAGAGATAATGCATAGTTATCAAGCCAGAGAGGACACCTCGCCTCTGGGCTGACTTGGCAGCACCAGAAGGAAGGAGGCTCAGCAGGAAAACAGGGGGAGGGAAAGAAAAATGAGAAACTTCTACAACCTACCTGGAAAGTATCATTGCCCCTGGGGTGATGTGAGATCCTATTCATCTTTAATGCTTTAGAGGCACATCTCTTAAAATGAAAGCAGCTGATAATAGCTGAGATCAAGGCTAAGAGAGGCCCTTTTTTAAACTGACAAGACATCTGAGAGGAGGCTGGGCATTATGGCTTTTGCCCTACCTCTAAGGATATCTAATGAGTTTTAACGATGACAACAATATCATATGTGTCTATAGCTCTCATATGTGTTATTTTATTGGCTTTTCACAGTATCACAAAGAGTCAGTAGAGCAGCTATTGTGGTTATAGGGAAACTGATCCCAGAAGAGGTGAGGTGAAATGACTAAGGTTGCCCTGCAAGTTAGCAAATCCAGTAGAGCTCAAATCTTCTGGCTCCCTCATCTAATACTCTTTCCACTGGACCACTAAAGAAGATTACTGAAAACAAAGGAGCCTCATCAAGGGTGGTAAAGTCTTGGGAGAAATGATTTAGGCACTAGAAGACACTAAGGTTGCTGAATCCCCTTCCTCTTACCCTGGCCTGTGGGCTAATGCCATAGCTGGTGAAGGCATACTGCCACTGGGGGAGGCCCAGATGAGTGATCAGTAGGCGATAGTAGGTAGTAAAGGAGTCACTGAGAAAATGCCAGTATAAAGCTCTGTCCAGAAACCAGATCTCAGCATCCTGGGGTGCTATTACAATAAAAGAAAAGAAAAATAGCCAATTAGGAATAGTCATTTGAAGTATAACTGAAATGGTAATTGCTGGGCTTTTGTGGGCCAGAGAAAGAAAGCAGAGAATAAAGGGAAGTTCCTGGCAGAGTTAAAGTGATTTGAAACACCTGAAAGGAGGAATTCTATGGTTGCCTTCTTAGAGGAAAACTAGAATCTAAATGTTGTTAATCAAGTTTGGGCCAAAGATGTCAAAAACCATCACCTGATTTCATTAAGTATACCACCTTATAGTTATTTTTATTTGCATTTCTCTAATTTTTAGATAGGGGCAGCTAGGTGATGCAATGGATAGTGCTGGGCCTGGAGTCAGGAAGACTCATCTTTCTAAGTTCAAATCTGGCCTCAGACACTAGCTGTGTGACCCTGGGCAAGTCACGTAACCCTGTTTGCCTCTGTTGCTCACTCATCTGTAAAATGAGCTGGAGAAGGAAATGGCAAACCACTCTGGTATCTTTGCCAAGAAATGCAAAGTGGGGTCATGAAGAGTCAGACATGACTGAAAAATGACTGAAAAATAACAAACAACGATTTTTAGGGTGTGTGTGTGTGTGTGTGTGTGTGTGTGTGTGTGTGTGTGTGATGATAATTTAGATTTCTTCTTTTGAAAACTGCCTGTCTATATCATTTAACAATTTATCTATGGGGGAGTGGCTCTTGTTTTTTATGTATCTGAATCAGTTCCTTATGTGTGTGAGAATGGGGTCAAAATCATTCCACCTTATTTTAGATTTGATACTTTAATCAGATGAGCATGTGTCTCAATTGGGGCTGGGGAACCTGCAGCCTTGAGGCCACATGCGGCCTTCTGTGTCCTTGGGTACAACCTTTTGAAGGAGTCCAAGTTCTACAGAACACCACCTTTTATTAAAGGAATTTGTTCTGTGAAGTTCAGATTCAGTCAAAGGGTTGAACTTGAAGACCTAGAGGGCCACATGTGGCCTTGAGGCTGCAAGTTCCCCACCCTGCAATAGTTAAGTGTTTAATAGCCAGTATTTATATAACACTTTAAGGTTTATAAAGCATTTTCAGAATGTAACAAAACAAACATAAAAACTTCATTTGAGCCTCACAACAATCTTGTGAAATAGGTGCTATTATATTCCCTTTTACAGATGAATAAACTCAGATACACAGGTTAAGTGACTTGCCTGGGGCCATTCAGCTAATAACTGACTGAAGCAGGATGTGAATTCATGTCTTCCTAACTCCAGGTCCTGTTCGCTATCCACTAAATGTCCACCTATCCACCTAAATGTCAATGTCAAGGCCTTAGATCAAGCATGAACATTCCACCAAACTGGAATGATTGTACAAGAATCATGGTCAGACAGTGGTAACTCTAGAAGTTGGAGTGAATGTGGTAATATAGTAAATGAATTGTCTGGCATGTGTGCGGGGTAGGGGGTGAGAGAGGGAAGGAGAAGCTTCAATTTTGGCTGTGGGTTTCCCTTCTCTACTCTTGGCTGGAGGGAGACCTTGCAAGCTCAAACAATGCAGAAGATGTTCAACTTCCATCCTCCTATCAGAGTACTAGTAGCATCCCCAGATCAAATCATGGCATTGGTAGCCAAGGACAGATAGAACATAGATTTATGACTTCATAAAGAACTCAGCAAAGAAACTACTCCATGCCTAAGAGAAAGTTTTGGAGTATCCCATGAATAGGATAAAAGGACTTATAGCAACTAGGAGCTGTGAATTACCCTTTGCTACATGTATGATTTCAAAACTTGAACCCAAGGACTCTGGACTCTGTATGTTCTTGTGGGACAGTATGTCACAAAATTCTTTTTAGAGGGGGAGGAGAAGGGTATGGTTTGTACCAACTATTCTACTATAGCGCCTTAGTTAATGCCTCTTTCTAAAGACTACTTAAGGCTGGCTGAACAATTTCTCAATCCGAAATCTTGAGGGAAAACATACCAATGGAGGCTCAAGCTGATAGCATTAAAAATTACCTCCAATTCCTCAGAAGTACCCCTGAGGGGGGAGATAAAAACCTGCTCTGGAACCCCCAATTCATCTCTGAAGGTGAGAGTTGGGATAAAGAATATCATAGCTTATTTGGGGTGCATATATATCGGATATGAGACCTTTATTAGAAAACTTAGAGCAAATTTCCTTTTCCCAGTTCTTCCCTTCTAATTCTAAATTGATTGGTTGTGTTTGTGCAAAAACAATTGAATTATATGTTATCAAAATTGTCCGTGTTATCTTCTCAGTACCTTGTTTATGCATGTTTCCCTGGCCACTTCCCAGTTTTCCTAGTAGTTTGGGTCAAATAGCTGTGTAACCTAGGTAAAACAAATACTATGCTCCTGTGTTTGCCGCTGTGTGTGTGGTGTATAACTTATCTCTTCCATAATCAATCTATTTTTTAACTTGTATATAAGAGTGTTGTCGATTACAGCTTTGTAGTATAGTTTGATATCTAGTGCCGTTTGGTTCCCTTCCCACTGTTTTTCATTATTTTCTTTGAAATGCTTGAACTTTTGTTTTCTCCATATACATTTCTCTATTCTTTCTAGATGTATAAATAAATCCTTTGGTAGCATGATGAGTATGACACTGAATAAGTAAAGTTCATGTAAGCAATATCATCGCTTTTATTATATTGGCTTAGCCCACCCATGAGCAATTGTTTGCTACAATAATTGGGTCTGTCTTGATTTCCATAGAGAATGTTTTATAGATGTATTTATATAGTTCCTGTGTTTCTTGATGGCCAAACTCTCCCAAATTTTTACCTCTGCAATTATTTTGAATAAAATCTTTTTCTGCTGGGTTTTGTTGGTAACACATGGAACACTGGCGACTTATGTGGGTTTATTTTGTACGCTACAACTTTGCTGAGGTTATTGTTCCTATATTTCAGGTAACTTTTTAGAGTTCTCTAAATAGACAGTCATATCATCTGTAAAATGTGTTTTTTGGGGGTTTTTTGCCTGTGGTTATTCTTCAAGTTATTTTTCCTCTCTTAGTTCTTTATTTAATATTGTTAACACCACATCAAATAATGTGTCAATTTGTGGGGTATCTTGGTGTTGGTCTGTAATCTAATTTATGTTCATTTGTTTTCCAATTTTTCCAGTAGTTTCTCTCAAATAGTAAGTCCTTCCCCCAATAACTGAGATCACTGGGTTTACTGAACATATGCTGGTGCATTCATTTTACTGCTGTATACCTAATTTATTCCACTGATCAACCTTTCTATTCCTTAATGAGTACCATATCATTTTATTAATGATTATTACTTAGTAGTATATTTTGAGACCTGGTATGGATAGATTCCCTTAAGTTCCTACATTTTTATCCTTGTTACCATTTATTCAACTTTTCTCATTACTATGACTAGCATTTCTAGGATTATGTTAAATAGTAGTAATGATAATGGGCATCTTTGCTGTACCCTTGATTTTAGTGGAAAGGTATTAGATTTTGGCAAAAGGTTCTTCAGCATTTATTGATTTTGTTAACAAAATACTATATTTATAGTCTACCTTATGTTGAACCAACATTGCATTTCAGGTGCAAACCTAACCTGCTCATAGTGTATAATCTTTCTAACATATTGTAGCCTGCTGGTTAATATTCTGTTTAAAATTTTTACATTAATGTTCACTTAGGGATATTAGTTTAAAACTTTTTTTCTGCTTTCTCTTTCCCTGGTTTAGGTACCAAGACCATATTCATATGATTGAATGAGATTGAAGAAGTGATTCATTTTTTGTTACTGCCAACAGTTTATGTAATATTGAAATTGGTTTTTGAGTGTTTGATAGCATTCACTTACAAATCCATCTGGCCCTAGAATTTTGTTTTGTTTTGAGTTTGGCAGTTCATTTATAGTTTATTCTATTTCACTTTTTGATATTGCATTACTTAAATAGACTATTTTTTTTACTTGTCTATTTTATATTTTTGTATTTATCCATTTCCTCTAAGTTATCAGTCCTGTTAGCAAGGAATTAGATAAAATAGTTTGTGATAATTGCCTTTAAAATCTTCAATTGTGAATTCATTTTTCCTTTTGGATACAAATAATTTACTTCTTTTGAAAAACCAAATAAATTTTTATTTACTTTATTAGTTTTTACATAAAAAGTTCCTAGTTTTGTCAATTCAAATTTTTTGCTTGCATTTTTATTGAACTCTTCTTTAGTTTTCAGAATTCCCACATGTTGTTTAGTTTGGGGGTTTTGATTTGTTATTGTTCAAGTATTTTAATTGCATTCCCAATTCATTGATTTGCCTTGTCTCTCTTTTTAAAATAAAAGCATTTAGAAATACAAATTTTTACCTAAGAATTCCTTTAGCTGCATCGCATAAGTTTTGGTATATTGTCTCATTATTGTAATTTTCTTTAATGAAATGTTCTATTGTTTCTATAATTTTTTTGACTGACCAATTTTTCGGAATTCTGTTACTTAGTCTCCAATTTTTAACTCTTTCTTCAAGGACCCTTTACTAAGTATAATTTTATTGCATTATGATCAGTAAATGTGGTTAATATTTGTGCTATTCTATAATGTAAATACTGTATCACCCTTTCCACGTGCTCAAAGGTTTTGTACTTTTTTCTTGACCTCTGTGTTTGCATTTTGAATTTTTACAACTCAGTTTTGACCCTTTTTCTTTTTTTAAATCAGGGATTCTTGAAAATCATGTATTCTATTAAAGATCATTTTTCCTCCTTGTAGGATTATATTAATTTTTGCAGAGTAAGTTATTTTGGGTTGTAAGTCTTTATCTTTTGCCTTTTAGAATACTGAATCAGTCTCTCTCCTTTTCAGTGGTAGCTGCAAAATATTGGCTTGGAATTCCTTGATACTTGGACTTTTCTGGCTGCTTTGATCTTGAAGCTCTGGATTCTAGTTGTGACATTCCTGACAGCTTTCATTTTGATATTTCTTTCAGAAAGTAAACAATGAATTATTTTCACTTTGCCACCTAATTTTAATAAATCTGGGCAGTTTTCATTTATGATTTTTAAAAATATTATCCAGGCTGGGTTTTTGTTTTTGTTGCTTTTTGTCATGGCTTTCTGGTAGTCCAATAATTCTTGAATTATCTTACCTTGATATATCACTTCCCTCCCTGCCCTCCTCCCCCTCCCCATCTTTTGACTTTGTTTTAGAATTTCTCATAGTTGCCGTCTTCTGCTTGGCCCATTCTAATTTTCAGGGAGTTCATTTAGTAATTTTTACCATCTCCTTTTCTAAGCTTTTAATTCATAATCTTATTCTTCCCTCCAAATTTCTCATTTCTAAAATTAAAGTATGCTTCTTGCTCATTTCATCCAGGTATTTCTATGGTCTTTGTGGCCAAGCTGTTCTTTTCTCAGACTCTGTCTAGACTCGTGGGGGTCCTCTCTTCCTGGTTTTATTTCTTGGGCTTTGCTCAATCCACAGTATGTTTTCATTGTCAGCATTTTTTTCTATTAACTCCATACCTCTAGTCTCAGTTTCTAGACTGAGATTCATACTGTGCTCCTTCCCTTGTACTTGGGCAAGGTTAGTAAACCCCAACTCTTATTACTCTCTCTCTAAAATCTCTGATTTGGGGTTTTGTCTCCTGGTGGCTCAACTTCGGTTTTGCCAGTTGTCCCTTTGAGTTCCTCCTCCTTCCCCAGTCCCAAATCCTTTGATGGCTCTATATTTTTGCTACGACCCTGGCAGGCCTCAGCCAGATGACATCAGTTGTTCTGACTGTACCCATGAGCTTTGCTTCCCAGGCAGTACATTAGCCCTTTCTCCTCCTATGGCTTGGCTGAAGGCTGCCTGAGTACTATCACTTCCTGTTGCTGTCTCTTGTTGGGGCTAGGGTGTGGGCAATGTAATTAGTTGCTGGTATGACTTGGCCTCCTGTTATAGTTTGGTCATGGGCTCTCTGGGCCCAGCGCAGGGTGCTGCTTTAGTCCTATTTGTGGCATGTGGATAATTGCATGCTGTGCCTTCCACCCACCCTGGATGGTCTTCACTCAGAGCCTCTGCAGGTTACTAGAAGTTTTCTTGTGAAGTCCTGGATTGGATGGAAAAACTTGGTCATTTCTCTTTGGCTTTCTTTATCATGAGCGCAT
Source organism: Phascolarctos cinereus (assembly GCF_003287225.1). Classification (NCBI taxonomy): domain Eukaryota; kingdom Metazoa; phylum Chordata; class Mammalia; order Diprotodontia; family Phascolarctidae; genus Phascolarctos; species Phascolarctos cinereus. The sequence goes on along the minus strand of NW_027555847.1, from coordinate 391,010,744 downwards.
TATTAGAGCTTTGATGATGTGTCTGTAGGGGAGTCAGGCTGCTGTGGGTGCAATCCTGCCACAATCTTGTTACAACCCTAGTCATTCTTCTTTTTTGTTTTATTCCAAACTTAACATATACCAAGTAAAATGAGCAGTTTAAAATACATTGTAAAACAGAAGAAGGGGACTGTACATCCTGTGATTCTTTTTCAAACACTAATCAACATTGATACCTTTCCTTTATAACAGCTATAGCAGAAAATCCAGTTTCACACAAATAAGGTTTTACAAATGGTAGTAAATTTTACATCACTTTGATAAACCATAGAACTCTTTATACACCTCTACTCAAAACATTCTAAGTTTCATGTCCAAATGCTTGTTTTAGTATGCTGTTTAATATATCTACTAAACACTCTTGTAAGACCAAATGTTTGTCATTTTTCAGTGGCATATGGGTTCCATATCATTTGGAAATATCTAGGACTAAAAAAAATTGCTTCTGTAGATCAGTTGAGTAATTACAAAGAAGATTTTTTCCTTTTCTAATGTCCAAGGCAGATATCTTTCAAATTGGGAAATTACAAAATATTATTTTATGAATAAATTCTTCATAGTTGTAACTTTTATAGAAGTATATCCAGTTTGTTTTTTCTAGATTCAAGCATAAAATTTGAAGAATTTGCATTGATTTAGAGTAGTCAGTTTTCAAAAAGAGGCACCAAATACACATTCAGCAAGAAACTGTTGTTATAAAAGACTTAATTTTGATACTACCAATAAATGGAAACTACTTCTTTTAGCAAAGGTAACTTGTGGAGTTCTTTGGCACAAGAAAACCAGCAGATTTTGCGATAATGTAGAATAGTTTTATGCTCTGCGTCCCATACCGTCACACAACTGTATGAAGAGCTTTCCTTTTAATGGACTGTGTTATTAAGTTAATTACTCTTAAAACAGCTTGAAAAACTGAACATAGTCCCTCATTCATATTTCTCAATACAAGTAATTGCCCATGAAGCACACAGTCTGTTCAAATTGCATGAGGAACTACGTTTTAAACTAATGTCTAGAGATCTGTATTTTGACCCAAAACCTAGTGAGTTCCATTAGTGCCGATTCTAACACCGATGTTACATCATTTTCATTTTTAAAAAATTTGTCAGTTATATAGAAAATTTCACATAATGTGGTACTGCCTTCAATGATTTCACAAAGTAACAAATCTTCCCTGACAATTTCAACAACATATCATACATATGTAACAAAATAAGCATTTTTAATTATATCTGTTGCTTCATTTACTTATAATACAAAACAGGAAGATTTTATTTTATCACTCATGTCTTCACAAACATGGACAATTCTTCATACAGTAGTATATGCAAATGAGGTATTCGAAGCTGTTCTGCATATGATTTTAATCATATCAATAGCCATAGATAATATCAATATTTCTATTAGCCAATTAGGCTTTTTACACTTAGCAATTCTTTAAGCAACCTTGACAGATGCAAGCAATTCTACTGATGTAACAACTCTAATTTTTGAAAGACTTTGTTTTTTGAACTGATTACTATTAAAATATCCCTGATTTATTTTTTCTGGGGAAAATGTTATTGTCTTGCCAAAACTTTCTGTTTATATATTTGAAGATGTAATCTCAATTTCTTAGGCTGCATGCTATTTTCAGCTAAAGCATTTGTACAAACAAAACATAGCAATCTTTGCTCTTTGGCAATAACAGTACTTGTGAATTTCAGTGACAAATATAGTTGTAGTAGGAGGAAGATGACACACCTGATAAACTGATTTCTACCCAGAATAGTTGATGACATAACAGAAGGTAAGGTGCAGGTAACAGGTGCAATGAGGTTTTAAGTTCTTAAAGTGCAAAGAAGTGTCCAAATGTTGTTACCACTGTGAAGAAGTTCTTTAATCAAGTGGAATTAGATAATTATAGGACTTCTACCCATTGACTTGCTGGGCACTCACGCATGCCTTTGGTGGCCCTTGAAAAGCAAGATACTTTCTGAGGAGTTAGTCAAGGATTCAATGCAGAAGACATCTTTGAGGGGGTGAACTCGGACAATTGAGAAGAGAACTAGTCAAAGAAGAATCTAGATTTTGAGAGGGAATTATTCACTGGCCTCTCCCCATCCCCATCGTTGGTCATGGTATCTTACAGAAGAGCTGCTCACTCAATAGGATCTATGTATCTATAGATAGATATATCTAGCAGGGTTCAGACTATGGGAGCCCAGTAGAGGAACATACTTGGCAGAGAAGATGCATCCAAAGGGAATAGTATGAGAATGCCAAAAAAAGAGAAAGAATATTGGGCCCTGCATAGTTCCAGGTATGAGCTCCTTGGAGGTATGAGTTCCCTTGGCCATGTATAGGCCCTACATGTTTCCACTAGGAAACCATATATGTGTTCTACTCTTCCCACTGATACCATGGGTAGTTGAGACAGTGCCCCACAGATTTAGGAGATGAACGACTTTTTTTTTTCCCCAGTACTGTTTGTGTCATATCATTTCAGTCAAGTGCCTTTGCTTTGAATTAATTGAGTCCTTTGGCTATTTAAGGTAAACACACTGTTGTGGACTATGGACTATAGTTTTTTTAAATGATATTTTATTTCTGAAAAATTGGAAAAGATCCATCTTCACTCCATCCCACCTGAACCTCCTATCCTCATCCACAAATTGAGAATAAAAGAAAAGCAAAACCACTGTTATGAACATGTATAGTTAAGCAGAACAAATTTCCACATTGACCATGTCCAAAGAAAATATGTCTCGTTTACCTCTCTATCAAGATGTGAGTAACATATTTCATCATTAGTTCTCTGAAATCACTGTTGGTGTTTTACACTGATCACAGTTGCTAATTCTTTCAAAGCTGTTTATCTTTACCATATTACTTTCACTGTTTTCTCATTCTGTTCATTTCCATATGTATTAGTTCATATAAGTTTTCCCAGGTTTCTCTAAAATCATCTCTTTCATCATTCCTTACAAGACAATAACATTCTATCACATTTATATAACACAACTTGTTCAGTCACTCCCCAGTTTATGGGCATTCCCCTCATATTCTCATTCTTCATGACCGCAAAAAAGGGGTATAGATATATTTGCACATCCTTAAGAATATATTTTGCTTAAGATTTATTCTTCCCTCAAACTACCCTACCACTAATTCCCCTTTCTTCCATTTATCTGTTGAGTCAGATGTATTTTTGTACCCCTGTGTGTGTGTGTGTGTGTGTGTGTGTGTGTGAGTGTGAAAGTAGTCTCCTCTTCTTTTACCAAATCAAATGTCAGCTGATCCCTCCATCACCCTCTTCTTGTTTGTATGTCTACTCACACACCTGGATTATGTGAGTTAGTTTTCCTTAACTTTCCTTTCCCTTTACCCACTAGTATATTCCTCTTTCCTTCTCTTTACATTCTTTTCTTAATATCATCAGGACAGAATAGAATAGAATAGAACCACTCCTAGATCTTCTAATTAAATTTCATTTATGATCCCTGGTGATGTAGTTCGTGGAGACACATGCATTTATCTCTCCATATTAGAATGTAAGCAGTTTGTCCTTGTTTAGTCCTTTATCATTGTCTACTTGTGTTTATCTTTTTGTTTTTCTTAACTCCTGTTTTTGAACTTCCAATTTTCTATATGTCTCTTCATCAGCAATGGAAGTCCTCTCTTTCAAAAAAGGTTCATTTTCCACCCTTTAAGATTATATTCACTTTTTCTGGATAAGTTATTCTTGGTTATAAGTCTGTATCCTTCACCTTCTTGAATATAGTATTGAGGTAGCTGCTAAATCATGTGTGATCCTTACTGTGGCTTCTTGGTATTTGAAGTCTGTCTTCTGGCTGCTTGTAACATTTTTTTTCTTTGACCTGGAAGCTTTGGATTTGGGCTATAATGTTCCTGGAAGTTTTCATGGCTTCTTTCAGGAAGTGACTTATGGATTCTTTCTATGTTGTGCCCTTTGATTCTGAGATAATTGGGTAGTTTTCTTTTAAGATTTCTTGAAATATCATGTCTAGGCTCTTCTTTTACCCATGGCATGTAGATAGTCCAATGATTACTACATTAGTTCTCCTTGGTCTGTTTTCCAGGTCAATTGTTTTTGCTGTTAGATAACCTTGTATTTTCTCCTTTCTTTCCCCTAATCTTTCCACTGTTTTAATATCTGCTAATGTCTCATGGAGGCATATTTGGTCTGTTCTAATATTCAAGGAGTTTGTTGCTTGGGCAAAGTTTTCTACTTCTTAGGCCAAGCTGTTAATTGTCTTTCCAATTTTTTTTTATAGCTCTCATGTCTTTTCCAGTATTTTTTTCCTCTAGCAAGCACTCTCATTTCATTGACAAAAACAATTTTATCTCTTTTTCAAAAATCTTGTTTCATCTCTTCCAGGAATTCTAGTTGAATTAGTGCCCAAGCTTTGTTTTTCTTTAAGGCTTTGCATGCAGATGTTTTGGAATCATTCTTTTATTCTGGGTTTTTGTCTTAAGCATTCTTGTCATTATTATAGCTTTTAATGGTGAAATTCTTTTTTTGTTTATTCATTCTTTCAGCCTGAAAGTATTTTTCACTTTAGACCTGATGTTAGGGCCAGGCTCTGTGTACATCTGGAGGGAATGTCTGGGCTAGTCCTGTTGCTTCTTTCTTGTTCTATTGAGTTCTGGGTTTTTTTTGGGGGGGGGAATCTCAGGGGATTGTTCAGGTTGGGGAGCTACAAGCTTTCAGTATCCCCAAAATGTTCTGATCTGAGGTAAGATCTGATTGCTATCCCTCTGGTCTGAGCTCTGCTAGTTTCTAACCTGGGTTTGGGTCTGAGCAAGGGTAGATTGCTGCTGGGATCTGCCTTTATTAGTCAGCTGGAAAGCTCTGCTAATTCAGTGACAGAACTGCAGGCTCCCCTTTGGTCTTACCCTGGTTATTCCTCTGCAGGCAGAGCTACACTACTGCTGCTTGCTTCTGAGCTTGCTTCTTTCTCAGTAGAGTACCAGGGGCCTCCATCCCTAGGAATGCTACCCTCAGAAGCTGATCCCTGCCAATAGTAGTTTGCCCTGGATCTGTGACCTGGAACTGGGCAGTGGGTTACAAAGCTGACAGCTGGCATCTGTTCCCTTTGAGGTGCTAAGGTGTTGAGGTGTGAGTCTGGAGATGTTCTGGTAAAGGTCTGGGATCTCTGTTCTGATGAACAGCTTTTCTCTGTTCTGGAATGCTCCCCAGGTGATGCTTCTGGCTAGATTCTGTCTTAAGTGTACAGAGATCTTTCTCTCTCTTTCCCTGTGCTGACTTGGGCTAGAAAAATGACACTGTGACTATCTAGGATTTGGGTTTTTTACTTTATATGTCTAATTATATTTTCACTACTTATATGCCTCTGTACCAATTTTAGCTGCTCTGGTGAATTTTTCTCTTCAAACCAGTTATATATTTATCTATCATGAAGGGATAGCATTTCACTTTTTAAAAAGTGAAATATAATAAATTTAACAATTTAAAAAATTATGGCCATTCTAAAATTATTTTTATTTTTTTAAAGTTATAGTGGGTTTTCTTGAAAATCATCTCATTACATTCAATTTTACCAAAATGAATGCTGAGAGATATAAAATGTTATGGTGTTTTTACACAAAGATGGCTTAACTTTATGTTTACATGCTGATCTTCAATTCCAGGAAACAGGTAACAATTTATATGAGTTATAAACCTATACAAATTGACTTCCTCCTTTCAAGGAAGGTTCCTCTCCAAAAAACGCAGCTAGATTGTTAGATGAGAAATCCAAAAGGAAAATGCTTTAGACACTTAAGGTAAATTTCTCAAACAATTGCTTTTATGAAGAAATTAAAATCTGAAATACATTGATTCATATTTGACCTTGTATTAAATAATCTATGGACTGTATTCATTGTCAGGTGGAGTGTATCATGTTTTTGTTGACTTTGAGGTGAGTTTTGTTTTCACTGAAAAAAAGGAGATGTGTTTATTTGTGAACTGTGCTTTAAAATATCCAAGAATTTTGGCCTTTGCTTCACTCCCACTTTGAAAGGGTCTCACATCCCAGTCTAGAGAGCTCTGCTTGGGAGGACTACAGACTTTGTCATCTCTCATCAGGCCACTCTTATAAAGACCTGGTTTTTATTTTTTTAATTTGCCTATTTGTATTTTTTTTCTTTTAGCATTTCAGTTTCTAGAGGTGGGTTTAGAGGGAGCAAAGAATACACATTCTGAAAAGCACCTAGCACAATTAGGTATCAAGTTTTAAGGTTACTTTGTGACTTGAGTATGACCAAGGTCCTAATAAAGTCTAGCGTGTGGATTGGAGGGTAGAGGAACATTCCACTGACACATAAGATTCCAAGCTTTTGGTACATGAAGAAAAATGATGTAAGTTACCTTGAGCTCTAACAATGATTCACCTTTCCTTTCTTGGTAGGACCTAAAAGAAGTCTATTTTATTGATGGCAGTGTGGTGTGATGGGAGGAGCACTGGACTGAAATTGGGAAGACTTCTGTTGAAATTCTGGCTCACTAAAGTACTACCTTCATGACCCTGGGCATGTCCTTCACTGCTCTGGGTATGTCTCCTCATCTGCAAAATGAGAGGCTTGTACTAGATGATATATAAAGCCCCTTTCTAGCTCTACGTCTATGATTCCATGAAATAAATGATCTCTAGGTTTGCTTCCAGCTCTAAATCCCAGGATTCTATGACGCTGAAAAATTAAAAGAATGAACCAAAAAGATCTCAAGTTAAAGCCAAAGTCAAACATGGTAATGCTTTTAAAAGCTAAGGAGGAATGGTACTATTAGCTAAATGCTGAATGCATTAGGAATTCCAACCAAAGTCTTACCTATAGGATAGTATCTTTAATTTACCTGGTTTATCTTTTTTATAAACAAGGCAGACTTTCCCGTTTCCATTGCAGGAATCCAGTTCAAAAATCCTATTTCTAGAGTCAAAGTGTGGCTTCTCTGGCTCGTCTCCATTAGCTACCAACTCTGAAATTGAAAATAATGTTCAAGGAATATAAAACATAACATGACTTATTAAGATGCTAGGGCTAAATGCCCACACATGATTTTCCTAGGATGAAAATATCAGGAAAGTAAAACACATATGTATTGAAGTTGAAAATCTTTTCAAATTTTTTTTTCAAATTTCAGTCAAATGAATTCTACCTACAGGAGAATATGATGGGTTTCTTCTGCTTAATGTCTTTTGTCTCTGTTTTCACAATCACAAGTAGACGGGTATAGCAGAGACATAAGGGAACGGAAATTTGGCTTTTGGGGAATTACTACATCATAGTACTACTTAAAGACATTGTCATTTAACACATTACACAGTCTCTTTTTAACACGTCCCTAAATTACTGAGCCATGTCAGGGCACAATGTAAAAGATTCTCAAGGATGTATTGAACAGTAGGGGAAAAAAGTAAGAAAAAAGTTCTAACTAATTGATCTTCGGTCTTTATTATGTAGGAATATAGATGTAAATAGCCCTGTGCTTTAGACCTTTCTAATGGGTCAGATGTACTTGTGGACAAACTGCTAGTAGAGAGAGAGAGAGAGAATGGGGAAATCTGCTGCAAATCCAAAGGACAGCTGCCTTTGGCCATGTCACCATAAAAAGGGGTCCTCAAATGAGACCATCTCTCTTCAAATGTGATAGCTCTCAGGCTAGCTTTTCTTGGTGCAGACACCAGTTCTCTTTGACAAAGCATTATTCCTAACCACCTGCCCCGCCCCCAAAGGGGCAAAGAGACCTATCGGAAGTTTCTGGTTATGCATGTTCTTTAGCAAAGGACCAGAATTCCATGTCCCTCACAAGGCACTCCATGGGATGTTCTTACTGAGTTCAAATCTGGCCTCAGACACTTACTAGCTGTGTGACCCTGGGCATACAAATTAAGTGACTCTTAACCCTGTTTGCCTCAGTTTCTTCATCTGTAAAATGAACTGGAGAAGGAAATGGCAAAACACTCCAATACTTTTGCCAAGAAAACCCCAAATGGGGTCACTAAGAGTCAGACATGACTCAAGCAACTAAACAACAACACTAATAATCATAGTAACAGCTGACAGTTATATAACACTTAAAGTTTTATGAAGCACTTTTAAATATTTTATTTCATTTGAGCCCCACAAGAGCCCTATGACCTAAGCACTCCATCCAGGTATTAACCCCATTTTACAGATGAGGAAACAGGTTCATGAAGATCAAGTGACATGCCCATGTGTTACAGAGCCAGGGAGTGTTTGGGGTAGAATTCAAGCTCAGGTCTCTTTTGGTCCCTTTCTTTACTATACCATACTTTTTGAAGGAAAGAAAGGGAGATAAATAGAGAGACCTAAACAAAAAAAAAAACAACCCTCTGTGAATCTATATCTTTTAAAGTCTATAATGGTGGTTGTATTCCTGTAGTTTATTCTTTTATAGTTTTATCCTGTTATTTCTTCATTTAAACTATTAAGTTTTACCTTTAAACTTTCTTGAAAATTGACATGTATTTCATGACATACACTGGAAAAAGTGTTTTTTTCATAAACTTTTCCTACAACTAATAAGAAAGCAACTTTTTCTGTACAAGGAAGAAAAATATCTATTCTGGCTGGTAAGAGCTTGCTTTCATGTGCTTTTTTGTTGTTGTTGTTCATTTTGGGGAGGCAATTAGGGCAAAATGACTTGTCCAGGGTCCAGGGTCCCAGAGCTAGTAAATGTTTGAAGCTGGATTTGAACTTAGATCCTTCTGACTCCAGGGCTGGTGCTCTATTCACTGTGCCATCTAACTGCACCCTGTACTTTTGATGCCTATTTAGCCATCTGTTAAAGTATAGCTAAAATCCCATATACTAGAAATTAATTCAATAAGCATTTACTAAGCCCTACTGTGTGTAAGACACTGTGTTAAGCAACAGAGATATAAATTTTAAAAAATGAAACAATCTCTACTCACAAGAATAACATTACATTTTCCTAGAAGGGATATGACATGCACACAACTAAGTAAATGCAAGATAATTTGAAGAAGGAGAGAGCACAAAAAGTCCTGATTGCTGAGTCTCTGGCTAGGCTTTCCATTTCATGAGGGGTTCCAGCCATGCCTACTTCACTCCCAGTTCACCTGATTCTCTGGACTGCTCCACCTCATTGGCAACCATGACAGTAGCCCTATACACCCTTTCCAACTCCCCTTTAGACTGTCTTCTCTTATTAGAATGTAAGACCCTTAAGCATAGAGAGCCATCTAGTTTTCTTGTATTTATATTCCTGAGGATTATCACGATTCCTGGCACATAGTAAGCACTTAAAAAATGCTTTATCTGTCTGTATGTCTATCTAGGAATCAGGAAGGCAGCACTTGAGATAACCCTTGAAGGAAACCACAGGTAAGGACAAAGTTCATTCCAGCCTCTGGGCTAGATGACACCACAAGTAATTTCCTGGAATCCTGAAGAGATCCTGTGGATGCTGAAGATCATATTTTAGTGGAATATCAATGTGAACATTCCCTTCAGTGGTGTAGATTGTAAATATTCACACTTCATTTGGTTCAACTATTGTCTACATCCTAACATAAAGTATCTACAGAAGACTCATCCAATTCACCAAATCTTTCATCTAGATCTTTTACAGCCCCATGGACACCAGTGCAGCACAAGGGTTGTCCATCTGTTATCTCTCATTCTCGAAACATAACTGATCTTTTCCTATCATACATTGCCATGGTATTTCTAATATCCCTTTTCACATGCAAGTCATTGATAATAAGTTAAGGCTTACCTATGCCTTCGTAGTAGTCCTTGGGTTACCTACAATTCTTCAGGGATCATAGTGTTCCATAATTCATTGCCATATAGTATCCCTGAAGCAATATTAGCATTATTGAATATTTCTTTCAGCTTGTAGCTTGGGATGATTAACCATACTACCAAATCTCCCCTATACAATCTATTTGCTCTCTTCTACCCATCTAACTTAGGTCTAGTTCAGTGTCTCTCTGCAGAATCTGTCCAAGATAAATGAACTGACAGACCGACTCACCCAAATGCACATAGTTTGGACAATAGGTGTTCTTCATCTACTTGTTTTTTTTCCTGCTCCTATTATTAAACCAAACTCTTTTTAGTGGCTGTGATTCTTATTTAGTATCTAAGAAAGAGATGAAACAAGCACAGTGGCATTGAAAAATGAGAGCTCCTGGAGCATCTCATCCCCTAAAGAGAATTCCTTTTCCATTTGGATTCTGTGATGGGCATCCTTCAAGCAGTAGCAAACAATCTTGGTGAACACGTATCTACCTATTTTATGCTTCTCTTGATCTTGATTATTGAAGGATCATTGAATAGAATTATCTCTATAATTTAGGCATATGGTAACAGAAGTAAGTCTTAGAGAAGTGCCAATTTTTATAATCAATAAAGAATTGAAACGTCAAGATCTTGTGTTCGCTATACCTCTCTACAATCATGTGACTTTAAAGATGTGGTCCACTGTAGGATTTTATTGTAAATACCTGCTCATTTCTTTCTCATACATTTTATAGAGAATGGCCTTGATTCAAGTACAGATCATTCCTCTAATAATTTTATAGAGTTGAGAAAAGATGCACATAAATTAGTTTTTATTAGCTTTGTAAGGTAGTGATACTTATAATTTTTAATCTCTCCGCCTCCACGCATCCTAAGAAACTTTAGAACTCTTCTTTGTATTTACTATATTCAAATAATATAGTTGTTTAGTTTCATGCTTTATCTCCCCTTCTAGATCATAAGTTTCTTGAGGGCAGGGACTTTGTCTCACTCTATCTCCATATTCCAACCATCTACAATGGTGTTACACTTATAGTGTATACCTAATAATCATTTATTAAACTGAATTAGATGCACAGTAACCATAACAGATTAGCCATCATTAGTAAACAAATAATACACATTCTGAATTTATCATTTGGCTCTATCCACTATACCTTCATCCTCATCTTCCTCCAGGTCCACAAGACTTGGTGAATTGGGAAGCAAATAAACAGAGGTCTGGTGGAGCTGGTTCAATTTCATGATGCTGTTAATCATCAGGCTGCCCAATGGGATGGGATAATCTGTATGAAAATTGAGAAAGGAGACTAGGGTATAGTAGGCGCTTTACATGTTACCACTAAGAATGGAAGGTTTCTCTTTCTTTGGGTATTCAAAGCCCAGCCATAGTTTCCCCATCCTGCCCTCGACAGTGTAGAGAAACCAAAATGTCTTGCTATTCTTCATATGTGACACTCCATCTCCCATCTTTGTCTCTTTCCTGGTTGGCTCATATCTTGAATGTTCTTCCTTTTCACCTCTATCTTCAAGATTCATTTCAATGAAGCCTTTCTTGCAATCTGCTTTGTATTTATTTTATATACACTCTCTCTATATGCTTACATATGTATCTACTGTATTCACCAATAGTCCCTGAAGACAAGGACTTTTCCTTTTTGTCTTGGTACAGAATAGGTGCTTAATCACTGCTTACTGATTGATGGTTTGGTGCCCGGGCTAAGAGCTATGCCTCTGGTGAACAACAAAGAGAAGAAGGCTGTCATCTTTTATACCAAGGATGCTCATTGCAGCTATCAGACAAATGCTAGCATGCCACTCAGACAGAGAACTCTGAGGCCCTGAGATGATGAAAATTCCTACCTGTGTGTGGGATAGCTTTATGCTTTGGCTATGATACAGCAGCATATGCAATTTTTACTAAATGATTCTATGGTAAGAGTTAAATTAAGAGTTAATGAGGAATAGGGATAAGCGAATTGAATATTGCTGCCAGGAGAAACAGGAAGGTTATAGCTCCCAGCTTAAACGACAGATTAAAAAGCAGGTTTTCCAGACAAGGCAGTGGGCAGTTATTAGAATAACTAGTTCCTTAAGGAATGAGATGCTACTAACTCCCAAGGCAACTCATTCCATTTTTGGGTAGCTCTAAATGGATGCTTTTCTTTACATTAAGCATATTTTGCCCCCTTTATAATTTCATCCATTGTCCTCTGGGGACAAATAAAATAAGCTTAATCCCTCTTCCAAAAGATAACACATCAGATGATTGAAGATGGTTATCAGCCCCACCCCCACCTCTCTGCCCCAACCTTTCCCAACTCTTCTCTTCTCCACACTAACTATCCCTACTTCCTTCTAACAATACTCAGATAGTATGGACTCCAGGTTCTCCTCTGGACACTTATCAAAAGTCCTTCCTAAAATATGGTACCCAGAGTTAAATACAGTTGTCTAGATGTGGCCTGACCAAGGTAAGTACAGCAGGGCTCTCCCTGCCTTATTCCTTAAAGCTATGCCTTTCAATGCTGCACAAGAGCTCTCTCTCTCTCTCTCTCTCTCTCTCTCTCTCTCTCTCTCTCTCTCTCTCTCTCGCTCTCTCTCTCGCTCTCTCTCTCGCTCTCTCTCTCGCTCTCTCTCTCGCTCTTACCTTTTTTGGCTGAAATATTGCATTGTTGATTATAATGAGATCACATTCCACCAAAACCCCTAAGCCTTTTTCAAACTTCTGCCTAATGATCCCTTTCCATCTTATACTTGTAAAGTCAATATTCTGTATTCAAATGTAAGACTTTACATTTACTTTCTGTTAAATTTCTTAATTGTATTCAGTCCAACATTCTAGCCTGTCAAGATGTTTTTTGTGTATGGGAAGGAGGGGAATCCTGACTGTTATCTCTTCTAGCTTTGTGCCATCTGCAAATATGCCTCCTAGGCCTTTATAAATGTCACTAATAAAATTGTTAAACAGTAGTTCCAAGGGCAAGGGCACTGTACTGGATACCTCCCTCTAGGGTAACCCTGAAATTAGTAACTGATGAATCTGGCCATTCAAAAAGTTCTGAATCTAATTGTACCATCATGTGATATATCTTTCCATCTTTTCCACAAATATAGTATAAGATACTTTAGCAACCTCGTTGATAATATCTAGGTAAACTATATTTACTACATTCCCTTGATCTAGCTCTATTACTCTGGACAAATCACTTAACCTCTTTGTATATCAGTTTTCTCACCTGTAAATGGGAAAAAATGCTTTACTACTAACTTCACAGGATTATTAGGAGGGAAGTGAATTACTGCCCTTAAAATGCTAGATAAATGTGAGCTGCTATTATTATTATTGTTATTATTACTTTTTATTTCTATTTCTTCTGCATAAGAAAATGGTTCATCTTAATTTATAAAATCTACAAAGAAGAGTAAAATGAGAGGAATGTTGAGGCTGACCTAGCTGGAGGAACAAGTCAATATACCAGCCAGACAATCAAATAACTAACTGCAGGGCCTTTGCACACCTTCCCAAGCTAGGGCCTGAGCCTTGAGCTGGGTTTTTGGGTTTTGGGTTGTTTTTTTTTTTTTTTGGTGGATTAATATGTCCCACGTGTCCCAGCTATTTACTTCTGTATATGAAGCAATGAAAAGGCAAGGCAGCTGAGGAGACTGCAGATTGTCATAAAACAAAAATACATTACTTTCTGTGCTAATTTCTTTGAAACACATTTTGCTGTTCACTTGTTTTTCAGTTACATCTGCTTCCTCATGAGCCTATTTGGGGTTTTTATGGGCAAAGATACTGGAGAGGTTTGCCATTTCTTTCTCCAGCTCATTTTCCAGATGAAGAAAACAGGGTTGAGTGACTTGCCCAGGGTCACACAGCTAATAAGTGTCTGAGGCCAGATTTGAATTCAGGAAGATGAGTCTTCCTGACTCCAGGTCCAGCAAGCTATCCACTGTGTCACTAGCTTCCCTTTGAAACAGACAGGCAGGCCAATTATACTTAAGACCACCAGAGGGCGTTAGACCAACTCAGTTATTGGATGGTCTTAATAGTCCTAACACTTTAGTGATTATGAAAATACCATGTTCTATAGATTATGAAGTTGTTTAAGGATCTCAGGCCTTTTATTTACCACTGCTTTCTATCAAGTTAACATACTCCAGAAGTAGCTACTGGTCTTTTGAGCAGAGAAGTTGATATTAAGCACTGACCAAATTTTAAGGAAGCAGCTGTGGTTCTCACCATCACTGGGAAATAACCCAATCTTCTAGACATTACATTATACAGAAACATTTCAAGGAGACCAATAATGCAGGTGGGGGCAATAAGGTGTGGTAGGGAAGTGAACTTACTATCTAGTTTCACATTCCACAACATGTGGAAGCCATTTGTCATCAGGTAAAAATTCTTCAAATCCTCTGGCAGTACACAATCATTTTCCTGTAATCATAAAGCACCTGAACATTAGGCTAGGAATTGGTAAACAGAGTGGGGGAAGGGGAAAGGAAGAAAGTGGTTGTGCTTCAAACCAAAAGATTACATACCCAACTAGGAATGTTTACCACCTCCTATGCCCTGAAAGCAAATGCAAACTGTCAAGTACCCCCCAAAGAGGGACAAAAGATTTTAAACACTAGTAATAATTCATATTCATGTAACACTTTAAAAATTTCAAAGCATTTTCCTCACAATCTTGTGAAATATAGTTAAAAATAATTAGAGGACACATTTACAAAATACCTTACACGAGTTATATCATTTGCATGTTATTTGATTCTCACGGTAACTCTCATTTTAGATTGGTGCAAATGGGCCAGAGAGGTTAAGTGATTTGCCTAGGATCATATAACTTGTGTTATCTGAGGTGAGCTTTAAACCTGGGGATGTAGACTCCAAGACCAGCACTCCATCCACTATACCAATAGCTGCCTCACTGTTCAAGCTGAAGATAAAACTCCAAAAACAAGGAGTATATTCCCTGTAACAAGTTTATAGCTTCATTTGGGATCATCAGACTTCTCTCAGAAGGCCCTTAAATTCAAATTTTACTAATAGTAGTTGAAGGAACCAGGGATGTTTAGCCTGAAGAAAAGATTTAGGAAGGTAACAGTAGAAGAGAGGGAAAGGGAATAAGCATTTATATAGGCCAGGCACTGTGTTATGTGCTATTACAAATATTATCTCATTTGATCCTCATAACAGCCCTGCAAAGTAGGTGCTGCTATTATCCCATTTTACAGTTAAGGAAATTTGGGCTTCAGGGGAAGTCTATAAGTCTGAAGGCCTACATAGGTCCCTGACGGCTTACTTGGCATTAGATAACATTAAATTGTTTTGGATGCAGTCAGCATAGTTTTATGATTTCCTTTAGCTTCATTCAGTATCACATGAATAGGAAGAAAGAAGGAAGATGAGGAGGAAGTAGTCTGGGTTTGGAGTTTGGCAAGTCAGGGTCAGTGACCAGACAAGGGAACAAGGGATTTAAGGGTAGAGTACAGTATAGAGTTAAGCTGATTCACCAAGGGTTGGCCTGCACTGAGAGGTGGAGAAAATAGAAGCCATGAATAAAATGAAGAACAGGGTTATGAGTCATAAAGCTTAGAGAAAGACAGGATAAAAGGCTGTGATCAAGTAAAGGAACATCAAAGTTTGTGATCAAAGAAGTGGCACCCTTGCAGATGATGCTAAGATCAAAGGTTATGCCCATCTTTATGTGGAGCAGAGGAGTGGGTTGAGGAACTGTGAGATGAGGATTTAAAGAAGCATAAATATGTTTTAAGTCCTCTAGTAAGAGAACAGGATATAGGGAGGAAAGCCTGACTCATAGGCTCTGAACTCACTGAGAAAGGAAGAATATCTTGGGGGTCAATAGATAACCACCAGGATCCAGGCCATCACTTCTTAATGTTTTAAAAAAAAATTAATTAAAATTTGGCAACAATAAAAGGTTACTGAACATGCAATAACCAAAAATTAATTCAAATCAAACGCATATTGAATCCAAAGTGTTTCTGGCAATGCTTGCCTGTGTTGCATCACACAACTTCACTGCGGCCTTGGTTCTGAACACAAAGCATGTGAACTTTGCACTGTGCCTGCCCTCAGTCACACAACGAAATGGGAAAAAGGGTCGAAGTGGAAAAGTTTAAGAAGCCCTGTTCTAGACCGGATGATAAATTTGGATAGAATGAACTTCAAAGAAGGAAAAGTTTCTCAGTAAAAGTGGTAGAGGGAGAATCTGGAAATGGCAATGAGGACCAATGAGGTATTCCTTGTCTCCCACTGCAACCAAGTTGGAAGATATGAAAATGTAGCCAGTATTTGAAAGGATGGCAAGGAAAGCAGTGCTATCAGGAAGGAGTTATGCCCCAGTGAGGGTCCGAAGAGTGGAGAGAGAAAAAAAGAAGAGTGGAGAAGGAAGAAGTTTTAAGGCGAGAGGAAGTCTGTTAATTGTGGAGCAGGTATTCCAAAGGGCACAGTGGAAGGGGCAAATGTTTTTTATTTCATCACTTCATGAATAATCCTTTTGTTACTTGCAAAAGACCCACCATACTAGAAGAAGTGAACTACTACCTATTCTAAGATGATAGTTCTTGTGGGTAAGAGACATATTTGGGGTAAAAGCTCAAGGAGAATTGGCTTGAAAAATCAAAGAGATGAGAGGTATAACCAAATGATAGGGAGCAGGAGACCCTAGTCCAAGAGAAATGGCACAAAGTAGACAATCCAACAAACCTCTAAGGTGTTCCTAGCAAACTATGCTACCAGAGAAGTGAAGGGTCATGTAGCACCCTCTTCCTGACCCCATGTGGTTCTCTTTCCAGCAGCTCCCTTGCTGTTCACCCACTGCCCTACCACTGCTGCCATCTCTAGGTGAGCTGGGGCCTGCTCAAATGTCTCCTGTTTGGGGTTTTCCCCTTGCTAATGATCAAACAGAAGCTCAAAATAGGAAATTTGGAATCATCAGACTTTTTCTGCTTGGCCCCCCAAAATAGCAATGAGTAGAAATTGCAGAGACAGATTTCTATTTGATGTAAGGCAAAACTTAGTAAGTATAGCAATCTATCCAAGAATGGAACTGGCTATTTCAGAAATTAATGGGACCCCCCCCCCATTGGCCTTCAGGCAAAGGCCATTTCTTGGGGATGTGGTAGAAGTGATTCTTATTCCAGTATGGATGGGACTACATGGCCCAAGGTTGCTTCCTTCTGAGATTCTGTAATTCTGTTATTGAACAAAGAATCATCAAAGTTAAGGGATCCACACTACAAATACAGAAAACATTTTAAAAAGCATGTGTATTTCTTACTATCTCTTCCAGTTCAACATTAAACAATATAACACAGGGAAAGAGTACTAGTACAAATCCTGCCTCAGACATTCCTAGCTATTTACTTAATTTCACCAGTGCCCTAAGCAGCTCTTCAAGATTATAAATTGCTAATCTGTTAAACACTTCCATTCCAGAAAATTCCATCACTAATGGCATCATAAATCTGACCAAAAAACCAAAAACCAATTATAAAAAAGAACCTGGTATCAGCAGAAGGATGGAACTCTATATCTCCTTCCCTAGGGCCACTGGGCATGGTTAAGAAAGCAAAAGAAATACAACAGCATCTATGGCTAAATTCTTCACTTGTTGAGTTATCCTGATAGCGACAATGGCTGTTTCTCATGGAAAATGTATCCAAAGTCATTATGTCAACTCCGAGTAGTAACCTGTGCGCAGATTTATAGGGGACAACATGGGAGAAGCACTGGGTCTAATCAGAGTCCCAGTCTTAGCTCCTCCATTAATGTAATCTATGATGAAGAACCCCAGGGTTTTTCACAGACCAGTTTCAGTCTTGGGGACACACAGATCTCTTTGGCTTATGCCTCCATATAGGATTTTCCAAGGTAGCATCAAAATATGAATTATTTTCCCCCCACCAATGCTTCACTGGTCATCATCAGAATATACACATCATGTCTAAGTTTCTATATATGTAGGTAAGAGGACTCTCAATTCATGGGCAAGCACTTTATTTTGTATCACAGAAAGAAGACAAAAAACAAAGACCAAGATCCTATAAACAATCAAGACTATGTTCTTTCCCTCTTCTTTCAGTCCCACCTCCCCGCCAGGGACATAACCAGCTCTCTAGACTCTCAGCTGCACCCTATGGCTTATATTTCTCAAGAAGGGAAATAAACTCGAGGCTAGCCAAAAAATGACATCCTCTGTCTTCCCTAAGGACCCATGCACTTCTTCAGACTCTCATAGCATTACCATAAGCATTGAGACTCAACTAGAAAGAAATATTTCACTTGGAGTTAAAGAATCAATACCTAACTTTCCTGTGAGTGCCCCTCCTTCCATTTCCTCTAGAGACCTGAGAGGGGAAATTCTGCATTTGGGGGCCACTACAGAAACAACCCTCACTTTGGATCTGCACTATTCGAATGGGCCATGGTAGAAGTCAAGGGCAAAGTCCAGATTTATTTTTCTGAATCACAGCTTTGTCTTTTGCCACTTCTCAACCCATAGCCCTGTGGTTATTCATCTTCCTTCCAGAAGGCTGGATCCAAGAACCCCCATCAGTCCAACAGAAGGTTGAGTATTGCTCCATCCCTGTTTCTGCCTCTTAGGCCATGTGATTTTTACTTAAGGCTCACTCAGCTTCTCCTCTGGGAATTTTTGAGAGGTTCTGCTACTGCCTCTCTAAGGCTGTTATTTCTAAGGCTTCAAGGACTCTTAGGAAAGAGTTGCTCGGATCAGCAAATTCTCCCTTTCTGGGGACCCAGGTATGTTCTCTGGCCTCTGTGCTTGCTCAGCTCTTCCTCTATGAGGTACTCTTGCAGATTCCTCTTGTTCTTTCTGTTAGCCAGAACTCAAGGATGCTTGCTGAGATCTAGAATGCTCAGACTCAATTAATCATTTTCACCAAAGTATAAATGGCTCACCAAGTTATAACAGCCAGCATTTATAGAGCTAAGGTTGCAAAGTGCTTAAACTGTATCATTTGGTCTCAAAAACAACCCCAAGAAGTAAATGCCAATTCCTACCCTCATCAAGGTGATATGACCAAAGTCCCAAGTGAGGTGTTAATGGGGGATATTCTCACATATCAATGGCATATAACCAAAGGCTTTACCCTTTAACTTCATCAATCCTGACCAGAACTTCTCATGATTATGTATATTCTGCCAGGGATGGAGGATGGGGTGTCAATTTCCCTAAGCATAAAATAAATGTCAAATGACTTCCAAGACAACATCTAATTCCAAAATTTTATGGTCTCTGACCTTATCAGACATTAAAGGGAGATGGAAAGATACAAAAGACATAATAAACGGGTCCCCTAATCTTTGGGAGTTTACTGTCTAAGGCCATAAACCCAACAAAAACTATGGAACAGAGCAAAAGAATTCTGTTCTATTTTGATAATCATACAATTTAAGGGATACAAATGTAGAGATGGTCTTTTAAAGATGCAGTGAATAACATCTAACACCAGAGGCTGCTGTAGGCATCAGCCAAACTTGGCAATTCCACCTTGGCTCCGTCTTCTGTATGGGGGTGATGCCACGTTCTTCTTTGATTTTAGGTTATATGCTGGTGTCTCCTGTAATACAACCACTCACTTCAGTTGTTCCCACCTATTAGCAGCTCCCTTCAATTCCATCTCTTGAATGTGGCTCACTTAAACACCTCTACTATTATAATCATCTTGTGAAACTGAACAGGAGATAAGCTGATACATGCAAAGATTTCACCTGGCCCTGCCATCAAACATTTACCTGATTAGTTACTAAAGTAGTTACTATTAGGCACTAGAAAAGAGGAAAGTACTGGTAAATTCAAGGATTGGAATACATTTTTTTTTTGATAATAAAACAAAGCATATTGGCAGCAAGAGGACTTACGTAGGTTTGAATTCCATGTCTGACATTTTTCTAGCAAGTCCCTCAACCTCAAGCCTATTTCCTCACCTGTAGATTGTGGATACTAAAGCCTTACAATGTTTTTACAAGGCTTAATTGAGCTAAAACAAGTAAATCTCTTTGTAAACCTTATGACACTACATAAATGTCAGCTACTGATCCTACTTATAGTGAAGTTAGACATTTTCTAGAGACATTGATCATCTTTGAGAATTTCATACATGGCAACTAATATGATCTCTTGCCATAATTGTATTAGTTGGTCCAACACTACTTAGATGGATCATTAAAGTGAAACATGAAGCTGTAGTACGGAGGCATACCCCCATAAAATTGTCTCAGTAGACAGGCTAAATCAAGTAGAGGGTAACCAACAGCCTTCAAAACTGTCCGTGAGTTAGGAGGATGTCTACCCCAAGCATGTGAAGACATTCCCGTGGTGAATGGGTGGATGAAAATAATTTGTTCCAACAGCAATGAAGGCATCTGAAGCAGGGATTATGGGGTGCTTAGAGTTTGGTCAGGCATAAAAGATGGCCAAGGTCACATCCCAGGGCCATCACTAGTCATCTTGACTTTTTTTCTTACCCCTGGACTTCAGTGACTATGGAAAAGAGAGTGAGGCTAACTGTGCAAACCTGCCTCACTTAAATCCAATTCTCATGCAAGTCAAGACATCACCTTGTGATGTGATCGGTCCTCTTCAGAAATGAAGGATGAACAGCAACAACTTAAAATACCTCTACTACTGTCTTTATTTTGTGAAAACATTTTATCAAAGACATGGTACTACTGGAACAACAGCAGAGCACATAAAAAGCTGAGATTTTCATTTCATCCTCACACCAACCCCCTAAGCAGGAGCTATTATCAAGGTCTGGGTCCCGGCATGATAGGAATCAGTATCTGTTCATAAATATCCTGGATCCTAATAAAACTGGATACATGCAATTAACTCACGGCTAGTTTAGACAGCACTATCAAAACTTAGGGCTCCTCCCCTGTTTGCAGCTGCATAGGCAAACAGGGCACCAGGGTGCAAGTCGGCTCCAACTGTTCACATATTGCCACTTTTCAGGATCTGAAACTATGCTGGACAACAGTATGTTTGTGAAAACTTCTCAGCACATGTTTGTGAAAACTTCTCAGCACTCTTTCCATGTAGCACAGCCTGAAATAAGCCCGGAACCCACAAAAGCAGGAGGGACTGGCATGGCCCTGGAAAACATTAAGTTCCCCAAGGTTTTTCCCTTTCTCCTTCCAAACTCATGTCACTTCTCTCTGTCTCCTCTCCCTCTAGGTGCTAGGAATGTCTAGAAGTAAATTAGTGAAATGAAACTATGCCAGTGTCAACATACTAGCAGAGAGGCTACAATGCCCTGATACAAAAAAATGAATAAATTGTTTTCAATTCTGTAACTTAACAAAAATAACATGTTTTAATATATTCTTTAGACTTTTGTTGTCTTCACTCTCAGAAGTCTCAACGATATGTTAAATCTAGAAGTCTGTATCAGGTCCTTGCACTAACCCATTTGTTTTCCTTCTTACAAGGTTATTTGGATCTTAAGATTTGCTCTGGGTTTCCAATAAATATATTACTCAAATTAGGGGAATAAGAGCTTCTGGCCAATCAAAATGAACATTCAAATTAAATATCCTGCTCCAGTGAAACTGGTGGTAGTGAAAATCTTGGCCATTACTAATCACCTTTTAGTTCTTGGCTGCCCGATCAGCACAGCTAAAGGTCTGAAGCACATGCTGCATTATTTTGGTCAATGCTTCCATCTAGTGGTTATAATAGGAAAAGTCCTATCTACACCCTTCAAAAAATGATTCCATTCCGTTGATCCAAAGCAGAAACAATGTCCTTATGCTTTCATTTTCTTCAGAATAATACATAATATAGTATGTGCTTGTTATAAAACTGTCAAAGGAAATATTAACTATTAGTTTCTGCTCTATCCATGGTAGGGCCAAAGACAATAGGGAAGTGTAAACTATTCCCACAAAACCTTCACAGGGTGAAAGATATAAAGGGAACTATAAGCTCTTTTCTCACAAAAGCTTCATGGGGGTGAAGGATATCTACTGCCTCCTGAAAGTTTCAGTTTCATGTACCTGTGTAACCTATGATACTCTCTTCTTTTTAATAAGAGATACCACAGAGTAAGGAGAGGAATGAGCAAAAGAGAAACAGGGTCAGCCCTCCAGTCAGGAGGAAAGGTGATAAAAGCAAATATAGTGTTGAGGTAGCTGATGGGGTCACTAGAATTTCTTAAGCTGTACTGTCCATAATAAGAATGTTATTCCATTGATAATATGCCTGCTGCCTGGTAAAGGATAAATACCAAGAAAACATGTAAAATGGAAAGCATCAGCCATCTTTTGGATTAGAATTCATATGTCTCCCCATACAATCATTCTAATTGGGGAGGGGGGCAGAGCAGGCTACAAAATCATTTTAGTTTTTAAAAGCATTGGTTGGAGAGAGGTAGTATGGCTTGAGTACTAGGGCAAGAGCTAGGAGACGTGTTTGTGGTTAAGAAGCTATGTGACTTTGGGAAAGTTATCCAACATTTATGAACTTTAGCTCTAAATCCACCTTCTCCCAGGATTCTCTAGCCCAGAATGTTTAAAGTGGTTTACAGCAGGTCCATGTGTCATATAGATTATAAAAATTCTGAACAAATTTGCCTCATGGGCTTAGATTGAATCCTGCCTCAGGTGTGCCATTCAGTCTCTAAGTCTTAGTTTTACCATCAAAAACTGAACTTCAGATTTTCTCATTCTGGGAGGCTGGGAAGTCCAGCTAATCAAGAACCACTATAAAATGTCACCAAAATGCTGAATAAAAATAAAGCTCTCCTGTTCAAGGACACTGGGAGAATGAGTAAGTGGATATTTTCACAGACTTGGGAAGATAAAGAGCTTGGAGTAGATATTAGACATTACTAACTATTGCCATTACAAATGGAAAGGCAATAGGCAGGAAGCCCATGAATCATATAATTGTACAAAATAACAAGCACATACTATAGGAAACTGTTTTCTGGAGAATAAAATGAGGGGAAATATATTAAAGTTGAAAGTGAAACTGGTCACCTTCTCCTCCAACTTCTGAGTACCCCATTAGTCACCTAACCATTGCATGTTTCAAATTTTAACCCCTTCTGCCCCTCCCAATAGCCCTGATTGTGTACTATGTTGTTTTTCCTTCTCTCTTTACCAATGGTGGTCGTCCCAGGGACCTTCATTTGACCATAGGAGAGTTTTTTCTCTAGAGAATATATGTGGACTCTTTCTGATAACTGATGGTGAGCCATGCCCTTATTGCATTCTACAGTCTTCCAGGAATGATCAAATTTGCTATTTATACATTTTGCAGACTTTGGCCTCTTCACTTTTTGGAAAATTGGGACATTTGCCCTTCTCCAATCCTGCAGTGTCTCTCCTGTTCTCCAAGATCATTCAAAGGTCACTGACTTTAATCCAAAGATTACTCTCTAGTTCCTTCAGTAAACTAGGCTGTAGTTCATCCAAGCATGCTGGTATGAACCAAGAGTAGCTAAATTGTCTGTTGAACCCAAACCCAAACCATGGTAGACTACTAGAGTGGGAAGGTAAAGAAATGACATTTTCTAGAGTCAGCTTGTGTCCTTTGGCTATAAGCTATCCTGCTGACCTTCAAAAAGGCAAGATGACATTACTGTCAAAAAACACTGGATATGAGAGAAACAGTTTTGTGTTTGGATAGAACACTGGGCCTAGAGTCAGGAAGAACTGAGTTCAAATCCTACTTCAGATATTTATTAGCTATGTGACCCTGGTTAAGTCAACCTCTTTTTGCCTCCGTTTCCTCAAGTGTAAAATGGAGATAGTAATAGTACCTCCCTCCCTTCCAGAGTTGTGGGGATCAAAGGAGATAATAATTGCAAAGCTCTTAGTACAGTGCCTGGCACATAGTAAGTGCCATGTTTTTAGTTGTTGTTATTACAACTATCCACACAATTACTACTAATATCTGAGATCCCAAATATTTTGCTAAGATTTTTAAAATTAAGTGCTCTCTCTATATAAGATTGCTTGCTGTTTTGGGGAGGGGAGGTAAGGAAGAAAAAAATTTGGAACTCAAAATCTTATAAAAGTGAATGTAGAAAACAACCTTTACATGTAATTGGAAAAAATAAAATACTATTAAGTGGGAAAAATAAAATAAAGGGCTCTACTTTAAACTCCAAATCCATCAATGCTTATTATTCTTGATGCAGGCACCTACTTCTAAGAAACTTCCCTTAATTCAAAACCTCTGAGATAGCAGTTCATTAAGTGTCTGACTTAGTAGTTCACTGAGTACCTTATCTAAAAATCTCTCTCTCCCTCTCTCTCTGTCTCTCTCTGTCTCTCCCTCTCTCTCCCTATGCTGGTACTTGCCTCTTAATTCTCAAGAACCCTTGCCACTATTTACCTGGCTTTATAACTAAATTATCTTAAGTGTTCCAGCCTACAGTGAAAGAGAAAGGCTAAACCAAATGAAGGTCCATTGTCCTGTTCTGATTTGTCCAATTCTTTGTAACCTCATTTGGGGTTTTCTTGCCAAAGAGACTATAGTGGTTTGCCATTTCCTTCTCTAGCTCATTTTACAGAGAAGGAAACTGAGGCAAATAGGGTTAAGTGACTTGCCTAGGGCCACACAGCTAGGAAATGTTTGAGGCCAAATTTGAACTCAGGAAGATGAGTCTCCTTGTCTCCAGGCCCTGAGCTCTATCCACTTGTACCCAATTGTACTAGATGTTGAAAAATACTCAGTGAGGTCAAGATGTAGATGCTAGTCTAGATGGTAGCTAAGGAATGATTATTTCCAATCCATAAAGCAATGTAAAATAGATGGATCAACAGAATAAATAAAATGGAGAAAATAAAATCTCTAAAATCAGAGAATTTCAAATGAACATTTAGTACATGGCAGGAATGTGGAATGTTCCTCAGGAAGTAATTCACAAAAATGAAGATGGTATACCTTCCCATCTTGCTACCTAGAACTGTCAGCTTGTATTTCCCAGTTATATATACCCCTCCATTACCGAGGTCAAGATTCAAGATTTCTCTTTCACAAAGAAGCCCCCATACCAGTTCTTAAAGCATTGATTCTGGGCAACCATGGATCCTGAATTGTATTTTAAAAGGAACACAATAAGTGCATCAAACTGTATTTCCAGTCTAATTATATCTCCTAAAATGCCTGAAGTCCTGGGAGCATTAGTAGGGGGAAACTGTACCCAACCCCAATAGGCCAATTTAAAGTTCCCAGTGCCTGCCTACAAGAGTCTACAGAAGCCATAAGAACTCTGTATATACACTTGAAAAGTAAGAACTCCTTCCCTACATCCTGGGGAGGGGTAGGGTAGGAATCTGAAATCTCATAAGAGGTGAAGAAAGCGTTTAAGATAAATAAATCTTTGTAGGGACTGAGCCCAGTAAGTAGGAGAGAAAGGAGCTGGGAGAGACAGCTGAGGCTACCTCACACCTATGGCTGCTTCCATGAAAGTGAACTTGCAGGAAAGAGAGAATGATGAAAGAAGGTACAGACAGAAGCTGAATCCTCATCTGCTGTGACCTACACATTTCCTATTTCCTACTTTCTACTCCTTTTTCCCTTCAACCAGTCTGTTTATTTCATTACTTCAAGTGTTCTCAAATAGAAGCAGGGTTCTTCAAGCTATCCTCCTTGTGTGGGTGTGTCCCTGAGGAGAAGAAAGGAAGCCATGGAGGGAAGAGGCTGTGGTTGCTCTGGAATACACAAGAGAGAAAGAAGTAATTTCTAGATCCAGATTGCTCAGATCTGAACACTCAGGTGAGTGCTCAAGGTGAACCAGAGATTTTACTGATAATTTAACTCTCCAAAAAAGCCTTGTGAATCCTGTCTTCATGGATTCCCCAGGGCAAAAAGAATAAGCTAAGTGGGATACCAAGGAATGGGATCACTTTCCTCAAGAGCAGAGGCCTTCAGTGCCTCAGTGATCCCTTTATTCTGTCCAGGAAGGTTTTAAAAAAAAACTCCTTTGGAGGGTGGAGACTAGAAAAAAAGTCAAGACTATGGGGTTTGCTAAAGACTTTGGGAAGGAAGAACTCTGCCCAAACAAGTGAGGGACCAGAGATAGGGAATAGTTTTCCTGCTAGACCAAACTCTAATTCTTAGCCACTAGCAGACATTGATTCTTGGGAGAAATCTCCAGGACTCCTTTTTCAAAAGAGTAGGAGGGGCAAGAGGAGGGGAATTGTGTTATACTGGTAGATCCCCAGTCTGGTGAAGACTACGGACCCTTCTCAGAATGTTTTCAAATGCATTAAATATATAATATTACAAAGAGAATCAATTATATTGAACTACATTACCAAATAAAAACAAAACAAAACCAAGTTCATGAACTCCAGGTTAAGAACCCTTGTATTACAAGGACTCATTAAGGGTTGGGTTTTGTTTTGTTTTTCCCTTAAGGGCTAGTCTCTAAAGTCTCTAAGCATTTTTTCTCCCAGTACAAATTCTATTACCCACCAGGCAAGTTTATTCAAGTTTACTCTGCTGGGTATGGAATTGAGTTAGAATTGTGTTAAGGTGACATTTTGAGAGAAAGTCACATAATTTGTAAAACATACTTAAGTGCTTATGAAATTAATATGGCTCCTATGTTATTGGAGAACTCACGTTCCATTGTGTGACTAGATCCTTATTAGGGATTAGTGATTTGGTGGATACTCACTGAATATGACAAATATAACAGGGATATTGTACCATACCATAGATGCTTTGGGAGTATAGAAAGGACTAAGAAAAACATATAGGAAAGAGGCAGTGCCTATGCCATGTGAGTTGTCTTAACAACAATAATAATAATTATCTTTACTTACATAGTACTTTAAGGTTTGCAACGTACTTTACGTATTTTAATTCATTTGACCTTTGTAACAACCCAGTGAGGTAGGTGTTATTATTATCCTCATTTTACAGATGAGGAAATTGAGGTAGACAGAGGTTACATGTCTTGCCCAGGGTCACATATCTGGTAAGTGTCCAAGGCATGATTTGAATTTAGGTCTTTCTGACTCCAAGTACTGCACTCTATTCATTACATCACTTAGCTGCCTCTAATCTGGACTATGATATATCCTCAAAGAGATAACTTGTGAGGTTGGGTACATGGAAAATGTCAAATACCAATGTCATGTTATTTGAATGTTTGCAGAGGCTGGACAAACAATTTGGTGGCATGCAGAGTGCACAAGACAGCTACGTAAAGTTCCTTGATACTCTCCAATAGTAGGAGGAAAAAGGCTGCCGGGCCTAGTTCAGAGAGAGGGTACTATCTGTGGAGAGCACGAACCTGTACTATACTGTCCCAAGTGATAAGAGGACTAACAGATGATGTACTCTGGGAACAACTAGTGATGTGCACATGTCAAAACAGTCTTTCAGCTATTACAGCTGGTTCATAATTTGCCTCTGGCAATTTGCCTCCATTGTATCAGGTATGTGAGCCTGGGTAAGTCACTAATATCTCAGTGCTCTCGGCTACTAAGACTAAAATTTGCAGAGAAGATGCTGATCAATTGGTAGATTGCAGACTGGGAGTTTCCTATACCACTGAAATCACAATCCCAATACCTATCCCTATCCCACAGTTAGTTAAGGATCTCATGATAACAAGACCAACAATAGGCTGAAGAGACAAAAATTGGCCTGCATTGCTTCAAGGCATCTCATTTGATTAAAAGGCCAAAAGTGAGAATAACTCAGATCAATCAGACCTCACAGACAGTCAGGCCACCCCTGCTAGAAGACAAGTACTCAGAGTTACTCTTCCTGACCAAAAAAGGGCACCACAAGTTAGGGTAGCTCAATTTGTACATTGAGCCAAAAGAAGCCAAACTATATTCTGCTAAAAATATGGACTAGATGGGTAGATGTATGCTGAATATACTTAAAGAAATTTCTCATTAGCTTGCCAAAAGATGAATTCCAATCAAATTGACATTGGAAAATGCAGACCCTGGAAAAATCCCTACCCCTCCAGCTTCTTTACACTTGGACTCACAGGATCCTATGCAGCAGTGATACTGAGGACTAAAGATGCACTGTCTTGCTGTATTGGGCAGTAGATCCCAAATAACAATTATATTCTAATCATTTTATGAAAGTTACCTCTACAGTCAGTTTGCAGATATCTCTACAATCTATTAGGGGGCAAGTCCTCTGGATACTGGTTGAAAATGATTGCTTATGTTTTGGTTATGTTACAGTGGGTATAGCATTCTTAAAGTTTAACTTTGGTGACTCCAGTACCCGAGGAATAGAAGGATCATCTGAGGAAGAAACTCAGAGTGAAGGTCAAAGTGTTCTTATTGCATGAATGGATGAATGAGACATGAGGTGCCCACATGCCAGCTCAACAACTCCTGACCATTCTGAGGGCAATTTTGGAAAACTGTTTAGAAATGGAGGATCTCAGAAACCTGAAGGAACTGCTAGCTAAAGGCATCATTATCAAATCTCATAGTTCCTATGCCTTACCAAAGTGTAGTATGGAAGGAAATTAGAAAGATTTGAATGTGTGGATGATCAGACTTTAAATAAAAAACAAAGATGTAATCATGGTCACTCTCCTACTCAAAAATATTCGTGGCTTCCTGTAGCCTGTAGGTTAAAATACAAAATCTGCAACCTAGCATTTAAAGCTCTCTGTAATCCAGCTCCCACCCATCTTTCCAGTCTTATTTCATATTATCAAGAGGCACTTTTGATATAAGAATACTTCATATGATTGTAAGGTATCCACAGCATAATGGATAGAGAGCCAACCTCAGTCAAGAAGACCTAAGGTCAAGTTTCACCTCTGACATATGCTGGCATTACGATCCTAGGCAAATTACAACCTTTCAGAACCCCCTAGGCAACTCTCTCTGCCTATAAATTTCAGAGTACATGTGGATGTGTCTTAATATAGGGAGTTTCTTATACAATTGAAATCATAAGTCTGACTCAAAACAACAACAATACTCTATAGCCTAGTCAAATTCTTGCATTAGCTGTTCTCATATATGAAATCCTTTTCCCTTTTTCTGTGACTTTGCATAGGTGGTACCCCACAACTTGAAGGTATTCTCTCTTCAGTTTTGCCTTTTAGAATCCCTAGCTGCTTTCAAATCATGTTATTGCTTCCTACACAGGTCTTTTATGATATCCACAGTTGTTAGTACTCTCATAAAATCAGTTTTCATAACTTTCCCATATTCCTATCTTCTTTTTTCCCTCCACATACACAACCAGACAGGCATACTAGCCTAATTCCCATTCCTCTGACATGATCTTCCATTTCTCCATGCCTGGAATGCTCTCCTCAATCTCCAACTTTTTAGAATCTCTAATTTCCTTTAAGATGCAGCTCCAGTGCAACTTCCTTCAGGATGCCTTTCCTGGCCCTCCCAAATTCTGGTGCCATTCCCTTTTGAGCTCGCCTTCCCTCTACTCTGAGTTTATCTTGTACATTCTGATTCATATATGCTCTCTCCCCCATGATAATATAAGTTCTTTGAGGACAGGGACTCTTTTTGTTTTTTTCTATCTATGGTGCTTAGCAAAGTAAGTGCTTAAAAATGATTTTTTAAAAAGTTTTTTTGTAATTACTTATCTATGTACATGTTGTTTCTTTAGAGTAGAATTTAAATTTCTTGAGGACTGGCAGGATTCTTTCATTTATATTTGTGTCTCCAGTACCTACACACAGTGACTCATATACAATTGGCACTTAATGGTTGTTGAATTGATCACCATGCCAAGAATCCTAGATGCCTAAGACTGTTTGGTGGGAATCCAGCATTTTTCAGATTTGAACCTGCGCAGCTGATACTGTCGGATCCCCACGGATCTGGCATGAAGATGATAAGGAAAAGATGGCATTTATCTTTCTATTGAATGTTCAGTAATTTGAGTACATGCCCCAAGGGATTTCTGGGAGTCCTGCCATTTTTTAGCTCTTCATGGAAAAATCATTAGTGATATAAATTACTTGGAGGTTGATGTATCATTAAAAATGGCTATTAAAGGTATCCAATTGGTAAGGGATTCTAGTCTAAAACTATCAATTAAAAAGTACCCTTTGTGCACAGGTAGCTAGGTGGCACAGTGGATAGAGCTCCAGCCTTGGAGTCAGGAGGACCTGAGTTCAAAACTGCCCTCAGATACTTGACACTTACTAACCGCGTGACCCCAGCAAGTCACTTAACCCTGATTGCCTCACCAAAAATAAAATAATTTTTTAAAAAGTACCTATTGTGTAGAGCCTCTGTCAAGTACCTGGGTAGATCTTATGAAGAATGAGTACCAACCCTAAGAAGACAGAAACAGTCATCACCAGGCCACGTTTAAGGAATTATCAAGAACCAACAAATTTTCTAAGATTAGACAGCTACTCTCAAAAATTTGTGAAGAACTCTGCCATCATTGAAAAGCTTCACAATGATTTCACTCATAGGTATATGACTGAGAAGAACTGAAACCAAAAGGGACAAGTTGGCCTAAGCAGTCTGGAAACACTGAGAGATTTTTGGCATGGAAAAGGTGATCAGGTCTTTAAGGACTTGATTAATTGCCTCATACATGTGCCAAGGTTAGGCTAGCTTTGTTTTGTTTTTTTTGTATAGATCCAAGCCTTCTATATTATATATCGATGCCAGCCCAGAGGGCTTTGGAAGTAATTTATAACACAAGAATGATGGCCCCTAGAAGCCAATTACATTGCAAATAGAGGACTCCTCATAAGACTGTGATATCTTATCCACCGATTTTAGTTCTCAGCTTTGAATTGTCACTGATAAATTTTAAGAATATGTATAGGGAGATCAATTCCAAGAGCGTACAAACAACAATCCATTGATTTATATTCTGATGAGTGCTAAGCTGGATGCCACCAGAATAGATTAATAGCACGGCCGACTATGCAGTATGCGGTGTGCATTACTGGCCAGAGAAGACTAATGTGGAAACATATGTCCTATACCATTGGCCTGATACATAGAAACCTCACTGATTGCCATGGAAGAGGTGAAGATAACCTATGATAAAGAGAGCCAGGTCAATAACACAAGAAAGCAGAGCTGTGAGTCTAAGATTTCCCCAGGTGAATGTGCTATCAGGGGAGTAAATATATAATTAACCAGTCTCCTTTGTCTCCATTGCCCTTGGATGATTTGTGGCAAGTGTATCTGTAGTTTAAATGGCTAAGAAAACTGATACAGACCAAGAAATAGGAGTATGACCCTCAGGGGCTCAACCTTCGCTCCTCAGAAGGTATGTTGCTGTTGAGAGAATGGCAGAAGTTGTATATAGTGGAATACTCACTGTACCAGATCATAAATGATCAAACATGAGGTACAATGGAATTGCTTCTTACCCAGGGGTTAGGTTTTCAAGTCAGGCCATAAAATAAAAATTGCATATAGTTAAAGTTACTGTCTCTCTCACAACTTTTGAATTGCTCATAAAATACAGTATATAACTCTTATCCATAATTTTGAAATAAGGAATAGCTTTAAGGTCTGGGTTAATTGGAATAGGGAATGAAGAGTGTTAGAAATGAACTCTAGCTAGACAAGCCTTTCCCTTGCCTGGTGCATCTTCTCTACTGCATGTTTCTCCCTCTCCCCAGTGAGAAAGGGGCAGGGTCTGGCAGTGGTGATGGTGGGGGTGGTGGTGGCTGGTAGTGAGAGGACAGGGAACTTGGAAGCAGATTCAAATCTCCCATCTCATATGCACTACTTCAGGTCACATACCCACTGAGTGTAATGTTGCGTGGAATGGTCTATTGGTCTCAGAGTTAGGAAGGAAAGAAAAAAACATTTATTATGTGTCTACTGTGTTCCAGGCAATGTGTTAAGTGCTATACATATGCTTACTCATTTGATCCTCACAACAACCCAGTGAGGTAGGTGCTATTATTATCCCAATTTTATATTTGAGGAAACTGAGGCAGACAGTGATTAAGCGATTGCCCCGGGTCACACAGCTAATATGTGTCTGATGCCACATTTGAACTCAAGTTTTTCTGACTATATACTACATACACTGGCTCTATATACTGAGCCACCAGCTGCCAGGAAGAACTAGGGTCCAGCCCAGCCTATGACACATATTGGTTTTGCAACTTTGGGTAAATCACTCAACCTCTCAGTGCCTTGGAGAGAAAGTGTCTGCACTAATAAAGGGAGTTCCTCACTAGGCATCTCTATATCTATGAAATCATAGGTATAGTAAAAAAAAAAATCTTAGTTTTGCCTCTATTTATAACAAAGCAGTTCTTGACTTACATATATATAGGCATAAAACCATTCCATAAGGTAGACACTTGGGTGCAGCTAGAACTCTGGAGCTGACACAGAAGAGATTCTACTGGCCCCAGATGGTAGCAAATGTATGCAAAAAGCATGAGCCTTGAGCCTGGCATAGTTAAAGGAAAGTGCTAATGGCAGTTCCTGGGACAGCACAGCACCAGCACTTTAGAGCTGATGTGCATAGACTTTTTAGTTCTGTAATGGAATAGGATAATCATTAGTAATCACCTAATGATGACAGAACACCTTCCTTGATATGTAGGTTGAGCACATGGTTATCTATCAAGGAATCAAATGTCTAGAGTAGCCAAGGGGTTACAGAAGAAATATTTATGTATAGCTTTCATGCCATTATCTCTACAAAGATGCATCACAAACATTTCTTACCCTTGGGGGAACTGGTTGGACTCTGTGACCACCAGGAGGTCAGCAAGTGGAGTATTCAGGAGAGTCATGGGCAGAGTGCAGTTTGAAGTGAACGTGGCTGGCATGAGTACTTCCTCAAATGGAAGGTCGGGGGGGGGGAACTCACTACCTGCAGGATTTTTCCCTTGTTAACTTTGCTGTTCTGTCTCATTTAAATACTTTGACTGGTTTATAGTTGCTGCCAGGTTTGTAATAGGTTTGTTCTGTGAAGTTTGGATTCAGTCAAAAGGTTGCACTTGAGGACCTAGAGGGCCACAAGTGGCCTCAAAGCTACAGATACCCCACCCCTGTAATAGGGTATTCATTGACATGGAGGCTTATGTTACATTTGCATAATTATGATTATCCATATATTGCACAGAAACCTAAGGTAGCAAAGGGATTCCAGAGCTGAGGTTACCTGCGGTACAGAAAAAAATTCTTTCATCTCTGCCTTCCTCATAAGAAAAACTGATCACATAGACCAGACTTACACAGCAAAGATGGAAATTCTAAGGTTAAGATACCTCCTAGGAAAACAATTGTTCCCAGGATAAGAATTCATAGGAGTGTCAGGGTGGAGCTCAAGTGCCTTGAGGGTAAATGAGGAGAAAGATGAACTGTATACTTTAACGACAGTTTGAGATAGAAATAAGGATTTCTCAATGACCTCAATCTTTCCCAGGAGTAGGAGGTAATTTGTTTTAAAGAAGATACTTACTTGTTCCCATGCAGTAATCATTCCAATATCAGCAGGTTCCCGTTCCACAACTGACACACCAGTCACCCCTGGGGAAGCTTCTAAAAGAGAAAAAAGAGATTCCATCACAGCTACATACTGTACAGCCCTCACTGGGGCTCCTGGGGTTATTGCTCACAAATATTCCAATATTGGAGGCTATTTGCTGGTGTTTGCTATAGGAATTACATTCACAAATAAAGAAGTCCCCCTGACAGCTTTTTAAAAACAAAGCTTTAGCTTTGATGAAAGAGAGAACTGGGTCCTCAAAGCATCCATTCACTATATCTAGTACTACAGAGTCTATAAGGTGGATGACAACCCAAAGAAAGTCCTTTGTTGCTTTCCACATAGTAGTTGCTGAATACATGTGACTGGCTGACTAAACATTAGGCATTCTGCGTGCCTAAATGGTATCATACAGAATTTTGCAGTGAGCTTAAGCTATGTACTCTTGGGAAATAGGGGAGGAAGAGAAGAATTACACTCCAGCCACTCTTGATGTAGCAGTTACATTCTCACTAGTTTCTCATCTGGGCAAGAGCCTTTCCCTGTACACAATCTTTGTGGAACAGAAATTCAGAAAACAGGCCATATCAGCACTATTGTAAGAGATGGATTCCATCTTTCAGATGAATGTGTTTGAGAGCAAAACCTCAAACAGCCCCAAACCTTAGAAACTAGTAGAGAACTGAAGCAGTCATCTATTTGCCTCTACTCTTTCAGTCACATTTGGTTACTGGCTCTACAAAAAGAGTTAAGTCACTAAAGCAGGAGTTAAGCCGAAATCTGAATAGAACAAATCTTATTTTCATCCACAAACCAATTTCCCCTCCCCCATCTCTCATTTCCATTGTCATCCAAGTTCAAAACATTGGAATTATTGACTAATCACTTTTATTTGTCTGCTAGGCCAATATGGCACCAAGTCCTGTCATTTTCTCCTTTATAATCTTGGATTCTTCCCTTCTCCTTTCTTCCTGCTACTATTATAAATTCAGCCCTTTATCACATTAAGCCTGAATTAATGAACCAGGCCCCTAAATGATCTATCCTTGAAAGTCTAAAAAAGCAGTAACAATACTTTCCTTCTGACAGAAAGGATATACACCAGGAGGGTCAAACTACCACCACCTCAAACACCATTTTCTCTCAAATCCTAGTAGAAACAACTCAGGACCCTATGCCCAACAGCCCTGGGAATAACAGTATCCTCTAGGCCACTGACACTATTCTCAGCCTGGCCCCCACACCCATTATCCAGGGGAGCAATCCTGTGGAGAAAAGGCCTATCACTATCTGTTGCCCAATTGCCACCAATAAACAGGTAAACCTAAAACCTCCAGGAATAGAAGCACCTTCTGCCCACAGACCACCAATTACTGAAGAAGATTCTTGATGCCAAAGTCCTTGGCACCATCAAAGCATTTAACATCAGAAACAGAAGTAGTTTTATTCATGGAAATGACACTAAAGACACCACAGTATCATCTGCCTTGTTGCAGTATCTGAAGGACAGGGAGGCTTTCTTATCTAACTTGAAGCTGAGATCTCCTACATGTGTGGTTTTCACCTATTAGAATGTGAGCCACAATTGTCTTACTTTCCTATTTTTATACCCAATGCTTAGCACAGTGTTTTTTCATTAATTTTATTCAATCTGTCTTGCAGCTGACAGCAAATTAGCCTTCCTAAAATACCACCATGAACATGTTATTCCTCTGCTCAAGAAGCTACAGTGATTTTCTATTACCAGGTCAAGTTTAACCTGTTCAACTTGGCATTCCAGATGGTCTCTAATGATTCCAACTTACCTATCCAAGCACATAAGTCCTCCTCTCTAGCAGACATAAATGTACCCTCAAAACTCACTGCTTAATTCTACCTTTGTTCATTTCCCCTTGCCTGGAGCACTTTAATCACCTTGCAAGGCCTGCTTCCTCTTATTTTTTTCTTAGCTTTATTAGACTCTGACCTCCCAAAGCAGTTAGTGTCTATGCCATATATACTGCCACATTATATTGTTTTCTGCTCGTTTCAAGACTTCTCTAATGTAAACTCTTTTAAAGTTTTTGAGTTCAGAAGACTGTTGAATACACTATTCAACATGAATTGAATTGAATTGAACTTTTAGTCACAGAGGTTTCCAAACTTATTTGGCCTACTGCCCCCTTTAAAAAAAATTACTTAGCACCTCCCTGAAATCAACTTTAACCTTTTGACGTTTAAATTTTTTTTAATTTAAATTTGCATCATTTAAAAAAAAATACCCACCCCCCCGATTGTTCCAAAACAGTATCGCCCACTTTGGGAACCTATGTTAGAAAATGGAGGAACTGGGTAGGAATACCTACTCTAATAAGTGTTCTCTATTTTATTCACTGCTTTAATAGGCATTGCTTAGTACTTCTCACTCTACCCCAGCCTGCAACACATACTGCATACCAAAGAATTTTCCCCAAAATGTAGGATTGCCAAGGGGTACTTTCCTGTTTGTCACTTGGCCCACGGCAACCAACCATCATCAGTCTGTGTCTAGTCTAACTTGTCTGCAGCCCGAAGAAGTTTAGCCTATTTTAATTTTGGCCCCTACCTACTGCCAAATTGTGCAGGTCTACTCTACCCCTACAAACTGTCATCGATCTCTACCATTGTTCTGGTTTGGAAAAAGGAAGCCAGAGTTGCTATACTAATTCTATCATCTGATGTCCTTACTGTTTGACCTCTGACAAGTTAATTAACTATTCTGGGCCTTAATTGTTGTAGCTGTTGTTTTTCCATTTATAAAAGAATACTACTACTTGCCTCGCAGGTCTTAAAGGATATTGTGAGGGTTAAAGTAGCCAATATCAATAGCCTATATTTGTTTAGCACTTTCTGGTTACAAAAGCCTTGTGTATAATTCATTTCACTTGCTATTAATAGCATTCTTGTAAGGTACAGAAGAGGAAATTGAGGTCTAGAGAGGTTGTCACTTGACCAAGGTCACAGATAATGTTTGAGTTGGACTCAAATCTAGTTTCAGGTATATTTGAATAAATATATAAGTAATAAATCTTTACTGATTGATACTGCTGTGTTTTGAAAAAGCAAAATGTGTCGTAGTCTGTTTCCTTCTGCCTTGTGCTCCATGTCCTTTCACAATAGTGTTAGGAGATAGTGGAAATCAGCAGGCCTGATTTCTACTGCTGACTCTCCTATTAACTGGCTGAATGATGTGCAATCACTGAACCTTTCTGGGCCTTCTTTAATTATAATATTGTAAGATCAAGTCTGAAAATCCTGGCATATCCACCAGACATGTGACAAAGAAGCTTGGCGAAATGTGGAACAATCTGAGTGACAATGAGAAGCAACCTTATGATAAGGCAGCCAAACTGAAGAAGAAATATGAGGATGCTGTAGATTATAAATTGAAAGGAAAGTTTAATGGGGCAAATGGGTAAATTAGTAGAAGTGGAAAAAGGTACAGGAGGAAGATGAGAAAGAGAAGGATAAAGATGATGAATTAAACTGTACCATATTCTATCTCCTATGAATACCATAGAGGAGGGGAAACACTGTTAAATGAAATACCTCTCCTTTGTGATGGTAGTATTGACTGCCCTCATTAGGCTTAATTGGTTTTTGATCACATAGCTTCTCAAAAATGCTTCTAGATAGGTAATATAACTGGTTTACATGAAGTGGACATAGGTATCTTGGAGCATGCTGGAACTGTATCAAAGTTGTGCATATTTCCAAACACTTTTAAATTATGAAGACCATAGTTTCAGACAAACTTAGAAAGCTTGCATGAATTCATCGGAGAGAAGTGAGCAGAACCAGGAAAACAATTCATACAGTAACAATATCATAAGGACAAACACTTTGGGAAACTTGGGAAGTCTGTTAAATGTAATGACTATGATTCCAGAGGTCTCATGAAATATTTTGCCTACCTCCTGAGAGGTGCAGATCAAGGGGAAAAAAAATGGAAATCGTCAGTGCAGGAATTTGTTTTGCTTGGCTATACTTGTTTTACTTTCCTCTCTTTCTCAATGTGAGGCGGGGAGAGGTGGGAGAGAGAAGTGGATTTTCATTGATTAAAAAAATTTTTTTTAAAAGAAGGCCTTAAAAAAGGGCCTTAAAAATTCTTGCCATATGAGGATTAGTTGAAGGAACAAGGGTTGTTTAGTCTAAAGAGGAAAATACTTAGCAGGAATATGATAACTGTCTTTAAATATCAGAAGGACTATCACATGGAAGAGAAATGAGGTTTGTTCTGTTCGGTCCCAGGCAGCATAAGTAGGAGAATTGGGTTGAAGATGCAGTGATGCAAGTTCAAGATTGATGTGATGATACATTTTGTAACAATTAGAGCTTTCCTCAAGTGGAATAGGTTACCTTAGGATTTACTGGATTCCTTCTCACTGGATCTAACAAAGGCTGGTTGGCACTTGCCAAGTATGTTAAAGAAGGGATTCTTGTTCAGGTATGGGTTGGACTAGATAATCCCTTCCAATTTTAAGATTCTGAAGAGTGGGAATATTGAGGATTAGATTAGGGAGAGGCTGA
Organism: Phascolarctos cinereus; assembly: GCF_003287225.1. Classification (NCBI taxonomy): domain Eukaryota; kingdom Metazoa; phylum Chordata; class Mammalia; order Diprotodontia; family Phascolarctidae; genus Phascolarctos; species Phascolarctos cinereus. Next base: position 390,972,888 of record NW_027555847.1, on the reverse strand, counting down.
AGGCAGAAATACCAGGCTATTGCAATACCGGACAATGTAGGTCTGAATTAAGAAGGTGGTGGTAAAAATGGAAAGATGTGAGAAAAATTCTCCTGAGGTTGAACTTAGTGGGATACAGGAGATAAAAGAACCAAAGATGACTTAAGTAGACTCTAGAAATACTGCAGATATAGAACGGACAGGTAGAATTTCCTAAACATTGAATGAAGAGAAAATTTTACATAGAGTAAGATGCTCTTTCCTCTTCTCTTGAAAAATACACATAATTCCAGGTTTTCTTAGAAAAGTCTGTGATGGTGTGTGTGTGTGTGCATGTGTATGTACACACACACATTTGTGGAGAAGACCAGGTGACGTCACTGGATCCTCTAATGTTTTAAAGCACAGCATTATAGTGATTTAGTGGTCAACCAAGTACCGTATTCTATTGGTATTGATAACTTACCAAGGTTCCTAAACTCCAGCAAGAGAAAAGACACTTTGAAAATAACAAGGCCTAACTGGGTGGTGAAGTCACTTAGAGGGCAGTCTGACAGCTGAAGAAATAACAGGTCACATACACATATTGACAATTAGTAATTACCCACTGGAATCTGCCTGATAGGCACAGCTGCTGTGAGGTATGCACCATTTCAGTTTACAGCACCTTAAGGCTGGGCTGTCCACCTGGTCTAGATATTGACTTGCAACATAATGCCTACAGAATGGAGACAATCCAGAAAGGTAATACTTAGCACCTGATATCTCACTTGGAGGTCTCATTCAGTCAACAACAGAGTATCCACTGAAATGAGGTTGCACTAGGTACTAACTAGGGTAAAAAAGAAACAGAAAACATGGCCTTGACTTGAGGCTAAGCAGAGAAACAGTAATAAACATGATGATGTCTTGAGAGCATTTTATAAAGAAAGCAAGCAACAACAACCCATTGTATGTACTGACTTTTTCAAGATGACATTAAAGATCAGTTTATCAGTACTGTACTAGACTTGCTTTTTTGGTTGTGCTGATGCTATTTCTCTCTCAGCTGGTCCACTTTGTAATTAATGTATTCTCAAGATGACTAGATGGGGGAGATTCGAGCTTTGGTCATGGAACAGACTAACCTATTTGGCCCATAATATACACACTTCCAGACTGGAAAAATTGGGTTGCCAAGCATTCACTAAGTGCCCACTCTATTTCAGCCCTGACATATTTAGGAAACATGAAACTGTCTTTACCTTTAAGAAGTGTACAGTCTAGTTATGTATTATACGCAAGTTAAAGTAAAAATTGTTTGGGATATGGGTGAAGAGGAAAGGAAGATCAATGAAGACTGGCATGGTCAGGAAAGGCTTCAGGGAGGAAGCAGAATTATACACCTAGGGTGGGCAGGGACCTCAGAGTTCTTTTAATCCAACTTCCTCATTTTACAGAAAAGGAAACTAAGGCCAAGGAAGACTGTTTTTGCTAAAAAAACACAAATAATAAGCATCAAATGAAAGATGTGAACCCACTTCTTTTGACTTGGAGGGCCAATGCTCTTTTCACTGTGCCACAATAAGCTGAGCCTTGAAACATTATTTGTATTAGAAGTGAAGGTACCCCAGGTTTCAGGAATAGTACTAATGAAGGTAGGCCTGAGCATTACACAATTATGAGACAGTTGAGTTCTGGGTGTACAAAGACAAGATGTTTCCACTGGTAAGTATAAGAGGGCCAGATTATATGGAGGGCCTTGAAAGCCAAGATGAGGGAGCCACTGAATTTTTTTTTTTAAGATACGGAATTTAAAGTACTAAGTCTAACCCAACAGACCCTTATGCTGGAACTGGAAACTTATAGCTGCTAAAACACATTAATGGCTGATCACTTGTCTAATTTAATAACTCTTGGGTAACCCAACCCACCTACAGTTTGGTCCTAGTTATAAAACTTTTGGACAGTATTTGTGATGAATGCTTTGAAAGAAATTTCTGGAGGGGCAGCTAGGTGGCACAGTGGATAGAGCACTGGCCCTGGAGTCAGGAGGACCTGAGTTGAAAACCAGCCTCAGACACTTGACACTAGCTGTGTGACTCTGGGCAAGTCACTTAACCCCACTGCCTAGCCAAAAAAAAGAAAAAAAAAGAAAAAAATAATTTCTGGAGCAATGCAGATAGCATTCCTCTGAGTATGGGCAAAACCCCTTTTTGAAAGTGACATCAGAGACTTTTGTAGGATCATCTTTGGCTGCCTTCTCTTTCCTTGGAGATCTCATCAGCTTTCACGGATTCAAGTATCAGCTCCACGCAGACAAATCCCAGACTGATATAACCAACCTCAATTTCTTTCCTTAATTTCTGTCCCATGTCCCTGTCAACATCTTAAACTCAATCTGTATAAAATAGAACTCTTTATCTTTCCCCCCAAACTGTCCCTCACTCTAACTTCTCTATTTTTGTTGAGAACAACCATCTACCAGTCATACAGGTTAGAAATCTTGGAATCATTCTTAACTCTTCCCTCACATCCAATAATTTGCCAAGTCTTCTCAATTTTACTTCCTTCTTACATCTGACTTTTGTCTTCCTTCCATGGTCAGCATGATTATCTCCTTTTCCCTGGCCTATTGAAAGTCTTATAAATGGTCCTCCTGCCTCAAGTCCCCTCTCTCCTCAGTTCAAGCTCCATGTAGCTGCCAAGTTGCCACTCCTAAGACAGAGGTTTGATCACATCACTCCCCTGCTTAAGAACCAGTATCTTTCTCTTTCAAAGCAGTCAAATGGTTAAGTAATCTCACTGATGTTTCCTTCAAACATGTAACCCATTCTTGCCTACTTATCCTCTGCAGCTCATATATCTTCCTATTAATTCATGGAGCAGGATATTCAACCAATGTGTAAATGCCCTTTTTGGATTTCTCCTGACATTCTGAAAATGTCAGTTGTGCAACAGGGATGTCCATCTTTCATCATTCAACGCAGTCCTACGTTTTCCCAATGTCTTTTACTCCAAGTTTTTTTTTGTAAGTTTTCCATTGCTTATATGTTGAAGTTTGTTTATACTCATCACAACCTCTTCATTGCCCTCTCATATTAAATTCTTCAGAGACTGTTATATTCCATATATCTCAGCCATACAGTATTTGTAGAATGGCAGTATTTAAAGGATGGGCCTTTTTCTGGAAAATGCTTGGCTTCATGAAAGGAGTTTTGTAATTTTCTGAAAGTAATCCAGCATTCTCTCTTCTTGGTTAATCTTGGGCCCAATTTATTGCAGAATCTGTTCCAGCTATGTATACTGATGGG